>NC_091019.1:6223263-7423263 GCF_041296385.1 Aphelocoma coerulescens
ACCATTGTGTGCCTCTGTGGCTGAGACAATGGGAACAATTTTATGCTAATCAGCGGAAATAAAATGCAACATTTTGGTACAAGAGAAATTAGCTGACACCAGCACTCGAACTCTCCTGGGCAGAAGTCTTGGTTTGTAGGTTATCAAAGTAGATAACGGTGTGAGGCACTTCAAACTTCACACAAGTTCTGGCAACTGCCACATGTACAGGAACTTCTTGATTTTGGCTTTGGTTTTTTGGGATTTTTAGCAACTAAAACATGCAAAACTTAATTTTCCTATTATTTTTTCTGGCTTTGCTACCTTAAGGGATAAAAACTATGTCTTGCCTACAACAGCTTATTTCTTTGAAGGGAAGGATCTAGTACTTTCACATGCCTAAGTTAAATGTCCTGCTTAAGGGTACTTAAAAGTGATTGATAATAGGTCCTCAGAAAACAAATACAAAATCGGAGGCAGTGGCAGAGAGAGGTCAAAGGCAAAGGGCCAGTGGGGGTGAATGTGGTCAAGGGGGTGAGAGGCAGAGGAGGCTGCAGGAATGTATATGTGGGGAAAATATTCTACTGGATTGTCTCTAAGTCTTTCCAACCAGTTCTGCTGCCAGGCTGGAGGTTTTTTGAGAATTTTATAAAACCTTGTCTAGCACATGGGAAAGTACATTAAATGAATGTTATACATCAGCAGGCTGTGCTGCACAAACACTGAAGATACACATACATGCAAATTTATGTGGGCTGCTTTCCTTGCAACCAAACCTCTTCTGCTTAAAGAAATAGTGAAATAAGTAATTTAAGGTATTACTTGATAGAATTTTTATACACATACTACTTTTATTGGGATTTCTGATTTTGGGAGGCAAGATAAGCAGGAACCATGGGGTCAGGACATAGGAATGGGAGCCTGAACGAAGTCAGATGCTGCTGTTTCTTTGACTAAAGAGGTTATCCACCTTCCATGAAACCAGGACTCCCAATGCATCTGCCTCTGTTGGAAATATGGTTTGCCTAACAAAGCCTTTCTTGGATAATTTGCATTAGCTTGTGCTTAAGTTTACCACTAGTGATTTTTCATGGCTCTAACGGTGTAGAAGTGCCTTGATTACATGGTAATAAACTATATCTGAATGTCCAAATGAATGCAGGTGTCCAGCCACTGGTGTTGCATCTCATCCAAGAAAAAAAAATCAGAATTAGGATTTAAAAATTCAAGCATTTTGTGGCAAAAATACAGGCTGTCTGAGAACACCACAGAGACAGTGAGAATGCAGTTTGCAATATTGGCAGCCAGCAATATCACTGGAACTGGTTGAAAAAGAATCTTAAAATACATGGAGCATTTGTGTACAGTCCACTGGATTCAAAGGGCTTTTTTTCACAGTAGAAGTCACTCTTCTTTTTCTTGATTTATCAATAAAATGGGAAACACTTAAACCGACAAGCAAAAGAAAAAAAATGTTGGTATTACCCACGCTAAAAAAAAAATTCCAAGGCCCTTTTATCAAAAACATCTTTCAAAGTACTTTTGCCTAATTGTTACATGCTAAAAACCCAACTTTGTAGACACTAAAATAGAAACAAATTGCTTATACTAACAAGTAAATATTCTTCAAATGAAAATTCTTGTTCCATGTGTTTGATAAGCTCTGAGCAGGAAAGGATTTATATCTTTATAATGCAAGCCAGCCTGGATTTTGCAAGACTGCTGTTCTGATTGTGGGACAATAAATAGATATTTAGGTATATCTAACTTTGGAAATAGTGACAAGAGACAGCTTTTCTCTGACCCTAGGGCAGATCCCATATGAGGCATGAGTTTTCAGAGATGACATCTTACAGATGAGAAATTCTTAGGTTGCAGTATTAAAGACCATGTCACACCTCTCATCTCCTATTAAATAAATGAATAGTATCCAATTACTCCTCTAGTAAAATCTTTATTTTGTTGATGCTTTGGCTGACTTGTTCATGATTTTATCCTGTATGTGAGCTGATCTATTTTTTTTAAGTGAGAAGCCTTCTTTGTACATCAGATAGCCTCAGGTGCTGGTGTGATAGACTTACTATGTGCAGACTGTTTCTCCCAGTCCAACAGAGTTTAGTAGGATCAGAGGTGATGGGCTGTAAGTATGTTCATGTTTACATTTTCATGCTGTGAAATTAATAGCATTGATAAGTTTCTTAAGTTTCCCATGCAGATTAAGGATTAAACCTTCAGGATTAAATTTTCATGAGTCACTTTTTACATACCAGTGAGTTGTTACAGGTACATGTGAAATGCCTTTGGTAGCTCAGATTTTTGAGTATGGACATTTTAGCATTTATTTTCTTTCTTTAGAGAAACTGCTCAATTTTTTCCATTCACTTCACATGAGACAACACCAGAACAAGAATGCCCTCTGTAAAAAGCAGTCACATCCTCATTCTCCATTCTCCACAAACTCACTGAAAGAAAACACATCCCTACTTAAGCAAAAGTAGAAAAGAATCTAGAAGTCCTCGACGTGCATTTGGCACAACACAGAGGTGCAAAGAGGGCAGAATTTGGCCTTTATGCAAGCTGAACTATGCAGCCTTTGTGCTTGCTGCTGCACAGAAGTCTCCAAAGAATGTGCAAGGTCTGAGGTTTGACTTAGGGAATGATGAGTTCGTTTGTCCCCATTCCTGTTCTAGAATGCAGCAAAATCTTTCTGGTCCAGAGCTGTATGCAAACTGAGATAAAACTACCTCTGCCTTCTTAAGGCTTGAATTCTGCTCTACAGTCCACATTTCCTAGAGTCAAGTAGTGACAGGAACAGAGCAATAAGAAGTACAAGAAAAGGACAAGGTCAGGAAGAGAAAGGAATGGGGATAAACATGAAGCTTCCACATTGCTGCAGTTTTAAATTAACTTGTTGGTCCCTGCTTTCTTAGCCTCAACTCTTCCTTCTCCATCCCAAGGCTCTGTGAGTTTATCTGAACCAGGTCCCTCAGACAAATAAAGACAGCCCTCGTATGTTAAAGAGGTGTCAAGTAACTATTTGCTTCTCCTAACTGCCTGCTTAGGGAAGGCCTGCTGGGCCTCCTTCCCTCTGGAACAAAAAGTGATGGATGTGGGTACACAAGCATATGTGTGCAGGCCTTCTGCATCCTGCTTTGTCAGCACTTGGCTCACTAATACAGCTCCTGGTGACCTCAGCGTCCTTCAGGCAGCACCAAGAAAAACTGTGAAACACAGAGCTCACTTTTTAATTTACTTGCAAGTCCTGTAATGCAGGAGAAGTTATGGGTACAGCAACAGAGATGAGATGCCCATTTTCTTGTGTTAGCTCATTATGATATTACAACTTTACCAAAAAAAAGGAGACTGCAGAAGATAAATGAAGAATCTTGATCTCTTATTTATGGTTGTTTTTTTCTGTGATACCAAGAAATTGCAAAAGCAAGAATTGACACTTAGAGAAGAATCTCTTTGGACGTAGAGATATCAAAATACATTGTGTTCAGTATCATTCTTTTCAGGACTGCTCTGAGCCTTAGAAGAATTGCCACTTTTGCAGTCAAATCCAAGTAACATCTGCTCTATGCAACCAGTCAATATTGTGGAAAAGTTCAAAGAATGAAGATCATTAGTAGTGTCAGCTTTACAACCAGAAGGTAATGGCATTGAAGTGAGCAAGTATAATACCCAACAATACCAGGCTCATTAACCAGTGATTTATCATGATGAAAAGACCTGTTTAACCTTTAGTCTTCACATGCTTTCTGTTTTTAACAAAAAGACCTATTATTTCTAGTTGTCAAGTGATAATTTGTGGGTTGTTAAAGGGATGTATTAAATTATACTTTAAACTATTATGCACAATTACACAAATACTGCTTTTGCAACGGAATGAGTTGATGCTAAAATGATTTTTATTCTCCCCTCTTCTTATAATTTTGTTCATCCATTTGGGAAGTGAAATGATGGCATTATTAATATTAAGGATACCACTATGTGAGTTTTAGGCAAGTTAAATCGAGTTTGATGTGTGCAGCAAGTGACAATGTTGTTTCATAGAAGTAGCAAAATCCACATAAAATATTTTGAGGGTTGCATATACCAGTGCAGAAAGCTTGTTCTTACCTCTGAATAAAGAGATGCATGGAGCTGACTGTCCTGTAAAACTATGTTTCTTTTATCCCTATGTTGGGTTGTTTCATTAATTCATTTCATTTTTTTTTTTAAAAACACTGCTGATTTTAGACAGCTTTTGGCAGTTGCCATGTAACATTTCCTACAGAAAAGCAGGCAACACAACTTATTCTGAACCACAATATCTGTGCCTTGCAAGCAATAAGACTCTTGGAAAATGTCATTGTATCAAAATGTGGCAAACTGTACTGTGATTTTTGTGATGTAGAAAAACATCCATCAAGGGTTGGAAAGTCCATGAGACTCATTTCAGATATAATTAGAGGATTTGTGATCTAATTCGGACTTGCATTTCAGGTCACTAGGAACATCATATTATCTCCTGTCGAGTTCCACATTTTTTCTACCTATTTGGCTCTCTGTCTATCCTTAGTATAATGTAGGGATAAATTTATAACTAATTTAGTAATTCTCCAAATATTTTTGTACACCAATAGATTCTAAACTAAGCTGCACGAACAGATAAAATAGAATAATTGTGGGCTTCCCACCTGTCTTTTACACCTACATCTTGAACATCATCCATCCAAAGGTACTGATGTTTCATACACAAATTTGAGAGAAGTCAGCATTTAAGAAGTTAGTAGGAACAAAATCAGAGGGTGTAACTTGGTAGTAGAGACATCACATACAATATTAAAAATGAACAATTTGGAAGGATTTTCTCACCTATAATTGTGATTTCATAGTTGGAGGGCAGCTGGGTAATTTACAGGCAATGCAGTCTTTGTGACAGAGTTCTTCTGAAGCAGACATTTAAGTGCAATACCTTTGAAATGAGCAGAGATGTAAGGTGTAAGCAAAGACCTTAAGATGTCTTTCCCTCAAGCTTTAACACAGATTTAAATCAATTATTGAGAAAATGGCTAGGTACACCTTTTTAAGTAACATAGACTCTGTATCTACAGATCTCTGTAGGTGCCTTCTTTCTCTGCTTACCTACAATACTAAAATATGGAGCTCTGTTTTCTACTGTGTTTGTGGTGTAAATTTTTAGCCAGGACATTGAAAATGTTTCGTTCTCGGTGATGCTGATCTTCATCTTCTTGATGATCACTTTCAGGTCTGAATAAACATTTGGAGATGTACTCTTGTCTACCAATTTGACTGTAAAATAACCTTAATTGTCAAACAAATATTTTTAAATCTTGCAGCATTTGAGAAAAAGGTTGGACTGAAAATAAGTCATAATGATCTCTTTTTATCCAATATTTTAGTAGAAGTGTATTTGTTCATATTTCTGGAGTGCTAGTTTTGTTATTCTCCTCAATCTATTAAAAATCAAATCTTTGTCTTCTTTCTGCAGGGTGACCACCCCAAGCACCATGGTGAGAGGATGAGGTGAGCCTCCCCTGCTTCTTGTAGGTGGTGCTTCACTATGTATTAAATAAATATTCAGTGAGATAGGAAATATAAAATAAGGCTTGGAGAACCTCATGATGAGGACACTGGTCTGGCAGAAAAGACACTCGTGATGTGTCTTCAAATACATGTTCTCTTTATGCATAATGGAAATGCAGCAATACGAGAGACTGCAATTAAAAATCAGACAGCATCCATGTCATTGTCTGTCCTGCTGGCTTTAGAGATCTCTGTAGAAGCACTTCTGGGACTTACTTGAAAGTGAAGGATTGAGTGACCTACAGACCAGCCTCCTGAAGGGGCTGTGGACACACATCAGTCAGGATTTCTCTGAATACATGCTTTCTCTTGTTTTTTGGGGTTTTTTTTAAACACATGCTTCATACTAAAGCATTTAAATACTTTCCTGAATGTTTTTTTTTAATATTTCTATGGTTTATTTTTGATTTGGAAGCTAAAAACCCCCATGAATCTGAGCTGTGTGCTTCATATCAATTGGACTGAAAAGTCTACCACTACCATATTTGAGAGGATCAGGCTCCTAACAGAAATCAGTGCTTTTACTAGGGTTATATCTCAGTATTTTCCCAAGAATCTGGTAACAAATGTGGATCCTTCCCTCTCTAACCAGCAGTCTCTGTTTTCTGCTGTTGCTGCAGATTGGGTTAAATTCAGGCCTCATAGAAATTTTACCATTGACTCCTATGGGAGTGGGGTCTCAGCTTTTGTCTTTCCACTGCTGTCTGATGGGAAGGGGAAGGGCAGAAAGACAGTCGTCTCTGAAGGGAAGAAAAGACAACTTCTATGCTTCTTTTTTTCCTTTTTCCCTTCGCAGTTTTAAGATTTAAGCAATTGACTGCAGTATTTTCAAAACAGAAAAGTATCTCGGTCTCTTGGTTTGCAATTTCACCTGAAACAGAACTTTCAGTACATTCTAGCCTGTGGAAAAAGCCTACAGGGCAAAATGTGAGTATGCATAAACTTGTAATTTTCCTTTAAAAATGTGGAAAACACCCAAATCTTGTGTTTGGCTTTGAAAAAATTGTGAATTATGTGATTGTGAATTCTCACAGGGAGGGGGAAAAGGAAGAAAACCAAATGAGAAGAATTTGATAGGTTCAGCTTTTGTATGCAGCTATTTGTAGCACTCTAGTGGTGACACCAGAACAGTTTCACAGCTGTAACAAATACTTGCTGGTCTTGGGTTCAGTTTTGTGACTTCCTGTTCTGTCTCCTATGGAGCAGAGCATTTCAGGGTATGTTATCTCAGAGGTAACTCACATGTAAGTTCTGTCCTACGTTTGGGTGAAAAGATACACTTCCAAATCCCGTGAAGAAACGCAGTGTATGGGATCAGAAACAGCACAGCGCCCGCAGTAGGACTGTTTGGAAACCAGAATGTGGTTGAAGCATTGTCTGGACTTTTCTTTGGGGTTGTCTATCCAGATAGTTTGATTTCTAATAATTTTACAACACTGGAAAAGGGATATTGTATTCTTATTGAGAAGATAGAATGTTTAAGAGTTGATTTTATTTGGTTTTCAGGCTTATTTGGTCTAATAAACTAAAATAGTAGCATAAACAGGAGCAAAGGAAAGGGACTGGAAGACTAGTGACTTTGGAAGTTATGCTGTGCTGTCTTCAGAGAGAGCTTAGAGGAAGCACAGAGCTGGCTCCCCCAGGAGCTTGGCACATCCTGTAGTGTATATCCCCGCACATTAAAATGCGCTCGCTCTCAGAACGGGCTTTCTCCACTCCCTCTACCCTGCTCCCCTCCCCGTTCTGCGCTGCCTAACAAAAGATTTTCAACAAAAGAAATTCTTCCTGGTTTGTAAAACAGTTGTGTAAAACTTGGACTGTAAAGCCACAGTTGACTGCTTTAATGTGGAACAGTTGGGAGGGTGGGGAATCGCTGGCAGGTTGGGACAGGACACAGCAATGGTGCCCCTATTCTGTCGAGGCTCTACTTAGTCACACCACCTGCTCCCCCTATTCTTCCAGAGGCAAACCAGTCATGACAGTATGAACAGACGGATGTTTAGGCTCAATACCTTGGACACACTGCACCAGACGGAGCAAGGGGAGTTAAGAAAAGATAAATTAAGTGATCAATAAAGATAAGGGACCTGTTTAGCAGTAAATGGTGGGGACAGAGAAAGAACAAGGAGTGAACGTGTGTTAAATAATGCAAGTGTGTCTGTGGGCACACACAGGTTCCCCAATATAAGCCTCTTCCAGAGTCAGCAATGCTGTTTGGTACTTGGCTGGAGGGTGAGGAAGGGGAAGAGAAAGGGGGCTGTGTCCAGGGCTGAGTCAGTGACCCATTTGCACCTCCCACCTTTGTGATAGCTGGGAAAGAACAGGTAAGGAGCAATGAAGTTCTGATAGAGAATCAGTAACTGTGCTTTGACACTTGATTGACAGTTAAGTGATCCAAAAATGTGGACTTATTTTAACCAGCTATTGCTGTCAGGAACAATCTTTTGTTCTGTCCTTTTGCCTAGTATAGCAAAGGTCTTGATTTCAGGTTCAAACTTCTAACCCCTTCTCTTCAAGAAGATCTAAAAATCAACTTACAGTCACTTCCCATGACAATGACCTGTTCCCAATTACAGAAGATGCCACTGACATAAATGATCATCCACAGCCCAAATGAGAGTTGTTTTTCAATATGAACGTGCCTCTTGTTCTTCTCTATGACCAAAAAAGGAGGTGCTTTTCTGTGTGAAAGACTCAGGGTTGATTGAATTAAACTCATTACTGCCATGTAAGGGATGGTGTTTCTTATTGTGCTGCCACTACTCTGTGGTAGTAGCACTCAAGGGAGCAACTACTCTGTGTTTAGCTGGGGGGAACCCTGGAGCAAGCACAGGCATGGGGAAGGTGACACCATGTGTTGTAAGTTTATAACTTTGCCAAGGTGCCTTGGTCTTGTGCTTAGGCCACCAGTATCCCCCACTCATTCAGCAAATTGCACTTTTTAGTACTACTGATCTCAGAATAGTCATTCAGTTAGTAGGGACCTACAACCATCACGCAGTCCAAATTCCTAAGTATCAGCAAGCAACGTGTTCACTGGACTGGACCTTGTGGCACTCTCAGCTCTCACCTTATGGTTCAAAACCCCAGGAACAGACCCCAGTCCATTAAGGTGATCAACCTTCTTTTCTGCTTATTGTTATCGCAGTATGATTAAAGACATTGATTGTAATTCTGTTTAAACAGATAACTGCCAGATGACATTAAATAGGTTTTCCTATCGCTTAGGTCCCATGGCCTGTTTAGCCCCCATCCTTTCCATTATTTTATTTGTATACTTTTTGTGTAATGCTAAAACAATGATGTTGTAGAATAAATAGTAAAAAGCTGGGAGTTTTTCAGGTGTCACTCAGCAAGATGTCCCAGGATGTGAAAGCCGAATTATAGTGGTGCAATGGGGCACAAAATCTATTTCCATATTACAAAGGTTTATTAAAGTCTATTCCTTTTCACTGGCAGAATAAAATGCAGACCCCCTACAAGACACTGATAGGTAGGCAAAAGGGACAGGGAGATACAGTCAACTCAAAGAATTTAATCAGCCTTGGAGACTTGGTGATGGCTTGTAAGTGCAGCTGAACCTCAGCTGTTCTCTCACGTCTCATCCTGAAGTGACACTTATTACATTTTGGAGCTGAAATGTTTCTCACTGAGTATCCTCCACAGCTGATCCCATGCAGCTGTGGGGACTTGGGCAATGGGAATGCATTTCCTGAGGGGAGAGGAGCCAGCACAGCTGCATGGAGACAACTGTTTAGGGCGGGTGGTTCTCATCACAGGGAAGATGGAGGTGTCCTCCACAAACCATCCCAGTACTTCAGGTCACAGCAAGTCCCAAGTAGCAAGCGACAGGACAAGAGGAAAGGGCCACAAGTTGCACCAGGGGAGGTTTACTTTGGATGTTAGGAAACATCTCTTTACTGAAAGGGTTGTCAAGCCCTGGTACACAGACTGTTCAGGGAAGTGGTAGAGCCACTATCTCTGAAAGTGTTCAAAAAATGAGGACGTTGGCACCTGGGGACATGGTTTCATGGTGGGCCTGGCAATGGTGGCTTAATGGTTGGACTCAATGATCCTAGAGGCCTTTTCCAACCTAAATGATTCTGTGATTCACAAAAACCCCCACAAGTCTGTGGCAGTACCAGTTAGCCCAAAATGGGAAGTTTCCTGTGCTCCAGGTAGTGCTATTGCAGCCTTTCTCTGATGGCCACATCGTGGGACACAGGCTCCAATGAGACCTCACTGCTTAAAGGCTCTCATTAGGAGGTTCCCTTTATTTTTGCTGTACACTGTTTTTTACTGATCAGGAGAATTCCAGTATAAAGATGGAAAATTAAGATAACCTGGGTAATGAGCTTTCTGCCTATTTTAGATGTGAGGCACAGGCTCTGTAGGGATACCTGGTTATATGTAACATGGAAAGCTGGATAAATGTTTGAGACAACATTTATGAGAGAGTCAGTGGCTCTGGACCAACGTCGTTGATGCTCATTCTTTGTCCTTGCACAAATAAATTTTTTTCTTTCCCCTTTAATGAGACCGTGGAGCTTTCTTTCAAGGTGTTTCTTGGCTGCCCAGAATCCCAGGGCTCAGCTGTGCTTTGGAGAGCAGGCTAGGCTGGATTTTGTAATAGTATTTCCCCTCTTGTATTTTTAATGGCTTTTTGGGGGGTTGGTCATAGAGGGAGAAGGTATGAAACAGAGTAGGCCTGAGGGAAAGAATGGCTTCTTGCAGTGTTGTTAACCCCCAGTGCCATGTCAGTAGTGTTGGACATGGGATGGTGATGCTGACTAGAAACAAAATAAATTGTCAAAGATGGCAGAAATTAAAATTATTAGCAAATATTTTAGTGCAAAATGTTTCCAACTTTAAAAAGTGAGTTCCGTCTTCATATACAAAGGTTTGAAGTGAGAAGACAAACAACCCACTGCCCTCATTCTGTACTTCATTCTCTCATTATTCACAAGCAACAGAATAGACAGAGATGACAGCTCTGAGAGTCAGGCCCTTCTCCTGGTTTATGAATTGCACCTTGTTAAGCATAAGCATGCAATGAAGGTTTTTTGGTTCCCAGCAGTGATGTTGAGATGTCTGCATGCGTGCTAAATAAAAGTGGCAGGAGAAGGTTCTGTGCAGGCAGTACACTGACAGTGCTGGATGAATGTGGGTTGGCTGAACACTATAGTTCTATTAGGATGTGATCCTTGTGGATACAGAGGGATTTCAGCAGCAGGCAACTGCTGTCTGCTTTGTGCAGAAAGAGCAGAGTCTAACCACATACCCACAAACTCCATAAAACAGATCTCTGCTTTGGTAATTACCTTGATACATTCTGTGATAAATGGTTTTTATCTGTGGGATTATCATTCATGATGAGCCTGGCAAGAACGCTGTTTATTTTTATGAGATATTTTATAAATCCAACTCCAAGAACAGCATGAAGCATTAGTGCTGGTACATCAGCTAAATGTGCATGTAGCACCATAAGATGATTCAAACAAACAACTGGGAGCATTATTATGTGCTCTGGAATTTACCACAGTGCAGCCAGAGCATGATTCATTTGGCAGCCTTCTCCTACAGCTTAGTACGGTCATTTTAGAAAACTGTTGGTCTTTTTCCATAGAGAGTCAGCTTGATAGTAAGATGAATAAAGTGTGTGATTAACAACAACAGCAACAATAATTGTCATCATCATCATCTACTTCAAAGACATTGTGAATTCTTAACTAAAACATATTGAATTGGTGATGAACTCCCTTCACTTTGGGGCACAAAACCACCTTTGTTTTCCCCAAAGTAATTGAATGAATTTAAGTGGTTTATTTTCCTGAATTCCATGGAGTGTGCATTCTGGATTTCAGTTTTTCTTTTCTGGAACGGCACATCCATAGCAGGGCCTGAAAGATTTCCTCCAGTGGGAGGACTACAAGACCCCTCTGTCCTCTACAAAAAATGTCCTGTTCCTTAGTTTGTTTCTGAAGTTGTCAAGCACTTCTGTATTTATCTCTCTCTATCTCTCACAGCCCACTGATTTAGTTCTTCTTTCTACTACCTTACAGACAACAGCCCAGGCTGGAAGGGACCTTAAAAGATCCTGTGGTGCAACCAAAGGAAAGGGAACCTAGTGATACCCGATGTTTCACATTCTGCAGTATAATCAGCTGTAACTTAAGAGGTTACACTATGCCACTAAGAGAAAAATAATACCAGGTGGGATTTGGTAGGCAACACTTGCTAAAAACAGAGGTGGTTATTTCATACTCTCTCTTTTTTGTCTAATTCAGTATAACTTATTACCAACCTAATGCTCTGACTGACTTGTTTACAACATCACTTCTCTTGCATGAAGCTATTTAGACAGTAATTTGCAGTAAGTGGTAAAAACATACCTTTGTGCTTGCTCTTACATGAAGAAAAAAGATGGTTATTTTTAGATAAAAGCTCCAAAGGAATTCTGTGATTTCCTAAATTATTTCATACTTCAATATAGGAACATCAGTCTGGAAGGGCTAACTTGAACCACAGAATCTGGCTGTCAAAGGAAACCCTGTTTTGTAGCTCTTGTCATTTTGCAGCAGACACATGGTGTGTCTGACACTCCAGCACTGCACTCATAGCCCAACTGACTCACAAAGTATTTACCTTTTCAGTGTCCATTCTTTCCTGGCAGCAAATCCATTTGTTGGGTCTGTGTTACAAACCCCAACACAAAAATAATCTGAATTAAAAGTATCCTTTCCTTGGGGGCAATGAGAGGTAGCTTGGGAACTTCTGCTGCCTCCTTCCCCTCTGAAGCTGGGATTTGAGATGATTTCACCAGCTGAGGCTCAGACTGAGCACCTTAGGAGCTGCTGAAACACCCGCAGTTCACCTCAGAACAGCCTCATTCCTCTTTGTCACTTGTCCTGGCTGCACCTGAGCATCTGGAAATGATAGTTAGACAAACCTGTGCTGCCCTTTCAGCAGTGGGTTAACAACCATTGCCGTTTCATTAATCATCCACAGAGCGTGGCAGGAACTGATTTCTCATAGCTGTGAGCTTAGGTCAGGTGTTCTAAGTAACATCACCCTGCAAACCAAACTGGTGCTGTCAGACCTGCTACAGAGGGCTCAGCTCCTGCAGGAAGGAGGGAAAGAATAGTGGAAATTAAGGGCTTTGTCATCAGGAGAGGAAAGTGGTTGCTTGCACAAGCTGTGGTACCTTGTGTAGCTTCCTGAAATGCCCACAAGGACAATCACAGCCTGAACTCTCTGTTCTTGGCAGGGATGAGTGGTTGCCATAAATGAGGAGCAAGTAAAGACATGGGGAATTGCTTGTTTCTTAAAACAGGGAGGGGATGGGGCACTCTAGACACCTTCTAGGGTACCTAGATGAGGACACTTCTTCAGTAATTTTTTTAGTGGGGGAAAAACAGGACCACAATTTTTGTAGATTTTTATTTGGTCTCTTGGCTTCTATCAACACCATCTTAAATGATAAATGGATGGAGCAGGAGTCCTTATTTAAGGAGGAGTATTGTCAGTTATGTGGTTGTCACCCACTGGTGGCAGTGGAGGTCAATGATGGCAGAAACTCAGCTCCTTGAACTCTGTGAATCTTCAACTGTCAGCACCATCTCCCACCATCCAGGTCAGGAGTGTTTGAATCCAAGGGTTCAGCATGGCTCTGGGAATAGGAGGCTCTGCAGTTTCTGCATTGTGCTGTCACCCAAAGGTGATCGAGTCAATGCATCCTCAGTTTATGTCACCTCCCAGAGAACTCCTCCTGTGCAGTCAGGCATGTGGTTTGTGCCTGTTCTCATCTTCTGATGACCTGAGGGAAAGAAGCTGCAAAGCTGCTTTGGATGTGCATCTTCTCATGCCCTTGAGCTGCCTCATCTGGTCAGCTCACAAGCCTGTATAATACAGGGATGGGATGGAATTGAGGAGGAAATGTTGGTCTGTCCAGAATTTAAACATTCTCCTTTACCTCCACTTAAAAATACAGAAGAGTCTTCCTGCTTTATGAAATTCAGGCAATAAATGATCATAGTATCATTCCAATAGACACTGATTTACATAGAATTACTGATACTGATTAATCAATCTATACCTAATAAATAGAGTCTGTGTCATTATAGTTCCATGCTGATAAAACTATTCCAATGAGGATATCCTGGAGTAACACAAGGACAGATCACACATTATCCTTAATGTTGTATTGCTACTGTGCATTTGTTGGTTCTAAAGTTTTAGCCATAAATATCAGAATATTTTCAGTTTTCACACATCTCTAACTTAAGGAATTTTTAGTTTCTCTTATTCCAAAAAACAACTGCCATTGTTTAGGACAAAAACATAAAATAAAATGGTGTTATAAAACAAACTATCAAACTCCAGGGGGGTGTAATTAACAGAATGATGATCTTAAGTTTTGGGGATGAAAATACTTTTTAAAATGAGAAAAGATATGCTGCCTGTGGGTTATTGTTATTATTATATTTAAATAGCCCCATCTTCCTTGTGACATAGTAATTTTTCAAAGTTTTAGCTATCCTGAAGGAAAGAAAGCATCCTCCAAATCATTGTGGAAATGATGTGGCCATGTTAAATGTCTAAATTGTTCCCCCATCTAATTAATGTCTGTTAATAATGTCTATTGCATGTAACTTGTGCCTTCACACCCTGCCAAGCCTATCACTGGCACCAGGCTTCCCTGAACTATTTAGTGGCTTTCTTCCTGTTGTGGCTGAAGGTGCATTATTGCCACTATGGGAGAGACAGGCTTGCAAATTTTTTTTTTTTACATCATCGGTCACACAAAGTGATTACTCCAGCTGTACAAATAATGTAGGAAATGGATTTTTTTTGCATTAGAATTATGCAAGCCCAGCAAATAATCCCAACAATTGCTTCTTAAGTCAGTGAAATTTCAAGCCATTCAGTTTACTTGTAAGGAGCTCACGGCTTCTTTGATGATGGAGTTTGTTAAGCCCAAATGTGGAGAACTAATAAAATAATAAAAAGGCTCCAGAGGTGTTTATAGATTTCAATTATCTCTTACTTTCTCTCCCAGGATTGGGCTGGGCAGGATTGTGCTGCCCTCAAGTAGCACTTGAGGCTAGGCTGCATTTTATGCTGGCTGTCTCTGAGGTTTCTCCTTTGTGGCTGAATCGCCTTAGTGTGGGCAGTGTACAGAGGTGCTAAGGGCTTGCCTAGACAAAGCACCGGGCTTCACAAAAGCAAGGGAGCAAAAGGAAGCAAAATTGAATCTCTAGCACCCAGCTCCTGGGCAAACAGACAAAACTAATGGATCCACTCTTGCTCCTCCCATCCAATTACTGTGATCCAGTAGAGAGAATATGGCAACATCGGTTCACACAAACTCTAATACTCTTAATCCCTTCCATACATATAAACCTCACATTCAGCACCGTTACTTCATTATCGAGCCACCCAGGCAGCCGGAGCGTCGGAATGGACCCACCGGCTGCAAAAACCTGCCTCCTTCAGGTTTTAATCAGCTAATGAGGGATATGCAAATGACAAGCTTATGGGATTATGCCTTGTCTAACAGCAGTGCTCCTCACAGCGATGCAGTACTAATACAGGTGTTAGTAAACTGGTTATTAGGCGCTGGCTAATTTAGGCCCATTCACGCTGGGATTGTGCCAGCAGCCCTGCCATTTGTACGGGTGTTTGTGGCCCAGTAGGACATCTATTAGGGCTGTGGTGGGTCCGAGGCAAACCCCTCGCTGCTCGATATGAAGTTAATAAATCCGGTTGGTTTGGTCTTCAGCTATACACAACAACCCAGGACTGACATGGGGATTCCCCCCTCCACCCCAGCTGCCTGGGAAATTGGCACAGGAGGGCAAAGGGGAAGTTTAATTGACAGTTGCTTAACATTTATATGAACTTCTCACATGCTTTTGAATAAAATGTAAAGCACAGAGTATGATTAACCTATATTTTTCCCTTGGCCACAACCAGCCAACTCTCTCTTCCATGAAAGAACATGCAGCCCAGAAATACAGAGAGAACAAAACACACTGTGTCTGGGGATGAGCCATCCCTCTGGGGTTTTGGCTGTTTCAATTGTTCAGTACATCCTTCTACTGTTTAATTTCGCTTATTCAGTGATATTTCTTTTAAAAGTTGGTCGCTGTGCAAGCAATTCTGCATTGCAGTGCCTTTTCTCACCAGGTCAATGGAGAAAAGTGAAGTGACATCAGTGAAGTATTCACAGAGCAGAGCACACGATGGGAACACTTTGTTAGCTGATACCCCTGGTACATGGTTGTCTAAAATTTCCTAAAGTATACTCATTACGTGAACAGCAAATATTCCATACACATAAATAGATGTGCCAAGACTGTAGTAGTTTTCATTATTTCCCCAAAGGACTTTGGTGGAAACTAAGATATGACTAGAAAATATTTTCAAAGATCTCCACTTTATGAACAACGAGATATAGAAGCATAGCCATTTCCACATAGGAGGGACAGAGAACATAGTAGAAATCTACAAGGATATCATCTGAGAAGTGCCAAAATTCATTCGAAGATGGCCAATGAATTACAGATTTTATCTCTTCCAGTCGGCAGAGGAAAGGTTGTGTTTTAAAGTAAATCTCTGTTTAAGACCCATTTGAGGATTTTGCCAAAAAAGACGTGATGGTGTGGGGGTTTCTTTTTATTACAATAGTAATACCTCCAACTGCTCTGTTCTTCATTTAAATACTACTTAAAATTGAAGGACCTCATTGAGCTGTTCCAGTAAAAGCCAGAAATTCAGGGGCATAGGTAGCTCTTAATGACTTCAAAGGTTTGATTTCATCTTTAAATCGATTAAGTTGGAATTGTCATCTTCTACATGGGGAGGTTGAGACAAAGGTTTAAAGGGCAAAGTATTCAAAAGTGAGTCCCCGAATGTCAATAAGCAAAGCCTCTTAGGTTTAATGCACACATATCCATTGTTCGCTGTTTGCTCTGACTGACCCTAACTAAATGTGTATCTTCAGGGCAAAGTTCTGTGCTAACTTTTCTTGTGCCTTTCACTTTCAGATGTTTGGAAATCAAATAGGGGACCAAAATTTGAAAATGCAGATCGATGATCAACCTCTTGAATCTAAGGGTTCTAGATGAATGAGGCTGGCTCATCTGCTCATACATCACACTGTATGAAGGTTATCTTGTTCTCCTGGTGTGCAAGCTGTAACCTGAGGTGTTCTGTGGACACTGTCTTGTCGACCTTTTGCTTGGGATAACCTGTTGCGGTGTGTAACAAATTTGCCCATGACATACTGGATCTTGTATGAGCTAAAAAGTACTGAGTAATGGATGGGGAAAAGCCAGACATAATGGCATGGTTTAAACGGAGCATGTATTTTTGGTTTATTTATCATTCCATCACCCTGTGCTTTGCCTGCCTCTAAAGTAATCTGGAGGATATGATCAGGAGAACGTGGATTGTATTGATTAGGCCCAGTGGAGCCCTGCTGATGGAATGTCACTGTGCTATTTATAGATAACAAAAGGATCACTGTCTATTTATCCTTTTGCTTTGTATCTGCATGTTGTTGCTTTGGATACCGAGAAGGTGAGGAAAGTTTAGCAAGTCTGGACCTATTCAAAATCCCACAAGCCAGAATCCCTGAATGTTCACAAAGAACGTAAATCCTCAGAAAGATTAAGAAATTCTTTAGAACAATGGAAAATAAAAATTACTTTAATATTTTAGTTATCAGCAGCACTTCCTCATACTGATAGTTCTGTTTTAGTTGAGAGCTGAGAAGGTGGAGGATATTAAATTTATGAAATGCATCATACCTAAGTGAAAAGACATGGTCAGAAAGAAGCCTACTTGCACTTGGACAGACCATATCAGAAATATTTGATTAGTTAACAGCATAGGTAGTAGTTGCCATGAGTGGGAGCAAAAGAATTGTTTCTAAGAGAGTAGTTACACAATAAATTTTCTGTGTGTTTCTTTTTTATCTCTTGCTTTTCTTTTTTTCTTTAACACACAGATCATTACTTCTGGCACCTTGAGGAGAGTGCATGCTGCATCCAAGGAAAAGGTTGCACTGTCATTGGTTAAGAAAGTATAACAATGCAGTGTTCAAGAATGAATGTGTGTGTGAAAAAGTGTCTATGCTCCAGTGGAGAGGAACACATGGGCTATGAGAATGAATACATGTTGAGGGATGAAACAGTGACAGTAAATATTAAATGAAAATTTAATTAAATTAAGAATCCACTCATGCTGGTTTCCACTGGAGGACAGAACCAGCTGCCAGGTGATGTGCTGCCAGCAGTGCACATAGGCAGCTGCCAGCCTTGCATCCCAGAAGGGTAAATCTCAGAGGCTGGAAGAGAAAAGAGTGCATGCTTTTGCTTCTGTCCAGGGGGTATCTGTCCCTAGCACCAGTTTAATTTCCCAGGTACTGTTCATTTGTCTCTTGGAAATGAATCCTTCAAATGCTAAGCATCCTTGACTTGCACACAGGTTGTAATCAAAGGACCAGTGACACTGCAACTTCAAGAATTCAACTTAAACCTCCTTTATTGCAAATGCTCTTTGAAATCTACTTCTTTGGCTCTAAAATGGAAATGGCACAATGATATTGCCAGGATTTATAACAGTTTTAGTTTAAAGAGCATCCTCTTCTAGATTTCAGGAAAATAAGTTTTTCAGCCTGATGTTTTACTTAATATTTTTGCCAATGAAAGTTGGGAGTTCGATGAATCATATACCTGTTTTGAGGAACTCACTGTAAAACATTTCTTTCCCATTTATGCAGAATAAATAATAATTAAAACCAAACACGAACAGCCCTTCTAAACAAAACACAGAGCATTTTATGAATCAGACTCCCTGAGAGTTTCAGTCTGAGTTTCAGGTGCTGGGATATATCTACAGCTGCAAGAAATCTAATCTAGTAGAGTAATCTAATCTGGGATCTATCTACATGCAAGTAATTTTAAAATTTCTTCATAGAAACAAACATATTCATAGAAAAGGGAGTCTATTTTTGCCCTCCTTTACTCTGAAGATAATCCTTCACCATGCTAAACAGAATATATTATTCCCAGCCTACCAAAACTATCTCTAAGAATGTTGTGGGACCATCAGCAAGGAATTCTATCCTGTTTAAAGAAATCCTGTGTTCTGCTCACTAACACAGTAAAATATTTCAGACTAGAAGAGAGGCCTAATCAAGATAACTTTGGAGATCCAGATTACAAATTTAGCCTGAACAACTGAGTTTTGTCCTGAATTGTGTCTCATGGTGTTGCCCATAAGCAGGTGACAGAGGAGCTGTGGAGCAGCATCCCTGCTCTGGGACCTTCTACATTTGCATCCACCCCACTGTGCTTTGGCCTCTCTCAATGCTGTGATTTCTTTTTCAAGCAAGTTTCCATATCTGGCTGCAACAGCTGTATTCTACATATTTATTCCAGATGGTCATTTTCTATTACATAAAATGTTTATGGCATCTGTCTGGCATATAGAGTTTTCTTTCCAGTGGCATGCATAAGGCAGGTCTATACCAAGCTTTTCACTTTTCCCAGTGGCTGATTTCTGGTCCCTTGGGATAACTCTATTATCAGAAAGATCAGCTGTCAAAACCAGCTTATGTACCCCATCCCAGGGAAAGTAAATAGAGCTTCTTTTTTAGGCACTTCTGAATCCTAAATTATTTGCAGCCTTTTCTGGAAAGGATTCTCAGCTCCCTCGCTGCTAAATGGGATCACAACATCGGAAAAAATGCACCATGAAAAGTAAGTTTGTTAAAATTCTTGTTTAAGGAGTTATTTGCAAATGCAAAAAGATGTGAGAAAATTACGTCCAGAAGTTACCTTCAGAAAATCCCGAGGTCAAACAGCCTTAATGCTACTCCTTGTGTATCTTTACAATGAGAATTTTTAAGCGGATTCCTCCTGCATGGCAGTACACAGGGTTAAAGGTTAACAACTGACCAATTCCTTGGACAAGGTGTTATTCAAAATCAGGTACTTAAGACATTTGCTAGAGGACTTAGCCATTATGGCTGTTTGGAATCAGTGCATTTTCCAGCAAGGAAAGTATTTAGGAGAACAAAAAGAGTGCGGAGACAAGGAATTCCAGAAAGCCTGTCACCATATAAACTAAAAACCACCATTAGAAGCCGAGCTCCCTTTAGAAAAATCTGACAGTATCCAAATAGGTTGTGTGGAAATCATGGTCACCAGAAAGAAATGAGAGCATTCTCCACAAATACTTTAGCTTGGTTCTGTTTAAGCTCTGTTTTCAATGTACACATGAGTTTTCTCTTCCCATGTTGCTTTCCTTTGATGTAGTTATGCCTCTCAAGATCCCTCTGACTCCTTTTTTTTTAAGAGCTTGTAAAGTAAGTGGTAATTTTACAGTCAGGTCTGAATGAAAGGGAAAAGCTGTTGGAGGTTTCTGATCTTGCACTTTTCAGAGCAATATCTCATTAGGGATTGGATTTACTTGGTGGAAACCTGAAATAATAAAAAATCTCAAAGTTATATTGTCCTGTTTTGGAGAAGAGTTTATAATGTAGGTGGCCAGAGATATTCTTACTGTTCAAGCAATGACTACAGCTGTTGGATCTCCTTTTGATCTGGGTTGCAGGGTTTCTTGTCTAATTTCTTTTTTTATATACCTGCATCTTTTGGGGTTTGGAGAAGTTGGCTGTTATGGACAACACAGGTGTTTCCTTTGTTGGATATGAAAAAGTCCACAATGGTTTTGAACGGGGTTTAGGGAAGAAAAGAAGGCACTTACACAGCCTTAAAGGACCAGTACAGCTCTTAGAGCTCTGTGCCTGCATTAAAGTGAATATACTTTTAGAAATAAGTTTACAAAAATGTCACTACTGGATTCCACAGCTGTCATGAAGGGGAAGAGGTTCATTCCACCTTGCACTACAGCACTGGTTTGATTCAGGACATTGAACAGCTGCTGTGCTACTGTTGCAATGAGGCTTTTCCATGGCCAATCTATGCTATAGCCTCACAGTGTGTGAAATAGCTTTTAGCTACAAGGAATTGTGAGGTTTAAATCAGAGGCATCATGTTTGTAAGGAAGAATAGGAAGTGTTATATTTAGATATATTTTGGAGAAAACAATATCAGATAGCACTGCAACACATATTTTGAAGAGCTGAATTTAGAAATGGTTCTTTAATGTGCTTGCTTTAACATACACATTCATATTCAGAGGAATTCTGAAGCCCCAATCAAAACAGCTGTGTCTCTAAAAAGAGTATAAGAAGACTTGATTCAGAGACTAAGCAAAAAACTACACCCTTGTATAGTTTTCAAAAGATTTCAATCTTTTTTTTTTAATCTCAGACTCTTCTCATTGTGGAAATAAATTTCTCAATGCACATTTCAATGAGATTCTTTTAACCTGTTTATCTCTTCTGAATGCAGATATGAAAAAAAGTTATCAGAATACTAGTCTAAGATGTGACATTTAGGAGCTAGTATTGTCTCACTGGATATTAGCCCGTAGCCTTTGGTTCCATCCAATCTTGAAATACATTTTGAAAAGAATAATACCTAAAAAGCCAGACTGATTGGTTAAAAGAATGTATTCATGGGAGCATGTAAAATTATGTTTAGCTTCATTTGCTTAAAAGTATTTTGAAGAACAGGATATTCAAACAAAAAAAAAAAAAAAAAAAAAGAAAGAAAGGAAAAAGCAGAAATGTAATATATCCAAAGTCATAGATGTATAGATCTATCTCAAATCAGTGCTGAGGCCAGGAACAATAATTGGATTTTACAGTCTGCAACTTAACTCCTTGTCTAAACAGTTATTAATGGTGCTGAATAAGATGAGTGTGCCCAGTCTAACCAAACACAGCAGAACAAGTAGGGGGAATCTATGCGGAGAAAAGACAAAAAGAACCTTCATCTAACAAGTATAAATGCTTTTAACCTACGAAATAGGACCCAGGTCCAGCTCCCCAAACTTGAATGACAATTTGGACTCTATCATGTAAAAGCTTTTTATTTATTCTTATAATGACTTTTAATTTGGTTGAGATTTATCTTGCTTTTCTAGAGAATGATTTCTAAAGAATGACCATCTGTAGGATGAGGAATTAGAAACAGAGTTTTTAAATCTCTTTTTACTACTTGAGTTATGAAGATAATTTGGTGGGAATTGGGGCTGGTAGTAAAGCTTGGCAAGATCGGGTTAATCAGAATTTCTTACAAAACGTAGCTAAGATTGTAAAACACCTATTTTCCATCTGTTGTAGTGGATGAATGCTCCTGTGTTGATGGTTTTGCTGTTGACTCCAAAGAGCTAATGTGTGGGAATAATTTTTCCACAAGTGCTACTATTCCAGCCTAACTGAGGTTTTAGCTAAAGCATGTGAATTACAGCAATTGTGATGACTTCTTATGGAGAAGAGCTCACTCCATGAGAAATCAGGATTGGACCACTTCTACTTCTCATGCATTATATTTCCTTTTCCAATGAGATAGCAAGTTGTGGGGCTGGAGAGCGTGGCAGGAGAAGGGGATGGTGAGATGGTGGATTTGCAAAGGGAGTGATGCCTCCCATTGCCAGCTGCAGGGAAGAGGAAGGTAACACATTTGGCCCCCAAATGCGTTAGATTATATGGGTGTGCATCCTCTAAACACTTATTCCACTGATGCAATGGGTGCCTTCCCAGAGGGACCACTCCTCGCTTTCATATCTTTATTGTCATGGATAAGTAAGGCAGAAACAATTTCCTATGAGGAGAAGACAAACTAACAAAAACCAAGAACTATGTCCCTGTTCTCATCTGAGTGAGACTTGGATATTACTTCCTCCAGAAGAAATCTCTGGGTTTTAATTGTGTGAATATCCAAGATTCAGGATTTAGCTCTCCTTCAGATTATCCATTAACCATATATTTATGTTTCAAGAGTGAACAGGAGGAAATGGTCTGTACTATGCCAGCTCTGTCAGGGGCAGTTTTGTCCTCACCTCATTAAGATGTCTGTTGTTCTAAGGCACAGAAAGTGGCCTTTCTCTTACTCTGTCACTTCAGTCTGAACAACACACAAGAAGAAGCCCCACATCCACTTTGCAGGAATGGTTTAGGCATTATTATAGCTGTGGAGGTAACACACCTAAATATCAAAACCAGGCAGATAGGAAATCTTGTTTGACATAGGAGTGCTTCCATGACCTCTTCTAAACTCCCACTGGTGTTTTAAAGGGCTTAAATACCTTAAAAATTTGAGTAAGAGACCAGATCCTATTCTTTTGGTTACTGACATTGGTTTCAAAAGACTTGCTGTGAGAAGAAATGGGAGAAATTGTTTGTGAAGCTAGGACCAAATCCTGAAATGGCTGTGCCAGATACCACACAGTCTGTGCAAATTCTGCCTCTGCAGTCTAGTGATGACCTGCTCCATCAGTCTGGGCTTCCCTCTGAGCCCTCTCCAGCCCTCAGCATATTGTCTTTGCTGAGAGAATGAAGTATTTCCAATTGTGCTTATTATCAATGCCATAATAAAACATTTATATAAGACTACCCTTATGAGAAAGTGCCTTAATTTTTTTATTGAAAGAAGTGACATTAATAAAGCAAAGTCAGTTTTCACCAGCTGGGTCTGGCAGGTATTTTGCCTACTTTCTCCATTGTTCTTACACATTATGAGAGGTATTAAATCAAGTTGGGGATATTTTTTTTTCCTCGTTCAGCTCCCCTGCTCCCTGACACAGCTACTAAAATTATGTATTCTTTACTGCTTTCTAAGAAGATTACTAAGCCAGCTGACCCAAACAGTAGTGGCACCAATTAGACATCATTCAAAATTAATAGCCGCTACGATGATAACAAATCAAAAGATTGATTCTTCTGATGGGAGAATCATTTTAATTAATTTAATCCTTGTTGAAAGATCAGCTGTGCACAGTCCTGCTCACCAGTGGGGCCCATTTGTCCCTGTCTGTCTCCGTCACCTAAAGCCAGTGAATATGATCAGTAGCCAGCACTTAGGGAACAATAAGAAACAGATTGTACTGTCAGGCTTCATTAAAGATCATCATTAGTATTCCAATTTGGAAACAGTCAATCTATCCTAACCTTTTACCAATTCTTTTCAGCTGCTTTTGTGAAGTTTGGTTCAGCTGCTAAATGTAAAAACGCTGCACAGGCTTTTTTAAAACAACAAGTTGGGTCTGGCTGATGCCTGTCAGGCTGCAGCTTAGGGACAAAGCTCGGGGGAAATACGGGTTATGCAACCAGGCTCTAAATGATATCATGTGCAGCTGCTTATGATCAGAGTATTTATGGGCAATGGAACTTTCTTAAACTTGAAGCTTAACAATGATGAATGGAAATGAAATGGATATGGCACTTTCTTTCATCCCACTGCTGAGGGGTTTTGTGGTCCCGAGGGTGTTTTTGCAGAGCTGGCTGGCTGGGCTCTCAGCTCTGCTCCTCTCAGCACGGGCTGCTGGGGGCATTTTGAGCACGTTGATGAGGGAAATGGAATTTCAGATTTGTTTGCAGTTCACTTTACCTTTTCTGCCGAGGTCAGATTGCTTTGTTTGTTCTTCATTCTGGTGGCTGGAAATAATTATGGAGAAATGGATTATAGGATTTGGAGGCATATTTCTGTATGATCATCCCTTTATCTCAATCATGTCCTATGGCTGTGCAGGAGATGTAGCTGGAATCTTAGTTTTCAAAACAGTTTCTCTGCCAGGCAATGATCTCATTATTTTAATATTCTTGACATTTATGATTTGCTAACCTTCCCAGTTGTCCAACTGTCTTCCTGAAGATATTTCAGGAATGCTCTGCCTGAAATACCAAAAGAAATGTACAATCCTGTCATTTTGAACAATCTACTTCTAAGAGTGCTTAAAAAAAAAAACAAAACAGGTTTTGTTTTTTTTTTCTGATGTATTCTTGTGTATAAGAAGGGGTTTCACAGAGATTGCAAATGAAATCAGAATTAGGCCAGTAAAATAGAGGAGAGAAACATTAGATTTCACATTTCTTCTCACAGAAAAAAAAGAACAACTCTCCAAATTTGATTACCAATTAAAAATGTTATTATTACTGGAATAGAATGACAAAAAAAAAAAAAATCCAAAAGTACAAGTTACTTTTTCTTTTCAGCTGCTTTTGCGTAGTTTGGTTCAGCTGCTCTCTGTAAAAGCTCAAATACTTTCCTATAGTTTAGTACTACTCCAATTTCTGAATGCTTTATACAGTTCAGAAACCCTCTTGGAAGCAATTATTTGCAATAACTGGTTGCTTGTTGCATACACATGAAGATTTCTGCTACTTAAATCCATGAATAAGTGGAGTTTTCTATAACAAAAATAGGCATAATAAATGGAGGTGCTTCATAAGGATGACGCAGCCCAAAATCTAGTTTTCAAATGTTTTCCAAAACTAACCCAGTTATAGTGAAAACATTATTTTTTCACCATAGAAGAACAGAAAATCCCTTAGTAGAGAATTTCAACTGAAACCAATGTTAACGAAGATTCTCTGTGAACTTGATAACATTTTCCTTAGTTTTATACTTCCTACCTGGGGAAAAAAAAAATTAAAAAAAAAAATCAGGCCTCATTATTTTTCTCTGAGAAAATACAAAAATCTAATTTGCTAAAAAATTACGATATTGTTGTAACTGAATTTCAAATGGTTTGCTGAATGCTTTTGGCTGTGTATAAGTTCTTGTACCATTTTTCACTTTGACAAGATGGTTTTAATCCACTTAAGCCAATTGTAGGTTTTATAGTTAAAACTGATTTATTGCAATGTTATTGGCTACGTAAGTGGCTACATAGATAATATTAATCAGCTACATATATTGCAGTGGTGAATAACATGAATATTGATAGGAATGCAGATTAAAAAATTCTAACATCTCACTGAAGAATGTCAATCTTTCAAACTACTAATATTCTGGGGGTACTTTCTTTCTAAAATTTATTTATAATTTTCCAGTGACTGCTTTGATTATTTTGTCAGTTTTGCCCATGACAAGCCTGTTACAAAAGGAAAGGCAGAGGGAGCCGTTCCATATTTTTATATCAGTGCAACTGAGTTCCAAAGTATTGGCTTCCTAAATGTTTTTTAGTTGTTTCTTAAAGTATTTCTTTTTGAAGTCAAACTCCTCCATTTCACTCATCTTTTCTTTTCCTGAGGCTATTGATTTTGCTGTGATTTTTTTTTTTACCACTTGATTTTTAGCCATTTTTATCTTTTTTATGTCACATACACCTACACTGGAAAGGAATCCTTTCAAGAGAAGGTATATACACTGTGGTTTTGCCTCAGTATTTTCAATTTGATTTTTTAAAATGGATTTAGCATTTTTTGGAAAGACTTTTTGGGAAAGGGGCCCCAGTGAAAGGCTCTCCATCCAATAGCTGTGACTCGCTTGAACTCGGTGGAAGTTGAACTCGGTCTCAGGTTATGGCCTCGGGTTTACACCAGTCCAAATCAAAGATTCTGCTCGTAAGAGCAGCCCCCTCCCTGCCCTGAGCAGCACCATCCCACCTCTCCTCTTTACCAGGATGTTTTTAGACACATGTTGAAAAAGCCCTGACACCAACCTGCCTGATCCATTCTTTGCAGATTTAGTTTTCAGAAGAACTAGGTTTTCATTCATATGGGAATGTGTTAGTGCAGTAGGAATGTGAAACCACAAACAGAAGCAGGGCACTTCCTCTCTTGTCAGAAGCAAATTATTACTATTATTATTATTTATGAGGTGTTTGTAAACGTGATTATTCTACTAGTAAGTCTTGTACTATTTTTTCTATCTCCCTAAAATGTTTACTAGAAATGTTCATAAAATAGCAGCATAAACTAGTGGTTGCAGATGTAGTCAATGATTTCTACAATTTCTGTGTATCTCTACAGAACAAATTCACCTACCAAAAGGATCAAACAGAAGAAGACTAGGAAATGCCACAAATGGATGACCCACAGAATTGATACTTCCCAATTAAGAACTATTCCAGCACAAAATCTTCTGTGCTGATGTGGCTGCAGCAGATTCTGTGCGATCTTGTGTGCTGTGTGTGGAATGTGGTCCTGCTGGTAAAACATCATCCATCTCATGTGGCCACATGTTCTCATGGTTCTTAGCCCTGGGGTTTGTGATGGGATCCACACCTGAGGTTCTGCACAAGGTAAGAGCCTGGTTACAGTCAACATCCTGCTAACAACAGACTTCTGTTCAAAAGAGCTGACTTTGCTTCAATGTGTTGTGGGGGAAAAAAGGGCATAAAACCCCCAAATTATTGCACCAAACGGGGCAATCTTTATTGTACCAAACTACTCATGTACTTCAGTGATTATTTTGTTTTGGTGGTATCAGTCATTTGCTTTGCAAAATGGCTTTTCACTAGGGAATCTTGTTGGAAGAACCACTGTGAAATGAATACAGAGAAAGAAACAGAATGGGGCAGTGGAAATCCATTTTACAGAGAAAATTCGAATTAAGAGGCTGTGACCCATCAGAAGGAATCCGACCAAATCTGCCAGACTTTCCACATAATTTTCTTTAAAATTTCCTTTACCTATTTCACGTTTTAAAACCATGCAGCTACTGTTTATACTGCAAGTACAATTTCTAAGGTATTCTTAGAGGTGTACCTGACTTGACATTTTTGATGCCTTTGAGTCCAGCACCTTGTTTATGTGTGGTACAGATAAATGCAACATCAACTTCATTTATTTTATTTTAATCTTAAACCCCATCTCAAAGTCCCCGTTTTTCTCCCCCCTTTTCCTCCCCCCCTTCTCCTTCCCTTCTTCTCCTTCCCCTCCTTTCTTCCCACCTTTATTCCCACCTTTTCTCCTTCTCCCCCCCTTCTTTCCTCCCCCCCTCCTGCCGTCTTTTGCAGTACAGATATTTGCTGCTCATGCAAAGGTTGGGGAAGATAATTTCTTTTAAAAAGTCCAGCTACAGGTGGGTTGTCAAGTGTAGTAATGAAGGAAAGATTAGAAACTCCTTCAACTGGAACTGGAGGCTTTACTCGGACTTGGGCTGAGCTTTGCTTAAGACCATCTGCTCCAGGGAAGTTTGATTCCAAACTAGAACTGCACTGCCCTCCTGCGTTCACAGCGGAAAAGGAAAAAGTTCGTGCAACATGCCCGGTACAAAGGAAGCTCCTCGTTTAATGCCATGAATGAGAAACAAAAGGAACACAATTATTCCTGGGCCCGCCTAATTAGAAGAGCACGGAACCGAACTTACTTTGCCTGCTGGGAGCAGGTTCTGCTCCCAGGTTCACCCAGAGCATACAGACAATTGGATAGTCCAAACCATTCGGAGTGTTTTTTCCAACTATGCATTCCTTGCCTAAACATTGTGGAAGTTTTGCAGGATGCTCTGCTTCTACAAGCAGCCAGTTCAGGCTCCAGTGAAGTCTTGTGTAAAGAACTCAGCAGTTCTGAAGACCATTTTGTAGCAGTTCAGATTCCAAAGCCATCGCTGACGAAACATCCAGCACTAAAAAGCTCCTAACGCAGACGGAGGCTGCCCAGTTATTTCTCATCACCACCCCAAATGCTGGGTTAGGCAACTCAGAAATTTCTGGAAAGCAGAAAAGAAGGGCTTACAACACAGCCAGGATGTACAACACAAAGATGTGCACGCAGCTGTGAGCTGCTGGCACAGGCAACCACAGCCC
Source organism: Aphelocoma coerulescens (assembly GCF_041296385.1). NCBI lineage: Eukaryota > Metazoa > Chordata > Aves > Passeriformes > Corvidae > Aphelocoma > Aphelocoma coerulescens. The sequence continues at coordinate 6,251,509 of NC_091019.1, forward strand.
ACAGGGCTGAGCCAAGGCACTCTGGCAGCTCCGGCTGTGCCAAGTACAGCTACAGGGGACAGCCCTAAGCCTGGTACACAAACTGCTGGGTGGCACAGTGTGTCCCTAGGCCATGGCCAGGTGGGCTGGCTGGATGGGGAATGCTCCAGCAGCCCCTTATAGAACCACAGAATGGTTTGGGTTGGAAGGGACCTTCAGGAGATCATCTGGTCCAACCCCCCTGCCACAGGCAGGGACACTGCACTACACCAGGTTGCTCCAAGACCCATCCAACCTGGTCTTGAATGTTTCCAGGGATGTTTCTGGGCAACCTGTTCCATTGTTTTAATACCCTCATTGTAAAAAATGTTCTCCTTACATCCTTCCTTCTTTAAAACCATTCCCCTTCCCCTCCCTCATCCTGCTTGCAGCAGAGTGGGCTTGCAGGCTCCTGGAGAGGCAACAGATGTGACTGGTCCTGGCCCCCAGCTCCACACCAGTGCGGCAGTTCCATTTCTATGCTAGAAATAAAATGGTTCCTGAGCATTAGAAAAACAGGGTTTAGAGGAATCTTTTAATGCAAGCCTTGGAATAAGAAGAGCAGCTCATTTTAAAATTAGTCAGTGCACTTAAAAGGAACCAGAGTGCAAGAGCAATTAGGCAGAACGGGAAAATCTATATAAATATATAGAAAGGTTGCCCAGAGAAGCTGTGGCTGCCCCATCCCTGGAAGTGTCCAAGACCAGGTTGTCTTGGGCTTTGAGCAACATGGTCTAGTGAAAGGTGTCCCTGCTCACGGCAGGGGGGATTGGAATGAGATGAGCGTTAAGGTCCCTTCCAACCCAAAGCATTCTGTGATTCTATGAAAGTTTTTGCTTGTGCTTTATACAACTCAGGGGTTATACAACTCAGGGGTTCCCTGAAGGGTTATGCACTCTCTCATTTAAGGACCCCAAACTACATATTGGGTAAAGCCTTCCTCCCTCTATTACGCTGGTATATTTTGGTCTCTTCAAAATGAGTTCTTCAAGGGCAAGCAGTGACACCTGCACCTAACAGAACAGAAAGAAAGCATGCAGGCAAGGAAAGCAGGAAACAGGAGACCAAACACAACTGTGGCTGATAAGGGATAATCAGGACAGCTCCTGGAGAGGACAGATGTGGGGTAACATAGCAAAGTATTAGTTCAGTAGGTTTACTGTAATGGTAACATTAAAGTGGCAATTGTCATTTTTTGAAGTTTATTGAAGACAGAATCTTCCACGTTTTTGCAATCACAGATTTTTGGGGGGAACAAAAATGAAAATAATATTGATAGAAGAATCATTTATTGTCAGGTATTTCTAAGCATGGAAGCTGAAAGTCAAAATAAACCACCCAGACTCAATCTTAGTTTTATTGAATTACTGTACATCCAGATGAATTTGTTTGGGAATTGGCTATTGGCTCAAATTCTACCCTGGTTCTGGATCTAGATTTCTAGTCTCAAGCTACTCTAACAGTTACTCAGTTCTGGGGCTTTGAAGTTCAGAAGATAGAATTTCAGCATGCAAATATGGTCATTAAAGAAACCAAGTTGTTACTACCCAAACCAGTGCCTGATCAATTAATAGCAAAACTGCATAACTGTCATCTCCAGCATGCTCTGAATGTTGCCAGAGAAATGAACCAGTGGTTTGGAGAACTTGAGCAAAGCAGGAAATGTCCTTGCTGCTCACATATCTTGGACAACAGCTGCTTGTGCATCTGCCTCAGCTTTCAGCTGTAGGATTTGGCTGCCAGTTCCAGTAAACAAGCTGGGTGACCTCAGTTTCGTAAAAATGCACCAGCATCACTAATGCTCAGTCTGTGGAGGCAGCACCAAGTGAAACTTCCAAGGAATTACTCTAAATTGTGACCATTTGTAATGATTCACAGGGATTATTCCTGTGGGGAAGAACTCTGGAATAACAGCTCGCTCAGTGTGACAGCAAAAATATTATGTTTACAGGGTGTCTTAGGAGCAGATCAATAAACAGAAGCAAAGATGCTGAAATTCTTACATCTACAGCACAATAAGTTTGGTCTTTCTATATTTAAAGGTGCTGTATAAGAAAGATGGGGACAGGCTTTTTACTGGAGCCTGTAGTGATAGGACAAAGTGTGATGGTTTTAAATTAAAAGAAGGCAGATTCAGACTAGGTAAAAGGAAGAAATGTTTTATGATGGGTGTGGTGAACACTGGAAGAGGCTGCCTGGAGAGGCTGTAGATGCCCCATCCCTGGAAAATTCAAGGCCAGGTTGGATGGGGCTCTGAGCAACCTGGTCTAGTTGAAGATGTTCCTGCTCATTACAGATAGGTTTGACTGGATGATCTTTGGAGATCCCTTCTAACTTGAACCACTCTGTGGTTTTAAGATCAAGGGGTTTATAATCCAGATCAGATTTAGTCTGGTGCCCTGGATTCACCATCTGCACCACACTTGTGGTTTGAAGCAGTCTAAACAAGCAGTTCAGACCCTCTGTTCTGCTGCAAGCAAATCTGGTGTGCACCTGGAGTGGAGACTCTGGCTTACTGTCTTCTGAAAAGAATCCAGTGTGTATCTACCAGATGGGGTCTGCAGATCCAAAGGGCAAACCAGAAATGGGATCACTTCAAAACTATAGTGCTGCTCCAACACAAAACAAAATGCTTTGGCAGATGAAGCCACTGCAGTCTTGACATACAGTTGAGGCTGTAACTTCACATTAATGTAGATTAGACAGAAAAAGTGTATCTTCTGCTTTCCTGAATAACTTCAATTATTTACTAGATTTTCCTATAAAAAGCTGTGTATTAAAAGCAAAACATTAAGGAACTTTCAAGACAAGTACTCTGAGCAAGAACTGAAAAGCTTTCTGTCCATGGTAAATAAAAGAGTGTGGAGTTGCACGCTGACTTGGATGGACTTCTTTCAATACCTGAGCTGGCATGCAGAGACTGCTGCAGTTTGGACATACCCAGAGCCCACAGAGCAAGAGCTCTCCCTAATTTCCAGTCCTTACCACCTCTTTATGATGATGGTGTGTTTCTTACTGCCCTATCAAAGAAAATGTTCCAGGTTTCATTCCCTGTGTGTTTTTAGATGTCCAAATGATCTTTACAGAATACCTAGATGAAGATTAAGGTATCAATGGCATTTTCCCCGTTATAACACAAAAATAATTCTAAGGAGCAAACTCTTTTTCTGCTTCAAACAGCGTGGGCTATTGCATGGAACATCTGCAGATATAATTGAAATTTCAAAATAAAAATAACATGATAGTTGCTGCCCAGAACAGCCAGCCCGACACAAAATATGTGTTGCTTTATCCTAGAATTCAAGAGGAGGACAGTTTTCAGATCTTCAATCAGCAATCATTTTCTAAAGTTACTATCACTGACCTTAGAAACAGAGGATTTGGGGAGGAATTGTAAACCATAGTAAATATTTGAGTGAGTATTGATTTTAGTATTGTTTCCTGTTAATTCCTATTGTTAAAAATACAAAATTGAAAAACATTCTTCAACATTTGTGGCTCTTTTTTACCACTGGCAAATGCAACAGGGTCATGTACATTAGCCAAAGAGAGAGTAACAAACAGTTGCTTCTTTATTTAGTTTGGCAGAAAGTTACATGTTCCATTTAAAATGTCTGAGATTTAACATGTCAACCTCTTTTGAAAATTATGAGTAGGTCTTTTGGGGTTTTTTTGTCATTATGTTCCACTGTTTTGATGAGTATTTTTGATAGGAAGGATATTTGTCCTAACAGAAAAAGTTGCTGAAAGAAGAGTTTGAGAAGAACCTGTAAAAGACCTGAGCTTACATGGAAGAATCATCTGAAACCATTACTCAATGCCCAAATTTTAACAGTACTCTCCAAGCAGATATGCTCACAGTAATTGTGCTGACTTTTGGAAGTTCCTGATTTGAAATGTTGCCTCTGAGACTTTACAGTCTGTTTTAGAACTAGGACCCTGTTCTCAAGGCTGATGACTTAGTAAATCTGTCTTGTTTCAACAGACTTCCCAGAGGATTGGATCTGCTGAAATAACTTTTCCCCTTCTACTTAAAACACTGTTTGGGTATGTTAAGTCCCCGCACAAAAAGCATAAAATGTGTGTCAGTTCATTTTTAGTTAACTCCTTCTGTGTCAAGAAGAATTTTTCTTAGAGTTAACTGTTTTGTACTAAAGAGTCAAGACCACCCATTTCAAGACTTTTTTCAGGCAGGGTATGTGCAACATTGCTGAGGCATCAGGCTGCCCACAGCCCTTCCTCCCTTGCTGTTGCAGACGGAGCACATCCACAGGAAGAATTCAGCAGGGGTAAGAAGAGTAAAACCCAGACTTGCAAAGCCAGCTCACCAAGTCAGCACTGTGTCCCTGGGTGCTTCAGAGGCTCAGTGTGTGCCTACCAACACTGCCTGTCTGCTTTCACCTTAAATTATCCTGCACCACGTAAGTGAAGTGCCATTGTATTACCAGTTCTCATAATCAACGTCTCCAGGGCAAAGGCAGGCAGACAGTGAGTGAGGATGGGTAAATCCAAGAGGAATTGTGTTTGTAATGCTATTCCCCTTGTGCCTCACAGAAGATCTATCCGTGACCCACCAAAGCAAACACAGGCATCACCCCAGCCTGTGTCTGTGGCTTGCAGGTGAATTCAATGTGGTTCAACAGTGCAACAGCTGCTTTGTTAGCATTTTATATATTGTAAATCAAAGAAGCTTACTTCTCTCACTCCTTAGTGCCCCAGCCCACAGAAAAAGCAAGAATTTACAATATTGCTGTTAAAAGAAAAGGGAAGGCTCAGGAGCTCTTGTATTCTTAAGTTTCAAACTGATGGATGGAAAGTGGAGGAGCCAGTAAATGTGCCGAGGGTTTGGTGGCACAGGTTTGCTCATGTTTAAACTGTGAAACTTCAGCATTTGCAAATGTCTGCTTAAAGGCAACATTAAAGACAACAGACCTCTTTTGCTTTTGTGGCTTTGCTTACCAGCTACAATGTGCCATATCAGAGTGTGAGGGTTGGGAGGAGAGGAGAAAATCCATCTGAAATTTAGCAGCTTAAAAAAAAAAAAAAAACCCAAACGTTTTTAATCAGCTTGAGAGCTCAGTGGATTTGTGAAATCGTTTGGGATTAACAGGCTATTGATTGCTAATAAAACAATATTTAGCTTTGTCTGATGAACAGCAATGGAAAAAGGTGTGGGCACCTTGTCAAACAAGACCCATTGAGGACGGATGATGGGTTAAGTGTGGGGGTCTGAGTGGCAGCGTGGGTGCCCAGTCTTCAAGGAGAACTTGTCAGTTGTTAGTAAGGCTGGTGAAAGGAAGGACGCCAGCGCCTGATGGCTGGGGTAGTATTGATGCAAGTTAGCTGACTAATCAGATTGAAAAAGTCCCATGGTATTTATGTCACTTTAATTTTCATCAAACAATTGGAGACGACAGCACTCTATTAAGAAGAGGTTGATCCAGAACTAAAGCTAAATAAATTAGGGTCTCAGTTTAATCAAATTATCCCTCTACTGGCCTTGGATTAACCGAGGGAGACAGCGTCAGTCTAGGCACTTTTCATTGGCTGGTTTATTTTTTTTTTTTTAAAGAAGCTGGTACAAAGAATGGGAGATTTAACACACAGCTACTACTCATAATACCTCAAATAAGCACGTTTTAAAGAAGCAGGAATTAATATTTATCAGGAAAATTTGCAGTTTTACTGAAATATATTTCCATTTTTATGTTAGGAGTGTTTTTTTCAGTCAAGTGAACTGAAAATGAGGCTTAAATCTGTCAACAAAAATCTAGACTGAGAGAACCTGAAACAAGCTGGCACAGAAATGGAAACACTGGCCTAATGCTACCTAATGATTTCTTGTTAGATTCATAATATTTTAGTTTACCTGCTCTAAAAATGCTTTGATTGCACATTTACATTTTGCTATTGTTTACTTACATTTTTTGTGCAGGGTAAAAAATTCTTTTTCCTCCTTCCTACAGTCTAAAATTTTTTACAGTGTAAAAATCTTTGAGGTATCCAGATTGTCCCTGAGAAAATAATTTTCCCAAGCTGCCTTAAATCTTTTCCTGCAAAGTTTTCACTAAAGGTTTACAGCAAGAGATAGGAACTGTCTTTTCAATAGTAATAACATGAAAAAGATCCTGTGTTTATAGCTCCTCTACAAAGATTTAACTGAACCGTTGCTATAAATCTTTCAAGATCTTGAACTCCTGAAATATTCCAAATCTATGTGTTGTCATAATCATTGTAAAAGTAACTCTGGTTTTCTAGACATAGAAATGAAAGTAAAATAGTACATCCTTTGCTGGAAGCAATTAACTGAATTCATCCCAGTTAACTACAAAATGTGTTTTTGAAAAATGCAACGTGATGAATAAGCACCTCCTTCCATCTTTGTTGCAAAAGTAAAAATAATTTCATGAGAAAAGCAGGGTAAACAGATGTGGTATTGTGCCTGACTCTATTTTCTGCTTGCTTCTTCTCTGACTTCTAACTTGTTTTTTGCTGCCCATGATCATCAGTGTTGTTCCTCATTCTTCTGAAGCAATCACAATTTAGGGAAAGTGAAGCTGAACAAATAAATACTTGTATTTTTGTTACATCTGTCAAAATGGAGATTTTGGGATGAACTGTGATCTAGTGCACACTCAGGTAAACCATTTTCACTGCATGTGTAATAGGCATGAGAAGTACGACCGGCTCCTGTTGGTCCCTATTCTCCCATAATCTACAAAATTTCAGTCTTCCTCTGCATTTCATTTCTGTTCTTATTAAGCCCTTGGAAATCCAGGCACTAAGCACCCAGTTCCTTACATAACTGTGCACACATATCCTAACGCTCCTTTCATTTTTGATTTCTAAATATCAAACTCAAACAATTTCATCCTTTCTTTTTTCTGGCACACTTCAAGATTCCACTCTTTGGTCAGTTCTGGTGGACATAACCTTGCAGATGCTCATCCCTGCACAAGAATGGTTTTTTTCCAGGTAACTCATCTAGTTATTTTCTTCCTGAGTTTGCTAAATGCCTGACATCCACTCTTGTGACACTAAGCATCTTGCAGATACTGTGAAGAAAACCTAAGTGTCAAATAGTTGCTTTTGGGGGTTTGTTTTTAATGCGTAGCCCTCCCAGTTCCACTAGTTTGACCTGAAAGCCAATCAGAATGCCACCTGTCTTTGCTTGTTTTCTTACTGTGGGTGAACAAAGATTATATATTTTCACAGTAAAGATGTGGTCTAAGGTAAATGCTTTATTTTACTTCAGTCAGGGATAGGATTTTTCTTGTAGTTTTTCTGTACAATCATTTACTCTAAGTTCAGGCATTTTTTCCCTGTAGAAAACAGATATTTTCCCTGCAGAAACACAGGTATTATGAGACAGAAAAGTTTGAAATGCTTACAGCTGCTTTCTCTGTGAATACTGGCTTATCCTCATGGCACTTATGAAATCTTTTATCTGCATTTACCCTTTGCACATAAACAGTCAATGTAACTCTGAAGACCAGTGATTTTCTAACTATTTTTTTAACATTACCTGTTTGGAGAGATCTCAGTTGGATTCCAGTGGCCTGTAGCATCTGAAACCATCCTATTTTCCTCAAGCTGCTCCACAACGCGCATTTTATGGAGGCACTTCTGCAGAGGTATAAATATGTGTGTGTGTGTGTGTGTGTGTGTGTAACATACTGAGTTGCACACTTCGTAACATAACCCTAGTCCTAGTTCCAGGGTGAATTTTTGTTAGAAACTAAACAACAACAACAACCCCAAATCCCCGAAGTAAATAACACCCCCTTCCCCACCCCCTCCCAAAAAAAACAAAACCAAAAACCCAACAACCCAAAACCTGCCCCTGCCCAGATGACAATTTTGTTTTGCACCCCATACTTTCCTTTGGCAGCCCTTTCCAGCCCCACTTCAGCTCCAGATCTAAGCTTACATTCTCTCTCAAGCTTAAGCCTAACCCTGCTTTGAGGGTGAGCCCTACAAAGGGTCTGCTGGACTTTGCCCAGACAAAAAAACTTCAGTCAGTTATCTTAGTACAATAAAGGGAACATGGCCATCATTTTATGAAACTTTTAAACCAACTGAGCATTTAAATTCAGAATTCTGTTTTCAATACCACTAACTTTTCCTGATGACAGGAATAAAAAATACCTTTTGACTACAGCTCATTTCCTCTGTATACAAACTGGCACTCACATTTTCTGATTTAGAATTCATTTATATCTTTCCAAGCTTTTATTATTTTAATAGAGTCTAAGCTCATCCTTTGGCTGTGAGGGCAATAGAGGGATAAAGAGCTCCCTGTCATCAATGATGTTTTACTTGCCATGATACCATTCTGCAAAAGGTGAGGTTTCTCTACCTCTTTCTGTTGCACCTAAGGCTGCTGGAGCTGTGCTTTCCATTGCTGTGTGAGGTGGGGAAGTGACAGCTTTGTGAGAACCTGTTCATCTCTACACATCTTAAAGGCTCAATGAAAAAGCCACTATCTGTTTTCAGACTGTTGGCTATGGAGAGTTTCCATCATTAAATTAATAAAAACATGACAAACTGGGGTGGGAGGACTGAATATAAGTGTATTTGCTTTTGGGAGTGTCATTCTTGGCACTTACATGTAGCAGACTGGCTTTAGTATCCAAGGAGTGTAGTGTAAAATTTCGGACAGTTTGGACTTTCTGGATAGAAAATATTTTTGAAAAATTGTCTTCAGTTTTGAGCTTCATGGTTGTGTGCAGTTATCTGTTCTGTTGATGACCTTGAGTGGTTAAAATTTAAAAACTACAACTCTGACTACACAACTAAGAAGTAATTTGGTTTGTTAATATGAATTTTTAAAAATCTGCTCTCTCTTTTTTTCTATTTTACACAAGGTAAAGTCATAGCCATTTAATAATAGTTTGTTTAAAATGCTTTTTTTTTCCCTACACAATTTCTATTAACATATTTTCTTTGCTTTTGAATAATGACAAGCATCAGGGCCACAAAAAATGACACAGGTAGAGAATAAAGTTACACATGCTTGGAAATCCAGATGAAACAAAGCCCACAAGTGATATGTTGATACCATATTTTGTGTGTGAACACCCTCCAGCAGTCTCCCCAGTTCTGTGTTTCCAGAACTGGAAAAATGTTTCCAATGCAGTAAAAAAAACAGTAAATATTTGAAGTTTCTTCCCCTTGGCCCAGATTATGAAATAGTAATCCATTACATTGTAAATCTTCCTGTACCATGCAAATCCCTTTACAAGGATTAGGAGATTGTAACAAAGATGATCATATTTCAAGAGGTACCAATGTAAGTTATACATTTCTGCTGCAGATTTCATACAGTCCTCACCCAACGTGCTACATACAGTGACCCAAATGAACAGGTGCTTTACATTTATTGAGAATCTTAATTCACACAACAATAAAAAAGAAGGCTCAGTTACAAGGCTGTGCAGCACATTCAGTCTGTGCTCTCTGAGGGGATTCAACAATAGCTGAGGGTGTGCAATGGAGCAAAGACTATGCAATCAGTGACCCCTTGCCCCTCGAGGGCGGGCGGGGGGGAGAGGAGAATTTCAGTAAAACACAAAGAAGCTGCTGTTTCTGCTTTTGCTGCTATCGGCCTGGGTGCTACTGACAGAGCACTGCCTGTTAAATCTATTTCTGCTCCTAGCTGCTTGAGCAAGAGTAGAGGGAAACTATGTTTTATCATTCTGCATCACTTTTGTTTCTTTCATGGGATCGGATCCTATTTAGGGGGGATAAGGTAGAAGCACCTGACTTGGCTAGATTTCCTCTGTACACTAAGAGAATGCAGCACTTTGCCAGCATTTTGCACTAATTCTGATTCATTGAGTAGTACTGAATTGCGACATAAGGAAGAAGTTCCATGAGGAGCACTTAGTTCACACTACTAAGTAGTGTTTGCAAAATTGGTGGTATCTTCTCGTACCTGTAGAAGTAAGTCTGAATGGATATAGGATTTAAAAAAAATACAGGACAAAATTTGTGAAGGATTCTGACTTAGTAGCTCTTAGACCCTTTTTCAAATCTGGCATTCTGGTCTTCTCTAAAACCAGTTTCCAAATTTAGGTCTTTCATGTCCCTCTGGATTTGCCTATAACTAAGCAAGCCTAACCTGTTTAATTAGTACCATACTTAAAAGTCTTTGTTAGCTTTGAGAGGAAGGAGGGTGAAAGGGAAAATTGAGGTACATGGGACAGATACACAAATACAGGGACTGTAATCCAGGGAAATCAGGGACTGTAATCCAGACTTTCAGGTTCCTTCTTTAATTGTGCATCCCACTCCGTTTTTTTCAAATTTGTTACCAATCAATTCGAATCTCTTTGTTTTCATACTCGGCAAACACTACTGAATTTGCATTCTAAAAATGAGATGACAATCTGACCCTTGGATCCACCCTTCTACAAATGACCAAAAACTGCAAAGATGATGATAATGCTGGTGGTCACTCTGTTGCACAACGATTATAATGTACTAACAAACACTTGGTACCTTCACTTACCTTGAGAGCTACATATCGAGTGCTGTTGCAGGCTCAGCCTTCGTAAAATAAATCTCGTAGAATCATAGAATTCTGAATTGGAAGGGATCCATCAGGATCATCGAGTCCAACTCCTGGTCCTATGCAGATTATCCCAAGAGTCACACCATGTGTCTGAGAGCACTGTCCAAATGCTTCTTGAGCTCTGCCAGGCTTGGTGCTGTGATCACTGCCCTGGGGAGCCTGTTCCAGTGCCCAACCACCCTCTGGGTGAAGAACATTTCCCTGATATCCAATCTGACCCTCCCCTGACTCAGTTTTATGCTGTTTCCTTGAGTCCTGTCCCCTCATGAGGAAGTCTGAACTGCAATGAGGTCTCCCCTCAGTCTCCCCCAGGCTGAACAGACCAAGTGATATCATCTGCTCTTCATAAGGCTTCCCCTACAAACCCTTCACCATTCTCGTGGCCCTCCTTTGAACATTCTCTAACAACTTAATGTCTTTCTTATATTGTGGCACCCAAAACTGCCCCAGCACTCCAGGTGAGGCTGCTCCAGCTCAGAGCAGAGTGGGACAATCCCCTCTCTTGCCTGGCTGGCGATGCTGAGCCAGATGCACCCCAGGACAGGGTTGGCCCTCCTGGCTGCCAGGGCACTGCTGACCCATATTCAACTTGCCATTGACCAGGACCCCCAGATCCCTTCCTGCAGCGCTGCTCTCCAGCCTCTCATTCCCCAGTCTATACACCCAACCAGGCCTGCCCTGTCCCCAGTGCAGAATCTGGCACTTTGCCTTGTTAAACTCCACACAACTGATGATTGCCCAGTTCTCTGATTTCTCGAGGTCTCTCTGCAGGGCCTCTCTGCCCTCAAGGGAGTCAATAGCTCCTCCCAGTTCAGTGCTGTCAGCAAACTTACTTAATGTACATGTAATGTAGATTAGCTTCTTATGAAGAACAAGGTGGAAAGAGAGGAAACTATTGCCATGTCTGACCTGGTGAGTAGTGTGGCACAAGTGTAGCAACACATGTGGGGCTGAAAATCCAGTGCCAGGTACCTTCAAGATTTTAACGTCAGGTTAGCAGCTGTAGTTTATTCCTGTGACTGCAGGTCTGGAGCAGCCTGGTAGTTTCATTTGGAAAAGGAACCCATTTGATGTGTGGTGTGAACACACTGAGGACCAAAGCACAGTAAGTGGGGGAGTTTGGCAAATCAGCTTTTAAAGGATGGGTTTGACTTCCTGAACCAAAGCGCAACACAGACGCCTGCAAACTTGACTAACTTTTTAACCTACTCAAGGATAACCAATTTGATCCAAAAGTACAAAATGCCATTTAAAAATGTGTGATGCCTAGGGAGGCACAGCTGACCAACAGCAGCAATATGGGAGATTTCTTAAGTATTTCACATTAGGGAATAACCACTGCACAAACACAGTATTTATCCACCTGGCTTGGAGCAGTTCTAGCAGGATGCACAGCGTACCTCTGCTCCTGCCATTATATGGTAGTCAGGTTCCAAGTGAAATAGTAATTTCATTATTTTTGGAAACATTTGTAGTAGCACAGATATGAACTTAGACATTTTGAGGGTACAAATTGTAAAAATTCCAGCTTTGACATTTCCCCCACCACATCCTGCGTAGGAGAACCATGGGAACCAGCTTTGGTTCCAAAGAGATGTGTGTTTCTGTCAGGCACAGAATACAGAGAAAATGACGGCGCTTCAGTAACCTAACCAGAACATCAGGTACTATGTTCTTCAAGTGATGATCCTCAAGCTTTGGTTTTCTATATAATTTTTTAACTACTTTTTAGCTTCTGCATTTGAATAACGTCTCAGTTATAGAGGACATTAGGAAGAACTTCTTCACAGAAAGGGTGATTAGACATTGGAATGGTTTCCCCAGGGAGGTGGTGGAGTCACTATCCCTGGAGGTGTTTAAGGAAAGACTGAATGTGGCACTTAGTGCCATGGTCTTGTTGCAAAATGTGGAATATATAAAATTTCCTTAAGAAAGGATGTTCTATAATGTTTCATCTTTGCATACTTTCAAAACTAATCAACACAAAAGGAGATCTAATTGGTGGAACAGGGAGCCACTAACAAGTTCTAAGTGATCTCCAGGTGTTAGATATACAAATTACTTGTTGGTAGAATTACCTTGTTAAGGTTTAGGGCTGGGCATGCTTCAGTGATCTCAGACCTGGCGGTAGGTTAATAAAGCTTGGGAAGAAGGATGTACCCCTGATGGTGGACACAAAGAATGCAGAACTTATGGGCCATAAGGAAATTTGGCAGAACCCCCAAGATAAGGAAGAAACTAATAAAGACAACTCAGCAATTGTGCTGAAATCAGTTCCAGCTGGGTAAAAGGTAATTCCGGAAGGGGAAGATCACAGCCGCGGACTCACAGCACCAACCCAAGAAACCACCAACTCAAATAAAGACTGAGCACACAGCCTAATTAACATGAGAAGGAAGAGAATCATTAACCAATATAAGATAGAATACTAATTAATAAGAGAACTATGTAACTTGTAGCCAATGAACACTAATTCCTTTGCTGAAATATATAAATAGTGCGAAAATTCTGATAGTTTGTGTGCTTTATTTGTGGAATACCACCGAGCACCCAGGCTTGTGGAACTCTGAAATAAATAATCAACATCTCTCGAATGTGCATTATTGGCTTATTGCACATCGGGTAATGAATCCGAGTTTTGTGGACAAGTCTGGTTGAAAAGGTGGTGTTTGGTCACAGGTCGGACTCGATGACCTCAGAGGTTTTTCCAACCTAATTGCTTCTGTGACTCTGCGGTTCTGTCTGTCGCTCAACTTTCTCTAAAAGCTGACATTTAAAAGCGCGTGCTGATCCCTTTAACTCTCCCATCGCAGCCGCGCCGTTTGCGAGACACAAAAAGCCGGGCGCCTGCCAAGGGCGGACGGCGGGATTCGTGCTCGGCGCTGAAACAAGGAGCACCCTCCCGTGCCGGGAGATGGCCGAGGGACGCTCCTGCGTCCCTGCGTCCCGCTGTCCCTGCGTCCCGCTGCCCCGCTGCCCCTCTCTCCCGCAAGATGGCGCCGGGCTGGCCCCTCAGCCCGGGAGCCGCGGCCGGAGGCTGCGCCAGGGGGCGCGCGAGGCCCCGCTCCGTCCCCGCCGCCGGAAGCGGCGCGCGCGGGGCGGTGGCGGGATATGGATCCCGAGGAGGAGATGCCCGAGCTGTCCGACGGCGAGGGGGCCTGGGACGACGAGGAGGAGGAGGAGGAGGAGGAGGAGGAGGAGGAGGAAGGCGCTGCCGTGGCCCAGAGGACCCGCTGCCTCTTCTGCGACAGGTGGGGGGGCCCATGAGGAGCCCGCTGCGCTGGGTGCGCTGCGCTGCGAGCGCCCGGGCTCGGCCCGCGGGAGGGAGATGATGAATTCCGGGCTTGTAGCCTCGCTCTGTAGCTTGTTGATCGCTCACACGGCCTCTGTGGAGCCAAAGGTGGGTTAGATTCAGACTGAAGGAAGGAAGAACGTGGAAAGAAGGTAACCCCCTTCCCTCGAGCTGAAGCAGTGTGGAGGATTTTCTCTATTCTTTTTATTTTAGTCTTTTTTACTTCGCCAGTATGGAGATGAGAGTTTTGATTTCGATGCTGCAGATCAAGCTGTTCCACCCACGTTGTGTTGGTGTGGTTTTTAGGTTTCAGGTTTAACGCAGTCTTTGCTCTCAAGGAATGTTTGGAAGTCCACAGGAGCTGTGGGTTTGTCAAACAAAATTTTTGTCTTCATTGGCTTTGGTTTCAAAATGCTTGACAAACAAGGTAAAAGCTTCTATGTGAGGCATATAAGCCAGTGCCTGGTCATCCTTTCTCAAAAGCAGGAAATGTGTCTAAATTGCCCAGTAAGTCAGAACAGAGCATATAGCACTAATAAGTTGGAAGTTAACATGTCAGTATTGCATATTTAACAGTTTGTTATTTACAGGTTGTTTAGTTCTGCTGAAGCTGTGTTCTCCCACTGCAAGACAGAGCATCAGTTTGATATTAGTAATGTGATCCAGAAACACGGTAAGTTTTTGTCATGACTTATCACTTCCTTTTGTGTGTAAGTATCTCATTTAAAATACATTGCAAATATTAATTGGTTTCTAACTGATCTCTCTAGCTGAAGCTTCCAAGATTGGATAAGATGAGCTATTGTGGAAAAATGCTTATACATTTTCTTGATGCTGGCTGCTTCCTGTATGCTTTTTTTTACTGGTAAAGCTCTGAGCCAGTGACAAAACTAAAATTGATCTCTGCTGGCTTGTGCTGATTCCTCACTGCCTACTTGATCGACCTGAGTCAGATACTACCTGATTGATCTAGTCTGCTATGATTGATCTGATCTGATCTGCTGGGAGCTCTTGCCTGAGCAGTGATGCTGCAGTTGGGCTCAGTATTTAGCAGAGCCCCATGGCTTGTGTCCGTCAGGTGATCACAGGAAGGCATATCCTCCCATATCTGTTTAATTCTTTCTAGTCAAGCTTAAGCTAAGCTTTCACTTGAAGCTGTCACTATAGATTATATATTGTAAGGTATGGTCTGGTCTGTTTTCTGTCTAAAATCCAGAAAAAAGTATTTTGGGTTTATCTTTGCTGTTCCTGGGGCGAGAACACAGTTAAACTACTATTACTTTGGCCAAGGTGGCAATTTTAAATCAATATTGGTAGGTATTCTTGATGCATAGCATCAATTTACGTTCTCTTAAGCAGAAAGCTAAGAATATGAACAGGGGAGCACAACAGCCTAAAATAACAGGTAGCTAGTAGGAGATAAAAGAGTGGCTGTCCTGATGTACTTGCTTGCCAAATGAGTGAAATCCCTGTTCATAGTCCCCGTTTGAAAGTGTTCCATTCTTAATTTGTGGCAAATGTATTTGTCCTTTTGAGGGTGAGGATTTCCTGGTTCAGTCCTAAGGAGAAGAAAAACATAGATGGGAAACTTAAGATAGGAAGTCTGCTCTAGATAGTGATGTACACCCCAAGGGGAAGTTTGAACCAATTACCAAGTGAACAGGTAATTAGTATTCACATAATTATAAAATATGTGTGCTTTTCTGTAATACAAATGCTCTCTCCCTTTTTTTTCCCTCTCAGGACTCGATTTTTATGGATACATTAAACTAATAAACTTTGTCAGATTAAAGGTAGGTGTGCCACATACTACTTCTGTATTCTGATTCTGGAGAATAGGAAGTCAAAGTGCTGTGCTTTCAGTTTGCCCTTTTCTAATAATTGCATGAGATTTTGTATTGTAGTTTTAGAAAAAGAAATCACAGAAATTAAAATAGCTGTTGTTTGGTTTATCTAGATATGAGGCTGTTTTAATTCTAAATATGTTTAATTAATGTGAAGTTTTGTTTTCAGAAGGGAATGTTGAGACTTGCACAAAGCCTCCATGCTATGTAGTATCATCTTGTTTTGTTAGTTTTTCTTGGCCTTTGACTCTGCTGTCTCACTTCAGAAATGGGTTCACTTCTTAGTAACTGAAGTTTCTCAGTCCTTGCATCTGTGTTGGTGTAAAGCCTTTCCTGAGGGTGTGAGCTGGCCAGACCCCTATGCAGTAAGGACGATACCTGATCTCTTAAGTTACAGAACTTCAAACTCTCCTAAAAAGATACCTGAGTCAGGAAAGCTAATGGGAACCTACAGTTTCAAGATAGGCCTCGGTATGTTTTGTGTGTCTTGTGACTTTGTTCCTTTGTAATTCCCTAGAAGTTTAGGTTAAAATACAATACCATCTTACCTTATTAAGTATTTTTTTTACTCCAGTCTTCAAATTTTAAATCCTCAAGTAGTTATTTAATGCATAACTACCTATGCAGAGTAAATACAGAAAGGCAAAAACTGAAGTCCAAATCTGACTTCTTTTTTCCTAAGAAAGTATTAACTGGATGCAAACAGGGGAGAATACAGTGTGTCTGACATTTGTCCCTACAGCACTGTTCATGTAAAGAACACCTGATGGGATCAGTATCTTGGATTTATTGATTAGCTCTGTTGTAAACTGTGGGTCTGACACAGCCAAACACCTGAGTGAACTTGGTTCCTGAGAGCAGTGTAATCCTGCAAGTATCCTTCAGTATCTATCAATGTGCTGTGCATTACTGCTTGTCCTGAATTCCTTGATCCTGGGGCTGCCTGGGCTTTCCCAGGCTTTGCTACAGAGCTCCTTTGATAATACCCTGCATATTTTACTGTGTGAAAGAACAGGTCTTTGCCTATTTTCTTGAATGAAATTGAAGGGCTAGTGTTTTCAAAGAAACTCAGCTTACATGTTCTTCTCCTGTCTAGAAACCAACTGGAGCATATTTGAGTTCTCTCAGCAGCCCACTGCCTTGGGAAGGAGAGGAATATTTGAAACCAGAACTAGAAGATGATCTCCTGCTTCAGTTTGGTAAATAACTGCTTCAGTATGACTCCTGCTTTGTGGGATAAATGTGGTATTGTCAGAGTTCATGTCATGTGAAGCCTTGTCACTGTTACTCAAGTGATGTATGTACCTGAGAAAGTCCACATACTAACTATATCTAATTTAATTATATCTAAACCATATATGTCTTCTGGAAATAATCAAACACTGGTATTTAAGAGAGCTTGAATTCTGGATTTATTTGCCTTAACTTAGAGCTTGCTTCTAGGATATTTGCTTTTTCTGCCTAGTCTTGTGTTCTGTAGTTAGTCCTGTCAATTTCAGTTGTGCCTTTTTGTAAATCAACCTGCTTGTACAAAGCATCCAGAAATAGCATTAAATGTTTATGATCTGCTGTGAAGCCATACATGATTGGTAGGTATTCTTTTTCCTCCTTGTTTCATCAGATATAGAAGATCTTTGTGAACCTGTAAAAGTTTTGCCTTCTAATGGTTTAAATGATACCATGGTGCTCCTTGAACAATTAAAACGTGCGGAACACAGAGCCAGAGCCGCAGAAGCAGCCTTGGCTAGAGCACAGGATGATCTGCAAAAAATGAAGTAAGTGTCTGAACTGAAGTTTTGGGATGTTTTTATTTGATGTGTTTTAGAGGAGATGTTCATGTTCAAAGACCAATAGAAATTGAAAGAAGTAGTAGAATGTAACTATGGAACAAACCTTGTGGTGGGACTGTAGGTTTGACTTTGTTGTAGGTGATTAGTAAATGTCTTGTAGATGGTTAGCAAAAACTGCACAAAACCTGCACAGATTGAAAGAACAAAGTATGCTTAGGATAGCTAAGCAAACACATGACTCAGAAACAGGTATTTTCCTTCAGACTACTCTTTGTTTATGCGACACCTTTCTGTTAGTCCTTTAGATAGGAATTTGAACACTGAGGATGTACACACTGGAGAATAGGGAGAAACTGACAAATCCAGGACTCCAGATATATTCAGAGTTGGCTTCAAACAATAGTTGTTAGTAGAGTTCAGTTACACTTTGGAGAAACTCTTAGTGAAATTAATAAATCAACTTTTTTCAGCCAATTTTGTTTTCAGTGTCAGATGAGGGTTCTGGTGGTAAGAACATTCAGTGCATCACAGTCAGGAATCAGGACATCCTGATTTAGATAAGCAATTTCTAAATCTTGAAGTCTGTAAAATATGGATTGATGATGCTCATGGATAACATGGAAATACAAACTTCATTTAAATCCTCTAAAAACATGTCATTTCAAGATCACACTGACTGGGCACTGAGGAACTGAAATGGCATTTAAGAGACTTGGAAAAATAATTCATGTTCTTTTGTGTGAGAAGTTAGTCAGCAAAAAAACTTGTGTTGTATAATACATTTGAGGGTTTGTTGTACATTTTGACAGTACACACTTGGTGCTACAGGTAACACAGGTAAGTGCACCAAAATAAATTCATGTATTCAAACCCTCTCAGCTGTGAACAATTATTTATGCCAAAAGTGGTCAGTTTTGTCTTCAGGTGAGTTTGAATTTTGCAAATTGTACTTTATAGCATACAGTGCTTTTCTGGTATCTCTGTGTACATAATGCATTCATTGATCATAAACAGTAAGAATGAAAGAAATTCGTCAGTGTGCTTCAAAAACTTGGGCATATTTTCTGTGTGTCTTTTTGCCTTCCTCGTGTTCCATTCATTTTCATTTAAAAAAAAAAACCTTCTCAGGTCATCAGTAGCCATTTCTTTTGAGCTCTCTAAACATCAGTGAGGCTTACAGAGTTTTGATTTTTTTGGAAGTTAGTCTATCAAGTTATCTGCTCTTGTAAGAGGGAGCCTTTAATTTTTCTTTGTCCATGCAGCCTCTTCAATTCAGCAGGGATTGGCTGGCAGCAGAAATACCCAGATGTAGATCTGATGAAGCAGCACAGTTTTAAATTATGGACAGATGAGCCAGTTGCATTGTAGTAGTCTAAATGCTGTATTTCAGTGGTTTGTGCTGGAGGTTATTCCACAGAAAGAGATCATCTTCTCCCTTTCAGGTAAACCTCTGTGAAAGAAAGACGGTAACAGTTCTATAAATCAGGTCGCCTCTAGCGTTAGATGTAACTTAGAGATGTAAGAGCACAGCTTGTCTATGTTGAGTTTTTTAATCTGTCACCCATTTAGAGGTGATGGCTTTTGTTTTAACTTGTCTTTTTTCTTGATTAAAAAGACAGTAGGGCAGCTCTGTCTCTGGAGTTTCTTTGGTGCTTCTGTTGCGTGCATGGGTTAGAGGAACTATTGGCTTAAAGAATTTTAAATTAAATCATTTATGTCTCACACAGTGCTAATTATACTTAATTGTGTCTCATAGAATCTATTTTATTAAATTTTAAAATTTTATCATGTAGATATTTGTATAAAAGTAAAGAAAATGCAAAGTACTATAGTAAAGAGCAATATTAAAAATAAGATCCTGACAGTTTCTGTGTAGGCAAACACAGGAAATTTCTGAAACTGACAAAATGTCAGTACAAAATCCCTTACCATATTCTCTTCCCCATCCAAACTAGCTGAGCAGGGAAGTATTTGAAATGTCAGGAATGAAACAGTAGTTTTGGTTTTGTTGTTCCATAAGGAGGGTACTGGTAATGAGACTGTTACCTACAGTTTCTATATGTGAAGTTCCCATTTAAGAAAATATGATTGCTGTTAAAGGTGTCAGTGGTCTAGGATGCAACTTTTGTTGCTGTTGGACTGTAGACCTTGGAGGAATATTGTCTGGCTGAAGTGTGTTTGCTATTTCACTTCATTGTGGGTGTAGTATGATCTGTTTGTTAACATCTAATAGTGTTTTCATTATAAACCCCTGGTGTATTTTGTCATCAAACCTGCTTTGAGGAATGAGAACATGGAATCATGGAATGGTTGGGTTGGAAGAGACCTTAAAGCTCATCCAGTTCCATCTCCCCTGCCGTGGGCAGGAACACCTCCCACTAAACCAGGTTGCTCCGAGCCCCATCCAGCCTGGCCTTGAGCACTTCCAGGGATGGGGCATCCACAGCTTCTCTGGACAACCTGTGCCAGGGCCTCACTGCCCTCACAGTAAAAAATTTCTTCCTAATATCTAGTCTAAACCTACTGTTTTTCTGTTTAAAAGCCATTTGTCCTTGCCCTATCATCCCATGTCCTTGTCCAAAGACCCCCTCCATATTTCTTGTAGCCCTTTTAGGTACTGGAGGGACACAGCGGGGTCACCCTGGAGGCTTCTTTTCTCTAGGCTGAACAATCCCAGCTCTCCCATCCTTTCTTTATGTGTTGTAGGGAGTGCAACACCAGGGAGGAGGGAAAATAAGCAGCCTGAAATTAAAGTAATAAATTGAATTTTAACCTCTCTTTTCTTTTCACCCGGATGCCTCAGTTTTAAAATGCTTTCTTCTACCTTCCAGTGGTCACCCAGTGTTATGTGGACTGCAGTTCTTGTGCTCTTTGTATCAGAGTCCATATCTGCAGTACACAGCCTGAAACACCTTGACCACTGCAGTGCTGGCTTTTGTACCAGCAAGTGCAAAATAGATAATTCTGCCTTAAAAATAGAAACTACCCCCCAGTATTTCACTGCTAATAGTTGCTTGCTGTAAGCAGAAAGCCAGGCTTGCAGGATGGTGCTGGAGGGAGTGCGGAGGTGCAGCAGCCCCGAGGAGCCTGCAGAGGGAGGATGTGCACACCCAAAGCTGGTCCCATTGTTGCCAAAGCCCCTGGCAGCCTGGATTCCTTCCCTCTCCCAAGCCCTTTCTCCCCCCGGCCAGCCTCCTTTTCATGGTCCCATAAACACGTCTCAAGGGTATATTTCAATTGATTACAGACAATTTGCTCAGGATTTTGTGATGAACACAGATGTCAGGAGCAGCTCGTCATCCAGCGCCATTGCAGACCTTCAGGAGGACGAGGATGGCGTTTACTTCAGCTCCTATGGGCATTATGGGATACACGAAGAGATGCTAAAGGTTAGAAAGTCATCTCCACTGCATCTTGGTAGGACTAAAGAGGAGAGGTGGAATGAAGTGGGCCGTGTGCCTGTAAATATACTGCAGAGCAGCTGCATTTTTAACCCTTTCTGTCCAGGAGAGCTTTTTGGTGGCAGTTGAACTGAGAGATCATTTTTTCAGTTTTATTTCCTTTGTATAAATTCTCTTTACAGGAAGCATTAGGAACATAAAATCATTTATAGTTATGCTTGATATTACAATACCTGTACCACAGCTCTACTTTGCCAAAAGTAGCTTTTTCCTGTTTGTTTAAAACTTGAAGGATAAAACATAGTACAGACAGTGAATATTTTTCTTTAGTTTTATATTTTCCTCACAATTTAAATTTGTTAGGCAAGACCATTTCTCAAATATTGCAGTTTTCTCTTGCACTGGGTAAACAGAAATTGTTACTTGTGCACAGTTCAGTGTATTAATAACGTGACATTGAACAGCTGGAACAGTATGCTCCTTTTATATGCTAAAGATGAAAAAAAAGTGATGCTTAAAACTTCTCAAAGGGAAACCTATGCATGCCCTTTTAACTTTAAAATAAGAAAAAACAAGCACAAAGCCCAACAGCTTCAAATTAACTTGTAAATGAAAATCTCTTAATGCTTCCTTTCAGAGAAAATGTCACAGTTGTGAAAGTTATGAGCAGTTCTATCATTTTAAGGCATAAATAAATAAAATTCCTGTCTAACGTAGAGTAGAATACAGAGTTGTGAAGTGACTTTGTCCCTGCAGCTAGCATATAAAGCTTTCAGCTTTGTAAATCATTTAGTTGCCCCAGTACAGAAATACACATGAATCTGTGTTAAGAACAGTGTGAGTGTGAGGTTAATATTAAGGGGAGGGGATTTTACAGAAGCGCAGAAATGGCTGCAGAAGTAGAAGAATGTTTTCCAAAACGTATGGTTATAAAAATACAACTGAAGTCTTGAAGATAAATAAAAATGATAGGTGTTTGGTTTTGCAGCTGTATAAAGCTGTCATTTGACCTGATGTAAGCTATAGGATGAGGAAGCCTTTCTGCTGGCTAATAAAGTTTACAATAAATCTGCATCTCTGCACGAGGAAATTGGTACAAAATTGCATTTTACTGATTTCAGGGTATGTTTGTCAGAATGCTTTTAAGAAGACTTTTGACTTTTTAAAACATAGGAAAACGATTGTTTTTATTCTGTGCACATTGAAATTTTTTCTTTTTGCTAGGCATTCACTTTGATTTTTTTTTTCCTGTTTACCATATTTACATAAATATAGTGGCTTACTACATGAACATTTTATAGAAAGCAGTCTTGCTGTCTGAATTGTAAGCCCATTTCTGAAACTGTTCAGTCTCAAAACCTTTTTTTTCCTTATGCCTGGTAGTGGTAGAGACAGAGTTTCAATTTTGTTTTTTTTTCTGCAAATACTTCAGAGGTGGAGCAAGAATATTGTTACTTCACAGTGGTCAAGTGACTGGTGTTTCCTTTTTTCTACCTTTTTGCTTGAGAATTTCGTAGATGACATCTTAATAAATTTTTTTTATTAAATATAATAAATTATTTTAAAATGATATTTTTAAAAATTAAAAATAAATATAATGAACCAAGAAATCATCACATGGAGGTGTTGAGTAGGAGAAGGGGACTGATGAATAGACACCTGAAGTGCTTGGCTGTGGCTACAACTGCAATGAGTTGGGGCAGTGCTGATGCAGTGTGAGGGGCAGAATGCAGGGCTGAAAGCTTTCCAGCTGGCTGCTTTCTCAATTGATTATTTATTTTTAAACTTTTTTGGTCCTTTCAGCAAATCCTATTATATACTGCAGTAGAGGTGAAGTACTAAAAATAGTTGCTCTGAATATAATACCGTAGCAAATGCAATATGGTTTTAAAGGATTGGGGTTTCTGTTATTAATATTAATTATGTAGGATTTTAAAGTAGAATTTTCTGAAATAAACCCCAGCTGCTTCTCTGGGTCGTGTGTGTGTGATAGTACTTTCACACCTAAAGATGGATTTTAACATTTTCAAGCCTCAAAATAAATTTTTGTCTCCAGAATTTTTATTATCATATCCTTTGTTTTCAGTCACTGTTTTCGATCTCGTTCTTTTATCAAAATAGGCTTTGTTCTTTCTCACTGTAGAAAATTTCTGTTTCTCTGTTGTTTCTAGAAATTCTTAACTTGCTGTAGTAGAAAAAGACTAGATTTAATAAAAGCACTGGGATTTTATACTTCAGCATTATTTGCACTAGACAAAAAATTGCTGAAATTTTTTTTTACATTTTCTGCAACACTTGAACTGCAACAGCAACTCCAAAACGTGTATTTGGCTGTCAATTTGTGGACCTGCTGATGCATGTTAAGAGAATCAATGTTTTAATAGATTACCTTGCTGGTAAACTGAGCTATGCTGCTGGCTTTGATATACTAAGTACCATATATGTTTTGTTCTATGCTTGAAAATATTCCAGCTTCTCTGGCCCTGTTGTATTTCAGTTAAACTTATTTACTGTGTTGGACTTTCATAAAATGGGCTGTACAGCTTTAACTACTAGCTTGTCATCAGATTGCGAATTTGCAGCTTGTTCAAAAGGAAAAACAAGTTAATTTGATGCTGAACGGGTTTTTTTAAAGAAATCTTGGTGTCACAGGGGTGTCAGAGAACAAAATATGATGCAAAACATTTTATGAGCTTGTGATTCAAATTTTCACCATTGTATGGGAGTTTCTATGTAAAGTTGGTGTAGCATTCTCATTCTGTTACTGCTGTTCCTGGATAATGATGAACAGGTATTAAGAACTTTGAAACATTGAAAAAAGACAAAAACAGAATCAGGAAACCACAAAATAGTTTCTTATTTTTCCTCCAGCTGAGGCAACTGGCTTCATTTGCCACAGTAAATTCTGAAATATTATCATATGGAAGTGTCACGATTGCAGGGGCCATGTAAGTACAGTATGCACAAAACATCCTTAGGCCAAGTTAAAAAGCAAGGTGTTCAGCATTTTTGAGTTTTATGCTGTACCTACGTAGAAGAAGTGAACCCTCTTTGTTCTTTGACTAATAGGATAAAGTCCGTACAGAGAGCTATCGTGACTTCATCTATCAAAACCCACATATCTTCAAGGACAAGGTGGGTAAAACTGCTCAGAAGATACAGTAATTTCTGTGGTTTATTTTGTCTCAAGTGGTAGAAAACCTGCAGGTTAGCTACTCTGTAGCTCTGGGAATGGAGAGTCGCAGTGCCAGGATTTGATTTAATGTGCGCTGGCTTTATTAGGTGGTGGAGAGCTGTTGAGCTGCTGGAGGGTGCAGCATGCTGATAAGAGCAGTGGTGATCTCTATTGTCATTGTGCTGTGTGCCATGGCGGGGGGTTCATTAATTATCTTGGTGGGGTGAAGTTGGGCCTCTCTTGTGGAGGATATTAGGTGGAATTTCTCTGAGGGCTCTTTACCAGGATTAAGTGAATTTCTGTATATGCCTGATACAGTAAAAATGTCCTGGAAGCCCAGGAAAGAATTCATATGTAACTGATTTTTTTGAATTAGTGCTGTTTCGTGTCTCCAGACTGGGCTGTTGTTATTACAGGGCTTGGAACTGTGAGCTAGTATTTCATTTGCAGTGAGGAGGGATTTCACTAGGATCTTACAGTGGTTATGACCCCTGTACAGTAATGATCCTCTTCTTGTCTTTTGTATTTCTGCTGTCTGTTTCTCATGAGTTCGTTGTGTTTTGAGTTCACAGAACCGTAGAATAGTTTGAGTTGGAAGGGGCCTGCAGGATCATCCAGTTCCAGCCCTTCTGGCCTGGGCAGGGACACCTTCCACTAGATTAAAGTTGCTCAGAGCCTCATCCAGCCTGGCCTTGAATGGTTTTTTTCAGGGATGGGGCATTCACACCTTGTCTAGGCAACCTGTGCTGGGGCGTCACCACTCTCACGGGGAAGAATTTTTTCCTAGTATCCTATCTAAGCCTACTCTCTTTGATTTAAATCCATTCCCTCTTGTTCTGTCGCTCCAGGCCCTTGTAAAGAGTCTCTCTTCATCCTACTTTTAGGTTCCTTTTAGATACTGGAAGGCCACAATTAGGTCACCCCAAAGCCTCTTCCAGGCTGAGCAATCCCAATCCTCTCAGCCTTTCTTTGTAGGAAAGGTGAGAGAGATACAGTTCTGTCCTGGCAGGAAGTATTTCAGTGTTTGATAATGCCTGTTCTTTGTATGGTCTACCTCAGTTTTCAATTGGCAACTACAGCAGGAAAAAAAAAAACAGTTTTCTTCCCTTTTTTGCCTGAATTCATGTCATAAGCCTGTTCCTACTAAACATTTCTACACCCTTTGATTATAGTGAGAGAACAAGCAAAAATGTTCTAGAATTATGCCGCCAGCTGCCTAAAGGATGCAGGTGAGTGCGTAGGTGGGCAGCTCATCTAACAAAGCAGAAAGATCAATAAAGGAAAGAAAACTTTCCTGAGAGAAATTTAGTTTCACAGATGCCCCTAAAATTGATAACTGCAGGTTTTCACAGGGTAAGACTGATCTGAAGTTACACAAAATGTGAGGCCTTGTGGAACAGTAATTTTTCATGATTGATAGTGTTTCTCCTGTGCTGTATGGACACGCTGGGAACATTCAAAGCAAAAAGTAGATTAGCTGTTAGAGTTGATGTTGTTTAACCCCCGGAGTAGATACACATGCTCAGGAAACAGCTTAGACAATGTGTGCACTTACTCTGTTGTAAAAGCATTCAACTTCTCTGAAGAAAATCTCAGTTATTGCAACATCTGCAAACTGATTTCTGAACATGGTTTTTGCAGCAGTTTCTCGATCAAGGTTACCTCAAATTCATGGTGTATCCAAACTCATCATGGTGTGTTGAGGTTGAACTGAAAGGCAGATTCTCAGTTGCGTTGAGTTCCCAATATCCCCCATCCATGTGACCAGTGCCTTGCTTAACTTCCTTGTCTGGCCAAATGATGTAACTCTCTTGGTACCCTGATATGGAGAATATATGGAGTTTTCTGCAGAAATCTGGCTTTGAAGTGACATCTGTTACACACTTCTGCTGAAGGAGCTGTGTAAGATACTTTGCTAACTTAATGTATTGTATAATGCTTTCAGAACCATACTAATGAGTGGAAATTCCAACTTAAAGAAAAAGGCTGTTTTCACTTCAATTTTAATTACAATTAAAAAAAAAAAAGAAAAAGTCTGATACTGTATTTCCTGGAACTCTCTTATGGTATTCCTCCCTGGAAAACACATGATGATGCTGCTGCTTGGTTTTTTCTGAATGGAGAATTGTGAGGTAGTTCAGGAGAAGCTTTTTCAAAGAGTTGAATTTGTATATCCACTTTTGATGCAAGTCTGCATCCTAACCTTTAGGATACTAAAGAGGATTGCATGGTGATAGATGATAACAGAGTATCTAGGATTGTTTATTGTGCCATGTGTGCCATTGTGCATATTGTATTCAGAAGCAGCCAATTTGTTTGTTCTCTGTCAGCTTTCAAAATAAATAATTAAAACTTGAATGAATCCTTCTTGCTTCCTTTGTTTTCAACCTGTCAAATGTATTTGAGATGAGAATGGGACAATTCAGGTTACCTGACAGGAGTAATGAAGGTGGATGTACTCAGCAAAAGGAAATGTGGTCCATTTTACAATGAGATTATTTTTAGGTGGAAAAATAACTGTTTAGTAAAGCATGTTGCCATACTTAGTTTTTGTTGAAGGACTGAAGTCTGAGGCAAGCATCAATGCCACATTCAGGGAATAAAATGAGCTTTTAAACCACTGTGCTACTAAGAGTTCATTGATGAAATTAATTTAATTGGCCAAAGTCCCTGGCCTCCTGTTTTTCTGAGTTTAAAGTAATTTTTTCTGTCACTGAAAGTAGGATATCAGTTTTGCTTGGACTGCAGAGGAGGATGTGAAGCTGCCATGTGTTGTGGTGCAGTCAAATTGCCAGTCCAGCTGCTCCAGGTCTTTGGTGAGAGGCCATATGTGATCACTGCAAGAATGTGTGAGCTATAGACCCTTGTCCTTAGGCTAATTGATGATCACTCTGCTTGTCTTTCCCTTCCTCACACCTATTCCAGCTTGTATATTTTCTCTCCAGTGCCTCTTTCTCCACCCCATCCCCTGCCTAAGGCTAGATGAGTTCCATCTGGGTTTTTAAGTGACCAGGGCATCTGTCCAAAGTGGTGTCTGTTTTGATTTTTTTCCAATTTGTGGTGATTGCTCTCTTTCATGCAACTGTACATCAAGATCATTCTTTCACAGTGGTTTATTTTTGGCTGTGGCTTCCAGCTGTCATGGCTCAGTAATTTTGTTAACTACCATAGGTGAAATGTTAGAATAGGTGATGTTGGGGGGTGTGAGATGTCAGCAGCTGCAAGAATACTGATTTTTATTTTCTATTCCTGTCTCCAGCAGATTCAACTTAGGGATTTCTGTAGCCATAGCATGTTCTCATGTAACTTCTGAGTTGTAGAGTTGACTCCTTTTGAAACATAGCTGCAAAAGAGTTGCAGGTGGAACAAGTAACTCGATCAACAACTTACCTTCTTTCTGCTCAAGCTGCTGTAAAAAGTCATCATACTGATGCTTTTTAGTCTGTTTCCAGGTTGTAAATGGCTCTACCAAGACAGGTGGCAGTCAATTCTTCAGTCACTGCTTCCCAGACCGCCACAGCAGAGGCTCCTTTACACTGTACTGCTAGGGATATACAGCTGGTTTCATTCATGCTGGCTTCAGGATCGTTGTTCTGTGTCCTTCATTGGAATGTATAAAATTGTATGCAAGGAAGACAAGCAGACCTGAGGTGCAGAGCCCTCTGGTATTTGCTTTGCTGCTCTTTGTCAGGTGAAATGCAAGGTTTTGTTGGGCCAAAGCAAGAATGATCAGTAGCTTGTAAGCTGGAAGGTGCATCAGCAGCAGGGTGCATTATTGCCTTGAAACATTTTGTAAAATGGGGTTATAGTTCTCAAATGTGGGATTGATTACTGAGGGATTTGATGCCTTCTTTGGAAAAATGCTTAATGTAATGAAAGCTGTGAGGGCAGATTTTACAGCACTGTGCTCTGAGGAGAAGAGACAGTGAAATCAGTTTTCCTTTCTAATAAATTTTTGCTATCACTGTTAATTCTGACTCAGTATTCTTGTCAACTTCAGTTGTACTTAAGTTGTATTTGCTCTCATGTTTAGGTCTCACGTATGGGAAAGGAAGTCTGTCTTTACAGTTCTGATTCTGTTCACGCTTAAATGCTGTACATGATGTGAGTGCTTAGGAAACTTGTTTTGATTTTCAGACTTCAGCACATTTTTTGGTTTAGTGCTTAGGGTTTTTTAACGCCGTTAGTAAAGCTTAGCTGTATTAGATAGGAGTCTAACAATAAGACCACTGATGATCTGGCCAATTCAATAAAATACACCCTCAGAATGTCCAGAGATGTCTTTCAGCCCCCGTAATTCTGTGAAAACATCAAGCCTGGAACTCAGCTTAAAAATGTACTGTAACACATTTATTGTGTTTTTAGCTGTTGAGAAGTTTCCAGCCCTTAGAAGAAATACACTGTTACGATAGCAAGGCCTGGAAAAGGCTACTTGGTGAAATCTCTCTTGATGAAGCTTAAAACTGCTGGCAGCTCAACTCTACTTAGTAATAAACACAGTACTCTTTTCTTAGTTGCTTCACATTTTTTCAGTCTTCCTGTAGTAGCTAATATGTGATATACAAAAACCCAGGGATTTTCATGGATCTTGTTGGGCTGAGTGTACTTTTTGCAACTCTAGTGGTGAAATTTACTCTTTCATGAAAGCTCTAGGGATTCCATCTTAACTGGATTTTTTTTAGCTCTATTTTGATTATAAATAGTGTCAGACAGAAAGTATTTCTAGGTGTTAAACTGTGCCAGTGGCCATTTTAAAAATTAGTCATCTTGAGCCATAGCTGTTTTGAGGCACTGTGGCCATGTCTGGCAGAGAATTCCTAAATAAAGTTTCTGAATAGACTGTTAATTAAAAACTGCAGCTAGAATATGTTTTTCCAGTGCCAGTGCTAAGTTCAGTTATCAGTGATTCAGTGATTAAAATTGCTCAAGCTATAATTTCCTTTTTCTCCTGTTCGTGTAACATTTTAGGTGTTTCCCACATAATTGCTTGCTGTTGTTTCCCATGTGACTGGGTTAATCTGCAGTTGGAATTAGTGTGCTTCATTGCCTGTCTGGGAAAGGTGGTAGAGGGTGGAGTTAGAACTGCAGTTTGACTTGGATATCTCTGCAGTGGAGTAACAAATATTTATTGGAATACTAAACAACATGTTTACATTGTTACTGCAATAAAGTAAGACTTTATTCCTTCTGTTGGAATATGGTATCCATATCTATATGATGTAGAAAGAGGTGTAGAAAAATCATAGCAAGGGAAATAAGATGGTTTTGCTTTCATTTATTCGTTTCAGGTGGTTTTGGATGTTGGCTGTGGAACTGGAATCCTCTCCATGTTTGCTGCCAAAGCAGGCGCGAAGAAGGTGATTGGAGTTGACCAATCTGAAATCATCTATCAGGCCATGGACATCATTAGGTAGGAAAAGTTGTGGTTGTTAGTTTTCTGTTTCTTTCTAGGAATTTTAAGTAATTTCTGTATTTTGTCTGTGTTACAGAAAATAAAAGCCTCACGCTGTCAGCTGCTCTCCCCTAATTCAGCATTGCTGAAGGTGCATTCTGTCCTCTTCATTAGTATCAGAACTAGCACTGAACCCTAAGAGACACCTCTGGTACCTGGCTACCAGTTGGGATTTGTACTCCTCCTATCAACTCTTGAGCCTTATGGTATAGACCCATCTCCTGGTTCATTTATCCACTCCATGTGTCACTAATTTGACTAGGGAGGATATGTAGGG
This sequence comes from Aphelocoma coerulescens, assembly GCF_041296385.1. Lineage (NCBI taxonomy): Eukaryota > Metazoa > Chordata > Aves > Passeriformes > Corvidae > Aphelocoma > Aphelocoma coerulescens. The sequence continues at coordinate 6,281,334 of NC_091019.1, forward strand.
AGGCTGAGCATAGGTAAAAAGCAAGCAATGACATCTGAAGACTTGCAAAGGATTTCCTAGGGTGAGGTAGGAGGAGTGTAGGTGTACATGTGCACTGTTGATACCTGAAGCCTATAGGTTTTTTCATTTAGGTTGATTTTGTAAGAGCAACTGTGAAAAAGAAAATTCAGGTAGATGCTGAAGAATTTGGGAGTGACAGGTTTTTTTTGTGCAAGCTCAAGTGGTACAGAAGTAATGTTGTCTGTGCAGAATTTGTTAGGTACCAGTTACACATTGGTGGTGCAGCACTGCACACTTGGATGCTGTAAAATTATGTTATTATGCTGTAAAATAAATATCTGCTTGGGAAAAGCACCATGTTAAACATTAAGTGCATTTTGACTAAAATGCTTTTCTAGCACAAGAACTCATTCCTTAAAGAGAACTTTTCCCATGAGTCCCTGACATTTTCAGAATGGTTGCAAATGTGAAATAGTGTTTTATATCTAATGTACTAGATAACAAATTCAGGGCTGTTACAACTTGCAACAAGTGCACAAAGTCCTTTGAGTGTTATTTATACTTAAGGGAGAGTAGAAGTAACAGTCAATATGTATTGTCTTTGGGGAGGAGAAGGGCAGGCCTCTAAGAAAAACAATGAATCAAAGCTCTTAAACTCTTAAGAGTGATGAATTGCCACTTGAAGTACACAGCAAGTCATCAGTAAGGCTGCACATTTATAGGTACCTTCTGCTATAAAAGGTTCAATTCACAATAAAGTCTCCAGTTCACATCAAAACAATTTATATTTGTCTGGTTAAACCTACTTTTGCTAAAGGAATAAAGCTGACAAAGTTGCAGTGGAGTAACAAATATTTATTGGAATACTAAACAACTGTAGCTTAAAAAATGACTGCTGGGGTGTGCTTCCACCTGTGGCTCAAGTATGTGCTCAAGAGCTTTTGTCCCTCCCAGAATTCAGGTTAATTTCTAGCATGCTAATTACTGGAAACAGTGCAACCCATGTGTGTAAGTAAACCAGAATACATAGCCTGAGTAGCCTTAAAAATAAACTTATTTTAAACTAAATGATTGCCTTTTCTTTTTCTTGCTGTGAATAGTCCCTGTAAAATTTCTAGCACAGTGAGTGACTTGATTTTTGTCACTCATCACTGTTAAGCTAGAATAGAAAGTTGAAGCAGACTTCCTAAATAGCATCTCAGTTTTTCCTACAATGTGTAAATTGCCTTGGTTGGTTTGGGGTTTTTTGAACATTATAATTGAAAACAAGTATGTAGTAAATTAATCCTTTTCCTCTCTGTTGTTTTAAATCATGTCCTTGGATGTGGTTGTTTAGAAAGTTATCTTTAGATCTCTTTTAGTCCTTCTTAAATTATTGTTGTGGGTGGTAGCTCTTTAACATTTCTCACTTTGAACTTCTGGTTCAAATGCTCTAACTTCTGTTTAGAGCATTAAATAGGATATTAGTAATGAACTGCTGCCTTCTAACAGAGGACTGTCTTGTGTAGAGGATTTAATTGATCTTTACAGCAGCCCACGTGTTCAAGGAGACCTTTGACCCTTTCCTTTCCCTCCCTTCATACTGATCGTTCTTCCATTGTCTTTTAGATGGAATTTTTAATGTCATTACTGGTCTGTATTGAAAACCAGACAGAATGTAAGAGCAAGATATCAGGATAGGGAGGGAAGGGGCAGAGATAAGAACTGCAGGGGGAAGATAAATTTCTGTGGTGAGAATACTTTCCTGTCCTCTGTAAGAATAGCCATGGTAATAAAGATAAGTGCAAGAAAGACTAATATGATTTGCCAGGAAGAAAACCAGTACATTTCAAGCATTTACACACTTAGTGATTTCACTGTCGTGCAGTTCTTGTTTCAAAACCTGTCGTCCTGTCACAGTCCCTCCCTCCTTATGCAGGATGGTTGTGCCATGACGTGCATGTGAGGTAGTACCTGATCACTGCAGGTACTGAACATTGCAGATGCTTTTGCCCAAATCACAGTGGGGAGGGTGCCTTTATTGTGAAATAACTGTAGTACTGATTTAGAGGGATTTGTTCTCAGTGACTTTGCAGCTGGTTTGGTTAAATAAAAAACCAAGTCGTGCAAAACAGCTTTGTAAGGAAGTTAATTTCCATTGCTATCCTGGTGTGGTGAGTAGGCTCTGATTGCTGTGGAGGTCAGAGGAGGAGAAATGGGAATAAGCAGCTTGTAAATGAAGAGGACTAGCAGTTTTAAATTGTCCTCTTCTCCATTTTCCTGGTTTCTGAAGCTTGCACATTTGCATGCATGGCATGTTGGAGGTATACAGATCTATTGTCTACCATCTTCTCCTGGCACTAAATCTGCTGCAATTTTTAGCTACTTGGAGATGTTCCCTCTGAAATAAAACCAAGGAATAGTACATTCCAGTGATTCTTGATTAGTTAAACCAAAAAGTTTGTGAAGGGAGAAACATGAAATACAGACGTCAGTATATCTCTCTTGACAGCATAAATTGGAAATAGAAACTAATTTGTTTATGTTTTGACTTATAGATTAAATAAACTTGAAAACATTATTACATTAGTCAAAGGAAGAATCGAGGAAGTTGATCTGCCTTTGGAAAAAGTGGATGTAATCGTATCTGAGTGGATGGTAAGGTGCATGACTGTTCTTTTAAAGTTATTTTCAGGAAGAAGATGTGTTTAATTTAATTTGAAAAGTTATTCTATGAGTGATGCTATTTTTTTTAACCAGAGCATCTATCATGCTTTCAACAGTGTCACTGACAATGTTAGAGATGGGATGGCAGTCCTGATTATGTGGTACTTGGACACAATTCCTGATCCCTCTTGTTCAAGCTCTTTCAAGTCAAGCTTCTCTGAGTACAGTTGAGCTGCTGTAGGTGCACCAAATTTCTGTTATGTGGTTGGTTTGCAAATCCAAATAAAGTGCAAATAAAGCACTCAGTCATACTGTTCTGGCTGCTCAGGTGAAAGTAATGGAGAAATATTGTATTAGTCATCTAGCCAGCTCATTCTGATGGGTAAAATACCTTCAGTCTGCAAATTCAGCTAGGGACTGTCCTGACTGTGCAGGAAAGGTGATACGGAGGGGAGGTGGTGCCTCTGGAAATCTGCAGATACTAGGAGAGCTTGAAAACAGCATTGCTTTTCATTGCTGGGTTTTAGTATAACAGTAAAAACACTGATTTTAAAAGTACAAAATAAGTGTGATGAACAGCAGGAAATGCAGTGTCTGAATGAGCCATCTCCTGGAATCCACTGGGTTTCAGCTGTTGGCCTGTTACCTTTTTCATGTGGTGGCTGATAACTGTTACACACCTGTCCTTGCTACCTGCTGTTAATCCTAATAAAGAAATCTGTGTTGCAAAAGCCAGTGCCAGCCTGAGTTTCACAGTGACATAGGAATGCCTGTTCCTTTCAAAAATGTGGTAGGAAACTTCTCTTGGAACTTGTTTTTGGTAAACTTCTGCTATTCGGTATGCTCATATCACAGGCCTTCAAAAAGCACTTCGAAACACAGGTTTTCTTCATGCTAATTCCATCTGTTGGGACTTAAAAATGCCTTTCTGCCTAAAATTTAAGATCAGTTATGAAAACTTATATTCAAGGTTACTTGTTTCTTTGTGGGGTTTGTTTTTTAACAAACTGTGGCTATTCTGCTATATACAAGGGCCTTTGGGGGGCTGCGCTCACTGTGGATCCACACGTATCTACCTGTTTTTCAGGGAAAGATGAAAATAAATTGGTTTGCTTTTTTTTAAATCTTTATTTAATATTACATATATCAGTGAACTAGAAATCTGCAGTTTTTCCTCCACTGCTATAATGTACATTATTTGAAGCATGAGCTTAATTTAGTGTTGAGGTCGCTAGTTTCAAGGATAGATTAAGCCAATGGCTTAAACCAGTGATTTAAAAATAGCACATTATGGTTGGTGATTTCTGACAGTATGGTGGCCTCACTAGAAATGTAATTATAGTCTTTCAGGGAAACTTCTGATCAGCTGCCTAATACATGCACCAAGATTAATGTTCCCAAAATCATATTTCTCCTTCTGGAGCCCAAGATTTGGTTTTAAAGGGAACCTGGGCAAGTAAGCTGAAGACATGTTGTAAATCAGTGCCTCTAAGGTGAAGTAAAGGATTTCAAAACTCAGCTCTTCTAAGAAATGATGTATTTAATGTTGCATATTTTTCATTTGTGTGCTAATTTACCTTTTTATGTTGTAGTTACACTGCCATGTGCATTTCACTTAATTAGGTATTATAAATATTTAGGAATGTTAGGATAGTTATAGGTTGCTGCAATACAGAGATAAAGAGGACAATTCTGTGGAAGTAAGATTGATAGCTGGACAGTGTGCACACTGTTCCAACACTGTCCAGAAAGGAACATTATGTTACCTGTATGCAGATGAAGATTCCTCTTCGTCTCTCTTTCTTGGGTGAATTTGCTTTTTCATTTCCTTCCCTACATGATACAGTGTGAAATCTGTTCTTACTATGTGAATGTAAGTGCTTGGAAATGTTGGAAATACTGATTCATGAGAGCAAAAAAGAATTCAGTATATGTCAGGCTTTGGCTCTTTATGTAGAGAATCTCTATGGAATGGCAGAAAAATTCTCATGTTTTGCTTTGTAAGAAGAATATGAAAAGTTGCAGTGCAGTTTAGAAAACAAACTACTTCTAGATTAAGTAATGTCAAACCCTTTTGTGGAGCCATAGCTTTGTTTTGCTTGGTACAGAGTGCTGCTTAAGACCAGTACACAATAAGCTTTTTTTTTTGCTGTTTAGAGCTGTGTCTGGAACATTAGAAAATTAAAAACAAGTATGAGGCAACAGAGAGGAAAAATACTGCATTCTCCCAGGATTGTTTCTAGATTAGGCTTTCTGAAAAAGCTGTCACATAGAGCAGTGTCTTGTAAAAGGTACAGCATTGCATTATGAGCATCTCAGTGTGATGGTTTCTGATGATCATTTACTTAATTGCAGAAGTGACCTATGACTGCCACAAACTGCTTGCTATTCTTCCCTCTCTTTTCATTTGTAAATTTGTTCCCTTAAATTATGGAAAAATGGGAGAAGCATCTTAAATATTAAACAGTGGGCAGGTGTATGTGAGTGCATGTGTGTCTATGTAGAAATTTATATTTCAAATGCATACTTATCATTTTCCAAAATAATATTTTCCCCATTTAAATTCCTCTGGATATGTTTTTTTCATGCTCCAGGGTTTAGAGGCTGAATGAAGAGCAACTGTCTCTTCAGTGGTTTTATTTAAGCCTGTGGAAGAAATGAGCAGTGAACTTGTTTGTAAAGTACTAAATGCAGTTTGAGGCATCTGAAGTATGTGTGTTTGACATGTTACCATCAGACCCAGACATTGCTGTGATAGTGTTCAACTAAACCCAGTGTGTAAAACACAGAGAAAGGCAGTGGGAGGTGTGATGAGCTATGAGCTGTTCTCTTGCTGTCCAGAAGGCAGGTTGCTGAAGATGGAGGGCCTGTTGGATTTCCAAAGGCCCAGATAAAGCTGTTCAGACTTTCACTCCAAAGACAGCTGGACTTTCTTTTTAGCAAAACTTTGGTGAAGTCTGCAACCTGACACAAGGGATTTCTTGTGTGCTGTGAGCCGGGAGCACAAGGGAGAGCGGGGGGGCTGAAGGGCCACTTCACCCAGCAAACCACATTGCCTTGGGAAAGAATACAAGAATGGCTGAGTAACAGCCCATTCTAATAACCAAACAGGTTCTCTAAGGAGAAAGTCTTTCAGTTCTTGGAGAAAGGTTATTTGGATGGAAGAATGTGTGGATTTTATATAAAATACCACTCTTAACCTTGTTTTTGTGGAGGTTTCCCTGTCCAGGATTGTTTGATGGTCTGTATCGGGGCTGCAAGGGCTTCTGATGCATCATCCTGCTTGCCTGCCTAGAGCTCTGATGTGTGAAACCTTAAAAAACCTTAATTTGTGTAAATAAAAATTTGTTTACTACTACCAGGCTCTAGTATTTTGTTACTTGTCTGCTTGTAATAAGTCACCTACAGATAAATCCCTTATTCAGGCTGTCAACTTACACGCATTCCTGGGCAGGAAAATACAGCATACAAAGGTGACTGTGTTACTGTTCACATACTTAGGCAGGGTAAACTCATTGAAAAGATGAGTGCAGAAAGAAACAAAATGTATGTAATGCTTTACTGGAATGTTCTTGCACAGCTGCATCTGTGTGCAGATTTTTTTGCCATCAGTATTGCTTTTGCATCCTTTCTCTAGTAAAACTATAAAGCTAAAGGTTGCAAGTTTTATTCACTTGAGAATATCTGCATTTCTTGTTTGTAAAGGGGCTTTACTGTGAGAGACAATTGCCTGAGATGGTTGTCTCAAATGTAGTGTTAGTGTACAACATGTACTCATAAGTTGGGGTTTTTTATGCAGTGCTTTATGGTACTGAATGTGCAGTAGGGTTTTATACAAGATACACCTGGGGAAGAGATGTACTGTCAGATTAAAATACACTGACGATACAACCCAGTACTTGTCTTTAAATCATATCTTTGGTCAGATAGCTAATATTTTCTTTTCTGCTTTTTGTTTTCTTACTTTTTATTTCTTTCTCTTTTTTAAAAATAATTTTGGAATTATGTGAGGATAGGCTGTGAACAGAGGCATTCAGGACCTAGGGAAAAGGACAAGGAAGTGAGCATATCTGAAACACTGGAAACCATCTTTTCTCTCCTTCCTCCTTTCCCCTGTTTCTGTGAGAGATACACAGTTATTTCCTTGCATGGTTTTTTTTTTGTAAACACCAGTAATGGGTATCACCTTTCTGCTCTTCACATCTTCCCATTTGCTGTTCTCACTTTTGTTTAAGGAAACAACAGGGTGTGCATAATGAAAAAGTCAAACTGTGATTCTGAAATTTATGAGCTTGCTTTGTCAGTAATTAATTATTTCCTTTTTTTCTTTTTTTAATTAAATCATACATGAGAGAACAGCATGAAGGCAAACTTAGCATGTGGGAGATGGTGCTGCAGCAGAGCATGCTGAAGAATTTATGTGTAGCTGCTGCTTGTCATTTAAATGTGCTGCAGGTTTGGAGGGAATTTGGTTAAATAAAATGTAATTTTTCATGACACTGAGTGGGCCACATCAGTTCTGTGCATCTGTTAATGCCAGAGTAAATTTTGTATTAGAAATCAGAATCTGTTGTCCAGTCTGTGTTGCATACCTTCTGTAACTTGTTCTACTCTGTAGGCCAGTGGAAATCTTGTAGTTAGAAACTTCAGTTTAAGAAAATAATGCACTTTTTTATACCCCTGGGGATTAAAAAAGATAAAGTCGACTCTCTGGGCCAGTGATTTGATAGTTTTTTTTATCTCATTAAATATTCAGTATTGGGGCTTACTGAATCTGGAGAACCAGACCAGGTTCAGTAATGTTACAAAAAATAATAAAATGCATCTTTGATAGCAGGCAGAGGGGAAACACAATGCTTACTCCAGTAGTTAAACATTTCTTCTCAGTTCTATCTTTACACATTTTTTTTCTGCTGTACCAAAAATTCTGCTAATTCTTGCTGTTGTAAACACACTGATGCCACTTTTTGATGCTTTGAAAGAGCTTAAACTCTTTTTCTCCACAAAGATTATCATGATAAATACTGAAGCACTAAAGCTGAAAGAACTTGCAATACTTTACATTTTGATCAATTGGTAAAATATTTTTATGTAGCTTTGCATTAAAATGAAAGTAAATATGAGAATGCTTTAGTATATTTGCATAATAGGAAAAAATCAACAGCACAGGATATTAAGGCATCAAAGATTTACGAGCCTGATATAATTCTGTAAGGAATACAGATATAAAGGACATATAAGAAATGTAGCAATATTCACATTCCTGTGGATTCAGTAGGTGTCTCCTTGGGCAGACATGAGGCAGGGCAGGTGTGTGCTTGGACAGAGTAACTCCACAATGCTGTGTACTTCTGTTCTTGTCCAGATCTGTTTACATGGGGCTTTGTTGTTAGCTGGAGAACATTTTGTTTCAGCTTTGCAAATACAAGAAATAAGGATCTTCACGTTCCTTTTGAGAAGGAAATGGCCAGCTTTTTAGTAGGAAATGCATAATGCTACAGCATAAAATTTAAGGTGTTCTGTGCATTTGGGTTGTCTTTAACAGAGAAAGTGTCACCTTTTATATGTCTTAGTTTAGCCACCATCAAGATTGTACTAATAATATGCAGCTCACAGATTTGTATCCTAGAGATCCAGAGATCTCTGATTGATTTTGAGGGTGTCACTACATGCTTAAGAAAAAATAAACCCTTGACCATTTTTGGGGGCGAGGCAAGAGTCTCCCATAGCATCACGGGGAGAAGGTGTCAGGTGTAATTCTCCTTCCGGAAGGCTCCCCTACAGGTGGGGCAGCAGGCTGGGAAGTTGCATTCTAATTTACACTACAGATGAGCACAGCACACTGAGCAAAATGCTTTGGTCTAAGTAGTAAATGATTTGATTCAGTACCATTGATGCCTTATGTAACTTACAGGAATGCTGTAATGAATTGGGGGGTGAGAAAACTGGGACTGGGGAGAGAGCCAACAGTGCCAAAGTGGAAAGGTCAGGGAAAGGACGGTGAGAATTTTTCTGTGTTTCTCATGAGAGAGTGCCTCCTAGCTCTACTTCTTGCACAGGTTGGCAGCCATAGTTAGTGGGCAGAAAGAAGGAAGTAAAGAGCTGAACCATAAAAATGTCACTTTGGGAGTTATTGACTCTTGCTGGTGACTAGTCTTAAATATGTCCTAGAGGTTAGTTTTAAAATACTGTGAAAACAACTAATTTTCAGTTAAAGGCGTCTAAAAATACTTTTTGTGAGCTAAACATGTTCTATTTTTAAGCCATAGGAATAATAGTATAAAAAACAAAACTGTGGTTCCACGCTGTGCTTTTGGCTTGCTGTGGGCATTGAATTATCCCTGCCTGACGCAACTGGAGCTCCTGGCCTTTTCAGCTGTTAAGCAAAGCTTGCTAACTAACAACCCTATTGCTCACAAAGCAGTAGTCTTCCTTCTGGGACTTATTCTAAGGATGTACAGAAGTTGGGCAGTAAAGTGGAAGAACAGGCAAGACTGGGAAGAAAAGTTTTCAGTGGAGCGCTATTACCAGAAGAAACAGGCTGAGAAAAGGACGTGGCCATTATTTTCACACTGTGTTCTTGTTGAATACAAATATGTCATGCTTCAGGTTTCTGGGGTTTTCAGTTTTGTTTTTCGTTCTCAAGGCTGCAGATGGTGGCATTTATAAGCAATTCTGAACTTCAAGCATTTTTTTAAGATCATTGAGTCCAACCATTTACCCAGCACTTCAACGTCCAGCACTAAACCATGTCCCCAGGTGCCACATTCACATGACTCTTAAATCCCTCCAGGGATGGTGACTCCACCACTGTCCTGGGCAAGCCTATTCCAGTACTTGATAACCATTTCAGTGAAGAAATTTTTCCTAATATCCAATCTGGAACTTCCTGGTGCAGCTTCCTAGCTTTCCTTTGTTAAATTACTGCTGACTGGGCTTGCAGGACTGCAGGTCCGAAGTCTGGACTTCAGTTGTCCATTTTGTTCTTGCCTACTGGCAGTCAGTGTATAAATTAAGCCATGTGGCTAAGCTGTGTTTTAAGCAAATTGAAAATTAGGATGCTAAAGGAAAATTCAAAATCTTTGTTAGTATTTGTCTCGATTTGATCTTGTGAGGATGTAGATGAAATATGTTACAGTATTGAGTAACAATGATACTCAGACTTGGAGGACAGGAAAGGTATAAAATCAGTAAGTAAACTGGAAAACAAAGGGCTGTATATCTCATAAATCTGCAGTTTGTTTAGAAGTAGTTGAGAAAGTGGATGTTCTCTATAAAATGCTAGTTTTATTTAATACTGCTATATGGTTTTTTTTAATTTCTCAAATATTTAAATAAGTAATGCTTCCCTGTTTCAGAAAACGACTCACTGAAGTTTACAATAAGTTACTCTAAACACCAATAGCAGTATGATTAACCTGCCATAAAATTAATTCCAACACAAAAAAGCCCTATGCAAATCTAGTTCTAACCAGTTTTATCCTGGAAATTTGGCGAGTCTGGGTGCTGCTAAATGATACGGAACACCCAGAGAACCGATGTCTTTGGTACATGATTTATTTCCACCTCTCTTAGTGAGCACTGTCCAGGGTGATACCGGGCACCACGAGGTTGCAAGTATGAAGAAGCAAAGGTGCATACCATTTGGCCTTTCTCTGACAATAGTTTTACTGTTACTTGCAGATGTGAAGGGGAAGGGATTTTTATTATTATTTATTTTTATTTTTCTTGGAACTCCACAGTTATTACTAAAAAATCAATACATGCAGCTTTCCACTTGGTCTGAGTTGAATTTGATGTCTTTTGATGTTGTAGGACCCTTGTTGGGTAATTATTGGTGTAGCTGGCATATTTATTCTCTCTGTGTGCTACATACTTGCAGTTTGGGAAATTAAAGATGATACTTTATATAACAAGTTTTGAAGTGACAGTGCTGTTGTTGAGAAACTCTGGGTGTATGGGCTTAAAATGTTCTTAAACTGTGTTGATAAAGTCTATCTGTAACAGGACTAAGTAGGCTGCCTAAGAAACACAATGATTTCTAAGTTTTCTTTTCTATAAACAGGGTTACTTCCTTCTCTTTGAGTCAATGCTGGATTCTGTCATCTATGCAAAGGACAAGTACCTGGCACAGGGAGGCTCAGGTTGGTGCTCAATTCTTTTAATAAATTTAGCTCTGGGGGGAAGCTAAATGAACTCGGAGACTTGGAATAAGCTATGCATGGATGAGAAAGTTGCCAGTCTCAGTGAAAAATGTTTCCATTAGTGGAAGCTTCAAGGCATTAATTTACTGTATGGGTAATAGAAGAACATTAGATGGGGTACCAAGGTCTCAAGCTAATGGTGTTTTTAAGAATAGAGGGGGCTATTTATTCTTAAGTACAGACTAAATTTTTCCTCCCTAATTCTTCCCACACATATGGGCATTTGTTTTCCTCTCCTGAAATCCAAGTTTCTGCATAACTAGGAACAGAGGAAAATAAGTTTTACCTTGTAAGATGTGATACTGTTCGAGCAAGCTACTGTGGATTAGAAGAAAAGTGGATAGGGTGTTTTTCTGAAGGAGGGAAATTGTGTGGGGAGGACATAGCTTCAAACACATGAAATAACTAATGGAATTACACTGTTACAGTTCAGCATATTTATCCTGATGGTAATATGCTCTTTATTTTTAGGGCTTGAGGGTAGGGTTGTGAGAAAACAAAAGGGTTTGCTTTGAAGTAGAGTTCTTTTGCCCATTTAAGTAGCTTAGATAGTGTTGTCTTAAGCAGTGTTTAAATGCCTGTAAATATTTATTCCTCTTGTGATGCAGCTTTGTGCACGAGTTCTGCATGTGCTTAATTCCTTTGTCAGTATTGTATTTCATACTGACCTTTTCAATTGTAGTCTTCAGTCTGGGGTTTTTTTCCCCTTTTGTGCTAACCATGCACACTGTTTCATGACACTGACCTAATGATTGGATTAATGACTGTGTCACACTGCTTGCTGCAGTGCTTCCCTCTGATTGCAGTGAGCTTTTGTATACTACAGAGCGGAGCAGGAAAAATGGGGCTTTATGCAGTTGTTCACAAAGCTGAATATACAAGCAAGAGATGTCTTAGAATATTTAGTAGCCACTTGAGCAAGGCACAGAATAAGAGCTTTTTTGTTTTCGGTAATGTAGAATAGTCCAGCACATCAGGAACACAGGTGTGTGCTCTGTGTAGCTATATGCTGATAATTTTACACTGCAATACAGTTAAATCCAGGGACAGTAGTTATGTTTAACTACTACTTCCAAAGCTTTCTGAAAAGGGCCAAAAATTTTCAACTTCTGTTTAAACTCTATTGTTGGTAGGTTTGCTATTGGTTTGTAACTCCCAGAGATTCCTTTGAGAGATGGGGTATCCTGGTTCTGCAGTACACTCATCCTTTGGGGTCTGTCAATGGTCTTGGGCACTTCACTGATTCTTGACAAAGCACACAGTGTTGTACAGGCGCTGATGGGATTTTCAGTTCTGTTAACAGTATCATTAAGGTGCTTGCAGTTGCTGCTCCTCAGCCAGCTTGTCCAGCAGGTGAATTGGCTGTCCTCTGGGTCCATGAGAAGGGTGCTCAGCAACACAGACTCTTCTGCAGTGTAGCTGAATTGCACATCCAAAGCCACATGAGCCAGAACTAAGAGTTCACTCTGAGGTGAAGCCTTACCAGAGAAACTCCTGAATCTGCTTAATTTTGTCTAAAGCCACTTGGTACTATTGAGCCCAAAATCATTATTACAGAGAATGTTTGAAACCTGGAAAAAGCAATAGCAGCAGCTGCAATTTGACCAGATCTTTCAGTGACTGAGCCGGGAATAGAATCCAAATTTCCAGATACGTGTTCAGTCAGTCATATCGTCATTACTTCAGTTCAGCCTATTGGCATGCTGGAGTGGATTGTGCCAAACTATCTAGGGTAATGTGTACGGTATAGAATAGCTTTATTTGGGAACATAACATTTTTGCTGCCCAGGGCCCATCTGTTTGTTCTTTAGAGCTGTTGCTCAAGTATAGATTTTTTCACACACTTGAGTCCAGCTCACATTGGCAAGGGGTGACAAAGGTGAGGAAGGTGTCATTCAAAACATAATACATTCAAAGCATAATGCTCGTTCACATCAAAATGATGATGGTATTCACATGGAGTAATTTCTCTGTATCTGGAGGATTGCTGTCTTACCCTTCAGCGTCCTGAAGTTTGTGAGGCATTGCTAAGGGCTGAAGGATTTCCCATCATATTCTCCCCACCACGTGAGCTGTTCCTGGTGACGGATGGCTCATGGGCACCGAGTCGAGAAGGACACAGATGGTCAAAGCGATGAATCTGGGAGAGCTCTGAGGAGTGTGTGCTTTTGTCCAATCAGCATTTTGCTCATTTCACCTGTGAGAAGGAATAATTATTGAATTATAGGCTTAATGGGAAAAAAAATGACCAGTCTGTCAGGATTGCACAGGAAAATGTTACCGGGTTGCAGATAGAGCAGAGGATTTCCAGGGAGATCAAGGATAACGGGGAAACGGCAATTGCATATTTATGCAGATGCTTTTAAACATGTACAAAACTCCTCAGTGTTTAGATGATTTAGGCTGATCTTCAGAAAGCATTGCTTACGTTTTCAGTCAAATCTCAGTACAGTGTATAGGACATGGGTGGGTCTGTAAATTTGGAAGTTAATGAATCGCTGTAGTCTTGTGCCTGAGCCCTGTTGGTGAAACACAGATTTCTTTTTGTGAAGTCTGAATAGACATTGTCTACGTTTGTGGCTATTAATAGTAAAAATGCAGATTAAATTGGAGCATTTTGTGTTTACATTTTCCCTTGTTCTTAAGCACATTGTATAATCCATCATGAGTTCCAATGCTGATTTAAGGATTTGCCGTGAGAACAAAGATTTAATGAAAACCGATTATGATCCAGTTCAAATATTTTATGCTTGATAGAGGTGATTAAATTTCTCTTTGGTTTACAGAATGTCCCAGAAATTTGGGCTAGTTAGAGGAAGGAAGTTTATAAAGTAGTTGATCACGTTTTGTTGTGGGTTTCATTTTCATTTCCAGTAGCACTGCAATGCTCCTGTGTGTTTCTGTAACCAGGGACTGCCAGTCTTTTCATCTCTCTACCATTGCGTCCTATGAAACCTATTCCCCTAAAAAATAATCCCTCAAAGGCTGTTGTCCCTTGCTTTTGTTGTCTGTATCACACTGTCTTTTAATTCTTGGAGCATCAGTGGTTGCTGTTGAAGGTGTGAAATGCTGTGAGGTAAAGGCAAGTGTAGTACACACACACAGTTAAACAGCAATGGGAAAGCTTGGAGAAACACACTTCACTTAGAGATGGCTCCAGAAACTACCTGCAGATATTCCCACTGCCAGATGGTGATGTTTAGTGCTTGTGTGACAGCTGTCAGGTGTGCTGGAACCGAGTGATTTGTTTGGGACAGGACAGTTTGAATGCCTTCCTGTTTGGATTCTCCTCAAACTGCCTTTGTATTGCTGGGTTAATTGTAGGCTGTTCCTGGAGAAATGCTTCAAAGTAGGGGTGATGATAGTTTTACCAATGGGATTCCAGTTTAAGCTTGCTGCTACTTATTTATTCTGCTTTAAACAGTCAGCAAGTGAGAAAAATGTCAGCGTGCTTACTTTACTGTCTTTATATAACAAAAAAAATTAGAGAAGGTTATTCTTTATAATCACTATTTGTAAGAATATTTCCTTTGGGCTAAAGCTATTCTCACTATATGAAAGGTCTGATTTCAATTTGCTGCTTCTATCTTTGGTATTTTGCAAGATAGAAAGTACTGCTTTTCTGACCTACCATGCTATACCAATGATTTCTCCATATTCATTTTGATAAACTATAATTTCAAATAGAGCTGAAGACAAAATTATTTTTACAGTTCACCAGATTTTGGGGAGGAAGAGAGAAACTTGGCTTCAGTTGTATTAACACTGCCCCTTTCATGTATTAATATAAAATAAAATTAAATAGGGTGTTTTAGTTGGCATTTTGCTCTGAAACCAGGTCAAGAATTCAATGTATATGGCTTTAGAGCCTTTAAAACTCTGAAGAACAAAACATGGGAATTTCTTTGTGAAAAGAAACCCAGCTAAATATAAATTGAGCTCCTTTTACTATTTGTTAGGGTTATAGACAGCCATGTACATACCAGCTGTTCTTTGTAGGTTTTCCAGTCAGTTGAGGTTGCCAAGAGGTTGACTAACTTTGTTGGCAGCTGTTAAAAAGGCAAATGTCAGTCTTCCACTACTATTTGTAAAGGCTGTAAATAGTTACTTGTTCTGAAGATGTTCTTGGGAGAAGGAAAAGCGCAAATGTGAAAGTAGTGTAAGAATGATAGCTGTTATCCTGAAAGTGGGAGAGAGGGAATCAATGAGGTTCTCTTCTCTCTGTTGGGTCACTTCCTACTCTTCAGGTGCAGACAGAAAAGTGGTTATTTCCAGTACCCAGAAATAATTTTTTAGGTTGTAAGGTAAGAATCAGCCAGAGCTGATGGCAAACAGGAATAAAATTCTTGAGTAAGAATACTTGCTCTTTTCAGAAAATGAGGTCTTTTCACAGAGACTTCTTGTTATTACAAAGCCCTCACCTGAATTTCTGTTTGGGTGTCTGTCTCCAGTTATGAAATATATTTTTAGTCTCTGTATAGAAGCCAGAATAGGCTGTTCCAAATTATTTTCTTCAGTCATCAAGTTTCCAATCATTTCCTGGTAGTGGGATTCAACTGCAAAGAGATTTTGTCATGAATAGGAAATACCAGAGTAGTGTGTGAAAATTAAATTTTTGTGTCTAGTCTCTTCTGTGGATAAATGGGACTCTAAAAAGTAAAGTAGTAGAAAAAGTGTCTTGTCCAAGAGATAAAAAAATTCTTTTGTTTATTCTTTTAAGATGTTAATCCCTTTAAGACAAAAGAAAAAAACCCAGTCCTCTTTATTGTGTCTAAAATAAAATTCCACTACTCTGTTTCTGTTGTTACAGTTTATCCTGACTTGTGCACCATCAGTCTAGTAGCTGTTGGGGATATGAATAAACATGTGGACAAGCTACTTTTCTGGGAAGATGTGTATGGCTTTGACATGTCTTGTATGAAGAAGGCTGTCATTCCAGAAGCTGTTGTGGAGGTGCTGGATCCAAACACACTGATATCTACAGCCAGTGTCATTAAGGTACCATATTACCTAATACTTAGTAGGCAGATTAGAAGTTTCCTTGGTTTATGGAGGAGGGGCAAAAATTCACATGGCACACAAACTTTGGTATCTTCAAAATTATAGAAGTGCAGTAAGGTTCTTGCTGTTAAGACTGGAAGGTTTGTATCAATTGCTTTTTTTGCCAACTTTGAGCCTTTAGTAAGGTAATTTTCCCACATTTAGACTGTTCTGTTCTATGATTTCTTCTATCCAAAACCAAATTTACTTTATGCTGTACTGGTAATAGTGCATGCATGTCCCTTTCTAATACATGCTGTCACAAGCAGTCACTGTTCAGCTCAGGTGTAGGTGCTTATCAGATTTTGTCATCATGCAGAATGTAGCATAACTGTTGTGCTGAATGGCTTTATACTCATTTGTTCTCATTTAGCCATCATGGTTTTTAAAATAACTTAAAATCAATGCATGTGCTCGTTTGCTGGAGTTACAGTACAAAGTAGTAAAATTAATGAGTTGAGGAACAGTGGCATTATAGGTAAATTGTTTTAATCAATAGCTATCCCACAGAACAAACGGATTATATTTTGTAGGGAAAGTTTTTAAATGTTCCAATTCATCATTATGATTATTACAAAAGGTACTTTTGTGTATTTGCTCAGATCAGGTGCTGCTTGTTCTGTATAGTTCATAATGTAACTTTTCAGGAAGGAAAACATTCCCTAAAGAAAGACAAGGCAGCATGAAAAATCGTAAAAGGCTTTGGGTTAAAGATCATCCAGTTCCAACTCCCCTGCTGTGGGCAGGGACATCTTCCACTAGACCAGGTTGCTCAGACCTCCCTCCAGTGTGGCCTCAAACACTTCCAGGGATGGGGCAGCCACAGCTTATCTGGGCAGCCTGTGCCAGGGCCTCACCTCCCTCACAGGGAAGAATTTCTTCCTAATATCAAATCTAAACCTGCTGTCTTTTAGTTTAAATCCATTCCCCCTTGTCACTCCATGCTCTTTTTAAAAGTCTCCCTCCATCTTTCATGTAGGCTCTGTTCAGGTGCTGGAGGTCACAGTTAGATTACCCTTAAGCCTTCTCTTTTCCAAGCTGACCAATTCCAATTCTCTCAGCCTTTCCTCACAGGAGAGGTGCTGCATCATCTTGGTGGCCTCCTCTGGACTCACTCCAACAGGTCCATGTCCTTCTTGTGCTGAGAACCCCAGAGCTGGATTCAGAAATCCTGCAGAGAGGAGGACGGAATAACCCCATGTACTAAAAGAGGCTGGGGGCCTACTGGCTGGAAAGCAGCTTTGCAGAGAGGAGTCTGGGGGTGCTGCTTGATGTCAAGCTGACCATGAGCCAGTAACTCACACCCTTGTGGCAGAGGCATCCAGCAGCATCCTAGGCTGCTTTAGGAAGAGGACTTATCACCAGCAGCTCATGAGAGATGCATCTCTTGCATCCCAGGGAGATGACTTTTGGAGTGCTGTGTCCAATCTTGGGTTCCCCAGTGTGGGAGTGAGATGACTCTCCTGGAGTGAGTCCAGTGAATGACTGCAAAGGTCTCTTTCTTTTCCAAAGGTCTCTTTCAAACTCAGTTATTCTGTGATAGATATAAAGCCAATTTGGCAAATCAAAACCCCCCAGTTTTAACCCATACCAGTTTCTGCTGTAGTTTACCATGTGACTACATGAACAAGGTCAAGATGCCTGTGAAAGCTGCTCCTCTCAACAAGGGGCAGCTGCCATCAAGAAGCAACTTTCCTGAACAGACTGAGCTACTATGTGTAGTACCATACCACTACTACTCAAACTGTCTACTTGTGCATGTGAGGAAGAAGAGTTTCAGGTGTTTTGTCACATGGGATAAGGTAGTTTTTTAGTCTCTTCCCATTTTATGGAAAGCTGAAATAGTATTGCCGTATAGAAGTTGTCTCATAATGAGAACAATTGAACAACCTTCATCTAAAGGGAGATCTGAATTGACATTCCTCACTGTCACTGACAGAATTTTATTACCCTTTTTAACAGCATATCAACTGTAATACTGCATCCACTCCAGACTTGGAATTCTCTTCAGATTTCACCCTGAGCATTACAATGAGCACACAGTGTACGGTAAGACAACCTTAGTTTCTTCATACGTGGTCAGTATCACATTGGACTAAGAGACAATGTATTAATTATCCTTAATTTATCATCAGTCCTTGCCTTGAAACATTAATTTCTGCAGTATAGAAGTGTCAAATGAGCTCTTTCTATAGAGATGGATGTAAAATTCCAGTAATGGTGTTAAGGGATAATGCAGGTAGCTGAGAAAAGGGAAGGATAAGAAGCCTTAACACTGGGATCTTTCTGTTTTGTTCTCTAGCCCATTTTCTGAAATACAAGAAAGTATGGTGTTAGCTTGGCTAAGTAATGCATTGAGTTTTCCAACACTGCATTATAAGCAAAGGCAGGATGGCCTAATTTTTACAGTAATTTCACTAATTTGCTTCTATATTAAATACAAATTATAAGTGCTTTCTACCAATTTATTAAAATACCATCGTCAGATTTGACAAAAGTTTGCATTACACTCTGAAATCTATAGTAAAAACTGAAATTTTTGCAGTCTGGAGTATTCTGAAACTTTTGGGAGTTTCATGCTTAAGTCACATAACAAAATCAAGTGTAAAGGGGTAATTTTAAACCTACTTCTAATATATTGAGATTAAGTCTGCTTGAGCAGGTTTATTGTGCTTTTGCACGAGCATACAAAGAAGAGCTGCAGGCTTCCTCTGACATGGACACAAAGAATATGTTTCTGTATGATATAAATTGCTTAGGCTGATGACAAAATCTTGGATGCCTGCATCAGGCAATGTAATTCCTGGTTTGGATGTTAGTTCATGCTGCTGCGTTTGCCAGCGTTTTTGCAGTGTAACAGTCTGCATAAGAGTCTGCTGGTGTTACAAAGTGGAATTTTCCAATGTGTATCATTTCAATCATTAGCATTTTTAATTAGTAGGTGTGTACAGATACTTAATATTTATTTGTCAGTTATCACCAAATTAAGTAAATACACAGTAACATTTTCTGTTTTATTAAATGGAAGTATGTATATTTTATTGTGCATGCAGAAAAAACCCCTCCTGTTCCAAGATATCATAGGATAATCTAGTTGCCTCAGGGCAGGGTCAGATTTGATTTGAGATCAAGCTCCCCTGCAACCCTGGTTTAATTTTCTTAATATGGCCACATTTGAGTAACTGATTAAGCAGAGATCTTTACACAATGTTGGCCGTCTTTCTGATGTTGGGTAAAGCAAAATAGCTTATTTTAGAAATATTGTTTTCCCCAGCACTAGGCTCTTACAAAAACTTCATTTCTGTTCTGTGATTCTGTGGTATCATTGGCATATAAATCAAGATGTATACCTGCATTTTATGACTTCCAAGAATAAGGGGAGGGAAGGGGGGGAAGAGCAGTGTTTCTGAAATTTTGCAGCGAATGCAGGTTCTAAAAAATGATCAGAATGCTGTAAAGTATTTTGCAGTTCATAATTTAGGTTTATTGACACTTAGAGTGAAATTTCCACAGTTTCTATGATGGATTGTAGAAGTTTAGTTGAGGGTTGACAGTTCATCCATCATATCAAGCTGCCTAACCTTGCAGTAAATGAACAATAAAAGTCCATTATTTATGTTGAGAATTTTTGAGGAGATGCTTTAAGATTGCAATTTGTCCTTTGAAAATAATATTTGATGTTTTTCTTATTTGCATATGTGTTTTGTTGTTCTGCTGGCTTTTCATTTTCTGCACAAAAAAAGAAAGTTGCCTACATTTCCCAAAATTCTAGGATTTTGTACTTGTCTGTTACGATTTTTGGGGGAGAGGGGGGTGTTTAAATATGAACATTTTAAAATATCTCTGCTTTGTTTACAAAAAATATTCTACAAAAACAGCAATTTGGAAATCCATCTTTATATGCTTGTATTTCATTTCAAAGCAGCTTTTCCTCAGCCATGGAAGTGTGGAAGCAGATTTGGTTGTCGTGTTCCTCCTCTTGTTGCCATCAACATTGCTGATACCAGAGCAGTGCTACCATCAGAGCTAGGACTGGTTCTGTTGAATAATCTGTCCTTAGAAACCAGGCAGCTGGAAAATGTAGGGGCACATAGTTCTGTTATTTGCTCTGGGGATCCTACTGCAGACCAGCTCCTGGTTTGCAGTGTCCCTGGCTGTGGGGGGTGGGTTTCCATGCTCCCTCCCACGGCACTGTGTGCATGCCGAGCAGTGTGAGGGAGACATTGCTACACTGAGGTGTGTCAGCAGCATGGAATGCAGGGCTGCTGTTGCTGAACTTGTTTTTGCAGGAGCTTTGCACTGATGGGATTTAGCAAGCAGTTAGAAAAGAGAGCTGTGGGCTCTTCTGGTTGGAGTGTGCAACATAATGGTTGAAGAGCTGAACTCTCAGCTGGCATCTCTGGAAGTAACAGCCACATCAGGGTGTGCTGCTTCTTCCATCAGCCTGTTTGCGTGTCTGTGCTAACAGGACAGGATGCTGGAAAAGCTGGCAGGAGACAGAACCATAATGTAGTTGTTTTAGCAACTCATTACCACATTTGCTCTGATCATGACTTGGAACACCCCCAGGATCCCTCAGTCAGGAGAGGCTGCACTTCATGTTTCTGTGGCAAAATCATAGAATGCTTTGACTTGAAAGGGACCCTATAGATCATCTAGTTCCAACCCCCTGCCATGCCCAGGGATCCCACCCCCTGGATCAGATTGCTCCAAGCACCGACCAGCCTGGCCTTGAACACTTCCAGGGATGGGGCAGCCACAGCTTCCCTGTGCAGCCTGTGCCAGGGCCTCACTATCTTCACAGTAATAATTTCTCCTAGTAACTAATCTAAATCTGTCCTCTTTTAGTTTAAAACCATTCCCCCTTGTCCTAGCACTATCTGCCCACATAAAACAATGTTAAATTCTTCTAAAATCTGTCCTTAGTTTTTCCTCAGCTGTCTGTTTTCTGGATTTGAATTGAGTGTACTAAGGACACTGAATTCCCAGCCATCATGGTGAGCTTGTGTAAAATAGAAAAGCTGTGCAGTTCACAAAACTAAGAGCATAGCATCGATGCATCTGATTTGCTTGTCCTTCCACCTATTTGAAACTACTGTCATACTTTTTTATGACCAAAAAACAAAAAAAACCCCTAGCAGAGTATTAAGTCGTGCTCATAAGAGATCAGCCTCATGTCTTACTGTAGGTGCATCTTGAGTGTATTGCAGATGATCCTGTAATACATTGAGTCATAGCCTAAAAAATTACTTAGGCTCTAAATAGTTTTTTTCTTCCAGATGTTCAAGAAAATAAATAAGTCTTCAAAAAAAAAAAGTGTATAAGAAATACAAAATGATTAAGCAAAAATAAATGTTTTAAAATGACCTTGTATATGCTAGTTAGTCTTTTAGAAGTCCTGGGACAGGGTGGGGTAGGTAAGGCTTTTTTTAGAGCACATACTGCTTCTGTGAATTTTTCCTTTATTCCTCACATGCTTTGCCACAAAGAAGTATTTTCTAGCATTAATTTTATCTATCATTATTTTAGCTTTCAAAGATTGAAGATTTTCAAAGCGTGAAACGTTTGCATGGAATCATTATATGAAATTGTTCCAAAGCACTTTTATTGCAAGTTGACTTGATTTCAGTCCTACAAAGATAATAGCAAAAAAAAAAAAAAAAAATTAATTAGCCTGCAGAAGTTCATTTTCCTAATAAAGAGCTAGGGTTTGTCACTGCTGATTTTAATGAGACATCTGGCTAATATCAGTTAGTAGATGCTGCTAGAAAAATACTCCATTAATTGTATTCTAAGTTGATCACTGTGTGAGCTTTTGAGATAAAATATAATGGTGATTACCCTCAGTATAGAAATCAATTGACAAACTTTCTCTTTTGTTTGCAAGCGTTTCCCCTGTGAGTCCATCAAGGTTGATCTTTCCTAGCTGAATAACAATATCCCCTGAGAGGAAAATGGCAGTATCTCTTCATTGCTCCCAGGAGATGTTGTCAAAGAGCAGGGGATGTGTATAAAAAGTGGGAGGGAGGAAGGGGGTGAAAGAAGGATAGTGAACTAGAGGACGTGACTGATGTATTAAAATCTTCAGGAGGAAAAAGGAAGTTGAGTTGACTAGAGAAAATTATTCTGACTAAGGAAAAATCTTTGCTTGTTAAAATTTAAGTGTTAGGCAGTTTCATTTCTTAATATCTGGTCTTCTACTTGGGAGCCAACAAGAAGTATTAACATAGGAATCTTTGGTTCCAACCTTATGTGAGAAACTAAATTTTTTAAGCTAGAAGTTGGAAATCTGGTTTGGGTACCACAGTTAAACCCAGCTCAAATGCCTTCTTTCTAAGTAAAGGAAATACTACTCTACCATGTTACACAGCAGGTTTAGTCCTTCTCATCTGTTTACTTACCTGTAGCCTCCTCTGCAGTGATCTCCAGATTATTAATCTTGAAAACACAAAATCACTGGGTTTTAATTGCCAGGGGTTTCTTTTCCCTGTGATAAAACCGCAGCAACTCTGCTGCATGGATGACAAACATTCCATCTCCATGCTTGGATAAACTCCATCAAAAGCACATTATCTCCCACTTCTGTGGCCAGCTGTCTAATTGTATTTGTTGTAGCCACTCACTGTTGGTACATGATACTACTGAAGAGCAAGAATGATAAATTACTCACTGTAGGTGATAGTGATGATGATAATTTTTAATTTCCTGGTTCCTAAGTGAATTGGTAAGGTTGCCTGTGAGTTCTCATAAGGAATTGAGCAGTCTCATTTGTTTTGTCCTGTTAAAATGCTGCACGTACAGCCAGCCATTTTCTTTAGGAAAAAAGCCTTAGTATTCAGATGTATTTGAACTAAAATTTAGACTTTTCTTTGTGCTTCTAAAGGCTCTGAATGGAGGAGTGTAAATAATATGTACCAGTACTCATTTATTGTATGTTAAAGCTTTTTGTGGTTTTATTATATTTGGTGTATGTTACGTAAATAAATGGGGAGGAAAAATAGTCTTGAAATCATTTATCTGGGAGGGAAGAAAAACAGTTTGAAGACAGGTGAATCTTAGTGGGAGGACCTGCTTAATTTACAGGTTTTTCATATGTTTGCGTGGACACCTTAGAAACCCTCAGTGATGGATGAAGACCTTAAACTGCATGAACTCTTCATGAAAATGTGTGGTCGACAAAATTGGGTGGGAGTTCATGGCTGCTATTTTAATTTCGGGAATATTTTATTCTTAGTTGAGGGAACTCTTTTTTGACCTTTATAGGATGTTGCTGTGCAGTCTCAGTAATGTATATCTATTAATGTATATCTGATCCTAAATGTTTCTTTCATTCCTTATTTGGCCACCTTAGTTCCCTGGGTAAATATATTGGCTTTGTTCTGGGGTTGGAGTTTTTGTCCTCGTAGCTCAGCTTTTCTCCTGGCAAGTTATTTGAGAACAAGAAAAATAATATTTTGGTAGTGTTTCCCAATATTTACTGTCTTTTGAGGCTCAAGCATGTGTCAGGCTGGTGTTGTAGTTATTTATTACCAGTTTAGAAGTCTTTTTTTTTGTTTTCCTCTTTCATGGTATTCAGGAGACTGGCACTTGAAAGATTTTTCCAGAGAAGATTTAAGTTCTTACTGATTAGTTGTAGGTGAAGTTGTAAATGAGCTGTCAAAGGTAGCAAAAAGATGAGAGAAATTGCAGTAGGAGAAATAACTGTTATCATTATCCTTTAAAAAAATTAAAAACAAGAAGAAAAGAATCCTAGGCAGTAGTTGTAAAGCATCATTTAGAATTTATGGGGAAGTTATTTGCTTGTTCCTTTTCTTTAGTTTGACTTCTTGTAAAAGAAACCTTTAATGAAAATCTGGCCAGCCCTATGTTTCATTTTAATATGCACGTGTCTGTGATTGCTTCGAGTGTGCCACTTGTGATTTTTTTTCCTTATATTTTGCTGCATGTGATAAATTATACAAGAGGGGAGGACCTAATCTTCCTTCAAGTTGTAAGCATTGGAAATCTCTTTGTTTGTAGTATTGCATATTTAATAGATGCTTGTGATTATTATAGCTACTGCAGTTTGGGATAGTGTTCAAAAGTGAAATGAAAGGAAAGTATTTTGGACTTCACTTTTACAGAAGTGTTTTTCTGAAATGCACTCAAACATAAAAGATACATAATTGTGCATTTAGACATAAAACACCAAGTTACAAAAAGAAAGAAGGTATCAATTCCTTAAAAGAAGATTGTAAACAAGCCCACCATTTTACAGCTAGTTTTTTATTTTCAAGTATTTCAACTGTGATCTGTGGCGGTTTTTAGATTCATGAGATCTTGTTTTTAAATTTACAGGACTAGCAATTGTAGATAAAATTGAAGAAAGCATCATCTACATGTACTTTACTTCTACCTTCTTTTTCTTCTTTTCCCCAATACATCAGTGTGGGATACCAGATCATTTCTGATGTGGTGCAGTGCATACACTAACACACTGTAAGAGTGGTGCTGGTTGTTTTGGTTTAGGGGTTTTTGGAGTGTGTTGAAACAGACCTGTGTGATGCTGTCAGAGATTTTAGTTTTGCACAGCTCTTTCAAGGAAGACTGAACCATTGGCTCAGTTGGTCAGAGCATGGTGCTAATAATGCCGAGGCTGAGGCATCAATCCCATATGGGCCATGAACTCAATGATCCTTGTGTGTCCCTTGCAACCCAGAATATCCTGTGACTCCCACGGCTTCGTGCAAAACCAGAAATCAAGCCTTTTGCAAAACACCAAGAGGACAAATAATTTGAACTGTGTTGCCCCTTGTATCCTTCAATACTTTTCCAGAGGCACAGAATTGTTTAGATTGGAAAACATCTTTAAGATCATTGAGTCCAACCACTAACCCAGCATTTCTAAGTCCAGCACTAAGCCATGTCCCCAGGTGCTGCATTCACATGACTTAAATCACTCCAGTGATGGTGACTCCACTGCTTCCCTGGACAGTCTGTTCCAATGCCTGACAGCCCTTTCGGTGAAGAAATTTTTCCTCATATCCAGTCTAAACCTCCCTTGGTGCCACTTGAGGCCGTTTTCTCAAGGCCTCTTTTCAGGGAGTTGTAGAGATTGAGAATGTCCCCTCTAAGCCTCCTTTTCTCCAGACTAAACACCCCCAGCCCCCTCAGCTGCTCCTCATCAGGTTTGTGCTCCAGACCCTGCTCCAGCTCCATTCTCTTCTCTGAAGCCTCTTCAGCACCTCCAAGTCTTTCTTTTGTCATTTTACAGAATCACCTGGCAGGTTTTAGGAAGGCTGGGTGTGCTCTTTGTAAGGAGTCTGCAGGCATCTGTGTAGCTGGCTTGAGATCCCTTTGGCCTGGGGCACACAAAATATGACAAAACAGCTCAAAAGCAGAAATATCTCAAAACACGAACAATATAATTAAAATGTTAAGCATAGCATTGTGTTTGAATGAGCATATGAATGTACAACAAACTGTGGAGGACCATACAAAACATGAGAACAGCTGGTGAATTTATTATTTCCTATAGGGTGTCTGTTCAGAAATAAAACTGAACTTACCTAATGAAAATAATGTCTTATTTGGATAAATTGAGTGCCTTTCAAAGTGATGTTACTGGCAGGGTGACACATGCAGTCTAACACTTGAAATCTTCCATATGAAATCAGGGAGAGGAAAAGGAGGTAGTTAATGTAGGCTGGAGTTACTGGGAGGCTTTGGCATAGAGTTGAGATGGATGTTATTACCTGGATATATGCAAATAACTGTTTCTGTTGAACAGAAGGTTTAAACTTTTTCAGTTTCTTATTTTAAAAGGGTGAGCCACAGGCTATGTGTATCAAAGCGAGATATATTTATTCTGTGCTTTTTTGCTTTCTGTAGTTCCTCAGCTGTAATTGGCTTGTAGAATAGCTGTCATAAGGGAGTATTAGACAAATTTTGCAGGTGGTCAGTAACTGCTGGGTTTGGTATTAGACTTCTAATTTTCCCAAAGGTTTAAAATATGAGAGAAGAGTTGGAGATTAAACGCACTGTTGGTAAAAACCAATTACATAGTTGTTTTCAGAAAGATCATCAAACCATGTATGTGTGTGTGGTTGCTTCTTTTAGTTGGCTCAAAAACATTTTGAAAATTATTAATGAAAGATACTCATTAGATTTCTCAATTGCAATAGGTGCTCTTACAGTTAGTTTTCAAAATGTCATTTAAACTCTCTCCTCAATGTATTTAACTTTAAAAATATAATTTCTGTCTAGCTAAGCAGGGCTGGGGTTGCCTCTTTACACAACTCACCAGAGTGTGTGGTGTGGTTTTGGGGTGCCTCCACTGCCCAGTTTTTAACTGACAGAATTTTGGGGAATGCCCAGAGCTGTTCACAGGAGCATATCCTCAGGAACTTGAGCAATAATATTTTTCTAGTTTTGGTTTCTTTTGGCTCAATGATTATTTCAGTGTTCAATATTGAAGGACATCTATCCATTTTAGAACATAACAAGAAGAAATTAATGGATCAATGTAGAACTCTTGTTCTTTGTAATCCCTGGAGCTCTGATTAAGGCAATCTTTGTGATGTGTAATAATTATTATTACTACTCTGGATTAGCTATTCAAAGTCGGTGTTTCAGGTTGTTTCAGATAGGGAAACCACTGATATTATAAAGAATAAAATAGTTATTCATCCTAGTCATTTACAAAAGGTACAAATCCTGTTTCCCTTAATGCAGGGGAGGCGGCAGGGAACGCTTTCTTTGCTTGTAGCTGAGTTTCTTTTCAACCTGAACTTGACCCCAAAAAATAGTTATCTGGGGCCTTTTCTCAGGGTAGCATGTAGGGTGTTTCTGTCACCTCTTGTTACCAAGTGTATGGATAATTGCATCCACTTTAGCTATGGTCTGTCTACTTGGAGCTTTTGGCTTTTTCATCCAAGATGTAGCTTAATTGTTTAGTTTTCTCTGGAAGCCAGATTTTTTTTCTCCTCCATGTATTTTTGTTGTCACAACCTTGTTTTCCTGCAGTAATCATATCCTAGGTGTTATATGTAAGTATACCAGCAGTATTGAGCTGATGATTGAAAAATATTTTTATGACTTGGTAGATCTCTGACTAATGTCCAGAAAAGATTGTGCATCAATGAAAGTAGTCTGATGGGTCAATAGAACTTTGTCAAAACCTTCTCAGTCTTTACTCAAAAGGCATATTAGAGACAAGGCTTTAATTCGCTTGGGAATGAGATTCTCAGATTGAGTGATAGGACTTTACTAAAGGGTTGGAAGAGTCACTCTTTCCACTGTCTGATGCTCATTTGTCATGAAGGGCTCTCAGTGTCTTCATAGGTTTTGTATTTTAACTCTTTAGCCACTCTGGAATTTGGAACTTGCCAGGCTTGTCTGGAGTGCCCTTCATTGAAAAGCAGGTGCTTTAGCATAGTTTTACTGCTTTAACGCATAGTATTCTCCACTGTGTTGGCAACATCTGGTTTGGATTTATACTGGAGAGGAAAAATACCAGAATTACTTACTCATATTATGTATTTAATGATAAAACCCTATACCCTAATTTTGTAAGCATGTTTGACTTTTTTTTCCATCACAATCTGTGTGTGAATCTGTATGAAGAGTGTGCTATAGAACTTGTCCTTTTTAACTCTTCAGAGCAACCAGTTTCCTGGTCCTGGACTAGGAGAAAACCCCTGGTGCAGTAAGAGGGAGGTTATAATAGGTTGTTTGCAGTGAGTGTTCATGGAACAGGCTTGCCATCATTGCACTGGTACATACTTTGTTTGAATGCTCTCCAGCTGATGTGGGGAGAGTCCCTTCCTTCCAGCACAGGGACAGAGTCCCCAGCTGAGTAACTTCAGCTCAGCTGTGGAGCTGTGGTTACTCAAAAGCTCTGTTCTGGGTCATTTCTTCAGGCTGATGTGATAGAAAAGCCCAACTTGGCCTTGGCACCAAGGTCTGATGTGCTTTAGCCTTTCCATAGGACAGGAGAAAGCAAATAAAGGTGAACATGGACAGGATTTCACAGGTGGAACTGGAGTGGATATTTTATTATCATCTTCCAACTATTTATTTGGGCTTTCTTGGACTCTCACAAGCCACTTTTTGTCCAAAAAGCAGTCCAGCATTAAAAGGCTGAGTGACTAAAAGTGTCGATATACTGCTTTGTGTGTGAACATTTTGTATCTATTAGGTATTAGGAAAAAATTCTTCCCTGAGAGGGTGATGAGGCCCTGGCACAGGTTGCCCAGAGAAGCTGTGGTTGCCCCACCCCTGGAAATGTTCAAGGCCAGGTTGGATGGGGTTGGAGCAACCTGGTCTAGTGGAAGGTGTCCCTGCCCATGGCAGGGGGTTGGAACAAGATGACCTTCCAACCCAAACCAGTCTATGTTTTCTTTTCATATTCAAACTGGAAGAAAAGTCCCACTAATAAATTAGGCACTGAAGAGAGGGGTTGTTGAGGTTAGGAGTGGGATGGCAGGAGGGACAGAGAAGGAATCATATGAAGAGTTACAAACTATTAGCTGCTGGAAGGGCCAGCAGGAAGCATTTGTGAATGTTTTTCCTTATCTGTGCGTGTAGAAGAGGAAGAAAAGTACTCCCTGCCTGCTTTTGCTCTGCCTCTGTTTGCAGGGAGCTCCTGTGGAAATTCTGTTTAGCCACACAGCGAGTGAGCAAATCATGCAGAATCCCTCGTACTTGGTGTGTGTTTACTGAGGGTCATGGGCAGGACAAGGACTGAGTTTTGTGCTTGTGGGTTTGCACATCTGAAAGGCTGTTTTCTCATATATGATTCTGGTTGCAGTTAAGGTGTGTGGGTTGTTTTGGAAACTGATAATAAAATCTGGTATGAAATAAAATGCAGTTACAGTGGGCTGAATATTCTCAAGTAGAGCAAAGGTGTGATGGCAGCTTTTTTTTTTTTTTTTTTTACTTAGGATTACTAGCATACTTGAAACCATAAATATAAGCTTGTTCCTCTTGGTAAACACTTGAAAAGGAGTAGAAATTCCAGTAAATGCATATATGAATCACAGAATTTGAGTGTCACTATTATTCCTTTATTGTATTTACATTTTCACCTCTTTTTTTATAGGCAATTGCTGGTTACTTTGATGTATTTTTTGAGAAGAACTGCCACAACAAGGTGGGTATTTGGGGTTATGCATTTTAAAAATATCATTGAGAGATGATGATGGTGGTGTATTTTATTTTGCCTCAAGGTGTTTGACAGTGGGTCTGTTTTGCTGTAAGAAAGACTTCATATGCATTTGTGTTTGGTAATTGATTGATGTGGTGTGATATGAAAAAGGTTGTTTTTAATCAAACTCTTGAA
Source organism: Aphelocoma coerulescens (assembly GCF_041296385.1). Lineage (NCBI taxonomy): Eukaryota > Metazoa > Chordata > Aves > Passeriformes > Corvidae > Aphelocoma > Aphelocoma coerulescens. The sequence continues at coordinate 6,310,545 of NC_091019.1, forward strand.
CTCTCCCATTGCAGGTCTTGTTTTCAACTGGTCCCCAGTGTACCAAAACACACTGGAAACAGACAGTTTTTCTCCTGGAGAAGCCAATTCCTGTAGAAGCAGGTATATTTAAATTCAGTTGTGGTGCAACAATGGTTGTGTTACAGTGCTGTTACCATTAAATCTAGATACAAAATACTTCCAAAATTACATATGTGTCAAAAAGAACTAGTAAATAAATCTTTCAGCTGCTCTTGGAGGAATGTTTTTGTCTCAGCAAAGCGGGGAAGTGTCTGTGTACAAAATTCTTGTTTAAAATTACGCATAAGTGTATGCATAAGTACCTTGTAAGTGGGCATATATCTTATACTTGTATAGCTCCATACTGTAAATTTGGTGAGAAAAGTTCTGTATCAAAGCATTTCTGACGCAGAAAATCATAAGACCAGAACACTGCTATTGACATTGTCTTAATTTTGACATTGCTAATATTCTGAAGTGTCAAATTTGTCAAGTGGTTGAACAGGATTTCTTGTAGCCCTCCTGAACTGTCCTGTGTTTAAAAGGATCATGAATATATGCATAGGTTGTATCTGTCATGGCGGGGTTACTCTGTAAAATGAAAACAGTTTAAAGAACTCACAGCCATGAACTTGAGCTGTTGAAGTATTGAATAGGTTAGTTTGATACACTGTGAATTTTTATAAATTGGTTAAGTACTGTAATAAGTTTCACCTTGAATTTGATGCAAGTAAAAAGGTTTTTGTTGTCATCAGGGATAAACAGAATTCGGATGATAAACTGTTGAGGTGAGGTATTGAAGACTAAAGTGATGCTTGTTAGTGGTTTAATTAGTTCTATTTGTGAAGTCTTGAAAGCACATTTTATACAAGTAGTGAAGTATTCCTTGCTTTAGAGACCTGTATCCATGACCCTCATACAATGGTCATGCAAGAGGATGGACGTACAAGTCAAGAATTATAAGCCTTAACCTCTTACTCCTGTAGAACTTTTTTTCAGACTCTCACAGTCTTTTTATAATCAAAGGAAATTCAGTAGTTAAATTTTTATGCTGTTATTTTGTTTTTGTCCACTTGGCCACTAGATATTTACTCACCACTGTTGAACTCTCACCCAGTGATGAATCACTTGTCTTTGAGGGCCATTTTTCTTCACAGACTAGCAGGACCAAAGGAGGAGCCTCAGAATGGGGCTCATTTCTGCTGGGCAGTTAATAAAGTGGTGGTAATAAGTGGTCCTGACCTGAACAGTTCATAAATAGATCAGACATATTGGGGGAAAGGAATAGAAGTTGTGTGGATGCTTCTGCACTCAGTTGAACTTCCACAGTTGCCTCTTCCAGCTATCAGACATGCCAACTTTTTACCAGGAGCTTCTTTCCTAGAGGCACTGAGGTCTGTGATATCTGACAAATCATTTCTGTCTTTCATGCTTTGACTTTATATTCTTAAACAATTTTTATTTGCGCTTTCTTAGGTCCTATCACTTCTTGGGGTGCACCCGTGCTTTTGTGCATTCATTGGTGGCTTGTGTTCTCTTCAGATTCTGTTTCTAGACAAGGCTGACTAAGATCCCCTTGCTTCTCCTCATTAAATCTCAATGTCATAGAGTGAATTTTTTTTTTAAGTGCAATGACATTTGTTAAAATATGCACATTATTTCATATTACAGAGATCATTTGACATTTTTCAGATCTGTGAAATTACTGGGAGGTGTGCCCCAGCCTAGAGTTCTAGTCTAGGTGTGGTGACTTTCTGAAGGCAGCTGCAGAAACAATGTGCTCTGAAGCAGTGAACACAACCAAGCTGACCTTCAAGATCACTTGTGCTGTAACTCCCTCCTTCCTATTTTTTAGCTCATATTTCTTGACATTATTCCCATAACAAATCTTGTTACAGCTATGTTTCTCTTTCTTTCTGCCTGTCTCCTTCTCTTTGTTGTTTTTTGAGTTCCCCTTTCCCATCCTTTTGCCCATTCTGTCTGGTTTTATATCTTATATGAAATTACCACTTAAATCTAGGATTGTCTGCCTTTTGCTTCTAGTGTTAGAGAAGATTCTGAGAGAAACTCCTGATGTAATTTCCTTTTCTTTTGTAATCCCAGTCTTAATTTCTGTGGGATATTTGTTGCTCATGGGTGACATAAACCCATCAAGCAGAAGGTGCTTCCTGATACTTACATAGGAATGTATGTTAATTTATGTGATTTTTCTGGAAAAGCCATTCCCTCTGACTTTGATCCTTCTCCTTCATTGTTCCAAAAATTTTTTTCCCTCAAGACATGTTGTTATAAGTACAGATTTCCCTATCTTACTTTTTTATATTCTTTTCTTTGTCAAAATAGTGACTTGAATATTCATCTGGATAGTTTGTGGTTAGCCATATTTTGTTTCTTCAGTCTTTCCATTTTATCAACTAAGCCAACTGTTCAAACTCCTTTTGCAGTCTATTTGAAGTTGCACTTCCAGCTGTTTCTCTTGTCCCACTTGTTAATGAATTAGCACTGCTTATTACCACTTCTCATTCAGCCTGGTGTGTTGAACTGAGCTCCACTCTGAGTGCACTGAGCTTTTGAGGAAACTTTCTGTCTTCAGAAGGGCTTTCCTCGATGCAGGTTACCTGGAGGCAAAAGTAACTGTATTAGATTAAACGCATTGGCATCATTTGAAGCTTTTACATCCATCCCTGTGTTTACCAGCATTCATCAGCCCTCTGTCTAAATTCTTAGATTCAGAAATACATTATGGCAATGGGAGAAACAGCAAAGAAGATGCACTTGTGACTAAATATATTCATAGAACCATTAAGGTTGGAAAAGACCTTTAGGATCATCAAGTCAAACCATTAACCCAGCACTTCCAAGGGCACCACTAAACCATGTCACTGGGTGCCACATCTACACTTCCCTGGGCAGCCTGTTCCAGTACTTTACAACCCTTTCCATGAAGAAATTTTTCCTAATGTCCAAGTTAAACCTCCCCTGGTGCAACTTGAGGCCATTTCTTCTTGTCCTGTTGCTCATTACCTGGGAGAAGACCAACTCTCACCTGGCTACAGCCTCCTTCCAGGGAGTTGTAGAGAAGCCAGAAGGCTGCAGAGAGCCCTGAGCCTTCTTTTCTTCAGGCTGAGCCCCCCCAGCTCCCTCAGCTGCTTCTCCTCAGACTTGTGCTCCAGAGTCTGCCCCAGCTCAGTTCCCTTCTCTGGACATGCTCCAGCACCTCAAAGTCTTTCTTGCAGTGAGGGACCCAAAACTGACCCCACGATTGGAGGTGGGGCCTCAGCGGTGCCCAAAACTGGGGGACAGTCACTGCCCTGGTCCTTTGTCCACCCTATTGCAGATCCAAGCCAGAATGCCATTGGTCAAGATAAACTCTTCTTTTTTCTGATAAATATGGGGAAATAAACAGAAATAATGCAATTGGACTCTTGCAATAATCTGACCAGTGTTCCCATGATGGCATTTGCTTGTAGCTTTTTAATAGGTTGTGAAAGAGAAATTTGCTGGTAGAAAACACATTTTGTATGTTCTTTTGAAAGGATCTTTCAGATAGGGCAGTGGCTGTTTTTCCCCAGCGAAGAAAAATTGTTCCCTCAGATTTTTAATTCCGAGTAAAATAGTAAGGCTGACTAAAAGTCAGATGCTTTATAGCTTTTGGGGCTCTGCCTGGAGTGGTTATAAAGCACTGATTGTATTTGGTTTTGCTCTGTAAAAGAGGTTGAGCTTACAGATATCCAAACCTGCTGGGTATTTAACTGGAAAATGCTCCTTTATGCCATGGCAAAATTGTTTTGTTCTGCAGTGTGAACTAGCTAATTTTCTCAGCTGTTTGATGCCAGGTTATTTGTTGTAAAAATAGATCTATTTTCTCAGCCATAAAAAATACTGGATGTTTTGATCTATCCTAATGATAACAGAATCAAGACAGATGCAAGCCAAAGGATGGGCCTTGGAGCTCATCCTGCTTTCTTTGCCAGTCCTGCTGCAGCCTATATTCCATGTTCGATGTTTATACATCTCTGGGATAAAGTGGGAGAGGTTAATTGTGGAGAGTGAGGCAATAAAATCTACACCTAATTAATACTTATGATTTGCTGCTGAGTTTCAGCTTGATACCTGTGGTAGATAGCTTTGTATATAGTGGATATATTTAATGGATAATTTCTGTTCATTTAATTTAGATTTAACGTGTGAGTGGGGGATAGCCTCTTACTACTCATGTTCTGAAAAGCCAGTTTTCTTCTCATGGACTGTGACAAGAGAATTGAAACTGATTTTCAGTCAAGTAAAACAAAATAGCATCAGCATGTTGGATATGCTTTAACTGTTTAGCAAGCAATTAAAATTAAAGAAACTGGAGAAAGAAGCAATATATCTTGGGTTTTCTCAGACAAAACAGTGATGTATTATAGACTCCCCACAGAGTACCACCCTTCTCTTAGAGCCTTTTTAATAGCTTGAACATGTCTTTATTTTGAAGATTGAAATTGAGATGCCAAAGCAGTATCTTTTCTCGTTAATGGTCCAAAAATGAGTCCCTTCCTTTTGTTGTTTGTTGAAATATTCCTGTTAAGCAAACAAAACATTACATCATTCTTGTTTGGTTGTCTCAAGAATTTAGTAAATAAATCAAATGCTTACAAAAACTATTTTTAAAAGCCCACAGAATCTTTTCAATAACAATGCATTAAGTTAAAACCCAGCTCTGTATGCAGGCAAATTCTATTAGCAATAAAACAGCCTATTGTCGGCATTTCCTGTTCTTGATATTGCCTTGCAGTGAAAATAAAACCTTGATTTGTTTTTCTGTGGTGTTAAAGGGGCTAGCACGGCAAAGCTGGAGCAGAACTCACATGACTAAGCTCCTTTAAAATCCTTGATTGTCTTTAACTCCCCAGTTTCTGTAATTGGAAAGCTGTTTGTAAATTTACAGACTGAAAAAATGATGATTTGTCTACTTAGACAGCACTATTAAAAGTAGGAAAACAATGCCGGCACGATTAATCTGTCTGAACGTTTTGATCCTATACTGAAATACTTCAATATTGTGCATCCCAGTTGGATAATTTGGTTCCTAATTAAGATTTTAGTGTCTGTTTTGCCTGTCTCCAGCTGCAACATGGTGTCTATAGAATTCTGTCTCTTGTTTATTTACAAGTGGCACCTCCAAAAGTGATGCTGGCTTTTAAAATCTAGTAAATGTTAAAACCTTAATTTTGAGGTCACACTAAGTCTGGCAAGTCTTATGTTGTATTTATCAAAATCTGCATTTTAAAATGATCCTGCTGACTTTTCAGAAACATTTTTAGGTGTTTTAGTGAGTTTCAGGCACTAAATTGAGAGAATCTCTTCCCATGGCTGTTCTGTCTCATTGAAGGATAATAGAAATTCCATATTTAGACAGGAAAACTGGGATGGACTGAGGACACAGATGCCATTCTGTGTGCCTCCCTTTGCAAGTTCTGCAGCTGTAAGGGAATATGGTTCAAAGAGCAACAGCAATCTGGTTTTCTCGGAATTTTGTCACATTGCTGAGAGGAAGCTTGGGACAAGGCTATACAGTTTAGAATCTCCACTACAAAAAGTGGTGAATTAAGCCTAGTTCTAGGTGAGTGAGTTTGGCCACTGCAGCTCTACATTGAGGAGAACCTTGCATTCATCATTCATGTGGCAACTCTTTGTGGTACCTGAGCTGTCTGGGATTCTCTGTCACCTGCAGTGCACACAGGTTACCTCAGGCAGCCACACCAGCCTGCCTTGCCTTGCTCAGCTGGCAGTGCAGACTTCTTCACAGCAGCCTCATTCCTAGGTTGTCTTGAGCAGTTGCAACACATCAGTTTGGTGCAAAAACTCTTCAGAAAATATACTCAGAGCGTGAAAGGAAAAGACAGAACCTCAGGATAGTTTCAGCAGAGGGTGAACAGTGATGCAACAGAAAGGATTTGGCAAACAAAAGTAACTTTTATAAAAGTAGCCAGCCCAGCAGAAGGGTATCACAGATCAGATGGATGATACCAAAAGGCAATGGCTGCTGCTCAGAACAGAAACTGCTCGCTGGATCACACTGGGTTGGAGATGGAGTAGAAGTGGCCAAAGGGGAAGGTGGCAGTCTCTGCACAGCTGCAGGTGCCTGCAGGTTAAGAAGATGAATGGGAGGATTAAGGATAAGTTCCTGAGTTTAAGGGAAATGCTCTTGGTCCCACCACAAACTGTTTCAGTCTTTTCTTGTTTTCCATTTTCAGAAGATAGATGGTATCTGGAAACTCCCTTCTACCCAGCTCTTCCATACTCTTTTGAGACTTGCTGGTTTTTCTGTTGCATGCTAGAGCTCAGTGTTGCATTAGATAGCAGGTCCGGTTATTTCAACTAGATTGTGTTTAAATTGTCAGCCTCCAGCAAGGACAACCTCACTGTGAAGAGTGGTATCAAATCTTCCTGCTTTGTGACTGGGAGGGCACAAACCCACTCAGTGGTTCTTTACAGTGTAGGGGATTTGTAAGGGTACTTTTCACCAGCAGTTCAGTAGTTAAGGTGTCTTTAGCCCAAAGCCACTGCAGTTTTCTATAAGCTCTCTGAAACAATTCCAGTGAGCTCTTTCATAAGTTTCTTAAATTCAGAATTTAATAATTTAATTTCTGGGGTTCAGAATAAATAATGGTTGGAGTACTGTGTTCTTACTTGTCCCACTGTTAGCTTCATCAAACTCCTCCATGGGAAGAAAAGAAGGAAACCTGAAAGACCTTGATTGCTGGCTGCCTTTGGTAACTCTTTGAGTCTTTTTCGTGATCGAAGAGGGAGAAGACACCAAGTTGTATTGGAAGGCAGGGTAGCTCCTCACGTTACATGCCATGGGGCATTTCAAGCTTTAAGTGCATGTTATGGATATGCATGCAAGGGACTGTAGAATCTTTGGTTTTGATCAAATCCTTTATAGACTGAAAAAACATGATTTGTTGGGCCTGAACACTCTTGGTGATCCCGGGATCTCTGCACTGAGAGAGACCTTGGCTTACAGACTGCAGGCTGGCCCCATGTGTGATGGTATTGCACAAACATGAGTGACAGATGCAATTGCTTACAGTTTTACTGGTGGTAAAAGTCAGAACCAAAATAAACTGGTTTGAGTGTCCAGAGCACGTGCACTGCAACCAGACATGCATTATGCGACAGGGAGTCAGTATGGACATAGGGGTGTATTTTTCCTGCACTTGCCAAGCTTATACAGCACTTCTCCTGAACTCTTGTGCTTTTTCCATTTGGGGAAAAATTTCAAGCCTCCCCAGGGGATAATAAAAATGCAGGGAGGGGATGGTAATGGATTCAGTTTTGTCCTAATCAAGCTGCAATGGCACTGTGTGGTTTACTTGCATTCAGCTGAGCGTGATAAGAGCAAGGTGATGCAGCTGAGTCCCAGAGACAGCTTCCTCCAGGCAGCTCCTAGGACAGAGAATGGGGGAAAACATCCGTCATTTTCTATCTACATGACATTGATTAATTGTTCAGAACTGCCTTTCTGTTACTGCTGTTGTTTGCTTCAGCCCTCGGAAAAGGCTGCTCAGAAAAGCAGATTTAATGTGGTTACAGCATAAGGAATAGCTGGGGAAAATTGAATGGAATGCTTTGTTTCATTAACTGTTTTTGCAAGCAGAATCTGGGGGTTCTGTCCTATGAAGTCAGCTATTTATAAAAATTGCATTTAAGTTTTTGCTTTGTTTGTTTTATTGTTTTGTATTAATGTTTTAAATGGGAAAATTGAAGTATGGATTAATTGAAATAATAGAATTTTAGTTCTCAGAGGCTCTTTACTCTTACTGAATTGTTATCACAGGATGTTAAAATAAGTCAAGTAGGTAATTTTGTAGCGGTTTTGAAAATCCTTGTCTTCAAATTAGGTTAAATTTCCTAGCTGGAGTGAGACTATAATGCCCTTTTTGCTTTATCTTGTCCTTATGTCTGGCAAACCTGTCTCTGTTTAAATAATCTGTGAAACCATTTTCACAATTCTCTGCAAATTGCATTGTGTGATGTCAGTCTTTTGATTCCTCATAACAAAACTGCACAGGAATTGTAGTGGAATCTCCAGCTAACTGTCACATGAGGAAAAAAAACCCAAAATGATAAAAAAATTTTTTTCTCCTCATCCTTGGTACTACAGTCATTCTTGCTGATAAGCCTTCTTTGATATTTGTACTGCAGCCTTTGACAAAATGTCCTGCATTTATAGTTCATAATTTGAACTCTGACAGTTTACTGTTTGTGGATGCAACTGAGAATTCTGCCAAATGGAGCCCTCCAAAATTCTTCCTGAATTTGAAACCAGCTTAGTTTTGAAATTACTATTTGTTTTCATTTTTGCAGTAAGGAAGCTTTTTAGCAGGATATTAGCAATGGCTTTTAAAATCACAGTGAGTAATGAACAGCTGGAAAATACTTTGGATCCAGTGAGATAGAAAAGTAGCAGCAGTGGATGTGGCTGGTGTGAGGGATGAAGATGAATGGGGGCGAGGGAGGCCTGATGGGAGAGGAGCAGGGAACTTACTGCTGTAGATTGGGATCATGGCCTGCTGTAATGTGTTCAGCAAATCATCTGTTAGGATGTAGCTCTTCTGGGTATGAAATGATGGGATGAGGTGGCTCAGCAGTGGACTTCCTGAATGTACAAATTTACAAATGTGTGTGTGTATATTTTATGGGTTCCTAATTTACAAATATTCCTTAAATGAAAGGTCTTAGTAAGGACTGAAAAGGAATTGAGAGTAAGTTTTTAAAAGCATTTGCTCTGGATGTAACTGAAGGACATACCTATCAACTCAGGACACTGACACTTTGTAAAACAAAACCTGCAATTAATAATGTATATACTTGAAATGCCACAGAGATTTCTGTGGTAGTTTCCTGCCAGATAAAAAAGTACCCAGTCAGAACTTAAATGAAATGCAGTGCAAATACAAACCACATGGCCTATACAGTAGGAAGGGAATAGGTTTCTGTGCCTGCATGGTTTCACCCCGAGATGGTGAATATATCCAAGGGATACAGTGGCTTTCCCCAGCCACGAGTGAAATATTTGGCATATCAGCAATTTGGGTGAACCTCTGAGAAGTGAAGCATCCAACACAACTCAGCACCTCTCCATGTTTAACTGCAGTTAGTTTGACTTAGGTTTGTTATCAAGAGCTTCGAAAACTTAAACTTCTGTAGACTTTAAAATTCTGATTAATTGGGAACAGCTTCTCATGCAACATGGATGCAATGCATCTTTGTTGTTACTGTGAGTCATTCAATGCTGTAACCAGAGCAATTTCCTTCTTACTTTTGCAGGAGAGGCCCTGAGAGGAAAGATCACAGTCCGCAAGAACAGAAAGGATCCGCGGTCCCTCTTCATCACCCTTTCAGTGAAGGACACACAGCAGACCTACAGCCTTCAGTGAAACTCTGTCCATGTCTGGGAAGTGTTCAATTCAAATGCTATGTTTGACTGCTGATAAGTGTTTTGAAAGATCCAAAAATGGTACTCTTTGGTTTGTGTGTGTGTGCACACACAAGGATATGGAAAAGTTACCTAGAACCGAGATTTACGACAAAAGCAGATTCTGCTGCTTCACATGATGTGAGGAAAGCAAGAAAGATGGGTTTGGGTTACCTGAGACTGCTGGGTGAGGAAAAATGAGCTTAAAGTCTTGCTGTAAGGAACAATAAATATGATCTCTCAGTAGTGTTTTATTCTTCCACTGGCAAAATCCTTGTATAGTATTTTTTTATGAAAGAAGCAGCTAAATCATGTGTCAGTGCACTTCAACAGTAGCTGGAAAATCCCAGTGGGAATAATTTTGGAATTCCAACTGCAAGACAGCAGCAACAAAGAAGATATTTTTATTACACTTCTGCAATTTAAAAGTTGTACACATTTCAGATACATTTGTCTAAATAAATGAACCCAGTGTGATATATATAATGCAGTTGCTGCTTTCCTTGTGTTCTGTGTAATTGGAAATTCTGTCTATCCTGTGATGGCTCATTTATTTGTGCCTACAGTTTTTTCTCTACTAACCTGTTGGGGCATAGGTGGATGGAAGTGTGTATTTTAGCAGCTTTAGGAAAAACACAACAAACAAATAGCAGTTGCTGGAAGGGTGGGTTTGGTTTCACTCCTGTGGACAGTCAGGGGTTGACTTCAAGGGAGGGGGGTGCATGTAGATATTCATTCCTATGTGAAAGCTGTTGAATTCCCTTTAGACCACTTAAATGCCCTGATTAACATGTGGATGTTCAGGAGCTCAACTCACATAGCAGGAATGCTCAGGTACTGAGCACCTGGCCTGGGCAGGTCATTCCAGAGGTGTGAGGCAGAGCTCAGCCACCGTGTGGGCACCTTGGCTGTTGTGTTCACCCAGTAGTGAGTGTGAATTCATTGCTCACACTGATTTTAGATCCCTAAGTTTATGCAAGTGAGACTGCACACAGTTTATAAATTCTATTTTCAGGATAGGCTTTAGTATAAAAAAACCTCATAAAAAATGAGACAGTTGCACACACAGAAAAAACCAAAGATGCAAGTTTTATTTCCCAGTAGTCTCTGAGAATGCTCTACAGTGATAAACACATGTGAGTCTCAGTGAGCTGCTAACATTTTTCCTGCTTGGTGACATATATCCATTTTGGTCTTGTTCAGGGCTCTTCCAGTTTGAATTTTTTTATACATCTGCAGATTCTATGTTTGTGTAAATGCTGCCATAGAAGGCAAGAAAGGAAGAAAAAGAATGAAAAGGGATAGCAGTGCAAAGCCTGGTAGAGAGTTTGTGTAGCCTTGGGTTGCAGGGCTAAAAATGAAGACAAAAAAAGCTTGAAAATGTGTAAAAGAAAAAGGTAAATGCTATTATAAAATAAATAAATAAACCCCCAAAAACCCAAACTCTGCCAAGAACAGAGGATTTGGTATCATCTAACCAGCAGGAAAATGTTCTGAAAAGACTTTCATTAATGTAAAGCCTGAGGAGGGTCATTTGATAAAGGCACTGGATTTTCAAAGAATTTCAAATACAGAAGTGAACGTTGATCTAATAGCCAGTGTCTCACAGCATGCTGTGGAAATAACCCATCAATTATAGGGGGCTTTTGTCAGTCTAGCACTTGAATAATATGGGATTCATCTGACAGCACAATCAGTTATTTACATTTCCTAATTGTTACTCAAAGAATTGAATATTGTGGGAAATGTGATCAATAACTACTCTCTTAAAGGAATTTTAATGATTGAATCTGAGGCAGAAAAGTGGAAAGTAACTACTTAGAGTAGAAATGCCCTTGAATTTATCCAGTAAGAGATGGTAATCCTTCATACAAATGTGATCCTTTATTCTAAGGCACATGGTCAATGTGGCCAAAGATGCAAATAATCTGTAGTCGAATTAAAAATTAATAAATAAACAAAATAGTGTGAAAATGGCTGGAATTCTGCATAACTCATGGAAACATTTCTTCCTCCAGGTGGTAGGAACAACTTGTTCGTCAGTCACTGGTGTTTCAAATTTTTAAATATTTTTTAGCAATTAGGGTAGTCACAATTTCAGACCTCAGTTTATTACTTCAGTGTGTGCTCCTGTATTGAGAGCAGAAGGAAAAAAGTAAACTGCAGAAAATCTGAATTTCACTTATCTGACAGCATTTGTCTGTTACACCAACTGATATAAATGGAGCTGGTTTACCACACAGGTTTTATTTTCTTAGCAGCAACATCTTACATGACAAAGTCTTTTCTTCTTCCTGACTAGGAAGTATCAAAATTATATATCCTATGGGTTAGATCTCTAACTTTGAAATTCAAGTGAGGCATTTATTTACCTGCCTCTCTTAGAGGTCTGCTTTCTCCTGTTTCTTCCCTCTCCTTCCCCAGTACTGCTATGGACAGATGCAGGTTTTGATGCAGAAGCAAAAACCCCATTGGAGGTGGCTGCTCTCCCCTGGATTCTTGTCTGACATGATGCACAGAGCTGTTTGCTATTGGCTCCTTTCCAGAGCATCTCTCTTGTCCCTGGCCTTTGGCTTTGTCCTGCTCTGGATTTGGTGCTGGTTTTCATTTTGTTTGAACTTCTAACATGCCCTGACAGCATTCCCTGATTTCTGATGACCAGGTCTCTCCCATCCTAGGCTGCTCCTCTTCTCCCTGATCCTTTTCATTTGAAATGTTGAATGTGCAGCTGATTCTTGGGAGGTGCAACAACCCCTGTACAAATTTAATCCTTGCTTCAGCAACCAGGGCTGCCCAGAGCATGCTTGATTTGCAGGCACAGCAGAAATGGGATGCAGATGCAATAAGGCAGATACAAAGGATTGTCACAGGCCTTGAAATGTATGAGTAAGTTGTTGTTGCTAGTGGAGACCTGCTAAAGCACATTAAAAAATGTGGGTCTATGATGCATGTCTAGGAAGATACAAAGAAAAAATGAATACAACGATGGGTAATTTCAGGTCAGTTGTCAGGTGCGTGAAGAAATACAAGATGGAATTATGATACCTTCCTTAATGTGTAATTTTATGCATAAACAGAGCCTTTTCTTCTACATCAGAAAATTTAGGACCCTTAATTCACTTTATATAAATTCATTTTGGGAAACTTGCACTCAGCAAAAGACAAATGAATACATGGGGGTAACGGCGTGTCTTTTCCAAGAGGATAAAATTTGCCTGCCCCAAATTGCAGGTGGCAACTACAAATTTAATGTTCAAGTGCCTTCATTTGCAAAACCAGGGAACCTGCATGGTAGGAATTAGCAGTGTCATGTAAGTTTGTATATGTGAGTGGTTTTGGGGGGTTCAGGTTTTTTTTTTTTTTTTGAAAGTGTGTTTTTGCTGTGCTTAACAATGAAGTCCAGCACTTCTGAAGAGCATTGCAGGGACAGAAGTTTTGAATGTTTAGTCCCATAGTTAACCTTTTTCTCAAGGAGTGTTCTTAACTAGCAGTTATCAATCTCTATTCATGCTGAAGCAATTTACATTATACTTAGCCCAAAGTCAGAGGAGTTAGATTGACCAGTGATTCATAAAAGTTCTCTTATTATTCAGATAAAAACTGAAGGTTGGCCTGCCACCTTCTTGCAAATCTGTGCCCAGAGTCTGTGTACTTGAAGATAAATAACCCACCTGAAAACGGTGTGAATGCTCACAGCTCTGCTTCTTATTTAGATGTTAATGATATGTTGTTTTTTGGTTTGTTTTTAATCTTGTCTTCTGCGGTGCTTTTAAATGTTTAGCTAAGCTGTAAAATTATCTTGCTGCTTCTACCCATCAGAGAGCAGCTGAGCAAGACTGACAAACTTGGAAGCTTCTGGTCCTTGGTTACTGAATGACTCTTCAGTGAGCACCATGCTGGGGGCTCTTAATAGGATTTTTGTGTGTACACCTCAGTTTGACCTTCTAAATTCTGTCCTGTGGGGTGTGCTGTAATGAGACAGATCCAGCTTCTGTGATCCAGAGAAAAGCAAAGCCTCAATTTCAAATAAAGCTCTACAGAGGATTCGGAGAGCTGGTTTGGGAGATATAGCCTCTAACTAAAAATGTAGGCTGCCAGCAAGGTTTGAAGAGTTTTATTTCAAGGATGTTTCTCTGCTCTCTGTTTAATAGTGCCTGAAGTCCCCAGTAGTAATGACTCTTAGCATTTTCTGTCCCTGGTTTAAATTATCTGAAGGAAAAATTGCAGAAGTGTCTTCCCCGAGGTTTGTGGAATGACACAGCCCAGCTATGGCTGGCTGGAAAAGGTAGGAGGGGGAGTTGGAAGATGAAGGGTTGACAGTAAAGGCTTCTCTGAAGACTAAAGTGATGATTTTATTTTTAGAAACCAGGTTTAAAGACATGGTTTGCTTCTGCTTTTACTACATTGATTACCTGCATAGTAATGGCACTTAGGAGTTTTCAAAGGCAACCAAAAATAAAGTCATCGGCATGTATCTGAATATACAAACTTTGCAAGAGATGGCAAAGACATTTTACATTATTTTGTTTATCCAGGCATTGACAGATGTTAAAGCTGGTGAAGCAGTGACATCTAATTGAAAGACAAATACCTTGAAACATGGAAAGGCAAGGGAAATTAGAGGGAAAATCTGGCTTCTTAGTGTTATGAGCACTGCAGACAAATTTGCAGAAGGACTTACATGATTAAATAGGTGTAGAAAACATGCAGTTTGAATTGCTTTTATATAATTGGGCAGAAACCTGAAGATGGTTCAGTTTTCCAAGTTTAGTAAAAGTTTAAACAGATGCTGTTTGATTTTTTTTTTTTTGACCTTATATAAAATTCATAGGTAGATAATTAACTTCACAGGAAAAAGCGGTATTTTTAATGATATTGCTGAGCAGCAAAGACAAAAGGAGAAGCCTTCCTGCTAGTGAGGTACCATGCACACAGAAATTGTTAATAGGGTACTTAAAAAGCTCGTGCTTTTTCAGCACCTGAATGTGTGTCTGTTTCCCAGTGCCCACTTGGCTCAGAATTTTTATCTGCTTTGCTTAGTCCCATATATCAAAATAGAAACAAACTTCATTTCTATCCCTTTCTGAATGGCAAGGGTATTACTGGGTTTCTTTGAAATACTAATGCCTCCAGGTTCCAGCACTCTCTGAACTCCTCCATGATGAATGAAAAGGACTCACTCATCCCATGGAAAAACTCTACCATGAAACAAAACAATCAATTTCCAGATTTATAACATTTCTGTTGCTGTTCCTCTAACAATTAACCGAAGTAAAATAAAAGACTCTTAATGACAGCGATAACAAATTAAAGAGGAATAAAGCTTACTCAACATGTTAATTCTATTTTCCACTTGGGTACTACTCAAAACATCAGTGCAAACAGAGTGAGAGCAAATATGTCCCATGGAAAGCAGACTGGCTGAAGTTAGCCTTTCACAAGTAAGAACTACAACCCAAATAAAATTATTCTCCTTGGATTCAATTGGCAGATGCTAAAATAATCCCCCTTCACATGGTGATTTGTGAGGCTTTCCAAATTATTTTGTTTTCTTCCAAGGAGAAATGGGTGAAACAGGGGGTACCCATTTTTTCAGGGTTTTTTTGCTTACCTTTTTGGCATTTTGATACATGATCCCTTCCTATACAAAAGAAGGGATAGATTTTTCCAAAGTGAATTGCATTAACTGAGAGAGATCACATCTGCACCCCAGAGCAATATGCAGTGAGGAACAAATTGTGAGTGATTCAAGTACTTAGAGGATGCTCACATCTGGGAAGTTACCTCTGGTGAAAACCCTTCTCATGGACATAATGCCAGTGCTACTACAATATAATCTGTGCCAGGTGTGCTCCTCTTGGGATCACTGCACCTGGCTTAATTTGTTTAACACTTGAGCAGGTGATATTCATAGACTAGAATTAGAAATAAACAAATAAACAAATAAATAAATGTAAATCTGTAAAATTGACACAGTTCATCCAGTATTGTCCAAACTAATTAATAGACATTTGCTTCACCCTTCAGAACAGTCGCTCTCTAGTACCTCTGATTGCAGTACTTTTCATTATAAAGTCAGTCTTGCTAAGAATTTTAGCTTTTGCTTCTATTTCCCTGAGCGTTGCAGGCTGCCTGGATGAAAGAAGGAGCTCTAGGGTGGCAGGAGGGAAAGTGAGCTGGTGGGAGACACACCAGAAGACCAAAGGTCCTGGGTGGCACAAGGAGCTCCCTTGAAGGAGTGTTGATCCACTTTGGGTAATGATGATTTAGGTAATTAAACCTGAAATACAAGTAGGATTCTGTAAGTAGAATTGAATTTTGATTTAACCTTCTGATGGGTTATGCAAAGAGAGGAGCACTGAAAAGAGGGAATTTCTTAATAATATTGACTCCTGTCACAGCACTGGACATTCTTGGAACAAAGGCTACTCAACTGGAAAATTGGATATGAGGAGGAGGAGGAGGAGGACTTCTCTGTGAGTCAGATGTTAAACTGTGCTGTACTGCTTGCTTGGGAATTAATACAAAGCCTTGCACTGAGGAGAAAAAGCAGTGCAAAGTTAAGTTTCTTGCCTCATACTAATACGTGCACTGATGTTAATTTGGGGAGCATTGTGCCTGTAGAACAGTCACAGCTCTTGTGTTTGTGGAGACCCCAAAATGGATTTAGCTTAGAGAATAACAGATGTTATGGGGTGTCCCTAGAGGTAGAAATAATGCTGTTACCATTGGTTTGCAGTGAGTTTGAGCTCCTTTGGGGTGCCAGGTGACAATGACCTGGGCTGAGCAGCCTAACTGGGACAGGTATCCCAAATCTTTTTAACTTCTCACCTGGAATAAACCGACATCCTTTGCAAATGACAGCAAATTGCAGCAGGGAACACACTGCCAGCTGAGGAAAATGGAAGGAGAGGAGTTTGGTTAACCCAGGAAGGTGAATGTTGTCAGAAATAGAGGATGTTGAGGTAAAAATGCTAAGATCCTTCTTTAATTATCAAACTATTCAGCTCTGATCAAAATTTTCTGAACTGACTAGGGATTTTAATTCTCTTTTTGTTTTATTGCTCTGATGAAACTGAGATTTATATTTTTACAAAAGTTTGCCTTTCTGAATGCAAGCTCCTCAAAAACCTGAAGGCAACCTCCTTTGTAGTGCCTTTAGTGACAGATAGTTTAAAATTTTTTCCTCTAAAACAGACTTCCTGAATGCAATTTCTTCAGAAAAGGTTGATCTATGTTCTATATTTAAAAGATGTCATGCTTTTTCTCATCTTCCTATGTTGAAAAAGCCCCACAAGCAGATGACATGCTATAAGGGTGGGAGTAAATACTCAATCTTTCATGGCTTTCAGATGTCCTTTTAATCCATTGTTTTGGTCAATTCTTAAGTTAAAACCTAAATGCAACATCTGGCTAAGGAATAACCATGGAGTTAAGTTTGTGGCTGAGCCCAGCCCTTAATGGAATTTTGTGGTTTTCACACAAAACTACTTTTCTGAATCAGATGTTTCATGCCTGACTTATTCATCCATGTGACAGTTAATTACTTTTGAAGTAATTGAGACGTTATTGAAGGAAGTGGGTAAGAGAGCTGTCAGCAGGAAAACCTCCACAAAATCAATATTATAACATCATCTGGCACAGGCTGCCCAGAAAAGTTGAGGATGCCCCATCCCTGGAAGTGTCCAAGGCCAGGCTGGATGGGGCTTGGAGTAACCTGATTTAGGGGAAGGTGTCCCTGGCAGGGGGGTTGGAACAAGATTAGCTTTAGGATCCCTTCCACAGCAAACAATGCTGTGACTCTCTGATCCTGTAGTCTGCTTTTGTAGCTGCCATCTGAAAACTCTGCTTCAGTCAGTGGAATAAACAAGCAATGGCTGAGCTGTAACCACAGTGTTACCACATTTCTCTGCTCACATGGATTTATTCCCACAAGAAATTGTGATGGCAGTCTACAGAGTTGAGAAAAGACTTTCCATGAACTTACAGGGGAGTTTTTTAGGTTTTGATAAAAGGCTGCTCTTTGATATGCCTGCCAGGACATGGGTGCTTTTCCTGATTCTGTTATTGCTCCTCTGGCACTGCTCTGTGCTTGAATGTTTTTAATAAATTCCTGTGTTTGTACCTCATGTTACAGAACTGAGAGCAAAATGAAGCCATTCCCATTAGTCAGAATGCCCAGCTAATATATTACCAATAAACCTTGTTTTCAGTAGGTCATGGCTAGTCAATCTGCTCTTCAGCATGTTCTGAGGTTGCTGACTGTATTTTTAAATCACTGAAGTGTTCCTTTGGAAGAGGACAAATACATCTTTTCAAATCTCCTTCCCCATCTGCATTCACAGTGGGATATGTGCAGCTGTTGTTATCTGGGGAGGAGGGGAAGGGGTCAAGCATCAAACTTTGATTTGTTTGACATGTGCTATGCATTAAGCAACACTTCACCAATCTCTTTGAAAAGGTGGTATGGTGGGGAAACAGAGAAGCTGAGGCACTGGGTAGATCTGTCATGTGCTTTTTTACATAAAATATTTTAAACATATAATCTCTTTCCAGAGTGCCTTGTCTCTACCTGTCTTCCATAAGGAATAAAATCTTAGATGGGGTTAGCCAAGTGTAATTTACCATTTCTCTAGAGATGAAACTGGATTAAGGAGAGGAATGCATAATCCTAGCTGGTAACAACAGTGTAGGTGACAGGAAATGTTAATAAAAGGCAATAAAACGCCTTCCTGCAACTTGGTAATTACCTCAACCTAGAGCAGCGTGTGGTTTAAGAAAACATCACCAGATCCTATTACATTTTTCTGTGCTTCACAGAAGCCTCTGCAGGTCATATTTCTCTTTCCTGCTCACTCCCTGCAGCCTGTTGCAGCTCACACTGTGAAGCTATTTTTCATGCTCAGTAGCATGGAAACAGAAGGGAGAGAGATGAGCTATCACCTGGAGGATCTTTGCAGGGGTTACGCGTGGATCTGATGAAGGGCCAGGGGAGATGGTGCAGATGACATTTCATCTTTCTGCACTACATTCCAGGAACTACGGTTTGCTCTAGCTTGCTTCCTTCTGATTGTGTGGGATTTGAGAGGGACAAATAAACCACAGGTGTTAATACCATGCTGCCATGGGTGTTAATCCTATTCTGGCTCCACATATGAGCTTTCCAGGCTTGTACGCTCAGCGGTAATCACACCAAAAGTAAATACTGAGCATGCACATGCCCCTCTTCCTCTGCCCCTCTGTCCAAGGGGAAGCCATATGTTCAAGCCCTCCTGCCTGTTGTATCTAGATCTGAGTTTTCAAGCAGGTTGTGGTGACCTTGCTAGCCTAAAAAAAATAATTAGAGATCTGGATCAGCCCTGTTTGAACACTGATGACTCTGTCAGCTGATATCAGGAGCTGCTGGTAGTTTTCAGATCATCTCTGCAGAGGAAACAGTTCTGGTTTGCAGACCTTATTACTGCTTCTCCTTGGAGTGTACATTCATTTCCAGTCTGGTTCTGGTTTTTTTGTTTCTTTCCCTGTATCTCACACCTGCTCCCAAATTGTGATTGTCTCAAAGTTGAAGTGTGTGTCTGTATGCTCCTTCACTTTCTTGGGGGTTCTTTGCTTTTCCCCAGGATCAGTGCTGTGTGGTACATGGAATTTGCTTCTCTGCCTGCTACAGACCAAGCTGACTTCTTTTCTCTATGCCTGAAGAGTAACCACTAATAATTGTCAATCCCAGCAGAAAGTTGGAGAAAGGAACATATGGCCAAGTTCTGTGAAATTCTCCAGGCTAAAGTCTCCAGAAATCAAAATCAATTTAGTTTGTCTGTCTAAATGTTTTTACTCCAAGTTGAGTAATGATGTGTTCCTTGAAGATGAACAAATTGGGTAGAAAGAGGCAGGAGCCCTCCTCTGGATCTAAGATACCTCTTTGTTGTCAGTTGTGTAACAATTCCTGTAAAGCAGTGAAAAATTTCCTCTGGCACAGAAGAGATGAGAGAGCTGACATTGAAATAATTGGTAGGTCCAGGTGGTTATACTGCAGATATCTGGGCAGGCATAACTTGTCTCTGGGGTTTGACCCTCTGGCTCATCATCCCCATGGCCATTCCCTTGTTGGGGACTGGAGTGGGGAGAAGGCAGCTCAGCCCACCTCATCCCACCTGACTGCACCCGACATCCAATGATGAGGCAGCAGAATGGAAAAGCAAATATTGCCACTGTCAAGAAGTCTCTTCAAAGGATATCATCTCACTAAACATGTCTTTCCCATCCATCTGCCCTGTTGCAATTAAAGGGGAATGTGTTTATGATTGTAAGGGAGATGTCACTGTCACACTGCAGGTATGTGAACAAGGGCTTCTCTCAGATTTTTGTATCAGCTTGAAGAGAACTGAGGGGTCAGTCTCAAAGCACTTTAAACAGACAAGCAGAGTAAGAAAAGGAGAAGGGAAATAAAAATGCCTAAGAAAATTCTTCAGAGTGTCACACAGTGAACCACCATTGGTACATCTGGTAGCTGTAATCCAAAAAGTTACAGTTCTGCAGGAAGGACACCTGGAGATGCTCAGATGCCAAGTTTCAGCAAAGTCCTGAATGTGTAAGCTCCAACAAAGAAGAATTTGATGCACTTAGAAACTGTGCAAGGTGGACTGGAAGTAATCATAACCCCTGCATCATACCTTGTCAGGGGACAAAGGTGTATTAAATCATTATTTTTGGTTGAAACATTTATTTAAATGTTAGGAATATCTCCCATGGAAATAACTGGAAGTTTGGACTAAATTATTGCAGCTACTTTAAAAAGTATTATGTAAAATTCTATTTACAAATTTCTATTCTGTAAATTCTATTATGTAAAATTTCTATTTACAAATATTTTGGATTGTCTTTCAAAAATTATAAGATTCTTTTGCTTTTATAGCATCTGAAATGGAGAATACATATGCAGAGGTACATGAAAGATTAAACCAATCACCATACTGCACACCAAGCCAATGGTGCCTGTCAAACATGTCACCAAGCAAGATTTTTCTAACTTTAGAACAAAATCATACAGAAAAAGTAAACCTCATAAGGTATTAGCTATATTAAAATGAAGAGTGCAGTAACAAGGGCAATCATACTGATGAAATATGAGAATTATGCTTCAAATATGTGAGTTTTGACTTATATTTTAGTATGTTTAAATAATACAAAAACTGGTAGTTGGCAATGGATAGTGCTACCATCTTCCCAAGACCCAGTAAACTGATTTGCTTATAAATCTGATAAGTTCAAACTAAAAATACACAGTTAGTTTTCTGGCTCATGTTACTGCATGTATTTTAAAAAGACAGATATCTAAAATAATAAATTAGAGGGAGAGTTTTTTAATATGATTTCAAGTTTCATTGTAAAGCTTTGTTTGGAATTAAGATGGATTTTTAAAATTTCTAAGGAGGGTAGGCATCTAACGTAGCACTGTTTGATCCTAACCCCACTCAAAAACCTTTAAATGCTTTAGAAGTCGTATTTAATTTTGTGGTTTTAGGTAGTGATGTGTAAGTGTCTTGGGACATATTTCAGGAAAAGATGGAATGGGGAGTGTGGATAAAGAAATATAAGCAGAGACCTGGGAAAGCTGAACACTAAGGAAGGAAGCAAGGAGTAGGGTGAGGCTGTTATTTTAGTGTAGGGAAGAGCAAGGGACATGAAACTTCTCCCATGACTTGAAAAAAAACCCCAAACCAAGCATAAAAATTAATACAAATCCATGAAAGTTTGAGGGCCTGTTTGGGGGTGTTTGGAATGGAGAAATCTTGCTTTCTGTGTGTCTCTTGGTTTTTGCATAGATGTCTTTTGTGTCAGTGAGCCATATGTTTCCACTTTTTTAAAAGGGAGTCGGTGTGAGCAGTGGCAGGACAGCATGGCAAAGCCATGGAGATCCCTCCATAACTGATGTGTTTATTGAGGAAAGGGGGGCAGGAAGCTGGGAGTGCCTGAGCCCAAAGGTATTGGTAAGAGATGCTTAACCACTTTCTCTTGGTTCAGCTACTTAACCATGTGGAACCTCCCCCTGGCTGCCAGCATAACCATATCCTCCTGCTTTTGCCTAAAATGATGATATCTAATAGGTTTTAAAGTTAGTTACTTAAATGCTTTTATCCCAGACTGTTGGGGTCCACTGAGAGGTCACACAAGGGGATATGAAATTGCATGAAGCCCGCGGAATCAGACCTGATCTCAGAGGAGATATTGCTGAGCAGGAGCAGAAAGAATGGAGGTTGCTGCCCATGTTCACTCAAATTCTCAGGTGAAGTGATGTGCCTGAGGTCGCCTGGGGGCTTTGGCAGCACTATGGTCCAGTCTCACATCATCCTGGGTAGGTTCTTCCCTTCTCCAGTTCATCCTCTGCCTGCCCAAGCTGGGCCTGTTTGTCTGCTTCTTTAGCTGCAAAAGAGAAATGGTGCTATTTAGCTGTATTTTGTTAAGTCCTTTGCAATGTGATGAGAAAACATCTTTTGAGTGTCCCAGATAAATGGGGCTTTATTAGGAAAGGGCAAAGAAAAAATAAATGAAAAAGGTGCTTGGGACAAGCTGATGACTGAAGTACCTCTGGTGATTATTTTTTTGCATCTCTTACCATCTCACTAACAAGGATAGGAGTGGGCTGAGAATCTTGATAAGAAAATGATCTTGACACTGTAGTCAGGGTTCAGTTTTCCATTATCTTAGATAGTGGAACACCTTGAATTTTTCATATGACAAAGGCATCAAGTACATTAGGAACTCATTGTTGAAGCTACATAGAAAATGAAGCACAGAAATTAACAATGTGAGCATTTAAACAATGAATCTAGTACCTTGGGAGAACAGTGTCATTCTAGCTGGAAATTTTTGCTCAAGGGAATGCTTAAACCAGATGTCAGTATATAAACTGGTAGAGGCTTACTTGCCTTTTCAATTTTTAAGCAATTCAATGTCTTTGATTCAAACCAAATACCCTAAGTGAAATGCACAGATCATCCAAGGATATTTGACTTTTTCTGTTGTGAATAATGTTGGAGTTGTCTCTCCAGAATTAAAGTTGAAGGGATGCTGCAAGTCAGGTTTAGTTCAGCATGACCAGATCAGCACGAGGGATTAGAGAGATGGTTCTGTGGGATTCCGGAGCTCTGACAAACAGCTGAGGAGGCTGTGAGTAACAGCCACATGTGCACGAGCTGTAAGCCAGATTCTCTGCTGCGATGCCACAGCCCCTCTGAGCCATCTGACAGTGTAATGGAGCTGAAAAGTGGCTGTGTAATGCATCCCTATCTCCTGCTCCTCAGCTGTGGGGATGTTCCCAGCTGCGAAGTGCTGGCATTCCTGGCACTCTCAGAGCTGAGGCTCAGACCCCAGGATAGGGGCTCTCTCTGGATTTACACTGGGACTCTGCTGAGGAGGGTTGGAAGTGTTTGTACCAGTATATTCCCACTGACCTGTTCCAAGTATACTGGGACAAATTTGCTTCTGAAAGGGGAGTGATTATTAATGCCCTTTGAATAGGTAGCCCAGAGAGAGAAGCTGTAGCTGAAAGTTTGCCCTCAGCACTTGTTCTTCAGCCAAAATAATGCTATATTTAACTTATGACCTGAAGAGTTCACTGCCTTTGAACATCCTACAAACCACTCACTGATTTAGCCTTTCATCCTAGTACTGGGTTGACTTATCAGCCCTGATGGGTTTCTTCAACTGGCACTCTGCAAGATGAAGGGTGGGATTTTTCCATGCTGACAGAGGATCACAGTTTTGTTATCCCTTATGACAATCACCATACCCACTTCACTGTGTTGGGGCATTTCCCCTTTCACAGTGAAAGAGGAAAAAATTTAATTGAAGAACTTGAGTCTACACAATGCTAGAATTTCTCATGAGAGACCACGGAAATAGTTTCAGGGGTTTTTTTCCCGATCAGAACCCAAATGACTGTCACGACTTGCCTTGTGAAATACTAAAGTAGGTACATCACTAGGTTTGTTATGTTTTTTCTTAAAATGGGACCATGTAGTCAATGCTGCTGACCCTGGAGAAATCTCAGCCTCACAGAGGTGCATGCTGTGATTTTTCCTTTTGACTCAGCAGTCAGAAGTGAAAAAGGCAGTGGGTGAATGATGTTAAAATGCACTGGCTATCTGCTAGAATCTGGTCTGTGGGGTGGGTACTCATGGTGTCCTCCCAGGGAATCTGCTTAGAAAATCAGCTTTCTCTTGTTTTGTGATATTTGTGATATTTTCTTTCCAAATTTCTGACCAGGAGTTCAAACCTTAATGGTACAAGTGAGCAAGATACCACAGTTTGAAGAGCTGCTCTTTTCAGGTGGTGTTGTTCAGAGTGTTAATCTCTATTAATATTGAAATTTGGCTGAGTTGATGCTTGATGGCTCAACACTGAGTCAGTGTGCCAAGCAAACCCACCTCTGCAGGTGGTTTGGATGCTTTTCTGCAGGTGAACCTTCCCTGTGAATGTGCTATGATCGAATGTCCCCCCCATGTCCAGTTCTTTGTCCCCATTTCCCTGTCCTGCTCTGTCTGGCATCAGGGCTGCTGCCACACTGAGCCAGGATCTGCTGCTGCCCCAGCCTCTCTGTCCCACGGTTGCCACAGCCACTGTCCATCCCCCCTCTCAGGTTTGTGCTGAGACTGAGATAAAGTGACCTGGCTGATGACATCCAGAAAGCACTTGGATGGCTCTGCAAAGCTTTCCTGGGTGTGTTGCTTCTGCAGCTCTCCCTGCATGCAGCCAGCATGGATTCAAGGGGTCTTCTCTGTCTGTTCTTGGTCCTAACACAACTTACTGTGTATTAGTACGGTTGGAAGAAACTGCTGCTCTTAATCCAGTTTTGAGCACCACTAGGACAAAAAGACGCATTTTTATTTTGTTTGCAGTATAGGGACAGGGGCAATTTTTCCTGAAGAGGGGGATGTGTTAAGTTCAGTGACTGGACTAGGATCAGTGTGGAGTTTACTGTGGCACCAGAAAAAGCCATCCTTGACTTGCTTGCTTATGGGTAAATCATGGAAATCTATTTAGAGGTCTAAATAGCATCTACTTATCTTTTCCTTCATTAAATATATGTTGTGGCTTTTTTAAATGCTGTGTTCTATTGCAAAGTGAAAGTTCAGGGCTGTGGTTATCATGTCCTATATTGAGCTCATGCCCTGTGATTAAGGCAAATGTCTGGACAAATGAAGAAACATGTATATCTGGGGGAAATAGCTGTTAGGAGCATAAATGCCTGGCCAGTGGTGCAGAAATTTCCTCCAGATGCTTCTGCTTTCCCCCCACCTGATCCCCCTTTCTTTTGAATCTGTTATTCACAGTGGTCTCCAGAGAAGAAGTTAAACCTCTCAGGGAAGCAACTCCTTTTACAATCAGGATACCAGACTTCAATAATTATCTGCAAATCCAGGGGCTATTCAGTGAGTTATGTGAGCTAAGACAATTGGAAAGTGTACAGGAGAGCTAATAAATAACAGGATGAGCCTGAGGCATTTCACAGGATGAAAATAACAGGTAATTATCACTTGAAAGATTTTTACAGTCTCTTCATTATTTGAATATAATTAACTGAGAGAGGCAAAATATTGCAGCCTGGTAAGGTGAATCTCTGCCTTAAGAAAGGGGCCGTGCTCTTTGCTTGGGAAAACTGTTTGATGGAATTAAGGCTATACAATTTTTTGTATATAGATAGAATTTAAAGGGAAATACAAGAAATTGAAGGTGAAGTGTCCCTTGGCAAGGTCTGGCTTATTGATATCTGCTTTTGCTGGCGTATATGTGTAACTCAGCTGAGTGAATACAATATTGTTCTTGGCTTTGCTTTATGGATTGCTATGTCACAATGGTTTAAGACCATTTTTGGTTATGAGAAAAGACATAACCCTTTTTATACATACATTAACTCCTCCCTGTTATCCAAAGCTGTAATTTCTCTGCAAGATCCCCAAGCCCTGGGTGAGGGCAGGTTTATTCACTGGGGAGAGCTGTGCATCCTCAGAGCAGCGATGGGGACCTGCCCATTTCTTGGACTCCTGAGCTGCAGCGAGAGCCCTTCGCACTTGCTGAGGACTTGCCTGAATTCATCGTCCTTTCCCCATGGGAGGGGCATGAACAGTTGAGAACCACGTTTGACTGCAAGTCAGCTCCACAAGGTCCTTGGTCCGGACTGAATCAGAGCATTTCACAGCTATCGTTTAACGCCTCTAATCTGATTGCCTTTAGCCTGTTCGTTCGCACTCAAGTGGATGTTTAAAGGCATTCCCCGGGGTCTTCACACTCATCTTCATCCTCACTATTGTATTTGCCTTTTAGGTTTAAGGGAGCCAAGAGTGTAAATGGCCGTCCGCTATGGAGAACTCCAGACAATGCTGTATTTCTTTGGATTTGCCACGATTTCCCTGCCGCAAAAACAACAAAAAAAGAGCCCGAGGAGAGGAGGGAAGAGGGAAACCTCTCCTCCCGCGAGGTGCACGGATTAATGTGCCGTGGGAATTGCTTCCCGGGACAGGCTGTGACTTCAGAGGGTGGCACTTGCGGAGGTCGCAAAGGCTGCGGCCGGGGGTCGTGGGAGAAAACAGCAGGGAAGAGGGTGGAGGTTCTTGCTGCAGCTGTCTCCACCCCTTTTAGGCAAACTTTCCAGCGGGAAGGGAGGAGAAAGATTTAAGATCAATAGCTGCAATGCTTAACTCCGTCATAAAGAAGACAGGAGGGGGGATTTTAGCTCCGGGATTGAAACTGCATGGGTGCCGGTGGGCGTGTTTGGGGTGTTTGTGGAGAGGTGTCATCGCTTGCTCCTGTCGTGACTTGGCTTTTTTCCACTGAGGCACGAATGCGGCATAAAGCCGGGAAAGTGCCTGTGATGAGGGAACGGGGAGGCGAGGGAGTCAGCGAGCGTCTTCCGAGCCCGCGGGGCCGGGGACGCGGTACAGCCCCGGACCCTCTCCCGGGGGTTCAGCTCCTCCGCCTTCGTTCGTGTATTTGTTCATCTGCGAAGATAAGCAGGGGAAGAGGAAAGATGGCCAGCGAGGGGAGAAAAATAAATCAATTGCTATTTTTCATCTTTGACAAAGTAATTAAGACTCGTTCGTCTGCTCCACGGGCCGCGGAGGGCTCGGTACACGGGCAGCCCTTCCCCCGAGGGGGAGGCACCGCTCGCAGGGGTCCCGAGGGGCTCCTCCGGGGAAGGGAGGGGCTGTCTTCCCGTCTTTTGGAAAAAGTGCGACCCCCGCCCTGGAGCAGCCTCCGTCCCTCCCAGCTATTCCCTTCGGGAAGAAAACAGGGATCCCTCCAGGCACAAGGGTCTCACGTCGAGGGTGGGAGACTTCCCCAGAGCCCCCGAGGGAGGGGTGGGCGGTGTCTGGTGTGAGCTGCAGACAGGTGCTGTTCCTTAATCCCTTGGTACACCATGTGGGCTGGGAGGGTGGTTCGCCTGCGGGACAGGCGTTCGGGGGGGACGGTGAGAAGGAGCTCAGAAAAATCATTTGAATGACCCTGACGGCTGCTAGTTGGGGCGCTAAACCCCCATATTGGAGGGATTTGATTTGGTTTTCAAAGGAACCGTAAATCCAAACTCGGAGTTTGGACTAAAGCAGGTGTTTCCATCCCAAACCGCGTGTGAGAAGGCGGGGGTGGTGGGGAGCTGGGCTGTGCGGCCCCGAGGGCCGGCCACGGACGGGGAGGACAAAGGAGAATGTTTGCAAACCGAGCCGTGTTTCTGCGTGGGTCTCCCTCTTGACCAAGAATGGATCCTTGGCTCCGGTGCTCAGCGAGAGCCTCCGGCCGTGCCCCTCCGAGGGCTTTCCCCGGGGTACAGGGGAAAGAGGGGTGCTCTTGCCTTTTCAGAAAGTAAAGGAGATCGATTCCCTTTTCCAGGGGTGAAACTTCGATTTCACGTTTCAACGCTGATAGAGAAAGCAAAAATAGAGCTTGGAAAAGAACGAGAAGAGTGACTTTTCCTATTTTTGAGAAAACAAAATCAGCCAACCCAGTGACTCTAGACGTTTAGGGGTCTTCCCGACCAAAATACCTCTTGGACTACTGCCTTGTCACTTTTAATTCGGCCCGTGCCTTTAGAGGCATTAACGTAAACTGGAGGTCAGCATAGCTGAGCTAACAACAGATCTCTCTGCGTTTGGAGGATGCCTCGAGAAGGGAACACTGCAAAACACCACCAGCTTCTCCCCCTCCCCGCTAATGCCAGCTTCTGTGACCGCCCCTCGATTTCTAAATAGACCCGCGGAGAGGACATGGAATCACAGAAAGGCTTGGCTTGGAAGGGATCTTAAAGTTCATCCAGTTCCACTCCACTCCTGCCGTGGGCCGGGACACCTCCCTCGAGACCAGGCTACTGTTCTGCATGACAGAACAGAGGCAGAAAAGTGACTTTAAAGATAGGAACGTACAACAGTCTACAGACAGTGTGTGTGAAGGTGTGTGCGTGTAAAAATACCTATACGTGCGTGCTGTAATTATACACCTACGGCACAGGGAACCCCCACGCTCGAAGGAAGATGTGCGAAGCACCATCGTGGGTTAACGACAGCTGTGCTGCAAACGTGCTCTGCCGCTCTGCTGGGAGGCAAAAGCATTTTTCAGCTGCGAGACTGACTGATCTTTTCGGCGAAAACCGATTTTCGCCGTTCTGCTTTGCTGGCCCCTCGCTCCTCGGCTTTCGTGGGGCTGTCAATAATTCTGGCGAGTGAGTTTCAGCTGCCACCGCAGTGCCGAGGTGTGACGGAGGGAGCCGGGGCCGCAGCCGGGCGCTGCGGGCAGCTCGGCCGCCTGGGCTGGAACAAAGCTGCCCTGTCCCTGCCGGGCGCTCCTGCTGGCACCGCGCAGCCCGCGGCTCTGCAGCGCTGTCCGGGCTACCGCGAATTTTTTATTCACTTCGTCCGCCGAAACAAACGCTCGTAACCCGTGTAAAAGCAAGGACGCAGAAGAAACGCGTGTGGTGCTGGCGAGTTCAGCCCCCGCCTCCCTTCCCTTCCCCTCCCCTGCATAGGCGCACGCTCCACTCTGCTTACGCTAAAATGTGAAATATTCTCCGAAGAAGCTGACACCAGCAGGGTCTATGCGGATGAACAGCGTCTCTGACGCTGAAACGACTGGGAAGGTTGCGTAGGGAGCATTTTTTTGTCAGCGTGAATAAAATTATCTTGTGCTCAAGAAATCTTTGAGAAAGCCCCTCAAGTAGCAAATCACACCTACGAGAGGTGATTAGGTGTGAATTACTTCGTTGCAAAAACGATTCTCAGCTAACACCTGACTTTTAATGAGGAATAGTTCCCCCCCCCAATAATCAAACATAATCGCCTTCATGGGTGAGGGAACAACACCAGCAACTTCAGGGCTGTTGCCGTCATCTTTTCTCCCACTTGACTGCTCTTCGGACAGTTTTGATGAAAGAGAAGTTTGCTTTATTGTGTGTATCGTTTAAGTTTAATTGGAGTTTCCCCCATGAGGCACAGTAAAAATAGACGATATAATGCAATTTTCTGCAACGAGACCAAGAAAGACAATTTAAATGTGTTTTTGTGCTTTACACATAGTGGACTTCTCACTCCGTGTATGGGAATGTGGTTAGATACAAAATTGATCATCTCTATATTTTTATTTTTATATCCACGTATATGGATATATAAAATGATAACATATATAAACAAGCTGTTATAATATCTGATCTGCGAATTGCAGAAATGCAGATTTTTAAAAAAGGGAGCTGGATCACACTACAATAAGAGGGAGGAGGAAGAGGAGTAGAAATGGAAGGTTTCTCCTCATTTCTCTCTTGCCTTGGGTGCAGGAGTACGTGTTTCTCACATGTTCCCTCTCATTATCAGCAAGAAAGTTCTTCCGTGCCCCGGCTGGCTGCGGTTTAGTAATCAGCCCCCATATGAGTCACAGGGAACACGCAATGCCACTGCCGCGTGAGTGACAGCCAGCCGGCGCTCCGGCTTCTCGGTGTCCCTTTAAAATCTGAAACCAAGGGTAATGATTTATCAAACTCTTATTATCAAGAAAATGTCACACGAAGGGCACCTCGCTATGCACTGACGCAAACTCAGTCTTTCCCAAGGAAGTATAGAAAGCTTTGCTCTGAACTGGGCAAAATCCAGTCTGACAATCGCCTGTGCCGCTGTTTTTACCTCTATCGACTCGATCTGTGGCTATTTAAGACATGGTAAGTGCTTGATTTCTTCTCTTCCATACCGAGACGGGCTGGAGGAGCAGAGCTGGGGCGGAGGGGGAGCTGTCCGCGGTGCTGCCGGCGGAGCCAGCGCGGAGCCTCCCGCGGACGGGGTAGGGATGCTGCGGGGGAGGGGGCGAGCACGGGGAAAGCGGTGATACCCCAAACCGCACTCATTTAGTGACCGAGTCCTTGCAGATCTTGTCCCTGGTGCCGGGAGAGTGGGACTACGATGGAGAGAAAACTTGTGGCCGAAATGGTGACGGGGGTTTTGTGAAACACTCTGAAAAAAGAAAGTGTATTTGTAAAGCTAACATTAAACTGATGGGAAGGTAGGGTTTGCCTGCAGGTTGCTTAATGTATAAAAAGAAGATACATTTTAAACTGTAGTTTTAGGCTGGAGGGAAAGGTAGAGGTGAGTGTGGGAGTGTCTTCAGAAACCTATTTAATGATTAGGGGACACTTAAATAAAATCTTTAGCATTGTGTGAGTCGGAAACACAAGAAAAAGAATAGGAGAAAGCTACTGTTAGTGGCGTTAATCTCTCTGTGGCAGTGCGGTTATATTTCGGGTTTTTTTTTGCATTTCGCTGTCTTGCTGATGGGCTTTGAAGCGTGGCAGCCAGCTCAGAAATGTTCACCAGCACTATTTCACTTGTTTTTTAACATCCCCGGCTGCCTACAGGGCAGCTTGTTTCCTGCTCATATATATTAAAAAAAAAAAAAAAAAAAAAAAAGTCGATGTGCATTGTTGAATGACAGAAAGGAAATGGGGCGTAAAATTAAAGAATCTTTCTACACTGGTGATAGGGAAGGGAGCATCCTACAGTCGTGATGTGAAATCTAACGAGGTCTGGCGGCGCAGTGCTGTAGAAACACTTATTTAAACTTGAATTACGGGTTTGCAGATGCTGGTGTTGTTATTTGTTTGAGGTTTGTTGTTTGGGTTTTTTTTGGGGGGGGGGGGGGGAATTGTGTACCGTACTCTTTTTTCCCCCAGAGTATTAACGCTGAATGGGAGGGCAAGCAGGCGAGCCGTGGCTCCTCGAAATTCTGCAACACTCCTGTATCCCGGTTTTCTGGCGCATGCGTTTCCTGCACGAGGACAAAAATTCGTAGAATCACCGCAGCGCCAACAGTTTTTTTCTCTTCTTCTTTTGGTAAAATATGTGACGTTCTCATTTTAGGATTACGCCAGTCAAAGGGATATGAGCAAGCAGCTTGTGAACAATCCTGAAGCGGTGGCTCCCGGACCCAATGAAGGTGCGGGAGTTGTAAGAATCAGCCCCGAAAATGAGCCGCAGAACGCCCCTCCGCAAGCCCCCGCCGCGACGGTCAGGCTTTCCCGGTCACTCTCTAACGACAGCAAACCCCTTCCCTCCGAAGAAGCGAAACCAAACGATTTTGAGAGGACCAAAGTCGGGATCTGCAAGCTCAGCAGCACCCCGGTGCAAGCCAACTCCACCCTCCGGAGGGAATCTGTGGAAACCTTTCCCTGCAAGCCTAGCCCCGGGGCAGGGATCGCCGGGCAAGCTGCTATCCCTCATTGCAAAATTCCCGCTTTGCAAAGCACAGACGGGGACGCTACCCTAAGCCTTGGTAAGAGCACGCTGGAGCAAAACAACGCCAAGGGCGCCTGGGTGACCTTGAGCCAGAGTACCGTGGTGCTGGGCACAGATGGCAACACTTCTGTTCTTCCTGGCAGAGTGGAGGGGGTGAGTTGTCCCCTTACAGGCTTTCTTTCCCCCGCTTCAGCTCGTGCGAGGTCTTTGCCACTCAGCACCGATTTGGGGTGGAAGTTTTAAAACCAGGTGCAGATGAGTCGGGGATGGGGCTGTGCCGCGGGGAGGAGGGAAGCAAGAAGGGGAGAAAGGATCTTAGACCCAGTGCCGTAGTGATGGCGAGTGCTAATTATGTAACAGCGGTACAAATGAGCATTCTGTGTAATTCCAGTTGGTTCCCGAGCCCTGCCTGTAGGTGTACCCCGGCTCTGACCCGCCGTGCGCGGGTGCGCACGTCCTTACACCTCCCAGCCTGAGGTCTGGTCCTGTCCCCAGCGTCAGCCGTGAAGGGTGCCTGTCCCTTCCCCTCCTCAGGCTTGTCCGCCCGCCCAAACCCCCGGGGACTGCGTGCCTCGGACCCTGTAACCAAAAACAGGCCGAAATAAATCAGCCCAGTGCCATCAGAGGTCCCCGGAAGGGGATGCCGCCGGTGGGTGCGAGGCCGGGAAGGTGCCGCTTCCCGCTCCCGACGCTGTGCCCGTCCTCCTGCCTATCTGCATTTTCCCTGGGAGCGGGCTGGTGGCGGTGGGGGCTGTTCCTTCGGTAAAAGCGGTTTTCACTTCGCCTGGATGTGCTGGGAACCGCGGTCGGTCCTGACCCTCCCGAGGGCACCGAGGGCTTCCCATCCCCAGGGGAGGCGGGGGCTTCCATCCCTTGCAGCGGGGGATCAGGAGCCGGGCGATCCACCCCGAGCGCTCTGTGGAGGGCCATGATTTAAATCCCTCTTTCGTGGTATTTTTTGTTGTTGTTTTTTTGGGTGGTGGTTTTTTTTGGTTTTTTGTTTGGGTTTTTTTTTTTTTTTTTTTGATAAAGGAGAGACCTGGCAGCGGCGGCGGGGGCTGCAGGGGAGAGGGCCGGGAGGGTCTCCCGGCCCGGCCGCTGCTCGCCGGCTCTCCCTCTGGTGAAGCCGGCAGCACTGCCGTGCTTGTTTGCTAAAGTGGCTGGTTTCCCATCTCTCTCTCTTCCCCCCTCCTTTTTTTCCCCCCTTTTAGGAAGACGATGTGGGGGATGAAAATAAAGCCCGAGGGAACTGGTCTAGCAAGCTGGATTTCATCCTCTCCATGGTGGGTTATGCAGTGGGGCTGGGCAATGTCTGGAGGTTCCCGTACCTGGCCTTTAAGAATGGGGGAGGTATGATGGCTTTTTCCTGTCTCTCTACCTGCAGTACCGTACGGGTCTGAGCCAGTCCCTGCCTTTTTGGCGGGGACAAACACGAGGGAAGCGGGGGCCGGCGGCTTCCTATTGCCCGGCAGCCAGCCCCGGGCTGAGCCGAGGTGCGGGGGCATCTTCAGACCGTCAGGCACCTGGTGAAACATCTGCCTGGGTTGTTTTTTTTTTTTTTTTTTTTTTTTTGTTGGTTGTTTTTTTGTTGTTGTTTTGTTTTGGTTTTGGTTTTGGTTTGGGCTTTTTTTTTTGTTTGTTTGTTTTTTTTTTTTTTTTTTTTTTTTTTTGATGGTCACCTCTGAAAGCAGGAAAGCCCTGACGAGATTTCCTTAAAAGGGAGCGCTTTCCTTAAAAACACCTGCAATTGGTGCTGGTGGGAGAGGGAGGAAAATGAAGAGGCGTGTTGATCACAGAGGCAGGGCTCCGGACGCCTCAGTTACACACAGTCGGGTTTGAATCCGCAATCGGTGCGATGGGGAAAGAGGAGGGACTTTAGAGTCGGGATAGTGACAAGAGGACGTTTGACCCCCAGTCGAGACATTCCGCTATTTCGTGAGGTTTGGGGAAATTGTTTCAATGATCCGATTGAAAAATAATCGTTGGAAATAGAGTGAATGTCGATCAGTTGAATAGAGGCGACGAGAAGTTGGAAGAGGGGTTATGCTGTTAATAGTTTAAAAGGGGAAGAAGAAGAAGTTTATTTGCAGGGGTTCTCCTACCGGAGGCCCTTCTTGAAACGGAGAACCGGTGGATGATACTGGATGCAAACCCTTGCTGCTGTAAGCCGCATCCCTCTTCGAAAGGGCTCTCAGCAGAGGATAGTGGTGCTGTGATCATCGAAAACAGTCGTGTAGAGCCCGTAAGAGCCGTTTTCTGTGAGGGAAGAGGCAATTTTAAAGATTTATTTTAAATTGTGAGCTTTTTATTTTTACCCTTTTCATTTTACATGTAAAAACTTTCAAGTGGGAGGTGTTAAATACTGATTTAGCAAAATGAGTATTTAATGTCTGTAGCAAACGCTGGAAATGTAGAAAACTGCCGCCCATTTTCTCCCCCACCCCCCTTCCTCCTGCCTGTCGAGGCTGGAGGCACCGGGAATCGGTAACAAACCGAAAAATTTTAGTAGAAAAATGTCTTGACGAAGTTGTCCCCAGTATCACGGGGTGATTCAGGTTGCTCTCTCTTCTCTCCCCCTGCCCCCTAAGGTGCGTTTCTCATCCCCTATTTGATGATGTTGGCTCTAGCTGGGATCCCCATTTTCTTCCTGGAAGTCTCCCTGGGGCAGTTTGCTAGTCAGGGCCCCGTGTCGGTCTGGAAAGCCATCCCCGCCTTGCAAGGTGAGCGGAGCAGGCTCCGGCCCGGTTTTGGGGAGCATGACCTGCGCTCCGTCTCTTGCATGGCTTCAGCCGCCTCCCTGCGCCCCGCTCCGCCGCATGCCACGGGCGCTCCGCGGGCTCCGCCGCTCAGCGCGCAGCTTGCGCGGCCCTTGCGGGGCCGCCCCCGTCCCACAGCGGGGCTGTCCCCGTCCCTGTCCCTGTGCCAGAGGAAGCCCATGCTTTGCAGCCGCCGGGCCCCGCTGCTCCCACCGCCCCAGGGACTAATGGCTTTTCCTCCTGTCTCCCTGTCTGCCCGCAGGCTGCGGCATCGCCATGCTGATCATCTCGGTTCTGATAGCCATATATTACAATATTATTCTGTGCTACACACTTTTCTACCTTTTCGCCTCCTTTGTACCCGTGCTCCCTTGGGCTTCCTGTAACAACCCCTGGAACACGCCAGACTGTAAAGATAAAAACAAACTTTTGCTAGGTAAGTCGGGACATTCTTACACTCGGCTTTAATTTTTTTTTTTTTTTTTAATTTGTGGCCATGGTGGTTTTCCAGAGCTTTCTGCAGCTCAGCTGCGCCCCTGGGAGATGTCAGAGGAGACTGCGGATGACCGTGGCCGGGAGAGGTTCCCGGCACGGAGGAACGGTCTCTTCTCAAGTCACTTTGAAGTGATCTGTATCCCATGGGCACTTCCCCCTACTTTTATTTAAATTTTTCCTCTCCAATTTTTCCTCACCAAGGATAAATGAGATTTGTCAATTTAAATGCTACAAAAGTCCTATTTTTTTCCTTCTCTCTCTCTCTCTCTTTTTTTTCCCCCTCGGAGGAAAACTCTGTGCATGCAAGAAAGCACAGAACAAAATACCACAGCTGGGAGCCTGGGGTGTCTGCTAAAGACGAATTATTTGTCTATAGAAAAGCTTCTCTTTAACGAAAAAATCCAAACCCGTTTCTGCAAACGGCTCCAAACACACAATGACATGAAAACGGAAAAAGCAAACCTAGTAAATGACCTTTGGAAAAAGGTGTCGGCACCTGAACAAAAGTTCAAGAAACTAGGCGTGATCTAATGCATTCTTGTCATTTTACAACCAAACTAAAAAGAAAAAAAATCTCTACACTTTATTTTTCTATTCCCCCACCTCATTTCTTCCTAGATTCCTGCATTGTCGGCGACCACCCAAAAATACAAATCAAGAACTCTACTTTCTGTATGAGTGCCTATCCAAACTTAACCATGGTTAACTTCACCAGGGAAGGAAACAAAACGTTTGTCAGTGGGAGTGAAGAATATTTCAAGTAAGATCTTTCTTTGTTTAGAGAAATTACGTTAATCTTCCTGTAAAATCCACAGGCAACAAATCACTGCTTGGAAAACCAGAAATACAGTAGTCAAGGGCAGTGAATGATGCTCATTTTTTATGCTTAGGAATGATGAGAGCTGAATTCAAACACTGGATTACTTGTTTTCTGTTCCTGTGGTGCTTAGCACAGCTGGGGTGTTGGCCCATGCCCGGCAGTTTTATCTACTACTGCAATGCAGATAAATAAAATAATACACGGTGAGAATCACTGGAACCTTCTAGAGAAACTGCTGAGGATGCTGAAGCAAAGCAAAAAAGGAATTTGAGCTGAATTACTGCCTGTGGTTGCTGTCGTTATTTCCTGGCCCCCCTTTCCCCCCCAATTTTTTAAATTTCTTTTTTTTTTCCTTATTTTTAGGTACTTTGTATTGAAGATTTCAGCAGGGATTGAATATCCTGGTGAGATTAGATGGCCCTTGGCTCTATCTCTTTTCCTAGCTTGGGTGATTGTTTATGCCTCCCTTGCTAAAGGAATCAAGTCATCAGGAAAAGTAAGAACAGTATTTGTGATTGTACACTCACAAGAGAGCAGGGTGCTGTTTTTAGAGACTCACACTCTCATTTAAGGCTGTGAATTATTGAAAATACTTCCAGTAAATTACTAAGTATTAATTGAAATGCCTTTTTCCTGTCTGTGTTTTCCTTTCTTGCCAAAACAGAAACAATTTTTGTGACTTTTTTTCTCCGATCTTCAATAAATTTAAAATGAGCTTTTAAGCTGCACTCAGCAGTGGGATGGCAAAAATGGTACTTTCCAGCCTTCCCTATTCTGTGTGGTGTTCATCAAAATTCTGCAATCATCTCACATTTCACTGGGAACTTGTGATGTAAATCAAGATGTTAAGTAACATATTTTAAAATCAGAACTGAACCTTAAAAAAGCTCAGTGTGTGTGTGAGGAAAATAAGTATTCCTGGGATAAAGATAGTGGAAATGGAGACATGAATTTCCTAGAACTGGTCACAGAGCTCCAATTCCAAGCCATCCCTTTGCTTCTAGAAGCTGACTTCACCTGTTGGGAGGTCACTTGGCAGTTTACAGAAAGTCCTAGAGACTCAGAGTGCCAGGGGAAAGTTGCGATATTTTTTTCCCCTTACCTTAGTGGGATAGATAAAAATATTTCATGAAAGGCAAGAGACTGGATAATAATGTGGGTTTGGATGTGGCAGTGGATATTTCTCTAAGTGACTCTTGCTGGCCAAGAAAAATACTGACTGATGTCAGAGACAAAATTATTGACTCCTTGGTATTAGAGATAGAAATCCTGTATTTATGTAGAGATTAGGTCAGTATATTGACTGCACAGAAATTCATCAGGGCAACTTGTTGAAATACCTCTTGAAACAAGAAAAGCTCAAGAAGCAGTTTCAAAAGTCACTTCAGCTCAGACCACAGGCTGAGGGAGGTGATTCTCCCCCTCTTTTGCTGTGAGAAGCAACCTGGAGTCCTGTGTCTAGCTCTGGAGCCCACAACATAAGAAGGATATAAATCTCTTGGAGCAAGTCCACAGGAGGCCACAAAGATGCTCAGAGGGCTGGAGCCCCTCTGCTATGGAGACAGGCTGAGAGAGCTGGGTCTGTTCAGTCTGGAGAAGAGAAATGTCCTAGGAGACCTTCTAGCACCTTCCACTCCCTAAAGGGGCCACAAGACAGCTGGAGAGGGGCTTGGGACAAGGACATGGAGTGACAGGACAAGGAAAAATGGTTTCAAACTGGCAAAGGGAAGGTTTAGATTTGATATTATAAAGAAAGTCATCTCTGTAAAGGTGATGAGGCCCTGGTACAGGTTGCCCAGAGAAGCTGTGGCTGCCCCATCCCTGGAGATGTCCAAGGACGGGTTGGGCTGGGTTTGGATCAGCTGGGTCTAGCAGAGGGTGTCCCTGCCCATGGCAGGGGTTGGAATGAGATGATCTTTCAGGTCCCTTCCAACCCAAACCATTCTGTGGTAGAATCCCACAATGTGTTATGATATGATTCTGTTTTGTTTAACACCCAGATGCTAATGTGAAAAATATTTGAAGTGATTTTGTGTTGAATGTAAAGCTCATAATGGCCATAATCCAACCGTTTTATTTGACCACAGAGAGACCTGTGTTCTATATAATTATTAAAGCATTAAACATACAACCACTGTTGTGTATTTAGACCTTGTGATGATTAGGTCTGTCTAGATAATTTCACAGACTTACCTTTTTTTGAATTTGGACCAGAACTATCATCATGGTGATATGTAGTTATTAAGAGGTACAAAAAGTGATAAGAATTCTTTAGTCTTTTTTTTTTTTAGTTAAATACAGAAAAATATAGAAGAAAACTACAGAATTGTAAGTGTTATTGAGTGGCACTTCTCATTTCATTTCCACTGAACTGTGATAGCTCACTCTGGGCAACTATCAAAAGTGGTATTTTTCCTTTAGCTCTAAATTCCTGTTGTTCCTCTCCAGACAGAGAGAGGAACCCTCTTCCCTTCTCTGTCTAGAATCCCAGCTCTTACCTCTGTTGTTGTTGATGTTATTCCTGTTTCCAGCAGCAAGAAGAGCTGTAAAATTTCAAATTTCCTGGGAAATAACCCTGTTGTTTTCTTAGTTTATCCCCCGACTGTTGTCTCTGAGCCTGAGTTGTTGCCTTCTTCAGGCAATGGTGTAGCACTTAGATTTCCCCTCCTCTCTCCTTATCCAGTTTAGCCCTTTCAGTAACCTTTTCTCTGCTCTGTGCAGGTTGTGTACTTCACAGCTACATTCCCCTACGTAGTTCTCATCATCCTTCTCGTAAGAGGAGTAACTCTACCTGGAGCTGGAGATGGGATCTGGTACTTCATCACACCCAAGTGGGAGAAGCTGATCGATGCTATGGTGGGTTTGCTACTGCACTTAAAGCTGCTGGGGTGAATAAATCATACAGATCTCTTGGGGTCTGCTGCAAGCATTTTCCATGTGCAGAGGCAGCGTTGTCATCTGTGGAAACTTGTTCTTTGTCTTATGTGGGTAAAGTATTGTTTAGGGTCACTGGCAGATAAAACATCAGTATCTGAAGCAGATTTTCCCTCCTGGTTTGTATTTTTTGTTTCTGAATGTATTTGAACTGATATGTATCAGACAATACAGTTTTTGTATTTGTGCCTTCCACATACAGCAAGGTTTATATTGTCCTTTTATATGGGCTCAGCAAGAACAGTGCTCCTTATCAAATGGGCCTGATGTATTTCCTGGCAGGATTTTGCTTTTAAATATTCTATTGACATCCATCAGTCTAAAGTTCATTTAAAGTAATTAGGTGTTAATCCCCTCACAGCAATATTTAATAGTGCTACTGAACTTTCTAACATTCTTTCCTAAAGCTGATGCTATTTTCTTTCCTACTTAGGTTTGGAAGGATGCTGCCACTCAGATTTTCTTCTCCTTATCTGCAGCATGGGGAGGTCTAATTACCCTCTCTTCATACAACAAATTCCATAATAACTGCTACAGGTGTGTAAGAGTGCAATGTATTTGTTTCATTAAACAGGTTTGTCCAAAACCAGTTGTCCTTCATCTTGCAGAAATCTGGTTTATAAGACCCTTATCTCTTGAGTTTTTTACCCTTGTCCTTTTTTTCCCCTCTTGTCCTTTTGCCCTTTTTTTTCCTCATCTTTTTTTTTTTCACTTTTCCTCTCTTCTGTTTCCATTCTTTTTCTTTCCTTTTTTATTTGTGTGTGGATTTTGTTTACATTTAGCCCTTCCTGGTTTTGTATATTTTCTCTTCTCCCCAGGTCCTAATCTACTAGTCTCAAAATGAGCATTTTGGTTTGTTAAAGTTCCTACTGGCTCCTCAATTTCAGAATCAGGAGGTTGAAGTGCAATCTGGGAAGTGTCAAGAGCTGTGAGCAGTGAAACAGTCACTTGGCAGTCTCTGCTGAAGGACAGCCCATGTGTAGAGTGGGCTGAAGTTTGCATTGTGAAGCATGCAGGACTTTAACTTGCAGCTTCCATATACGTGATTCTTACATCTCCTAAATGTTCTTTCTTTTTCCAATTACTCCCACTGTGGTTTTACGTGTACAAAGTTATTTCATGTTGCGAAATTTGAAACCACTTTTATTTGAAATCACTGAAAGCAATTTTTGCAAGGAAAACCACCAGTGTATAGCTTTTCATCCAAAAGCCTGCCAGCTGAAATGTCTGCAGATGGAAAACACAAAAGCAAGTGGCATTAGTGGAGTGCTTCCCTGTACAGTCTTTAAAGCCAGTCTGGAGCAAACCTTTGCCGATTCCTGCAGTGCCAGAGGTGCTGATTCAGGACAGTCAGCAGCATGCACAGGGGGTGCTCAAAAACTTTCCCAGATCAAGACTTCAAAGCAAACACTCCTTGGGATTTCCACTGCCATGTCCTATGACTTCCAAGGAGAGAATACAAAATACTTAACTTTAAAAAGAACCGTGATCAGAATCTTAAAAAGGAATCTCAAAAACATTTTTACTAGCGCTCAAAAGTAATTTAATACAATTATCCCAAAACGTGGATGAAAAGTAATATTGTTACATAGTCAGCAACTCCCACCCAGCAATCCTTTGGGTCCTATTTGTGAAAATCCTATTCCCGGGCTGTGATTTTTTTTTTTGTTGATGAATGAATACAATCAGAATATCAGGGGAAAAAATGGCAGAAGAATCATGTTACCTTTCTGCGTTAATTTAAAAATGTTTTGTGGAGTTTGGAAGATGTTAATGAAAATTTTGAAGGGACTACATGGTAATGAAGTATAAAAATCTTACAGTTCTAATACCAAATACATGCTTTATCTGTGTTAGGGAGAGATATGGGAGACTGAAGTAGAAGTAATTAGAAAAGCTTAGTTACTTCTAATATTTTTAATTTTACAACACAACCTTGAATACTGAAATGAAGCATGACTATTTTCTCTTTCAATTTTTATATTCATTACATTTTAATGCTGCAATTGTACTTTTCAGTTACACGTTAATTTTAAACATAGTCAAAAATCTGTAATTGCAGTAAATTTACATAAATTGATTTCATAATGAATACCTGAAATATTTCAAACCTATCTACGTTTTGGAAGAAGGTTAACACATGATGATTCCAAACAGCACATTGTCATTTTTTTCTGTAGACCCAAAGAATTAACAAAATCATTCCTGTTAAGAGATGCTCTGTTGGAAACTCTTGAAGTTTGCCAGCTCAGTGAGGTTCTTTGACAGCTTTTCAGGTTGTATTTCATTCTGTTCCTGACAAATGAATAGCAGTAGGAATAAGCAATTCTAGCCAACATAAAATGCCCAAACATTTAAAGTGAGTGACCTGTTTTTTCTAAAGTTGTAGTGTTTTATGGGGGAGCTCTCTGGACACACATATTGTTAAAAAAAAATCCTATCAAGAATGTAATAACTATGGATGGGGTTCATAAGGGCTGGTTTCCTGTCAAGTCTTGACATACCCACCACAGTAAGACATTCAGCTATAGATTTCTTGAGATTCTGTTGACAATAACAATGGAAAAATGTACCAAGGAATCCTCCCTCTGCAGATGGAAAGTGTTTGAGTGAGTTCTGCAAGGTACAGAGAGCTTAACCCTGAAATTCTGCATACAAGAAAGATGCAGACAAAAACCATCTTACCTGGACAGCAGTGGTCAGCCCATACCTCACATGGAGAGCAGATGTCCTCATGAGGCAAAGAGTTAAAAAATGTGTTACAAATCATGTCACCGTGACTGCCTCTCTTCTTCAGAGAGGCCAAGAGCAGATGTGCTTGCCCTCCTGCATGCCCTGTGGTTCCTACATGGCACATGGGTGATGGAAGCTTGCAGAGCTGATTACTGGTGGTGCTGTGAAGACTTCTGTGCTCCCTGATCAGCATCCAATGCACCTGATGAGTATAAAAGTGTGCCTTCACCAGCATTCCTACAAGATGTGTGTGCTCGTGAGAGACTCCTGAAATATATGTGTATAAAAATGTGTTCCTTGTGTGTATCCCAACAAGCTTCTTGTGTTTTCTTCGCAGGGACACATTGATAGTCACGTGTACCAACAGTGCCACAAGTATATTTGCAGGCTTTGTCATCTTCTCAGTTATTGGCTTCATGGCAAACGAACTCAAAGTGAATATTGAAGCTGTGGCAGACCAAGGTAGGGCTCACTGGCATTTCATTGCTTAGGCAGGCACCCCGTGGCACTTCCAGCTCTGTTGTTAATGCTAACATTGATGTTGGAGGTGGGAATGATGGCTTCAAACTGGTGTGGACCAGTAAACCACATGTGGGCATTTCTGTACAGGAGAAGGTACCCTGGGAAGTGAAGATTTTAGTTAAAGGCTGTTAATCACTTGTTTGGTAAGAGAAGGAAGGAGGTTGAGACTCATTTAACTCTTTGTGTAAATGGCTGATGGAGGGTAGGGTGGGATGGTCCCTTCACATAGTCTAAGGGATTATTGGTTTTCTCATTTGTCTCTGCTGCTGTTTGTCAACTTCTCTTCAAGGTAAAAGTTATCTCTGGTGGTGGCACTTTTGGATGAGAGGAGGGTGGGAGAAATCTGGTATGAGGGGTGGATTGTGCTTCTGAACTGTGGGGAGCAAGGAGATGTCTCCATGGAGGAGTAAAACATTTCTGAAGAGCTGATTAGAATCTTGGTTAGTGAAGAGAGAAGGTCATTAGTGGGGATATGAAAGGTCTTAATTGGTAGAGCTGAGCACCACTATGCCAACTAAACCATACCTCTAAGTGCCAGTCATTGCTTGAACAACTCCAGGGGTGAGGACTCCACCAGCTCCCTGGGCAGCCCAATCCAAAGTTTAAACACCCATTCAGTGAATAAATTCTTCCTGATTTCCAGCCTGAACCTCCCCTGGTGCAGCTTGAGGCTGTGTCCTCTTGTCCTGTCCCTTGTTCCCTGGGAGCAGAGCCTGACCCCACCTGGCTGCACCCTCTTCTCAGGGAGTTGTAGGAGCTTGTAGGAGTAATGTTTACATCAATATTTTTATTTTAGACTCCACCTCCATTCTGGAACAAACAACACAAGCAGCCCCAAAATCTAAACCACACTGCACTCACCAAAATTATTTGTGAGGAGTTAGAGCCAAAGATGCTGTGCTTGAGTGGAGCTGCAGTGGAAGCTCCAAGGAGATGGAGAGAGGTGGGATGAGTGACGTGACTGTCAGGGATGGTGGAGGGAGCACTTGGCTCAGCTGGTACATCTCTCGTCCTCAGCACAGGAGGTCAAAAACCCTTCTCTGCTGAGTGCTTGCTGGTGGTCTTGGAGTGAGCAACTAGTGCCAGGCTGGAGCTCTCTGCTCCCAGATGTTCCAGGGGTGTGGAAACAGCTGTGAGTGCACTTGTCAGAGCCTGTTCAGACTGTCCAAAATTATTTCATGAGGGTGAGGCTTTGCTGCTCTCCATGACAGAGGGAAACGAAGTTTAATGAAGTAATAGAAGATGAATTTGCAATAGGAAGAGAGTGAAGATTAAGGATAATTGTGGACTGAGGCAGTGCATTGCATAACCATAGTTAAAAAGCAGACTCAAGAATTGGTGAAAAGAACCAGTTCTTGCCATTGCCCCATTTTAATTTTAATTTTAAAGTTGTATTTCTTTCCTCAGCAAAGGAGAAAAAAGCAAAAATGATGATGAAACATAATCTCCCTTCAAGTTTTCAAAACCTTGAATGAAAATGTTAATGGAAATAAGAAGGGGCTTTTCCCTTTTCCCCCCCTTTTTTTTTTCTCCTAAAATATTAATCCGAAAAACATAGAATGTTTTTTTGTTTAGAATTTTCATTTCAGGAAAACCTCATCTATCTGATGAACAATTAAAACACCATGAAGGGAAAGACAGAACAATCTCTTTTGTTTCTACTCTCTGATTAAGAACATAGTGCAGTTGAAAAATGTTAGTAATTTAAAATGAAAGTTCATTTGAACTTTAAAATTTTAACACATATAAAATATATGGAGTTTTCCTGGCTTTAATAGACTTTTATAAAGAGTTCATACTAACCTAAGTCTCCAAAGATGGAAAGGATGGGAGCCAGCCTCCCTGTGACTGTTGTCCTGTGGTTGGATGCTACCAGGCATGTGTTACCTAGGAGAGTTATGAGGGGCTGACATGGAGACATGTGAAGTTTCACATTCCATAATTTAACTTCTCCTAAAAGTGTGATTAATGGGAACTCATTACTCTGAGACTTAATTAAACTTCTATATGCAGGCAGCAAGTGTAAACAGAGCCCCTATCTCCAACAGTCAAGAAAAAATCTTTAATCAAGAGATTAAAGAGGTGTTTGTAAATAAAATAGTAGTTCTACATGGAAAAAGTAATGTTTTTTGCAGCACATTTTAAAGGCAGCAGCACTTACTGAGTGTTTTTTACTGTGTTTTAACTCCTGCATTTGACTTTTGTTTAGAAGAAACCCCAAGCACTTCACAAGTTGCCCAAGGAGACGATTTTTATG
Organism: Aphelocoma coerulescens; assembly: GCF_041296385.1. Lineage (NCBI taxonomy): Eukaryota > Metazoa > Chordata > Aves > Passeriformes > Corvidae > Aphelocoma > Aphelocoma coerulescens. Next base: position 6,354,286 of record NC_091019.1, read on the forward strand.
CTGCTGAAACTGTATTTTTCTCAGTACATGAGCAAGCAGGAGTTTTCTCTTGAACAGAAGCAGCATGTGCAGCTGGAGGAACTGGGGTACAATGATCTAAATTAGAAATGTCCAGGGCAGAGCGAGTGGGGAGCCCATTCTCTTGGCATGAGGGCAACGTGGCTCTCATTTGTATCTCACCTGGCAGGAGGCATCTTTCAGAGTGCTTGGAGTGGGCGTTCCTATAGCTGGGATAAGTAGAGAAGAAGTGCCACCTACTGTAATGCTGTCACCACAGCCCTGCAGCCTTCGCTCCCAGGCAAATCCAAGCACTTAGAAAAATACATTTCCTTTAAAGCAAATAGAAATTAAAGCCCAATATATCAAACAACAACAACAAAACAATGGAAAATTCCTAATTTAGGCTTTAAAAGATTCCATCTCCTTATTTCTGGTGCTCTGCATTATTTCAGGTTTTCCTGTGGATTTGTTTAGAATTGCAGCAGTTATTACCTTCTGTCTGGTGTCAGGTCTGGGCATCTTTTATATTCTCTCCTCATTTAACAGCGTGGCAATGAGTTGAAGAAGAGTATTTGCATTTCCATTCATCCTTGTAGCACAGAGGTGTGGGTGTTTGCCATGGGTTGCTAATTGGCAGGGAAGTGGCAGGAATTTGATCACAGAGCAGGACAGAAACATGGATGCAGTACACAATTCTTGCTAATTTTTTTTTGTTTTTAATTTGGATCAGTGTGTTGGTATACTGGTTGAATGTGTGTTCTGCTTGGAAAGTTGGAGTAAATAAGTGATTTGAAATTTGCAGTGTAAATAGAAATTAATCAGGTAAGGCTAAACTCTGTAATGGTTAAGCCTTTCTGTAAATAAGAAAGATCAGATCTGATAACCTTTATTTTTCTTATTTCCAGGTCCTGGGATTGCTTTTGTGGTTTATCCAGAAGCCTTAACTAGGCTGCCCCTCTCTCCCTTCTGGGCTATAATATTCTTTTTGATGCTTCTAACCCTTGGATTAGACACTATGGTAAACTGCTTTTGTGTCCCATTCTTTTCCTTTTGATTTTCCTATTTATTTGCCTGGAGGACCATGCAATAATTGCTATTTCCCATGTGGGCAGTGAGTCATGAAAAAAGAGGAATGAAGTAAGGCCATCAATGCTGAAATAATTTTTGCAGAGCTTTGGTGCTGCCATCCAAGCATTTAACACCTAGGATTCAAAATACTCTCTCCTCTTGTTTAATATCCAGCTGGACCACTCTGTGTGCACTGAAATGAACCCTTTATTTTGTCTTTCAGTTCGCCACCATCGAGACTATCGTGACCTCTGTGTCAGATGAGTTCCCCAAGTACTTACGCACGCACAAGGCACTGTTCACTCTCGGGTGCTGCGTGTCCTTCTTCATCATGGGATTTCCTATGATCACTCAGGTAATGACACAGTCTTTGAGCATCACTGTCTGTCCCCAGTCCCCCTCTGGTGGCTGCTTTCCTCCTGCACAAGCTGCAAAAGCTTCAGCTGAGTTTTGCCACGTGTGACACCTGGTGTGTCTGAAAACCCTTTTTCTAAAATTTTTTTTAATGGATGCTCTGACTGAGATATTCTTAAAAGAGTTTGCTGTTCAAATCTTTCTGAGAATCAGGCCTTTAAAATTTTCTCTAGTCAAACATCTCCAAAATAGTGATATAAATTAAATATTCAACCCACACTGACAGGGAGCAGGGGTAGATTGGATATTAGGAAGAAATTCTTCCCTGCAAGGGTGATGAGGCCGTGGCACAGGTTTCCCAGAGAAGCTGTGGCTTCCCCATCCCTGGAAATGTTCAAGGCCAGGTTGGATGGGGCTCTGAGTAACTTGGGATAGTGGGAGGTGTCCCTGCCCATGGCAGGAGGGTTGGAACAAAATAATCTTTAATGTTCCTTCCAAACCAACCCAGTCTATGAATTAAGGAAAAAACCCCAAAAATCTGATTATCATATAAACATCCACACCTGTTTTGAGTGCCTTTCCTTTGGGATTAGCCATGTTATGATGGTCTTGGCAAACTGCAGACTTAACACTGGAATTCCCGTCTACCAGTGATAATCTTCAGTATCTTCTCTCCACTAATACCTCCAGCATTTTAAACTCTCAGCAATTTCAAGATGAGACAGTAAAAATCTTAATATTTTATCCATCCTTTCACCCCTTTTTTCTTTCTTTTCTTCCCTCTTACCTCATCACCACCAGCCCAACTTTCCTGTTCTAAAGCCCAGGATGCATTCAGTCCTTTATTCACTTGAATTATGCTGCTTAACTGTGTCATGAAGACAGGATATTAAATCCTTTCCAGACAGATGAACTGGACTCATTATTATGGTATTTCTGCTTTCAATGGTGATTTTGCCTTTGCCATAGTATTATGTAGTTGGAGACACTGCAGGTGGAAGGTCTGATCACATTTCAGTCCTTAATCTTAAAGGACTGAATTCAAAGTCTTCCCAAGCTGTCCTAGCTACCAGAATCAGGTGTACCTCTGCTTTTTTCTTGTTGGATTTGATATTCATTCAGCCAGGAGGAAGAAGCTATAGTGCAACATGACTTTGTGTCCAGTTGATGTTTGGATGCTTACTTGGGTCCTGTTCCTCTTCACTCTGACTGCCTCAATGCCACAAGTAATCTTTTATCTTTCTTTCCTCAGGGTGGAATGTATATGTTACAGCTTGTGGACACTTATGCAGCCTCTTACTCTCTTGTCATTATTGCCATCTTTGAGCTTGTTGGAGTTTCCTATATCTATGGTAAGAAAAAATATTGTTATTGGACAGCCTATACCAAAGCAACATTTTAGCATATGATAAAGTGAAATTCTTAAGGAAAGAAGTAGTTTTTCTTTGTAATAAAAAGGCTCAAAATTATCTTATTTTGGACATAAGCATGATAGGACTTCAGGATACCTTTAAATGCATGTATTCAAGAGACTTTCATACCGTCTCAAGACATTTTCCACTAATGGCTCAAAGATATGAGTATGAAAACAGACCAAACATTTGGTGACACTTTTCCAGGGGTGCTTTTGTTCTTCAACAGTTTTAGGGACAGAGACCTCCTGAGCCAATAGAGGTATTTTTGCATTTTCAGTGGGTGACCCTGGCTGGATGCCAGGCACTCACCAGAGCTGCTCTATCACTGCCTTCTGCAACTGGACAGGGGAGAGAAAATATAACAAATGTTCATGGGTTGAGATAAGGACTGGGACAGATCACTCAACAAACACTGTCATGGGCAAAACAGACTCAGCTTGGGGATATTAACTGCATTTATTGCTAAGAAAAACAGAGCAGGATAATGAGATATAAAATAAACCTTAAAAACACCTTACCGTCACCCCTCCCTCCTTCCCAGCTCTATCTCCTCCCCACAGAAGTGCAGGGAGATGGGGAATGGGGGTCATGGTCAGTCATCAGAGGTTGTTCCTGCCACTGCTCAGGAGAGGAGTCCTGTCCCTGCTCCAGTGTGGGGTACCTCCCATGGAGACAGTTCTTCATGAACTTCTCTAATATGAGTCCATTTCATGAGCAACAGTTGTCCATGAATGTCTGTAATGTGGGTCACTCTTCCATGGGGTGCAGTCCTTCAAGGACAGGCTGCTGCAGTGTGGGTCCCTCACAGGGTCACAAGTCCTACCACGAAACCTGCTCCAGTGTGAACTCTTTCCACAGGTCTCCAGCTCCCTGCCAGGACCCTGCTCCAGCACAGGTTTTCCACAGGTTCAGAGCCCTCTTTTGAGCATCCACCTGCCCCAGTGTGGGCTCTTCCATGGGCTGCAGGTGGACCTGTGCATCCCTGTGCCCCTCCATGTGCTGCAGGGACACAGCTGCCTCACCACGGGCTGCAGGGGAATCTCAGCTCCAGCACCTGGAGCAGCTCCTGCCCCTCCTTCTGCACTGACCTGGGTGTCTGCAGGGCTGTTCCCCTCCCATACTCTCACTCCTCTCTTCTCTGCTGGAATAACGCCTGTGCAATAACTTTTTTGTCCTTTTTAAATCCGTTATCAGAAATGTTGCTATCATTCCTGATTGGTCTGTCCTGGAGCCTCCAGGGATTGCCTCTGCCAGACATGGGGGAAGCTTTTACAGCTTCTTACAGAAGCCACTCCTGTAGCCCCACTGCTACCAAAACTTGTCCCTGCAAACCCAACACAGCATTTAACAACTTTTGAAGGCCTTTTTTTCCATGTACACATCCAACCTTCCCTTTTCCCTATTTGTCCATAACATAGACTCAAGATTCTGCAGCTACTTGGAATGATTAATTATCCACAGGGGTAACACCAGTTATATTGACCCATGCTGATGTACATTAAACTGTGAGGGAGTTCCTCAGTTAGTATAGAACAGTGCAATTGCCACAAAGCTGCAGTAGTTACAACTGATACCAGCCAGTGATGTGCTTCCAAACTTGCCCAAAGTGTTTTCAGGAGACTGATTCTTGGAAATGAGAAGATCTTTCCACATACCAGATGATTAATTTATGGCTGGAGTGTGAGGCTGTTTCTGCTATTGCTGTGGACAGGAATGAATTATATAGCTTAATCAGCTAGGCATAAATATCCAAGATGTTCTGCTGAAGGTGCTTGTGTAGCCACATGACCTTGGGTTTTGGTCCTTTTCACTGAATACTTGTATCTGCCTGTGTTGTGGAGTCCACTCTGTAACATGAGTGCTTTAAAATATAGTACAGGTTTCAAATCATGCAGAATTCAGTGCTCTTGCTTGAGAAATGAATGTTATAGACAGGACAGGGAATCAGCCATTCCTTGTCCTCTCACATTTCATGGAAATTCAGCAGTGTATTTCACCTCCACTGACATCCAATTCAGTGAGTATGCCTGAGAGATTGACTGGTAAGCCAGACATGACCTAGTGAGGAAATGTTACAGAATATGATGGAAAAAGTCAAAATACAGAGAGAAAAGTTGATTTAGGCCAGTTGTGTTTTGGTTGATCAAAATTCTTGGCTATTTTTTATGTCCCTGAAATGTAAGTAATTCAATTACAGTTGGTTTAGAAGTGACATGAAAGGCAGCTTCTTTAAAATCAATACAATTTCATAAGAGGTGATGAGTGGGGAGGCTTAAGAAGAGTTTAAGGGTTTGTTGGGGATTTTTTTTCCTTCCTTCTCCTCCTCACTTTGCTGACAGCATGCCTGAACAACGCTGTACTAGATGTTTTCACTGACCACTCACGTGGTCAGTGCCAAAGATTTCCCCCTTTAAAACCATTACCATCAGTGTGCAAAATAAATATTTTGTGTTTAAAATATTTTTAGTATTTTAAAAACGACGTAAATCTGTAAAATTTCTTTGCTCTGCATGATTTTAAGTAAGGATGAAGGTAAATAGGGGAGAAAATACAGGCTCTGTTCCTCCTCTGAACACTGTGTGGCAGAAGCACTGCAAACCAGCCTTTGTGGAATGACATTAGCTTTGGAAGAAAAAACTGCTCTGGCCAGTGTCTGCTTTCCCCAGCAATTCCAGTATCTCTTAAAACATTAACATTTAAGAAAAACATAAAATAATACAGAAATAATAATAGCTCTGCAAAGGAAGGACCTGAATAGAGGAGAAGGCTTTTTAAAATTTAGCTATTACTATAGTGTAATCAGATGTGGAAAAGATTTGACAAATTACAAATCATTCTTTTTATGCTTTCTGTACAATTGATTGTTCATCAACAGCTGTTGGTAAAGCCTTTGCTGTAATCTATTTCAAAGACTGTTCCCTGGAATTAAACTTTTGCTAGAATAAGGAGCTTCCAATCTTTCAAATGAAAAAGGAAAGACTTACTTTAAAATCATTACCTGTTTGACTAATATACCAGAGCTACTTTTACTGTGCTAAAGCTACTTTTGTAAGGACTGTTCATAAAAATACATCTTGTGCATTTGTGATTTGTGTGTCGTAAATATAAGCGAGGCTGCTGCTCTGGTTATATTCCTTCAAGCAGTGCTTAAAATTGGCACAATAAATTTTCAAGGTTGGGCAACTGCTGTTTGACACTCCACTGACACCTTTCTCTGTGTACTTGTACTATTCATGGCAGGCAGGTTGGCACAACAGTGGCAGGCACTTTTATGATGAAATAAATTTGTCTTTAGTTCTTGTTACACGTTCTGCTTGCTGAGCTTGCTGAGATTTTTAAATGAAAAAGAGACACGTGGTTATTTCCTTGTAATCACTTATTTTTCAGTAGAGTCAGTGCTCCATAATCCAGTCAAATGCACCTTTTTATTTCACATGCTGTCTCAGATGTTTATTCTCCAGTTGTTTAGATTATGACAAATGATTAGTAAAGAACAGCTCAGAGGTGGGGATATTAATTTAATCATCAGCATAATTCCCACTGTTGCATTTTGTAGCATGAAGCTAAAGACAAAAATCCCTCTGTTTGAGTGAAACACTGCTGGAAACTGAAAATATATGATGGTAACTTTGTTCATGCTCCTTCCAGATCTGTTTTTTGACAGTTTGTTTTCGGGAAGGTTCATTGTCAGACTGAGTGGTAACTGCTGCTGTCTATTTGTAGAAAACATTAGTAGTTTTGAACATTTTACCTGTGGCAGAATGGTGAAGTAGTTGTCTGGCTAGGTTTGCAGTCTCCTTTTTAATGGATTTTATATCTCCACACTTACGAATACATCATTTTACTTTGGAGAGGGAAAAATCATATATGGAATATCATGTGTTGTTTATTTCCCTAAGTTATTCAGCAGGCCTGACTGATCTAAGAGGGAGACTAGATTTACTAAGATATGGAAAAAAAATTGGTGTACTGTTAATTAAAATATCCTTTGCATTTTTCTGTGGAACTTTTGCTGGAAAGAGATAAGTAGTGTGTAATCCCTTTATCTGTTTACATGCATTTGACTCTTAAATTGCTAATATTTAAGAGTGCTTTAAACTGTGAATATCTACTGACCATTCCAGAAAGGAACTAGTTTTTAAAATTGCAGTTTCAAACAAATCTGTGCAGGTTTACATGAAGGTGGAATGAATTTTGGAGGCAGAAACCCCTGGTAATTATCCAGTTAGGTATCCCTCCCTTGCAGCAGCAAGTGTGACTGAAGTAGACACTTTAAACAAGATTTAAACTTTGTGCAAATAGCCATCAACCTATACTTTGTGCTGCTGCAATTAGTTTAAGACCAGCTTTGTTCCCAGCACAGCACAGGGCTGGCTGCTGTGTGAGCATCTCCCCTGAGCTCACTGCAGGTGCTGCACAGGTAAATAAAACACAGAAAAATCTTTCAGTAGCAGCAAAAATCTCCTTTCAGGTCCATCACACAATGACCTTGGAGGTTATATTTTGTCCAGACATACAAACTTCTATTACAAAATGGAGAAGAACCCAATGAGTCAGACTGGTGCTGAAGTACAGTGATTCCATGAGCCATAAAAATTACATGTATTTTGCAGAGAGGAGGCTTTCTGAAGAAGAACACTTGTGGTAGTCAGTAGAAAAGAGAAAAAGAGGGAAAGAAATTACAGTTACAGAAGAAAAATGTGATCTCTGGGTCACCTTGGCTCAGTTTTCTGAGCTTACATTCACTGCAGGTTTTAACTTTTCCCCTTCCCTAAATACAGTACTTGCAGTAACTTTTTCCTGTTTAATTTCTCTATTTTTCTTCTCTATTCCTTATCATAACATGGTTCTTTAGCTTTTCTCTCACAGCCTGAGCTGGCTTACTGTGTGCTCACCCCCTGGGCTGGGCCTTCAGGGCTGCCAAACACCCAGCCCTGCTCCTTCCTTCAAGATGCATCAGAAGGCACTGGGTGATGAACCAGTGCTATTCTTTTACCTTCTTAATTCTTGCAACAATCAGGTGGATAGATTTATTTCTACTTGATATCAACAGGAAGGCTCCCAAATTAGGTGGATCATGCCTGGGGATTATCCCTTCTTATACTCAGCAGCTGCAGCAGCTGACTCTATACAATAAGAAGTAAAGTAGTTTATTACTTTTGTTCCAAGTATTTCTTCCCTTACTCAACACATTTTCTCCAGTATTGAAGCTTTCCCCACATCATGCAAGTTGGACAGAATGCTGCAGAATAATGCTTTGCAAAATTTAGATAAAATTGGCCCAATTTCTTAACATTTGTGTGACAGATCAGCTCAGACCTCTCTCTTCTTATTACAATTAGAAAAGCTGGAATCAATTTTAGTTTTGTTTTTATGACTTTTGGATAAATTACTAGTAATGAAATTACTAATAGCTAAATTACTAATAACCAACAGGGAATAGCAGCTGCTGACCAACACACCTTTTCCTGTCACATGGCATGGCCAGGGAAGGAGCTGCAGAGTGACAGGAATACCATTTTCCAGTCTTGCATGTTTTATTAACTCAAGTAACTTTACAGATGCAATCAATGCAATAATCTGAAGAACTAACACATCAGTTGATCTTTTTTGTTCAGACAACATTGAATATAATTTAAAATACTTACAGGTGTTCTCTAGCAATTTTAAATATCACTTATGTATCAGATGAAAAATAACAGGACATCACCAGTTTCAGTGCTAAGGGGTACAGCTGTAATCCAGTCATGTAGCAGGTACAGAGAAGCTGAAATATTGCCTGTGCTGAAGCAGATATACAGATATTAATAAGGCTGATCTTCACAGGGAAATAAAACAAATAAAACAAATAAAACAAATAATTGCAGCTGCCCAGTACATATTATTAATGTTTTTACACAGAACACACTAAACATCTAATCTCAATGTAAAAGCTCAATTACTTTAATCCTTAAGAAGGAAATATTTTATTGGAATGGTTCCCACCCTATCAGTCCCATTTTTTACTGTGTAGTTAGATCCTCCATGGAAGTTTTCAACCAAAAAGTCAGAGTTTGTTTTTGTTGTTAGACACAATTTTGTAGTTAGACACAAGGGAGGGCACCAGAGCTCTGTTGCAGACTGCAGCTGGTTTCTTTCACACCTAATTGCTTTTCCATTTGCCGTTTACAGGATTGCAAAGATTTTGTGAAGATATAGAAATGATGATTGGATTCCAGCCAAGTAAATTCTGGAGAGTCTGTTGGGCATTTGTGACCCCAACTATTTTAACAGTAAGCAAAAAAAAAAGAAAAAAGAAAAAAAAAAATTATGTCTTCTCCAAAGAGTTTTGTTGTTGTATGTTCATTATTGTTCATATGGTGATTCTGGGTGCTAGTAGCTAGGACTTGGATGCAGATACTTAAACACAATGCATGTGTTCTTGCCATGGGTATGTAGTAGAAACAGTGTAAATAATGGTGGTTTTGGTGGGGAGGGATGGCGAGTCTACCAGGAAAATGGTGTCCTTTTCCTGGCCATGCAATATGCTGCTATGGCATGCCACTGCACAGCAGCATTATGGATTATTTTATTTTTTATGTGTATATATTTATGTGCGCGTGTGTGTGAGTGATACTTATGTATGCACAGGGAAAAGACATGATCCTCCTGTCTGCTGTCAGATTGAGCTAGCGAAAAAAACATTTTATTGACACATAAACTGATGTGAGAGGGATGCTTTGGAAAGGCTGAGGTGGAAACGCGGGCGAAAAAGAGGGGAAGACAGGAGGAGCGGGACTCTCCCGTCCCCAAATCCCCGGGCCCCGGGAGGTGGCGCTGCGGGCCCGCGCCGCGTCCAGGGGGAAGTGTAGGAGCCCTGAAATGCAAAAACTGAGCGTGTTCGGTTTATTTTTGTTATTCTTCCTATCTCTCTGTCATTTTCATTTCCTCCCCAACACCTTCCTTCGAATTTAGTTAGTATTTACTTCACCTTTAGGTCTCAATTTAATAAAAAAAAGTCACAGTCTCAATTTCACCATTGCTATGAAAGTTTTTTCAAGTCCAGGGGTCCAAATCCAATAACTGTATCTACATTTGCTATCTAGGTTTCTAACACAGTGCTTCCTTCACATTTTAACCGAAGTGCAGATAAAATCTGCAATCACATATAATTTCTTTGACGCAAGAATGAAATAATTCCAGCCATTTCAAAAGCTTTCAGCTTGACAAATCAGCACAAAACAACAGAGCCTTCTTTCCCCAGTATTTTCTGTCTGAGACCACGTACCTCCACTTGGATGTCCTCAAGCCTGAACCACAGGTGCAGCAAGATTCTGTATTTGTGTAGAGTTTTAAATACTCATCATTTCACAGCTAAATAGTTCCTACAAGTCACACAATCACAGAATGGTTGGGGTTGGAAGGGACCTTAAAGCTCATCTCATTCCACTCCCCTGCCATGGGCAGGGACACCTTCCACTATCCCAGGTTGCTCAGGGCCCCATCCAACCTGGCCTTGAACACTTCCAGGGATGGGGCAGCCATAGCTCCTCTGGGTGAGTATTTTTGGCTGTTGAGGTACAAGATAAGTAAAGTTTCTGGAATTTCTGAAAAGACACACATTTTGAAACAGTAAGTATGAGCTCAGCTGGTGGGTGGAGAAGCAAAGCAGTGACTCTCCAGTCCTTTGCAGTAACTCCTTCCAGAGAAGGTATATTTCAGGTCATGTGCTGGGAAGTTCCTGTGTGTGCTGTTCTTTAGTGAAGTGTAAGCTTTGGCAAATCTTTCTCTTCCTGGAGGGGGAAGAAAAAGGCACTGGATGAAGTTAACAACTTCTTTTCAGTATTGCTAATTCAGGAATGAGGACATTTATTTCTGAAAACTGGAAAAGGTTTAGTTTTCGCAGACAGGAATACCTGTGTGAAGGGACCAATGAGTTTTGGTGAGCTCAATAAAATCCTGACTTGTGAAGAAACGAAATTTTCTATGGTGAGAATAATTTCTCCAATGGGTAAAATGAAGTTAGTCTACTTTTCTCACTCTCACGTAGGTTTTCTTTACCAATTGTCTTCACTGCACTACAGTATTGCTGTGTGGGAAAACCAGGTAGATCTGTCTTAACTACCTGCTGTTTGGTTGTGGCAATGTATGGCTATAGTTTGCAAATCACTCTAAAAAGTTTGAAGACATAGTCCAGTTTGTAGTGTTAGGATGACATCGTGGTATTTCTCTTCTCTTGGTGACCTTGTTAAAAATGAAGGCATGTGCACATGGGACGTTTTAGCTCCTTTTTTTTTTTTTTCCCAGTGGTTATTTTCAAGATGCTGCCTTAGACCCTGTTTTATGCTTCTGAAGGGAATTGTAAGGCTTTTCTGCAAATTGCTCAGATCCTTTATTAATCAGACTTGTGCTCGTAGCTACTGTCAGTAATCACAACCAGGGAATAGGAAATTATGTTGTTTGTTAAAGAAAACAAATTTGAACTGACCGTGTTTACTCTCTAAACTTGCATGTTCTGTTGTTGTTCCCTCCAAATGCAATATTTAGTGAGCTTACAGTGAGAAATAAATTGACACTGATCAGTCATAATTCAATCTTTATGCAATGGAAACAGACAAAGCAAAACCAAGCAATGAATTCTTTTCTATTATTGCCTCTGTAAAGCTAATATTTGATACATTTGGATAGCCTAATATTAGACTTTCATTAGACTCCACATCTCTGGAACTAAAGCTGATCATTTTTGTATGTGCCTTCACCTAGTTATAGTTCTATAAATCTTCTGTGTGCAATTATTGCAAGCACAGGCATTTCTCAAAAGTTACTGAATTATGCACAAATGTAAGCAGATGTATTGCTGTTCATACAGTAAGTGAAATGGAGTAACTTAGCATAATCACATTAGGTAAAACTGCCAATAGACCATGTAATAAAGCATGTTACTCTAGGGACAAGATTCTAATTTCAATTATTCTGGCACGAATACAGTGATTTTTGTGGGATTTTGCAAGATTTCCTTGAAACTCATTAGATTCAGGCTCTGACCCATTTATTACAGCTGGTGGCAGCACCCTGCCTTAGGTGTACTCACTTTTATCTGTGTTCCATATACACCAACTCTGTGTGTGGATACTCACCATTTGTTGCATAGCAGGCTTGTTTTGCTTATTCAAACATATTTGTTTTCCTTTCTTGTTCCCAGTTTATTCTCTGCTTCAGTTTTTACCAGTGGGAACCCATGACTTATGGAGCTTACCACTACCCAGGCTGGTCCATGGTGCTCGGGTGGTTGATGCTGGCCTGCTCAGTCATCTGGATCCCAGTTATGTTTGTGATAAAAATGCATCTAGCCCCAGGCAAATTTATTGAGGTAATTCTTCTGGTTTTTTGCTGTTCAAAAATATGGCCTCAGGAGACTGTCTTTTATTTTACATTGATTTTTGTGATATTGAATGTCTAATACTGCTAAGATTACTTTCTGGTAAACTAGTTATTGTGTTGCAAAGAGATGCTCAGTTGATTCAAAATGCAGACCTTCTACTCCTAGTTTCTCAAAAAACACAATCCTGAATTGTGGAGTGGCTTGTTTCATGAGATCTAGAAAAATTTCATGAGGTTTTGCATGGCTTTCTTGGAAGAAAGTTGTTCTAGCTTTGTTGGCCTTCTTGCAAAAGCAGCGTGTAGCCATAGGAAGCATCAGCAGCTGGTGTGTATGGTGCCCAGGGAGCCTGGCAATCAGCACTAGGAGAGGTCAGTCAGGAGTTGCCTGTGTGCAAAGTACACACAGGTGGTTGGGCACTGGAGTCATCCAGGATGTGCTTCACGAGGCTGTGCCACTTGCTGAAGTCCAGGAATAAGATGTAGAGCAAGAAGTCCTTTCATGCATCTCAAGCTACTCATTATAAAACCTAGCTGGCAATCTTTGCTTTCACCCTTCATCTCTTTATTCTTCTAGAATAAGCTGATCCTTTCTGGCACCCGGGCTTAAAATAATTCCAGGTGGCAATTTATTTTTAATTTAAGTTTCTTTTGTTTATTTTGCTAATTGGGTTCCTGACACTTCCGCCCACTGCTTCAGAAACGTGGTGGTCACCTTCTTCTCCCCATCCCTGTGTTCTGTCTCTGCCTGTCACCCCCACCTTTCCCTGGCTGTTCCCATCCTGCTGGCTCCGCAGTCCCTGGCAGGGTGTGGCACAGCAATGTCAGCATTTCATCCCTTCCTTGCCTTGCTCCTGTCTTCTGGAGAAGCTCAGTGCCCTTTTTTAGGTCTTTGAGCCTTTCTCGGTTCTGCCTTCTCATCACTGCCTGCCGCTTGTGCTGCTCCCACCTTGAGAGAAGGAACAGACACTCACTCCCCTTTTTGTAGCTGCTTTTGCAGTTCAGCTTCCCTGCAAATCCCACCGGGGCTGTTTCCTGCTTCAAAAATGAAAAGGAGAGAAAATGTACTAAAATAGTATAATCTTTTTGGTCTCCCAATATGTCACACTACACATGCCTAAGGGAAAAGACCACGCTTCTCTGCTTCCCATAGAGCAAAGGAATTTCATAGGAGAGGAATTTTCACAGTGGTGGGACACCCTAGGGAGTGCATCCAAGCACGTGGTTGGCAGTAGGCAATGAGGCCACTTGTCTAAAGGGCCATTCAGCCCTTGTGTAGAGCAGATTGGAGTGTCCGGGTCAGGAGACAACTGCTCCTACTGGGAATGAGCTAATGTGGGACTAGATTTACTTGGTCCTTGTCTCATAAGCTTCTCTTGCTGAGACAAATGGTTCTGCTCCAGAACTTCTAACATGTAAAAGTGGCATACATATTGTCACAAAAATGGGGTGCTTTCCTTACTGCCTCTCCAGGTGTGCACCCAAAGAAACACCCAAGAGCTGGATGTGTTTTGAAAGGGCTTCTGCTGAACCTATTTCTGGTAGTTTGGTATCTCCTCAATACTGAGTCTGCTGCATAAAATTATTATGGTTGATTTGGGAGGTAAAAGTTGCAAACTGGTAATTAAGCAGAAATTAAAATAACTGATCGAGAGGTCTGATTCACTTTATTAGGTAATAAACATATAATTATTCCCTCTTAAGTCATCAGAAATATGTTTTCTTTCCTTTTTATCTGTGAATGCACCGATCAAATTATATATTCAATAAAGAACTCAGTGGAAAGATCAGAAAATTTTCATTGTTTGCCAGGTTGACATTCTCCTCTTTCTTTATTCCTGCAGATAGAAATGAAATATTTTGTCTCTCAAAATTAAAATCTTTGTTTACTCATAGTGATGTACTACTTTTTGGTCATTTGTATACTTTTGGGAAATATGCTAAATAGAAATCCAATTATTTTAATGCATTTAGCCACTGCTTAGACCATTGGGCTAAGTAATTGTGCACGTGTCCTTCAGTAAGAGAGCCTCACAGTCTGTAGCAGTGGTTCTGAGCTCCCCTCACACGGTGTGGGGGAGAATGTATAATTAAAACCTGGGCACTTTATCCTCTATTAATCTTGAAAACTTTGTGCAAAACAAATGCTGAGCAGTGGAGCATTGCTGGGCCGTCATCAATAATCTTAAATGAGCCTATTCTCACTTCTTCTGCATTGTAATTCTGCTCCATGGCACCAAATGAGACTCTCTTTTCTCTCCCCCACTGCAGCGGCTCAAGCTGGTGTGCTCTCCACAGCCTGACTGGGGCCCGTTTCTGGCCAAGCACCGCGGTGAACGTTACAGGAACATGATTGATCCGCTGGGAACCTCCTCCCTGGGACTTAAACTGCCAGTGAAGGATATGGAATTGGGGACCCAGTGCTAATAATTATTACAAAAGGGTGGCAACAACATTGTCAGCCTTCTCTGATTTTTTTCCCCCCACTGTTTCTTCTTTTCTTTTCCGCAGTGCCTGAAAGTGGTTGCTTAGGAAAGCAGGATTTACTGTTGCATGCTGTAGGGAAGGCCTAACTAGACCACTTCCAGGTGTAGGTGATGCCCATGACGTGTTCTGTACCTGGTGACACAGCAAAAGCCCTGTGTGGGACAGGTGACATAACCAGGTGTTGTCAGGTGATGTAGGAATAAACAAAACCAAACCTAAAAATCTTAAGAGAAAATGATGTGCGCAGTTTGACCCATTTCCCACAAGCACCCTTGTAGCAGGTGGCTGTGATGGAACTAGGCTTTTGCTACCAGTGTGTTCCAAGGAAGGTTCAGCCCTCAAATATGATGGAAGTGAGCAAGGATCTCCTGAAGCCCTGATGTAAATCCAGCATAAGGCTCCTATAGCAATGGGGTTGCTTTTTCTACACTGACAGACAACCTTGGCCCATCAGGTCTGCGCACCTCCTTTATGATTTATACTAACTTGGAGAGATTGTTAAGTTAATTAAACAAGTGGAGACCCTTGAAACAGCACACCAGGAAGCAATATGTGGGGTGAGAACAGAAGCAGGATAATCCATTTGATCTTTTCAAGTAGAAAAATAAGAACAAAATCTTTAAAAATGATCAACTGAGACCGGGACTAAACTGCATTTGAGTCTAGAAGTGGTTTGGAAATGGTGCCAGAATTAGTTGTATGGGCATCACTGCTTAAAGTCCTGTCATATGTTTCATTTGATAATTTGATATCTGTCATTTCAACTAGGAATGCCTCAGTTATACAAAGTGTCTGAAAACTTGCTCCACTCCAAGTGCACCTGTGGTTTTACTCACTTTACTCCAATACTCTGAACATAATTTTCCTTGTTTCTCTGCTTTTGTTTACAGTATCTCCTCAAGAAGCCATCATATAATTTGTGCCTAACTTTGTATTCTTACAGTGGTAAGTGTAGTCTAGTTACCACCTGAAAACAGTTATTAGAAGTTAGATGTGCTGTTCAACTTTGTGACTCCCCATTAATTTGCCTATAAGCATCTTTATATAACCTGTAACCTTTAGATGGTGTATTCTTCTCTTTCAACCAATGGGGAAATAGCAGGACCCCACTTGTCTATATATTATATATATAGCACGTAAATTCTTCAAAGCAGTATTCTCTCTGAAACGTGCATAGGGTATTTTTTCCATTAAAACATTTGCATTAAATAAAAACCCCCAAATCCACAATAATTAACCACTACAGTCATCCATACAGATGCAACATTAGATCTAGAAAATGCAAGGGTTGGGGGGAGAGGACAATTTAGTAGATGGCCATCATAACATTGCATAGCACTAGGACATCCTAAATCATTACATTTTAGAAATCAGATATAAGCAGTCATATGAATATTAGACTTATATAGTTTTGTTACCTATTGGGCAGAGTAAAAAATAGAGCTTTTTAAGAGTACATTTATTTACCTAAATAGAAAATCAGCCCAACTTATTGTAAATGCACTAGAATGAGGGAGAAAAATATATCTTCAATAATTGGCAAAATTAACATTTATTATCTTGTTATATCCTATACATACATATACGATATTTTTTAACAGTGATCAGTGTTCATGCAGTGTGTGCTAGTGATGTTTTTGTCCCTATAAATATCTTACCAATCAGTGTAGAAATGATGAGCTTAGTAGTTTAGCCAGTTTTTTCCTCCCCACAGACACTACTGTAGTAGCCTGTAAATGTTCTTTCCTTTCAGGGGCTGTTTTTATCCCGTTCTTTTGTCTGTCTGTCTTCATATTACAGGGTCTCAGGTAAATCCTCAGTTCATGTGTGTCCGTAGATCAGTAGGTGTGTTGTTTCATCCCGTTGAAGAAAACAAAAAACTAAACTTTACAGTAACACTTCCACAAATTGTTAACTCCTTTTCTCTGTGTGTGTGTATATATATATGTATATGAAATATATTACTCATTTTGCTGAACTTCCTCTTTCATGGGGCAATTAGTGTTGCCAGTTCTAGGCACTGCTGGAGACCTTTAATCCTCACACAGGACAAGTGAAGCACTAGCAGGGGTTGTCACCCAGGGCAGGGAGGGCAGATTCCACAATATTTTACACTGACGCCTGAATCTCTGCTCCACGGGCTCTTGTTGGTCCCTGTCTCACACAGCAGCAAGACAGGACCCTCCTGTGAGCTTCTCTGCCTTAAAGCTGTTCCCCCTTCCTTCAGCTTTGCCTGCTGTTTTAGTAAAAGACATGCTATTCTTCTGGCTTTAATTTTCCTGACAGAGGCAGGTTTGAGAAGCCGTGCTCTGTTTGACCTCATGAAGGTCTACAAGGATGAGCTGGAAATTTGGTTACCACATCTAGGTGGGGCTGAGGGACCTTCCCTGGGTGCAGAAAGGAACCTAATGATTCCATGATTCTAAGTCAGCACCTCTCTTGGGAATTACTCATTTCTGTTGGGATAAATCACTTTGGGTCTCTCTTGACCAATATTGACTCGCACCTCGGTTTGATTTTTGGAGTCCAAGCCAGTTTGCCTTCGCCACTGCTGTCACTAAAACCCAACAACAAATATAACAAATACCCATAGGTTTGGTCCTCTTTGAAAAAGAGAAAACACAGTCGAATAGTTTGAGAGTACTGAATCCTTTCACTTAGCAGCTTGTCTCAAGGCTTGCACTGGAACTGGGATTAACTCATTGCCATAAAGTTCCCTCAGTGTAAGGATGTCAGTTACTGCCTACCTGAATTATGAAAGAGATATCATTTGAAATAATACTGCTGGGGTATGATATCTTTTGGCTTGGATTACCAAACCAGACTGCATGTGAAATTGCAACTGAATTGCTTTCCATGATTTATGTAATTAATCTGCTTGCTTTTAATTTAGATGTTGTTCCTGTGCCTGCTAAGTCATTAGCACAGGATTAAGCTTGAATTTGAAACTCTGTAAACAGATGATAGTGATTTTTTTGCTAGCTGATCTTTGTCTTCAGCTTTGACCCCATAGCTAGGCTTGCAAAAACCTTTGGAAAAGGGGAGAAATGCATATAAAAATCACAGAAGATGTGAAGTCTTCACTGTACGTGAAAAGCAGGGGTTTTTTTTGGTCACATGAGACTTTTTCTAAAGTATTTTACTGTTCAAATCTGAAAGTTGAGATTAAATTAACCAGCAGTGTCTTCTTTAACTGAGATGTTACCTTGAAGTTTGGGAATGCACTTCACTTACCATGTTCTAAGGAAAGTTTGCATGTACTTTGATAATTTTCTAAAAATAAATTTAGTAACTAATAGCATAACAGTAAAGATCTTTAAAAGAAAAAAAAGGAGGGGAAAAAGCCATATTAGTAAAAATGTGATGTATGTACTTTCAGATCTATCTATCTTGTGAGTAAAAAATGTTTAAATTTGGTGAAATTATGATGCCTATTTTTTCTTTGAAATTAAATTGAATTTCTGGATGAGCTGAGATGCATTATTGTATGCATTAAAGATTATACCTAATGCAAATGCTTGCCATCTTCAAATTCTTTGGGGTCTTCCTAGTGTTTTTAATATGCAATGTTCAAAACCTGTGTTTCAGCTAGACAAGGCAGCACTTTGTTTCCAAAAGAAGGGTTTAACAAAATGACCTTTAATTGAGAAAGACTTGGATTGTCTTTATATGATGTTTCAATTGAGTCCAAGTAGTCTTTTGATTCGTTTCTGCTCCACTGACCACATTAGATGTGCCTCCACACTGAAGATCATTGCTTCTGATACACTGTGTGACTAGCTCTTGCCATCAAATTCCAACACTGATTTTAAATACCTTTGGTCTTTTTGTTATGTACAGTTGTATGGATAATATGACTTCTTTTTGCCTGTGTTAAAGCAATGTTTATGCATGGCAGTCATTGGTCTCCTGTTTTTTTCTTATTCTGCAGCTCCAATTCTTCTTGCAATCAAGGACAGACTTGTAGGAACTGTGGGTTGCAGACAGCAGAGCTTTCTGACCAGAGGCATCCCAGAAAGCTTCTCTGTTCTGCTGTTGCAAGACACACTTGTTGCTTGGTTTGTAGTTAGATGGTGTGCACATAAGGTACCTGTAAGATGATCAGAGCTTGATATTCTTGACGGGCTCAGGTTGGTGACTTGAGGCGGGAGGGGATTTCTGCCTTTGTCACCCTCAGGCAGCCTATCACTAAAGGGAGAAGGTTTTCCTGAGGGGTTTATCATAGTGTGAGAACTAGGTTGGATCTTAATGCTTGCAATATTTTTATTTGCCCATAACATTTAAATACATCTTCAGGTAACCATTTGCCTTATAGCTATCTTCCATTATTAGGAAAATTGACTAAAACATGTTGTTATCCGTCCTTTATATTATGTAGTATTACCTTGTAAGGTAGATGCTTGGCTGGTATAAACTGTCACAGCTTTGTCTGGAGCTGTGACAATTTACACCAGCTGAGAATTTGCTCCCTGTGTCCTATGGCACTTTATTACAGACCCATCGCTGATGGGTTAAATCTTAATTACTTGCGTAATGTCATATATAAATATATATATATATATTTACAGGCATTCTATGGGGTACTGCTGCCTATGGATAAAGATTTGTACCCTAACCAGATCATTAAAATTTTTGCATTAGCTGTATGTGCAAAAGATATATTGTTACAAAGAATGCATCATATATATCTCATGTAGTACATATTATGTTGCTGTATGTTGTTAATTTCAGATATCATTACTCTTGAGGCCCTACCTCAAATTTTGTATTTATGTGTACAAATGCAATTTATTGTATTATATATTTGCCTAATATATTTGGATGTGATAAATTAAAATTATTCAATAATGTATGGGCTCTAAAGACTCTAAATAAATGTCCAGTGTTTAAAACAGAAATTACATCAACTTTTCTGGTGAATGAAATGTCTCTTTTTCCACCACCTCCTTCTCCACCCAACACACACCACAAACATCATTCTTACTTAACACACAGCCTTAAGGTATCTGCAGAATTGATCCATTTGATTGTTAGAAACATTGAGCAGCAACTGGAAACAGCCCTCCTGGGAAATGGGGATGTTGCACAGCTGCAGAAACAAGTATCATTTAAATGACTGGTTTCTTAGCTATTGAGTGTTCTGTACCTTGTGGAACAATTGATTGCTTAACAGAGGACCAACTGGATTTGCTTAAATCCTTCTTATCCTATCAATTCAATCATCCCAAACGTTGTTAACTGTTAAAAACAGGAGAGGTTCATATCTACTGGAGATGTAAATGGAAGGCTGAAAGGAGGAGCAAGTGAAGAAGGAAAGTGTAAGGAACAGTTTCGGGTGTTATCGTACCTTGTGTTTGAAGTTGAATTCCTGCCATGTGGTGAGGGCCATGTGCCACAACACTGATTTGGAAAGCAGATTCTTTCCTTCCCACCCTGCTATGGAAATGGTACTTGTCCAACCTGTTTCACTGTCGGCAGACACGAGCTTTAGAGAAACTTTCCCCAAATACAGTAGCTGAAGCACGATGTCAGGACGTGCCATCAAAAGTGGTAACACAAGAGATACCTGTGCCAAGTGCATGATTCATTTCAGGCGAGGGTCTGAGCCTGAAGACTCTAAGCTACATAAGACTCTGCTGTATAGCTAAGTGGCAGGACTGTTTCACCACTTCTGGTACTTTGTGCCTGCGTGGGTAAAGGAGCTGGTAGGACCTGGTGATGGGAGACTACAGTCACTCTTTGCACGTTATCTGTGGAGGTGGATTTCATTTTGGGGAAGTCCAAAGTTACCAGCGAGCATCATGAGAGTCCTGAGAGAAAGCTAAGTGCCATTAATACCCTTTTCAGGAGGAAAAACTGAGGCATATGGAATGTGTCAAACACCCAAAATCAACCAGCGTAAGTCAATGATACAACACACTGATTTTGGGAGTAAGAGACAGTCATTTGCTGTCACCATTAGGCATCTACTGCATCAAATCTTTAAACTCATGGGAACAGATAAAAATCCATGTCCTTTTAACTTGGTTGTATGGATTTACCATGGCTACAATTTAAACCAACGCATGTTACTTAACAACTGCAAGAAAGGCACGTGTTCTACTACAGTGCTCACAGGTCTGCTTAGTCTGAAATAGTTGTACTCTTTTGGTGCTGAAATTCCTATGGTCAGTGTGGAGGTTGAAGGACACATCTTACACCAAATAGATTATTCAGCTGTAAAGTTTAGTTTAGACTTTTCAGTCTTCGAACATTAGCTAGCCATGTGTTTGGGAATTAAAAATAGTAAAAAAAATGAGCAGTAGGTATTGCTCCATGACTGTGTACAGAAGTAGAAAAATGATTTCTCTTTGTAACGTTTCGCTCTGATGGATTTGTTAGTTACTTATGTAATTATAAACTCTAACGTGGATACTTTTAGCCTGCTGAACTGATTCTATAGTCCCTTACAAGTATTTGTCAGTGGGTAAGGCAAACACGGCGCGTAGTAATCCCCCCTCCCTTTCCACCTATTCCTCTTCACAGCAATTGGGTGTAAGCGCTGCTAATTCTTGCCCTCTACTGGCGGCAAAGCAAACTTGGCTCTTACGGATCTCAAGTATCCCCGTGCGGCCAGGCTTTCCAGGGACGCAAGCCTTATTTGTGAATCGAGGAGGTTTTCTACCCCATGAGCTACAGGCGGTGGGCTTTGTTTTTCTTTTATTTTTCTTATTTTTCTTATATATATATTATCTTTTTCCCAGGTGGAAGCACTGCTGTCTCCCAGCGTTTGCAGTGCAGCTGGCAACTGAGCCCACACGTGCTAAGGTACCCGTGAAGTAATAGTGCTTTTAATTGCATTTTAGCTGTGGCACACAGACAGCCCTGCAACTGCTCAGAGAGACACTGGGCCCGCCCAAAAATCCTTCCTCAAACTACAAAATGTCACAAGCTTTGTGGCTGGCAGGACTAGTGGTTTAACACCACACAGTTAGCAACTTCACAATAATTTAGGTCAAAACCAAGATGCATTCAATGACCAACGGAGAGTGCAAGAACAATATTCACAGGAGTATTATCTGAGCTGAAATCCAGCTCAGTTTCCAGGACAAACGTTTCACTATTGCAAAAGTACCTTCAGATTTTTTTTTATTGCTATGAATATTCAGGAACACAGTTTTAATTCTTATCTGGAAGTCAGGCTTTTCAGCTATTTATACTTCCCATAAGAACATATCAGAAGGTCAGATTTTCTGGCCATAAAGGAAGATGATTTGCTGCCATTAGGGGAGGTGTAAGAATAGTGTTGGCTGTAAAAGGGGATTTTTTGTTTTCCATCCATTTTCCCTATACTTTCTCCATATGAACAGCTGAACATACGTGCTCTCCAAATGCTCTCCAAATGTGTGATCATTTGGGCATTGAGCTGGACTACAGGAAGAGCCACAACTGTGGGACCAGCCTTTTTCAGAGCACTCACTTTTTACCAAGCTGCTTGTGCTACTTGTGCAGTACCTGTGGGCTTTTGGATGCTTATGGTGAACAGAAGAACAAACCAGCAATGGTTAGGATATTCTTTATCCATGAGATTGCTCAAGATGTGTTTGAAACTGGGCTTTACAGCTGATACCATGGTGCAAATTTTTGCATGTACCCACAGTAATTTTTTTATAAACGACATTTAATCCAGACTTAGGTTAAACAGATCTGTCTGAGAATCATCTACAACCAGTTTAAATTGTATATCCACTTAAGACTCTGCATCAAGTGGAAAATGGAAAACTTGAATTAGATTCAATTTGGTGTCTAGATAGACACAGGTTTTACTACCAGATAAGCACAAACAGATCTAAGCTAATAAGAATTTGATATACAGACCTGTTCCACAAAAAGAAATCTCTAGAATCAGATAGTAGCTGCTATGCAGAGCACTGATGTTTCCAGGATGGAATAGAGGGGTGTGTCTTCACGTGCTGAGGTACCATTGCCTCTTTGTCTTGTTGCTATGGTTATGTAGAGTGTCGGTGTATATCCACACACACTTGTACACCATGTGTGTCAGCCCCGTGGCTGACAACAGAGCACCCTAGCCAAAGGGAAGAAGCTGCAAAGTTACAGTCGAAGAAAAAAAGTTGTTTTGGTACACTGGAGATAAATTACTGAGGTGCTTTCTGAGTGGCCACCCCAGAGGTTTCCTGGAGTGCATTACCTTGCTGGCAGCCAGGAACAGCTGTTTCCAGACATCTCACTAATTAAGTAATTAGGCAACCAAGTCAGACTGTTTGCTCTTGCCAATGTAAATGTGTATAAATGCAACTGCACCCTTAAGATGGGCATGATTTTTATGGTATCATCCTAACTTTGTCCAAATGTACAGCTTATTATTTAACGTTTAAGATGGCTGGAATCTGCACTGTGCAGCACAAAATCACGATGAGGGGAAGCAGCAGAGAGGATGATCCTGGGGCTTTGAACTGTACATCAACTGGAAATCTCACTCTGCTCCTGTTCGGTAGGGTGGGAACATCATCTGGGGCCAGTAAATTGTCCTTCAAAATTAAATGAGGTGTTCTGCAGGGAAGAGTCATTGCATAAAACTGAGGCATGTGGTACGCTGCTCCTTGCCAAGGACCGAGCCAAATTAAAAGGCTGGAACGAAGAAATATTTGAAGACAGGTTTTAGAACAGCTATCAGAGCAGATTCTCATATGGCTCACGAGTATCTTTAAATACTTTACCTCCCTTTTACACGTTAGAGACATGAAAGCGCAGTTACAGGAGTTCAGCAAGGACATGCAAGAAGCCGAGGAATGGCACAGGTTTCTGTATTATATCTCAGAACTTCTTTGTGTTTATTCATACGTGGCATAAATTATTACTAAGAGTAAATAGTTAATGAAGGTTGATTCTTACGCCGAGAAGAAGGGGAAGGTGCCCTGGAGCCGCTGGCGGAGCTGCGCGGCCGCACCTCGCACCCGCCTGGGCCGCGGGACGTGCCGCAGCGGGCGGCGGGCACCTCTCGCTCGGGGGGTTCCCGTTCCGGGGGAGCGGGGCCGGGTGCGCCGCGCGGGGCTCCCCCGCTCCGCTCTGTGCGCGGCCGTGGCCGGGCGGCGGCGCTGGCGAGGCCCGGGGGGGCCGCGCGTCACGGCGGGGGGCGGGCGGGGAGCCCCCGCTGCGGGGGCGTCGGGGCCGCGCCTGGGCAGCGGGCGGAGCCGCCGCCGCCTCCTGCCGGAGCCGCTCCGCGCGTCGGAGGCTGCGCTCGGCTCCGCTGGGCTCGGTGCGGCTCCGCAGCAGCTGCCGGCGGGCGGGGAGGGAGCGAGCGGGCGCCGCCGCCCGCGCCGCGCCGATGGGTCTCCTCCTGCTCCTCTGGGCGTGTGCGGCCGCCGCCGGGGCAGGTGAGGGGCTGGGCCGGGGTCCGTGGCGGGGCAGGTGTCCGCCCCGGCCGCCTCCCCGGGGAGCGAGGGCCGGGCTGCCGCCCGGAGTGTGCCGGCGGCGGGCGGAAACTTTGCGGGGAGGCGGCGGGGAGCGGGAGCCGCCCCGGCCGTGCCGGCAGGCGCCGCGGCGGGGCCGGGCATCCCCCGCTGCGCCGAGCGGGGCGGGCGCGGGGCTCCGCGGGGCGCAGCCGGGCTCGGCCCCGGCGGGGCGGGCGCTCCGCGGGGCTGGGGGCAGGCGTGGGAAAGTTTTGCGAGAGCGGCGTGCGGGCTGCGCCCCGCGGGGAGCGGGAGAGCGGCGGGCGGCGCGGGGTCCGGGCGGGCGGAGCGCGGTGGCGGCCCCGGGCTCTGTCTGGGCGGTGCGCGGAGCTGCCCGCGGTACCGGGCGGGGGGCGCGGCGGTACGGGCGGGATGCGGCTGCGAGCGCGTTATTCCAGCCGGTGCCGTGCCGGCTCCGGTATCTCTCCAGCCTTGCGCGACCCAAGTACCGCTTCTTGTTCCTTGCGAAGGCTTTGTTCTTGGTCCCCGGGTACCGCTCCTCCTCGGTTGGAGCTGCTGAGGGGCACGTTTCGCCGTGGCGCTTGTAGCTATTCTCAAGGAAATCACCCGGCACAATTATCAGAAGTGCAAAGGAATTAATGTTTTATAATTAAATCCTTATAGTAATTATAACCTCATCAAAACCTACAGAGACATGCGGCGTAAAAATAGTTGGAAGAAAATACCGCCCGTCCCTTTCATAGTGGTGTTACCCCTGATAGTGCACACAGAGACTTTAAATGGTCAACAGGACCCAAAACTCTACTACTCGGAAAGTTCTTTGTATGCAACAATTGCCACTGAAGTTGTGAGAGGAAAGAGCAAAATGCCTCTTCTTTACCATTTGAATGTTTTCACGTGGGTACGTGCAAATGGCTTGGTTGTGTTGAGTGTGCTTTAAGTAAAAGTTTTTCCATCCCCAAATAGCACGTTACACATGTCGAGGAGATTATAAATGTGCTCCATATGTTGCATGGCTGCACATTAGCTAGATGGAGCGTGGCATGATTGCTGGTGCTTGGGTGTAGGTGATAAAGGCAGAAGCAGAGAATAAAAGCTGTCAGAGCTGTAAGGCAGAATTAATTTCTTTTAGGGATTTCCTAGTGACATCATTCATAATTATATGGCTTAATCCTCTAATCTACTGTAGTGCCTTCAGTTCACATTGGGCCGAATCCACCAAGTCCTGAGATGATTTTTACTCCCGCCCACCTGCCTGAAGCATTTGGAGTGTTGCTTGTGTAAGCCACTGATTGAAGGGAAATGGCCCAATTACTTTAAATAGGAATTGAAAGCAACATCATCCAGAATCGGGCCCAGGCGTTGCACAGCTCTCCAGTGAGAGCAGACGGCTTGATGCTTAATTTTTACTTCAGAAAGAGATGGTAATTCCAGCTGCTTGTTCCCCTGAAGAGAGACAGCATAAAATACTAGATGCAAGTGTGGTTGATATGCCTGTGGTATCTGTCTGATAGACTGGGGGAGACCACAGGGGAAAAGGAGACTTGGTTATCATACTGAAGCTGCTGATTTGTTGTTTATTAATTATTAACTAGGTTTTTGAGTGCCTGCTGCCGTTTGAAGACCCAGCTCAGGAAAATGATTAGGTATTTAAAGCAGTGTAGACTCTTGCTAAATAGTTACTGTGACATTAGAAATGGTCTCTTTTTTCGAAAGTATTTTAAAAGCTGGGAGGGAGAACACCGAAGCTGTCACACAAGGTCCTTCACTGGCATAAATTGAAACCTGTGGAGCTACAGTGATGTATACTTGTTGAGCCTTGGGTATTCAGGCTGGAATGAACAGCTTTAATAGAGCAGTGAAGCTACTGTGATTTATGGGAGTGCCTATACTTGCTCGCTGTGGTTTCTGTCCCCACCCTGTTGATGGCTGTGACAGAGCTTTCACTTAAATGGGGTTGAGATTTGTCTTACTGAACACAGCTTGTCCTTTCTGTTGAGCAAGTTTTAGTACCTACTTGACCTCCCTTCATATTAGTAGATTATTGCTGATCTGAATAGATGTAACCCCTTTCTAATGAGGGACAGCATACCCTTGTTTCTCACAGGGACGGCAAACACTTGTCTTTGCTGATAGGTAAGTTCACACCATTTACATTGTGCTGCTTTTCTGTTGAATGAAAACCTTAGAAGAATAACAAGTCCTTTCTTGTTTTGGTGCTGGTCTTTATTCCAGGAGGGAAAGGTGTTCTTGGTGCACCAATGTGGACAGTATCAGTTGTGGTCATTCAGTGCCTGAGTGTCTAGGGTGGAAGTCAAAGATAGTACTAAAAGCCTGATGATGTTGCTGATTATCTGGGAAGCTTTTACCTTTGGAGAAGTTTATCTGGGTTCTCTAATATTCTCCAATTCCAATTTTCTAAAAAAGGTGTTTATCCCCATATCCTTATGAAAGCACTGTGTATGTATGGATGCGTCAACACTCTTGGAGCTTCAGTTCCATCAGATGCCTCTAGATGTTAATTTTCTTTCTAGAGTAAGGTTGCTAGAGACCTCCTAAAGCTGTGTTTTCAGTATTTTTTACTGCTCTGTCTCTTGTGGAGTAGAATCCTCTATGTTAGCACAACATGTTATTCCAACAACTTTTAATCCTTGAGAAAAAGAAAAAGTGCTGGAGTACAGAAGATTTATGAGTAGTATATGTAACTTCTTGTTCGTTCTGTACACCTCAGTAGTTTCTCAGAGCCTTTCAAAGAATCGAACTAGATTACTTGCTGCTTAAATGATCCAGAAGTATAGTCCTGGAATAACAAATCAATCAATTTAGACCTAAGTGTGAAGTCTACTTAGTGGAAATCAATCTGGACATGCCTTACAGGTAATGTCCTTGCTCCATGGAAGTCAATGGGACTTTTACCATTGACTTCAGCTGTGTCAGGATTTCATTCTTGGAGCCTGTTCCTGTTACTAACGATGTTACTGAAAAATTTCATTTAGGAAAGTGTTTGGATTCCACATGAGGTGTTTGACCTGTGTCTCAGGCAGATCTCACGTCCCTCTTAACTGCTGTGTTGAGAGAAACACTGAGGTCAGGCTGACCTCTTCCCATCCCTGGAAAAAAGGAGGTATGTTTGATGAATTTGGTGTGCTAACCATTAAGCTGCCCTGAGCTCATCAACATGGCATTTTCAAACTTGTGGAGTTTGTGTCTTTTCTGCCCATCCCATCAGGTCCCTACCAGATTGAAGAGTACTCAGGCATTTCCTGGGCATAAGCCTTTTATGAATTTCAGGTTTAGGTTTGTACTTTTCCAGTAGGCTCTCCCACAGCCCAGAGGTGCTGCAGCTGGTTTGGGTCAGTGAATATCTGCTGTTTGTAGGTAGGCTTTGGCAACAACAGAGGTGTGCTCCAGAAGCAATATCAAACACTTTGGTGAGTCACCCAAGGCTCTTAGTCTACAGGATGGTGTTATTTGCCCTGCTACCATATCTCCTCCAGGGTCCTTTGGTCCAGCTGGGAAAATGGATTACATTTAGGCTATGAGCTGTGGCCTGGTCAGTTGGTTGCAGCTAGGTAGGAAATGTGAGAGGAATTTTCAGTCCTTACATTTCCCTGGAAATAGTGTGGCCAATAGATGAATGCAGCAAATCTCTCTCATCGTTTTACATAGGTGGTTATGTTTTCCTTTATTTATTACTCTTTCACCTTATGAAGATACTGGATAAATATATCAGTTTTAGAATGTTTTAACACGTGTGTA
Organism: Aphelocoma coerulescens; assembly: GCF_041296385.1. Lineage (NCBI taxonomy): Eukaryota > Metazoa > Chordata > Aves > Passeriformes > Corvidae > Aphelocoma > Aphelocoma coerulescens. The sequence continues at coordinate 6,382,136 of NC_091019.1, forward strand.
GTAAGAATCTCTGGGAAGGAAATAGTTTAATTGAAAGACTTGGAATAGAATATATTCTCTTTCCTGCAGCAGAGCCACTGTCTTATAAGTAATTACTGTGTACAGTGTGTGTGTGAGTGGGAAGGTACTAGAAATGTCTGTGCTAGGTACTCTTCTCTGTTCTTTGCATTACGTGATTTGAAATAAAAATTGATCTAACGCTCTCTGCCTCCAACAGCTGTAGGATTTGGAATGGATCCTGACTTACAAATTGATATCATCACAGAGCTGGATCTGGTGAACACAACCCTGGGGGTAACACAAGTGTCAGGACTACACAATGCCAGCAAAGCATTTTTATTCCAAGGTGAGAGAAATATCTTCAATTTTCTTATCTCGCTTCTGTCTGCATGAGGTCATAAGAGCTTTGATGTTTAACTGATTCCCTGTAATGGTGGTCTTACTTAACTGGTGCTTTCTTTCATTTCTATTTATTTGATTTAGTTCTTGAAGTACAGATGATACTCTTGTCTGTGTGTGTTGTCAGGTAGTTGCAAGGAATATTTAGGGAAATATTTCTGGGTAGGTTTTCAATGCTGCCCAATATTTATTTCTCACTAAATATGTCTGAGTGGTTCCAAGGGATGGACTTCGTTGTGTTCTTTTGTTTTTTTCCTCTGTGATCATATACATGCAGAGAGACACACAGTAAAGCTGTGTAACTATGAGAAGGCATTTAATGTGTTGACACTGATTGGTAATGTAGCAGGTCTTTCATCAACTTTGTGAAAACTGCTAAAGTGGCCAAATAGAACGCTTTTGTATTTAACTGTCCAAGCTGAGTATCAAGGACAGGATAAGTCACTTTGAATTGTGATTTTTTTTTTTTTTCTTCTCCCTTCATTAAATCTTCTAACATAAAGTTTGTGAAATGTTTTAAAGTGACATTGGTTTTGTTTGTATTTTTACTGAGTGAAATTCTGGATGTAGTTTTACAATGTATTTAAGTAAGGTCTAGATTAAGGGACAATGTCCCAAGGAGTGGAAGCAGTGAGTTGCTACGATATACTGATTAGGCAAGAAGGACATTTCTATGACTTGAGATTAACATGGGAATTAAAGCACAATTGGGAACATTTTTATTGTGGAGACTTCCTATGTTTTTTCTTTACTGTGCTTTTCTCAGTGTTGAAATGTGCATGTTAGTGTCTCCCTTTTTCATATCTATCTTCTGTAGCTGTTTTTAGAGGCAAATGATTATGATCTCATTTAGCTTCAGTTCTGGATCTGCAGTCCAAGCTGACTTTACTGTAAGTAATAAAGGAAGTGGGTCTCTAATCTTAGTTCATTCTTTATCTGGCCAAGACCAGTTTAGGAGTCAGAGCAGAGAGACTTCTGGAGAACACCTCAGGATTTGTTTCCTGTCTTTTATGATACAAGGAGCTTAATTTTCACTGATTCCCAAATTAGTGTCCAGAAGAGCAGCATTGACTCCTTTCATTTAAAGATATCAGTTGTTTTTCTTTTGATACCCTGACTCCAGGTTTGTGTATTATGTACAAACAGTATTAAAGTATAGTCATTCCTCTAAGAACTGCAGTGGCCTAAATATGTTAATAATTCCAATTGCTGTTCCATGCAGTTAATTGCAACCATGCTGATGAGCTGTTGTGGTGAGTTTTCAGACTGGTGGTCAGAGCTGTAGGGAAGAAGTCCAAGATGTGTTTGTCAGGACTTGGATTGAGACCATTGCGACTGAAAGCAGCTTTGAAAGGTTAATGGCGAAGATGTTTTGTTTATTCTCTTATTTTCTCCTTGGAGTTGCCCACCTGTAGTTTAGGAACTGGTGTAAAAAAGGTGGAACTTACAAAATTCATATGAACAGGTAAACTGAAAGATAAATGTTCATGGGAAGCAATAAACAAACATTCACTGTATGAAATGAATAAACAATGTGAAGACTGTAGTTAGGTAAATAAAGCTTTTTTAAATTCCCAGAACAGAAGCTCTTCTTGCGCGGAACAGCCCTGTGCTTGAGTATCACCTCTAGTGTAAAACTTCCTGGAAGGTGGCTCAGGAAAATGACTCTTCAGTAAAGCTCATCAGCCCTTGGGTCGTGAAAAGACTGAAGGCCTTTGCTGTCAGCTGGGATGGAAGTCTGAGGCTGCCCTGTTGTCTTCTTCCCTTCTTGTTCCTATCTGTTATTTGTTAAATGTCAGCTGTATGTTGGCAGCTGCATGCATTCCCTTTTTAAGTCACAGAGGTGACTTACTGTACAACTACAGTCTGGCTGTGTGCCAGGTCCTTTGGCTGGAACCAGGAGATACTCCTGGTTTGATTTTTACCTTGCCATACAGTAAAACCAATATAGAACTCGGAGCAATGTATGGACGATTGCTATGTTGAAGTTAGAAGTAATACTTTCTCCCTTTACAAAAAAACCCCTTGTCCAACATGACACTCCCAGAGGAGAGGAGAGTCTAGAAGTCAGTGCTTAGTTTCAGAATTACTGTATCCTCTTGGACCAGCTATTCCTGCCTGGAAGATGTGGTCCTCTCAGCACAGCTCTGCTCTGGTTTGTCCTTACCACGTGTGAGCAGGTCATGTGTGCTGTGCCTTGCTGTGCCTTGCTGTGCCCCACTGCTGCAGTGTGCCCTTGGAGCCTCTGGGCAGGGCTGGACCTGGTTCACCTGGCAGCACGATTACTGCACATGGAGCGACATTACAAGACCTCTTCCCTAGCAGGCTTTCACTGCTGAGGATTCCCTAGTTTAGGAAATAAAAAGAGTTTGTATGTTCTTTGGCATGTGGTTTTTACAGTGACAGTTTTGCCTGCTACCTTTGACAACAATGTATCAGGGCTCTGAGCTTACATAAAAGTTCCCCATGGAATATTTTCTGTCTTGTGAGATGGCTATACTGGAGCTGTTAAAACTGAAGGTGTTCTTTTGCATGTCCCAGCAAGTTTACATCTTTGAGGTAGAGAAATGGTAATTTTTCCCCAACCCGGACAGTTACATGTCCAGGGTAAGTGAAAATATGGAATGTTCTCCTAAGTGAGATTCTTTTTCTGTGAATTAAACTATTTGAAAGAGAAAGCTCTATAAGTTTTGAGCATTCTTTCAGTTGCCTTTAGAGGCAAAAAGAGGAAATGAAAAAGGGGCATGATATGAAGATATGCACAAAAGAAAGAGTAACTATTATTTTTAATTAGGCTTTTGATCTCTTACAGTAAGTGACATACTGTTTGTTATGTAGTTTCTGGGGAGTGATGTCATGATTTAATTTATCCTAGAGAAAATGTAGAAAGACTCTTTTCCCTGGAGAGTTTGTGATTTCAGTCTGAGACCATCCCAGTGAAGCTGGTGAAGTATTCTGATTTTTTAGTAATATTGATACTAACAGCCAAACCTCAGATTTCTGTGTGAAGCAGCTTTATAGGCAAAGAAACAAATTCAGCTCTGTTGCAAATTGTGTGACAGCGTGGTAGAACCAAAGTGGCAATTGAGAGATGTGGGCTGCCTTTGGGCAAGCAAATCTGTTCCTAATTCAGAAAACCATAGAAACCTATAATTAAGTGTGGTCATCTGAGTGGTCCTGCTGGGCATGGACTTTGATTGTTAGAGTATTTCAGCTGGATTTTTGATTGTTCAGTTCCGTTATTTGTATGTTTCAGTTCAAATGGGGATGAAGAAATTTAAAAAAGCAGTGTAAGTGCTGACAGTGTGAATTAGAGGAAATGTAGAAATGTAAGTCATAATTGCAACTCTGCAAACAGTCTGATTCTTAAGATCCCTAACATTGTGGGGTCTTAATTATGTGTGTTTTATACACACAAGAGTGGGGAAAAATGTCTTTGTGGGCAGATGAGTTGCTCTAGCATGAAGGGACAAAGGAGAGCAAGTGGAGATGCTTGACCAGAGTGCTCTTGGGGAATGGGGCACCCAGGATCCTGATGTCTGACCCCTATCTCCGACCATGAGGCCAGTGAATTCAAGGAAATGGTTCTGGGGGTGGGTGGAAAATCTGCCTCAAAGAAACATATGGGAAATATGAATTTTTCGCCTAATGCCTTACAATAACATCTTGCAAACATTGAACGTAAGACATCTGTAAATAGTATCTTAGAGACATGACAAATTTACAGGATCAGAACAGGATTATCATGTAAATTGTAGTACATTGAGAAACCCTGAGCTATGGCTCCTTTGATGGGGCTCAGTCCTGTTCTCTGTTTCAGATAGCAGGGAAGTAGGGCTTGTCCCGACTCTGACTTATCAGGCTCTTGAGGTCAGTGGCAGAGGAAAGCTCTGATGATAAATAACGCAAGAGGATGTTAAGTGGTCATCTTGTTTCTAGATAGACTGAGACCAGTTTCTAGCCTAGTTGTTAAATTATGTGATTACTTTAACCCATCTAACTTTTGTTCCATGTTCAGTTCCTGTTGTGGAAGTAAAATTTTTGCAACCTGCCAGCTCTGCCTATTTCTTTTTAATTCTTCCTGCAACATCTCTTTTGAGCTAACAGACACTTAAAGCCTTTACTTAAAAAACAGTTTCCCCCCACCCCCGAAAGTTTATTAAGGCTTTGCTGTTTCCTTTCCTAGCAATCTGGCAGTATTTTTCAACTTAGCCTTTAAATTAGGAATGGTCTTTTTACTATGTATACTATGTTTAGCACTCAGCAAAAGGAACCACCAAGTACTGTTCAAAGTCTAGAGATACACAGTGCTTTGTTCTTGACCGTTTCTTGACTTGTATTAAACACCCACTGGATTTCTAAGAGAAACACCTGGCCTGGAGCTCCTGCAGCACAGAGTTCAGTCATGTTCCTTATTCCCACTTTGTACTAGAGACTGCTGAGTTCTTTTCTGTGCCATCACGGCTCCAACAGGAGAGGTGAAAAAATAACAAGTATCTTAAAGCACAGGGAAAGGCAGTGTTTTTGTGCAAAGAAGAGTGAAACTTGCTGAGTTCCTGAAACAAAAGGACTGTCCTGCTTCAGGCCAAAAGAGAGATCAAAGCTGCACTTCTAAGATGGGTAGAGGTGCCTCCCGGAAGACTCTCCTGAGCTTCCAGATGAAGTGCAGTCCTCTCTGTTGGTGTTTTCCTTCAGTGTTTTATGAATCCTGACTTTTTCTAGACTAATTCCTCACTTAGAGAGTAGAAGTGTTTCCAGATCCCACTCCAGGAATCTCAGTCCAAGAAGTCAAGTTTTGCAGTGCCAAACTGAAAGAGGTTTGAATGCTGGCCAGCTCTGCCATGTTTTGGTGGATAAGAGCAATTGCCTAAGTTGATCTTATCATCAGGAGTGGGCACATATCCTTTATTTCAGGCATGCTAGCTCTGCTTCTGGTAGGATAGTCCTCAGCATATGTTTGTGCCCTGGTGATGTGCTTGGGGCAGCAGCTCAGCACTGAGCTGTGCTCACTGAATTCCAAGGCCAGGTGAAGGCTGCTGCCTTTGTCCATCTGTGCTGAACTTCTCACCCTCAGTCTCAGTGGCCTGGGTACTATGGCCAAAGTTTTAATCCACTTCAAGTGTTAAACTCTGTTATGCCAGCATAATGTGCAAGGTGTGTGAGCTGCAGAGCTCAGAAAATAGCCAAGGACTGGATGAGAGGGAGCAGATAACAGCTGAGGGAGGAAACATGTCATTACTCTTCCTGGGGCAGGTGGTGGGAGGTCTGCAGTGAGCAGGAGAGATAAACTTTTAATTTTGGAATTCAGGCGTCAGTCCCTCTTTATGTGAGATAATGAGACAAGAGTCATTGCTTTCCGTGGGATCTCTCCTGCTATGTTTATAGGAAATATTAAGTATCAGCAGTGTTGTTTTTACAGAGCAGAAATATTGCAGTAGCAGAAAAATTAGGAAGGCACAACATGGGTGGCTGGAAATCTTAGTTCTGCTTTCAGCTGTCACAGGAGAGAGTAGCTCTAGTATCTTTTGCCATGATGGTGTATCTGGATATCCCACCTTGTGGGAGTGCTGGGGCTTTTGGGGCAGACTCTCTGGGCACACCTGAGGCTGCTGGCAGCCCCTTCCTTCATGTGCTTTGGGACAGTTGGCAAAGCAGCTGATGACCCTTGCACTGTTGGAAAGGAGTGTCTGTTTATTATTTTTTTTTTTTTTTTAACCAGGTATTACCCACTGTCACTTGGACTTGTGGCTGTGTGCCTGCGCAGCTGCTCCCCTCCAGCTGGACAAGATTTTTTTTTTTTTCCCTTTTAAAATACACTTTCCCTGAGTTACTCCTGGCCTGGGCGAGGGACTGGACTGTTCTCTGAGGTGGGTCTGGCCAGAACCAGCAGTACATCCCCTCACAGGGGTGTCCTGCAGCTCATCACACCACACAGGTTTATCTTCATGGAAACTCTGCAAGCTCCTTGAACTTGTGAGCTTTTATTTTATTTTTGAAATGTCAGAGTGAGGTATTTTGCCATTGCTGCGTCATGCTGTGTAGGCCTACTCTGGTTCCTACAGGGGTGAGTAAATTTGGGGTTTTACTCCATGTTGCCTGTGGGATGCCTGTCCTGGGCCTCCTGGGAGTTCATGAGGGAGAGGCAGCTGCCATCAGATAAAAAGCTTTTGTATGTGTCAGTAAAAACGCCTTGACACCTGAGGTGTGGATCAGCCTCTTGCCCCCGTCATGCGGTAACATTCCTTGGTGCTTAATTTTGGCTGTTTCTCTTGTCTTCCACTGAGGTGTCCCTTCTGAGAATCCCTCTCTCACCTGGGCATGGCAGAATTGGTGGTTTACTCAAAGCTGATCTGCTTTCAGGGCTGGCTGGCTCTGAAGGCAGCCATGGGCACCTCTCTTACCAGTGTGCGTCTGGTAATGATGGAGACTTGTGGGGTTGTGAGAAATAGGGCCCAGCCCATCCTTTGGAGAGTGATATCCTCACTGGTGCTTCACACCCATCCCTTGAGATGTTCCCTTGTTTTACCAAGCTCCAGCCTGGTCCTTAGGAGCCATGGCAGCTGCCTACCATCCCAGAGTGTTGACAGAGGCATTAGCCCTTTGTCAGAGCTGCTCTGTGAAGCACAGCTAAAATGAGAATTTAAATAGGATGCCAACAGCTGGGCTGACTGCACCCAGCAGGATGGAGGAAACTGTGACTTCTCTGATGGAGATGGTTTCTGGGCTTGTGTCCACCAGCAGGCCTTGATCTCTTCTTGGGGTCTTGAGTGCTTGTCTTGCTTTCACCCCTTCCTTCCCTGCTTTTCACCCCTTCTTCCCTCTGTAGAAGCTGGGAATGAGGGGGGTGAAAGCTGGAGGTCTAGGGACGAGGACTGAGTGACAATGACATGGTTGGGATGAACAGGCTCCCCTGAGAGCCAGGAGTGACACAGGCTGGTGCTGGGCACATGGGTGGAAGCAGCTGGATGAGGTGAACTCTGAGAGGCAGGGCAAGGAAATGGCCTCAGATGGGCGTGGGGAGGGGAGAGGTGAGAAAGAGCTGTATGGAGGAGCTGCAGGCCAAGAAGGAAGCAGGTGATGGCCAGGCAGGAAAATTGTGACAAGGATGATACAAGGACTTTAACTTGAGGAAGAAGGGAGAGAGGTGCAGGCATCAAGAGCATGGTAAGGGGAGCTGTGCACAGCAGCTAGGAGAAGCAGCCTGGAGAGAGAGAGGCAGTGGCCTGGATGGGAAACACAAAGACTGCAGCCTTGGACCAGGGGAGTAGAGTTAGGTAAAGGTTTGCTTATGGTACAGGCTGCATTAGGGCAGCATGATCGGGAAAAACACAGAAAGTTTAGGTTTGATGTGGCTGTAAAGCACCCGTGGTATTTGACAAGTGTGCTGCTATTTAACAAGTGTTTTTGGAGGATGCAGCTTGGATAGTGTGGGGGTTTGTGTTGGTGAATTAGAACCTTACTTTTGCTGTGTCGCTCACCTGTAAAATTGAGGTGCTAATGCCCTTTTCTCTAACAACAGTGGTATGGAGAATTCATTAATATTTGTAGAAGGCTCAGATACTGTGCTGGAATAATTAGCTTGGTCATGGTGTGTTCTGCCTTCAGAGGAGGATTTGAATATGGTAGATTTACTGTTCAAGGTGAGCCTTGAACAATAAAAATAAAGCAAAACTTAGGATCCTTGTTTGTTAAATAGTTTTTACTTTGTTCTTTCCTTTGTGCACTGACTGTGAGACAGGAGCCCCCTGGAAAAAGGTGTGTGATGCAGTAATTAAGAAAGGTTTTGGAATATTCATCCCCAGAGGGTTGAGCAAGGTTTGCTTGTGATACTTTAATTCAAACATCTGCCTAACTTATATAAGTTATATATATATATTTTAATATAGCTAATATTTTAATGTGTTTTGTATACACAATGTAATTTTTTTTCTTTCAGTGAAGCCATTAGTCTACGTGTGGGTTTTTACCTTTGCAAAAACCATTTTCAGAACAGACAAATGATCTGGAATTGAATACAGTGAGCTTGGAGGGGTTGAGTGAGATGAATCATCTTCAGTGGAGAAAATTAAAGATCACCTGAGACACAATTATTAAACAATGCTTTGAGGCTTTGAAGATACATAAACTACTATTAACTTTGTCAGTTCCCAGAGGTAGTTTTTAAAATACTCTTATATACCCATCCTGTCTTTGGCTGTTTCTTGTTTAATGTTTGAATTGTTAGAAACTTGTCTAGGTGTAAAATTTATCCAGTGTATTGATATGAAGGTACAACTTGTAAATCATTTCAGAGTTTCTCATTCTGTATTCTCTTGTTTAAAACACCCCTGCCCCCTGCTTCGGAGTAAGTTTAGACTAAAATAGAAACCTAGTCACACTAAACAACAGTGACCAATTTCTACTTTTCCTTTTTTTCCCTCGTCCTGAATGCTGTCATGCTGCCTTCTGTTACTTGACATTTTTTGAATTTCCCATCATGTCTGTAATGATTAGGAGAGAATTCTGAGCACACAGCACACTGCCTCTGTCCTTGACAGTTATTTTTGCTTTCCTGGGAGGCAATAATTGTGCTACTTGTCTTGTCTTCATTTGCCACAATGGTGAGTACAGAGGGGAAGTGGGATAAGCACTTCAGTACTTCTGTGGTGTGCTAAAAGCCTTGAATGCTTCTGGCTACCTGTTGACAAAGTCCTATCATAAAGATAAGCAGAAAGGAAACAAAAGTTCTTTGCTCTTTAATGGGCTGAGAGGGGGATGCAGAAATTAGTTTCTGATGCTGCTAGTAAGGGTGTTCCACACCATGTGAACATCTAAGTCCTTAAAATGAAAGTAGCTCAGATGAAAGTAAGAATAACAGTTTGAGTTTCTTGTATCTTCATCAGAATAGGAATGCAACAAAAATTCTTTCTCGTGCAACAATTTTGGCAAATGGATACTCTTAAGTCATATCATACTGTAATTAGCTCCTTGTTTAGTAAACAAGTATTAAAGTGGAGTAAGAATATTCGATAGCATCTTGTCAGATGGGCCCATGTGCTTGTGAGAGCTGTGGGAAGTTGGAGTGGAGCAGAGTTGGCACTGGGGTTGTGCTGCTTTGGGGCAAGTCCCTGAGTAGTGTGGGTAAAGAATCCTGCCCAAGCCCCTGCACCTCATATTGCAGCTCTGGGTTGCTGGACAGGTGCTGGGTTAAAAGAGGACAGAACTGGAGCATTAGTAGGAACTGCTGAGCTAAAACTGCTTGAAATGCAGAGGATGGGAAAAGCAATGCTCAAGAATTGAGTTCTTACTGTAGGCAATGAAACAAAGTGGCCCATTATGGTGTATTTTGACCCCAAGGGTGAAATCTTTAATTTTAAACCAATTTTAGCAGAAACTTGTTAATAACTGAGAAAAATATTTACACTCGGCCAACTTGATTAAATTACTTCTAAACACAGCTACATCTTCTGCCTAAAAGGAAGTGGTGTTATTTGAAATTACTATCACATGAGATTTTTTTTTAAGATTTTGTACCTTAAAGAAGTACACAAGGGCAGATACAACCAGACCTTATGAAGGAGCCAGGCATGGACCATTTCCTGTGGTGAAAAATCCTGCTGTCTTGAACTATCAAGAATAAAGATTAGATGCTACTTGAGACCTCAACCTACTTCTTCTATGCCAAATTGTAGAATAATCCAGCCACCTGCCATGTGGGTGTATAAATGACACAGAAGGGGAACGTTTTTTCTGTTATTTTTTCATTTTCACCACATAAATGGCATGAAGCATTCATGTCATACTGTGCTGGTTTTGTGGCATTATATCATGTGATTGCCTTGCTTTTTGTGGCCTATTCAATGATACAAAGTGCAGAACATTAGGTTTTTATTTTTTCTAATATAATGGGCAAAAATTGGTTTTGGCACCTGATGCCCATTCTAACATGGGATGAAATGCTTAGTTATAGGTTGTGTATCTGCTAAAATAGCAAAGTTGGTCCTGTAATTCTGACAACAGGGATCTGGGAATCACTGTTTTAGAGCAGTAAGTACTGTAGCTCAGAATTGATTTTGCTTCCTAAAAACCTCTCATTGCAGCTTTTCTGTCCCCCATCGTCCCTCGTTTGTGGCAACATTTCTTACATTACAGCAGAGTTTGCTGTGGGTCCCCCATGCTGTAAATAGGAAAAATAGTATAGGATCACACAGATGCAGGGACTGTTTTAGTCTGTCTTCCCTTGCACATACAGGTGACTCCTCCCTCTGCCCTCTGAAGCTGTGAGTTTTCCATTTGGTATCGGTGGGAACAGATGCTTCCAAAGGAGATAAATTTGTGTTGTAAAGCTTAGCCCTCTATTGTGTAGCCCCCTTCTTTTATTTTTTAATTTTCATTTAAAAAAAAAAATTTGTAAACTGGAACATAGCAAGGATCTTCTAAGAGCGAAACACACATAAAACTGGATCTTGGAGTTTAAATACTTGTTGCTTCTATGATGGGCTGTCTACAGATGGCATTAATATCCCTTTCTACTTCAGCTCATTGAGAATAATAATTTTGAAATTTTACAGCCTCTTCCTGGAGACTGGGGAAAATAACAAAGCCAAGATGTGTGGGTGGAGAGTGGGATTTGTGTGTGTATGTGTCATAATTTTTCTTCGTCTGTGGAGGTCTCTACAGATGCTCATCATGCTTTTTGGAAAGTGAAGCAGCACAGCCTTGAAACATGGTATTTGTGGAATAATTTGGTAAATGCTGATGATTTGGAAACCTCGTGTATTGCTCTTACCCCAAGCCTTCCTTTTAAGGAAATGTACTGACAAGCTGTGGTAGGACAACCCTGCAGTATTAGGTACAGCGATCTTGTTTGGGAAATGGTGGAAGTAATTTAGGTTTCCTTCATTGTAACTAATTATGGAGCCAGAAAAAAAAGTTTCTCTTTTGTAATAGCATTGCTCACATATTTAAGTTATGTCCTCTGCTTTAGCTTTTTGTTCTCTGATACTGGCACTGCTTTTAATGTTTTTTGATATCATGTGAGGGCCAGCTTTCAGACGGGATATTCTGCTCGTCTTGCTTCGTGCCATCCTAATCGCTTCGAAATGTAGTCATTAAAAAAAAGAGTAAACATTATTGCTGGTGTTACTGCTAATGGCAAGAAACACAGAAAAGGGGGGACACATGTGGCAGTTCTATTTAAATAAAAGCTTACTTTCAGAAACAAAGGCTTATGGAGAAAAAGGGAGCTCTTAGTACCCCAATCACGTTTTCTGTTACGGATGAACCCACAGCAATGGATGCTATCAAAGTTGTCATATTTTATTCATGAGTTGTGGTATGCTTGGGTGAAATAAGAAAAGCAATGCTCCAAATCATAATTATGGTGTAAAAAGATAAAACAGTTATTATTGTGACTTTTTAAAAGAAATTATTAAATCTCTCAAATAAATCATATAAAACTCATGGAGAATGACTAAGTATGTTAGCTATTTATGGTTCTTTGTTGTGGGTGTTGTGAAACACTTCACCAATAGCGTTTATACTTATTCTGGGAGAAAAATATAAATGTGTGCTTATGTATGTTCCAAGAAACAAAGACATCTAGAATATTGAGTATAAACATAAAGAGGCCGACAGCAGAAATTATACTTCAGTAGAGAAGGGCTCTGACAAATGTTATGCCTCATGCTATTATCATGCAGTTAATAAATAAAACAGACACCCAGGATTTAATTTGCTTTAGCAATAACACGAAGGGATTTTTTCCTCAGGGAAAGAAAAAAGGGAGAATTAGTTCGTAAAACACGTGTTGTTTAATGCTTGTATAAATCATATATAGAGTATAAAAAAACCCCAAATCATAACATTTTAGCAATACATGACCTGTGCTTTAAAAGTAATTAAAAAACTGTTTAGACTGTCAAGTCTTAGGGAGTTTTTGAACCGAGAGAGCACTTCAGCATATGCTTGCTCAAACTCTAGGATAATTTCATTGTCTTTAGTTGGATTATTCATGTGATAAAATGACTGGAAATGAAAACCTGTGTGTAGGTGTACCCAGGTCTGTTAGCTGCATTAGGCATAGTAACCTCTCTCCACAGTGAAGAAACCAAGTCAGATTTCTGCTTAGCTGAAACGTCCCTTTTAATGAACTATTTCAAGTAGTATTTTGGTTTACACATTTAAGAATTCAGGTTTTCACCAGGGAGGCAAATTGTAATTTCTGTGTGGCCTCACTGAAGCTAGACTGGGATTTTCAGCGAAGTCAGTGTCATTTAGGCATTCAGCTTCTCTCCTGCTCCAGTGGAGTCTGGTACTTAACATTTTTTTGAAATGTGTTACCTGTTGGCTGTATCTCCATAAAGCACTTCAGAAGTACTTGTGATTATTTTTTTAAAATATTGTTGCCATGAATTATGAGCAGTATTTATTATTACCTGGAAGAAAGAAGAGTGCTAAATGAGAAATCAGAATGATTACATATTGCTTACAAATATAAATGGATCAATCTCTCTGCATGTTCTATTAAGCTTATATTTTATTTCTGGATTGCCAACACACTTGGAGTTATAGTGGAAGGAAGTAAGACCAAACCTACAGTTAGTACTTATTTGCAAAACTTGCCTTCTGCGTCTGATTTTTAGTTCTAGGGGCTCCTCACCTTCTGGTACCACCTTAAGTTTCCTTTAAACAAATGCAGAACATGCTTTGCAAGTTTTGGTATATATTATTATAATTTTTAAAAGCAACCTCTAATATTTTTGTGTGACTTCAAGCATACTTGAAAATGCTTTGTAGAAGGTAAAGAAAAAAGTTGGTTAGCTTGCTTTTGCATGAAGCCATATTTTTGAGTGGCTCATTATTTGTGTGTGACATTAGTATTTATTATACCCTTGAAATAGATCCCTGAAGTGGCCAGTACTCCTCCTGCAAACTGGACAGCACACTGGGAATGATTCTTGGCAATTACTCCATTTTCCTGGTGTTGCCACTGGCTCTGTTCACAGTGTTGCTGGTATAAATCCATGTTCTTTCTGTTAAAATGTTTTAATTTTCCAAATTTTCAAAGAGCAATCTTTATAGGCACAATAACGTGATACCTTATCTAATGTAGGTAAAGAGCGGAAAAGATGATACAGTCAGTGACTCCTGAACTAATTAACTAACAACACATGTAATTTGATTAACTCACATGATTTAAGAGCAGATTATGTACTTTTAGTGATAGTGAACTTCTGGAGCATTTCAACGAAGAATTTAATTTAAGGGATCAACCATTTGTAAACAGTCTTGATTTCAGCATGAATCCCTTGAGGAAACAACAGGGCCTACTTGAGAAGACGAGCTCAGCAGCCACTTAAAATGCTTGGAGTAAGTTCAAGGAGCTGCCTTGAGTAACAGGTGATGTGTAGCCTCAGCAAGGTGATGTCTGTTGTTGACAGCAGGAAACCTGCCCCAAAGCCCCTTGGCTGGGCGCAGGTTTCTGATTTTGGTCCATAGCAGCCAATTAGTTTGATGACAATGTCAGTCACTGGGCTTTGAGTGTAACCAGGCTACTGCTTCTCCTTGTGCTGCCAGAGAGGTGACTCCAGTGCTTTCCTTGGTCATTCTGCCCATGTGGGTGGAAAAGACAAGGAAAAGCCCTGGGGGCAGGAAACCACTATGAATTTTCACGATACAGGATTTGCTACAGCTCTCTGCCGCTGTGGTTTCTCTGCCACTGAAGGCACCTTTGGCTGGCTGGGGCTGGAGAAGCAGAGGTGGCTTCCTTCACTGTTGGCATGTGTTCATTTCCAGGTCTTGTGCAGTATCTGCTGCTCTGTTTGTTCCAGAGTACTCAATTGCCAGGGTTCAGTTTGAAACGCTGATAAAGCAAACAGAGGACTTAAGACTCTCTGATCATACTTAATTAGCATGAGTGTGGTCATTCCAGCTGGTGCTCAAGTCAAGGCAATTTTCAAGAAGTGAAGAGTCTGACACTAAGCCATTAAATCAGCTAAATTAATGGATGAGGAGAAACTGTGATTTGATAAGTATTCTCTCATTTCTTCAGTGACTCAAAATGCTCCTGCCCCTGGCATGTGGAGTTCTAGGACTGGGTTTGCAATGGCTTTCTGAAAGGATTTTTATTTATATGTATATATAATTTTAAATGCTACATGAATTTTGTTAGGAGAGACCTATTTGTAAACTAGTTTACAAACATGTATATCAAAATGACAGCAATATATGAGCATGTATAGCCAAGGGTAGTTTTGCATGATGCAAAAGTAGAGTTTACATTGAATTACTATTTTTCCACCTTCTCTAGCAGAACTGCTTTTGCTGTATAGTCATGGGAACTTACCTTTGTGACATTAGCTGTTCACCCTGGTAATTGCTCCATCCTCTAATTTAATGAAAACCCATTAAACCAAAACAATAATTAAAATGAGACATCATCTCTGTAGGAGGCTTGCATATTAAAATCACCAAACATTTCACTGCAGACGGATCTTATTCTTGAGAAACACTGTTTGAAGCAACATGTAAAAAGTGATTTACAATGAATAATCAGAATTTAGAAAGCTGTGCTGTTGAACATGATTTCCTACAGTTTATTACTGACTCTGAGTGGAGCTAGCAAGGCAAAAACATTTACAGTGTCTTCTCATGCTGGTGAGAATACACAGGAGCAGAGATGTGCTTATGAGAATACATCATGCCCTCTTTGGTCCTCCCTGGCAACATAGTTTTTCAGAGGAGGGTAAGGTGTTTTGACCCCTCTCTTTGGGTTGCTGGCAAGTAGAACAGATGGTCCTGGTCCCCACTGTTCCCGTGCAGGGGCCCCAGAGAGCAACAAAGTGCTGGCTTAGCACCTTAACATAAATTTACATTTATTTTCCCTTGGCAGTACCCCCAGCTTACTGAACCCCATCATTTAGCTTGGGTGGAAGCAGTGCAGGCAAGTGGGTCTCTGCAGCACGGTGGGGGCTGTCTGCAGCCTTAGTGCTTATGGCTCAACTGAGCTCCCAAAATGCTCAGAGGGATGTGCATGGCTTTGTGCCTGTGCTAGTTTGAAAACAAACCAGTGAGAGGCACCAAGCCAGAATAACAATTTAATGGAAATTAAAGAAAAGGAAAAGGAAGTAAAAGAAAATACTGACAGAGTCAAGATACAACCTGAGTCCCTATTAGGCAGGGTAGTGGTAGCAGTCTGGTGGAATGGTGACTGCAGTCCTCTGAAGTGGTGATCCTGTAGTAGAAGGGGTCTGCTCTTCCTCGGAAAATCCAGCGGTGGCTGTGTAGCTCCTGTCCTCTGGAAATCCAGTGGAGTCCCCCGTCCGTTTGATGCTCAGAGTCCCAGTTATATCCATGATGGGATGCTTGGTTCCTCCCTCTGGGTGGAGCATCTCACAATGAGGTAATGAGTCATGAGGCCAGGTGTTGATTAGGCTCGTTAACAGAAGATAGTCCGGAGGGAGTTATCTCTGAGTCATGCAGCAGGGCAATGATGGGCCATTAACAGAAAGATAGTCTGGGGGGAGGAGGCAAGGAAAACACTGCCCCACCTGATTTCAACAGCTCATGAGGATGGTAATAGAATACACCTCAACCCAGGACAGTGCCTTTTCCTGCAACAGAAGCATGTTGTGAAGTTTTCTATTTTCTTTGCAAATAAAGAGAAATTTATGTGAATTTGTCCCCATAGCTTAAAATAAAAAATTGGTGGTATCTGCAAATATCTGCATTTTACTCTTGATAAGTAGGGAGGGACAAGTACCTGAAGCATTTCTCTGCTTGGCAGTGAAATGATTAGTTTTGGAGAAGATCCCCATAATTAGTGTTAGCATCCCTTCTGGAAATTTTTGTGACTTGTGTAGACTGAGGAATGCTTCTAGGAGGGTGGAAACGAGTGGGAATGGGCATTTATCCCTGGTGTTTTGTGTTGTTGGTTGGTGGATTTTTTGTTGTTGCTTTTTTGTGTGTGATTTTTTTGTTGTTGTTATTGTGGTTGGGTTTTTTTTTTTTGGTGGTGGTGTTTTTTTTTTTTTTTTTTTTTTAACCAGTTCTTCAAAAGACATTTTTTCAGACCAGTGTGCGGGGGCGGGGGAAGTAGGTCCACCGGATCCCACTTGACTCAGAGGCTTTGGTGAAGCAACTGCTTCAGTGGACAAGAATGGTTTTGTGATGCTGTTGTGTGTTTTCATCCTCAGCAACTGTTAGGAACTGCCTACACTGAGAGTTGCTAGTTTTGGATCATGCTTCTAATCTTGGTTTCATTTTTGTAAAGCTGGTGAATTAAAAAAGTGGGGCACTGGGTGATTTTTTTGTTTGTTTTATTTTTTTAAGTACAGTTTTCAGTTTTATTGGATTTTGCCCATAGCAAGGTAAAAGCCAAAAAGCTGTAATATTCAATTCTTTAATTGCTACAGCTTAAATCCAGATTCTCTGTTGTTGCAGGATTAATTTCTACTTGCTTGTCCAGAGTGACTGTTCAGAGGTTCTTCTGAAAGCATGTTGAAGCAAATAGCTTTAAAATGATTGAAGTTACCAATAAAGCAATATGTTCTGCAGTATGTTCTCTGCCAAGGGAAGTAAAAGGTATTCAAGCAGGCTAGTGAATGATAAAATGTACCTATTGCTTTAGCAAATTAGTTGATTCAGAACTGAATTTTAGTATTTTTACTCTAATGGAGGCATGTCGTCAAGAAAAATTATTCCCCAGATGGATTAGGATTCAGCATTTAACAACTGGTGAACATTTTTCATCACTTAAAATTCCATCCCAAATGGTCATGTATTTCCCTTTGTACCGTGGATTGTTGTCACTGTCAAAGGAAGCTTGGCAAGACCTTTGCTTTCTTCCCTAGCATTATCCTTTTCCTTCTTTAACTCATTTTGTCTGCTTCTGTGTGGTGGTGATTTTCTTACACTGTTTCTAATGGAGCTGATGCCAACTCCTCCATTTCTCTTATCTGGGACTTCTAATATGTTCAGGGTTATAAATGGCAAAAGCCTGAGGTTTTAATTTTTAGTTGCTAGAGCTGGTGATGCATAGAACATTGAATCCACACAGGAAGATGTGACTTGAGGGTCTAAATCAGGTTGGGTAAGGACTGATGGTGACCCTGAGTTATTGTACCAAATTCCATTTGTCATTTAGGGCTAGTGTGCGCTGAAATACCTGCACAGTTCATAGATATGAGGTAAAGCCAGGCCTTACATCGTTGGCCCCAGAGCAGCATCGCCATTCATTTGGTTTTAAGGTGAGGTGAAAACACCTATGTTAAAATATAAGTTTGAGACTTATATGGAAGGTGCTGATAGTGAGTGTTGTGAGTAGTTACGGGCATGGGTAAGATTTCTCAGGGTGTAAGAGCTTGCTGCAACTGGGCAGGGTGCTGTGGTGTGCTCTGCAGCCAGAGCTGTGCTGTCAGTGTTGGCCTGGGTGCTGCTTCCTCTTGCAGCTCTTTTTGGCTTGGCAGGGCTGTGCTGGTCAGGGTCTGAATGGGCTCTCAGGGGACAAGGCATCCAGGAGAAGGCAAGGTGGCATCTCTGGGTGTGGGGGAGATTGGGCCAGGGAGGGGGGGGATGGTAGTGACTAAATGGCTATTGTTGTCTGTCCTGGCAAACTGGACCATTGGTTTGTGTTTGGCACTTCTTCCTTGGACGCACAGCTTAAAGAAAAAAGAATTAAAATCAAGCAACAGATATGCTCTCTCTGACATAGGTGTGTCTTGTGCTTTTGTTTTGCTGAAGGTAGAAAGTTGCCTTTACTTGGTACTCTGAGATGATTTGTGTCTCTTGGACTTGCCTATAACTGAGTATGCTTTCTTTCTTTCCTTGTTTAATTTTAGAAACAGTCTGGTATGTTTTAAAAAACCCTCCAGACAGTCACTATTTCAAATTAAGAAAATATAATCACATAGAAGGGCATATGAAAGTCGTATCTGTGTTTGTTTATTTTGCTGAGATTGCATTATCATTCAAGCATGAAGCAATGTTTCAGTGAAGATTGCTGTATAAACCTATGTTGTTCTATATTATGTAGGAAATATGACATTTCATTACAAGCAGACAGTTATTTTTATAGAGAGCATAAAAAGTATTTTGCCTTTCAGGCACCTGTGGTGAGGGGGTGTATGTATTCTCAATTTTTCTTCTTCTTTTTCTTTGTTGAAGTGTGAAAATCTACCTGGAAATAGAAGGCTCTTATTCTAAATGGATTCTACTCCCAGTTCATTTGTATGGTATTTTCTGCAGAAATCAAACAAAACACAAACACGACGTTCCTGGGGAAGGTGTGTGTGAGGGCAGACACCGCCAGAGAGGCGTGGGGGGCTGTGCCATGTGGGCAGGAGCTGGGTGATGTAGTGTTGTCTGCAAAGCTCCTCCTTCCCAGCAGCTGGGTTCCAGGTTGCAAGCTCAGCACTGGGACAGTCTCAGCTCCAAAATCCCAGGCTGTGTGCCCTCTCCATCCCCACCAGCCTTGCTGGGCTTCTCAGCTTACCAGTCCAGTTGCATTTGCCATCTCACCGTGGAACTAATGGGAGAGTTGCCTTGTAGTTACTGAGATTGGGCTGTGAAAAGCAGCATTTCTGTAGACATTTTTGCTCCTGCAAGTAAACTTTTCACCTGGCTTGTAGTAGGGATGCCTCAAGGTGCTGGTAATGACTGGACTTGCTCCCCAAATACATAGCACTGTACTTAGAAGTGTGTTAGTTTCCAAAAGCCTGCAAACTTTGGTACAAACTTTGTTTGTACCAATTACACTAGCACAGCATTGCAAAGCAGTCTGTCAATACTATTTGTTACCCAGTAGTTTGGACCCAACACTCTGGAATTTCAGAACTTTGGATTTTACTGGTTTTAATCAATAGTGAACAAATATCAGTGTTTCATGTGGTTTTGGTATACTCATATCTAGGAAGAGGTGGTAGAGACTAGCAAAATATTTCCAAGTATGTTTCTAGCTGAAGTAATCAGTGCAGTGATGAACGAACCATGGATGATTCTGAGCAAGGAGCCTTATATTTTTGTATAAAATTTGATGGATAGGTGGTGGGATGTGGCCCTTCCTATAATGGGAAACTGATGTACTTTGCAAGGCTTGACTGAAGTTTAAACATATATGTTCCACTGACAGCACTGCCTGTGCTTTCATGTTAAAGAATTTTTGAAAGCTTTGTTAAAGCATATTTTATTTCTGGTAATTGTGACACCTTTAAGAAAAAAAAATTGTAAGATATGAAGGTTTTAACCTTCAAAAAGTGATAATTATCTTCATCTGTCACTTCTTGGACATTTTACCTCTGAGTCTTACTTGTGCCTTGGAACTTGCTACCAGTGGGTTGTCTGTTTTTGTAGATACCAGACTGGATATTGGCCAGTTTATGGGTCTGTGGGAGACATAGTTCTGTATCTCTTGCATCAGCTTTTTAAAAGGAAAATACATGATATTTATGACCAGTAATAACACCTGCTAGGTGAAGGTAATTATACAGATAATGAAAGCTAATAGATAAGGACAAAATCTGGTATTCTATGCTGGATTGTTTATTCTTCTATTCCACTATGTGATGGCAGTGGAGATGATTTCTGCTCTTAGAAGCTTTATCCTCTGCTATGATAAAAGTGGCACTGGACAGACGAATAGTTTATTGCTGTAAAATGGGCACTGTATTTATTCATCAGGGGAACTCGAGCCCCTAGCAAAGATTTTTAAAAGATGACTAGTGTTTTGGATGTCTGATCTGTAGTATTTCTCAGTGGTGAGCCTTTCAGAGTGCAAGCATGTTACGAGTCTGGGTGTGTAAGCTCATTTGGAGGGCTTTAAGTGGCACAGGAAAAACTGAGACACCCAATTACTAAACATGCTTGAATACCTTTTCCTTGGAGTTTGGTTTCAGTCCATGGCATTCCCTCAGTAGTTGTGTGTTTGAGGTTTTAGGTTGTTTTCCAAGCCAGTCTGTCTCCTCTCAGTCAGCAAAGCCTCATTTAATGACACAATGGGGCCTTTTTGTAGTGTTGTTTTGTTGTGTTTTTTTTTTTTTTTTCCCCTGCAGTGAAATTCTGAATTGTAATTTTCATCACTCCTTTGTGTGTTACATCATGCATGCTGGGCTGGATTCTCAGCATTCAGTGGAGTTATCTGGTTTTTCACCAGCTGAGAATTTGTGCCAGCATTTTTGGCTTCAAAGTAAAACCTTTGGAAAGGAAGCACACTGGGTTTCTAATTGGTTGTGACATCCAGGAACTGCAAGTGTGTGACAAAGGCCCAGCATGAGAGACATGGCAATGGGCGGGAAGGTGAAATGCCATGATTTCTCTGTTTTGTTGTTAATTGTCTTTCATAATGATGATGTATAGTGAATAAAAGGATGAGTTAAAAAAGAATATGGTGGGAGATGATGCATTTGAGTCTTAGAAGATCAACTATGAGAAGGTATGCTGCTTGGACATCATCAGGATTAGTGAGGCTGGAATGCTTCTGCATATGTCTGGTCAGGCTGTGGTTTAATAAATATTGTATGAGCTGTCATACTTTGCTTGTTTAAACTGAGAAATCCCTGAAACGGCAGTGGATTGCAAGTGTGTCTTGTATTTATTTCTCGGGCAGGAGCGCAGCCGTATAGCATTATTAGCAATAATACATCTCTGCCTTACACTGTGCAAGGACGGGTTTCCTGTGATGTACGAGGGAGAGGTGGTAACAGAGTCAGTGGTAAAAGCTGAAATTGGAGCTTGGTGAATTGTGTTGGGAGAGGCAGTGCCTGAGATTTCTCAGAATTTAGGAGCCTATTTATCTGGCTGCAGCAGAACTTATTTACAGCAACTTAATCTGCTCGCAGCAGACACAAATGGCTCAGCATCCTGTCAAAAAATCCATCAGAAAATCAGTAGCTGACCAGTTGTGAACTTGTCAAAGTGACAAGTGGGCATGCTGACAGAGATGGCATTTAGGTTTTTCATTGAAAAAATGCAGTGGTGGACCATGGTAGATGACTCTCAAAAATGAAAAATATTGATGTGAAAATGAAAAATGTGATCTGAATCTTTCTGACTTAGCATTTTTACTAGACTGTTATTTCCCTTTTTTTTTTTTTTCTTTTAAAAATAAAATTCTTAGATACAGAAAGAGAAATCCACGCAGCACCCCATGTGAGTGAGAAGTTAATTCAGCTCTTCCGGAATAAAAGTGAGTTCACGTTTCTGGCCACTCTGCAACAAAAGGCATCGACTTCTGGAGTTATATTGTCCATCCGAGAGTTAGAGCACAGGTAAGAGGAATTTGTTTCTCTCTTGCAGCAGCAGCAACATAAAAGATACTGAGTGCTCAGTGGTCTGTTTGGACAATGTGTTGAAATGGTAGATGGAAAATCTAACATACAAGTTAGAGCCTTTCTTCATAGTTTGCAATTTGCTACTTTTTTCTAGTTCTTTTTTGTTAGAGGAGGAATTCATTATTTATGTGTCCCAGTCTGTAAAATAACTTAAACAGAAAGATCAAAGCCAATGTAGTATAGATGCAATGCACTTTGGAAGTTACAAACCTTGTAATGCAATTTTCCTTACTAGTTTATTAAATGTGCTTTGGAGTTTGCTTTTTCATAAAAGTTAAACTTGCACGTTTCTTGCTTCACTATGTTTTATAACATTGTAAAATAATACGTTTTCTTTGAGATTCAGCAACTACGCTATTAAACAATTAAGCTACTTGTGCTTCCATATAATACTGTGTATGTTTTCTTCCCAACATAAATACATTGTATTCCTATTTCATGTATGTCTCTTCCCCCCCTTTTTTTTTTCTGGTTGTCAGTGTAGGAAGAAAAAGAGGTCTCTTTGATTATCTGTTTCAGTGGCAGTCATCAGTTTACAAAAAAAGGTGTACTTTGTATTATGGTCCATAATACAATTCCAATGACGTTTTGATGTTTCAAAGTCTGTGTTGCATCAAACAGTCTCCTATTTGTAACTCTGTGAATGCTTTTTTAATAATTTCTTCGGTCTTGAAGGACCTTTATGTCTAGTCTGACACAAAATACTCGTGCAGGTCTTTCCTGTTGTAATACAAGTAATGGGACATTCTTTGGTTGCTCCCATTTCAAATCTAATACCAGTTATTCTGCAGCACTTCTATTAAAAAAATCCTATTGGTATTTGTTGTAATCATGTATGTCGCAGTGACTGCTCTCTTCAGCCCGGCCAGCACCTGCAGTGTGCGGCAGGAGTGGGGAGCAGCCGAAGGCTCGAGGCTTTAAAGCTGCTCCTCTGGAGTTCAGCTCTGCCCAGGGGAGCTGAAGCTCCAGGTGCTGTGGCTGTCAGCAGCCCTGATGAGGGAGAGGATAAAAAGTTGCAGGGAGGCCTGCCTTTGGATACAGTTTCAGGTTTATTGCCCGAAGGGAGTCCAGGGAGAACAAGCACAGAGTAACGGTGTGCAACAACTTATAAAGGAAAGTTACAAGGGGGAATGGCCCGGCCATGGGCCAATAGGGATTTCTGCGGGAGGGATATGGATAGGGATGGACATTCACACAGATCAATGGTCTTAAGGGGCAGAGGGAAAGGGATCACATGCCCCAATGGGGCTTCGAGGTTTAGGGGATTTCCAGAGGGGAGGTATCAGGGGCAGGATCCCAGGGGATTGACAAGGGCCATACAAGGATAAACCGGGAGGGCTGAGGTGATGGACACCAAACTTTCTGGAATAATGGGAGGAGTTTGAGTGATTGATGGAGAACTGACTAGGCAAGGAGAGGAGAACAACCATGTAGGGAGCACTGGGGGAGTGGCTAGAGTTTGGGGTGTACCAGCTGGGAATGGGGACAAAGGAGTAACCGGGTTAAACCATTGAAACATATGAAACATATCAGCATATCATAAAACACCACATCACCACATCGCCCCCTTTTTTGTTTTTTCAAAAAAAATTTTTTTAAAACTGTCTCTCAGTCTCACATATCCACTCCAGCGGAGGTACTTCCACATTTTCTCTGCTGTCTTCTTTGATTTGGATGTGGTTCACTTGAGGGGATGCGGTGGTGATAACCGAGAAGCAAAGTCTTTTTAATAAACTGAACATAAATAAAACTACCAGAATGATGAAAACAACCCAAAGGAGATCCCTGACAATTGAAGAAGTCCACCCGGAGAGTCCCCACTGGTCCAGCAGATTCTCTAGCCAGCCCTTGGATTCGATCTTGATTTGCTGGACTAGATTCTGCATCTTTTTCAGCGTCACTCTCACATCTGGGACTTGGGATGACAGGTTCATGCAGCAAAGACCCTCAAATTTGGTGTCCTCATGGTGGTGGATGAGGAGCAGGTAGTCAATGGCAGCCCAGTTCTGCACTGTCGCCTTTCTGGTGATATCCTCGTCTTTGAAGAGGTTACTGATGGCAGTTGAGGTCAAGTTGGCTTGCTTAGCCACCCAACACTCTAGGGTGCCCAATTCCCCTAGAGCCTTCGCTGCAGCTACCCAGGGTAAGAAAAGGGAGGCGGAAGAGTGTTTTAGATGGGACCAATGAAAAATTTCAGAGTTGCAATTTTCATCCAATTGCTCCATGCTTCTCCTTTTGCGAGCCAATCCGGTTTTATTCTACCAGTTCTCAATTTGAAGCAGGTTGGGGGTAAACAGCGACAACCACCCAAGTGTACATGGCCCTCCGAGAAGGCGAGAGGGGATGCCAGCCCAAGTGCAATCGCCGCAGTTTAGGAACACCCCCTTTGGTAGCTGCCAGGGTGATCCATCCAGGGTGGATGCCATTTTTACATGACCTATCTTTTTGCACCACTGGGCGGCCTGATATTTTGGATTGTGCTGGGCAACAGAAATATTAAGTTGTTTATGGGTTGGAGGGTTAAACATAAATTGAACACAATAAGGGGCAGATGAGGTACTTATAATATTGAACTCAGCAGGCTCATCGGGTAGCTTCGGGAGGTCTCCCACCCAGTCCCGCCAAAGGACTAGGGGGTTCCTCACTGGGACTTTCACGGTCTGAATAGCGAAGGACTGGGCTACCTGATGAGTCTGCTGCTTCCAGTTGTTTTGGATGGAAACTAAAAGGGGAGGGTATTCTGAAACATTTAGAGGGATCCCCACCAGGCAGGTCGGCATGGGCTCATCTGTGGCTGTCTTGCTCAGGCAAATGTGGTCCTGCTTGAGGGTCTTTGCTAGGAGTACCCAGATGTTGGCCTTCCGCTGTGGAATTATCCACGGTGACTCTGAAAGGACCAGGGTGAGCAAGATGACCAGTTGGCTCATGTCTGACATTCTTTGGGTGGTGACTTCTTAACTGAGGATTAAAATTAGAAATCATTACCAAAGAAATCAAAACATAAGCAAGAAAACTCAGGGAGAAAAGGTGATTTGGGGAAGTCTTGGGGATGGTGGTGCTGCTTCTTCTTCCCGGTGCAGATGTCCACCTGGGGGTCTGGGGATCTCACTGGATGTTTCGGAATATAAGGCTTCACCCACTTTTGTGGGATCTACCTCACACCCAGGGGTGTGGACACGCATGCATATCCATGGCCCTACATGACTAGCTTGTATGGCCCCTCACTTTACCACTCTCCGGGTCTTTGATCAGGACTGGTGCATGTTCTCTTAGAGGGTGGTTGTTTTGTGGTCCAAAATGCCGTATCAGTGGTGGGTTCAAGTTGTCAAAAGAGCAGTTCAAAAAATTGATGGTAAAGAGAGCCTTGCACAAATGGTTTTGTGGGGATGACTCTCTACTATCTGCCCACTGATGTCTCAGAGTGGCTTTGAGCATCTGATGGGCACGCTCAATCACAGCTTGACCAGTGGGGGAATAAGGGATGCCTTTCTTGTGTCTTATTCCCCATTCATCCATAAAACTTTCAAACTCCCTGGCACGATATGTAGGGTCCTTATCTGTTTTGATTTCTTTGGGGACCCTCAAGACAGCAAATGCCTGCAGTTGGTGTTTTTTAGTGTGTGTTGCTGCCTCCCCTGCATAGGCGGAAGCATAGACTGCTCCGAAAAAGGTGCCAATAGTGACATGTACATATTTTAGACAGCTGAATTCAGGAATATGGGTGACATCTGTCTGCCACACCTCGCCAGCCCTCTGGGGTTTACCCCAGTGCCTAATGAGGGGAGGGCTGACCGCTGACAATTCGGACACATGTTCACAATAGCCTTGGCTGACTACGCATCAGGTGGAACTGACGGACCAGTCTGGGCACATTTTGATGAAACATTTGATGGTTCAGTTTTGCCTGTTGGAATACCTTGGGCATCCTGGCCATCTCTGCGGGGGCGGCGAGGGCATCTGCTCTTTGGTTGCCCTCAGCTATCGGGCCTGGTAGGTCTGTGTGTGACCTCATGTGCATTACAAAGAACAGGTGCTCTCTGTGGGAGACAAGATACACTAATCTCAAGAGCAGCCAGAAGAGGTGGTCGTTGGAAGCCTCCTTCAAGATAGCATTTTCTGCTCTTGCTACTACTCCTCATACATAAGCTGAATCAGTAACCAAATCAAACGGTTCAGGAAGCCTCTCAAAAGCCCTGACGACAGCGGCCAACTCAGCAACTTGAGGGGAGTCCTCAACATACTCAATATCTGTCTTCCACTCCTGAGTTTGAGGATCCTTCCAGGTCATCACAGATCTATAAGATGCTCTGGACGTGTCTGTAAAAACTGTTATGACTTCTAGAGGTCTTCTGCTTCTTATATCTTTTGGTACCAGGACAAACTGTTCCTGGAACAATTTATGGGCAGGAGCATGGACTGAAATTTGGTGTAGCTATCCAAGGCTACCCGAATGATGTCATTTTCAGCCATAAGCTGTTCGAACATCTCTTTGGTCAGCGTGGCGGAGGACAATTTGTCCTGCTTCAAGCAGACTGGCAAGTGAATACATGCAAAGTCACACCCAGCCAATTCCCGAAGCTTGCCTGAGCCTTCCGGATCAACTGGGCCATCAGTTCCTGGGGCTTGGTGATAGTTTTGAACCTGGTGTTGCTCAGGAAGACCCACTCTATAATCAAGAGGTGGTCTTTCTGGCCTTGGTCCCATTGGAAAATGAGTCTGTTGAGGTGATGCAATTTTCCCATAACAATGAATTTAAAAGGCAGACCTAATTTACATCAATGCGCCTGCCTCTCGCACATCTTCACCTCCACCTTTTCCAGGGAGGCCCTTGCCTCCGGGGTAAGAGTCCTAGGAGAACTCAGCTCCTCTCTCCCCTTCAATAAATTGAAGAGGGGGGCTATGTCTTCTGTTGTAATCCCTAGCCAGGCTCTTACCCAACCTAAAGCACCACACAGGGAATGGAGGTCTGCTAATGTCTATGGATTATGATTAATGGCCAGTTTTTGAGGAACAGTGGTCTTCTTCGTGATCTCCAGCCCCAGATATCGCCAAGGGGGCATCCTCTGGACTTTATCTTCTTGCAGGGTAAACCCTGCTTTGGTTAAAACGCTGACAACCTGGTCAAGTGTGTCTCTAAGTAAATGATCATTGGGCGTGCACACTAGCACATCATCCATATAGTGTAGGATGATGGCTTTCCCCATGGTGGCACGGATCGGGGACAGCAATGATACGATATACCACTGGCAGATTGCTGGGGAGTTCTTCATCCCTTGTGGGAGAACATGCCAGTGGTAATGCCTCATTGGGGCTTCTCAGTTATTGGTGGGAACTGAGAAGGCAAACTGTGGAGTGTCGTCGGGATTGAGGGGAATTTTGAAAAAGCAAGCTTTTATACCAATTATGGCCGGATTTCAATTTTGGGGGAGCATTGCTGGGGAAGGCATCCCTGGTTGAAGGGGCCCCATGTCCACAATGATTTTATTAATCTCATTAAGGTTGTGGAGGAGCCGCCACTTGTCTCTCCCCGGCTTCTTGATAACAAAGATCGGAGAGTTCCAAGGGCTGAAAGTTGGCTCGATGTTTCCTTGAGCCAACTGCTCCTCAACGAGTTTGTTGAGCGCCTTTGTCTCCACTTAGCGGCCACTGATCCACCCAAACAGGCGAATCAGTTGTCCAATCAAGCTTTTGAGTGGGGCTCTCCACAGTGGCCGTAATTAAAAATCCTGAGGGGTTTTCGGGATCTCCAGTCTCATCCCCCATTGTGACATGACATCCCGTCCCCACAGGGGTGCTTGATAGTCTGTTACAAACGGGCGTAAGTTGGCCAAGTTTCTGTCCGGTCCCTCAATTTGCACAATGCTCTTTGAGATCTTTGCCAATTTTGTCCCTCTGATTCCCTGGATACATCCAGCCATGGGTTGCAACTCCCAGTGTGACAGCCGTTCCCTGCAGGGAACGATTGTGACATCTGCGCCTGTGTCCAGCAGGCCTTTGAGACAAATAGCTTCATTGCCTTGCTGGACATTGAAATAAATAATTGGTTTGTTTTCACCCACCACTTCTGCCCAGTAGACACCTGGTGCCTTATGATCTACTGGGATTCCTGATGGTATGGGGATGGCTTGGGCGATGATCTGCCCTTTGGCCAAATAGAAGGGAGGGTTCATGCACCGTGCCACAATTAGAAGTCCTGCCAGGTCATTCGTGAGAATGGCTGGGCATACCTCTAACTCTTGGGGTGTGTGCTTGGTATCTCCGATGGCCATGCACTTACAGGTGATCTCTGGAGACATCAATCTTCCTCCCAGTGGGTCCACTGCAACCACCGTCCATCAATCCGTTCGAAACCACTGGGCTCTGTCAGTTCCACCACCAGTGGTGGTTGAGGGTGCCATATATCTTTGGGGTCCCTAGAAATAGAAAGAGACCCTCCATCTGAGTCATGGTTTGGTGTCCTGTCATGTCCGGTAGTGTATGTCCTCCTTCTACTTCTCCCTTTCCCCGCAGGTCCTGCCTCATTTTTGTCCTCACGCAAGGCTGGACTGTGCTGCGCTCCTAGATTTTTTTTTGGAGCATTTTTTTTTTTTTTTGGCGCTGGTGGTGGTGGCGCTCCCCCCCTTTCCTGTACTGCGTCCATCGGTGCACTTGTGCAAAACCGAGCAATGTGCCCCACCCCCTGACATTTAAAACATATGATTCCTGGAGTTCCCCCCCTTTGCTGCTGTCTCGGCTGCGCCGGTCTCAGGGACGTCTGTGGGGGGGGGCTGGCTGATGGGCGGCCAAAGCTGCAGGTGGAGCTGGTCTTCTCGATGGAGGCCTGGCATCTATTGCAGTAGCCTTTTTCATGCAGGCCTCCACCAATGCAGGGAGCGATGGTTCTGGGTAGACCGGCATCCCGGCGATTACCCTCTTACACGCCTTGTTGGCATTCTCCTTGGCCACTTTGAGGATGATCGTCGGGTGCATTGTCTGGTCCACAACCTCCCTCTCCACCTGTGCTCTAATTTTGTCAACAAACTCAATGAAAGATTCATTGGGGCTTGTCTTATGTTAATAAAGCTTTTAGAGGCCTCTGCGTCGGGTGTGGGAAGGGAAAGGAAGGCCTTCTCTGCTGCCCCCATGACCCTTGAAAGAACGGCCTTGGGTATTACTCAGGCCTGTTCTCTGGGTTCTCTCCAGTCCCCCTCGCCGCACAGGTGGTCAAGTGTTATCACCGATTGGTCGGCATCAACAGCCGTGTCTCGGTTTCTGCAGAGCTCAATAAGGAGTGGCTGCAAGGACCGTTTCCACGTCTGCTCCCACAACAGGTATTAGGTTGGGGTAAGCAGGCATGCAAACAGGTCCTTTATGTCCCAAGGGACAAGCTCGTTAGAGGAAAAGGTGGCCTTGAGAAGACCCTTGAAATACTCACTTTTCCTGCCAAACTCCCTTTGAGCCTTGCAGAGCTCCTTTTTGTTTTGGTAGGAGAAAGGCTTCCATCCTCGAAGGCCTCCCCCTACCCCACCATAAGTAACTGGTGGGGCGTGGTAGACTGGCTCAGGTTCCAGGTTCCGGGCCCCAGGCCCATCACATCTGGCTCCGATGGTGTGGGAACCAGAAGTTGGGAACGGGTAGGCGGGGTCAACAGAGAAGTGGGAGGGGTCAGGGGCAGGACTGGTATTCCCCTCGGAAAAGGCACACTGGTCGTGGAGGACATCCCATGAAGGAGGAGGAAGGGGATCAGGGTCCTGGGAAAAGGGGTGTGGCTTCATTATGACCAAATTGTCAGTGATGCCAGTGCCACAGCAGAGATGTCCAGACAAGGCTCCCCAGTTAAGGGGAGGACTTTGCTATTTCCCTATTCTTTACTCTTCTGTCACCTCTACTTTCTTATTGTTCTTTCTTTTACTTTATTCCTTTTTGCATTTTTCGGGCCATTGTCTCACACTAGAAGAATATCGTTTTGCATTACAGAAGGATCCCTCCCTCCATCTCTTCCCATTTTCCTTCTCTTACTCTATCATTCCTTTTGCATTACTTTTCAATTTCTCCAAGCTTTTCCAGGCTGTTGTAGCTCTTTGAAGTCATGGTTAACAGGATCAGTTTGCCATGTTAAGAGTTTGTTTATTATTTATTTGAGAAAGAGGACATTGAGGACAGTCACTGAACAGAAAAATGCTGTCACATGCTTGCACTTAGCAAAATCCAAGGTCAAACTAGGCAGGCAGTGATGATTATACAATGCAAGGCACACGGATTTTTAGATATGGCATCTATGCAGCTCCTTGAGTCCTCTATCTTGGCAGGCAGAGGCCTGTAGTGAGATGTGCTGTGCAGGAGTAATCTTGGTTGAACAAAATACACTGAGGCTATCTATAATATTTAAAATGATGACATCTGCTTAAAAATATGAGTTGAAGGATTGCCTGCTAGTCTCGGTTAAACCTTTGTAGCTCTGTGTAGTAACTGAGGAAGTTTCAGTCTCTGTAATTCCATGCAGGAATCAGAACAGGCATGTCTGGTGTTGCTCCTGCTGTTACTTCAGATGGATTACTTGTGGGTATTCTTCTTTTTTGGACTCTCTGTGTATCCCTTAAAGCCATTGCTTGTTTCTCAAGTTGCTGCTCAGACCATGGTAAGGATCCTGCTTTCAGTGCCCCAGGTCTGTGATGACAGATAATAAAGTGGAAGACAATGGAGAAGGAACTTTTTCACATGATGAGAAGTAGAGAACAAATATTTGGGCCACTACTGAAGAGGACCCTGCTTACATTAGATCAATGTAATAGCAGAACTTTCAGGTTGATAATTTTTGATGTTTTCTCTAACAGCTCTACTCACTCTATAGCTTTGCATGGGAACTGAAATGGGTGCAGACCCATGTCACAGGGGAAGCCTTTTATTAATTGTTGCTCCTACTAAGCTTTTGATCATTATCATAGTTCTGTTTGTGATGACATCCACTTTTTTAGTCAAGCTTTTGCAATTTCCCCTGTGTCTATGAAAACAGACACTGCAAAGAGAATAATAAAGAGCATCTTTTTTTTCATCATGAGTAAGATGTGTGGGAACAAGTATAAGGGTACAACTGTTACTTAACCAATATAGTTTTTGACTATGGAAAAACCAAGAACTCTCCTCAGTTTCTTCTGTTTGCACAAAATAGGAGATGTTCTAGTTAAAGGCTTGCTTTTTTAACTTACCAGAAGAGGCCGAGTTAAAAGTTCAAGCCTTCATCCTTGACCTCATACAGGAGGTCAACAACAACGGGAAAAAAGAAGCTGTGTTAGCTGTTGGTACCAGAGTTCATATTTCTATGGCAAATGTCTTTTTTTTGTTGTGCACAGATTTAATAGATGAGAAATAGGTGTTATTCCAGGCAATGAAAAGGTGTGTGTATATATTCTGCCTTTTGATGTAGTGGAGATGATTGTCCTAAGGTAGTAACGCATAGAGTGCCCGGTTTAAATTTCATTTCTTCAGTAAGTTTTAGCAGGTTTCTGTTTTCCAATAGAATGGAGCTCTTAAACTGAAGATAATAAAATAAGGTTAATACCATTTTTTCTTGGAGTCATTAATTTAGATATACTATTTTGTTATTCTAAATGGATATTTCCTAGCAATTAGAGATTTGCTGTTAATTTATATCATCATTTGGTGGACAGGATTTATACTACAGTGATGAGAATGCATCTTTGTTAACATTTTGTTGAATCAGTTTAATGATAATAAAGACTTTGTTTTCATGCTTCGAATGTATTAAAGTAAATCTTGGAAAATGGAAATCTTCATTAACACAGGTAAGTTCTAATTGGACAGTCTGATAGTTTGTGCAGTCTGTGTATATAGTTATCGGTGTACAGTGGTAAATCTGAAGATTATATTTTCTTTCCTAAATTAGAGATGATAAAAAATAGTGTAGGATGGACAGACATGTGACTTGGGGATGCAGAAGGTAGAAACTATTTTCTTCATTGGAGAATTATGCTAGCCAATTCTTCCTAGATGACCTTTGTGAGCTATTTTGCTCACAACCTTTGACTCTTTAGACCACTAAAACACTTAGAAAAGGCCATCAAGATATCTAAAATCCCACCCACAATGAATTCCTCATTTCAACAGTGATTTAATACAGTTTCACCTGAAGCTCTCTGCCTGCTCCTTACCTGCTCTGGCCTTGCATGGTCCAGAGCCCAAGAACATAAATTAGATGGAATCAGCATTGCCTTTCAGCTGTTTTTTCTCTGGGTTTGAGATAGGTTGATGGTTCTTCTCCACCACTGGCCAAGATCAGCATCTGGAGAAATATGTCAAGGAATGTTCAGGTACCTATATGTCATTCTTTCTGAAGAGTGTTTCATAATGGGAGATCTCACCATTATAGAACACAGGACGGAGTCATAAGATGATTGTTTCAAAGATTTTCTTACAGGAAGTATTGAAAACTTAAATTTTTTTTTCTAATTTTTTTTTTTTTAATATGCTTGTAACCTATGTCTAGGAGCTGAACTTCAGAACTTTATGCCATGCCAAATATTTGGAAATATGTAAGCTGATTGTACTGCTATAGTGAAACGGATTTACTGAGTCGAAAATCTGCCCCTTCACTATGTAGCAGCAAGCTGTGTTGATATAAATATTCAGGGAGATTCTGATAAATGTGTCAGGCTCATAGTGAAAGACTTCTATTCCTTGCAGGTCAGTTTTGGGTAGGGAGGTAAAACAGGTATGGAACTCTCCAGTCCATTGTTGGTACTTCCCCCCAGGTGACACCGTAAACAGCTCCTGAGGCTCTTGAGCAGCAGATAGAAAGCTGTGTGTTCACAAATAACAGTGGGAAGGCTACCGGGCCATTATATGTTTAATTAAAAACACAAAGGGGTAATAAGCTAGTTAAATTTACTGAAACCTAGCTGATGAAAAGGAGCCTGAGCCAAGTGAATTCTGACCCTAGTTGTAAACCTGAAAAATTGGATTTACTCCCTGCTATGTTTTAGATTACTCTATGCAAGATGGGCATACACATATTGGATTCCAAGATGCCCAGGATTCAGAAAGGGAAGGAAAAACTCTGCAGATGTATCCATTAACCTTTCTCTTTTAGGGTAAAGGGCACATCTTTATGAATATTTATATGTTGAATTGCTAAACTGGAAAGCTGTAAAGAGCATATAAAGATTGAGCCTTACTTCCACCTCTCTGAATGAGGTCATGTGAAATATGTGTGGCATCTGCATGTTTTTTTCCTTCTCAAAAGGTCTTTAGAGATGCAAATGCGAATAGAATTGTGCCCACCTGCTTCTGTTCTTGGGGTTAAAGTACGCAAAGAGTAAAGTGAAGAAGAGCTTTACATAAATCTTCCACTGATTTAAGCATTGTGAGAGAGGAGCTACTACTGGAGGAGTTACCTTCCATCCTGTGGCTTCCTGCTGAGAGCAGGTGTTTTATGTACACTAGGCTGACAATTGTTGTCTCTCTGAAGCATTAACATGCTGCTCATAACCAGCTGTTGAAACACATTCATTGGGCCACGTTGGCAATTGGAGGAGACTGGCTGACAGTTTGAAACTCTTTAAACCCAAATTTGGACAGTGCAGAAATGTTATGGTCAGCCAGGAGCAGGATGTGTGGGTCCCCCAGGAGTCTGCTCCGACATGCTGAGTTATTCTGTTTGATTGTTTTATGACCTTCTGATACAGGCAAAGAACCAGAATGTCTCAAACTTCCACTAAATGCAACTTTCTGAAAACTGTCTGCTGAATTTGGGCTGCTCATTAAGAATGTAACTTCCCTAGTTAATAAGACAGATGTCTACAACATGTTATTAATGTTCATTTTCATGGTTTTTGGTAGTCTGGGTGATGTGTCCATTTTTTTGGGCTTTGTTTGCAGTTTTGTAACAATGCCTGTGTGCTTTCTTTGTTCCAGGCACTGTCTCCAGAAAGGGAGGGGGCTGGCAGTGCCTGCCCTGATGGTTGCTGGCTGTGGAAAGCTGCCACAGCGTGTGGCAGTGGGGCAGGGAAGAAGGTGGAGGCTGCCTGGGACTGAGGGCATACGGATGGAGCAGACGTGTACTGGGCCTTGGGAGAGGGCAAAGGAGAAAATTTTTTTTTTTTCCTGAGAATCTAGGAGAAATGTGTTTGTGTGTGTTACCCAGTGTGCAACAAGTCAATAATTACACACTTGAGAGGAACATCAGTTATTTGTTTCAGATCTGCACAAGCCTGGGTGCTCGGTGGTTTCACACAAAGCAAGCACACCAACAGGACTTTCCACACCATTATTTAGACACAGAAGTTCAGAGTTGATAACTTTCCAAGTACAGCCCCCTCTATTACTACTGGTTAGTAGTTTCCATACAAGTTTTGTAGTCACAGCTAACTTGTGTGCAATGCCCAAGGGAAGGGTCCTCACCTGGGCAAGGGGTCTTTTTGACCTATAGGTGTGATGTTTTATGTTGTAATGGAGATAGTTCAGCTAAGGGATGCACAGACCTTGAGTTTTTTGCCAAGTTGGCAGTGTATAAATAGACATACAAGGACATATTGATTTACTATATCCTTACAGTTTATTAGTTCCAGGATGCTCTTCACTAAGGGATGGTAACTGTTCCACTGATTAAGTGCCCTTTCTTGCTGATTAGAAAAGTCTTAATTAGCCAACTTAAAGTATCTAAAGAATACTGACCAGTCCAGACCTAAGATGATTTTGGCATATTCCACATTTTGCAACATGTGGAATTTGTCATAATGTAAGAAATCACTGAAAAGCTGCTGAATTTGAGAGATTAGAGGGAAGAACCTTTCTTCTAAAGACACTGCAATTAGGGTAATTTGTTTTCAAATACTGTAGTTTCACTCAGGTGGCAGACCTCATTAGTCTAAAAAGCTGTTATCCTCTTGTTTTATTAAAATCTGGTATTTAGAGACTCTGGATTTGGGGATCCCCTGAGCTGAGCTGTTGCTGCAGTGATGAGCATGCAGGAGGGAGGGTGGAACTGGACCGGGCTGTGCTTTGGTTACAGCTCTGCTGGGGGCTGTCTGGTCACACTGGCATCTCTAGGCTTCCACATACCCACAAAGATCCCTGGGCTAATGCCAGCTCAGAGTCCCAGGTTAGCCTTAAAAAGTAGCCAGCCCCCACACAGAAAGTCCTCAGAAACCAATGCTTTGTGGATTGCAAATGGTCCACTGGGGAAACAAACCTTTGGCCAAGAGTTGTGGGTGATGAGCCCTGCAAGGACCCCTGCAGGATGGAACTGCAGGATGTGAGTGTACAAGGTGACTTGGTTTTGGAGTGGTAATATGCCAAGGAATGAAGTTTTTCTTTTGTCAGGTTACTTTTCAGTAAAGTTAAGACAGTGTTTCTTGTGAGGGTGGTTTTTCTGTTGTTTTTGTGTGGGTTTGTCGGGACTTTTTTGAGGTACATTTAAGGAGTCATAACTTCACCTTACTACCAGGTGATACTCTTTTCTGTCTTGCTGGCTGTGCTAACTCTGAAACCTGCAAAGATGCTGTACTATTTTTAGGTGCAGTGTGGTACTGCCTACTTGGTTTATTAGGACTAGGAGAGAAAACAGGCATTTTTTCAGATAGTAGGCAGGTTGCAGCCATGGTGAAGGTAGATTTTTAGACATATGAAATGGAAACAAAAATGCTTAAGGTCAATCCTTACAACACATGCCATGGAAATACGTAGCTGCTTTGTACCAGCTCTGAGTCCAGCTGTCATTTACCTGGCAGGCAGATGTTGGGGTTACTTTTTTCTTTATATGATCAAAGAGGAAAGTAAATTTACTAGGATGACCTTTGCCTAGTTGCAGGTACACAAACACATCATAAATGCTTAATGCCTTGCAGCTTGCGTGCCCAGCTGCCATGTAGAAGATGTGTGGAACAATAGACAAAATGTTAATAAATATTCTACTAATAGAAATGTCAGTGTGGGAGTGTTTATTGTTAAATGTTTCAAGGTAGGCTGGTAGAATGCAATTACTGTTGTTCTCAGAGTGGTCTGAATAGAAAAAGAAAGTCATTTAATTGACTAGATTTAGTTCCTTTTGCTTGAAATGAAAGGATAGAAATGTTTGGAAGAATCTTATTTAGGTAGTCAGTAGCACAGTGATGTTGAACTTTCAGGCTTTTACTTGAGAAGTTTGAAAATGTTTAGTATTACATTTTGGTTATACTGGATTTGCTTGCATAGAAGGAATACTTTTGGAATAGAGTAGGTGGTCAATATACGGGATTCGGCTTTTGTGTTTCCCTTTGCAGAAAGTTAATTTGATTTTTCAGCAAGATATTTCATTGTCACAGGTGATCCTTCTGTTCACACCTTTTGTGCTGCCTGGTGTCAGTCTGACTTTGGTGATATCAGTGTGTAATCTCTGCCACAGCAGTGAGTCTTTAGTGCCGCATGAGCGATGATTTGCCATGTGTGGTTTTGCTGTGCAGCCTCTGGGTCTGTCTTTATTTAAACCAGCTGTAAAAAGTAGCTTTGGATGGTTTGTAAGTATGGATATTAAGGAAGCTTTCCTGTCTTACCATCCAGGGCCACTCTGGCACTCACAGTTGCACCACACGAGACTTTCAGTGCACCAAACGTATTCCTCAAGATGCACATGTGGTGGAGGAGTAGATCTGTGCACTTGAGCATGTTAAGAGCATTTCTTCAAAGTCCCATGTTTCACAATGCTTAATGCCTCAGAGCTTGGGATCTTGCCGTGTCACTTTATAGTAACTAGGGTACAAGAGCAGTGCCCATGGAAGCGACTGAAATATTTGCCTTGACAGCTGTAACTTGTTCTAGTTTTGCACCCACATAGAACTGCGGTGGCAACTGCAAAGTGAGTGTTTCCTTTCGTTTGAAGAGATGTATTTTTTCTTTCAGAGGCACTGCTTTTCCTCACCATGGCTTCATCACTGACAGGGGCAGTGCCTTGGGCAGATGCCTGCCATCTTATCTGCAGCACAGTGCCCAGTGCCTGCTCCTGGCCTGATTTGCTTTGCACCGAGATCTGCTAAAACAAGATCTCAGTTACTTTCATGTCGCTGTCCAGACTGAGCCGCTTGGCAGCACACCCAGCACAGTGTATCCCACTGTGCACACAGATTCACTTGGTGGTAAGGGACAGCAAAAGGCCAGAGGAGTAATGGCCCGTGATTCATCACAAAATCCCTGTAGATTGAAAATCCTGAAATCTGTGTGATAATGGATGCAGATTTGTTGCCTGTCTCTAAATGCAGCAAGAAGTGTTTCTACAAAGATGCTAAAGCACAGTCTTGCCTGAAGCCATTTTTATCATGAAATAGCACAATGCTACTGTGAAATGAAAAAGCTATGTGCACAAACATAGTCCAGATAGACTGATTTGTGCAGAAGCTTGCTGAATTTATAGTTTCTAGCTGATGACATCAAAATGACTGATCTCTAGACTTTTCCTGAATTTGCATTGTTATTAAGAAAAATTAAAAGTTGTGCCTTGGCCAGACTCACAGATACTTTCCAGAAGTTTCTGTGCAGTAACAGTTTGTTTTTTATGGCAGTGATTTTTTTCCCCAGCATTTGAGAGGCCTGGCATCGTCGTGTTGCTGCAGCATGTGCAAGGTGAATGGGGCTTCCATCCTTGGACTCCTGTGGTTTTGTGACCTTCTCCCATACAATGTTAAGCAGATGCACAATGTTTTGACTAGATGGCAACCCCAAGTTTGTACATATTTGCAGGGATGCCATCTGTGCCTGCTGCTTTGCCCTGGGACATCTGTTCAGTAGCTCTAAGAGCATCTGCTATAAGTGCTGGTGCTGCTCCTTGAAAGAGGCTGTGGGGCTTCATTTGGCACTTGATCAAGGATGACGGAAGTTGTAAAGTTAGAATGATAACTCTGCTTTATTTATGTTTGAATATGATAAGGAGGAAGGTTGCCAGAATTGAATGCAAAAAGTAGTTCCGCTTTAGTTCCTAGAGCTCTTATAGGAGCATTTAATCTGCTTACCCGATTGTGCTGCTGTCTTCATTGTGGGATATTTTAGTGTTTGGTGATAGGTGTTGGGTTGGTAAAGATAAATAAAATAAAGTGCTGTGTACCCTAAGGATATTCTGGAGGACACCTATCCCACAGTTCTTCTTGGGGCCATGTCTTGGGATGCTATAGTCTGTGAGCTGTCCTTCCTTTGGCCACTTGCATAATCTGACAGCAGTAAAATCTTTGAATGAAACATGGTGGTGTTTGCCACAGGATAAGATCACTTCTGTGGGTTGAGATGATGAGTAGGTGAATATGTTTCTTTAATGCAGATGGTGGATTAAGCCAACTCACCTTATAGAAATACTTTGCCTTTTCTGCTTCAGGTGTCGTACGTGTTCTTATTTAATATTGATAGTGACTTTTCCAATTTTCTGTGGTCATTATATCCACAGCAGGTGTTTCCAACTGAAAGTGTACTTTAAGGAACCTTTCTATCCTGATCTGGAAGTGAAATGAGCAGTCAAATGTATGGTTTAGACACTATGGTGGTGACTAAAAGAAAGGGGGAAGAAAAAAAAGTCATGAAACATAACTGTGTCAAGCTTTATCCTCTCCTAACAATATTTGTATGTGAGGTACATAGGGGTTGCAAAAACTGTCTGAAAGAATTGTAAAACATCTTGAGTCAATTGTGGAATAATACTGTCCTTCTGTGAAGTACATTACATGACCTTAAAATATCCCAACTTTTTTTTGATATGCATAAAATCAGTCTGAATTTAGCAATGTTTTCCTCTTATACACTGGGATTTGAATGAGAGACTGCAGATAGACCTATAAAAAGCATTTGGATTCTATAATTGTACAAAAGAAGCCAGCAGTAATTTACATGCTTAGCAAATAGGGAAATTCTTCTAGTGGGAAAATTTCAGCCAAGGTCAAATTGTATTGCTATTTCCTAAAACACAAGCTTTCTTAATACATGCATTCTGAGAACTTTATCTGTCAAAATACATGTTAACTTTTGATCATGCCTTATTTAAAACATATGAAAGTATAAATTGTTGCTGAAATATAACAAATAAAACAAGAAACCATCACTCAGTGCTAAGAAGTTGACAAGGAGATTGCTGTCTCGCACCTTTCTTCCTTTAAAAAGGTCTGGAGGAGGGTAGCAGGGCCCTATCTGTAGGACAGGCTGAAACAGGCTTCATGCAGACGTGATGCAGAATCAGAGATTGTCACAATACTCAGGGATCTCTCTTGGGCTTTTGGTATGGATCTCATGGCAGTGTTGAAAGTTCACACTGAGCGGTGATACATATATTCAGATGGTCCCAGATACTGCAATCTTTTCAGGAACCCTGATTCATTCTAATCCTTTCAGTTTCTAACAAAATATTGGAAAGTACCTTCAAAACACCTGTTAGAGATCAGTTCATTTTCCTGCCTCTTGTATGGTAGCTTCTATTAACTTCCCCTCTCCCCATTTTTACCTGTTGTTTTATCATAGATAAAAACTTGTGCAATGGCATTTGAAATTGAAGATGAGATAGTGATTAAAAAAAAATCCATTTATTTCCTCTGGCTTGACTAATTATTTTCTCACTGGTTGATGATTTCATGCCTGAGTTTGTTTTCCCCCTCATTCGTCTTCCATTCCCCAATTTGCAGAGTAGAACTCTGAAACAGAGCAGGTGCACTTATTTCCAAGAGTGAATGGCCTTCGTGTCATTGCTTTGGAAGAGGCTTCTTTCCCCCAGAGTCTAGTAGAAGGAGGAAAGAAAAGATGTTTGCTACTTAGAAAGCTGTTTGCATGTGACTTACATTCTGGTGGAGAAAAGACAACTTCTGAACTGAGAACATCATGGAGTGTGTATGTAATCAAGGTCTCAGTGTGAATTTCTGCATCTTAAAAGAGTAAAATCAATGCAAGAGTGTTGGTTTACATTGCCTTGTGTTTTTTAAATACTTGAGAGAGAGATGTGTTGGGGCAACCCA
This sequence comes from Aphelocoma coerulescens, assembly GCF_041296385.1. Lineage (NCBI taxonomy): Eukaryota > Metazoa > Chordata > Aves > Passeriformes > Corvidae > Aphelocoma > Aphelocoma coerulescens. Next base: position 6,421,788 of record NC_091019.1, read on the forward strand.
GCTAGTTTCTGCTGTTGGGATATTCTTAACTGGTGTTTACTGATGTTTGTCTACGTGTAACTGTTTGAGATTTGCACTTGTTGAAGGGTGATGAAGAATAGGTGCAGAATTTGTCTGTCACCCTCCTTTCCTGCCACTGAAGAGGTAAAACATGGTGTTTAATACAGTCCTGTGGCCCTTACTGCATTAGGTGCACATGTATAAAAATGTTAGCACTGGCTATTACATGAAATTTGAAGTAATCTGTTCTGTGCTATATAAATTAGTCAGGAGATTGGCAACAAGCTCGATGCCTAAGCACCCAGCTGTTCTCAGTCCTGAGGTAACTATTGACACTAAAGCTTGTCAGGTGAGAAGCTTTGCAATTCCCTATGCTGTACCAATAACAGAGCACAGATGTGATTAAGTGCAGTATCTGACTGACCTTTCCACGGCTGCACTGTTGCCTTTACATTAACAAAGAAATCATTGTGTGGAGAGTGATTAGCTCGGTGGCTATTGGAGATTATGAAGAATGACCTCAGGAAGCAATTTGCTTCCTGCAGCAGGAGCTTGTCTTGTTTTTGGGCTCTTAAGCCTCTGTGATCAACCATATATATGTGTGTCTGTATATATATATATATGTATGTACACACAAATACTTTGTGTGTGAGGTACTAGAATGTTATGTACCTTTCCCTCAATTTATTTTTTTGTTAAGTTTTCTGTCTCACTTTCTTTTGTGCTGTGACAGCAGATGGAAATCACAAAATGTTTAAGTATGACATCACTGACAGTACTTGTGCTAGCGCTTTTATGGCTTGGGAACACCAGCAGCAGTATCTTCTGGATATTGACTATATTGTTACTGAGCATCAAAATAAAGTAACAAATCTTCTCCAGATGTTGTGTGATGAATGTAATTTAGGTATTTTAATGGGTGTTGGCTACAATTAATCAACATTCTCCATTACTATTTAGAAAACCCCTCTTTCACTGCCCTCCTTGTGCCATTATGTGCATGGAACAGGCCAGTTCCTTCACAACAGAAGCCTGATTTTTTTTTCACTCTGTACTGCATGTATTTATGCCTGCTGTGTTTTTATTCAGTGTTGGTTTTCCCTTTACCTCCTTGTGTTTTTCACTTTGTTGCTTGAGTCTTTGATTCATGTGACCCAATAATACTTTTATGTTGCATGAAAAATACGATGACAGGGCATTGGCAGGATGGAGGAGGGCTTGAATTTCGCTTTTGGTGAAGACTTACTGTCTTTGTGTTCCCCCTCCCAGCCTGTTGTGACCTCTTGCACATGTTCCCAGCTAGTGTTTTATGTCATAAGTTTTCTCCCAAGGAACTCTGTTTTTTGGTTATGTTCAAAAACTTCGACTTCATTGGTAAGATCTAACCTTGAAAAGGTGCACAACCCCCATGTAGTGCTTGTGCACACAGGCTGTTAGGGCCTGTGTACTGCCAAGCAGTGTAAAATGCTTATGGGGAAATGAAAATTGGCACTCCAATATTTGTTGGTTTGTGCTGCATTTATGTTTTGGAAGTGGATTTAATTCCTGCAATTTTCACCACCCTATCCCAAATCAGCACCTAGTTCTCAAATGCCATGTTAAGTTGGTGTTGGCCAATAGGGGAAAAGGTAACACTGTGGAGGTAGATGGGGCAAAGGGCTATCTGGACAATCTAACATCTTCACTTTCTTGTAGAGCTATTTCTACTATAAAGGGAGGTCTGCATCACCCTGTTTCTGTATACACAGCTTCATTTTGGCAGGAAAGAGGTGCAAATACTTGGTGAGGTCAAAGAGGAGACATCACTATTTACACTGTCAGTGTGCCCTGGAATTCATCCTAGAGAAGGAATTGGCTCCCCCCACACCCCTGAGAGGCCAGTGAATAGCCACACTTCGTTAGCTCTCCTGTGAGTCTGACAGCTGTATGAAGGTTTTGATTGTTGGATGCTTTATTCCAGATGTGGAGACACCTAATCCAGCCAGGAGGTTTTGTCCTTCCCTTGTAAAGCTGAACAATCATGGCAGTAACAATAAAAGTCAGAAAATGAGTTAAGCACAATTGCATATAGGGGAGTCCTAAAAATAAACAGTTGTGGTTTTTAAACTGGATTTGCAAGTAGTAAATACAAATTTAATGACTACCTGATGGTTTCTTACCTTACTGGCTTTTTATTTGTTTGTGGTAGTGATGTATGTGCCATTCTTTATTTTTCAATTTCTTACAAAGCCTGCAGTCATACAAAATATTTTGGTGAAAAGAATAAGGTTTGGTTTCTTGTAGTTGCACCTGCTCTATGGGTGAAAAGAGGACTTCAGTTTCCTGAGCTAACAAGTGGTACTTTGAACTGTTTTCACCTAATTAGTATTGCTGGTTTTGTACTGCTCTGAATGTATAGTCTTATCTCTCTATTTCTTTTAAAAAAATTAATTAGTAGCTAATCCATGCTGAGTAACCTTTTTAGATTGTGGTGTTTGCTTAAAGAAGTCTATCAATTAAGAAGAAAGTGACAGAGACAGTGATTATATCCAAAAGTGGAACTGGTTCTTCTTAATGTTTTCAATACAGCTATTTTGAACTGGAGAGCAGTGGCCTGCGGGATGAGATCAGGTATCACTACAGGTTTAATGGGAAGACAAGAACAGAGGTGTTCCCGTACCGCCTGGCAGATGGACAGTGGCATAAGATTGCTGTGTCACTTAGTGCATCCCATCTTCTGCTCCACGTGGACTGCAACAGGTAAGAAAATATCTTCTCTAATTTATACGTCTTTAAAAAATAATCTCTATTTACACCCAGGAATAAAATTGGAAAAGGAGATTTTTTTTCCCCCTATAAATACCTCGTTCAAGAAGCATGCTAAACTGCCATAGGATAAGAAAAGGAAAACAAAGTATTAAAATGGAACAATTCATTGTGATTATGAACAAATGTGGAAAAGGTTGATTGCTGACTGGGGAGTATTAAATGCATCTCTGTAGTTTAGGCAGTAGCTGATGTTATGTTTGCCAGTGATTGCATTTAAGTGTGATGGATGGGTGTGCAGTCTGTTCTGTTGTGAACTGCTTCACTCAGCATACCTGAGAACTTGGAGACTAGATAGATACATCAGAGACGTTTTAATTTTATTTTAGATAATCAGGCAGTGCACTTGTACTGATTTTTTCCCACATGCTGCCCCATTTGGAAACTTCTGAAAGCTGGAAGCTTCTTTTTGCATGTCTGGAACCAGTGCTTTTTATTTTCTGCAGGGTATTCTGTCTGTCTTTTCCATTAGAAGTTGTGAAGACTGTGAGATGGCACATTGCCAGGATTTCAAGAAATGAAAAGCAGCAAACCTAGAATCTATCCTCCCTAGAATCTCTCTTGCCTTGGGACTTGATCTCACAATGTATTGTAGACTTCAAACATAGTGGCTGATGAGGAAATTCAGAGAGCTTGAAACTGGGACTTTCAAAATAGTCTTTATGAATGAGGAAAACAAACCATTACTTTTGTACCTTATTGCACCAAAATGAATGAAAAAAATATCCTTCTCATTCAGTGAGAGGATCAGCAAATGCATTTTGGTATCGTGGCACTTAAATGGATTGGGTGATGATAGCAGATATTTTTTCGGAAGTCTTCATGTTGTTCAGACAGGCAGAATAAAGTTAGATGAGTATTATAGGAGTCTGCAGTTACTGGAACGTTTGAAAAAGTTTAAATTTTGACCCAAGTAATTATGAGATACTGTTTTGAGATGAATGTTACAATTGTTTTCTGCAACTCCATTAACTACTGAAAAATCTAATCTGAAGGAGTGTTGCTTATTGGACCTTATTTCGACCTCAGAAGCAATTAAATCTTTAGAGTAATTTTAATTTCATTGAGGCATGAAATCTACAGTTTGCAAAGATTGTCTGAATTTCAGTAATTTGATTTATTTATCTTCCCATTATTTATCTGTTATACTGTTTCTTCGTCTTCAACAGAATGCCCTTTTTTATTGTTTACTGGGTTTTGGGACAGGTTCTTTGTTATCTACTTTGAGTTGTTTGTTTGTTTGGTTTTTTTTCCATGAACAGCAAATGTATTTTAGGAAGACCCTTTTTAGCAGATTGTTTAGCTGGCTGCTTTCTTGCACAGAATGTAAAATGAAGACAACACAAAACGACTGCCTGGTGCAGAATTCTATCCAGGGACAGGAGAACTGCACAGAGTCATGGTTGTGACCTGATTTTCTCCACAGTAACAGGCAGAAATAGATAAATACAATTATGGAATGAGCTGTGCTGTCATATGAGGTGACAGATAGATACAGCCATCTCTGTCAGGTAGCCCTAAACAGGCCTGATCCATCTAACCATGTCCCTTAAGGTGGTACATCTTAAGGTTGCTTCCAGCATAAATCCATACTGAGATGTCTCTATTTGGCTGTGTATTTGTGGTGTTTTATGACAACTCCTGTGGAAAAGTAATGGAAATAGTTCTGAAAGCATGACTTGAGGACAGATCATAGTAGAAGTTTAAATGAGAGGGGGAAAAAAAAAGGAAGTCTCTAAGTTCCTGAGTCAGCAGTGGCATCACTGTTCAGTTAATCAGAGAATTTTGTGAATGTTGGTGTTAGTTTGATTATATCTTAACCTTTTCTGTTTTTGCACTCAGAAAAGGAGTCATGTTCAAGTCAGTCTTGTTCATCTTGGCATTTTCCTATGACAATGCAGTAAATGTTGAAGCTGTGAAAATAAAGAGCAAGTCAATGAGGGGAACTTCTGAGCACTACTGGAAACCCTAAGCCTTCCTCATGTTAGTGTTAGGGAAGCTGCAGCTGATAAAGTGTGAACAGAGTCTAGCGTGAAGAGCTGTGGACTCTACGTGTAAACACCACCATTTTAGGCTGGGGTGGTGTCTGGCTCTTGGCCAAGTGCAGGATGCCCAGTGAGAAGTGATGCTTCTGCAGACTTGAATGAAAAGGAGGAAACAAGATATGAGTGCAGTCAATATATTCACCTGTCCCACCTCCTGCAGAGGTTTGGTGTCATCAGAACAAGAATTTAGCTTCCTGTGTACCTATCTCTAGTTAAAGAAGTTCTCAGCTTTTTGTTTAATATTTTTGCCAGCAAAGCAAAGCAAAAAGGGAAAAGAAAAAAAAATGACTGCCAAAATGAATCCCGTGAATTTCTACTGTATTTCTTTAGGAGTTTGCAACATTGCTTCCTTACAGTCATGCCTGAATTTGCGTAAATGCATTACTACTTCTGTTTAGGGCTGTGGTAATGTGTTATATATTTGGACGGCTTTTGTGAGCGAGCGATTTGCTAATGTAGTGTTATTAAAGTTAATCTGTACCTGAGAGTGCACTGCAAGCGTTTGCTTTGGGAAAAATATCCAGTCACAACCTAGTTTTGCTACAGGATTCCTGCTGTGATACCCAAAGCTAGTCTCTGGCCTCCAAAAAATGCAGTTGATCAGAAAGCATTGGAGACAAAGCTTTTAATTTGTAAACAGATAGTCAAATCTACTTTTATTCTTCCCAGCCCTATCGCCCACATTACTCTGATTTGTAAAATTGCTTTGACATTTGTACTTGATTATCGTTTGGATTGAATTCAAAGTCAGCTTGGTTCTTCAGACCTGGATAGGCTAGGGAAAAGTACTTGAGAACTAGCAAAAACCTGTACTGCTTTAAAGCATCACCTTTAAAACAGTGCAATTGCCTTTGTTCTAATGAGATGTCATATGGAGGGGGAAGCATATGTATCAAAGGAGGTTTATTTGCCCAAGTACATGTCCTTTTGAAATCGGCTCCTGCTGCTCTTACTTGCTCCTTTTAGTGCTCCTTCAAGAATAAGGAGTGGGAATTGTAGCTGAGTTTGGTGTTAGAGCTTAGAGCTGCTGACTCAGGAATCATAGAATGATTTGGGTTGGAAGGGATCTCAATGATGCTCTCATTCCAATCCCCTGCCATGGGCAGGGACACCTTCCACCAGACCAGATTGCTCCAAGCCCTGTCCAACGTGGCCTTGAACACTTCCAGGGATGGGGAAGCCACAGCTTCTCAGGGCAACCTGTGCCAGGGCCTCACCTCCCTCACAGGGAAGAATTTCTTCCTAGTATCTAATCTAAACCCACCCCTCTTCAATTTGAAGCTATTTTCCCTTGTCCTATTGCTTTCCTTGTCCAGAGTCCCTCTCCTGCTCTCTTGTGGCCCCTTTAGGTACTGGAAGGTGCTAGAAGGTCATCCTGGAGCCTTCTCAAGGCTGAACAGCCCCAAATTTCTTGGCCCATCTTCATGGAAGAGAAGAAAGATACTTCAAAGTCCAGACTGAAAACCTGCTGAATGTCACTGGACTCTCCTCACTGACTTGAAGAGCTTTTGTGCTGGGCCTAGACCGTAACCTCTAGCCAGGGATGTGTCTCAGAAAACTGACATAAGAAGCCACAGGTGCACTTGCTCGCATGCTTTTAACATTTCAGTAAGGTTCTGAAAGCTTAGAAAAACGAAAAAACTGCATTAATTATAAATGTACTACTGATGCACAAGTAAAACCTGTGCTCAAAGTAACATGGAAATGAACTTTCCTGCTCTTGGTAGGATCTGTGCCCCCCTGCTCTAGGCAAAAAGGAGTTGTCAGGGATTTTCTGGAGAATGTTTAGATTCAGCTCAAGCAACTGTGTCATTGTCCTTAAATAACCAGTGGTACTAATAAATACTTATATATATGTGTGTGTATGATCAAATAAACTCTGCCGTGCATCTTCCCAGATTGGGCCTCTGTTCGTGCCTGTGCTGTCGGGAGATTTGCAACCCCTAGAGGCTGTCAAGTCCTGCAAGATCTGATGTTTGTCTTCTCTAGGAATTAGTTTCAGCTGTAGAGTCTGTGTTGTTTCCCATGGCACCTGACTGTCCCCTGGGATGCTTGCCCCCTATGACAGTGGCAGCACAGAAATATGTTGCATTTAATTGTGTTGAGAAGAGTAAGGGAATAGCATGGAGCCTACAGTTTATGAGGTGGCAGGTACTGTATCAAAATGTATTTATTGACAATTTATTTGCAAAATAGAGATTCCAAGTTGTTCTCTGTGTGTCTGATTAATCTGGAGAGGCAAGCCTGAAAGGTGTTTTATTTTTTTATTCTTTTATTTATCACCAACCATAGGTACTCGCCTATTCAGACAGTATCCATATTCCTTTACTTGAACTCTGTCTGTGGGCATAGAAGGGAGAAAGGCGCTTTGATGAAAAAATTAATGTTCTTCAGTGAAAATCTGTGCTGGAGTGCCTTTTGCTGTGAATACAGCCTGTGGTTTTGATGGATACTCTTAGCTGTTTGATGGAGGGGGTTGGTAAGAGCATAAGAGAATAGATTATAAAACTGGAGCAGGCTTGGAAGTAGTCTCCAACTGAAAAAACATCTTGTCTTCTTCTTTTATGTTAGAACAGCGCATTAGGGAATAAAAAATGCATGAGCAGTGAGAACTTTTTAATTGGAAAAATAAATAAATTAAAGTAACATCCTCCAAATATGGGAATCCAAGACCTCTGAGTTCTTATAAATAAGATATCCTGGCTGCCAACCTGAGGTTTTCAACTGATCTAAACAAAGTTCTATGACTTTAATTAAAATGTAATAAATTTAAAGAAGGTTAAGGGATATATTTAAAAGAGGGATTTGCTGCTTTAGTTACTGTAAAACAATTCCTCTTGAGAGGGAAAATGGTGTGGTGGCAGTGCTATGCAGCTGGGTAATTTAGTTTTGCTATTTGAATATGAGTTTGTGACCCAGATTGCTTGTCTGCTCTCCAAGCTGTAGCAGAAGCTGTCAGAGAAATGGCTGCTTGGGTAGAGTGGTGTAATTGTGCATCATGGGTGCACCCAACTTTAGATCTGTGGTATTGTGGACTGGAAGTTAATTTTCACCTACCAGTTTTCCCTTTTGTTTGGGAGAAGGGCTGTAAACTGTTTAGCATGAGAGAGATCTCCAGCTGGCATACCACATCAGCTGCCATCAGTCTCTATCATTACAGTTACGGCAGTTAACTGCAAGGAAATGTTGAGGATACATTCAGCATTATTTTCTTTTTAAAGAAGCTTTTAAATAGCCAGGGTTTTTCACTGAATAGCTAATGCATCAGCAGAACCGTAGGACAGGTGTGACCAAAGCCTGAATGATATGTTTTAATCCAGTCCCCAATTACAATGAAAATTTATTTTTTTATCCTAAAAAAATCACTTGAACTCCTTTGTGTACTGCATTGAGAGAATTGTGAGAATGCATGAGTGTTTATGAAAATGCTGAAAAAGTACTACAGAAAAAAAAGGTAACATTCCATATGTGTGCCTGCCTTAGAGCCTTTGACCACCCCTAGAAGGCAGCAGTCACTTGTAGAGGTACCTGGGCACTGAGCTTCAGCAGAGAGGCCTCACAAAGCTCCTGCCCAGTATGGAATCTGCACCTGCTTTGGGCTCCTTCTGGGAGCTGATCCAGGTGCTGCTGATGTCGGTAGAAGAGGAGCAGAAGTCATTCTCCAGGAGTTTGATTACCGGTCTTCCGTAGGAGCTTGGGGCAGAGTTTTAGGGACCTGTGGATCCAGAGTTTGGTACCTGCAAAGCCCAACTACTGCTGAATATAGACTCAACAAAGGTTTTTGTTTTTGTTTTCCAGCCCCCCCCCCCCCCCCCCCCCAAAGTCAGAACTGGGGACCTGTGGTGCTTTGTGGTGAATTGTAAATGTTGGCAGACAGGTCGATGGCTTCAATAGGATAGGAATATTATGTTGTGCTTTACCATTAGCATCTTGCATTTCTTCTATTTTTATGCTCTGGGTGTGTCAGAGAGAGAGGATGGATAATGGTAGAGGGAATGATCTTAAAACAAGACTGGGAAGCCTCAGATAATTTAGTAATTTCCCAAAGTGTGTGGCTAGGTGTCTTATCAAATTCTCAAGTATTTCTGCATTGGTCCAATATACATGTGGATGTTTTTAATGTTAAAAGAAATAAATCCTTAAATTGGTGTGGTTAGTTACAAGAGCAGTCTCTGAAAATTTAGCTTGCATATGAAATATATCTGGATATTTTTCGATGATTATTTTTTCAGGAAACATTTCCTGTTACTTGGGTCTATTTTCTTTTTATTTGTTGGTGTGGGGGTCATATGGACAGAGAGGTGGTCATAGTAATTTAAGGGTAAACCAGATAAAGCAAATGTTTTGAGCTTTTTCCTTTCAGATTGTAAAAACAATTATCTTGCTCCAGCCAAGCAGATTAACCGAGATCTAAGAAATAAATGAACTCTTCCATTTGAAGTGGTTAGCTAAACTCTGGAGTTTAGAACTGCAAGTCACATAGGATAATACTGGAGCTGAATTGAGAAAATGATAGCATAATTCTAGTTAAATACTTTTGTAAAAACATTAGATCTTTGCCAAAGAGCAGGTGAGAACCCCTCTGAACTATTAAACAGCAGACTTGAGATTTGAGTCTTCATATAGCAAGTAGTACAGAGTCTTTCCACAAGATCTGAAACCTCCTGAGTGTGGTGGGGCATGAGAGGGCGATTGGGCAAACAGGGTGGAGACTGTTGAGATCTGAAACCAGCCCAGAGTTTTATGAAGGGATTTAATACTTGAGGTGTCTTCCTTTGGCAGTTTAGCACAGTTACCCAGAAGGTAATTACTTTAGGAATCCAATCTTTACAAAATCCTCAAGTTGACTGCTGGGACATAGAGACTGCTTGACTGCATTTCTTAATACCCCAAAACCTGACAGTTCTCACTAGTTCACTATGATTTGGTGACAGAAAACTGACAGCACTCTTAAGGGCTGTGGTGCAGGATCAGTCACATTTGTTCCTTGGGTGTGAGGAGCTGGAGGCAGGTGGGCTGCTCAGAGGTGGAAGGTGTCAAAGCTTGGAAACACCGAGTGGGGCTCTGAGGTGCCACGCAGTGGCACGAGGCTCACTGCAGCAGTGGTGTGTGAACAGGTCCAGCCAGGTCTCTGTGGTGTTTGGATGGTCCTGCAGTATGTAAGGGGGTCAGGTAGGCTCAGTGCTGAGTGTGGGGACAACAGAGTTTCTGGTTCTGTGTCGTGGGCATGAGCTGCTTGGCTAATGTGCCAGCTGAGGGAATGGCAAAGGCAGTCCAGCGTCATGCTTCAGAAGGGGAGGTGTTTCTGTGAGTTGAGGAATGCTCCATTTCTACCCAGGTAAGTGTTTAGTGAGCTGGTTGGTGTAGTTTTTTGGTGGTGTGGGTTTTTTAATGGGGAAAAAAAGGTCAGATATTAGCATCGGCTTCCACTTGAAACATTTTAATGATATGAAGAATCCTTGTTGTGATCTGTGTTAGCAATGTAATGATACATTGAAGAAGCACTAAGGAGGAAGATGGTAGTTTGATCCTCAGCACAGGAACAAGGTAACATGCAATTGCCAGTCCTGTAACTTGTCCTTGTATCTGAGACAAGACAGTACATGAAAGAATCAGTGAAACTGCATTACTTAATTGTGCTGCAAATTTAGAGACATGCTCTTCAGCACATCAACAGTGAAAGCAAGTAACTAATAGCTACCACTGTGCCAACTAAGGCAACTCAGACTTTCTCAGCCCAAGATGAATTTTTCTGTGTCACACCAGCTACTTACCTTAAACTTCTCTGAAAGATGTGCCATTCAGTATCCCTGGGGGACAACCCAGTGCAGTCTGCAGTGGGAACTCTCACTGACTAGAGGGGAACCATGCTTTCACCTCCCCAGTGTGTCAGATGTTGTGAGAAATGTGCTGTCCCTGCAGAGTGCTTTTCTGCCTGTCTGCTGGCAGTTCCCATCTAAATTTAATTTCATAACCAATATAATGGCTTGTTCTATGTTTACTGTATGTTTCATACACCTCCCCAGTCACGGCCAATTAGTTATTTATTAGTTATTAGTGGAGAGAGTGTAATGTTACCTTTCAAACAACCAAGACTAAACTGGACAGTTGGAAAATACCATGGGAAAAGGGAGGTGTGGGTTATCTGATGAACCTGCAGGAAGAACTGAGGAACAGGAATGAGGCCATGGCTTTAGTGTTACAGAGGCAGTGGCTAATGGGGAGGAGGTGTGGCAGCTCCAGGGAGAGCCGAGTGCCTTTGCGCAGTGCTGAGACAACACCAGGGCACTGGCATGACTGTGGCAGCAAAGGCAAAGCAAGCGATCCTCAGCCTGCAGTTGCCTTCAGTCACTGCAGCAAATTGGCTCTGGAATATGGATGAGGTTATTTTATGATTATATACAAATCCTTTAGTGGTGACATGAACCCCTTGATGAGATGATCCTGTGACAAGATACACTGTAAAGCAATTAACTTCTCGGCAGATGTGTTTTTGGAAGGGGGGAAGAAGCTGTTCAGTAGAAAGGTTTCTTGTGGCTGACTGAATTTTAAATTTATCTTTTGTAGCAGTGCAGAAAGAGTTGAAATCAAAAGCCTGGTTCTTCTCACAATTGCACCTATCTTATTGTACTAGATAAATCAACTTTGGGGTTGAGAGGAGCCTGAGACAAAGGAAAAACAAAAGGAAAGACAAAGGCTGCATATATTTTGTGAAGAGGGGCTGTTCCAAAGCTGTAAAAGCTTATCATGCCTCAGGTTCTGCTGTAACTGCCAGAGTGAAGATCCGTGTGCTGCGGGTCTTGGGCCAGGGATCAGCACACCCCTTTATGTGGCAGGCAGATGAAATAGAAGCAAAGTTTCAGCGCTGCCAGTTCTCATTCAATAAATGCCTTGTGACAAACCCCAAAAGAAATCTTAGATTTTTTTTTATTTTTTCATGACAAAATGGAGATGGAATAAGCCATTTAATCGTGGTTTTACCTCTTTGTTCTTGCAGAATTTTATTTTGGGGTTTGTTTTGCTGCACGACCTTCTTTGTGCCATTATTTTGATGCACATTCTTCCTCTTTTGCTTTCTGATGTAAGATAGGCTTAATTGGTTACTACTTGTTTCATAGATACTCTAATACAGTTTTTTTATCTCAGATGTATCTTGCTCTAAGGGTTTCTTGTTTAATTTGTGGGAGAGGAGCTTTTCTTCTTTTTATATCTTGAAAGAACCCATTGAATTAATTTGTTCCTCTTATTTCTAGAATCTGCTTTTAATTGCTTAGACTTGTTTTGATGATATTTTGCATCTGGGATGTACTTGGAACATTTGGTTCATCTGAGATGAGGTTTTGGTATGATATTTGGTATGGTAACAAATGAGTGTGCTGTGCTTTTAGCTTTCTTGTTAACAGTTTGCTTTATTCAGTGTTCTGGTTTAGAACCTGAGCTTCAAAGCTTGCTGAGGTTAAAGGGTGTCTTTTAGGGACCCTGTGAATTTTAGTATTGTCTCATTTATAAGTGTATTTGTCTCCTTGATTGTAGTGGTGTAGTGGTTTGGTCTAAAATAGTCATTACTGTTTCTGTCAGGTCACAGAGGAAGCTGTAAGCACCCCTTTGCAAGAACATAACTTCTGGGACTGTGCTTGCTAACCCATAACAAATGGATATTTGTGTGCACCATAAAAACCCTACTGCTATGTGTTTTATGCTCCAGTAGCCAGATAGTGATAGTTGCTCACAAGTGGTTAAAGAGATGTTAAAATGCCTTTGGAGAGTCAGATATTTGTTTGAAAAGTGGCATTTGATCTATGTAGCTCTCTGCTCTGTTATAGAGATGTTTAAAGTCCTGAATTCACATTAATCCGTAGAAGTTGTGCACACTGATTTTTATAAGAAAAGTCTGTATGTGTAGATGACATTCACCTCAGCACTTCAGAGGAGAATTCTTTTGACCTTAAGTTCTGCTGAATATGGCAAAAATCATCATCTTCACCAAAACCTGTGACAAGGACACTGCTCTTGTGCTTCTATTACCTGTAGATTATGAACAAGTTTTATGGGCAATGCCAGGACCAGGAGCCACATGCTATTGAGCTCAGATTTACCTGAAAGAAAAAGGTTGCTGTGTGGTTTAGTGCTGTTAGGCAGCTGAGGACCACACAGCTGCTACCTCTGCAGTGGGATGGGGAAGAGATTCAGAAGGATGAAAGTGCAGGGGGGGAAAGGTGTGTTGAAATAAAGCCAATTTAACAGGTAAAGCAAAGCAAAATAAAGAATTAATTCACATCTCCTATCAGCTGGCAGGTGTTTAGCTGTTTTCCTGGAAAAAGCAGGGCTTTGTCTCACATCGTGGTTACTTGGGAAGACAAATGCCATAACTCCAAACATCCCCATCCCCCTTCTGTTTTCCTCCAGCTTGTATTGCTAAGTGTGATGTGGTATGGCATGGGGTATCCCTTGGGTCAGCTGGGGTCTGCTGTCCTGGCTGTGTGCCCTCCCAGGTTCTTGTGTGCTCCCAGCCCCATTGCTGGTGGGGCAGTGTGAGGAGCAGAAAAAGCCCTGACACTGTGCAAGCACTGCTGAACATCAGGTAGAACCATGGGTGTGGTACCCACACTGTTTTGGTCACAAATCCAACACATGGCACTATACCAGCTGCTTTGAAGAAAATGAACTCTGTCCTAGCCAAAAGCAGCAGTTGCCAAAGCTGAGAAGTGTGATAACCTTTTGGGTATCAAACCAGCTGTCTTGACACTAAAATCCCTGCTCTGGATCCATCACATGTAAGATACAGTTGACCTCATAGTTTGGCTATTTTTTTTTTCTCTACAACTCTTGACAACCCTAAACAAATGGCCAAATTTCATCTCTGCTTAGTGTCTCACTCAACCTATTTTCTGGGTTTTTTGCACTTTCAGAAGTGCTGTTTTTGTTATATGAAGATGGGTAAACACTCCAGCCTTGTAGACAGGCTGTTAGGGCATAGACACTCTTTACACTGTTGTTGTCAGGAACCATTTGTATCTGTTTTGTCATTTGCAAAAAAGTTCATAATATTGACCTTGTTTGTAAAGGTGTTGCAATCTGCCTCAGGTTCTCCAGATGAAAGCTGCCATAGAGGCAACAGATGCATTTCTGTCCTTCATGGGGCCACTGCTGCGTCATATAATGGGTCCAGTCCTCTGCTTTGGGGAGATGATGATTTGTTTTAGTTTAGTGCTTAAGAAATGCTGATCAAATTCATGGGTATATTTATAGGAAACTAAGGAGCATAATATATTTTGTAATGAAAGCCCCACACAGGCAGATAATACATCTGTGAATTCACCCTTACTTAATTGATGTGTGGAGAATAAACGGCTAAACTTGACGGTGAAACGTGTTGTAACCATTGTCACTTGCGTTTGTGTCATTTCCATTTTGTTAGTTACTCTGCATTTTTCTTGAATGAGAAAAAGGAGATTTTTTTAAAATAGAATTTTATTTAGGTGAATTTTTATTTTTAAATTTGGATTTGTATTTGGAATAATTAAAGTGAAAAATAGAGTACATTAACTTTTCTCTGTTATTATACAGGAAAATCAATGAAATCATTTGGGTGACAGACCTTGAAGAGAACGTAAACTGAGTATGCACTCTTGAGTCTTTTACCTAACATATGCTGTTACTGGAGACCTGTTTTTTTTCTCCGAAAGCTGTACAATAACTTGATTAAATAGCTGGCAGTTACTATTGTATATTCAGAATTTAATAAGAAAAGGCTTTCCTCATACCCCAAGATTTTAATCTAAATTGCTTTCCTCTGTTAAGTGATTGTGAACTCCTATACTATGGCAGAGGAGATAGCACCAAAAAAATCAAAATTTCTCTCAGGAAGTTTATTTTTCTGAAAAAAACCCACTGGAAACAGAGTGAATAATTCAGTTAAAGTTTTTCCAGAACTGAAGGCATGTCAAATAATGCATCCTATCTGTAAACACTATCGAGAAAATCCAATCACATTGGTATTGACACATTTTCATTGGGAAGCATATAGAAAATGGGTTGAAAGAGAAATACATAAAGATACCCTAGTATTTATTTTTAGAATAAATTCTTAATCTCTTTGGAAGAACAGATAGAAAGACAAATGCCAATATTGCACCTTAAAGCTAGGAACTGATACAGTCAATCAGTTTCTCTGTGCAGGTGGGTTTGGAGAACATGTTGGACAAACTGCTTGAAGCTGCTGATTTTTTTTATACAATGGGCTGTGTTAGGAGGCCTCAATTGCTATTTCAGAGGCATACTGTGTTTTTGCAGGCTCACCTGGAGATGATAGCAAGGGTCAAAGGTGGTCAACACCCCTGCAAATCAGTTCAGGAGAAAGATTGATGCAAAACAGGGAGAACTTCCTTCTCTCCTCTGACTTTCTTTACAGAAGTTGAGAGTGCTGTTTCAAAGACTGCCATGAACAGAACTTTTCTATACCCTTCAGTACATTTAAAGGATCTGAAGATCCAGATGGATGTATACAGGGTAATGAATGGTTGCAAGAGAGTGTAATTTTTGAGCATCAGGCTTTGAATTGCAAAAGTCTGTTTTGATGATTCACCCTGATGTCAGGAGGGGCTCCTGTGCAGCTGTTGGAGGGGCCTTCAGAGAGTGATTCATTTACTGTGAGATGAATCACACCCTAGAAACACTTCATTAAATAAGTGAGCCTAGAGAACTAGCTCCACTGTAGGTATGAACTTTTGAGACATTTAAAATTGGGTGTGATGAATTCAACACCTGTTTTCTACATGGAAATTTATAGCTTCCCTCTGAGGAGGGACCCCAAAAAAGGGAACCCCTGGGCTTTTATACCCTCACAGTCTAAACCTCTGCTTTAAGCCTGATTAATGCAGTTCAGGGCTGTGTGTGTTCACAAATTCCACAGAATATTCTGAGTTGGAAGGGACCCGCAAGGACCGGAGTCCAGCTCTTAAGTGAATGGCCCATAAGAGGATCAAACCTTCAACTCTGGTGTTATTTAGCACCATGCTCTAACCAACTGGGCTAATCTCAGGGTTTTCATATGCAGCCTGCAAGTAGAAGAAGGCATGTTCCTATTTTAGTAACCTACTCATATTTTAGACATGGAAGAATTTGAAGACGTCAGGATTTGGTGTGGTGCTTTGTAGTGGCTGTTGAGTTGCAGTCTATTTTATGGTTCAGAATTTTAGGCAGTGGCACCTCCTGATCAGTCCATGTTGGCTGATGTATCCTAATGTGAGCAGACATAAAGTTTATTTTCATGTTCTGCATGAATATTGCAGCAATTTCAAAAATGCTTCTGGCATGACAAATACTGTATGTGTGACATAGAGCTGCATCTCCACAAAAGTGGAAATACTCTTCAAGGGTTAACTTTTGCTTGTGAAAGTTGTGTGTAAGAAGTCATCTCCACTGCAAGAGACAATTCCATGTCACATTTTTTCCAGAGGGAGTGTGACCCAGTGTGTGAGGCAATGAAGAAGCCTCAGTCATGGCCAGTCTAAAGGCTTAGATCTTGGGCCGAGACTCCGTCTTTGTGATCTTGGTTAATCAGCCTGTCTATGTTTCAGTCTGCACATGATAAAATGAGGGTATTTCCCTTTTTTTCTATATTAGATATATACCTTTATACCTTTGTATATTTACACAGTACAAAGATGCTAAAAATAATTTATATTGAGTATGTGGAAGGGAGCTGTCTCCTTGTCCAACAGAGCTTGATTTCTAGAGAAGTTCTTCCTCTATGCAGACCAAGATATGTGTGTGTATATTAGGATGCAAATATTTTAATTAGGCCTTCTTTCAGGAATCCACTGATTATTTTATAGATTTTCTATTTTCTGCATATTGTCCTCATTATGGCAGAGACGCCTGTTTGGAATGTGTCCATGAGAGAGGTGTTTCTGGTGATTGCACAAGAATACTTAATGAATCAAAGCGTGCAGATAGGGTAGAAATACAGAAACAAACCATGAGAATATAATGGGCATTTTTTGATTAACAGGTGTTTTTCTTACTATATTTTGCTAATCTGGTCAGTGGTTAGTGAATGTATTCTGAGTATGAGTGTTTCAAGACAGTAGGATTGGTTCATTGTTCTATTAGCCAGGTTCTATGGTTTAGCTTCTTTGAAATATGTTGGCACAAAGTAGGGGCAAATCAAGCTTTCTCCTGGAAAGTGAGTGCAGCAATCATAAATCTGAAAGCCTGAAGTATGTAGTAGAGCTTCCATTAACCTGGAGACCTGGGTCTCCTCATGTTGGAGGGGCTATTCAGTCTGCAGCAGTTTTAGTGACCACAGTTCCCCTGAGCCCTCTTTCTGAGCATTCCTTTTCTTGTGAAGTGTATTGTGCATTTCTCTGTGTTGGTATCAAAGCCAAATGTGTTGGAAATTGGTCTCCAAGGAGCTCTAGACCAGTGCTTCATAAGCTGAAGTGTATAATTTAGCTATTCATATGCCAAATACAGAGTATTGGTCACACAGGTATAAAGCCATAGAAGGTGACACACCTCAGCCCAGAAAGTCAAGTAAGGGAAAGTGAGTGATGTGGAAGCTTAATGTGGGGGGGTTTTTTGTTTTGTTTGTTTGGAGTTTCTTTGTTTTGTTTTGATTTTTTTTAAATTTTTTTTTAACTGATGTGCTTTTTGACCTTTTCAATTTCCCAAGAGTATAGAGGGGCTTACAGGAGTAGCAATATGTTGTGTGTGTACTTGCCAGGGCTTTTTTTTTTGCTGATATTTAACAGTACACAATAATAAAGTAAATTCACATAGTTTGTAAATCAAATGGTGTCAACCAGAAAATCTTTTGACATAAAAAGATAATCAAGGACTGATCTACATCTGATGCCCTCTCTTGACTCCTAAGACTGTTACTTCATGGGCACATCTACGGAAAAGAAAACAAACCGGCCTTGTCGATGTATGTGGAATAAGGCACAAACTAACTTTAATTAAGCCTTTAATTTCAGGTAAGTACTGGCTTCAGAAATGTAATTTGAATTAGAGTAGAACAGTAGAGGAATCTTGAGCTTTCGTGTCTTACTGATGACACTTTGTGAAGAGACTAGGAAGAAGGTCACTACAGCCCTTTCCACGTAGGTTGAAAGAGTGTTAAATCATCAGAAAAGACAAGATAAGCCACATTTAACCTGTCTCTGATTTGTCTTCCTAACTTGCTATTGTTGAACTGTCATATAACAATGTCAGGTTTTGATTTTTTTTTTTAATATGCAATTGCAGATAGATATTGTAGAGTTCCTTTATCAACTTTAACTAGGCCAGGTGAATAAAAATGAAATATTCTTCAGTAAGTAGTGTTGTTGAACCTGGTCAGCACTGGGATTTTATCTATTAGCAGAAATAGTGTTCTCCATTGAATATCGACTAGTCTTTTTAGGAGATGAGAAATTTTCCAGCGAGGGCATTATTAATTGAAATCATGAATAAAGCTGTGCTATATATACAAAGATAAATTCCTGATATGATAGAGCAGTTTAGTGCACGTGCTCTTAAGGAGCTCATGCTCAGGGACCATGTCAATTCTTTGTTCCTCGTTCAGTATTTTGCAGCAGTTCTGCATTTGTGTAGTTCAGTTTTGCATGAGATATGACAGAAGGCCTCTATTTACACTTTAAATTATTGATACAGTGCATGCAAGATTCCTGTAATTCTCAAAACCTGCTTTAAAAGAATATCGTCTTGTTTTGCTGTTTGGACAGGTAAAACAGCTTAGCATGGTAATTTTATAGATAGACCTAATTAAATAGTAGAGAGAAGAATTTCCTAGAGCACTGAATGTATCATGCTCATGAAATGTGATGAGTTAGGGCTGATGATAATGATAATAAACTTTAGCGATGAAATTATGAGTATTACGAGAAGTCTTCTGACTCCTGTACTCACATTCTTAAGCTGTAATTTTCATATCACTATTTTGTCCTTAGGTTTGAGATTTTTCTTGTTGTTTCTTTAAAAAAATGTAGTGTTAGCCTTTAGTTTTCTATATTGCTTCTGTTTCATCTTGACAAATGGTTTACTCCTTGTTTTGATAAGCAAAAGTGTGTGGAATGTAGGACTCTGTACTTTGACATAACTTTTTAGATCTTTCTAAAAGTCCTTTAATACTGGGATGTTATTCCAGACCTCTGCAAATATATGAATTTTCCAATAATGTGATATGGTGGGTTTGACCCTGGCTAGACACCAGGTGCCGATCAAAGCCACTCTGTCACTCCCTTCCTCAACTGGACAAGGGAGAGAAGAAGATCATGAAAGGCTTGTGGATCTAGATAAGGGCAGAGAGAGATCACTCACCAGTTACAGTTGTGGGCAAAACAGACTACTTGGGGAAATTAGTGTAATTTGTTACCAGTTAAATCACCCACTCTTTTCTTCTTCCTGTGCTTATCTTTGCTCCTGATGTTTCTCTGCCTCCTCCCCACAGATGGCACAGAGGGGATGGGGAATAAAACTGCAGGGGAACAGCTGCCTCCCCATGGAATCTCTGCTCCTGTGCCTGGAGCATCTTCTCCCCCTCCTTCTGCACTGACCTGGGTGTCTGCAGAGCTGTTTCTCCTATGTGTTCTCGCCCCTCTCCCTAGAAGGAATTGCTGTTGCTCAGTAACTATTCTCCTTTCTCAGATATGTTATTCCAGAGGTGCTGCCACCATAAATGATGGACTCAGCCTTGGCCAGTGCTGGATCCATCCTGGAGCTGGCTGGCCTTGGCTCTGCCAGACATGAGGGATGTTTCTGGCAGCTTCTCACAGAAGCCACCCTTTCAGTCCTCTGCCACCAAACCCTTGCAATACAAACCCAATATCCATAGCAAGTACAACATGAAAAATCACTGATTACACTTAGTGAGCCTCTGCTAGAAACACCTGGAGTGTAATTGGGAAGATAACTGTGTGATAAGTTCAGTTGATTGACTTCTGGTTTTTTTTGGTGTTCGTTTTTCATGTGTTCATTTTTTAAAAGCCATAGCTTTAAAGAAAGAAAAATAATTTGACCACAGATAATTTCACCTCTTTAAGCTAAGGGTCTTGGCAGACTCAAAGGCTCTTCTCTTGGCTGTCACACTGGTGTGATTACACAGCAATTCATACTCCCTGTACACTGGACAGTAATAGAAAAAGATTTCATCATCTCCTCCATAATCCTTGTTAAGCATGCTGTTTTTGTTATGAAGCAGTAAGTTCATGGCTCCCTCTGATGTGACATGGCAATATGAGAATCCACGGTCAGTAACTCTGGCCTTGAATTTTTCATGTTCTGAAATGATATCATTGTAGTGGCCTGTGCTCCTGGAAAAGTTGTTATGGAAACTTCATTACAGCTTTTCTAAAAATGAACAAACAAAACCCCAAGCAAAGCCTTTTTAGAATTCCAAATACTTTGTTAATTTAAAAATTGTGTTACAGCATTTTCTCATGAGTTAATTTTAGAAATTTGGTATGCAGATTGCTGCAGTCATGTGCGAGCTTATGCAGTACATAAAGGTTGGTTATGGACCAGGCATATATAATGAGGTCCCATTCTGTGCCAGACCTGTGCTAGTGACAGACACAAGCTGGATGTGCAGTAGAGGCACCACGCGTGACCACCCTGCCTGAGCAAATTCAGTAACAAGGGGAGAAAGTGCCACGTGCAAGGATGAATGGCACAAATAAAGAGGGAAGAGAAAAAGGGAGTAGAGTGGCATAAAGTTGTTTTGTGAAGTCTATTCAAAATTCTGACCAGTCTGAAAGCCCCAAGGGGTTGTTGGATTTGGTTGGATCTTGTGTGTGATTGCAGTTTTTCTCTATGTAGGGTAGATTTTGAAAGACATCCCTAGACTAGGATGGTCCTATTTTATTTTTTTCCCTACTGTGGTGGGTTCTGGCATTGTATTTCTTTAGTCTAGTGCTGCACAGCTGCACAAGAAGAATTTCATTTTTATGGAGTCTTCATATATTTGTGATTTTATTTATTTTTTTATTTTAAAGTTGTAATATAATTTCTTCACCATGATCAGTGATAAATACTGTCTTTAATGAAAATTTTTTTAGGGGTTTTATTTTTGGTTCTGTTTTCCATCTTTTATTGTTACCTTATGTTGTCAAGGAAGTTTTCAGAGGAAAGAGAAAATCCAAGTAAATGCAATGTATTCCCTCTACAGGATTTATGAACGTGTCATTGATCCCCCAGAAACGAATTTGACACCTGAAAGCAATTTATGGCTCGGACAGAGAAACAGGAAACATGGTTTCTTTAAGGTAAGCAGATATGACATGGCATGGGAAGAAGGAAAGTAATGATGGGTCAACAAGATTCTTCCAATCAGTTGTCTGAGACTCGTATAATATGGTATGTATGAAGTTTGGTAGGAACTGTGGACAGTTTGTAAACAGCTTGTTTACAAGGTAAAAGTTTCTGGTATTTATTCCAGTTTTGGATAACAAGCCACAGTGCAAGTGTTCATCTGTGAAAGGAGTCTATAGAGCAGCAATAGGCCAATCTGCCTATCCTCAGTCTGGGCATGGATTTGTTGCCACGGTGATTTACCACCCACTCGGCTTCCCTGTGAAGCTGTCAGTTCCTAAGACAATTTTACAAGTTGCCTCTTTTCTGAGGATTTCTCCCCAAAGTCCCCAGATTTCCAACAAGCTAGGACAATTATGCTAAACTTACTTCAGCATAGTGGGTAACAATTTTAATTGTGAAAAAGAGGTAAAAGCCAAGTTTTAACTTAAATGATAGTCTGAGGGTTGCTCTGAACCTAGAGTGCATTTCATCCTCCAGCAGCTGAGCTGTCACTGTGAAGTGAAATTGATAGTATTATTTTATTCTACAGCTGTTGGTTTTTTACCTCAGCTGCTTCCCACTATTCCACAGATGGTAAACATATGTTTATAGCTATACAGGAAAAGGAAGAAGTTATACTGGAGTCGCCCGTCTTAAATTCTTATTTTATGCAGGCAGTCAGAGCCTCAGAACTCTGGGATATTATATGTTTGTAAATTAATATTTCTACGTGTTAACACTTTGGAAACAGCAGGGTAGCTAATGATATGCTAATGAACTGACAATTTTTATTGATCATAATGAAAGCCGACAAGTGCCTTACTTTGCTTTATGCATGCTTGAATATTTTACTAACTTTCTTCAGGGCAGAAATATAATTGGTTGTGGTTTTTTTAATCCTGCTTGAGAGTTTCAGAAGTCTTACTTTTTTATGTTACTCATTGCAAAAACTTGGGATTTTGCCAGTCTGTGAAGAGTACACATCTCTTTCCATGTATTTATATGCTCAGCAGGATCTCCCTTTCTTTTTCAGAGCAATTTGTTTCACTGTTTCAGCATATAAAAAAATAGATATATTTTCCTTAATGTAAACAGAGATCTGCAGGGAAATAAGAGCATTAAAAAAGAATTAGCATTTTTGTATGTGTGTTGGAGCCATGAAAATGTGCATAGGGAAAAGCACTGGATACTGTTCTGAATATCGTCTCTGCCATTCCTGAAGTTTTCTTATTTTAATGATAATTAATTGTTGTTTCTCTCCATAAATGAGTAGCATTAAAGCACATTTTGGTCATATTCTCATACCTATATTAGGTTTTAATTCTTTGGTATATCAGAAGGGGCAGGAGGGGGTATGATAATCCTAAGTCACTGTCCAGAAGCTGCAATTTTTTGTGTCTGTGCTTTTGTTCCACATCATTATTTACAGTGATTATTCCACAAGCAGTCCTGCTGTGCCTGTGGCCTTGCTGGGGAATGAAGTGCTCTGTGGTGTTATCAGGGGAACTGAAGTCTCACCCCTTGCTCCTGGTATCTCTTGCTGGTTGTAACTTGCCTGACATGGCCAAGCACTCGGAGTTCAGCCAAGACAGTGGTTGTAGCACAGCAGTGGTGGGAACAAGTTTGGAGCGGGCTTAGGAGAGCTTTTCTGTTGGCTTTGAAGGCAATCCCATGAACTACTTAGTTTGAAAACTATGTGCTGACCCTTCAGGTTTGTTTGTGTGGCTGTCCCGACTCTGTCCAGGACAGGGTTAATTTTCGCAGTAGCTGGGAGGGAGCATGGCTGGGACATGGAGGTTATTCTGTACCTCCTCATGCAATTGCAGGGGGTGAGGAGAACACCTTCTCTTCCATGGAGAAATGGTTCCTTCTGGTCGAGAAAACACAGTGGAAGGAGCCATCCAGTATTGTTATTACTGGGAATGCTTGTTGTGTGAATAATTTATTTTCTCTACCTTTTGTTACTGATATTGTTACTGTTAATTTTTTTATCTCATCACTCTGTGATCTTCACCTTTTGTGCCTCCAGTTCTCAACTCCATCTTACCACAGCAGGGAGGGGTAGAGGAAAGGGATTGAGAGAGAACAGCCTGGGGCTTGGGAGAGTCTTGGTGGGGATACTGAATTGGGGAGTACCGTTCCTAAAGCAGGACAGCCTTAACTGGTGGCCAATGTGTGGTACAAAGGGTGGAAATAACAGAGCCTGAGCAGGTTGAAAGCTACTTTGATTTAAGCATCTGTGGTATTAGGTGTGGAGCACTGGCCACAATGTTGCTTGGCTTGTTCATGTGGGTGTGATGCCTAAGCCTTGTATCTATTCCCTGATGTGCCCCTCGCAATGTTCTTTTTCAGTGCAGGGAGTAGGATCAGGATTGCTTTGTTGCTGTACTGTGTGATACCTGCTTATGACTTGATAACATCAAGGGCAATGAGGGTCATTTTGGATGTGTGTTCAGTGTTGCTCTCCTACCCTTACCTCAGGTGCTTATGTGGGGAGTCCATTAATAATCATAACCAGTCTGCGGGGTAAAGAGGGGAGGATGATTTTCCACAGCTTTTCATCCCCTTTTCCTCCTTCAGGCCTGTTAAACAGCTTTTGAGAATTTTGAATTTCATTTGGATGTTAAGGAAAGCACGTTCTTGTTGCAATGTCTGCTGTGTTTTCTCAGTATGGTCTACAGTACCACGTTTAGAGTCAGGACAGAGATTTCTGGGAGGTTCATTCAGAGATCTGCCCCAAGGGGCAATAATCATGAGTGTTATGGAACGTGGGAGTAAATGGGCTGGTATTTAGAGAAATTCTCCAGTGTTTTGGGAGTTCACCACTGAACAGCTACAGGACTCTGATAAAGTGACAGTATTTGCAAGAAGAATGCTATGGTGACTCCAGAGAGGAGCAACTCGAGCAAAGGCAAACCGCTCCATGGAAGGAGGACCTGGGTCCTGGGTGGGTAATGCAGGGACAGGGAAACAATGCGTACCACAAGGGGATTTGACTGACTATAGAAATGATACCTGTGACTGTGTATATTTATGTATCTGTATAGTTGGAGGGTGTAGGATCTGGGTGGGGCATAAATGGTGTAGAATAAGAGGTGGATAAATTAAGGCTGTCGTGGTTTATGAATGGTACTCCCCAATTCAGTAACCCCCCACCAAGAGTCTCTCAAATCACACCAAATCACACCTTGCTCTCTCACTCCTCCTTTCCTTCCCCTTCCTCCCTGTGATGGAATGGAGTTCAGAACTAGAGACACAAAAGATGAAGATGATGGGTGTAGATAAGAAAAATTTACTGGAAGGAGTGATGAGATAAGAAAATGAACAGTAACTGCAACAATATTATTAACAAAAGGTATAGGACAAGAAATTATTTACACAGATAAGCATTCCTGATAACAGATGGTACTGGATGGCTCCCTCCTCCACATTTTCTTGACCATGAGGAACTCTTTCTCCATGGAAGAGAGAGTCCCTTCCCCTGCTTCCTGCAATGGTGTGAGATGCTGTAGAATAATCATCATGTCCCAGCCATGCTCCCTCCTGGCTACTGCAGAAACTAACTCTGTGCTGGACAGAGCCAGGACAGCCACAGAAACTCAGGGTTTGTTTCAGGGCTAGAGAATACATTATCATCAGGTTAGGAAGCTGAAGCAAATGCAACTGAACGAAGAAAAAGAGTGCTGCCAGATATCCATGGAACACTCTCTAGGATGGATCTGATTGCTGCCAGGATCAGAATTACCTGCAGAATTTGCTTTATTGCTGAGGAGAACCCTTCCCCCTAAGGGTCCCTCCAAAGAGCTACTGCAGAAATGAGCTTATTAATGCATTGGTGAGAAGGTGATTTATGTTGCAAGACAGTAGTTTTCATAACTACT
This sequence comes from Aphelocoma coerulescens, assembly GCF_041296385.1. NCBI lineage: Eukaryota > Metazoa > Chordata > Aves > Passeriformes > Corvidae > Aphelocoma > Aphelocoma coerulescens. The sequence goes on from NC_091019.1 coordinate 6,446,815, forward strand.
GGAGCAGGCTCTATTGATCCTGCTCATGTCTGGGGATTGTATATTAGGTGCTTGAGAAGCATATTGGTATTTTTATTGCACAGTATCATGTATATAATTTATATAGTCATATGCCTCTGTAATAATTTTGGACTCAGTGTTGTATGGACTAAGGTGAAACTAAACATAGTGCTGAGGGCAGCGTTGAGGTGCCTGGCATGGCTGCTCTGAGTGGAGCAGCACAGTGCTGATGGAGTGGAAGCCTGGGCGTGTTGGCATGGCTCTGCCAAGGCACAGGAGTTCCAGGCATGTCTGCTGGTGCCACCACGGAGAGCCTTTCACAGCGCTGGCCAGTGCAACTTGCACAGCTGTTTGGCTCACATTATCTCTGTGGGAGAAGTAGGTTTTAAAGAGGATGAAAGGCAATGGAGGAAATGAAAATGCAGAAGTGGAGAGCTCATGGAATATATGAGCCTTTTCACAGAATGTGGGAGGACTGTTCTATTTAGTAGATATCTGAGAAGTGCAATAAACTGGGCTTTTTGCATTATGTTCTCATGGAATGGGCTTGATATTTAGTGCTGCAGACCTGGATTTCATCTTGTAGCTGGTAATCTGCCTGCACCAGATGAAGGCTCTTCAAGCTAGTAAGCCCTGATGCTGTGCTGAAGCTTTGATTGTCATTAGCCAAATGTTTTTATTGATAACATAAAGGTGATGTCTGCTTGGGAAGGGAAAAACTGGAAAGATTTTGACCACTGACATCACACTGTTAAGGACAAAATCCAAGCTCTTGGGAGCCTAGACTTAATGCTGAAGCAGGAATAATCAGAGTTTTTTCATATTCGTTACAATAATTATGGCTGTAATAAGTGTTTGCCTACAATGAAGTCTTTCTATTAAAAAAATACATCAGCAAAATTTCTGCCCTTGGAAAGTTTACTTCTGTGTTTGATCATAATTCTGTTTCAGATGGTTTACAGACCTAAAAGTCATCTGTGTTAGTGAACTGAAGTTCATATTCTTATGTTTTTCCAAAGTCATATGCTTCCATGTAGCCAGAAATTAAGACACATAAAATAGTTGTGTTTCCTCTTCAGGCTGTGTCTAAATGCAAATCTGTCCAAAAGACAATTGAGCAGTATGACTCTGATGCAACAAACACATTTGAAGTTGACGATGCACCCAAAAAACAACAACAAAAAAAAAACAACAAAAAAACCCCAACCTCCCCCCCGCAAAAAAAAAAAACCAAAACCCAAAATGCAAACCAAACAAAAAACCCCAACAAAAAAACAAACAAAAAAACCCCCCAAAACCCTGAAGAAAAAAAATCACTTCTCTCTGGATGGTGTCTCATTAGTTAGGTGATATAGTCTGGTGGAACTTCATAATCTCATTTACTCTTGGTTGAGCTTTTCACTGCAGAGACTTAAGTCTTGAAATATATTTTTATGCCTCACCTTCTAATTTCTCACTGATGACTGCTGACAGAAAGTATGTAAAATGGCTTTCAGGATGTTCCATTTCCAGTGACAGTATTACTTCTCATTACTTATGGTTTCATTATTCTCATAGATGAAAAGGTTAATAAATGTATGTACTTATGCAAGAAAGACAGGGTGATCTGGTTATCTCTATTAATATTTTCAGTTAATATTTGATCATGAGACAGCAAGCAGGAAACAGTGCTTGCTGATTACATTCTGCTCTTTTAACAGATGATATAAATGTTAAATGTTACTTGCCAGGCTTTAAGGACTATCTGAGGCCTCTATTTATGGGTGGAGAGTGAGTGCCTATGAGCAAGTGATGATGTCCTTGGTCTGCAAAATTCACTCTATTGCAATTTAACTGAAAATTAAAGCACAGTCTGGCAAATCAGTAATTTAATTAGATAGTAACTGCTGCATGATAAATTTCTTTTCAGATGAAATAAATTTTTCTGTGTCTGTGAGGACATAGAGCTGTGTCACTGATGCCTTAAGGCATCATCACAACATCTGACTAACAGAGGAAGTGCAAATATCAGCACTAGAGGTCCTTTGATTTCCCTTGCTCCTCTCCCTCAGTGGCCACGACATTATTAAAGCCAGTGGATCCTGTGAAGTAAGTACATTGCACAGTCAAAGATGCAGCAAAAGCTTCATCCTGAGCTTAAAAGAACAAACACAAGCTTCAGCATTTTCTGGTCTGTCTGAAGTGTCCAGGCTTCTTCAGGGCCTGGGTGTGCAGGGACACTGGCCATCTGCTGCTTCCACTGGGGATGTCCTTGCAGGGCAGAGACAGCACAGGGTGCAGCAGGCACTGGACCTATGGGTTCTGCCTCCCCACTGTCATGCCTGGTTTGGTTTAGGAGCCCCATACAACCTGCACTGACTGGCTCTGACCTTCTGCCAGTCCTGCACAGGGCATCTCTATCTGCCTGGGCTAGAGAGAGGATTTAATTCTGGCTGATGGCACGATTACCCGAACTGCCTGTTGAGATACAGAGCAGCTAGGAGGCTTAATGAAACCAAGCAATGGAAGTGTAAACTGTTACTTACATCTGGCACTATGTACTTGTCTTTTCAGTGTTTGATTTCACAGCCTTATTTGGCTAAAAAAATAAAGAGTTTTACTGTGTTTTCTTTTTGTCTTTTGGAAAAGTGTGTCATCGGCTTGAGCAATGGATATTATTTCACTGCTTTTTTCACCAGTCTCACCCCATTTAAAGACATTTAAGGAGCTTATATTTGGTGATTACTAAAGACAAAGCAGTATTATCACTGTAATATCCAAACACTCAGAAAGATAGGAGGAGTTTTCTATTTTGTTCATCTTCAGTTATTTTCCTCACAAGTAGAGTGAGCTGGTAATCTTTTTTTGTATCCACTGAAGAAATGACTTGTGAAAGAGCCTGTACAAATTTAAGTGAATGTTTGTAATCTGTATTACCAGTTTTCTCTTCTTTTACAAAGGGTATTATTCAAGATGTGAAAATCATCTTTATACCTAATGGATATATAACACAGTGTCCTAATCTGAATCGCAGTAAGTAGCAATCTTTTTATTCTCTCTGTTTTAGATTTTTCATACAGATTGTTTCTTTGCTTTAAAAATAATACTTTCAGGCTTGTTATTTTTGCATGTGCTGACTTCCAGAAGGCAAAAATTCCATATAAACAGATTGCATTTTATGTTCAGATAAATCTAGTATGATAGATGGTTGGTTATTTATGGTTTATTGTGTCTTTCCTTCTCTTCTCTTCTTTTTAATCTTTCTCTATTGAGCATGCCCAACCTGCAGTGATTTCTTAAGTCTGGTGCAAGGAATCATGGATTTGCAAGAACTCCTGGCAAAAATGACTGCAAAAGTAGGTACCTAAGCTTTTTTGTTAGTTGCCCGTTTCCTTCCTTTCCTTCCCTAAGACAAAGATATTCTATATGCCATTCCTTATACCATGAAAATTATTCCAAATGTTCATAGTAGAGTCATTTTTTTTCTTACTGTCTGCATAGTCTTATGGATATGGCTCCATGGTTGTTTCTTAAGCTTAATAATGTTTTTGCTCTCTGCTTTATTATTTGTAAGGTAGTGACAAAATACGCAGAGTCTGATGTTTTGTAAGAAGCCTTAGCTTGGTTTCCCTTTTCATGCTGAGGAATAAATGCAGAAACAAAAGGAATAAATGCAGAAACAAAAGAGTGAAATCCCTCAACAATTTCCTCAACCAGGGGAGATGTTTTCTTGTGGGAAGTCCTGTAAAGTCTTCAGGACTGGTGTAGTCTCCTTCCTGGGAATTGAAATGAGGCCCCAAAATGAAAATGCCTGTGAACCTGCTGACTGTGCTAACCTTGATATCACCTTTGATCTATGGTTTTTATCAGTGCAAAAGTTAATTCAGCTCCAGGTGATGTGGTGTGTGCTTGGGTTTGGTTTTTTTTTCCTTCCTTCCCCCCCCCCCCCCCCCCCCGTTGGATCATGAATAGGATGAATGGGAATCTATAGTGTTGGGGATTTTTTGTTTGTTTGTTTGGGATTTTGGAAATTTTCTTTAGGCTCTGCTCCTACAGGACACAGGCAACCTCAGCGTTAGCCAAGGCCATTCAGCAAGGCTGTGCTGAAGTGCTGGGATAGGAAACTGTGTTTTAGAGGTGACCAAACCTTTGATCTGTGTCAAAGGAGAATCTGAACACTTTCTGAGGTTAATGTTGGTGAACCATCTGGTTTGTGGTGGAGGGTAGTTAATTGTCTCTTTTGAAACAGCACTTACATGTTAATTACTTAGATTTAAGTGCAAATGCAACCAACCTGTAGATGCCCTTACTCTGAGTGTAGTTACTGTAGGAATTTCCAAAACAGGATTTGCATAGCAGTGCTGCTTGTGTAAAAACATTATACTGTTTACTGCACTGCCTTGAAATGCTCTTTTCCTTCCCAACAGGAAAGGGGAAACTGTTTTTTGGAGAGTGTGTGCATTATCCTGGCAGTCCTCTTACTCAGCTGACATGCTTTGGACAGGCTGGATCCGAATGCGAAATGTGAAGCTTTTAGTTCAGTTTTCTGCTTGTACTGTGAAAGGGAGGCAATTATTTTGAGCCCTGCTGGTGGTATGAGCAAGTTCCAATTATGCAGTGTACTGAGTAACTTGCTTTCTCTGATGTTAATTATAATTTTGCTTGCTAGTACTTTATGAGGGGAGGCAAATAACACAGTATTTGTACTGCAAAGACTCTGTGCTTTCATAAAGTGGTGCTGGCATAATCCTTCATTGCAAATTCCTGTTACAGCAGTCCACTGACTGTTTTGTTGCAGTTGTTTCCTGTTGCCCAGGAAAAATGCATGCAGAAGGAAAGAAAATCAACTTGGTAGACAAATGCAAGTTAAAAATGGGGAGTCTGCAGGGAAGCATTAAGATTTGTATCTGCCTTTTAAGTCCTAGCCACAACAGCTGCAAGTGGTACTAATGCAGATACAAGTATATTTTGTGGGGATGATACATGTCAAGCTTTGCAGGGCTGTGCAGATGCCCACAGAGATCCTGTTTGGCAGGGCAGGTGGTCAGAGGAGGGCTTGCTAATGTACAGCAGCGAGGATCCCTACAGATCTGCACCAACAGATGCAGAGCACGAACAAGATGTTTTGAGAAAGTGGTTTGGTGTCTAGTTGTTGCTTTTAGGCTCCTCTATATCCAGGATTTCATCCTCTCTCTCAATCTGTGTTTAGTTACAGCTGTATCCCAGCATCGAACAGATGAGCAAGTGTTGTTTGCAATGAATGTGTATGTGCAGTTTATATAAATTAAAATTATGGAGACTCAGGGCTGGGCTTGCCTGGGAAGGAAGTATCTGGCTACTGGTTTCAGACTCAAATAATTTAAGTAGCTGTGCAAGTTATGCAGAATGAAGGCAGGAAAGGAAGGTTCCCTCCTGCTTGGGCTGTACCTCTCCTGAGTCTGGTGGGCTTGGGATGGGACACAGGTTCTATGTAAGTGCTCCAGCAAAGCACTGTCTATGGCAGGTTGTCACAGAATGCTGTGAAGGGAGCATTTGATCATGACTTGTAGCAAGCTAACCACCCTTATGTCCTCTTCTTACCTATGTTTTGTAAAGACATAGCTATTAAAGAGTAATAAATTCTAGCATTTAAAACTTATTTTATTTTTGTCATAATTTGAATAAATTCTGAACCTTTCCAGTAGATATCTTCAATTGATTTAATCTTGTGTCCTTAAGTAGAGACACACTGTATGTCAGGGTGTTAGAATCTGGCTAAAATGTTAATTTGCTGCAGGAGAAAAGGATTGTGTTACATTGCAGCATTCCCTACTGCTGTGCTAGAGTACTGTTAGTTCCTCTTTAAAAATAATGGCTAAAATAATTCATGTGGCTTTAACAATCTGCTGAGATCAGTCTGGGCATCTCCTGCACTTCTCTGAGTGGAATATAACTTCTTTTGGTAAATTATGAGCCTCCACTAGGGTGTGCTTTGTATTCAGATGTGTTTGTTACACGAAGACTTCCAGCTCAAAACTTTCTACTGAGTCTTTCCTTGCTGGAGGTCAGAAAGGTTCAAGCTTGACTTTGATTAAAATCAAGAAAAATTAAGCAGCTGAGTTCATTTATGGACTAGGCAATCTGGTTTATTTACGTCATGGGTTTATACAGCCAGGAATAGTTTTATGAATCACAAATTTTGACAGTCTGAGGTTTTTTTTCCTTTTCTTTTTTTTTTTTTTTTGTTAATTTTTTGTTATTTATTTTGCCAGAAAAAAATACTTTTTTTAACAGAGACCTGTCATCTTTCAGTTATTTGGACGGGCAGGGAAGGAATGCACATATTTGCTGCTAAGTATTAAGCTTGTATTTCTGTTCTAACAGCAAGGCGTGTTCAGAGCTAGCCACAAGCTCAGGGTTTACTCCAGGAGCATGGTTTCTCCATTGATCATAATGTGGGATGATCATGAACTAACTCCATCAAAACCTGAGGAATAGGATTAGTTTATACCTGCTGATTTCCTGGTTCAGTGTTTTGAAGGTTGTAGTCAAAGTTGGTTTGGCTAAAAATAAGTATACTGGTTTTTGCTTTTTAAAATAATGTGTTTCATGTGTTTTTAAATAATGTGAATTGCAAAAATCTCATCAAGTTACTTTCATTTATAGTTAAATTATGCAGAAACAAGACTGAGTCAATTGGAAGACTGTCATTGTGAGAAGACTTGTCAAGTAAATGGATTGATCTACAGAGACAAAGACTCATGGGTTGAAGATGATCACTGCAGGAATTGCACATGCAAAGTAAGAATTTCTGAAGAGTTTCAAGGATAGGATCTAATGGAAATGTGAAAATGTCCTTTGAATACATAACATTCACTCTGAGAATTATTATGTATTTAGTATGCATCTAGTGGCATTGTGGACAATAGAGAGGGAAATGGTAAAATAAATAAAATTTTGTCATTGCTTATTTGTAAGCTTCATACATAAAATCTGCTTTCCCTTGACAATACTTTCTTATTTGTTCTAATTGTAGCTGTGAGGACTTTGTGGTTTTGGGGTGAAGGGGTGGCATTGTGTTTGGATGGAATTGTTTTTACTGCAGTAGCTTTTTCAAAAAGGAGGCATTATCTTAATAGTATTCATAGATGCTTAGTTGCATCTTGCATGGTAACTTGCAGATTTGTTTTCAGCATTTATCAGAATGAAGAATACAAGGAACAGAAAGAGAATTAGTATGTAAAACTTGTATCTTTGAAATTATTTGATAAATATCTGAAGAGAGCCTTTGTTTACTCAAGAAAATAGAAGCCTGATTGTTAAAAATCTCAAAGATGATTGGAACAGCCTACAGAAAGTAGGGCTTATGTTCTTGACTTATGTTTTTCAGTTAATGCATTTTGGGAATGGGGGGTAAAACCAGTAACATGTCAAAATGAGGCAGTTCACCTTCAGCTGCATTTGACTCATCTTGTAGCTGGGTGGGATTAAATTTGTCAGTGAAGGATGTTTGTAATGCAGAATGCTGTTTTCATTTACTTAAATAGTTTTTAGTGTTTTGTACAAAGTATTCACTAATAGCAGTGGCAGTAGTTGAATTTTGTCTTAAAACCCTTTGCTTAGAGCGGAGTTGTGGAGTGCCGAAGGATGTCCTGTCCCCCTCTTGAATGTCCCCCTGATGCCCTCCCAGTGCATGTGGAAAGTCAGTGCTGCAAAGTGTGCAAGGGTAAGTACATCACTCAGACCTCTCAGTTTTGCCTTCTATTTCAGCAGAGTTAAACTTGTCCTGGCAGCAGGCACATTTTGTAATGATTTTCAGAGGTCCTGGTAATTCAGGTAACATGAGTCATAGTGGCAAACATGATTTAAGAAGAAAATAAGTAATTGCTGAGAAATGAAGAAGCATTGCAAATTTCTGAGGTACTGTTTTTACCTATTGTTAGTGTAAAATTATTCATCCTGTTGGGGGCTGGGAAGACTGACTTGGCTCCAGTTTGTATCTCCTGTTGGTGTTGAGGAGCATCAAGCCTATGGTCTGAAGTTTCTTTTGTGATGAGTAACTAACCGAGCTGTTATCTTTTTGCCTCTCTTTTATTTCAAGTTAAAAGGCTGTTCTTCAAAATAAACATAACAATATCAGACCCACGCTTAGTATCACTGTGTGGAGCCGTAGTTTGCTGTAATTAATTTCAAAATAAATTAATGAGAAGAAAGAAAAGCTAAGTAAATTTTGTGATCGGTGTTATTGTCAGCTTTCAGTTCCTTTTTCTGGAAATGAAAGCTGTTAAGTAACGTTCATGGAAGGAATATTCAATATTTGTTACTTTAATAGTAGTGCAAGGAACAAAGACAATTTATGTATTAACATTTTAGCTGTGTACTAATGCCAGTTGTACTTAAGAAGCACAAATTCTCTTTCCCCTGATCTGTTCTGGAAGATGAGTAAACTTCATGCATGAGCTTTTCAATAATTTATTAAGACAGGGATGTTGAATTATTTTAGGATTTATTAGGAAAATAATAACACTTTTTTAGCATTCTGTCACCCTTTTTCAGTCATTGAATTCATTAGTTCTGTGCACAAATATCCTTTAGCTGTGATCTTGCACTTGTTCTTGTTTCTTACGTAATCTCATTTCTCTCAGCTGTATGTCAGCATGAATATTCTGCATACTAAAAGGAGTTTATGAACAAAGTACTTGGGTGGTAAAATGACCATGCTGGCCTGTATTTCTTTGTCTCGAAATATTTTTATTTGTAACATTGAACGTCTAGGAAGTTTTTTCATGAAACTGGATGCATGCACAAGAGTCAAAATCTGACACAAAGAAATTGGAAGGCACAAAATTGTAGATTCAGTGTATACCCTCATGAGTAAACTGTTCCTGTTATTTGTAAGATGAACAATCAAACTTGCCTTTTGTCAGTGATTGGCACAAACTTGACTCGTTATTCTGACAAGAACTCAGCATGTCAGTCAATGGGAAGAGATGTATGGAAGTTGATTGAAATTGATTGTAAACGCCAGCTCCTTGACAAAATGATGTGCTAGGACCACAGTTAGTCACCTCTAGGTAGATAGTAGTAATTGCAGAGGTTTTCCAAAGAGCTGCACTGCAGGTGTTATTTTCTCTGTGCTTTTTCTATTTAGCTCTGATAGAACTATCAGTTGTAATTTGCTGTCTCTAGGGATTATTGAATGGCTGGGTTATTGGGCACTTTCCCGTCTTAGCTAAGGGTTAATGAGCAAAGTAGCTCTAATGTCTGATGTGTTAAGGGGTTTAGGCAGTTCAGTTTTGATCCCTGCCACCTTGTGTTAGCATTTCAAATAATATTTGGCAAAAGACTATAATTTTGTTTTAAATATCATTTTTCTGAATCAGACATTAACTTGCTTTCTGGTGTGTCCATTCTTGTCAGGAAAACAGACAGGAAGTAAAAGGAAACGTTTCTAGTTCATATTCTCCTAAAAATAGTTACTGGGATTCCTAATTTAAATGAAGCTTCCTCATCTGAAGTTTTCTTCAGAAGTGAGATCACAACAAGTCGGGCATAAAAACTAGGGCAGCTTTTGAAAAACAAAGAAAACTAGGATACCAAAAGGAAGAAGCCTGTTTTAAAATGCTTTAGTGATGACGAGAACTGAGTTATCCCGAAAATCATAAATCATTCCTTTTTTTTGGAAGAAATGAGCATTTTCACAAAGAGTCATTAGAAGCAAATTGATGTCTGAAGGTTCATGAAGATTGATCTAGCAGTCTCTTGCTTAAAATTTGGGAATCAATCTGGCTGTGACAGTTGCTGCTGTGGAACTATTGGCATCACCTGTAAGAGGGACACACTTGCACCTGTGAGTGCTTCCCTTACCTGAGCACTCAGGAAGGAAATTGAGGTAAAACAGTCTTAGATAGTGTGTCTTTTGAGGACAGACTACTCGTAACACTTGCACTGTGCATGTGTCTTGACTCTGCAAACTTTTGAAGTTCAATTGCAACATAGGATTCACATCTTCTAGCTTTCCTTTCAGGGTCCCAGGTCAGACTTTTACTGGCCAAGTACAGAAAGAGCTGAAATGCCACAGCAGAAAGTTATTTTATCAGTGTTTAGCATTGATCTGGCTAGTAATGTGGGGTGCTTTTATGCTGGATACTTGATTTGTGTGAGTTCGTAACAGTCCAGCTGTTCTCTTTAATTGATGGATTTACTGTCCTTCTCTGGAATTGGAATTTGGACATGTAGTTGTATGGGGACTGTGATAATTCTGGTCATAATTGACCAAGCTGTTTGCTCCTGTGGCCCTGCTGCAGGTTGCCTTCTTCATGGTGGCAGTAGTCCTGAGCTAGTCCACTTTGCCTTGAAGTGAATGAGGAATGATCATGTGTTCCAGTCTGTTTATTTATGGAGCCACTTGTCTTTTGGCAGAAGGGTCAAAACTTCAGACAAGAATTTTGTAGTAGGAGCTCTCAGTTTCTTGGGAAATCTGCGTATTTCATGTGTGCTTGAAGAATATTTTTCTGAAACAGATTTTTGCAGTTTGTTAATTTGGTACAGTCATTTGCTGCATCTGATCTGTTCGTGCAGTCCTCCAGCAAGTTGAAGAGTTCACCTTTGTGCCCACAAAAAGTGGGAAGGCTTAACTGAAATCTGTGCTTGTATTATTCTCGTGATGAACTGTACGCTAATAAATGTCTCCAGTTCTTGAAGTGAGTCATGAGGACCTCTAGTAACACAAATACTGTAGCTACTCTATGTGATGTCAGTAGTGAAAATATTTTCTATTGAATGGTAGGGAGTTTAGTCCAGGACACATTGTCTATGCTCCTATTCCCTCTCTTTAGGTTGGGTGAAGATGCTACTTTTTCTTAAAATGAATTTATTGTTTGTTACTTTGTTTGTAATTATATGTGATACTGACTTCTGATGAAAGCAAAATGTATCATATTTTTAAAGTATTCGTATTTTTTCAGTGGATGTGAATACTGGTTTTACTTTCATGTTATACCTTGCATTTATTTGCTGCTTAAATAGTGATTTAATTAATTTTTAATCTCCCTCCTCCTTCTCTCGAATTACAGCCAAGTGTATCTATGGAGGCAAAGTGCTAGCAGAAGGTCAACGAGTATTAACCAAGAGCTGCAGGGAATGTCGAGTAAGTTTCAGTTGCATAAACTTTTCCTGATTTTAAATGTATCTCTGGTGTTCAGAAGTGACAGTGTAAACTTAGTGCATTTCTTTAGGCTTCCTTCATGCAAATGTGACATCTGTTGTCTTGAAAAGGTGACCTTGAAGTCAGTGAAAGCCACAAATATGAAAACAAGGCAGGAATATGACCCTTGCAGGATAAGAAAAATATGGGCAAAATTATTTGGAATGATGTTTTCTCTTATCTCTGCTTTCATGAGCTTTAGGAAAAAAGTAACAGCATCTTGACCAAATGACTTGTTTCAGCCAAACTGCGAAAATTTGAAGCAACCTTTGTGTTATATTGTTTGAGTTACTCTATATTTTCGTTAGTATTGTTTAAATTATATATAGCATATAGCTCTTCTAATAATTGAGGTAAATTACTGAGTATTGGAGCAGACTGAGGTCTTTCTTGGCAAATTCTTAACATTTGGACTACGACAGTCAGTATTTAAGAACACAGGTGAACGAAGGCTGTGTTAGATCCATTCAGGGAGTGTTGGTGAATGTGCATATAGGAAAAGATTACATTGATCTGGTTATTGTTGTGCTTGGAGCTGAGTGTACAGAGTAGCAATTTTATGTTCACTAATGGAAATGGACAATAACTGGCTGCAGATGTTGTGAAAACAGCTTGTTATGCAGAATTACTTTGCTATTGTTACCATTGAGCTGTATGGGGTGTTCAGCACTGCATATACAAATACGTGGGCAAGGTCGTTGCCTTGGAAAGCAGACTAAAATGCCTGTTATTTATAATATGACATAGAATGTTTATTGGAGAGGGGGAGTACCTGTATAAAATGAGAACAGGAGTGTTTGCACATTAAAGTGAAACCAGAGAGAGTGACCTGAATTATGTCTGCAGAACTTCTCTGTGCTATAAATAAGAGCATTATATTCATCATTAGGAGTATGATAATACATTCATGAAGATTAACAGCAAATACCAACCATCAAATACCTGTCATTAGGAATGAGTAAAATAATGGAAACAGCTTTTGTATTTTGCTTATTGTAAAAGGAAAATGATACGGCAATGTTAATTACTGTAACATTGCAATTGGTATTTGCATCTTAATCGACAGTATTGATAAATATTCAAAATGGCATCCGTGAATGTAACACCATTAAAAAATGTTTGATGCATGCCTTCAGAAAAATCCCAACAAACTGAAGTTCTTTCCACAGCTGTGCTTCAAGAAGATATTAAACCTCACTGTCCTGGGGAGAGTTTTTAAGAGGCTGCTTGCATCTGTTTCTGTGGCGTGTTGAGTCTCCGTGCAGGAGGTTCATTCAATATGTCTTCAGCATGATCTCCTAAATCTGGCCTCAGTTAGGAATGCTCACTAGGATGAAGGATGAATGGTGATGAGTCAAACTGTGGCTGTGTCACTGTTTTCTGTCCTATGTGGACAAGGTGTTGTATGAATAAAGGAAGGACTTTGTCATAAGGGACCATACCAAATTTAACATGATTTAATTTTCCAGACTTGAAAAACTGACATCAAGTTTCAAAAGCTGCTGCTCCATGAAGGAATATGTTGGAGGGTACATCAGTGTAATAGTGTTGATAAAGATGACTTAAAAATATTTGTAGAGGAGGATATATCTGTAAGTGCGGTGATGTCAAAAAGATTAAGTTGAAATTTCACATTTCAATTTTTATTTGAAGATAGATTCCTTATTCTTTGCATAGGTACTGATCCAACCTTAAGAGGCTTTTAACTTTCATAGTTTTTCCATCTAACAAAAATAATACTACTACTGATGGATCCAGCTAGATTAAAGACTTTCTTTATCAGGCTGAGAGACCTTTTTTTAATTTTTGGAAACTAATCCAGACTAAAAATATTTATGATGCATATCCTCTTAACCATAAGCACAGATGTTACTCATGAACAACCACTCCCAGCTGGAATCCTGCCCACAAACACTCTCTAGATGAATCTACAATGACAAAATGAGCACACCGCTATTTCTAATAATCACAGAACAGTCCAGATTGGAAGGGACCTCTGGAGGTCATCTTCTCCAACTCTCCTGCTTGAGCTGGGTTACCTGGAGTCAGTTGCCCAGGACCACGTCCAAATGGCTTTTGAATATCTCCAAGGATGGAGACTCTACAGCTTCCCTGGACAAGTCTGTGCTAGTGCTTGGCCGGCCTCACACTGGCAGAGTGTTTCCTGATGTTCAGGTGGACCCTGCTGTGTTTCAGTTTGTGCCCGTGGGCCCTGGTCCTGTCAGTGGGCACTGCTGAGAAGAGCCTGGCTCCATCCTCTTCACACCTTCCCTTTGGGTATTTATGTGTCTGTAGAGTCCCCTCTGAGCCTTCGCCCCTTCAGGTTACAGTGCCAGCTCTCTCTCAGGCTGCACTCCCAGCTCTCTCAGCCTTTTCTCCTGTGAGATGCTCCAGTCTATATTTATCCTCATGGCCCAAGGCTGATCTCTCCCCAGCTGTTCCATCTCTCTCTTGTGCTGGGAAGGCCAGAATATGCGAGTGTGTATGAAGTTTTGATAACTGCACCTTTTTGCATTTAATAAATGTTTGATTTTTTTTTGTTTGTTTGTTGGTTTTTTTAGGGATTTTTTTTTGTTTGTTTGTTTCACCAGTGTGGTGATGTGGGCCATTAAAAGTCAATGGAAAGATTTTTATGACTTTTGTTGGAGTGAGAATTTGCAGTTGAGCAGCTGCCTGTGAATGACATGATGCCGTTCATAAATAGACGACATGCTTGACAGCAAAGGGTACAAAAATAAATGCCTCTTCATTAATGCTGGGAGCAGGCAGTCACACTGTGCCATACGAGATGGACACGGCCCACAGTTTTCAGGAAGGTGGACTAAGAGGTTTTTTGTAAAGTGTGAGGAATGAGACAACTCTTGGTTCTTAATTAAAATAATTAAGAACTATTTATTAAAAGAACGATCAGCAAAAAAAAATTCCAAGTACAAAAGAATTATAAAGCAAAAAAAAAACCCCGGGTCTGCAGTGATTAGAGACCTTGTTGGCCAAACTGGCTTTAAAGTCCCAAAGCAAAGACCTTACAACGCTGGGGTGACTTCAGCTAGCCCAAAGTCTGAATGGTTAAATTCCTTTTGAAAGAGGTAGAGGCCTGTAAGCCCAGCACTTCACCACCAGCTAATGTGAGGTGAAAATGGCCCCTCTGATTTGGTGTCCAGCAGTTTTATAAAGTCTGGGTCCCGCCCATGACCGCCCACTGTCCAGCCTCCATGGTCCTGGATGATTGGTGGTGTCTTGAGGTGAGGTAATCTCAGTCTGCCAATGGCTCGCTATTGTCTTGGGGAAAAATTGTCATCAGCTCCAAGGGCGGGAAAAGTCCTCATTAAAATTCCAGGTTGCCATGGTGCTGAGTTGCAGGCCAACGGCCAGGTTCTAAAAATAGCTCCCTGTCAATTAGAAGTCTCCTTTTTGGCAAAGCTTAAAACTCACTCAAAACTTACAAAGGTTAAGAACACTTGGTAAAAGGTTTAAAACTGGGCTATAAGTATTTCAGAGAACTCTTAAAAACAGGGTAATTAACTTGGACACATACAGGAATTAAGACATTGTGGGTTTTTACACTTTTTAGGGACGAAAGAGGGGACCAAACTTGTGGAACTTTATTAACAGGGGATTTTTAACGTGGAATTATGTAAAACACTCTAATCAACTAATCAGGGGAGTAACTTTGGAACTTAATAACTGTCCAATTGGGTTGATGGGTAATTTGAATAAGCAATAATTCAACAATTAACAGTTAAAAGTTGAAAACACTTAATATGTAAAGGCCAACACTTCATTTCATGTATGACATAAAGGTAAGGAATTATGTGCTTCTTAGAGTGACAACTAAGGCTGCTGTTTGAAACTTTGTCCTGAGAGACTGATCAATAACAGCTTGTTGTGCCTGAGGAATGATATTCCCAGGTGTGGTGCTCTCACTGAAACCATGTCTCTCTCACTTCCCCTGGGTGGGATGGAGAGGAGAATTGGTGGCACAAAAGGTAAAGATCACAGGTTGAGATAAGAACAGTTTACTGGAATCAGCAAGTAGATAAGAAGATAAACAATAACAGCAACAATACTGATGACAAAGGGTACAAGGAAGAGGTGATCGATTCACAGGGAACAACAATACCCGACTGCTCCCTCTCCTACCCCACCACCCCCTCCTCAAGATGAGGTGGTTATAGAATAACCTCCTGTCCTGGCCATGCCCCTCTTGGCTACTGCAGAGATCAACCCTGGCTGAAACCAGGGCACAGCTAAATTCAGACAGGAAAAAAACCCCACCAAAATAGCCTTATCTGAAATCTTGCTATTAATTTTCAAAGCCAGTCATGTGAGATGAGCTGTTTGTTGTTCAGATTTTCACTGCATGTCACTGATTAGGTTTAAATCCAATCCTTTTTTTATGTACTTACCTTTGTAATTACAAGAAATTTAATTATCTTGTTGTAAATTTTTGACTCCAGATCTCATTCTTGTGGATTGTATGTCACAACTGAAGCTTGATATATTTATTCCAGAAAAAAAAAAGTCTTTTTGACATCTATTTCTGTTCACATTCTATGACTGCTACATATGTGAATTGAATATAAAAAGGAGTAATTTTTCTAAGGCTGCCTGAAGCAATGGTTCTGAAGTGTGAACTCTTCTTATCTCAGTGGATAAAATCTGAAATCTGATGATGATAATTCTTATAATTGGATCTGTACTAGTTTATAACAAATTGATTTTAACTCAACATGGAAATGTTTTAATTGTTTTAAAACTTAATTACAAATAAGTTTGATTTGTTTTCCCAAGATGCAAATTCTGCAGAAAATAGGAAACTTAGGGAAATAAAATCTTACTGTCGTTAAATTAATGGAATTCTCAATTTGTGTTCTTTTATCTCCTTGCGAGTCACTAAAGAAGCTGTGAGCTTGGATTAAATTTGTCTTTAGCTTTTTGACTCATCCTCACACTCATTTGACTTTCATACCATTTCTTGCCATATTTTTTGGCCAGATTTTTTGTCAGTCAACACTTTTTGTCCGTATGCTGACGTCCTTTACTCTTTCTGCTGTAATTGTCCTGTCTGAGCTTAAATAGACAATGAGTTACAGCCAGAGCTATTCTAGCTGGTTGTTTGATAACGTGATAGTAAATGATGGCTCAATGTCTGGTTCTTTTATCACCTTTGATACTGCAGTTGCACAGGCAACCGTGGGGGATTCTTTCCTTTCCTTTGTGGAAGTGAGATCAGGAGGAGACCTAATGCCTCCATTAACTTCACTGTTCTTGTGGGCACTTGCTCTGATGATGTATGCTTTCCATGCTGCTGTAGGGAGCTGCTTTTTCTTACAAAAAATAAGAAAAGCAGATGGCTGTGGGGATTTTTTTTAGCATTATTTTTCATGACAGCAGCTGATGCAACTTGCCAGTAAAGGCAATTGGCCCTGCTTAGCCTTAAGATTGTAATGTCAAGGGCAGTGGCTGCAGAATGGTCAGATTTGCATTCCCTGGGTCGGCTTCACTTCTCAGCTGTAAGTCTTGTAGGCTGCTGGGCACCCCAGGCACATAACTTGTGCCTTGTAGACTCAGCAGGCATTTCCTAAGTCTGTAGGGCAGCTTGATGCTGTGAGAACTCCTTCTGGAGCCTGGAGGGACATAGCTGAATTGGTGTGGTGAGGCAAAGTGGCAAGGCTGATTATCAGCAAAGGTTTTACCTGTGCTGGTTCTGGCACCTGAGGCGGTGCTTTGGCATGGTGTGGCACAGTGTAGTGTAGATAGGAAAGCAAGCTTATACACTGAGGTGTTTCTTCATACAGGGTGGACTCACAGGTAATTTCTCCTCAGATTATGAGAATGATGGCTTTAATAAAGTTTTGTCTATTTTTTGGTATTGGTTTTCTTCTGCTTTCCTAGACCAGGATGTGTTTGGATCATATTTTTAAACTTGTCTCTGCCATCATGATAGCTGGAAAATGAAATTTCTTTGTTTGAGGAAAGCAGAAATTGTTACTCCACCTTTTCATTCCACGATCTGAGATGTAATGAAAAATATTTTGGGAGGAGTGGGGACTAGACTAATGTTAAAAAGGTGTTTTGGCAACATAGTAGGCTGCCTGCTCTCTTAGTGGAGTTTCACAGCTTGGAAAATGAGATTACTCAGGTATGGACAGTCCTGTGGGGTACTTGCTGTAGTTCCTACTGAGCAAAAATCCTTGTTGTTAATTTCTGCTCCACTTGCCGGTTCTCAGTGATGGCATAGCTGCAGAAGGGGTGCTGAAGTGCTGAACAAGTAAATTACGGTATGAAAAAGGCTAGAGGGGGGGATAAGGTAAAAGAGGAGGCTATTTTGGGACAGGATTTTAAGAAACAACAAACTAAAGAGCTGGAGAGCTGTTTGGTCTGGAGATATAGTGAGGCTGATCTGCTGGGTGGGAAGAAGATGGATTAAAATTTGGTGCAAAAATCTCCCCATGAACACTCTATGTCTAGGATTATAGAAAATTTCTACCAGCTTCTAGACCTCCTATCACAGTCTTATTCTAAATCTAGAAATCAAAATCACAGAAATGTCTTTAGCTTGGTTTTACACAGCAGTTTCTGTAGGGGTATCTCAAGATGAGCTTTCTTCTTTGAAGGACCTAATTTTGGAAATAAAGTGATCAGTAATTCTAAACAACAGACTCTTGTAATTGGACACGACAGAACAACACAACACTTGAAAATACTGGTCTTGCTGTGTATATTGGCATTGAATAACTTGTCAGCGAAGTATGTAGACTGTGAAATAAGAGGAATAAAGCTCAGACTTGCAGAAAGCAGGAAGGTTGTCTTTAACTTGGAATGAAATTCTTTAATTCCTTCAAATACTCAGAAAGAAGACAACTATACTTTGAGACTACATATTTGGTAAAACTAGAATAGAATTTTGAGCTGAAGTGCCTTATAATCATTTTATTTTGATGCTGAGCAGAGAAAAGCACAGTAGATTATTCTAGATTTGACATTATGGTGGAACAAATGAATTTAACTTGCTTCTTCTAGTTTACCAGTGTTTCCACTGGAGATTACTAGTGCTGTAGATGGAAAAGTATGTGATCCTTGCCACTGCATGTGTTTTCACCAATGTAATTTTTAAAAAAATGTTGTTTATTTTCAGAATGGAGTTTTAGTAAAAGTAGCGGAGACTTGTCCACCACTGAACTGCTCAGAAAAAGATCACGTTCTTCCAGAGAACCAGTGTTGCAGTGTTTGTAGAGGTAAGCCAGCTTGTAAGGAATATAAGTTGTTGGTTCAAGAGGGGATTGAAAGGAACAATTCCTTTGTAATACTAAGTACCTCTGTAAGCCTGATTCTAAAACCAGTCTGTGATACTCCTTTGGTTAGAAGACTTACCAGATACAAAGCTGTAATTGCTCTGAATTAGAGAGGAGGAGGGAGAAAAGGAAGAGCTGGGGGAGAAAGGGACCAATATCTCCTAAAAATTCCTATTAAAAGGATGCTATATTTGAAAAAGGAATATATTTTGTTGCAACTGCAGGGTTTTGAAAATGTGTTTTTAAGGTCTCTATTTTAGAATTGCAAAAATAACGTTAAAATTCTAGTTTGATGGATATTAGGAGGTTGATTTAGATTTGAGCACTCTGAGGACTAATTTATGAATTAAGATGGACAGTAAAATAATACCAATGCAAAACAAAAATGAAAAAATTAACCCTGGAGCCCAGAACCCCATTTTTCCTCCTTCCAATGGGATGTTGGGATGGAGGTTCCTCTTGCTTGTTTCGTTTCAGCCCCGTGAGTTCTGGATGTAGGCTGGACCAGACTGAGCAGGCCATAACTAAAATCTTAGTTGAGGAAATCCTCTTAAATGAGAAATGTGCAGGTATCACAAGGTTAAGAAACTTGAACAAGCTTTCTTCTTAAAACGTGTTCTGATCAGTGAATTGCTGAGTGAGTAATCATTCCCTATGTATTGTATATCTGTTCTTTATCTGTCCCTTGGCGCTGGGTCTCAGCTGAGCTTAAGGGGAGCCTGGTGTCTCAGGACTCACATCTCATCTGCCTTTAGTGATGCACCTCAGAATTTCAAGCAAGAGGTGTGCCAAATGAGCATCAGACATTTGCAGGCTTAGATGGTTATTGAGGTCTGCTGGAATATTTGTCTTGCCTGCATATAAATTCCTCCAGTGCCATTGCAGATGGTGATGAAGGGGCTCTGAATCTCTCCCTCTGCCAGTAAATATTAATTAGTAAATATGCATGGTTAAATATTTACTTAGGCCTTGAACTTGAAAACACATGCATGTGGTTGCAGGGACCAGCACGTTCGAGACTGCCTATTGGGTCATGGTCTAAGAATAGACACATTAATGTTTTTAGCAGTTTCTAGAAACATCTGCAACTATTTAAGCAAGCGGTAAATGTTGCTTCTCTGTCCCTCAGAGGGCTGGATGTCTTAATGATACTTCTTAACAGATGGCCCAGTTTGATGTAGTGCAGTACTGAAAAAAAAATTCATTACTTAAAAGGATTAGAAATACGAAAGCTTCAAAGTTGATGGAAGATAAGTTCCGTAATTATTCACTTCCATATTATTGTTAGTGATAGGTAGTCTTTTTAGATATTCATCCTCAAACTGGCTTCATTATTTATAAGATGAATATTTATATTTATGTGATGGTCTCTAGAAGCAAGGGAAGGAATTGTATTTTTCCTTCCTCGGAGTTCTGGTACATGATGCTTTCAGTTTGATACATTAAACTTCCACTTCAGTTCTCCTTTACTGGACTGCTAAAACAATACCACCTCCTTTTGTATTTCATCATTGCTTTTTAAAATTCTTTTGAAAATGACGCCTAAAGATATGATTAATTTTGTCAACTTTACAAAGGCATAAATTCAATTTAGCACTCCTAAGTTGCTTTTTATATCTTGAAGTAGAATATATGCTGCTTGACACTTTTGCTTCAGTTGCATGCAACCCAAAGTAGTAGTATATAATTTTATCATGTGCTGTTGTTAAAAATGGATATTTATTAAGAATTTGATATTTGCTATGGGTTTTTTCAAGCAAACAGGTGCTCTCTGATATGGCATGCAGGCCACAGTTTCTGATCCTGTCATGTGCCAGCATATCCTTTACTGGGAAAGGATAGGCTGCTTCTCTTGTTTGCAGAAGTGACTTCTTTCAGAGACTATATTCAGCTTTTTTTTGTCCAAGCCAAAGTAGTTAGGAAGACATAGTGTAATAATTGCTGTCCTGAATAAGCAGAATTATTTGTTGGAAGGGCACATGGATCATGTGCACATTATATGCAAATTTCACATCGTATATATGATGATGCAGATAATTCATTGCATTAGCCCTTAGCTAAGCCTTAAGTTACTCAGCAGAATATTTAGTAAGCATTTACTAGCAATGTTAAATGAGAACATTATTTCTGTGTTAAGTTTATCAGTGCATGTTAGTGACTGGTAGGTTCTGGGCTTTTATCAGTTTGTGTTGTCTATAGTATTTGTAGTTGTGGGAACAGAAGACTTCTACTGAATTTCACGTTCTGTAGAGTTATAGAATATATTTGCTGAATTGGGCAAGGGTGACAGGTTTGCATCTTGTGCTTTTCTAGCTGCAGCAAAGGAATTTCCATTTAATGAAAGGATAAATACGAAGGGATCAACAGAAGTAAAAAAAAAGCCCACAGAGAAGCACAAAATCTTCACGGTGCTGTGGTATGAGACTGTACCCTCCTCAGCGATCTCTGTGGTACTTACTGCAATAGTAGCTAAGTGCCATAGGTTATGCAGGGTAAAACGTAAATCTGTGGTGTTTATGGAGATGGAAACTGAGCCAGCAAAGAACAGAGTTGAATACTGTTATGTACAGAGCTGGTGGGCTTCCTAGATAGTCATTATTGTTTGTAAATGGTAGGAAAAATAAAGACAGCAAATAATGCCTGGTCTTGTTTATGTTTGCTACATGAGTTTATAGTGCAGCAAAAGGTAATAGTATATTGCTAAGAGGCAATTTCTAGATTTCAGGGAGATGATTGTGTGAGGTGTATAGCAAGGTGAGAGTAGTATGGAAGAGCTCTGCTTTAAAATAACAGCTTATTTTTGTGATTTGAAGTACTGAATGCATAAATGGGCCTCTCCACATCTGTATATGGGAACTATCCTTGGCTGTTATGTAGAGTATACCCAGTTTTTCCTTTCATCTGTGTGCTTTAATATGAATGTCCGCTTAAACTGTATGGCTGCTTTATACTTTCCAGCAGGACAATGTGGTGTTATTAAACTGTCTTTTAGGCTTACAGAAAATTTAGTTAATTTTCAAGTTTCACAAAGAATCATTGTGTCACAAAAGACATGTTTTACTACTTCTGAGAATCACCCATTTTTCTTACAGCATGCCTGCTACATTTTTTATGGCCCAGGGACAAATCTAATACAAAAAATAGTGTCCTGAGAGTGTTTTATTGTTCCCTTTAGCTGTTTTTCTCCTTGCCAAAGACAGTGTATAATTTTGAAAGAGGGGATTTTTTTTCTCTTTTGCATGAGTGATTCAAATAAAATTTCATGAGAGAATTTTTATGTTGTTGTGCTCACAATTTTAAATATGTAAAAATAGCATTAACAGCCTTAGCAACTTCAGATGTGCTCCTCTTAAAGAGTGTGATGAAATAATGAAGTAGTGAGAGTGGTTTTGTTTCTAGAGAAAATAATTATTTGCTGTTCTGCAGTATGGTGGGACTGATGGATTTAGATTGACTGCTGACATGCATTAGGAGGAAAGGGAGACTTATTGATGAGGTGAAGCATACATGCTGCAGGGAGCAGCATTTAAATCTAAAAATGGGGCTTCTGCCTCCCTTCTTTGTGCTACTTTGCTTTGTTTTGTTTTGGGGAGGTTTGTAGTTGTTCAGTTAGAGGGTGAGGAGGCTCCTCAGTTGTGCATGTTTCTCATCTCTTCCCGCCCGGCTGTGAAACTCAGATTTGACTCTTCAGAAATTGAATTTTTCCCATTTATTGCTGTAAGGTTGGAGTTATTTCAAGCTTTTAGTTTTATTAAGATTTAATGGCAGTTGATAAATATGAATTAGTTTATTTCTAAACATAGTTGTAGCATTACTTAGGATTTAGAAGAGCTTTCTATCTGAAAAAAGAAGAAATCTTTTTAAGCTTGTTAGTCTATGTAGTTACCATTATTCTATTGCACGCAGATAAGCACTGTGTAATAAGCTCTGCATTCATAGAGCAGCTTGAAAGAATGTAAGAAGTTGCTGTTTTATGTCAGACCACTGAGATCTGGGACCACAGTCTCTGAAGGTGTAAAAGCTGCTGCTCAAAGTGCTGCTTTGCACATGACTCCTTAAAAACTGAAAGGCATAATTGGTAATGCAAATTTTAAGACTCTTCTATGACTTCTCCCTCATATTTACCTTACATACTTATATTGTAACTGTGGGGTTAAACCCTAACAGTAGAAAAGA
This sequence comes from Aphelocoma coerulescens, assembly GCF_041296385.1. Taxonomy (NCBI): domain Eukaryota; kingdom Metazoa; phylum Chordata; class Aves; order Passeriformes; family Corvidae; genus Aphelocoma; species Aphelocoma coerulescens. Next base: position 6,469,450 of record NC_091019.1, read on the forward strand.
TTTTGAGGTTGAAACTACCTTGGACTTTTGAACGTTGCTGGTGCATTTTAACAGAAGCATTATGACAGTTTTTGGTTTTTTTTAAGAAATCTGTAAATGTGAGACAGTGAAATGAAGGACATCTTCTTGAACAGCAAGAGAACAGGGGTTTTACAGTTTTTGATGTGAACAGCTAAGGCTTTTGTAAGAAGTATAGAAAACAGTACAGAAGTTACAAGGAAATCCTCAGAAACAAGGAGAGGAGCATTAGTGTTGGCCGTAAAAAAAGTGAGAAGAGATAAGGATCTAAAATGTATTGATTGCAGCTGTAGTCTTGAATGAGTTCTTGCATTTTACAATCAATAATTAAGCCAAATTACCAAATATGTTAGGTATGTAAAAAACCGGATGATAGCACAGAACAGCTTAGCATGGTGCTCTGCAGAAGTAGATTCTGGTAACCACAGCTTGGAAGATGTTGCTTGGAAAAATAAAAGTAATGTTCAGGTGTCCCAAAATGGAATAAATTTTTAATTGAGATATTTGACTTGGGGCCACCAAGGCCTATCCAGTTGTGCAGTTCCTGATGCTGCAGAAGTGATAGTTTTATGGCTGCTAGCATGTGTCTGTACTTTTCCTAATTGTTTTAGTACATTTAATAATGGTCATTCTGTAGTCAGAATGAAGGAGTAGAAGGAAACCTGTATTTCTTAAGAAAAACATGGAGCAAACATTTCAGCAGCCTTGATAAAGGAAGAGAGTAATGTTATCAGAAATGTTTGGGGAATGAACAGAGGTCATCAGGCCCATCAAGAATCTAAACACACTCTTCAATATTTAATTCCCCTGGTAGTATCTAATTGTGTTTTGGATGACTTTGAAGGGCTGTTGTGCACGTTTGTGATTGTGTGGTGCAGGGAAAATGGTTCCTGGCATCTGTTCTGAATGCATTCATCTGTTATTTTAATTCATACTTTACTTTTCATCTGTGCTGGCCTGAAATTAGTTAAGGTTATCAGAACTGTTTAAGATTTTCTGTGGTTTTGTTAAATACTCTCCAATTGCCTGCTTGCTGAGATGTGATGATTCCATTTTAAGCCATTTCTTATATTTAGAGGGGAGCTGAGCTGTCTCAGATAAGACTGCTGAATATTCTGAATGAATTGTTATTTTGGCTGGACAATGGGGATGCATGCCCTCTGCTATCTCCCACCCATCTGAAATGTAGAGATCCCATTGCAGTATCAGTGGGTGGTTTTGGCATCTCTGTAGGTATCTTTAAGGAATCCTATGATCCATTTCACACCAAAGAATTAATAAAAATCAGATATTTAGCTCCAAAGCTCCAGCTGGGGAGAATGGAGACCAATGTCTAAGAAATCCAAGAACCACACTTTCTTGATACACATTTTTTCGCTCTTTTGAACTGCTAATTTTGCATTTTTGCTGCAAACAAACAAACAAAAAAAAAGTACTTTGAGAAACATCTGATCCAAGCAGTGGTGTGCTTTTTCTGACAGAGGCACGGTGAACCCCTGCTCTTCTGTTCTATCAAGCACTTTTTTTTTCCTGGTGTTTAACCTTAAATTACAGTTGTTTTGTAAAAGCTTGGTAACATAAAGTGTTGTAGCACCATGCGTGCTCTTAAAGGGAATGGCTTCCACTATCCACTTACAGAGGTATTGGACAAGTTTGCTGAAATGCTATGGGAAAGTAAAGTGGAGTCACTTCTAGACAGCAATTTTAACAGATAGGAAACAGTGTTTCACAGGTCTTTTATAATAATAAATGCCAAGGCAATCTAGAGATGTAGTAGATGTTCTGTGATTGTGCATTCCTAATAACAGGAGAAACATGGAATGTCCTTTAGAGCCTTTATTTTCTCAAGTTACAGAACTGGAGTGTTACTTTAAAAATTTAATTTAAAAAATCAAATATTAAAATTAATTATTAAAATATTAAAACTATTATTTAAATAAAATATATTAAAATAATTATTAAAATTTTTTAATTTCATGCTCTTTTAATAGCCTTCAAGCTTGGCAACCTGATTCCGAATGGAGGCTGTTCGCATTTGAGTTGATAAAGGGAACTAAAGCAATGCAGGTTTTTCCAGAGAATTTTTATAAAACAGGTGACAGCTCTAGTGGCAAAAAATGGATAGCTAGGGTATTCATCATATTTACTGATGAATTTCAGAGGTAGCAAATAAACAATGAAGGATTCACAGGGCTGTGATGTGATATTGAAAATTAATCATTGGCTTGTATTTGGGAAAAAGTGCTGTTAGAGAAGAGTGGTTGATCTGGGACTTGGGACTTGTGATGACAGTTAACTCTGAGAGGCCATCGATTTGGCTAATTGTAGGTCTTAAATTTGCCATGAGCTGATCATAAGATAAAACATTGACTCACTGGGATAAAAAGAGCCTAGAAACATAGAATTTTGGTGCAGAAAGTTGTACCAGCACTCTTGTAACTAAAACATGCTGAGAAAGATGAAATATTTTTAATAGGTTTGGATGAGAGGGAAATAGAAATAAATATAAACAAAATACCCTGAGACAGAGTAATAATCCATGTGATATTTTCAAACTTGCCTGGCTTAATACACTGATCTGTTACAGAAGTTCTGACCCAATAATAATCAGATCAAATCAAGCTCATACTCTGTGTGAGCTCAAAGGAGAATTATTATTCTAAAGAAGCAGGAAACAGACTAGGATGTCATAGTCTTAGGGGAAACAGTGACAAAGAAAATATTATAAAACTTGTTGTCTCTTGGATGTTATCTAGAATGCCGGTAGAATAGAAATCCTGCGTGGGGAGCATAAATTAGATGCTGGATGGATAAGTTTGAGGAGATGGGTTCCAGTGTTCAGTTTCAATGATAGTTGTAAAGGCAAAAATGAGAAGTCAAATATTGTGATTGCATAAATGGCTAAAGGCAGTGTATTGGCACCCTGTTTTACCAGTCTAAAAGGTACCTGGGCTTGACAAGGCTGAATCTGGAATACCTGAGTTGTTTTTATCAGACTGTGAAATGAGTAAAGACTAGAAGGGATAACTGAAATTTTCATTAAGGGAATTGGTTCTTTCTCCCAAGCTGGATTACAATGAAAGAAGGAGCCAACTGAGCACAAGGAACATACCTTGCCTGGTAATAAAATTAACTTGAAGTGTAAAACTGGATGTTGACACTGCGAGTGTCCTTCTTGCTAACAGGTGTTAACATTTGAAAAAAATTACCTCAGAACTGAACGTTAGATGATCAGATGCATAAATCTGGAGTGCACTAAACCAAGACAACCCGAGTGTTAAATTAGTAGACAACTAAAGTGTGTATGTAAAAACAAATTAAAATAGCACATCAAAGCAAGGGGTATGAACAGAGACCTGGATCTGGCATTTAGATGTTCAAAGTCCGGGTCGTGTTTATCTTAGCTGTTTTTAGGGGATGTTAGGAAGTTTATGATCAATGAACTAAAACTTTTAGTTTGCTTCTTCATGACCATGCAGAACTGGCAGAAACTCTTCTTGTATTCAGATAAGCACAAGTTGTAATACCAATAGATGATGGTATGCCTGGGTTTCTGCTTTTCCTCCTTCCAGGACAGAAAATGGAGACAAAATAGGAATTACCAAAATGACTGCTTATATATCTCAGGCAAATAGAAATTGACTCTTGGATACTAATAGGGAAAATCCATAAAACATACACCAGTGGAGGGAGGAAAAAAATTCTGTTGTCAGATTCTGTAAGTTATTTCTTAACTTCCAGTGGAGTACCTTTAAGAGATGAAGTTACAGTTACTTTCGCTTTAGACTTAAGCATAGAAAGATGTTGACATGTCTCTGAGAAATATTGAAAATCAGAAAGAAAGAACTTCAGGCACTTGTACCTTTACAGAAGGAAGTGGGAAAGTTCATCCTGTTTTTAGAAATGACTCTATGGAATAGAAGACTCTGTTCACAAAAAAACTGCTGAGAATTTGTGCGAAGGGAAAAGGAGACATTAATAAAAATTCTTCGTGATAGAACATGATGCATAGAATAATTATAAACTGTAGAAACCAATCAAGCTGGTTTTGGATGACAGAATTACAAGGCAGTGTATGAGGTTGCTTTGACTACCGGTTCAGTTTTGTGCAGTGTCTCATTTTGGTCTACTAAAAGCAGATGTGCTTATGCATAATAAGAGAATTTTGAGGGATTTTTTTTTTTTTTTTTGATGTTACACTTCATTGTCCTTGTGATGTAAGTTAGCATTGCACTTCCTGACAGTCAGAGACTTAATGCTACGTGGGTTCAGTAGAACACTAATGAATTGTTGTTGCTTCCTGCTTTGGAGTTTCTTTTCTTCTGAATAATACTAGTCATACAAATATCTTTTTGAAGAAAATGTTTTTTCTGAGAATGAATTGATGGAGAAATCCAAAAAGCCTGTGTGCACCAATGAGGTTTAAGGAGAGAATTTGGAATGTGAAATGCCGAAGTTTTTGAGTGATACAGTGAATGCAAATATCTGAATATCTGAACTAAACATGTTTTAAAACTCTATTGTATGTTTCTTGTATTTTAGGCCATAACTTCTGTGCAGAGGGACACAGGTGTGGTGAAAATTCAGAGTGCAAAAACTGGAACACAAAAGCTACTTGTGAATGCAAGAATGGTTATCTCTCTGTCCAAGGGGACTCTGCATATTGTGAAGGTAAACAAAATATTCAAAGACCCGTTCCCTGAACACCTTACTCAAAAACATAATATGAAATAAATGGTAGGTGAATGAATTTCATTGCAAAGTTCAGTTTCATGGTGGTGAATATCACAGGGACCCTTTTTGTTCATAAATGTGGATTGAAGATTACAAGTGGTGCTAGGCCACCCTGTCTGTAGGCATATTTCATTGCTGCAGTTGTGTCTTTGCACACCACGGTCACGCTGTCAGGACAATTTTTAAAACACTGTTTTTCAGGCAGTAGCACCTGCCTTCTAAAATGCTTTTTAGAGAACAGTGATGTTATAAGATGCATTAATTTAGGAAGTGGAAATTCTGCAGGCATTTGTGAGAACGGTAAGTGTGAAGGAGTACAGAGGCTCGGATGTAAAAATGATGACCTGCAGTCCTTCCTGAAGTACTTCTGTGGGACAGGTACTTTACTGAAATGGTTTTCCTATGATACGTAGGAGACCTATTTCTGAGAAGATTGTAGCTGAGGTAGTTCTGTTCATGTGTTCTGCCATCACAGGAATGAATGCAGTGGGGTATTATTCTCCTTTTTGTTTCTCTGTTTTCTAGAGCTTGTTATTCAGAGCTGTGATGTACTTCTTAAAAAGTAAATTGATGATTCAATATATACCACATTCCTTCCTGCCTTTGGATTGTGGGTTGTTTTTTTTTTTTTAATACCCTTGTATGTCAGGCTGCAATATTTAATCTTTTGACCATCATAGGAAGTTTTTGAACTGCTCTGTAAAAAATATTTCCCTAGATTGTTTTCCCAATAGTGCTGGTGATGGAAGGGGATGGCATTTTTGACAAGCTGTTAAAATACAGGATTAGAGTTGGAATACTGAGGGCTGAGGATGAAAGAATAAAAAAAGACATGTGTGGAAGGTGCTTAAATGATCCTGCATTCATAAAAAGGCTTTTTAGTATATGCAAGTGAACAGGATGGCTTGAAATAGCAGTTTATAAATGTGCTCAGTAAAGTGCAGCTTTAAGTCTTACGGTATTTAGTCTTTTCTCTACAAACAAAAATTTGAATGGAACTTTATATTCACTTTCAGTGCCTGGGAAAACAGTTCCCACATGTGTTCCTAAAGGTAGGCAGCAGATATATTGTGTATAGAGAGCAACTTTTTTGTACAAAAACCTGTGAGAAAACTGCTTTATAGGTACTACAAAGACTTGTCATACATCAGAAGACAGGCTGTTTATCAGCTGTGATATATAATCCAGTATTAGTTGTTCGGGGTTTTTCTGCTGTTTTAAATAATGACAGTGCTTGGTGTTTTTATTTACCTAGACAAAGACTATCCCTTTTTTCTTCTGTGGAAAAAATTTAAACATCTTGACCCAAGCAATTTTGGAGATATTGGCAGTACATTAGTGGTAGTGATGGTGAAAAAAAGAGCTTTTTAAAAGAAATTAACAGGAATTGCAACATACGTGGGTCTATGTTGCATAAATTTTTGGAAGGGCGAATTAAATCCCTGATTTCCATGTATGTGTGTGAAACATGAGGCAACAGAACAAACAGCTGCTTTTGCTGCCTGAGACCTTGGGATGGATGAGAGTGTTGCTTTCTGCATTTTAAGAAATTACAAATTTGCTAGATGGAGTGTCATTCTCTGAAGGTAACACAGAATAGAGGCCCTTGAGGAAGGGGAGCTACAGACTGACAAATTGATTAGCCAAGAGGTGACTCAGCCCTGTGAAGAGCTTCCTTTCACTCCTCAGAGCAGCTTTCTGCAAAGTTTCTTTTTATGCCTCTCTAACCTCATTCCTCTCATCTACGTGTTTAATCTGCTAAATAGAATAATTTCATAGTTGGCTGTACAATAGTCTCAAATGCATGGTGGAGCTGTGATTTACACAAATGAGGAGAAAGGCCTGTATCTGAAGGTACAGTTCAGCAGAAGGTTGATATAGTATAGGGGTGGATTTTATCTTTTACTGTTCTGAATTTCTGTGTGTAAGAATTAAATACTCAAAACACCTGTGGAAACAAGGAAGATCTCATGCTTAGCTGTAGTTCTGAATTTGTCTTTGTCAAGCCTTTGAACTTAAGACATGTAAGATTACTGTTTCCTTTGAAATGGAAGGTTAAATTATTTCAAACTCATGGTATGTGCTGGTGGCACCTTAGTTTAGCGTGCTCCAGATCATTAACTTGGAGCTTTCCAAATTGCTCATCTCTTCCAGTGTGCTTGAAGTAGTTGTGCATGTGAATTGTGATGTATAGTATTATTTTACCTTACCTATGATTTTACTGTTTTTTTCTGCTTGCTCTTATTCACACTCTTCTATCATGCTGGAGTTTGGTGTCATTTTCATTTTGTAAGATCTCTGAAGCATTGTGTTTGAGTCTGCTCTGCTTTTTGATAAGTATTTGTCTCTTTTTTTAACTTTGCATATTCACATTGACAGTACAGTGGAAAAATAATTAAAAAGATTCTAACTTTTATTGGAGAATTGGCATCAACAAATTTGTAAAATAAATAATAAAAAACTGAGAGTCTTTTACTATTCATTCTCAGCAACTGCTTTTCAAGTACTTAGAAGCTTCTTAAGTCAAGATGTACATATAAGATAACCACTTATATGCATTCCATTTTTGAAAGAACAGAGATGTATTCAGGGAAGACAGTTTCTGAAAGGAAACAAGTAAATGAAGCTTGTAAAAAATGAAGGAGATAACTGGAGATTCCTCTGTGTTCTATAAAAACAAAGTATTTTACTTAAAAACAGAAAAGTTGGTTTTTTTCTGATATTTGGCTGCTTGTCTTGTGTATGTAAGACATAATTACAGCATTTGTCTTTTGAAAAGAGATTTTTATTAATCATGTGGTCTGAGGTTTACCTACAGCTGTGGATACTTAGACACAGGTGTTGAACCGGTGTCCCCTTGTCACATATTCACAGATAAATCCTGGGAGCCATGCAAGTAAGCTAGCCAAATCCAAGGGCTGTGGGACTCAAACATCCCCATTGCAGCAGTGTGTGCACACTTGCCGCTCTGGCATCTCGGGATGTGACATACGGGCACCTGCCTTGAGCTGTGGAAGCTGCACGTGTGTTAGTGCCACATGGGGCAGCAGTTTGTGGCAAAACCAGGACCAAAATGGGGAGTTCATTTGAGTCTGCCTTATGCTGATTGTCCCAGATGTGTTATGTGATGTGTGCAGCAGACATGCAAATACTTACTTACGCACTTAGGTACTTCTTCAAAGCTGAGAAACTCTGCAGTCTGTGGCTACGTTGCAAATAATAGGACAGTCTGCATATTGTGAACTAAGAGACAGGAAAGTGTCAGCACATGGAGAGTCTGAAGCCCAGAGATGATAAAGAAAGGAAAATGAAGCCTCCTCAGCTGAAAGCCAGGCTTGTTGCTAGCTAGCATGCTGATGCTCACTTTTTAGATGCTAACGGGCAAAGGGCCATCTCTTCTGAAAAGCATGTGGTGATTTTCTGCTATATATTTCATAGTGAAGAGGAAAGGGGTAATATTTTTCTGCCACATTTCAGCTCCCCATTCTTTATTACCTTCTTAGCTTGAAACATTTGCAGCCCCTTTCTACCTGCAAAGTTATGTTGGTACAAAAGTGATTTTTATGTCATTGCTGTTGAGATCCCATCCATTGTGAGAACTGGTAAAATCTGAAGTGGGATAGATACCACAGGACGAATCCATGCTTCTTCTCACTGGCAAGAGTGCATGGAACAAGAAAATTAATATTAACCTTAGCCATCCTTTCTGCCCACTTACTTATGCCCCTGAGAAGCATCTCATGAAAGTGGTACAGTGGCATACCACAAGGTGTCTTGTCATGTTACACAGCATGTGCTCAGCCAGTGTCACCAGAGAATGGCCTGTGATATATAGGTGTCATATAAGAAAAGATCCATTGATTAAAGTGGACCTACAAGATGAATATTCTCATTTAAGGATGAGATTGTATTTTTTCCCTGTATACCTGATTATGTTCTCTAGGATGATTCTTACATGACATGACCCTCACCTGACCCAGTGCTGCTACATCAGCTTAAAGAGTGATGAATGAAATACCTCAATATTTGTGAAAATTCATTCAATTTTTGAACTTGATAGAATGCTCTGGAAGCACACGTGACTTTCAGAAGGAACATGACTCAGTCGCTCTTTCCCTTCTGTGCTCTGAGCGTGTTACTTAATCTGTTCTTAACAAATTATTACTCATTTCAAAAAAATGTCACATAAGCTCTGAAATGCTAGCCAAATTCAGAAAATCTGCCTACTTTGTGCTCTAAGGAAGAGTTATGATAATTTTACTGGGCTTGGCAGATTTTGGGAAGATGAAATAAAGACGAATGAAAGCTTAGGGAGAAAACTGAGTGCTCATTTTCCACTGAGCATAGATCCAAGCATGCAGCATGGGCACCTGGCAGAATGTCTGCCTGGTGTGCTTGAAATCTCAGGACTTTGTTGCTAGCTATTGTAAAAATAGCTGATTTCCTTGTGATCACATTTAATTTCCTTGTGATTTGCAAGTATGTTGCAGACACATACAGTAGTCTTTATTGCTTTCAGTTTTTTTTCCTTTGGACTTGATTCCAGATGTAGTCAGGAAATTCTTTACAGAAAGGTACGTAAATATATTGAAAATATCTGTTCTGAAGATGCATTAGTGTAGGCTTGGTCAGAAAATGTTTATTTCCTGAAAGTCACTTAGCAAAAAAAATACAACAGAAAAATAAGATGGATTTTTTCCCCATTATTGCAGAAATCAGGAAAAATTAACCTTTTTAGATTAATGATTTATTTCCAAATTCAAAGACATAACTCTCAGAATGCTTTAATGAAAAAAAAAGTTTAGATGGGTTTTTTTTCCCATTATTGCAGAAATCAGGAAAAATTAACCTTTTTAGATTAATGATTTAGTTCCAAATTCAAAGACATAACTACCAGAATGCTTTAGTGAAAAAAAAAGTTTGCTTCTGTTGCAAAACATTGTGGAACAAAAAAATCTTTCATCATACAGTGTGGCTTCTGTTACGGTTTTGGAGATGAGAGAGCTTTATAAAGCTTACCTCTAGTATTTAATCCTTTGACTCATCACATCCTGTGCATAAATAACTGTTCAGTGTGCAGAACTTTTCTCAAGCCGTTTGAACTGAAAAAGAATAAACCCAGTCCTGCATATGGCCCTCAGAGTAGAAGTCTGCTGGCAATCCACTGAGTTTTCACAGCTGGCGTTTTTCTTGCTCTATAAAATAAGGTGAATTTTGTTGAGTTTTCCCCTCCTTCTCTGTAGTGATTTCACTGCAGCTGTTCTAATTTCACCGCACTGTGGCTTGGGAGGTGACATTAACATTATGTGGTACCATATAAACCTTCTGTGTGGCAGTGATGTACAACTGTGGTTTTGGATGGTGTCCATTGACTTGACTCCTGGGTCAGCTTTTAATGATAATCCTGCTTGCTGTACTCTCAGAAAACCTGCATCACAAGATGTGTGTTTCCTGCAGATGTTGTTCAGTGTGCTGTAATAAACTTCCATTCTGTGCTGCATAGGTGTGAAGATGCAGATACATAGACAGAACTGTGCATACTTCAGGTAATTTCATGAAGTTAAGGAGTTGGGACAAATACTGATGGTAAATGCACTGATTTGTTTCTCTATGCTGAAACCATAGAAAAGGGGGAGGGCAGGAGAAGAATTTGAAAGTGTTACAGTCAAATCATCATCTCTGTTCCAACTGAAACACTGCCATTAATGTTGTCTTTGAGACAAAGTCCTCATGGAGATTTATAAAACAATACCCAAAACCACCTCTGCATGCCAAAAACCTCAAACAGCCCCTCCGCCCCTGCCTTTTATAAACACATAATTTGATGCCAAGTTGCTTTTTTAAAAGTTCACATTTTCTTTGAAAGACACTTCTTAACCTACTTTTTAACATTTCAGTTACCTAACAGTGTCAAATTTAAACTTCTACAATGTATGTGATCCTATTTACCAGTGAAAGTTGGTTTTCTTGGTGATACAAGACAAATAATACATTTCTCCTGCGTACTGTTTTCATAGAGAGAGACTTTTTATTTAAAATTACATCCTTAACCATCACATGAACTCAAATTCATCTTTTATATCATGATCAAAAGGTAGGCACTTGTCTGTCAGTGTCCTGCCTTTGTGGGTATATGGACTTGAATAAATGAGACTACAAATTCCTTGTGCTATGAGCTGCTGGTGGAGGAGACTGAATTAAAACCAAAACAGACCCTTTCCCTCTCAAGTTCACTGGATGGTGGTAAATTCAAGGCAGAGATTATATTTTTGCCAGTGGACAGAAAGATTTCAAGCAAAATACTAAAATTTTTATCCTAAGAAGATTTAAGAGTTTTTTGGAAGGTGATGTTTGTGCCTTATATGGCTCTAGATAGATTATTTCTGTTATCAAAGCTGCTTTTATGTTTACAAGTTAATTAGTTCAAATTCATGTTCCAACTACAGAAACCTGGAAAGTGGAATTATTTGCCATCCCCTGGAGTAACTTCAGTTCTTTTGGTGTAACGTCATGCTGAGATTTATATGAAAATAAATTCTAATTTCTAATAAGGTAACCATATGTTTTGGTGTTGTTGTAATAAAGTGTCATAAATAATTATGGCTCCTAAGGAATTCAGGCTTGCAACTGTCAGTTCTTATGTTAGTAACTCTCATATGAACAAATTATAATCATTGATTTTAAAGGAAAAAAACATCCTCACCCCTTCAGGATGGCGATGAAAATCCTGCTCTGAGGCTGCTGAGATTTTTGTTCACGTGAAGATTTGGGATCTTGTGTCCCCAAATCAATAAATGTTCTTACATGTTAGGGTTGCATTCTTCTGAAATTGTACAGGACATAATTTGATAGATGGATTAATGAAAACTCAGTGCCATGTTGTTGGCTACTGATCATAGTAGAATCTGACTTAAAAGCTGACCAGTAGGAGAAAAAAGGCTATTGCATTTTCCTTCTGTGTCAGTGTAATTATCTTTTTCACTGTAATGACCATTTGTTGTGTGCAGACTGGAAGCTTCAGACAAAGTGTTTTAGAGAAACCCTCCTCTTTAGTCAGGAGGTGCAGAAAGGACCCCCTTGCTTTCAAAACTTCTCAGAGAGGAGTCTGGGTGCAGCTGGATCGAGGCTTAGCCCCAGACTTGGTCAGAGGTTTGAGTCTAAAAGATTTTGTAGGTGTAATTGTACCTTAGTATGATTCTGTTCCACAGGGTTAAGGATGGCAAACCAGATAAATTTATATAAAAATAAATGATTTATCATGATAGTGTTTAAACTAAAAGATGTTAATCAGAATTATTTACTACACAGTAAAGGCAGCTGTGATTACTAGTACAGTATAATGCACTATTTTTGAAGCAATATCAAAGGAATTATATTAAAGTTAGCAAAAGCAATTATTCAGTAGAGATTGATGTTACTCACCCATACCAATGGCCATGGGCAGATCTCTTTTGCTCACCCTGCAGGATGTCCCCACTCAAGGGAGGGGTCCCTGCATGCACTCCAGGGAGGGGTGTGTTAGAAGACCTTGCTGCTAAACAGTGGGATCGGGCTTTTATAGGACAGCGTGAGTCATGTGTCTCCTGGCCAGCTGTGTCAGCTCAGCATCTTTACTTACCAGTGGTATCACTGTTGGTTCCTTTATCAGGTACCTTACCAGGTCTGCCACATCTTCACCTCTCTGTCAGGAGGCTGGAATTTGGGATTGATGGGTCAGGCTGGTTTCAGCATTATTCAACACCAAAAGCAGCAAGAGATCCCTTCTCCTGTCACCACAGACAGCTCTGTAAACAGGGCACTGTTCCAGTTGTTTCACCCCCACTCCAGGCAGAGCATCCTGCTACACCCTTACAGCAAATTGTCCCCATAGCATGTTCCAGCAGTGAAAGAGGGAGAAATCCATACAATCAATGGGGATGTGTATGTCCATCCTGTCAGCAGAAAGAGCTTTTGCTGGTCTTTACTCATTAAGCCCCTGTATTGATCCTGATATTTCCAAAATTCTTTTTTCAAATTATGATACAGTATAGTTCATGTCACATTCCTGCTGGCATCAATGAAACAGGGAAACATTTGAAAGGGTTTTTTGTTGGATTCTGGTGGTTTAAACAAGGTAAGTGCTTGCATCAAACATTTGGTAACAAAGGAAAGAAAAAAAAGAGCATTGTTCTGCTAGTGATGATCAGAATTTTTCTTGTGTTTGAGCTGGACTTAAAAAATACTGAGAAATGTTTGTATACAGTGAGGAGGTTTTGCTTGGACTTGAATGGAAGCCTCTTACCAGTACAAGTTGCTAAAAATTGTGTGCTTAGCTCTTAAAACTTAAGGGTTGGGGTGCTGAAGTTCTTTTTAAAAATCTGGAGCATAACTGGAATAGTTAATAATGTGTGTGCACGTGTGTGTTTATGCATATATGGGGAATGGAGTTTTCCCATTGCAGCCCTACAGACTTTGGTTACCCAGGATCTGGCAGAGTTGCATCTCTCTCGGGGGTCTGTGAAGTCCAAAAGGGAGTCAACATAGAAAACCTCCAATTAACTTCCAACCTAATTTTTTTCTGATTCTGTCATCTTGACCTGCACTGGAGCACTGGAGGGACATTTTAGATGCTGTTCAGTCTCTGTGGTTACCTTTTTCAGTTCTTGGGTGTGCAGACAGGGCAATTATTTTGCATTGTTTAATGTCTTGAAATGAGGAAAAGAGAATGTCTTTTAGATGCTGGCACTGAACAGTTTTTCAGCTACTTTGAAGAAACTTGGTGTGTGGTTTTGATGCTCAATCTGTCTCTCTTTTACTCTTAAAGAACGATCTGGGGGCATGGAGCCCCTTTTCCAAATGGAAGTTCTCACAGCCAGTTTACAGATAACATGTTGGACTGGGCTTGATTCTGACTGTGCAAAATTGTGTGTTGTAAATGGTGTCATCTGCCTGCTTCAGAGTCTGTGCTGGCAATAGCAGAGCAACAGATCTGGTTTTGAGGCTGCCTAAATGTTGGCATGGGTGGGTCAGAAGAGGGAAACAAATGCACTTGTCCTACAGCAGGATCTGTTACAGGCTGAAAGGAACACCATCCACCCCCACAATTGTGAGAACATAAGAAAAAAACCTGATTTGCTGGAGAAACCCATATGAAGGACATGGGGGACTCTGATCTAAGGCTAGAGAATGTAGAGACCAGAGGTAACATGCAGTGAAGTGAGTGTAGAAAATCACTTTGTTCAGGTTTGTATATAGATGTTGGGGATCTTGGGAAAAAATAGCATTAAACTCCTTGGGAACTGTTCTCAGTGCTATGGTGTCTCAAAGAAATTTTTTTTAAAATGCTTTTAAGCAGTTTCAGCTGCTAGGGTACAACAAGTGTGTCTGAGGCTCTGGTGCTTCCTGAGCAGATGCTGAGCCAAAGTGACCCTGGGGACACTGTGGCACTTTGCCTGGCTGTGAGGCCACAGCACCCCGTCTTGGGAGGAGGTAACAGATGAGGAGAGTGACACCTTTACAGAGAAGGTAAAAATGAAAGGTGAGGGCTTTGGGGAGCCAGGGGACTTACAGTGTGCAGGGTCTGTAATATAAGCCACAAATACAGCATCTTTGCTAGATCCAGGAAAGGACATCTAGCAGATAGTCTGTGTTGACCAGTTGTATGATTAATCTTAAAGGATTTGCTCCACCTAAAGTTAGTTGCAGAAGAAAATTAACAAAAGGGCAACTAACCAAGCAATCACTCCTTTTCCCCCACAGATGTTATGGATTTTTTTTTTTTTTAAACTACTGAAGGAAATTAGGATTTTATCCTTCAATAGATAAAACCCCAACAAACAAAACACCAAAACCAAATGGAATCTGGCTTATTATAAAAATATTTTTAAAAGTTATTTTTAATAGCAAATAGTTTTGCCCTTGGTGATAGCATAGCTGGAGGCTGTTCCAGTAAATATTAGCTATTGTCTTTTCCCTTATGTGAATATATTTTGTTTCCAGTAGAAGGTAAACAGAATTGGTTCTAAAAGTACAAGAGTCTCTAAACTCATGACCAATGTTAGTTTATACTGGCACATTTCCCCCTGCAAGATTTAGTAAGGAACTTACTGATTTGGTTCTGGGTATCTGAAGTTGATGTACATGTGAAAAACAAAGCACAGAAGTTAAGACATTATTGGAGAAGGCATTATTGCTAACCTCAGGCTTTGCTACATGGTTTGCTCTCTACTCTTTTTTTACTATTTCAGCATGCATATTTTTCATCCTTGACCAGTATTTCTCCTTACAGCTTCTGTTCAGATAATTTGGAACTGAGTTGTATGCTGATGGTGCAGGCCATGTCTGTATTAAGTGCAATCTATTCTGAATTTATTAAAAGTCATTGAGCTTTTGACATTATCCAGATGTAGCAGGGATACACTGGTATATAACAATTTTAATATATTTAGACAATTTTAGACAACAAATTTAATATATACAGACATATTTCTTTTACATATTTGTATCAAGTTTTATTTTCAAATAAAAATTCAGTTAAAAATTCAGTCTTTTTTAGTGCAATTCATTTATGGAAACACATTTATAGATTTAGTTAAGCAAAGCAACAACATACTATTTGTTGTGTTGCATGAAGAGCTGTGTTTGAATTGAAACTAAAAATAAGGCTCCTTTTTTCCACTTGCATTGTTCTAGTAAGAAGAGGAAGCTGGGCCCTCTTGTATGTAAGATCTGTGTGTTTACTGGTGTGTATCTGTGCAGGTTTGTCTGGGTTGGTTTACTGCCTAGAAGCTGGGATAATAGTGTTAGCAGCATCCTTTGTTCTTTTGCCAGAATATTGTGAAGATTACTGGGTGCAGGTACTTTATGAGGAACAGCACAATAATACCACAAAATCAGCTGAAGTAAGTGTAGAAAAGTAATCAAACTGCTTACATAGCAAGAAATAAGTTGTTGGGTTTTTTTCCGGTTTTATTTTCTAAATGTTATTGACAGCTGAGGGGAGACTTTCTATAAAATATTCATGTACATATTTAATTTTTAGAAAGAGAATTCCTCTTAGTCTGTAAGATTTTTGACAGACAAATCAATTTCATTTAGGTGGGTAGCTGCCTCTAAAAAATCTCTCAAAAATGTATTTTTCTAATACATCTACCTCTGTTTAATGATCTGCTTCTGTGTGCGTCTATTTTTTGGAGGTTGGTAAAAAGAGTTATAAAAAAAGTTGAAGTGAGACGTTGATTTAAATAATTGAAATCAGTACAAATGTATGTACAGCATCTACAAAGCTAATCCTTATATTGATGTTGGTTTCCTGTTGATTTGCTGACTCTTACAATAGTTTTAGTATTCAGGGTTTTTTTCCAAAAAACATACCTTCTCATTTTTCCAGTTGTTCTTCATGTCTAAAGAGTAAATTTCAAAATACCTTTTGGGTGCTCACTAGAAAATTTTTCAGTGTCTGTCCTTAGCGCTTTCTTTTCATTTTTAATTTTCATTTCTAAATTAGACATCTTAGTTTTCCTTCCTGCTATGGATATTTTCTGATAAATTGCATTATATTAACCCAATTTTTTATTGCTTCTCTTGAAGATGTTTGCTGTGTTTATATCTTGTGTTGTGTTTATATCTTGTCCTGACCTCACTTGCTGAAGCTGTGTATGCCTCATATGCATAAGGCATATAACATGTCCCTGTAGGGATCACTGTGTTTAGTTGTAGAAAATTAATTTCTCTCCACTTACAGGCTTAAGAAAATGCTTGAAAATAATTAGGATAAAATTGGCAATGCAAAAATGCAAACTCCTTTTTGTATCTCATCTTCCTTAGGATTGTTTACGTCTCAGTTTTAGTATTTTGTTTCCATAATTCTTATGGCTCATGTTTTCCCTTCAAGCTTTCACCAGAGGAGGTGTCTGTACGTCTTGGTAGCTGTTAGTGCTGAGATGACTGTATGAATACATTTCACATCTTCAGACCCAAATGTGAGTTGGAGTTAGCTCAGAGACATGCTGTGTTTTGCAAGAGAGAACATCCAACTTGCAAAGAGTTTGCACTGAAAAATCCCTGGCTGCCTTGGGGCTGGCTCTAGGCATAGGCACAGCAGGTGATTTCCTGGGGCAGCAGACCTGCATGGGGCAGGTTGGCCACATGATCCCTCTGCTTTCCCTGTGCTGGAGCCCAGAGCTCAGTGCCTAGTGGTGCTCCTGCTTCCCAGGGAGGAGATCATGAAGTAAGACCTGCCATCGTGGCAGGTATTCAAGAAGTAGCTGTTGCTGGTCCCACTTTTTCTGTTCCCTCAGGAGAAGATCACTGAGGGTTTTGTTTCCTAACTTTTGAGTCCCCCATCCATAAGGCAGTAAAACAGTTTTGTGCAGAGTTGATTCAGTGCTTCCCAGTGTCAGCGCTGTATTGTTGGTTGGCTTATGTGAGGATGCCATGGCAGCCTGAGTTTGTTGCTGATGCATTCGCACCTCCAGGAGTAGGAATGATCCTGATTAATTTTTCTCCACAAAGCTCTTCCTCACCGCTAGAATATGGGCATTGTTTTCCACTGTGAGTTTTCTTAAGCAAGAGGAATTTTGCTGTACTTACATGAACTTGTATTGTCACTTAAATGACAAAATGGAAAACCAGGCAAGCCTGTGGGAAGATGAAGATCATTGTTAGATATTGGAATTTTTGTAACCAACAGTTGGGCTGGTTCAGACTCTTAAGACACCACTCATGGAGGTGCCAGGTTCTTGCATGTGAGTTATTTTTCAGTTAAGCACTTTTTTTAGCTGGAATTATATAATATCTGTTTAAGAACCACTGTTTTGGTCATGGAACATTTCCTCTATTTACTTGGGCACAAGTGACATTAACCTTTGAAGGTCAGGCTGTCTGCTCTGTTCTGGAGGTTTTTTTAACCCATTACCCCTTTGGTGACTTTATTTGCTTTTCAACTTTCAGTCTAGTTAGCTCAATCAGTGCTGTTGTAAAAAGGTCAGTGGCAAACTGAAGTGAATCCAGTTTGTGGAAGAATGTAAGGCACAATTTCTAGTCGCTTTTTTCTATGAGAATCAGTTCAGAGCCTGACACTCCCACTGTGTGTGGTTTTCATCTGAAGATTTTTCTGTACAAACAACAATATCAGATTTGGCTAAAACGTGACCTGCCTTGTGGCTGGTGGGGCAGCTGATGCTTGACAACACTGGAGCTGCAGTGCCTCAGCATCCTTTTTAGCAATTAGAACTGTGCTAATTTTATATAAAAGGCTACAGAACATTGAATCTTAGGAAGATGTAAAGCTTTTGCCAAACACTGTTTTGGTTGTCAGGAGTACCTAGCTTTGCGTTTTGGGTACACCAGGAAATTGTCAGCTCAGTCTGAGAGCTAACAGGTTGTGCCAGTTGTTTCTTGGTTAGGTATTGGCATTACTGGATATCCAATAATGTGCAGCAGATGATGAATTTGGAGGTGAGCTGAACCATCCTCTCTCATTAAGCATTTGGAAACAAATGAATTTTAGTTTCAGATGAATAGAATTTCTTTTCCTTATTTAACACAATATAAACAACTGGAGCTTGATTATATCTATTTTGCAATTCACATAAATCTTGAAATGAATTAATGAGGAACATGGAAAAGAGGATGGCATCTTGGACACAGGAATATAATCAATGTGTATTCCCCTGAGCTGTATCTGTTTTGTGCTAAGTTCCCATTGATTTTGTAAACATTTTAGTGTTAGCCATAATCCCCTTTGAATATAAATCATTCCCTGTTAGTTTCTCCTGTCTTTTAATTAATTCTGAACTGACTGGCTTGAGAACTCTTCCTTCAATATTATTACTAAACCTGGTAAATTCTCCCTTATTTTCTTCACAGCCTTACTCTGACCCCTGTGAAATCTGTAGGCATATAGAATTCCCGAGAACTGGTGAAGCTTAGAAAATCTGAGGCAGCCAGAAAGTGCCAAAATTAGAGACTACAAGAAAATCAGAAATCTTGAGGGAAAACCAACTGATTTTGTAGTAAATTATTTTCTCCATTTGAATTTGTAGGAGTTCCTTTTACAGGTGAAAACACCCTATCCTTCAAAAGAAAAAGGAGACTGAAATGTTCCTTCTGAGACTGGAGAGTTGGGACAGGGGCCTTATACCCTCATTCTGGTTTAAGGACACAGGGAACATGAGCTTTCTATTCTCTTTTCAAATGAGTTAGTTGGAAAAAAATGTTTTGGGGAAAAAAATTTTGGTTGATTGGTACAATTTCTTGGTTTCAGTCTTGGAAAAGAATATTACTTAAAGAGATGATACTGAAATAAAAATAAGCAGCAAAAAAGTAGCAAAGTAGCAAAGTACAAGTAGCAAAAAAGCTGGCACTGTTATTTCTTGAAAAATACATATATTGCAGTAGGAGGTATTTTGTCCTGTAGAGTAACAGAGTGTATCATCAGGTAAACTGTTTGGAGCTACAGGGGATAAACTGAGTTAGGAATGTTAAGTGCAGCAACATCAGACACTCTTCTTTGATATTGCTGCCCCAGGGCGGGGAGGAATTCTGTTTGAAATTACATCGCTTTCAACTTAAATACTCTATTTTCACTAATCCTGACATGTCAATGGAGGTTGGTTCATCATCCATCCAGTAGGCAAAATTCCAGAATTCTCACGGTTCTCTTGTGTAGACATCAATTCTTCCTGCTCGTTTCCCAAAGAGCCTGTTCCATAGATGACAGTCTTGTGTAATACCACATGATACTCCAACATTAGTAGCAATGATAATACAAGCAGTAAAATAACTTTGGATCTAGTCTAACTCTACTGCAGTAGGTGGATCTTTTCATTACAGTATTGTATTTTTGGACAGGATTTTGCAATGGTCATAACTCTTGGAAATCAAACCTGTTCCTTACAGAATAAGATGAGGCATTGCTTCTTTTTGACACTCTCCATCTTTAAATTGCAACTTTATAATATTGCCCATTTTGATAATTGGTCTATTCATATTTGGGTACCAAGATTCTTTCTGAAGTGGAAAAGATGGAGAGTTGAGAGTTCTTTAAATAGCTGATCAACATTTCCCTGCCTCCCCCGCCAAAGTTCTAAATCCACTTTTGCATAGGTAGAAGGCAAGAGCTTGTGAGCTGGAGGTTACTATTTCACTATGTATTGCTTGTCTAAGACAGCAGTTGGACTTGATGATCTTAAAGGTCTTTCCCTGCTTAAATGAGTCTATGATTGATATTTAACCGTGGAGGTTGTCTTGAGTGGCATGTGAATAGTGAGGTGTAAGGATGAGGATAAATGAGAGAGTATGATCAGTCATTGTTCCTCACAGTTTGTGTTGCACATTTCCATTTAATGATTACAAGTATCTCTCAACAAGTTTCCTGTGTTTCCCTCATCAACTTTTTACCCCCATAAAAGAATGAGTGATGTTTATTCATTACCTGGAAGCCACTTTGTTGTGATTAGGAGCAATTTTGGAGGATGTTAATAATGTGAAGGTACCACAGAAGTGTTCTAAGCTTTGATTATGTGAGTTGCTTGTTTATGGAAGGAAGCATCGTCCATAGCTGTGTGTGTGCTAATACATATTTATACACGAGTGTATTCTAGATGTTAGCTACATCTGTACCTTTAGGCTGTTCTTTAGTCTATTGTAATCATGTTACAATAATTAAAACATCAGAGGAACAAACAAACAAAACCTCATTTTAGTGCAATGGGGCTTATGATGCCTGACAGATAGAAGTAATTAATTTTTTCCATGAAAAGCATACAATAGGAATGCTATCAAAACAACACTAGCCTAACTGTGCATTGAGGAGGCAATAATTGCACTTGAACTGCATGGAATGTACTGATACAGGACATACTTGGATTTTATTGTTTGTTCCTTTCTGGTATTTTGTTGTACTAAGAGGCTGCATTATTTGAGCAAAGCTTGGTTACTCATGCATAGCTTACTAAATTCTCATTTACTGTAAATAGTATCTTTCCTTTCAAAAGGTGCCAGTCCTGTGTTTTTCTAAACGTCTCACCAAATTTGATGCAAACTTCAGGCTCTCACTGTGGGATTGATTCTTGTTACTTGTTTGGAGAGGTTAGCTGTGTAGTAAAGTAAAAAAAAAAACAAACCACTTTTTTACTTTTTCAATAGGCTTCTTGATTTTTGCTGAGATTTCTGAGCACTTTGCTGCACCCTGTGATCAGCATATGTTTTCTCTGAAGCTTAGACCAGCAGTTTTAGTTACTGGCACTAGAACTGGAAGTCAATAGTTAAATACTCAGAGTTTGACTGTGCTTGCCATGCTGCCTCTGGCTCGGTGTGGTGTGAGCGATGAAGAGCTATTTACAAGTGGTTTAAACAGAGTATGGGTACTTTCCCAAGCCTTTTATAAATTTTTTCCATTATCTGTGCATTGACGTTTTTTCTAATGTCTTACTGCTCAAAGTTACTGAAAAGGCTTCTTGGTCTCCCTGTGGGCTCCTTAAATTCCCCTTGGAGTGGAAGCAGAACTCAGTATGGGCCCACAAAAGCAGCAGCTGACTGCTGGGGTGCAGCATTGTTGGGTTGCCGCAGTTCCCTGTGTGCTGGATCCCAAGAATGCGTCTCCCAGGGCACCAGGAATCAACTTCACAAAGCAGTAATGATCCAGAGACTTGTCCATTGCCACAGGGGCAGGAGCAGTGCTCACAACCAACAGATAAAAATCCCATCTCTACTGTTGGCAAAGTAGATGAAATAGATGATATGTTTTCACAAAAGAAAACTATACTTAAGGGTGTAATTGGCCACTGCAGGCATTAAGCAGAAGACAAAAAATTAAGCAAACACTCCATGAGCATGACTCTTATAAGTCAGTAAGGCAGACTTAATTCAAGTTACCTGAGATTTATTATGGCACTTCAAATGACAGCAATCTTCACTTCTCAGGTGGCAGCCTGGGTCACTGAATGTTGGTTTGAATTTACAAGTCACGACAGATTGCTTTTGAGGTCAGCAAATGTTTTCTTTTTTAAAGTGAGAATGCATTCTATAAGAAGAAATTTATTAAAATCATAAGAGGACGAGTCTAATGACAACTTCCTGGTGGGGCAGTTGGAATTAAGTAATCCTTAATTATGTTTTATGTTCCTTCCCCTCATCATCACTGTGTTATTCCAATGTTTTGAAACATGTGGGTCTGGATTTTTAAAAAAAACCCAAAACTTCTGCAAAAGTGTTTTTAGGATCCTCAGCTAATCAATCTCTGTTTTTGTTTCTTGAGGGGATGAAGGAGCTTACAGCTCCTTTAGGACCAAACCTTTTGATTGTTGTGAAAGTTGCCATGTAGTTGAGTAAGAACATGCTATGTGAAAAGGAGAAAATAGTTAAGTTTTTCTTGTGTACATAAGTGCACCAGTTTCAGCAGGGTATGAAAGCAAGCACAGTGGAAAGAAAATAAACAGTTCTCTTGTTAGAGAGAGCAGCTGTCAGTTCTTCTCTGTTTGCCATTGGCCTTACAAGGGAAATCTCACTATCTCCTGATGAATCCCTTTTGTGAGCAAACTTAAGGTGCTTCATATTTCACCTGCAGATGAGTTTGCTCTGATTGTTGGGATGGTGGCCAGGGAAATGACAGTGTGAATCCTCTAAAGTGGAGGAGTGATCTGGGTGCTCAGTGTGTCAGAACACATTTAATGGTTGGGCTGTTGCACAAAGGGAAGAAGCTGTTTCTTTCTCTGCTGTCTAGTGGAACCAGCAAAAAAAAAAAAAGATAGAAAGAAGGTTATTGCCTTTTGAGAGAGAAGATCAATCCCTAAAGATGCTTCAGCTCTTAATCTCCAATTTAAATCCTTAGATTCTCATGACTTTAGTGGGTGTTTTAAGGGCTTAAGCAGGAATTAGGAGCCTACATGCTTTGGCCCTTTGTGCCCCTTGTGTTCTCAAGAAAATGTGAGGTGGAGGTAAGTGTCTTCCTGTCAAATGGAGTGAGACCTCTAAGCCTGGAGGAGAGGTGGGGTTTGAGCTAAACTCTTGCTATTGCATTTTTTTGTCAGCCAACATGGGCAGATTTCTCCTCAGCAGGCTCGCTGATGTGAACCCCATGCTGTGGATTGCCCTGATCTTATACATGGAGCCTTGGCAGCTACCTCAGGGTTATAGATTTTGGTCAAGAAACCAGACACCTGTATATTTTAGGGAGTTAGTAATAGTTATGTGGAAGTTGTGCCTTCTAAAATAGCTGTTTGGACCCAAGCTTTTATGTCTACCGATGTTAGTTGACTAAATTTTAATATTTGGAAAAGCTGTGTGCATATGAGATGAGTTGTCCTTCTTAATACCTCAGGGTGTAAACTTTCAATGATTATTTAAAGATAGCAGAGTGTGTCACTCTTGCCCAGCTCAGAAGAAAGAACAAAATGTGGGTACTAGCTTAGGAATGTGAGTAAGTGTCCATATCCTTAAAGGTGAGGGAACCAAGATGAAGTGAGCCAAGCCTTGGCTGAGGTATGTTGTCTGAACAGGTTGTTCAATCCAGCAGTAAGATTTCATGAATGCACCTGTTAATAAATTCAATAGATGTGATTTATGTTTGTGTTTCTATTATGAGCTGATGCACAAACTATCTTCTCCATGTGAGATACGCATGCAGCTTGAGACTAGTCCTGACTTAACATCTTAAATTAGGTGCACAATGTAAGGTCCTGATGGTCTCAAAGTTACAGCATAATTCCTTGTAGAATTTTATGTAACATTTGGATCCATTTTAAGGACAGGTGGGAGACCTCCAGTTTATATTTGAATGATGAAAGACTTAGATAAAAGAGTGGTGACCAACTGAAAGGTTGTTCATGTGTTTGCTGGTTTAACTTCTGAGGCCTGTAGTAACATCCTTGGGATCCTTGTAAAAGTTGTCATATTTTCTGATATTAATGAAAGAAGATGGTAATAGGAAATATTTAAAAAGTGCAGTTGTTTCCTTAGTGCAAAAGTTAAGGAAATGCTCTGTGCCATACTTTGCTATTGTCCTCACTCTTTGGACATACAGCTCATAAAAAGTCCCAGTGAGAAAAAAAACGTGTTAAAACCAGTGACAGAAAACTAGAAATTTGTATCTATATGTGTC
Source organism: Aphelocoma coerulescens (assembly GCF_041296385.1). Taxonomy (NCBI): domain Eukaryota; kingdom Metazoa; phylum Chordata; class Aves; order Passeriformes; family Corvidae; genus Aphelocoma; species Aphelocoma coerulescens. The sequence goes on from NC_091019.1 coordinate 6,493,283, forward strand.
CTGGAATTTCTTGTCTGAAAAGGCAGTGTTCTAATTACCTGCATTGGTGGTGTGATGGTGGGTAGGTGAGTATTCTGGTTGGTGATACCAGAACCAGCAAACAAAAGAAAGTAGAAACATCATGTTGAAATAGAAGACACTGGAATGTGGTGTTATGCTAAAAAGAAAAAATTTTATTTCATCAGGCATCTATAATATTCAGCTGGTTTATGGCTCATGCTTCATTTACTGACTTGATATCCTTGATATAATGTAAAAAAGATTCCAAAAGTAAAACTGAGAATTGTTTGGCTCAGAGAGTTAATAAGCTTGGTTGTCTGAATTCTTTTATTCCCTTTGAGAACACAGTGCTCTTCTCTTATTGTCAAGTTTCAAGAGACAGATTTACAAGTGCTATTTGTTACTATCTACAGAGATCCAAGGTCTTTTAGAAGTCCTTCCAGTTTTTTTGTGGATTGTGTGAAACAGAGTATTGGAGACAGTTTTGCAGCCTGGAGTTCTTGTCTGTACCATGTTTTACCCCTTACAACAATGTCTAGGCAGAACCATCACTAGTACCTAAGATTTTGTACCTGTTCTCACAAATCAGCAAACACTCCACTACTTGTGTGGCCTCACCTCCGTAATGAGATCTGAGCTTTGTGGAAATGCCAGTAGATGTTCCACCCACACATCAAATATCTCTTGGTGTTGAAGTCAGGTCCTGAGACTCTGAAGTCAGGTCCTGAGGAACTGAACACAGTTACCCATGATTTTTTGCAATTTTTACCTTTTGTGGATCTTCTTCAACGAGAATTTAAAGAGAGAATTTTGTGTGAAAGGGAAAAAAAGACAGTGAGTATATAATGTTTTATAAAAGCACTGTTTTTTCAGGTCAGTGCTGTTACTTCCCCATTTGCTTTTCCTTTAGTATGTTCAGGTCAAATTTTCATGAGATGTACAAAATTTCAGGAGCTGGTTGTGAGTATGATTTTTCCCTGTTTAGGATTAGAGTGCTCAGATGCACTGGCACAGCCATGTAGCTGTGACAAATGAGAAGTAATATTAACCTGTTTCCCTTCCTATATTTTTGTATCTCTAAAATATGCTTTTATGGGAAAAGCCAGTGCTGAAAGGTAGAAAACTGATCTGAGAGATCAGTACAGTACATTTTGCTTGCTCAACAATGGATTAGCTTAACAAAAGGATTCCTGACAGATATTTGCCTAACATTGTCTTAAAACCCCCCTAGAGATGGAAACTACAGCTTCCATGTGGAAAGGTATTCCAGTGCTTTGGTGCTTTTACCACAAGAAGACCTTTTGTAATACCTAATCTCTGCTGCAGTCTCAATCCTAATTTAATAGGATAGTGCAAAAAGGAAAAAAAAATGTGTTCTAGAGAGTCACTGTTATATTGGAGGGTCCAATGAGTCACTATCATATTGTTGCAAAATTAGGCAAGTTCCATTGTGAAAGAAGTACAAAACATAATAAATTTTTTGCTTCCCTCTGCATTGCAACATATCACTTAAAGCATTTCCTTCAGATCTGGACAGATTTGGAATTGCTGAAAAAAGTCCAAGGAGTAAGCAGATGTTGAGCTAACATAATCTTCATTCACAGAGCTGGTGGTGTTAGGCTATAGAGGAGGAGAACACACCGTAACAATCTTCAAATGCATAAAAGGCTGCTGCAAAGCAGCATGAAATAGTGCTTTTTAACCCTCGTGTTTGATGTGTTGTTTTTTTGGTTTTGTTTTGTTAGCTGTTTTCTGGAAAAGCAACTGATTTATCAATTTCATTTGTGCTCCCACCCAGTATCAGTGCAGTTTATTATTTCTGTGTAGGTGTATAACCTTGCCCTTTTCAAATTGCATTCTATTTTCAAAGAATTGTGTCTCCAATATGTCAAGACACCTTCAAATTCTTATGTCCACCAACATTTTTGTAGTTCCTGCTAGGTTAGCACTGTTAGCAAATTTTGTCTGTATACCCTTTCTTTCATCATCCAGGTAAAAGCACTGAGTAATATCAGAGTCAGGACAAGCCCTGTGGAAATGGTACTTAATAATATTAAATTTGATTAGTAGAACAAACACGTGCTTCACACACAGCCCAGAAATTCTTTTAGAACACAATGTAAATCACGAAATATCCTTAGATTCTTAGTTGATCTATTAGTGTCTTGAAATAACTCTGGGGGTTATCACTGACAAATGAAAAAGGAAAAGGGCTAAAAGCTCCCTCGTCCCACAATGAACAAAACAACTACTGCACTAGGGCTTCCCAATACTGTTCATTCTCAGCCCAAAGTATGCTTCGTATTGACTATCCATGGCTGTGTCAATGCTCCTGCTGTTCACTGCATCCTTTGGGTGTTAGGAAGGAGGATGCTTTGCCAGTCACTGATTCACTGCCTGACTCCCATGTCCCAGTTTCGCCAGAGAAGCAGCCTCAGTTCAGCTTTTAGTCTTGTAAGCAGTCCCATTGAGTTAGCTGGAAGTGGCGAGGTGCTTCAAGTTGAAAACATGAAGTGGTTCACCAGTCTGTGCCTTTGCACTTTGTGACAGTTGAACGCTTTGAAGCGGTTTCAATTGAATGGAGACATTATCATCAAAATTTTGAGCTTTGTGGGATCATGACTTCCTGAGCTTCTGCCATTAGAAAACTCCTTTGTACATGAAACTCTAAATAGCTTGCAACTCCTACTGGCTGCTGTAGCTCTTACTGTAAAACCTCCGTTAATAGTGATACAGAGAAAAGTTGGGGCCATTTTCGTTCTGTGAAGAAGCTTAATTTACTTCCCTTGTGCTCTTTCAGTCATTGTTGAACTATGTTGTATTTGTCACCAGCATTTTAACATTTTAAACAAGTTCACACCTGGGAGCAGTTTGGAATGTAAGGTATTGTGTCAAAAAGGAATTAAAGCAAATTGACTGCAGGTATTGGTGAAGATGGTTAAAGATCCTTCTGCATGTTGAAGCCTGACTGGTGTGGGCTGTTGGTCATGGCTGTCAATCTTGGAGAAAATCCGTATGGCAGTTGGTTTGCATTTGGAGCTTCCCATCACTACATTGTTAAAGTAATGTTAGTAAAAAACTTTTACATCTTCTATACAAGCAAGTGCTTTTTCTTGTAGATGCCAGACGTGTTTAATAATGTGTGAGACAGATAATACACTTGCAAGTTAAACAGAAGTTGGATTACATATGAGAAAAATAACTTTTGTTCTGACTACATAAAAAGCAGTTCATATAAATATGTTTTTTCAGTGTTCACCATCTTGTGTGGCTTAAGCTTTTTCCATTTATAAATTAAATGATGACTGCTTGATTCAAGAATTGCATACTATAATATGCTTGAAAGAAAAGATTTAATTGTAGGATTTTGACACTAGTAAGAGAATTAGTAAACACATTAGTTGAATATATTAATCTTCTTTCATCTATGGTACCTGCCAATAGCAAGCGTCTAATAGAATGTAGAACTGTGATTTTTAAATGAAGTTGAAGACCAAGGGAAGAGAAAAGACTAAGAAATATTTTAACCATTATAAGTGAAAGCTATTCCTGAGTGCATGGTAGGGAAATTATTGTTTTGCCTTTTCAATACAAACCAGCAATAACTTCATCTAAAATGAGATGGAAGGTGGGGATTGCTAGTAGTGTTTCATCTCTTGGGTCCCAGTTTGTCTTTGTTACTAAGGGCATGAGTCTGCACAGTGATTCCAGGCAAGGTTTTAAAGTTTAGGTGAAAGAGAGGGGAAAGAAAAAAGTTTAATAAAGTGTTAGCATTACAATAAGTGAGTCTGCTGGAAACACAAAAGTTGAATGTCAGTCGGTGACATTCATAAATTGCAAGTTAAAAGCACTGGAAGTTTTTTTGATATCAGAAAAAGAAGGTAATTGGTGTCTGCCATTGTCAGCAGTATTACTTATCTTCACTATTTTCCCTTTTGTTGGTTGAGATGATCTGTGTAATTTTTTTCTCCCATGGCCTTGAGAATGGAAAACAGAAGGAAAGCCAGAAAAGCAAGGGAAGGGAAGCTTTCTTAGAGTGATGTGTTTCAACCCTCTCCCCTCCTCCCCTGCCACTGGTGGTGTATAACAATACAATAATGTAAGTCTTCTAAAAATGGTAGTTGAGATAGGGTGCACTCCAAAATAATGCATTATATAAAATTATTTTTCAGAATAACAGGAGTTTAGAATTGCTTTTTTCTCAAAAGTTGACTTAATCACTATGTGCAGTCTTCTGTAGAAAAGAGCTGAGCTAAGGCGAGTGCACTATTGGTCAATTTGACATCAAAAGCTCTCATTCCAGTGTTTTTATTTTTTCATAGCCTAAAAATGTTCTTACATGCAGAGAGATCTATAGCTGATATTTTCCTTTTTCTTTTCTTTCTCTGTCCCTTGGTAACTAGATTACATTAGGCTATTTCTGCGTATAAAACTTCTAAATTGCAGAAAGAAGTCTAGCTTATATTTTTCAATTTAAGCTACATTTGAAGCTAGGAAGGGGGGCACATGCCCACTCTTGGCTGTTTTTTTAGGGAGTGCAAGGCTCAGTGTCTTGGCTGAAAGAGAGGCTTGACCATTTCATTGTGGCCTGTTTTTACTCTGCTTTTGACACTGAAACGACATTCAGTATTACTGACTTCTTTCCAAAAAACATTGGGTTGTCTCTCAATTGGGCTGTTCTAAATGAAGTTAGATATAGAAGTGGAGAGTGACTGGTATAAGTTTAAAGCATATATTTTTCTGTGTTATATTTAGAGCTTGGTTTAATATAGATGTTTTTGGGTAAAGAAATAGCATTAATGAAGGCCTGATTCTGGAGTTCAGTGACTCTACAGTCACTGGAGCTACTTATCTGGTTTAAAAATTACTTTTCTGTGGCACCCTTGGAAAATGATTTTGTTTCTCAAGGGAAGGCGTGCTGTTTCTCAAGAGAACACTGTACCCCAGGTGCTGCTGTGGTTGCCATGGCAGTTTGCTAGCAAGCAACCTCTTAAATATGTTACTACTGGCAAAGAAATGGTGTCTTTTTGATCTCTTTGCCAGATGCTCATTTTGTAGAATACTCTACACAGAAGTAGAAGAATGGTTTGATTTTTGGGATAAAATGTCTGTTTCTGTCCCCTGAAATGTCGTTACTTTTGAATAAATAAATTCTTGAGCTAGTGTAACTTTTTTAAAAATAAAAAAAATATATAAAATAAACCTCCTATCCTCTTTACCCTTTTTAGAAGCTGTTTTGGTAACTGATACGCAAGTGTGATTGAGCCTAGCTGGCTTTGCTTACATAATCTTACTCAGAAATGAATTTCAAAAATTGCTTTGCTTGTTGAGAATACCTGCTTCAATTCTATTAGGAATCTGTCCTTTTTTCCTTGTCAGGTTCTGGGATGGAAAGCAAAACAGCTTGTGTGCTTGAGTGCTTGTGTGGAGAGAGGGTGGGTAGGAGGACAAGTGAGCTACTTGCTGTTTAATAGCTGATTCTGTTGTTTTTTGTTTTTTTTTTTCTCTTTATATCTTCTGAGCCGCCCAAAGAGGGTTGAGGGTTCGTTTATTTTGTTTTGTTTTAAAAGAGTTTTCTTCAGATAAGAGTGTTGGGTAGTGCTGTGTCTTAACAAGCAAAGGAAAAGATGTGAGGATGTCTTTTGACAATGAAGGTATTGGTATTCTTCACACCTAAGCATCCAAGATAATGGAATACAAATGAAAGGACTTAAGGCTAAACTGAACCTTTTGGCTCTTGTCTGAACAAGAAGTGCTGCTTAAACCGAATAGCTCAGGATTATCACAAGAGGTGCCGTGGCCCAGGGGCCCCTCTCTCTCCCTGAGACCTTGTTCCCATGTTGCAGGGTTTTGCAAGCAGCAGGGAAGTGGTGACACACTTGCAGCAAATTGTGAGGGTTGTGCTGGCTCCTGTGGAAAGCCAGAGAAGCCATTGTCTCTGCACATCCTCCACATTTCTAGTCCACCTGCTCGGGGTGGGAAGTGTTGGCATCTATTGCATGAGAGGATTTATTATGACATATAGCATAAGGAAAAGTCACAGTCAAGCCCTTAAGCAAGGTTTGCTTTAGCTACTCACAATTTTTTTTTTTTTTTATGAAGGCTGTAGTGAAACTTATTCAGAAGGTTATTCTAATCCTGTTCCGCAGCATGAAAATAAAGGTGTAATTTAAAACAAATGACTTGCCAGACATTGAACACCTAGTGAGGTTGTGCTAGTCCCCAGTGCAGAGGGTCATCAAATCAAATATTGTGGCTGAATTTTTGAAGTGCTTGGATAATTTTATGACCAATAGTAGCATTTGTAGTTATGAAAGGTAAGATAAAGATCATCAGCTCTCATGCTTCAAGGCATAAGGTAATCACTGCAGCGTTACAGGAGGGATATTTCCCTGCTGAGCAGCATTACACAGTTGGTTATGTACATTATGAGGTGTGTTCTTTCCTTTGATATAAACCATTAGCCAAAAAGGTGACACTTGATGGCTGAACAGGTTACTCAGACAAAACCTTTTATCAGCTGCCAATGGGATATGTTTCTGTGTGAAAGGGTTCTGTTACATCACATAATCCAAGCTGTTGCTTGCAGGAATGTATATCTCTAAAAATCATAGAATGGGTTCCCATTTTGTGCTCAGTAACACTTGAGCTGCTGTAAGAGGCTATTGTTAGTGTGTGTGTGAAGGATTGTTTGTTGTTTCACTTAGTCAGTGCTCTCTTCTGCCTTGCTCCTGCTTGAAGGCAGCTTCACACACGGTCTGCAGGGTGTACACTTCAGTTTCAGTGTTGGCAATAGACACCTGGGCTCGAGAGTCAGAGCTGGGTTTGGACTGTGCAGTCAGTGCTGGGGTCATCAGACGCTGCTGGGTCCTGTCCAAGGCATTCTCTGTCCTGATGGGTTGCACCCAACTTCCACATGGCCACTGGATTCCTTTGCATGCTGTCCATATTTAGAGCTAGCCATGAGAAGAAGCTAAACTTACCAAGGTTATATGTAACAGTAATCAAATACACTTAAATACATTCTCAATGTTTGCTTAACTAGGCGGGAAGGATCAAGGTTTCCTTGGTTCTTGTCATGAAAGTTATTTTCCCATTCTTGTAATCCCCTTAGAAACCCTTTTTTGGGCATACTTACAGTTTTGCTTTGAAAATAGGTGATCAGGAATCACCACACTATTTCATATGAGATCCAAGTAGTCCTCTGAGTTGGCTGAAAATGTCTGAGATTCCCATAAATTCATTAGGCCTTTTTACAGCTGGTAAATAACAAATAGGCACCTCTTAATCATTCTGTCCACCAGCTTGCTTCTCCTCCATTTCTTAAATCTGATGAACCTCCAGTTTAAAGCAGAAATCCTCCTTACTTTGTCTTGTCATGATGTACTTTTTGGTTTTAAACTTCATCCCATTCAGTTTTCCAGCTCACAAGGTCATCTCATTCTCTCTGTGTGATGATCTTGTCCTCTTCTGTGCTCATAATTGTATCATCTTCACATTTCATAATCCAGTCCTTGGATCAAGGTTGCTAATGAATGTATTAAGCAGGATCCATCCCAGGACTAGTTCCTAAGAATACTTAGTAATATTTCTCCATCTTCAGAACTGCTTTTTTTTTCACTACAGACTCTTGTAGTGCCTCCCATAGACAGGTTTCTGTCCATATTATGATGTATTCTTATATTGCTCCTCATTGTCTGCCTTTTAAATAAAGATTTCTTAGAGAACAGTGCCAGATGCTTAATTCAAACATAGATGTATTAGTTGCACTATATTGCCCTTGTCTAAGTAGTCATCTGTCTTACTAAGAAACTCATCATGTCTCTCAGGTGATCTATTAATAATGAGAATATATTTCTTTTTATGCTACTTCAAGCCTACCTCCATGCCCTCGATTACAGCCTCTTCCAAAGTCTGCCATAGTCAGTGTCAAAATCACATGAATATGTGTTTATCTCTTCTCATTTCTTGGAGTGCATCTATATTTAGTATTCCCCAGTGTTACTTTTGCTTTAGCACTATGATCAGGGATGCCCAAAGAACAAAGTTTTTGAGTAAAGGTTTATGAAACTAACTGGTATATTGGGAAAACTCCAGTTCCCATTAGTTTATAAATTTCATTAGAAAACTTGCCACTGAATTTGTGTTTTATATTCTGGCTCTTTCAGTATACTTTAAATGTTCCTATCCTTATGGCATTATTCTTACGAGAAAATGGAATATTTGTCCGGGTTTGGGAGTACACAGTTAACTTTCATTGAGTCTATATGAGAATAAGAGTCCTTAACTAGTTCTTCTCTGTATTTTAATCCTCTTCTGCTTAGGTGAAATGAGCCTTCCACTGTTCAGTCTGTTTTCCTTTGAAAGATTGAGCTGAGGTACTACTTTTACTGTGTTGCTAATTTAGGACACACGTCTTACCTTCTTAATCAATCTCTCTTTTTCCATCCTTGTAAGTTTTTTGCTTACTCCTGATATCTTCTTTGAAGTGCTTCTTATCATTGCTGTGCTTTTAAAAATTTCATTCCAAATAGTTTCAACCTTTTGTTAAAGTTACATCTTTATATTCTTGAGCTCAATGCAGGCCTATCAGTTGTGTTAATTTTCTTATGCACTCAGAGTTGGCTCTGTTGAATCCCAGACCTTCTTTGTAGACTTATTTTTATATATATTGTTATATACCAACTTCTCAAAAGATGAGTTGGTCACAATCATTAGATTAATTTCTTAATTTAACCAGATTTTTTGTAGGGTCATTGCTGCTTTTAAATTCTTCACCCCGCTGTTGTCTCCAGTGAGGCTCAGCTGTGATTGGAGGTAAAGAACAAGGCTGAAGACTTCACATCATGGGTTAAAAAATTGCAAACTACTACTTAAATAAAGAAATTACTATTAAAAAAGATGAGGTTTTCAATCTGTGCTTGTCTTTTGATTTACTCCTGGTCAATAGGATATGATGACAGGATTCATTACTCTAGGCTTCATATACATTATATAGCTTTCTGTTTTCTACTCTTTATTTCTGGAGATTGATGACTGTCTGATGTTGTAACTTTTAATAAGGCATTTGATTTAGAACTGTCTTCATTTTAGTTTCAGATTTATACCTGTAGTTAATCAAGTTTTACTGCACCTTAATTAACTTTAAAAATAACTTTTAGTAAAGAGATTATGAGTTTTTAAATTTTGGACATGCAGAAGAACCTCTTTGGTTGAACAACCTGTAGTTTTAAAGGGAAACATTATATGTATGGTGGGCATGCTTTTTAGTGCTGAAACACATCATAAAAAATTAGATAAGTGAGGAGAAATGAAATACAGACTGATTTGATGTGCTGCTAAAGCAGGAAAAAAGGAATAATGGTGTCTTTCTGTGTAATTGTTGTATCCAGAATTAAATTATTTTACTTGATACAATTCTGTTTCTTCTGTGGAAGGCCATGGCTAGCTAGTGTGTAACAACTCTATGCCTGTGCTGCATAATTCTTTTTGTTTCCTGTTGTAAAACATGCCAAACCCCATTGAAGTCACAGTTTGAAAATCAGTTGTAAATTGCTGTCACACAAGTATGGCAAAAAGAATAAAAACCCTTTGGTTCTTATTAACCTTTTAGGTTAATTGCCTACCTAAGAGAGCTCATTCCCAGACAGCTCATTCCCCAGGACAGCTGTTTCTCATGGGCCAGGCATTCCATATTGGTGGCCCAAGACATACTGTTTCGTTCAAGATACCTCCTACCTATACTTTTTAAAGTTTTCCTTATGAAGTCTGATTTTTCTGACTGAGATTGTGGATCATACAAAGGTTTTTTTTGTGCAAGTTTGCCACTGTTGTTTTGCATAAGTTGTTTTGAAGACTGAGTTAGTGACAAACTCTGCATCTTAAAACATATTCCAAAATGAAATACGTAATAAAGTTCTAGAGAAATACCTGATCACAGAAATTGCCCAAGTGCCCTACATTTGGCCTGCTCAAGGGAATTTAAACAGTTACAGTTTAGGCATTAGATTTAGAGAATGTCTTACAATTTTAAGCAATGCTCTTATTAAAAAGTATAGACTAGACAAGAAAGAGAAGAATATAGGGGCAAGATTACCTGTGCAGATAGGCTCAGGCTGAAGGGAAGAAAGGGATGATTCAATATTCGTAAGAGCTTGTCTCTAAGAGAAAGTATTGTCAAATTTGATAAAAACCCACTGATGTTGCAAGCAATGCAATGTGCAGGTTGGAGGGATCAGAGAGCCTATAATGTTGGGTGAGTCTGTGGGCTCAAAAAAAATTGCTCTTGGGAGAGAAATAATAACTCAAAGGTCACCTGAATAATGTGTGCTTCTAAGAGGCTGTAATTTGGTGTCACGAGAAGGCCAACCTCCTGCTTCTAGTAGTGGTGGTTATAAATTCTATTTTTAGAATTTGAATTATGTTTGTTTACTTGCATAAAGCCTGTTGTGGCTCCACATATTTGCATAGGAATTAGTATCTCTGAAGAAGGTATCAGAAAATGTATCTCACAAAGTTCTTACATTTAAAGTAATTCTACAGAAGCAGTAGTCAGTGTTTCAGCTTTTTACAGAGTAATTAAGATGTTATGAAATATATGGAAGTGGGATGAAGAGTTGCAAATGCTTGGAGAGTGCTGTAAAGCAAACAAAAAAGTCTCAAGAGAGGAAATGCACCCCCTCAAACAGTAAGACCTTTTGATACTCTGTTTATGCTTCTCCAAACTCTGGTTGGGATGGTCTCCTGGTGGGAGAGACCCACGTTCAAACCTCTCCATGCTGTCTTCTGTGTGTGGCACTTGTTCCCTTGCAAGGCTGAAAGGTGTTATTTCAGAAATATCACACTCTTCAAAAAGTATTTTATTTGTATTAACTCAGCTCTACTTCCTTAATTTGTTCTAAATTAATGAATACTCTATGGTAAGTCAAAACCATATTTTTGTCATGTGATCTATTTATTTAAAATAAAAATAAGTCATCAATATCTGCTAAATACCTTCCAAAAACCCCAAAAATGATTTCTAGTTCTGGACTTACTTGTTTTTTTTTTGATTTGTGAGCAGGTCAGGTTCAGTGAACTCTCTGTTCCTGAAAAGCTGCCTGTTCTGCATTCCCCATCTCCTGCTTTTCTTGTACCAAATTTGTCTGCTTTCATTCCTTAGGGAGAGATTCCCAGGTTGTATATGTAGTCTTTGGAAAGCTCTCTGAAATATTTAGGAGTCTGAGAATGACTGACAATCTCATTGTTCCTAACAGTACAAACTGGATATCAGCTTGGTAGGGAATAAATACTTTTTCATTGTGCCTGTATTTAGCCTCTACAAGTATATTTTATCTTTCTTTTTTTTCTTTCTTTCTTTTTTCTTTTTTTTAGTGGGTACTTTTGGCATAACTAACAGATAAGAAGAAATTAGTGTAGTATAATGATCTTTTCACACTTTCTTGTCACAGCTATAGTACCACATGCTACAGTAAACTGTGAACCTTATAACCTCTGAAGAAAAGCTATGAAAATATACAGGTGGAGAACTAAAGCAGGATATTGCTGCTCCCTGACCACTGTCATATGTGTATAGTGACATTTACTTAGGAAGGTTAAGATCCAAGAGTAAGTCTGTATTCTAAACACAAATGGCTGTCAGCTTAAGAATTTGAGAACTTGCCAGCTGTGAAGAGAGAAATTCCCCCATCTGTCTTTGCCACTGAGTAAAAGCAATAATGGCAGTGAGCGAGCATGAAGGACTGAACAATGCTGAATCTCATAGTCTTGACCTCCCTCTTTTTCTCTAAATGAGCAGAGTTTTTTCTTTCAGAGGCTGAGGGTGAAAATGGCAGCTGAACACTGAGGCAAATACACTTTACCAAAGGACTGGTCATTGCATGTGAAATAGTTTCACAGTGTATAAACCATTTGTTGGTGTGCTTTCAGAAGTTGTCACTTCCTCTGAGACACTGCAGGTAGGGTATCTCTTTGAGATCTAGGGTTGAGACACAGGGGCAGGGACAGACTGATGTTCAAAAGTGCTTTTAGAGTCCATGGTGATAGTCCAGGCTCTTGTCACATATCAGGGAAGACTTACAGACTGATTTCCAAAACAGCTCCTTGATTTTGGGTGTAGGTTGCCTTTTCTCTCTCTCAAATTTGAAAGGAGTTAGCCTAATTTTCTCCTCAGTTTTCTGAGACACCACATTGAGTTGGGCTATTCCTGGTGGTTTCCAAAGGAATCTGATGGTCTGCAGCCTCCTGCCATCATGGCCCCAGTGCTCTGCAGTGCTGAGAGGAAGGATGTGACTGATGAGGTGAGTAAGGAGAAAGGGCAGATATGGCCATATTCCTCCTCTCCTTTCAGGCTGGACAGAACATCGCAGCCACGTTCGGATTCAGCTGGGCACCACGTGTTGCAGTCTAGGCACACTGTCAAATCCATATCTGGGAGGGCTCTGCTCATGTGAATTACATTACTGCAGTGGCAGCCAAATTGTCAGGGCTTTATTTATTTATTGTGGGAATGGGGCTGGTGAGTCCGGCGGGTTTGTTATTACACTTAGTCTTATGTTCCTGTGGTTTTTTGCTGTGTCTTTGCTGTTTGGGGCAAACAGGAGGCTCATAGCAGTGAACCAAATAGTCTTTGAATTGTGCAGCTTTTCTCTCTAACAACATGATGAGATGATTTTATATATAGTAGTATAACTAAGATATCAAACCCCAGACCATGTACTTCTCGGCTTGCCTTTTCTGTGTAATACCCTGCAGGTGATTGTTGTTCAGGTGCAATGCTGAGCTAACATCTCTAGTTGGATGGATATTCCAGTCCAGCTGGAACATCCAAAGAACATCATTGCTTTGGTCTGCAGCCATCTGTGCCCCTTGTCATGGCAGACTTCAGTTCTTTGCTCTCTACTATTCTTTTTACTTTCAGACACAAAACTGCTTACAATTACCTCTGCTGAAGCTAAGACAATTATATCTGTCCAAAAGTGCTTTTGAGTTAAGAAATGTGTCTTCTGTGGCTTATGGTTAATTCAGAAGTCTAGCAGGCACAGAGACTATTCTCTCAAGCCACAATACATATTTCTTCATACCGTACATCAGCTTGTATCAATAGCTATTGTCAAACCATCAATTCCTTTATGTCTTCAAGATGTCTGGGCCTTTTGGGTGGGTTGTAAGACATCAGCTATCAGTATTTATTTACACAGACACCAGATAAAATGGCAGATTAAAAGCAAGATTGATGAATTGCAGCACTGCAGAAATAAAAACCAGTGAGATTTGTACTCAAAAATATGAACTGTTTTCCCATCAGAGAAGACAGCAGAGAGCAGCCATTGAGAGATGCTGTCAGTAGAAGAAAAAAATAGTTTTTCAAGGTAGTAATAAGCTGGCTGTACCTAAGGGAAATTTGGTGAGAAATATGATTCACTTTGGTCACCTCGGAAACAAGCTGTTCATGTTATTAGATATTTGAATTATTATTAAAATATTTTGTTATTACATCAAGAACTTGGTTAATCAGATGTTTTAATATGTGATACTCTAACATGCTCATTTTCTGACATAGAACCAAATGTGGATTTTAGCATATGGATAATGATACCCTGAATATGCTCTTGGCATTTACTAGCCAAGGCTTAAGAACTGCCTGTGACTGAATGAAGTTGGATGTGTCTGAATTTTTATCTACCTTTTGTTAGTGCCTGTCTTTTGTTACTGATTCCTGAATAAACTGCAGTATGGGATGTCCCTTTAATGGTATGCCTGTGCTTAGGATGCTCAGACAGAGACCTCAGGGGTTTGAAGTGTTAAAGGATGCCTTTATTTAAGATGAGCACAGCATGCTCAGGGAACATAGCCCCTCCTGGATCTGTGTGGGAGAACTAGGGATTGTTTTAATTTATTTTGAATTTTTATATATGGTTACATGTGTGAATACCAGTTTTTGTAACAGTATGGATGTCAAATACTTGGTTTTTTATCAGCTGCAAATTTGGTGTGCAGGTGTTCTAGTGCACCTCATGAGCTGGGTCTTGTCCTTAAGCTGAGGAAAATACCCTGTACCCATCATCCATGATGATGTGTCTTCCTTTTATTTTAAGTAGTAGCACATTTGTGGGGGATTTATCAAAATACAAGAATCTAGCACCTACTGGAAAACAGCAAGAAGATTTAAATAACCTAGAATCAGTGCAAATTGTATGCTATGTAGTTGTATTTATAAGAAATTCATATCTGTCTTCTTTTGTTTGGGAAGTCTCTATGGCCCTACATATGCCTAAAAGTAACTCAATGACAGTGATTTCACTATTCCTGTATAGTTTTCTTCCTTCATGCATTCTCTAAAACTGTTTTAACAGTTCTGGGATAGTTTTACAAGGTCAAAGCAGCATATAATTTTACCCGTCCAAAATCTTTGTGATGATTCAGAGCATGTGATGCATTGGGTTAGAAAATGTAAAATTAATAAATAGAATGCTATTCAGAAAGCACTCTAAAAATGATGAACAGCTTGTAGGAACTGATTTATGAGGCAAGAACAGAAGTTAGATAAGTAGAGGTTGGTTGAATGGATGGACTGAATGTGTCTTCAAATCTGTGCCTGAGCAGTCAAAGAGGAGCTTTTTGTGTATTCAGGATTGTAGACTAGACAAAAGAGGTGTTTAGGGCTGCCAAGATAGTAAGAGTGTAGAACTATGGAACAAAGTTGTTAAGATTTGTGAAAAACTGGAAGGTAGATAGAAACTGACTTCTAAAGAGAAAAACTTATATATATGTATATACACATATATATACATACATATTCAGCTTTGTTAGACTGGTCAGTCTATTGTGTTGATAGATTATTTCACTTCTTTGCAATCTGGGTTTGTGAAAGCACTATAGGAGGATGAGAAGCTGTTTTTTACTGGAAGAAGGTGGATGACTTTTTAAAAAGTCTTTTTAAATCTTGAATATCGGTGCTTTGTGAGAAAGCAGCATGTGCTCTGTGTACAAGTCTTGTTATTGTGCATTACTAATTTTTTCTTCACATTTATTATACCCAGAAATAGGAATGCAGTCTAGATACAACAGCCACTCCTTTTCTGTGATTTCACAGAACATCAAGTGAATTGAGTCAAAAAGGCTGGCAGATGTGTTAAATGATGGGTTTATGACTCAATAGGGTTTCAGTACCTCACTCACCTTAATGAAAAACAATGCCTATTTAATTAAAATTGCACCTATCAGCTGTTAAATGACAGTTTACTAGCACCATTCTTAAGGACTTAAGTGGAGTGGAAACTTGAAAAATCTTGATTTTGCCTTACCATAATAAATGTCTCTGATTCTTCATTCTTTAGGCACAAACATGGTGATAAAATTGTTTACATTACTTTTTTTGCATGCTAAAGGAAATAAAATTCCTAGTGTACAATAAGTAAATTAAGTGGGTTGACCTTGGCTACCTGCCGGGTTACTGCCAAACTGCTTTATCACTCCCTTCCTCAACAACACAGGAGTGAAAATAGAACAAAAGGCTCATGGGTCAAGATAAGGACAGGGAGATATCACTCAGCAATTACCATCATAGGCAAAACAGACTCGACTTGAGGAAATAAATTTAATTTATTGCCAATCAAAGCAGAGTAGGATAATAAGAAATAAGAACAAATTTAAATCTCCCCCTCCTCCCCCTTCCCAGTCTGAACTTCACTCCTGACTCTTCTACCTCCTTGCCCCAAGAAACAGGAGGATGTGGAATGGGAGTTATGGCCAGTTTATAATGCCTTGCTTCTGCTATTCTTTCCTCCTCACACTCCTCCCCTACTCCAGCATGGGGCCCTTTCCACAGGAGAAAGTCCTTTATGAGCTGTTCCAGTGTGAATCCTTACCATGAGCTGCAGTTCCTTGTGAGCTGCTTCAGTGTGTGTCCCTTCCGTGGGGTCACAAGTCCTGCCACCAAACTTGCTCCAGTGTGGGCTCCTTTCCATGGGGTGACAGGTCCCAACAGGAGCCTGCTCTGTTGTTGGCTGTCCCTGAGGTCACAGGGCATATCCACATGTTCTGATGTGAGTCTCCTCCATGGGCTGCAGGTGGATCTCTGCATCCCAGTGGATCTCGATGAGTTGCAGGGGCACAGCTGCCTTGCCCTGGGCTGCACCACAGGCTTCAGGGGAACCTCAGCTCTGGCACCTGGAGCACCTCCTGCCCCACCTTCTGCCCTGACCTGGGTGTCTGCAGAGCTGTTTCTCACATGTTCTCAATCCTCTCTCCCAGCTGCTCTTGTGCAAGGTTTTTTACCCTTTCTTAAATATCTTGTCATGGAGGTGCTGCCAGTGTTGGTGATGGGCTCAGCTTTGGTCAGTGATGGGTCTGTCTTGGAGCTGGCTGGCATTGGCTCCGTTGGACATGGGAGCAGCTTCTGGCCTCTTGTCATAGAAGCCACCCCTGTAGACCCCCTGCTACCAAAACCTTGCCATGCAAACCCAGTACAATAAAATGAGTTTCTTTTCTGTAGAAAGTCATGCAGTACACGTGACAGTGGCATAAATTCTGAAATTCTATGCTTTCTCAGCAGAAGGAGCTCTGACTGTGGTTTTGGGGAGGACAACCACCTTTGGATTGTGATACAAGGGTTTTGACTGTTGTGGAAATGTTTTGTGTTCTTCTTTCAGTTTTACAGTCATCTCAGTGTTGTGTTACAGCCCATCAGCAGGAGCTGTTGTCATGTGTGTATATGTTAACATCTAGGCCCTTACTTCCCTCTTAAGCTCAGTTTCATCTCTTCCCAAACATTAAGGAAATGTCTTTTTTTCTTGTTAGCGTTGTTACTCTCAACCTTTTTAAGGCGCTTCCTCTGCTTTCCATCAAAGGGCAGACATTGTAAGGAAGGAAATACAGGCAGTGGCTTCTCCCTTCACTTCTGTTTGCAGCAATTCTAGAAGTGCTGTTATTCCTCTTGTGAGTAAGTAGGAGGTTTTCATGATCATTACCTTTCTGGAGGCGATTTTTTTGCTGTTGCTGTGCAGGAAAGCAAAGGATATTCAGGATAGGGACAGGTGCACGGAGCACAGATTAGTGGAACAGTGTACCTTAGCTT
This sequence comes from Aphelocoma coerulescens, assembly GCF_041296385.1. Taxonomy (NCBI): domain Eukaryota; kingdom Metazoa; phylum Chordata; class Aves; order Passeriformes; family Corvidae; genus Aphelocoma; species Aphelocoma coerulescens. The sequence continues at coordinate 6,510,360 of NC_091019.1, forward strand.
ACTAAAGGAAGAAGTGTGAATTACTTTTTTTAACTCTGGGATTCAAACTTCATGTAGTAATCTGCAGCAGCCGGGTGTGGTGGGGGACCAAGTCCTACCAGTGCCTCCTAGCTCTCTTCTGTACTTGGCAGCTACAAATTAATATTCCACATTATATGCTGGTATAGGCGTGTTGATTTGCACTGACAAGAGATTTGTATTCTCAAAACCTTTTTCAATTACAAAACTGAGAACTTTGGTCCAGGAAAAATCTCAGAGACTCTTAAAAGTTGGGTTTTTATTATGTAATCTCATGAATTATATGTGGAGCAGGTTTACTTTCACAATTATCACTCCATGTTTTTCAAAGTCTCTAGCAGTGGGAGTGTGTTTTCATAGTGTCCTGTCTGGCTCTGCTGTGTGGGTGACCTCATGCTGTGTGCCACAAAGTGACAAGGTTACACTGCTGTTAATAAAAAGTGAAGAGTAGCTTGAAATGTATGTGGAGGGAGGAGAAAGCATTGGAAACCATTGGGATGAGGAGTATTTTGCATTGATTTTTGGTATTGACTTTCTATCCACAGCTTGTCTAGTTCTGCTATCTTTATTTTTTTCATCATTTATTTAAAACTAATGTAGAATGACCAATGAAATCAGGCCAGAATTTCCTTCTTAATCAAGATGGTAAAAATGCATTAGGTATCTATAGAAGTTTCTTTATATTGGTAATGGAAGCTCACATGGTTTTCATAATGGTTCTCTGCAGAGACAAAATACATGAAGGTTTCATCGAAACAATCTAAGAGTTACTATTTTGCTATTAAATAAAGTTTAATCTAGCTTAAAATTTGAGTCAGAACACAGCAATTGGAATCAGTAATAGTCATTCAACCCTCCTTTTCTTTCTCTGCATTTAGGGTGAGATCTTTGTTGATTCACCTCCCTGTGCAGTGTACAAATAAGTATATGCACACACAAACTATTCAGTAGGTTGGTTCAAAGCCCATTAAACTCCTAGTGTCTTTCTGTTAACTTTCACGAGGATTACTTTAACCTCATGTATGCCTTTGCCACTGCCCTGCTGTGCAGTCCTGTATTTTACAGAGAATTTTGCTGGGTTTTGGAAGAGCTGGTAAAAGCCAGATATGGCCATGCTGGAATCGGGCCTTATCGCTGATAACATGCTCTGAAATTTATGTAATGGTGCTGGCAATAAAACAGTAATTTACTATCACAAATAACAACATAATGCTGCCTCTGTTCCCAACCTCTACTCCCAAAGGTGTCCTGTGTACTACAAATTAAAACCCTGCTTCTGGAAAGCTCAGGAAGCTTGCTTGCAGTAAGGCTCTTGGCAGGAGAGCAGGTGCCCGTTCCAGATCTTCCATTAAAACATCAACCAAGCAACACACTCCCTCACAGATAGCTTTCATGGCTGGGAGGGTCTGGCTCTGCACCTCTCTGCTCCATACTTTTTTTGTGCTCTGACCACTCGTCTTGGTGGAAGTCAAGGGAATCTCTGAGTGTATTCCTCAGTATCTGATACTGATAAAGGAAATACATGTAAAACATACATTGTAAAACTCTCTATGATGATGGGCTATGTAGTAATTTAGATGAAGAGTTACTAGAAATTAAATATTAAGGACCTGAGTGTTCCAATTTCTTCTTTTCTTAACTGCAGCTAAACATGTGACCATGTTATCAAAGGGGAAAGCATTAAATCACCAGTTCAATTTCATAGCCAAGAGCAAAGCAATTAAAATAAAATTCATACTAAGTGTTGAGGCAGAACATAAAGTTGCAGGTAAAGAATATTTTTATGATCAGCTGTTGGATTCCCCTCCCACCTCCTCTTACTGTTCCTCTTGCTTATCTCACCTCAGGTTATGCCGAAGGAATGCAGTACTGTTGCAATCTCCAAACCAAAAATGCCTCTTTTACTAACTAGTGCTATAAATCACACCTGATTATCATATTTGCTTGGGAGAGAGATGCATCTTGCACTTTTCAGTTATGACAATTAAGATTGTGTTTATAGGGAAAAATATTTATAATATCTAAAATTAGGTTTTTTTATTCTGCTGATGCTTCATTGTTTATTTTTACATTGTAGATGAAATTAAATTTTAAAAGGCACAAACAGTAAGAGTAGATTGCATAGCAAGGATGTGAAACACAGAAATGTGCTTAGCATGGCTCTGAGGGATACTCGGAAAGGAACTGTTTTGCAATGATCCATAATTTCCATATTTGAATATGATATTTGTCTCTGATCCTCTGTGGAACCTGATTAACAGGGAATAATTTGGGCCCATGAAAATAAAACCAGTAAATCCTCTATCATGTGGAACCACCTGGTTTGAATTATGTGGCAATGAAGAGGCATTGCTGCCAACTCAGCAATGGTGATGAGTCTGCCACTTCAGTGTTTCCTCATCGATTTTTCATCAGAGCTGGAGAGGGGAACAAGAGGTGATGGAAACAGCTGAATAATGAATTGTTGAAATGATGTTAAGAGAGTAGTTAGGAAAATGAAGGCCATAAATAGAGAAGATAGGGCCCAGTTGCTGTTTGCGGGCATGGGACAATATTGTTCTGTTACCTGTGTGCTGCACAGATAGTCCTTGAGTGAAAAAACTACTTCAGTGCGAAATTGTGGAGCATTATTTTGATAGGATTTTTGCTACTAAGATATTATCTGTCTCATTTATTATAACAATATATACTAAAAGTCATTATAAAACACCAGACTAGTAGCTGTCCAGTGACTGTAGGTTTTTTCGGACAAGATAAAGACACCACCCCAAAAAGCCCCATACAGTTTTCATAAGCATTTAATTTTTCAGAGAGCTACAGCATCCTTCAAAATGCCACAATAAATTGTTGCTGTGGGCACAAGAATTCTAGATCAATTACATGGGCAGCCTTCTACAATTTATCATTTGAAGATAGCATCTGTGTGGATTTGAAAGAGTAAGCCAGTCAATATGGCAGACGTAGATAGAAGGAGGCAAACTGGGTAAGAGTATTGGGCAAAAAATAGAGAGTGAAAGAAAAATAGTGGATGGTGGCATAAGACACGTGCTGATGGAATGAGATATTTAATATAATTGCTCTCAGTACAACAGCATGAAGAAAGAATTGCTCATTTTGATACAGTAATCCATTGTTCAACCCTAGCCATTAGTAAAATCAGATAGAGGGGACTGAAAAGGTAAGGTATGAGCTGAATGAAAATGGATAGAGTTATTTCAGTCTATTGTGCTGCTTGGCTAATACAGGTGAACAGAAGATTAGAGAAAAACAGCATTTCCCTCACCTCTTCCCTTCCACCCTCCCCCTGTATAAGCATCCACTGGTATCTCTCAGAATGTTTGGAAAGATTAAAAAATAACAGTAAATAAAGAGGTGAATCTGTTACAGAAATCTTAAATTCCTTTTCTGACAGCAGTATTTATTTCATTAGTGCTTGCTGAGATCCAGGAGTTTCTTTCATAAGTGAAATCAAAGCCAAAGCAAGCCTGGCTTTGGGAGTACATTTATGTAGTAAAGTAGGAGCAATCTTTTTAGGGAACAGAGCTACTTTCCTGAGAATGAGGTGATTATTTTACTTTGTTTTCTAATGGGCAGTAATATATTTGTGAGCAGTGGCAGCATAACCTTTTATTTGTAGTAGACTTTTGTAATGGCAGCTCTTACAGCTAAGCATGAAGTAGTTAGATTTAGCATGAATTCTTGTGCATTAAGAGCCTTTGAAGAAGAAAAATGGGTGAAAGAGTGGTGCTAAGGGAGAGTACTACTAAGGGAGAGTAGTCCAGTTAGATTTATTATATATAATTCTTCCCACTTCTTTCCCTGTAGTAATTTGGTGAGGTTTCCATCCTGGGTTCTAGCCAGGGGAAAGCAATTAGGTCCTTTTGTGTCCCAGGGAAGCACATTGTGCTGCACTGGTGAGCACCATTTCTGTAAGGGATTGGACTTCACAGATTTTTACGTGTTTGTTGGTCTGTGTGGATTCATGAGGGAACATGTTCAGATCAGACCCTTGTCGTTGTACTCAGGGTTTTAGCAAGGGAGTGATGGAGAACAGTGTCAAACTGCTGATTCCAAACTTCAAAGCTCACAGTTGCCCAGAGATGTGCTGTGCTGGCAGACTGGGACAGGATAGCTCACAGTTTACTGTTTGGCTTATCAAACCATCTTTGGTGGAAAGAATTTGTCCCACATACGCCTTGTGATAAGCCCTTTTATTTCCACTATCTTCTCCTCTACAGGTAGGAGATTCCCAAAACATCTCCTGCATTCTGGAAAAATATACAGCATACCTGATGGAGGACAGGAAAAGCCAGTGGGTTTTGATGTTTTCTGTACTGTTTAATTTCTGTTGAACTGCCAAATATGAATATTGTGGTGAAGTTAAGCAATATTTTCTTTATGGAGTACATGTTGCTATACCCATGCAAGCATTTATTTTATCTACAAGGATGAACCTTAGGAACGCCAACATTTTACTTATCACATCTGTAGAAATGTTTATTTATTCCTAAATTAACACTTGGAGAGAAGCTTTCAGAGGGCTTCTGTTCTGAAAAAGATAACATGTACGCATATGATTATTTACTAACATTGAAGAAGTTTCGGTGATGGATGAAAGAATTTATAATGTGAAATATTGAACACAACATCTTTTATAAAAATAATAAAAAGAACAGCAATTTTTGAGCTGTTCTTAAGATAAAATTTATATTAAAAAACAAGCTAACATAATGGGACTTACAGCTACATGGGTTTATTTCTAATTTCATATTTTTGTGAGAGAAGCTTTCAAAATGCATTATATTTGAATGGCATTCTTTTTCTGAGTTTCTGTCTTACCTTTCTCTGAATTTAGCTCTTACCTGCTGCAGAGTCCTTGGCAATATTGTGAGGACCATTGCTCTGACTATGGATAGAGAGAGCACAAGTCTCTGCTGGTTCATTATGTAATGCTCTTCTCAGAGGATATGGCAATAGCTCTGTAACCCCTGAAATCTCCTGTGTAAGACTCTATGAAGAGTAAGCAGCTGCTCCTGTTGTAGGCTTGCTCCTGCAAAGTTCCAAGACCCAGCAACTCCTGTAGGGCCAGCACCAGTTTATATGGGATTACCTCCATTTTAGTTGAAGTGGTCTCATTATAATCAGCAGAAGTTGCATAGAATCACAGACTGGTTTGGGTTGGAAGGGACCTTAAAAACCTATTTCCAGCCCCCCTGCCATGGGAAAGGACAACTTCCACTAGAACTGTTACAGGGATGGGACACCACGGCTCCTCTGGCTGTGCTGCTCTTGTCTCAGCACCCTCCCATGAAAGAATTTCTTCCCAGTGTCTAATCTAAACCCTCTGTCTGTTTGAAGCCTCAGAATGAAGCAGTTTCTCAGTGTTTCTCCCAGGCTACCTGTCATTACATCTTGCTCTTTTCAGAGCACTTAATGCAGTTCAAGAGGCATCTGTCATCATTGTCTTTCTTTCTTTTCCCTTTCCGAAGGACACCAGGTCGTTTCCCTGAAATACAAAATTCTTACTTCAAGTAGCTGCTGGTATTCCTGAGTATGTTAAAATACCCGGAGGTGTCAAAGAACCTCTCTGCCATAATGTCCATGAGAGGATGTAATGAATGTTCCTCATAATCCACAAATCCCTTATAGCAGAGTGTTCTCAAAGGCATTTATCTGCCTTGATGGAGTCCAAGGGGTCGGGGAGTAGCTGAAGAGCAGGGAAGGTGGCACTGACTTGGGTAAAAGTCCTGAATCCTGCTGGCCAGGCAGACTCCCAAACTGAGAAGTGGCTTGCTTGTTATGTGGCCTCTCATAAGCCATTGAGGGGAAGAGCAAATTCAGCAGTGTCTTTAAAGAAAAATCCTTACACCCACTCAGGCACACTTCTTAGTAGCCTGTTCTGTTGCTGTGCATTCTAAATAGAAATATCAGTATAGTTTCAAAGAATAATTAGAAGGAAAAAATTAAAAGGCTTGAATAATCCCTGATAAAGGAATCTTTTTTAACTTCAGTTAGTTCTAAACATCATAGCAGCTGCTACAGTAATACAAGCAGAATTTTGACTTGTTTTTCCTAGTTGCTTTGGCATGTTCGAGCAAATGACTGAGCTGCTGCTGTTAGCCAAAACCTGTTTCCCCAAATGTTTCATTCTGGTTTCTGTGATTATTTTTAATCTGTGTTCTCTTAAGCTGCGTTATCATATGTGAATGCTGGCTGCATATTTTTTTAAATAACTTATTTGCAACTGTCAGAGATACCTTATGAATAAGTTATCATCCATCCCTAAGAGCTGTAGCTGCAAACATTTTAAAACAGTAGTACTTAAAAGTCTGTGAACATTTTCTATTAATGTATTTATCAAATGAATGCACTTAGGGTTAAGAAAACAGCTCCTTTCTGTTAAAAACAACACCACATTACTTTTATTTTCTTTAGCATTAACACATCAGTGGCAGCTTTTCAACTGATGGAAACAATCTTTTAGGAAAACTTCAATTTAAATAAATGGTGTTTATCCTAAGAGATCTCAAGGTTCTTTGGGACCAAACCAGTGCAGCATAATTTACCAGTGTAATGACAGAAGGCACAAAGGAGAGTGGAAGTGCAAATTTTCAGTTTTCCTTAGAGAGAAGTAGAATTTAGTAGCATAATAAAAGGAAAAACTTCTTGCTGAGAGGGACACTAGGTAATCTGAACAGCAAGATTTAAAGAGCTGAGTGCTGCCTTTCAAGATAGGACTGTGTTGTTTTGAGGAGTATAGATGAAATTCCCTGACTCGAAAGAGTTTGGGAATTGGTCAGGTCATTGGAGATTCAGGCTATGGAAATGAATTTTAAAAAAAATGTTCATATTTTTCATCAAAGAATCATTAAGAAGAGGCTAATGACTTGTATATTATTGTAAGCAATAACAAGGATGGAGAAGGTGATTATATTGTACGTAGGCAATATTTTAATGTCTAAGGCTTCACTAGGACGGATTTTAGGAAACAACCACATTCCTGGGCAGTTTACTACTGTAGCTGAGAAGCAGGTAGCAAAATGTTGTGATCTCTTTTTGAGAAAAATCAATTGCTACCTTGAGTGTGAATGGTGAAAGTATTTAAACTTAACACTTGAAATAAAGACCAGGAAGGTACCTTCACTTGAATTTTATTTTTGTCCTTCTCAGGAATGTTATGATTATTCGGGGCTGGGCTGCAGTGGAAAGTATGGCTGTTCAAGTGTGATTTGCATGTGAATGTATGCTTTAAAATATTTATTTGTTTAGTTGTTTAACCTTATAGTTGTACAGTTTCCATCCCTAGAGGGGCAGTTAAATAGACAGAAAGCAGATTTGGAATATTGATACTCTTGTCCTGATCATAAAGTAGGTATATCAATGTAAAGCACTTCTATGCTGTGCCCAGAGGAAGAGGCTGCACCATTTTAATGATGCTCTAAAAGTCAAAGTGGTAATACTTCCTGATATTATATTGATAGTTATTTTATTGCCTTTGGATTCCCAGGTGATATTACACCAGGCCTAATTTATGAAGGCATTTTTCGCTAGTTAGTTACTTAATGACATCAGGGTGATATTTCTCAGCCTTGTTGAAAGGGACTTTTTGCTTTGGCTTGTCTGCTCTTGTTTTGGGCTCTTTCCTTGCCTCTGAATGGGCAGTAGTTCCATCCCCAAGGCAGAGAGTTGCGCTGCTGCCCTGCCTTGGAGAAGATGAATTGCTACCAAGGAAGCTGGTAAACAGTTGTTGGTAAACAGTTTTAAGGCTAGCCTAAACATTTGCTGCCCGTAATTAGTCTCTTCTTACTCAGGCAGCTGGGGGAGGCTGAGCTGCTTCCAGCTCATGGGGAACCGCTGACTGCTGTGTCTAATGCTTTATGGCTCCCTGAGGGTTCTAGTGCACAATTTGAGAAACCAGGCCTGTGCAGAAGGTAAAAACCAGGTGTGGGGTATGTTAGATGCATGAGATGTATGAGAAAGAAGACAGGCAGTGGGAGGGTGAAAAGGAAAAATAGAAAGGCAAGTGGAGCTGAAGTCAAGTGAGTCTGACCGTGGAAAGGAGATAAGATATGCAGGAGAGGACAGAATCAGGGAGAATTTGGAGAGCAAGTAAATATAGTGAACAAGGAGCTGCTAAGTCAGTGGAATGAAAATGGCATGTGTTCATTTTTGCATAAGCATAAGATGGCCAAAATTTCAGGACCTGTCTCATGCTCCAGTTGTGCTCTGCTGTTTTAGAAACTTCATTGATATGATTCCATCAGCTTGTGAACATACCTTAACATTTGATATTACTTAAATAGTAACAGGGTTTGATTTCACATTTTTAAAAATCCTGATTATTTAGACCAGGGTCTAATACATTTCAAGTCAATGCATACTACTGGCTTGAATAAAAAGAGGGGAGGGGAAGGGAATCCTCCCCGCCATTAATAATCATGAATTAGAGATCAGAGCTTTCTGCAAAGCTGAGGTTTCTTCCCCCAGTTTTTGATTTTCTGCCTTTGCTTCCCTACAGAGTTTCCAAAAATTCTAATTGAGTTTGGTAAAATATAGTCCCCAACCGGAAAGTAACTGGGAGATAGTTGCAAATAGAGTAATTGATTCTGATACAAATATGTAATCTGTTAGTGCTCTGGAACACTTCATAGTTAGTTTCATTTTGTTTTGGTTTGTATGTTCCTGTCTTTTAGTAGCTAAACTGAAAATGAAGCCCCAAACAACAGGTGATGACACTATTAATGTGTAAAGTGATTATTGTTAAGTGCATGCAAACAGTGGTGTACAATTCCAGAGGCAGAGAGTGCTTTGTTTCAAGATTGTTCCCTCATGGTTATTACAGGACTAACAGTTTAAAAAACAATGGGTCCGTTTCACCTTTGGCTGAATGGACAAAACTTCCACTGCCATTAATAGGAACTGTGCCTTCTTTGCAGCCGAAATTATTTTGGTTTGATGTGACTTGTTGGAGAGGACAAACAGTAAAGAGATGCTCTAGTTGAGCTCTGGTGTCTCACTGTCATCCTTAAACATTACAGATATTTAGCAATAGGATTCCAAGTCAGGCATGAAAAGAGTGAAGTGGTTTGGACAGTTTGTAAAGTACATTTGCAGATGAGAAAACCTCTTTCCTTGGCCATGGGTTGAACACCATTTGTATTGTCTTCCCCTCCCACCTTGTTCTGTTGGTTGGTTGGTATGAGGTGACACAGTGAGGCAAATCGCCTGTCAGGTGCTGAGCAGGCAGCTCCACTGGGATACTTTCCTTGTGTTTTAGTCCCAGTGTACTCACAGCATTGCTGAGTGCACTGGTACAACTAGTAGGTATCTTTTATTATTGCCTGTGAGTTCACAAACCCTACTTATTGCAGTAAAGAGTAATGGTGATAGCTAATTAGCTATAGGGTGTGTGAGTAATGCTGTAAAGAGAGCCCTGCACTGACAATGAACCCTGTATCACTGACTGCTGAAGAGACACTTGAACCCAGTGATACCAGTCACTTCCCAGGCCAACCCACCCTGTAACACACCAGTCCTTGCTGAAAGCTGGTGCCCAAATGTCTCTTGTTGCAAAGTGTTAGCTGATGTAGTTGGAAGCTGGTGATATGTGCATGATAATTACAGTGTGTCAAGTCTCATTTTAAAGACCATAAGTATACCTTTTTAAAAGAAAAACAAACTACTTCACCAGCCTAGGGAGAAACATAAATCATGTATTTTTGTCACCTCAGAAGACCACTAGAAGATGAGCTTTAATATTTCAAATGCGACAAGCAATCCATACACATGAATCACAATTTGAGTTCCATTACAGCTGAGCTGATATATACCACTGTGTGCTTTATGGGTTTTACTCTAACAATATTAAGTAAAAACCCAAAGCTTTTCGTGATGAGTACCTAACATTTTACAAGAATTTGTAGAACTGTGGTCCAGAGCAACAGATTTAGTGTTGCCCTACAGGCTTTAATAAGAAAATTCTGTTGCCAGTTTTGACCTCTCAATATTATTCTCTCTAAAGAAAATGCATGTATTAGTAGAAGGCTAATACTGCAAAGGTAAAAGAAAATCTGAAATGATGAAAGGGTTTATGGAAAATGTAACCCTTAAAGATTGCAAAGGCAGTTAAATAAATGAACAAAGTTTGAAGAGACAGATCTTTTTTTTTTTTTTTTTTTACTTCTGCTTCCTTTGTTAGGCCCAGGCTTTTTCTTCCTGGGCTCTGGAGCTTCTGCAGCAACCCAGTGCCAGTTTTTCTCAGTTCTTCTATTTATAGTCAAGTCATGATTTGAAGTCCTTAGTCTCCTTTTGAGATATTCTCTCATGGCAGTATTTTCATATAGGTTGTGAGTTTTCTTTTTATCTCTGGGAATTCTCATATGTTTTGTTACAGCAATCTGGGCCTTTCTTGCAATGAATCAAAGTTCAAATTCCTTCACCTTTGAGACTTTTAATCCTCTCACTTCCCCTTGGGAGAAGAAAGAGAAGTGTAGTGAGGGAGCTGGAGATGAAGGGTGATGCATAAGGTTAATTTTCAGGTGAATTGGTTGCTGTTTTGACGTTCTTGCTTTCTTTGCAGACATCTTTTCATTCCTTTTCCTTTTATGCTAGAAAATTATTAGATATGCAAGAGTAAAACTCCTCAAAGCTATGCTCCAAAAGCCTATTAAAAATAGTCTGCAAGCAGATCAGTGTGAACACACGTCAACACCTGAGTGTTTCCCAAGTGGCTCGAGCACTCAGTGGTGTGATAACAAGACATGTGGGAGGATTTTTCCTGGCTTTTATCTTTCATATATTGATGCTCCTGACTTTTTAAAATTCATTTCATCAAGTGGCACTGCAACTGAAACAACAGAAATGCAAGAATGAGATAGTTTAAGGTGTTTGCAGTGGTATACAAAGTATTTTGCCTCCAGGCCATCATTTCTAATTCATCCCCAGTTGGCAGCAGTCAGAAATTGCTGCCAACTGACAGCTGTTCACTGGCCAGCATGAAGAGATTTAACTGGTAGCTCCTGCTGGACAGATGTCTATAATGTTGAAAGTGTGAGTGTAGCTGGCATGTGTTTCATTTTCAGAGCCTGGGAAATGGGGCTGTATCTCAACTGCAGCTGCTTCACTTTAGGAAGGTTAAACAAGATACCTGATTTTAGGTAACCAAGAACTCAGCATCTGCACAATTAAACTCCCCCCCGAGCCCTGCCTTTCTGGGGCTAAGTGCTGATGTTTTGGTGCTCATCACTTGCTGTGTTTGCATAAGCACTGTGTGTGGAGGCAGAAGGGAGACTGTAGATGGCTGTGCAGAGGGATGGGATAGGAGACTGCTCTGTTGGGGTGACCAGCTCATTGGCATTCCACCAGCCGAGGAGGTTCTTCAGCTGTGTTGTCAATTCATACCTTTCTTAAATGTGAGCAATCAATAACAAAAAGAAAGTAATACGGGCAGAAAATGTCTCTGATTCATCTTTCTTTGTGTTGGACGTATGTAACAATAGAATTAATATTTTGAAAACCATGAATTACTTAATGTAAAATCTGTGCTGCTAAGCAGAAAATCTATCCTGCTGAGAAAAAAATAAAGAAAATTCTTCAGTATAATTTCTGGGTTTGTGGAAAAGGAAGGGGGAAGATTTTACAGTTTACTATATCACAGAGCTTTGAGATATTTAAACAGGCAAGTAAATGATAGGTTTGAGTCACTATTGTGAAAACACTTTTGGATTTTGGATTTGCAGCAGCAGTAGAGATTGCTTTAGCAGAGACATGAGGTCAAGTTTTTGCTGCTCCTTAATAATGGTTTTTTTTTGCTTTGACGTGATACAAACCATAGAATGGGCTTAGGTGACTGGTTCAGTCTTCTGCTTGTGTGACATGGGGAAGTGGCACAGAGCCCTGGCCAGTAACTCCTGCAGCAGAACCGTGTGTCAGGGACAGGACATTGCCAGAGCACTTGGGGGAATCTGGAGGTGTGGAGTACTCGCTGTTCAACTGGGCAGTGGAATCTGCTACTGCACTGTCCTGGCAAACATTGTGTGGCATGTCTGACCAGCACTGCAGCTGATGCCATGCTGTTCAGAGCTACTGTGCCTTTAAGAGTTAGGATTTTCAGTATTGCATTCCTTGAGACTATTTTATGTGTTTGAAAACTACATCAGGTTTTGGTTTTTAACATTGCAAAAAATCCCCTATTGTGTGTTACTTTTCCAGAATTAAAAAAGAAATAATGTTTCATGAAGAATGATGGGAAGGAACACATTGCTATGATACAGGAGTTTTAAACAGATTGCCTTTGGAGCTGTAAATGAAATTTCTGTAATGTCATGTTATTCATTTCACCAAGTCTGACTGTAACTTCCCTGGGTGGTTCTTCCCTGCAGACATTGATGAGTGTGCTGCCAAGATGCACTATTGCCACGCCAACACTGTGTGTGTTAACTTGCCCGGCTCCTACCGCTGTGACTGTGTCACGGGATATGTCCGTGTCGATGACTTCTCCTGCACAGGTGAGCTCTCAGCTACAGCAGCAGCACTCTTATGCTCTGTGTCTTGTGTGCATTCCCTGCCTTCTGACTAGTCCCAAATGCCACACACCAGCTGGCCCTTTGCAAGCATAAAGTTTAGGCACAAGTAGGGTAGATAAATGTGGTAGGAAGTGCCCTTCCCCTGTATGGGCCCTTTGGGATTAACTTGGAAGGTGGCTGAAGAAGGCCTGTGGTGCACCCACTGAGGGCTCTTTCCAGCCAAGACACGGTCCCTTCGTGTCCCACATCTGCCTTCTGTGTGCGGTGCAGAGGCTAAGATCACATGTGTTGTGAGAAGAAATAAGACTTCATCAGCTGTGGTTTGAAACTGGTCAGTGGATTGAAACAAGAAATTACTCAGGAGGAGAAGCTTTCTGGACAGAGCTGACACAAATATGCAAAAGGAAAACTGAAATATATAAAGTTCTCAAATCCAGTTATTGTTAGGAGGTTTGGAAATTGTTGTTAATGCTGAGAATTAATGTCTAAAGAACTATGACATGTTGTTTAGAAAAGACAGCAAGTGGATAGCATTAGACAATAAATCTAGTTGGTTTTTTTTTAAGTATCTATCTTCAAAATGAGCTCTAAAAATTCTTAGTGGAAAATAGGTAGGTTCTCATTTCCATTTAGGGGTTTTTAAGGGACCTTCTCTGGCAGTCTCAGAAAAATGTGAGAAGCTGCTGAACTGCTCATCCCAACTCTATCTAGCTGGATAACATCTTTTAATCACACTCCATGAAGTCTGATTTTGGGATGATTTTGATGGTGCACCTGTCATGCAAAGGAAGAAAATATCAGGTAGATTTATTGAAATGGGTATAAATCAGCTCGACACAATACCATGTTTAGAATGGTGTTGGGTGAGCTGTTTTCTGAAGTGGAAAGCTAGCACAGGAATATTCAATATGAGAACGATTTTCAGCCTGGATAACTACATTGTAATGCATGTTATCCTTAGGGAAGGTCATAGGAAATGTTGACTTTCATGATGACAGCATGTCTTTTAGCTAATATTATATAATTTATAAAACTGCGGGAAAGTCCTGCCCGCCTCTTGAGGGAGACTGATACTAAATAGCTGTCAGGAAGCTGATTTTTGTTTTGCCCAAAGAGTCATCATCTCTATGTAATCTGTCTCTTTTCAGTTTTTCTTGATCTTTTACAATGTGGCATGACAGATTCAGACCTTAAATTCTGCACTGTGTGAGGTATCAACCTTCACAGTGACGGGGAGAGTGGTTTTTGATAATCTGACTCTTGCTTTTCCATATATGCACTACTAATTTCCTAATGTGCCTTTCTTTCCAGTAGGGTACTATCATTAGGCATGCAAATGGCGTAGAAAGCAAGGTATTTGTGATACACTGAAAAAGTGTGAAGTAGCAAGACAAGTTGCTTGACAGTAATGGGGGAACAATCATTTAAATTGCATGCACACAAAAAATCCAGAGCAGGTATAAGAACAAATAATAGAATGAGGGAGACAACTATTTCTTGCAGGTTTATTGTCTTGCAAAAAAACACTTCATTTTTGACATCGTGGTTAAGAAGCAGAGCAAGTGCGTTACACAGATCAGGAGAAACTTGGTTCATTGCCTGTTGTACATAGAAATAGTTGTTGGTTATAATATTAAATGCAGTTAAAATAAATCCTGTGCAATAGAAGCACTAATCCTTTCTTTGTATTTCACAGTATGCTTCAACAGACTTTTAGCAGTAATAGCAATGATTTAAAAAAAAGCAATAATAAAAAAAATCAGGCAGCAAATACTTAAGTATATTTCCCCTTATACTAACAAATGTTTACAGGCACAGTAGACTGTAACTATTTCTCAGGTTTTTAAAATTTTGTTACTCTTCATTCGAACAGATGAGAAATTTTCTTGTTATTGAACCATGCATTTGGAGACAAATCTGAAAGCCTGAGATGGGTTGGTGTTCTGATTAAAATTGTGTGTGTGTATGGGGTAAGGCTCTGATGGGTTCAGAATAAAGATGAAGTTTCAGATGTGAGTGCTTAAGGCACATGCATGGCATTGCATATATTTTGTACACTGCTAACGCAAAAGCAGAGTTATTCCATAGAGCAGGAGGTACCATATTTTGGGAAGCCTCAGTCTAATCAAGGTATAAAGTCACCTGCAGTTGAGCAGATTCTGTGTGTTGCTGGGCAGGCATGTGCTTGGTGGCTGACCCTCCAGCTCTGGCAGCTTTCAAAAGGTGGAAAGCAGCTGTACGTGGAAGGTGTGAATCAGAAACAATTTTTAAGCTGAAGGAAATGTGAGGGGATTTTATCTTTTTAAAGAGAAATGGAGTGACTAGTGAAACACTATGTCAATTTGAGTTGAGCAAAATGAAATTCATTTGGATATTGCTGAATTTTAAATATGCTGCTTCCAGTGTTTTCTTTAAAACATTGGATCTTAATACATTTAAAGTAATTGTTACTGGTTTGACATTGCTGAAAGTTTTTTTCCCAAAACAATTTTTGGGTCATAGTTTCCAACTGTGAAGTAGGAACTTCTGTGCTTATCTGTAAGAAGCTACTGTGCTGGAAGATGTGCTGATTGTGTAGAAAATGCAGTCATAGGGACAGAGTGACTAAAACATTATTCTGGATTGTGGCGGTTTGACGCTGGTTAGGCGGCAAACACCACGAAAGCTATTTATTTATTTGCCTCTGCTATAGCTAAGCAGAGAAGGGGAAATTGAAACTTCATTTTTATGAGGTGAAATAAGGATTATTTGAGGAAAACGGAAAAACTTCAAGGCAAAACAGGCTCAAACTTACAGTAGAATAAAGAAAATTTATTACGAACAGAATTAAAAGTGAAAAGAATAATGAGAAACCAAAGCAAGCTTCCAGAACACCTTTCTCTTCCAGTACCTCCCTCTTTCCACCAACCTGTGCAAGGGAAACAAACATGGGGATTTGGTCAGTGTTTCATTTCTTAAGAGTCTTACTTTATGTTTAAGGAAAAGAGTTTCTTCTGCTGTGCTGTGGGATCCATCCCACGGGAGACAGTTCTCTGCAAACTTCTCTAGTGTGGTTTGAAACCCTAAACCACCACATGGATGAAGTCTACAATTATATTAAACTCTCACCTATGATTTAAAATCAAGTAGTGACTATTTTAATAAATAATTAGTGTTCAGTCTCAAATAAGCAAAAGACCTGGGATGATGATGTATTGAGTCAGATTTAGTCAGCCTAGTAATAACTTCAACCTGTGTTCACCAAGAAAGGTACAGTAGCGTTCTTCTGCTTACCTGTTCCTAGGGATATGTGCTCTGAATGTTAATTAAGTTGTTGAGTGAAAGACAGTTACATCAAGAAAAATTACCTTTAAATAGGAACCTGCTTTTCAGTCTCTTTCTGTGGCACTGACAGGTCGTTCATCTGTTCTCTAGTAAATCACAGTCTTGGCCATTCTGAAACTGGCAGCAAGATTTGCTGCTCCAGATTTTCTCATGTGCTGGAATCTACTGATTTAAAGCATTAGATTGGTTCCCACAGGTTTTTACCCTGGTTTCTTGTTGAAAAATAAGTTCTCTTGGGTTGCTTTCTTCTAACATAGCAGTTTGGGAGTTTGCTTCAGAAGTACATTATTTTGTTTTATGCTTTTTGAAGCATTATAAAGTACGCAATAAGAATGTAATACTTTTATTTTTGATGGGCTGCATCTGTTCTCTGGTATGATTTTAAAAATTAATTTATATGATTTTCTGTAATTTGAAACTAGAATATACAGTTTCTATATCTCACTGCCATTCAATCAAGCATGCAAATGCTTTTTCATCTTAATAAGCTAAAAGCTACCTGTAATGACCACATATATCATGCTGATAGGAAGGGAAAACAGTGTGGGTAGGTTTCATCTATTTTTGCATAATGTTGGCATTTTCTACAAAGACAATCACAGTGATCACAAAAAAGATTTCTGGCCTTTAACAGCTGTGACAGCCATTTAAAAAAGAATCACTAATTTTACAGTGTTCTTCTTGGGGCTGCATGGAACACTGAAAACTTCCTCATATCCTTCAGTCATTCAAAGAATAAGTTCATTTTCATGTAGTCACTACTGGGCTTGAACACTGTATTTTGGTTGGTTGGGGTTTTTGGTTTTTTGGTTGTGTTTTTTTTGCTAGTGTTTGTTTTGGTATTTGTTTGGGGTTTTTTTCTTTTTTTAATTTACTACAAATATTCGCTGATTATGTAATAAAGCTTAAAGAGCTTTTCAAATGAGAGTGCCAGGAGATTTTTCTTTCTCTATTTTCTTTCTCTATTTTCTTTCTCTATGTTACTTGCGGCCATTCTTCTAAATGAAGAAGCCTCCTTTGGACTGGAGAATGTCTCAGCCCATTTTGTCCAAGGTTTATCTTTCCAAGAAGTGGTACAGAAAGTTATCTGGCCATCCAGCATGTCAGTAGTACCCATTCTGCCAAAATGGGGTGAGACCTATGCAAGCACCCTCCTCTTTATGCACCAAAGCTCTGCTGGCAGGTGTTTTTCTCTGTGAAAATAATCCACCTCCATATTTTACTGTTCTGCATGATGTTTCAGCAGTGGACTGTGCTTTTAACCCTCTTTCAGTCCTCATTTGCCGTGATGAGGTTCCCAGAATTTCTTTAACCTTTGGCTTCTCAAAGCAATGAGTCGCTAAAATATTTGTACGTTCCTTGCAAAAAGCAAGTCTTTACCACAGAAACAGGAAGTATTTTCAAAACACGTAGTTCAATATTCTAATTCTGTGAAAAAGTTGATGTTACATAGAAATATATTATTTAGAAGAAGTCTTAGAATATAAATCTTAGTCTTGAGTTTATATTCTAATTTGATTTACAGTATGGGTAGAGAAGAGGAAGTAAGAAAACCTACTGATTTTGGCAGGTTATCCGGTAAGTCCCTTCACTTCCGTCCTGTGTGGTTTCTAGGGCAGCATTCAGTTTTGAATGTAGTGCACTGTTCAGAACAAACCCTTCTGCAGCATGTTATTAGAAAATTTGTTCTTAAAGCATTGAAGAACATAAGAGTGCTGAGAAATCTCATTTTCAAGGGAAAAAGTCAGAAACCCTTTCTCCTGCTCTTCCTTTCTTCCCCTCCCCTATCTGTGAAAGGCAACTCAGCTGCAGAAATTTCCTGCTATGGTTAGAACAAACGTTCAAATTGTTTGCTATTACTAAAATTGATGCCTTTGTATCTTTGTTGCTGGGGTTTACCTGTCAGGTTCAAGGTGGTGTAGTTGACCCCATAATAATACTAATAATGCAGCAAGTCTCACCACAGTGAAGTGGCAGTCTCAAAGGGCGGGTTACTGGCCTCACATCCAGAATCACTGTGTGTGTTTGTAAAAGACCTGAATAGAAGCTTTCAGGCAGACAATTGATAATATGGTCACTCTTTGAAAGATAGTGCTGTTTCTGAAATCTAATCTACTGACCTTCTTTTCCACTATTTCTTCTTGGTGAACTAAATTAGCATCCAGAAAGCAACATAGTTATCTTTGGTGTGGCACTTGCACTTTAAAAGTGCTGTGCAGGGTCTTGGATGTTCAGGGAGGTCAGTAAACAAATGTTACAGCTGTTCTGGTGATGGGCTGGGGCTGGTGAATTGATAGACCTGTCTGCTAGCTGAAAACAGTCTGGTGCAGCAGGTAGTGAAGACAGGTCTGTGGTGGAATAGTTTTCAGGTTTGTTTGGGGCAAGAGCTCTCTTTAGATCTTGGTGTTCTAAAGAATATCATTAGGATCTTGCTGTACTGGGGTGACCCTGGCTTCATTCCTGGCACCCACCAAAGCCTTTCTTTCACTTGCCTCTGCAGCTGGGCAGGGGAGAGAAAATATAACAAAGATTGATTAGTTGAGACAATGACCAGGAGAGAACATTCAGCAAATACTGTCACAGGCAAAACAGACACGAATTAGATATATTAATTGAATTCATTGCTAACAAAATTGGAGCAGGATAATGAGAACTAAAAACAGACCATAATAACACCTCCTCCCCATCCCTTCTTCCTTCCTGAGCTCCTTCCATCAATGGTGCAGGGAGGTGGAAATGGGAGTTATGGTCAGTTCATCACATGCTGCTCCTGACAATGCACAGGGACGAGTCCTTCCCCCGCTCCTCCAGCACAGGGTCCCTCCCATGGGAGACAGTTCTCCATGAATGTCTCCAGCATGAGTCCATCCCACAGGCAAGGGTTCTCCACAGAGTGGTGTAATGTGGGTCACTCTTCCATGGGGTGCAGTCCTTCAAGGACAGGCTGCTCCTTTGTGAGTTCCTCACAGGGTCACAAGTCCTACCACAAAACCCGCTCCTCTCTCCACAGGTCAGCAGATGCCTTCCAGACTTGTGCTCCAGCACAGACCTCTCATGGGTTCACAGCCTCCTCTCAGTCATCCAGCTGCTCTGGTGTGAGCTCCTCCATAGGCTCAGGGGCACAGCTGCCTCACCCTGGGCTGCACCACGGGCTGCAGGGGAATCTGCTCCAGCACCTGGAGCAGCTCCTGCCCCTCCTTCTGCACTGACCTGGGTGTCTGCAGGGCTATTCCTCTCACATATTCTCACCCTGCTCTTCTCTGGCTGCAATTATATCTGAGCAATTACTTTTTTTTTCTTCTTAAATCTGTTATCAGAGGCATTACTATCATTCTTGATTGGTCCAGCCTTGGCCAGCAGCGGATCTGTACCCACTGGCTGGCCTTGGCTCTGCTGGACATGGGGGAAGCTTCTGGGAGCTTCTCACAGAAGCCATCCCTGTAAGCTCCCCTGCTACCAAAATCTGGCCTCACAAATCCAATACATTTGCCTAATACTATATGATTTTTTTATAGCATCATAGAATAGTTTGGGTTCTAAAGGACCTTAAAGATCATCTAGTTCCACCTCCTTCTGCCATGGGCAGGGACACCTTCCACTAGATCAGGTTGCTCAGAGCCCCATCCAAGCTGGCCTTGAACACTTCCAGGGATGGAGCAGCCGGAGCTTCTCTGGGCACTCTGTGCCAGTGCCACACCATCCTCACAGTAAAGAGTTTCTTCCTAATGTCTAACCTAAAGCTTCCCTCTTCCACTTTTAAGTTATTGCCCCTTGTTCTGTCACTATGTGTCCTTGTAAAAAGTCTCTCTCCAGCTTTCTTACACTTCCTCTTTAGGTACTAGAAGGTGCTAGAAATTCTCCCTGGAGCTCTCTATTCTCCAGGCTGAAAAACCTCAACTCTCTCAGCCTGTCTTAAGAGGAGAGGTTCTGTAGCCTCTGAGCATCTCTGTGTCCTCTTCTGGACTCTCCAACAGGTCCATGTCCTTCTTATGTTGGGGCCCCTGGTGGGGTCTCACAAGAGCAGAGTAAAGGGACAGTCACCTCCCTTGACCTGCTGGTCACACTGCTTTTCATGCAGCCCAAGATGTGTTTGGCATTCTGGGCTGCCAGCACACATTGCTGGGTTGTACTGAGCTTCTCCTTCACCACACACCTAAGTCCTCCTACTGGAGGCTGCTCTCAATCCATTCTCTGCCCAGGGAGAATGTGTGTGTGCTTGGGATTGCCCTGACCTGGGTGCGGGACATTGCTTGGCCGTATTGAACTTGATGAGGTTCTGAGGTGCTGTGGTAGTTTAGCAAAATTTAGGGCCTTGGTTTGTAGGGGAGAGGAAAAAAAAAAAAAGAGGAAAGGAAAACAGCTGTTCGACTTCTGTGACCAGCACAGAGCTTATAGTTGATAGAAGGTTGCTAAACCAATTAAATAAGCCAGTAACACCTCTGTGATGTATGTATTTAAAAAATGAGGAAATGCGAGAAGTTCCTTTTGTTCCTGCTCCCCCGCTGAGGGGTGGCGAGGTGGGGAGCCCCAGGCCCCATCCCAGAGCCAGCAGGCCCCCCCTCTGGCGTGGCAGCCTGGGGTCGGGCTGCCAGGAAAGCCACCCTGGAGCAGTGAGCAGCTGCGCGGCCGGAAAAGCCCCAACTGAGCTGGGACCACATGGGCTGGTGGGCCCTCCCCGCAGCTGGCACAGCTCGCGCAGAACCGAGAAAAATCCCACACAGCCCACAGGGAGAAACATGGAAAGTATTTCCCCAATGCAGAGTCCAGACAAGATCATTTTCTCAGCAGCAACTTAGAAACATTGACTTTCTTCCAAGTCAGAGAGAAGGGAAGGTGGTATCATGTGAGGAGGCCAACATGGCGGCACCATGGTCAGTGGGGGAAGGGAAAGAGAAGAGGTGCTCCCAGTGCCGGAGCTGAAATTCTCCTTGCAGGCCATGGTGAAGACTATAATACAGCAAATTGTTCTCCCTATAATTCATGAGATAAGGTACATGGTGGGTGCAGAAATCCACGTGCAGCCCGTGAAAAAAGTACTCATGCCAGAGCCCATAGATGCTGTGAAAGGCTTTTAGAGATTGAAGAAGAGAGCCTTTGCTTTCAGGCTGGAATAGCTCATCATTAAAAAACTAAAACCCCATGACTATTGTGATCCATGCTGGCAGTTGTGGGGAGACTGTGAGATTCATGGGAGGGATATTTTTTCACTGCAGCAGATTTGGGAAGACTGTTTTTTATGAAGTTTGAAACCAGGCTACAGAAGTTTGCAGAGAACTATCTCCCGTGGGACAGATCCCACAGCACAGCAGAAGAAACTCTTTTCCTTAAACATAAAGTAAGACTCTTAAGAAATGAAACACTGACCAAATCCCCATGTTTGTTTCCCTTGCACAGGTTGGTGGAAAGAGGGAGGTACTGGAAGAGAAAGGTGTTCTGGAAGCTTGCTTTGGTTTCTCATTATTCTTTTCACTTTTAATTCTGTTCGTAATAAATTTTCTTTATTCTACTGTAAGTTTGAGCCTGTTTTGCCTTGAAGTTTTTCCGTTTTCCTCAAATAATCCTTATTTCACCTCATAAAAATGAAGTTTCAATTTCCCCTTCTCTGCTTAGCTATAGCAGAGGCAAATAAATAAATAGCTTTCGTGGTGTTTGCCACCTAACCAGCATCAAACTGCCACAGGTCCCCACCTCTCCAGCCTGTCAAGGTCCTCCAGGATGGCATCCCTTCCCTCTGGCGGACACCACTCAGCTTGGTGTCATCAGCAAATTTGCCAAACTTTTCCAGAAAAATGATGAAAATATCGATCAGGCTGGGGTCATAGTTATGTCACTGTTTATAGATTAGGTGTCAGACATTCAGGACAATAGGTCTGACTGGGGCTGAGGGCGTTGGGTAGATCTGGACCCCCCTGAGTCTGCTTGGCATCAATATATGTTCTCTTCTTTGGAATACATTCTGTCACTACACACTGAAGACAGACCATGATCTTTCTAGGAGCCTCATCATGATCTTTGTGCGTGTCTTCTCACTGCACATCTTCAGGACAACGCTCACGCATTTTCAAATGCGCTTGAAAATTGGTCGTAAGACAACCTGAATGGATGATACTTTGCGTGTGTTAACTCAGCAGACAAAATATTTTTACACTGATCTCTCCTTTCCTGAATCCTTTAATGTCAAGTGCCATAAGGCAGGGCAGGACTTATCTCCTAGTGTTAAGTAGGACTGCTTTGTTTGAGCTGCACTCAGTAGCAGCTATGTTCCCGGAACTGTGAAAGGAAATGTCATTTAGTTTGAGGTGCCTTGAAATGCAGAAACATTTGTTTCAAGTCCCTCAGAGGGCTGTTGGCCAAGTTCAGCAGCAGGTAATCTATGTGCCAGTGGGCATTGCCTGCATCAGAGAGCATTTCTTTGCTCTGCAGGACCAGTCAACAGAAGACTGGAAGTGTATTAAATCAATCCAGCAAAACAAAACCCGAGCAGTTCCACATCAGTTGACTGACAGTCACACAGGTTTTGACTCAAACCCCATTAATGTGGGAGAAAGCTTTCAATGGCATTCATTTTGGCTTTACATAAGTCCCACAGAGGTATAACCGGTGCACTATTGCCATAGGGAAGCTCTGTTTTTAACAATACTGAAAAGGCTGATTCTTCTGTATTGTCAGAGAATGCTGTACTAACATAGATAATGTAGCTTCTCAATGCATCCCTTGAAGCCTGATAAGTATTTAATTGCTCTTTTGGAAAAGGGAAGCTGAGGCACAGAGAGTTGGAGTATTTTGCCCAAATTCATGCAGAGACAGTGACAATCATTGGGGAGTCTAGTAAAGAGTTAGATAAATTAGATCTGGGAAAAACACAGACTTAGAGCAGCAAGAATTCAGTGAACAGTGAGGTTTATTTTTATAGATATTGACATTTTCACAAGAAACAATAGCAGTTCATTGAAGCACAGTGTGCATGAGCCCTGAGTAACCTCGTGGCCTTCATGTTATAAATCTTCTCCTTCCTTTTTCCATGCAGTTTTGTAACATCTTTTGTTGCTTTAGAGTTGAATTATTCCTCAGTCCTCTAATTTTAAATGCCATGTTACATTCTTTTGTTCCTGACTTCACCTTCATTTTATGGGCTTACTGGATTTAACTGCAACATTTTTTTACACTCCTTATTTAAAAAAAATGGCATTTGAAAACTGAATATTATTTGCTCCTAAGTGCTTTCAATTTGAGGAAAAAAGTACTAAAAATGCAATATTTGCAGTGATTTAAATTCCTCACTGGTAAATAGTTTAATTAAACATCTTTGTGCTTTCCTGTGCTCTAGGCGTGGAAGGGTTTCTAATTTGTCCAGAGCAGTTGGTAATCCTTTCAAGTCCTTTTGACACATTGATTTTCTGTAACTTTATTAATACTAAAATTAATTAAGCAGCTGACCGCAAATCATGCTGATGGTTGTATTTCTTGACTTAGGCATAATTAGCATTTTTACATTATTTCTTAGCTGCAGCCTTTTGTGCTGGTATATAAGCTTTCACAAAAATGCAGTATTTTAAAATGTTTTGCCTATGTATGATAATGCTTATGCATAAACTTAAACATTAGTCTTAAGCTTAAAAAGTAATACTATTGGTTTAATATTCAGTCAGGATTCATGAATGAAGCTGTCTATCTAAAGAAACATCAAGGACAAGCCATGTCTCCTGATCAGTGTTTGTCCTGAGCTCTCCTCTTACTGCAGGATTTCTCCTTGATACAATAGGACTAAATCCATTTTTATGGCATAAGAATTCTTGATTTCTAAGTGTAGCAATTGCTACAGACAGTGAGGTGAGGGATAGAAAAAGAGCCACCACTAATTTTTTAGTGGGAACGTGCTATCTCACAAATATGCAGCAGCTGCAGGATCGATGCCAGTGTCTGGAAGCAAAAAGCTCTCATGTTTTAGTCATCTGCTCCCACAGTAAGTGCGAACGCCTTAAGGAGTGCAACTTGCTTTTGGGAAAGAGTTTACTCAATCAAGTTCTGATCTTTTTGGAGATCTAACAGCCAGGGTTTGTCATCTCCTTTGTCCAAACAAGTAAAAAATTTCCCAATCTGTATTCTGTTTCTAGATACCATTTGTAACAAACTCTTTGTTCTTCAGACACAGAATTGAACTCTCCTACTAAATCAAGGAAGTAACTGAATCATAGAGAAGGGCATCAGGCTCACCATTCCTCAAGGCAGGATCCATGGACTCTGAAACATCCTTTATCTTATCTGTTCTTGAAAAACACAAACAATTTCAACAAGGGAAACACTTTAATCCCCTTTTTGTGTGTGTCCCCCCCTTACTCAGCCATTTAGAAAGGTTTGCTTTAATGGCTCCCTTAAATCTCTCTTGCCACAGTTTAAGCCTGTCACCTCTTGTCATATTCTCAGTGAACACGGAGAATGCTTTGACCTTTATATTTGCACTCCATTTTAATATTTGAAATACCTTTTCATGAGTATGCTTTATTCTTCTAATGTGAAACCTAAAAGCCTGTTCTTAGTTTTCGGGCCGAGCAGTTCAACAATAAGTGGTTTTCTTCATAACTTCACGTTTTCTTTTGAAAAAATTCTGGGTCTTTGCCCCCAGACTTTCAGTCTTACAGAAGTATTTTTTGTGTTGAGCTGCAAGATTGTTGTTGTGAGTCAAGGAAGGTGCTCTAAAGAATGGTGCCAGGTAAGAGGAGGTGCAATGTGTGTGAGGTTGGCAAGTCAGACAGATAAATGGGGCCTAAACCTCCCATACTGATTCTCAGAGGCCCAGGCTGTGTTAATGTTATCTTCCAGAGGCTGGTTAGCCAGGCCCAGTGCTGACCATGCTGGATAGGAGTTCTCTCTTTGCCCTGCTATGTCCTCTTTTTTCTGCCCAAACATATTGTTCAGCTGTTCAAAGAGGAGCTGTTGGATGACTAATGGCCAAGTACAGAATGTCTGTAGTGTTTGCTTTTGGTGCTCAAATAGTTTCTATGGCTTGTCTGATTTGAGTGATAATGAGCACATGGCTGCTGGAAAATATTAGAAAAAAAGGCTCAAATGCTCCTCCAGTATGCCTGTGTGTATCTTGCAGTGTGTGTCTCCTGTGTGACCAAAGACTGCAGTGTGGCACATATATATGCATTTCTTCCAAAGAAATCCTGTACACAGGAAGAGAAGCTCATTCCCATTGGATCACGAGACTGCCAGATTCCTATGTCTTCAGTTTAAGGAATGGTGGAAGTGATCTGGGATGCAATCACTGGACCTCTAGAAAGGCCAAGAACTTGCAATATGTATTTGGATTTGACAAGTGTGTATCTCCTGAATGGCAGAGTGTCGTGGTGGATGCCTGGCGAGTTAGGAGTGACATATCTGTGAAATGTGCAGCACTTTGCTTCTCTGCTGTTGTATCTTTGTGTTTGCTGCTTGGATTTTATGATTTCCAGAGTAAGGCTTTTACTTATGAAACAAAGGAATTCTATAAAGCTTGTTAAGCTGAACAGAAAAATTTCCATAAAGTTCGTGGTGCTTATGTCTGATGAGCTTTTCTGACAGTGAGAAATACGTGTGACAAAGGCTTTAGCATGTCTTGGTTTTTTTCCTTTTTTAATCTAAATCTGCATT
The DNA here is from genome assembly GCF_041296385.1 of Aphelocoma coerulescens. Classification (NCBI taxonomy): domain Eukaryota; kingdom Metazoa; phylum Chordata; class Aves; order Passeriformes; family Corvidae; genus Aphelocoma; species Aphelocoma coerulescens. The sequence goes on from NC_091019.1 coordinate 6,535,859, forward strand.
TTATACACAATGAAAAAATATATTAACACTTCTCATTTTGCTATGATCTCATTTTTATACCTGTGCTGAATATTTCATAGTTGTGTGAATATTGATTGGGAGAAAGCTAATATTTTATTAACAGCTATTGATTCTTGAATGTCTATTACTGTATACAGGTGATCAAAGGATCACCTTCTGAACAATCTGAGATACTGAAAAGACCATAGGACCCTGGTTCAATGATGGGCACCTGTAATTTGTTTGAAGTGGCTAGGGTTTGGTGTAAGCACTCTTTACAAATGCATTGTAGGTCATCCAACTCTTGTTTTGCTGGTTCTGCATGTTCACAGATAAGTTAAAAAATGCTTTTTTCATCAGAAATATGTAAATTACGGAGATGGAGCAGAGTGCCTGTGGTTCTGAAGGTGTGCACTGTGATTTGTCTCTTTACGCAGAGTCTAATTCTGGTTTTGGAGGACCCTTACGTTCTGTCTATGAGCAAGAATATTGAGATACAGTGTAGGTAATACTGCAGGTGAATGTCAGTGTGTCTGATAACTAGATATCCTAGATGCCTAAATTTATTTCTGTATTTGTAAACATTAGTCAGTAACCATAAATCTGGTAGTGTTGCTTTTATGAAATATTTGTGAAATAATTTTAAAGGGTGTAGAGGAGCTGACACTGGCAAGCAGACTTGCTTGGTCCTTAAGAAATACAGCCTTTGGGAATAGCACAGGGATGGGGGAAGGAGAGGTGCTTTGATCTACCACTTTGTAGTTAACGTTTTCATGCTTTCTACTGTAGGCTTTTTGCCTCCCAGTATGAAACTTCCTATTTAGTTACATGATTGCACGTAATAATTGCTCAAACTGGGGATTTTTATGATTCTCACAGAAATAGCTCTTATTCCTCATTGTCAGAGAAGTGGGACAGAGCTGGGCAAATGAATGACACAGTCTTGCTAATTGTGTTCCCATTAGAATAGTCTTATTGCAATTTCTATGTGCTTAGATTTTTTTTTTTCTTTTCAGAGTTTACAAATAAAGTTCATTTTTAGAAAATACAGTTCATGCTGCTAGACTGAGATAATCAGGTGTTTTGGGGAAGGCTTTCCTGGTATGCCAGATGATAGCAGAAGGGGCCAGAAAACAGGGCTGCCAAGCAAAGGATAAGGATGTCAGTGGAGAGACAGCTTAATGGCCTGTAAGAGAAAAATACATTTTTTCTATTTATTTATGAAGAAGAAAAGTTTCCATGTTTTCAGGATCCTAGGGATTTGGTTTAGTGTCCTTTGTGCTTCTCATAATGGAGAGTTCTATTTCACAAAGTTTAATGAATAGAATTTTTCATAATGCTGAACTGTCTACCAACATTTGTCCTTAATGCTAGTTTTTGGCTGGTTTGTTGTTGGCCTTTTGCTTTCAAAATAGCACAAATGTTAAAAGTGGTGTTCTGTGGAACATCTGACACAGCAAATTCTTGTTCAAACAATAAATTAAGAATGTGCATATTTAGGCACACACACTCCCCAAAGGGGCAGAGGAATCCTCTGATCTTTGGAGACTTGATTTCAGATAGATTCCTTGGTATCTATCCAATTCTCAACTGCATCCTCTGTTATAATTGGGCCACAAATGTGGCTTTGCAATAAAGCAAAGACATACAAAATGTAGTCCCATTCTAGCACAACATATAAAGTTGCCTTTTCGAATGTGCTAGTACTGTCTTCTCAGTACACTTTTACTTCACTCTGCATGCTTTTAAGAGTCCCACAAATCCTCTGATGTTCATATGAGGGTAGTTAAATGTATGTAAAACACATTCCCTGTTTCTCTAGCTGGCAGGTTAAATCACAAAAATATTTTAATTCTCTCCACACTTAGGAAACTAGATTTATTCCCTCCGAGAAAGTTCAAAATTCACTATCCAAGTGACTCTTCTCTCCCTGGATCTGGGTCTCTAACTTTTGCAAGATCAAGTAAGGTGTATATGGCATCTGGTAATGTAGGTTCCTTTACATTTTTTCTTGTTGCTGCTGCTAGAAGTGAAACATCAGTGGGGACACTTCCAAGGGTGGGGCACCCACAATTTACCTATTCCAGTGCCTCACCAGCCTCACAGGAAAGAATTTCTTACTGACACCTAATCTGAGCCTGCCCTCTTTCAGTTTGAAGCCCTTCGCCTGTGTCCTGTCACTTCATGTCCTACTCCAAAGTCCCTCTCCATCTCTGTTGGTACTGGAAGTGAGTCTAAGGTCTCTCCAGGGCCTTCTCTTCTCCAGGCTGAACAGCCCCAATTCGCTCAGCCTGTCTTCACAGGAGAGGTGCCCCAGCCCTCTGAGCATCCATCCTTTCACTCAAGTCTTCCTATAAAAAACATGCAAATGAAGTAGTTGAAGGGTATCTATCCTTTTGCCTTCAGTGATGTCTGTATTTGAGTGGTTCATAGGTACCCACACTGCCCTTTCTGTGTCAGTGAAGAGACAGCAGGAGGAAAAGTATGGAATACAAACTTGGTCTCCTCCTGTGTGACACCTGCTGGAATGACTCTGAGTCATCCTACACTCTGGCATGAACTGCCTCAGCTGGGCTCAGATGAAGGCAGGAAGGCCAACTTGGAATTCTTCCTCCTTCCCACAACAAAACTGAGTGTAAGCTTGGTCTGTTTAGCAGCTGAACTCACGAAGAACAAATAATTAAAGTGGTGTAAGTTGGAAGGCCCATTGTTCTAGACAGCAATTCTGGATACCCTCCTGCCCAAGATCTCTTCAGATAGCAAGGTCCATGGGTTTATTTTCTTTCAGATAAAATGAATTGCTTTTTTATTAGAACCTGGTGTCTTGACCTGCAGTTGGCCTTATATTTATTCTCTGTCAGAAAAGTTGGTTGTTTCAGAGAAAACACAGGCCTCCCTGCAACTGTAATATATCATAGAAGGAATCTCTTTCCTTGGTTCCATCTAACGATCATTTTGCTCCTTGAACCACAAGAATCAATAATTTCATAATTAAATTCTAGCTGGCAAGATGATTTGTGCTATTCATGTTCATTAAGGGGCCACTATTTTGAATATTATTTGACTTAAATTCAATACCGCCTGAAGTATTTTATCAGTTAGACCTATTCTGTAAAATGACTGTTCCCATCTGTCCACCCTGATTTTTTTCCCCTTTAATTTCACTAAGCAAGAGAGCCTTTTTATTAATACTGGGTAAGAGTATTCTACATTCTGTTACTCATTTTACATACCTTTGTCATAGCTGATACTCATTTTCTCATAAGTACTGAATAATCATAATCTTTAAAATATTTTTATTCAGTTCTAAAGAAAACAAATGGGACCTTCCAAGGAAGAAAGTTAAGTAGATACATGAATATTGTAGTAATCTTGAAGAAATAATCATTTTTATCACTTTCATGCTCTACAAAGAGGAGGATAATTGCTGCTATGTGTTTAAATCCCTCAAATGCTATTTGTTGGTATAATTTCAATTGGCCACAATACATTATTTTCAGTGTCCTTACATTTTAAGCTTAATATAAAAATGTGATTGCTTTAGAGATGATACAAGTAAGATTGTGTCTGGAAAGGCAGTCAGGTTATTATGAAATACCTAATCTAATTAGATTAGGTGAACTTGCTGTGATTTAAACCAATCTGTTAGATACAACAAGGAATGTTAGAATAGTTTGGGTTGGAAAGGGCCTTAAAGATCATCTCATTCCACCCTGCTGCTGTGGGCAGGGACACCTTCCACTAGACCAGGTTGTTCAACCTGGCCTTGAACACTTCTGGTGGGGGGACAGCCACAGCTTCTCTGGGAAACCTGTGCCACTGCCTCATCACCCTCACAGGGAAGGATTTGTTCCTAATGCCTAATCCAAATCTACCCTCAGTTAAAGGAGAATAACAGTTGGAGAGTATTGAACAACACCACCACCAATAATAATTAGATGTTTCCATTTGAATCCTTCAAGATACTTCGAGCGTATGTTGAGTATCTTAGTATTTTTGTGAATTTTACCTTGAGGTTTTACAATAGAGCACAGATAGCACACAAAATGTTATTGCAAGGGTTTTTTTTCTCTAGTAAATATTTGTGAACTTCTCTTCCCCCCCCCCTTTCCTTTCTGTAAGTGTTCAAATTATAACCCTTAAACTGTGTGTAACTGCAGTGGGAGGGCAGGAAGGTTTAGACTTAGTGAAATACCAATTTCAGATATATAATGATGACATTGCCATTTTTTCTGTAGTTTCTTGACATTTGTGATCCGGTGCAGACCATGATGCTTCTGGTTCTCCTCCACCATTTAAAAGCTATCGCATCTTTTAAAATAACTGGAAAGAATATGAAAAACTTTGTTAGAATTACAGTTTTTCTTGTAAAGATGCATTCTTGCTTTGTTTAATGTTTTTATTTAACATATGAAGCATACATTTACTGGCTTTACAGAAAACTGTTAAATATTCAGTTCTAGCTTATCTCAATTAATTTTCAGTAGAGTTTATTATTTCTGAGCCTCAATATTAACTCTTATTTTTTTTTTCCCAGAACTGAGTTACATTTGTTTCTCCTCAGTGGATTTTTTTTGTTTGTTTGCTTTTTCCAGAGAATCTAAAGCTATTAGCATGCTATTGTATTGTTCCATGTCTTTGTCCTCCTGTATCTTTTCTTAATGGCAAGTGAAACTTGTATCTTATTCCACTGCTGCCTTCTCTTTCTGTGTACAGCTGATAGAAATCTGAGTTACGAGTTCCCTTCCTTTGTACATGTGATTCAAGACCCCCCCATTCTCAGGTTTGGGGTTTTTTTTTCCTTTATTGCTGTTCATCATCTTTTAATCCTGTTGTATTTGTGTGCCTGGCCCTGTGGTTATCGTACCAGCACTGATCTAAGATGTGGTGATCTCTTCCAGCCGACACAGAAGATGAGAAAGGCATGCCCAAGATGAGGTGATAATCCTGCTGTACTTAATGACTATCTCTTGATGTAAAATAAAATAAAAAACACCAATTGTTGTTGTTATTATTATTATTATTATTATTATACTACAACCTACATTGTACCTTCTCAGGCAAGAAATGGCACTTAGTGAGCATCACAGAATAATAAGTGTTTCCCTTTTAAAGGGTTTTGAAAAACCTTACAACACAACATCACAGGCTCTAATAATGCAAAGTAGATGTTTCATAGGGAATAAGCCTAAAATATGAACCTTCCCCATTAATTGTTCAGAAAAAGAATGAAAAAAAGGATCACAAGCTAATATTGTTACTGTTCTTTATGTTAGAAACAAAAGATGGGAATTACGTTGGGTCTGGAGCTAGTGATTGGTTCACCCAGTCCAAATATGCCACTTCCCCATCGGGGCTAGTGAAGTTTCAGGGAAACACTCAGGTTTAGAAGATGCCTTGTTTGGCTGACTCTTCAGGCTGCTACAGGCTTGTCTCAAGATGTCACCTCTCCATGTTAGACACGCTGTGTTTGTGAGACACATTTTCTCTGTATTATAACATAGTTATTTATTCACAGTTTTTGGTGAAAAGGATAGGAGGCATCTCCCAAAGCTTATTTTCTCCTTGTATTCCCTCATTGTTATTCCTCCAGCAGGGTTCTGCTGAGCTGTGCTGGGCAGACACAATCCTTTCTGGAATTCTTACTTTCAATTATGAATAGGGATAGGAACTATGCATTGCAATTCAAGCCTCTCACAGGGTTAACTGTGCTGAAGTTTTTTTCTGTTCTGTGTGGCTGCTTTCCAAAAGCTCTTGGAAAACACAGCAGTTTTGTCAGTGTTGGTATGGTCACTGGTGACAAGACTTGTGACATGTCGTTCATCTTTCCCAGTGTGAATACTTTTTAGGATGCCCTATCAATTAGAAAAGCCTTTTCTGGCTGAAAAAGATTACTTTCTTCTTATTACAGGAGAGTTAAAAGAAACAATATTGCATATGTATAATTTTTCAGCTCTAAGATTATTCCTGGTTGACCTTATCTTGCCTCTTAATAAATATTTGAAATGCGTTTCTATCCTCTTAATTTTCTGAACTGCATGTGAATCCAGCGAGGTGTGCCTCATAAAATTACTTCCTTGGGTTGCAGCAGCATGAGGTATTCCATTGAAATTCAATTTGTGGTTCCAGGCAATTGTTTTGTTACACTAATTTTATTCACCTGGCATCTTTTTCATGCTGTCACCTAGGATGCAGGGTCAAATTAGTATCAGAAGAAATCCTTTTTTCTCCTTCCAAATTAACCTATTAATATTTAACTATTCAAATTACTATTAATTTTTAACGTATTAATTGAATGATCTCCTTCTGTGGCATTGGAGTGCTTGTGACTGTTATGCATAAGGATCCTGCTTCTGTTGCTGCAAGATGGAGATTAGATTGAGGGCTCCTAGCTGACATCCATCCCATCTGTATGCATGGGAGCTTATGGCAGGAGATTTCCTCCAGGGAATTTATCACCGTGATGCTGCAGGCTCTGTGTTCAGGTTTTCTGAGGAACAGTTGAAGCTAAAAGCTCCATAGTCTTCTATGGGAAAAGTTCCTCAATTACTGTAATGCTAATTGAGTGCTGATTTCAGCACTTGTGCAGCGTAGCTCAGGGATCTGATGAAAAGACATATTCTTCTTTTACTGTGACAGTATTTGCTGTTACTCGCAGACATTTGTCACATGTCAAAGAAGTGACACACGAGACACCGATTGTTAATGATTGTAATTGGGTTTGAGCCCCTAAATGGAAGATGTTAAAAGGACTGAAATTACAGTCTTTATCAAAATTATGTGCAAGCCATACTTATATCACTTTACTCCCTTCCCCTGACTGTGGGACAGGAGCAGGCAGGGGACCTAGGAACCTTGTATTCTCTGAAGAGGGGTGTTCTTCTAGGAAATAGTCAGTGAAGACACAAAATGCCTTTCCAGAGGTTAGGAACAGTATCTAGAGCAGGAATGTTATTTGATGTGTAAAGTATATCTTCGTTTTCCTCTCTGGTGACAAATGATAGGACCTGAGGGAACGGCCCGAAGTTTTGTTAGGGAAGGTTTAGGTTAGATGTTGAAAAAGGCTCTTCCCCCAGAGGGTGGTTGGGCACTGGAACAGGCTCCCCAGGGAATTGGTCACTGCCCCAAGCCTGGCAGAGTTCAGGAAGCATTTGGACAACACTCTCAAGCACATGGTGTGATTCTTGGAAATGGTCCTGTGCAGGGCCTGGAGTGGGACTTTGATGATCCTTGTGGGTCTCTTCCAACACAGCATACTCTGTGATGCTGTGTTTAATTAGTTTGATCTTTTTATTTCTTGAAATTCTGTGAAGGTAAAGTCTGGGCATGTACCTCCTGACACCTTCCTCTAAATAATTTTACAGTGATTGTCTGTCTGATGCTTAACCTGTGACAGTAAGTTTATATCTATCACTTTCCTAATGGGCTTTTATCAGATTTGTTTGTGATTATGAACAACCCTTTTCAAATTGTCTCTTGATTATTTTATAGTGTTTGTACATGCAAGATAGCCCTGAAATGTCAGTGGTGCTCCAGCATGTCATAAAGTTTACCTGTCACCCAATAGTAAAAAATGTCAGGTTTCTCTTACAGTCTTTTGTTTCACATGGTTCAAATACTCCAAATCCAGTCTCTTTCCCATTCTTGTCTGTTGGTAAACAATTTCATTATATTGGATGAGTTTTTCATTGACGTAACACCTTTCTGACCATTTCTTTACAAACATATCTCAGTCACCAAGTCATGTAGCCAGTTAATGAGAGAGAGGGGTGGAATGTAGAATTCTGTCCTATGCTTTCACCCCTAGATTGTGCTTTCTCCTTTGAGTATGTTCTACAGGAAGATCTGTGCTCAGTTTAGCTAATAGAATCATTGCTCCCTTTTCTGAACTGGAGTGCTCTATGTAATGCTGCTTTTCTTCCCTGGAATACATGCTGGAATTAAATTTTAAGCAGTGCATTACCATGCGATGTGCATAGGTACATGTGTTTTGTGGGGGTTGTTCCTTGTGAACAATGAAAAATTGTTCTTTCCAAATTCATCCTTACCTGATTCTCATTTCTCATACTCTCTCTTATGTGACTTAGATCACATTTTCTGGAGAAACATTCTAACCCTCCTCCTGGAGTTTAATACTTCCTTTGTGACTTGTGATTTGATCATTTAGCCCCAGTTTCTCATCCTGTCCTATCTTAGCAGAGAAATTTTGGGCAGCAGTCTCTGAGTCAGTAGCACAGAGAAGGGAGCCTGGAAGTGGATGTGACTTTATCCCTTGGGGGCTCCTGCTCTGAATCTCCAGCGTATTTCTGCAGTGCTTTTGGTGGTGTTTGATGCTTTTAGGTACTTCAGTTTGCTGGCTCTTTATCCCCAAAATTATGTTCAAGTTTCTTGGAGAAAATACTCCTTTGTTGCATCGTCATCAGTTCTCTTGTAAAAGCCTGTATTCAAATTCCCTTTTTTTGTTGTACTGCAATTATCTTTTGGTAAGTTAGCTAAGCCTGTACAATGTATGGTATATAAATTCTGTTTGATCCATCTTCTGTCTTAGCAGCAGGATCTTCAAGCTGTGCACTGTTTTGCTGATATAAGAAGGTATAGTTGCATCCAAAGGAGCTCAGGTTGTGATCTTGTCAGATCTCATAAGACAAGTATGGCCTATTGTGATCACTATTGTGGTAGAATATCTCCAGGGAAAAATATAGATGCCCTAGGAAATGATGATGCACTAGTTTCTATTTCTGCTTTCAAATAAAAATTGATTCTCTGAGTTGAGAGTATATATACAATGCTGAATCTGCACATCTTGGGGGGTAAAGCAGTTTGATCACTTCCTTCCGTGTTAAAGTTCTGTAGTATTTTTGTGAGGCTAAAGGAGTTAACTGAAGACTCATACACAGGAGTGACATAAAGAACTAGGCTTACTTGTTTTGATTTTTTCTCTTTTTAAACTTTTTTTAAAGTGCTGAGAACCCATTTATCCTAGTTAAATCCATTGGGGGAAGTTAGATTTTCAGCAGTCTAAGAGAATAAACCATTTAGTAGTTTAGATGCCTAAATATCGAAAATTAATTTTTTCAACATCCATTTTTGAAAATGTCAGTCAGCACTCACTGACTTTCTTGGGGGAGTTACAACCAGGGTTTGGTTTCTTTGTCAGATTCATGTATTTTCCTACAACATGGTGATGTTTACCCAGGCAAGTAGTTGAGTCACCCTCCTGGAGGTATTTAGAAGATGGGTACCTGGGGATATGGTTTGGTGGTGGGTTTGGCAGTGCTGGGTTAATGGTTGAGCTTAGTGATCTTAGGGGTCTTTTCCAGCCTGAATGATTGTATGATTTGAAATTCCTGTTTGCTTTCAGTAAGAAGCAAGATTCCGTCTCTGCTCTATTAAAAGCTTAAAATGTACTGGAGTTTAGCCTTTAAGCAGCATTTTCTTATTAAAAAAGTAGTACATGAAACATAAAGGGAAACCTAATTGGCTCAGTTATGTCTAACTTTGTAACCTGAAAATTGGGAGAAATATGCTAAGTCTTTTTGACTTCCATATCACCTCTTACACACACTCCAGCACTCCTAAAGCCTTTTCTTCGCATCTCTGATAGGTGCAGAGAATGACTAAGGGTCCTGTCCTCATTATACTTGAACACTGCTACAGAACCCTCAGTGTGATTTTATATGTTGTTGTATCAGCAGATTGACACATCTGTCACATGTGCGAGTTCGTTTAGAAACAATTCCACCTTACTGTATTGCAATAGCACTAAGAGAATTTTGTGCTAGTTTGAAATGGGGTATGTATTGCTTTTTGAATTTCTTTTTCATGTGGTAGTTAAAGCATTGTGGAGTGCTGGAAACTGAAGCTCTACAGAACTTTTATCACCAATACAAGTTCATGAAGCTGCAATGAAATGTTGGCTAGAATTGCATCCAAAGGTCTATTACATACTTATTGTGTTACTGATTTTGAGATTTCTGCAGAGTAAAGCTTTCAGGTATTGTTGAACTGAAAATACCTGAAAGATGAGATTCTGATATCAACTTGATAGAAGCATACAGCTTTCACAATTTTATGGATAAAAAGCAGCCTGTCCTGTTATATTTCTATATAAATGAAATGAAACATATTGCTTGAGGGCTTTTTTCCTGACCCAGTGCAGGTGCTTGGACCGTATTCAGAAGCAAAATAAAACTGTATCTTAAAATTTAATGGTAACAAGCATCGCTCCTGAAAACTGTAAATTAGGCAGTGGCAATTGCTAGACAGGGTCTCAGTTACTTCAGACACTGTCATCATGTGTGATTTCTTTATTTTCCTAAGTCAGTGTCCTATGATTTAGAGGAACAGAGAACTTCATAGAAATGGTGTGTTGTTCTTGTTTCTATCAATATTAATGCCATGCTGCAGTCTAGTTGGAACTGCATAGCTGCTTTCTTTCAGCTTGGTACATCACATGTAATTCAAGGCTTTATTTGCTTTCTGTATGAAATTACCTACTTTGTAACTATGTCAAGAAAAGCAATAACTACATAGAGAAATTTGGAATAACTAGTGCTTTATAAATACACAAATCAATATATGCAATCAAGGTGCCTCATAAAAGTCCAGTGCTTGATGCTTAACTAGTTTATGAAAAAGCAAGTTTTAGAAGTTTAACATCCCATAGTAATAATCAAGATGATCATACTGCTTAGCATGTTCCAATTAAAAACCATTGTTCTGCGTTATAATTCAGGCATGATGACTTGTGCGAAGTACTGTGTGTGAGGGAGGGCTCAGAACAGAATCCCAGCACATGGACCTGTGCTCTGACTGACCATTGCACCTCAAGGTCATACTGTGTCTTTTATGAAATCTGAAATTTCTTTGGGATTCCTTAAGTAAATAAATAAGTGAATAAGAGACTGACATGCAGGCTAGGTTACTGCATATCTCTAGAAATGACAGTGCAGAAACTAGTATATAAATCCGGTAAGGAGAAAAAAATTTACCATGTTTTTGTTCTTGCAGATGAGGATATAACTGTTTGCTTTTCAACACATTTCCCATGTGTACAGTATTACATTTTTGTTGATTTTATGAATAATTTCCTGTTCCTCTGAGGCTTTGTCTTAAAAATGGGTTTCTATTGGAGGAATAGGTTGTATACTTCCTTCACTCTGTGCAAGAATTTGAGCGATTAATTCTGAGCTGTAGGACCAGAAATGAAGTTCCTATGCACTCTATTACCATTTAATTTAGGGATTACTCAGGGTCTGTAAGGTAGTCAATGTGCAATCCTTACTAAATTTTAGTTCTGAAAAATCATCTGGTGGATGATTTGTGGAATTCAGCCTCGCTCCTGAAGGCTCTTGAGTGGTTGCATATGCCAGCTCTTTGCTCAGTGAAAAACTGTTCTTGCAGAAGAGCTCATTCCTTTAATGATGGGACTTTGCCATTATAAAGATAACACAAGATTTTTTTTGACAATGAAGTATGGTTTCTTCCTTATGGAATCTTTTGTTTGCATCTCTAAATATACAACATGCAAATCTTCAAACTCTTGTAATGAGTATTTTGTGTAGATCCTGTCTGATTGAGTTCAATGCCTGTCTCCACAGTTGTGCTCAAAGTTTGCTGGCGAGTTTGAGAATTAAAGATACACATTGCTAATGACATGAAGAACCTGGCTTTCAAAAATAAGTCCACAAAACTGCAGTAGAGTATCCAGCTGAGAATGTCATGTAGACTGCCATTTTATTATCAGCCTCTGATAAGGATCTGTTTTGAAATTTCTGTGTATGTCAATATTACTAATATTTCACTATTATATAGGGCATGAAAATTCAGTGTAAAAGACTATGCTTTATACTGTGACTCTTCACATTAATAATCTTTTAGCTCGTTTTGATAATTTTAATATTACTTACTAATTTGACATGTCTTCTCAATTTAAATGGCCTTTAAGAGACTAGGGAAATTATATTTAAGTGTAAAGATAAAACAACCATGTACACTTCCAGTGATTCTTGAATTTTCAGACATTGATCTAGTTCGTTCAATGCTGTTTTTCTTTAATCCTGGTGAGCTTCTGATCAGGGTGAAACATGTCTAAATCTAAAACACAGTTTTTCAAGATTTCACTTCTTCAGATTTTCAACTTCTTACTTTTATTTCTTGTTTTCTTTTTTATGATTGTGTTCAGAAAACAATAAAACCAAATGTCTCTCTTCCCACTTCCTTCCAAATGTTATATAGGCATTTAAGGTATATGTGCAAATATTTTATAGTGTGCTAGCAAGAGGTCTTTTCTTTTTTCTTCTCCTCTTGGAGAAAACAAATGCAATGTTATTGTCAGCAAGACTACCTATTACTCATCTTGATTTAGTAAAAAATAAACTTTTTTATTACAAAAATTTAGAATTTCTTCACTGCTCAGTGAACTCATCTCATGGAAATTCAAATGGGTACTACTGGCAGTTGTTTTTATGAAGTAGTGAGGCAGAACAGAGGATCAGAGTATAAAGTACCTTTCCCTTGGGGGGGGAACAAAGATAGGTACATATACAAATGCTCTAAATTAGCTATTACCATTCAGAGAAGACATACTGAAAATGTCAGCTCACTGCTCAGCTGTGGTCAAAGCTGAGCAGAATAGTGAGATCCTTGGGGAAAGGCACTGAGAACAAGATGATAAATATTATTATGCTATTGTATAAATTCATGATGTTCTGGCATCTTCAGTCCTGTGTGTGCTTCTGGTCTGCCCATCTCACAAACTGAGGGAATCACATGGAATACTTCAGTTCAAGAGGGGACGTGATAGAGCAGAACTCCTTCAGGTTGTAGAAGGTTGTTTGATTCCATGAGGCAACTGCAGGCACATTTGGAATTTTATATTCAAATTAAATCCCACTATTTCGTCCTAATTACCCAAGAGTAGCATGTGTCTACTCTTTTAGAATGTAGTCTAAATAATTTCGTGTTTAACACCAGAAGCTGTTTGTTGTGTCATAAATTACAAAGGCATTTTAGTTTCTTATTAAAAGAATGGCAAATGGGATACTTCTGCCAGCATTTTTCATATTTAGGTGCTCATAAGGATAAAGTTGCAGCAGGAAACAGTGGGGCTTTTCTGTTCTGCACCCTGTTCCTTCTTCCTGTTTCCCTGTGGAAATGGGTAGGGTGAGCTTAGATGCTGAAGTTTGGAATGGGCATAGATAAAATTAGCTTTGTTAGCTTGATTGTCATGAGTAGAAAAACACAGTTTGATTTTGTTTTTTTACCCAGTTTTCTGGATTCACAATTAGCTATTATCATTCACCAGTTTACCATCTATCTGCAGTGTGATATCTTGTTTGATGTAGGCATCTTGTTTCTAATTGCCCTAGTTTTCTGTGGGAGATTCTTCCTGTGTGTTCAGAATAAAGCTTCCTTTTATTCACTCTGTTTAAAACCCACCCCTTTTGTTTCATCACAACTTCTTATCAGCTGAAATCCTGATTCCACTAAGTCCACAATTCTGCCTAAATTCAATTTTTTTAATCTATCATTTTTAAAGTCTTAGTTATTACATGGACATCTGAATCCTAATAACATGCAACAAAGGCTTGCACCTTTTTTTTAGAGAGCTGGCTTTCTCCTTTCTGAGTTTTCAAAGACCATTGCTTTCTGGTTGCCAGATAATTAATTTTACATGAGGCCATGTATTCTATACAAATGGTATCTGTATTAATAAAAAATGGTGGCATCTGATGACCTTGCTGTTCTGTGAGCTGTCTCTCTAAGTCTCTTGGTGTGTAGAAATGTTTGCTGCATTTGTGGTTCTGCACCCCACAAGCTGACTGTTATCTCAATAGTTTAGAGAACAGCTTAGGTTTCTTTTCAGTGTTACAAAAATATGAATAAATGGATAGTCAGAATCTTTGCACAGTGTATTCCAAAGATGAATGTTTTATTATTGAAGTATGAAGGCTTTGAGGAAGTAATGAAAGAGAATCCTTACAGTAAAAAAATTGTTTCTATCTTGTAAGCAAGTTTAAAGTGGGGCCTTTTCTTGTAATAAGAAGTGAAAGTAGCTATAGTGAAAGACCCTTCAATGGAATGTCTCCTGTAATTCCATCCCAGTGTCTGTCTTTTTTTGAAGAGCATCTCTATTTAAAGAAAATGAAGATAAACATTTCGGCATTCTCGCTTAAAAATAAATCCTGTGTTGAGTGTTTCTGTTTAGAAATTATAAGCTTGAAATCTGTTGCTGCCTGCCCTGCACAAAGGAGAGCTGTCCTGATTTTATGACTCTTGACCAAAAGCTTCTTAGCTTCACTATGTATTTTTTGCTATATATTTTCAACGTAGGGCTCTAAGTTTCAGTTGAATATTTTAGACAAAGCACAAACAATACAAATTCTAGAGTTATTCCAAGCATGCACAGACAAAAAAAAAGAGAAAGCTAAAGTTGTGTAGATCTTGCTGTTACAGCCCATACAAATCTAGTAAGTGTAACAGTGTTGTCTCTTTCAACATGGGAAAGTAGAGGCATCCTATAAATTCCATGGTACTTCTGGAAAATGCATTTTAAAAATATACAAACAAAATATAAGCAAAGGCCATATTCCTCTTAGATAATGAATAGAAAATGATTTTATTGAAAAGATCTCTTTAGTGAAAATATGGGTATTTATAGTACCCAGAACTTCAAGAGTATAGAGCTATGTTATTTTTTGACTGACACTTCTGATACTGTCAGAGCTGCCTAGAATCTTTCACAAGCACTGCATTTCATGTACATATGAAGGGAGAAAATTTGCATTTACCTGTCACTGTTTATGTATATGTTTAGATATGTGTGCATTTGCTTTTATAAATACATGACAAATCCTTTTTTGTACCTTACATGTGGTCTGAATTATTTTTTTGTGGTTGTTTTTACTTACAAACAGTTTTGCAGTGTCATGTGGGTGGTTTTATGCAGCATGTATTACCTCAGGCAGGCAAAATCTTTGTCTGGCACCTTTCCTCCTGCATTCTCCAGTTCAGTTTAGCCCAGAACAGAAGGTATTTTTTAAGTACCATAAAACAAAAGTATTGTTGTGATTCCTTCACAGAGATTAAAAAAGTGGAGGTAAGAAGGATTTGACAGAAATATGCGTACATGAAGGTTGCTGACTTTCTTTGTCCCAGTTTGAATATTCCAGTTTATACTTCACACTGAAGGGATCAGCCATCAGCAGTTGGAATTATTACTCATTTGAGGTGTGCAGGAGCTGCTACAGCCTGGTCTGGGTTAACTTCCTTAGCCTTAAATAGATACTTGTGTTTTGAAGACAGCTAAAAGTTTAGTTAAAATTTAAACAAGTGGTTTCACAATTGAAACGCGTTATGATTGGATGCTCTGCTGCTGCTGAAGGTGTAGCTAATACAGCTATTAGAGACCCTTGGCTTTTCTCAGCAAGTCTTCTCTGGCACTTGAGTTCCTGCTCTCCTTTGGCCTCAGGTGTTACTCATTTGTTGTTTTTACATAGTAGATGTTGGTGTGCTGGGCTCTTGGCTTGGTTGGGGTCCATCTCCTCAAGCACAGGGGACACAGAATGGTCACAGCTGTCTTGGCAGCCAGGTCGTTATGCTTACTTCAGCAATTTCTTATTCATTCCATGTCCTTGTGTCTTCCATGGGAAATGTTTTCCCACTGTCACTGGGGAGCTGCTGTGTGTGCTCTGGTATCAGCATGCTTACAGACCAGTCTGTGTTTTGGTGCAAGGTATGTTTCTGCTGTCTGTAGGATGCGTTGGGGCTTCTTAAAATAGGATGTGCAACTAACCATCTACCTGAAACTATTTTGTGGTGAATTAACTTTGCTTTTTATGTGATTGTTACCTCTCTTGGTATTGAGATGAATTCTGTCACTCTCAAAATAAACTTTGATTAGGCTGCTTCTGAACAAAGTAGAGGTAACTATAATACTCATCTTAAACAACTGTGCATGTGCTGGTATAAAACTACCCACATACAAACATTAGACCTGTGATACTGTTAGTGTGGACTTCTAAAGTGATGTATAGAATCATACAACACAGGTGATGGAGATGTGTTTTTGTAAAAGGATAATTTCTTACAAGTGATTTTGGAGGCAGATGGCCATTCTCAGGTGAAGGCTGAAGAAAGAATGAACTTCATAGTAATTTCTTCACAAGGTGGCCTGACCTGGGTGTGAACTAAGAAAATTCTCAGAAGATCCCCTCTAACATTTTGGAAAAGTTCATGAAAGCTTTTGGAGATTTTAGACAGTTTTTGTCCAGAAATAAAACATTCAGTTTAAATGTGTATTTTGCTGGCCTTAGCAGTAGCTTGGTGGCTAGGAAACAGGGCCAGGAGAGCTGAAGCATCAGAGATGATGCGTCCTTCCACCCCTCAACTCTGCTTACAGGAAGAAGAAATAAAGTAGAAAGGAAATGAGCAGTAGACATTTGATTCTTCTGGGTTTTTTTGCAATAGAACATTGAAATCCTTTAATTTTTTGTAAAATCTTCAGTAATTGAGGAGTTCAGAAGAATGAAAAATTCTAGGCAAAAAGCAGAATTTTGTAATATCCGTGTTTTATAGAGGGGGAAAGAAAGGCTCAATAAACTAACTGATCTTTAGTTGGCTTTACCATAAAGCATGAAATAGATGCAACAATTTTGAGTAACAGAAATGTGGAAGACAGTTCACAGAGACTTCCGAAACAAATTAACTTGCATGTAAGAAAAGAATGGTGCTGCTGTTGTAACTATTCATCAGCAATGGTACCTGTTCTTGAAATAGACATTAATAATCCAGGTGAATGAGAGCTGGGTCAAGGAATTCTGTCCTTCTCAGTAAGCCTGCCAGTTCTTTCCATCTTCGATCATGAGCTCATTTTGTGTATATTATATAGCAAATAGAAGTCAGAGAGATGGGTGACTTCAGTGGGACTTAATGATGACAGTATCATTCCTGAGCATGCCAGCTTGTTTACATGTACATGTATGTGTGTATAAAAAACTAAAAGTTACTTTTGTTTTTCTTTGTTAGAGTCTCTTTCTTGTGCTTCTCATTTCCAGCTACAAGGGAAACGGTCAAAATAAGTCAACTTTGGGCTTTTTGTCTTGGCTCTGCCCTCTTTGGTGCTTTGGAATGATGCTCTTTGTGATTCCTTTCACTTGCTGTGCAGGGTCCTTCTCTGCCAGTTTTGTTTGCTGTCTAGTCAGTATTTGCCATAACATTAAAGCAAAAGCAAGCTCTGTCTGATGTGCTTGAATGGGGATTTTTGGAAAGCAATGTGTGTAAGAAAGCAATGTTATTTGCAAATTAATCACAAACTCCTTTGGGTTTAAACAGAGCAGGAGCCCACTTCCCATGCTCACTTCCCATTGTGAACACACAAGTGTTCCAAAGGATGAGCTCCTGTGAGGGCACAGAAAACCCACTACTTACTACTTACTACTGACAGATTCGAAAGGATTTTTCATCTGGATGAAAAGAGTTTTGTACCTTGGCAGGAAATCAATGCTTTCTCATTCTTATTAGGCCTGTAGCAACATCAACTACAGACATCCCTACACCAGGGAAAACTTCATTTAAAGTTCCCATCATTGCAGCCATATTGCTGCTAAGAAATCTTGGGATTCCTCATGCAGATGAGGTTCCCCTAGTCCTCCTTCTGCCAGCAGCATCAGGATGTCTCATGAAGGGCAAGTTCCCACTTCAGATTTGTTGCCGACTCTTTAAATTATATCAGCTTTGAAAAAACTGACCTCTGTTAAACAAAGTATTTCTGTGGGATAGCTGCTCTGTCAGTGCTAAATCTTTTGATATTTTCAGCATCTGTAAATTTGCAGAAATGGTAAATAGTGATTTACATTGTCACAGTCCTAGAACAACACAGCAGACTAGCCTCTCTTGTGTATTTTGGCAAAACACATCTGGTACCACTGGGAAATCTTTATTTATACTTGAAGTGCTGAGAAGGTAATAGACAAATTTTGGCAATTGTTTGAGTAGGAATGTTCTTGTGTACACACATGAGCCTATCACAAAGGCTAACACAGGAAAGCTAATGACAATTAAAAGTAGGAAGAGAAGGGAGACATTATGGAGAGGGTGTCTCTTTTAAAAGAAAGCATAGTTCAGCTTCAGCTGCTGTAAAATGCTTCCTTGGAGGGTAGCTTGATACTTTCTGTGTCTGACCCAGCAGCCTGAGCACCATGAGACCAAAGCAGCAAAGAATCAGCCTGTGGTACAGTTTCTTTAAAGACGAAGGGGGAACCATCAGCCCTTCAAGAACCCTGGCATCCTGAATATTTAAGGCCTCTGAAAATTGGCAAGAAGCTGAAGTGAATTACTAAGCAGAGCTAGGGACCAACATAAACTAAGAAGTAGAAATGCAAGCCTGAGTTTATCAGCTGAAGCCAGGCACCTATGAGAGTGTGTGAGTTTCTTGCTAAAAGCAAAGAGTGAGAGGCTGATATATTGCTTTGATGCTATTTAAGAGAAAATAGTTGCAATCCACATAATTTTGCTGTCAACTGTATTTGAAAAATGGAAAAACATGTTGGATATATGTTCTGCAAATAGTTATCAACAGTGTTCCAGAAATATTTGGTTTTAGTGGATTCCTTAGAATTCACCATTCACATCTTACATGTGTCTTGAGTTATCTTGAAATTGGCTGTTGTTCTATACTGTGGCAGAGTGAGAGCATTGCAGAGGTTAATTGTAGCCTGTCAAAGCCTGTGATGCTGCTGTTCTCCATGGAGAGACTCTTCCAAAGGGCTTAGTTTAGTCTGCAAAAATGAGTATTTTGCTTGCGTTTTAGAGGCACTGCCTCTCTGTGATCTATAGAAGGCTAGACTTAGTCTGTAGTCCTTTGAACACCCTGATGCACTGGTGAAAAGCTTAAGCAAATCCTAATTCCAGGAAAGCATAGCTTTTACCTCTCAGCATATGCATATCAGCCTGATGATTGCAGTTGCATAAAGGAAGTCTACAAAGAAGGGTTCCAGATTCTGATTTTTTATTATGTCTGTTATCTGTTGTGTGATTTTAAGAAAACTCATTGCATCCTTTTGATTCCACCGAAGAAAATTGTAAAGGCACCAGTGTAAAAGTGTAAAATTCAGGCTTTCTTTTTGCAATCCTACTGTATGAGGGAAGCTCCTTGTAATTGCAGGAAGAAGCGAAAAGCTTTGGGGTCAGGTAGCTCATCACCTCTAACTCATGCTTTATAAGAACAAAAAGGTAGCAGGAGAGTGAAGTCCAGGAGCTGTGGCAAATTTGGCTAGGGGCAACAGTTAAGACTTGCTGGATGAAAGCAAAATACGGCCTGTTTGTCTGGGAGCCTCTTTGGGGCTTGATGGTATGGTTAGTGCTCTAAAAATGTGAAATGCTACTACGTGCTATTAGAGAAAGAGTCAGTTCAACATGAGTTAGAGCAAGCAGTTGTGACAACTGAACTGTGTAGTTAAAGGGCAGGCTGGTAGGGCCCCTCTTGTGTTACTTAGCTTGTATTTATGATTATTACTGTTGGTGATGGACAGTGATGTAAAGGTTAATCTTCACAGCAGATATTTTTCCCTGATAATCTTCTTCATAGCTTTTTGTCACAGCCATACTTCGCCTCCTCACCAATTCTTTTTTTTCTGTTTTTAAACCTAAAGAATTTACTGTTGCCATGCCCATACTGGGTTTCTGAACTGAAGCAAGCCCATAGCTAAGTCCCATGCCACACCCCCAGCACTCAACCATTGCAGCATCCTGGTTATCCCACTTGGCTTTCAAATGCCACATCAGCTCACTGAAAAGCTCACTGCATCTTCTAAATTTTTTTTTCCTTTTTCCTCCCCCCCATGTAGAGCATGATGAGTGTGGCAGTGGGCAGCATAACTGTGATGAGAATGCAATCTGCACTAACACTATCAGGGGACACAGCTGCACCTGCAAACCTGGGTACGTGGGCAACGGGACCATCTGCCGAGGTAAGTCTGCTATTGTAGAGACACCATAAACGTGTCAGGCTTTATTAATATTTTCTGACAGTCACCTACATTCTGGTAACTTATGATGGCTGGATTTTGCCGTGATTTGCTTTAAGACATCTTCTGGCAAATGGACATGATGGGAATTGATTTGTTCACAACTTCTTAGGAAGAAGGAAATATTTTTTGAATGCAAGGAGAAAAGAACTTTCATTTGCTGCACTGAATACTGTCATTTGAGCTAGTGTAATTCAGCTTTTGAGAGGTGTTCATGTTTTATAAACTGTGGATGGTATGTACTGTCACCTTTGGCTTTTAAGTTTTAATGAGATGCATTTTAAATTAGGATCATAGTCTTTTATGCTAGCATCATGTGGTTGTTATTTGACTACTTGCATCAGAATCATGATTTTTTTTAACATATAAATCTTTAAATGTGTATTTCGAAGATTTCTCTGTTATGTAAACAAGAAATAATGATAGCCAGCCATGCTTTCTGTGAAGTATTCATTTATGGCATGCCATTTTTCTTTTGGTAGAGAAAGAGAAGCAAATATCTCCTATAAGGACAAAGGAGGGTTGGATTAGTGAGGGCTCTGTCTTGAAGTCCTACTGAGTTGTAACTCATGCATTTGTGAATTCTATTTGTCTCTTAAACAGCTATTTTTTGTCTTGTCTGGGTTTTCATACTTTGCAAACAGAATTACAGCAATAGAAAACTAAATTTTAGGGGTTTTTTTGCAATGACAACAATTGAAACTGAGGAATGTACTGGATAAAACATTCTGCACAATTTGGGGCACAGCAGGCTGGATATTAATTTTTCAGTGTTGTAAATTGGCCAAACTATTCCTTAAAGGACAATGAGCTTTGATGTCATTCCTGTTTCAAGCTGAAGTACTTCACCCCGATTGTCCTGTCAGCTGCTGAATTAGCAACCATCAGATTGGTTTTGAGATGACTTTCTCTGGGTACTTTCTACCCATGCCAGAGCATCCCTGCACTTAAAACTAAAATGGTTTGTAAAGACTGAAGAAAACATAGAAAAATGTACTGAAGGTGTTGGGCAAGTTAAACCTTGGCCTGTCTATATTGAAGATCAACAGGCAATACCAGGGAGAAACTCACTGCAGTGTATTTTCAGTCTTTGATTACAGTAAATATGAATTGCAGCACAGGCAACTTGAGTTTCAGAGAAGTCCGAGTACTGAACAGCCTGACTGTAGTATTTTCTTTTTATTATTATTATTATATTAATTATATTAATTATATTTCTTTGAAACTAGGATGTTTGGATTAGTTAATGAAATCGATGTTTTCACACTGGTTTTCTTCATTTGCATATCGTTAATGTGCCAGAAACTCAAAGTGAAACTCCTACTGCATATTTATTAACCTAGTAATGTTGTAGTAATGAAATTGCACTAGAGAAATGCAATAATGTTTTTACTCTCAACGTTCTGTTGAAACCTGAGCTACTAGAGTATATGTTTTTATATCTAGAAATGTTGCATATTGTGTATCTTTGTAGTATGCCTTGAACTGTAGATGCAAGTGTAGTTGTAGTTGCCTTTTTGAGATAGATATGCATGAAAATATAGGGAAATGTGTTCTTATATTCTGACTGGGAAGCATCAACTGGAAAGACATCTGGAGATTATAGAAAAGGGTTTGCAGTCTAATAATTATTGAAGTCATTAAGGACAAGAATAATCCAGCACTGCATGGAGTAGTCATTACTGCTAACGAGCTACTGTTAGAATGATCCTCATTTCAGTAAATTATAAAACACAATATAAAGTACTGGTTTGATTTTCTGAGCCTATGGTTCTGTGGTTACTTGAGGTTTTCACAAGTTTGGATGATAATTGAAGAAATGTTCCCATTTTGCCCATGATAGCAGAAACATCACTTCTGCCTGTTTTTTTGCCAAGTTTAACAGTGATAGGTCATCAGTTACCTGCCACACAGTTTTCTTGCACAGATGCTGGGGCTGGCACAAGGAAAGAGGTGTGAGCATGTCAGGACATCTACAAACTGCTGGCTTGTAGTATTTTAGGACTTTATCTTCAGGCAATACAGATTGGAAAAACATAGATAAAAGTCAAGGTGATGTGTTTGCTGTAATACCATCTGAAGATAAGATAAATGTTTCTATTCTCCTTGAGACATCTGCAAGCTCTTTATAAATGTTTGCATGTTATAGATGTGTACACACACAAAACAGTGGTTCCAACTACTTCTGAAATAATACATCTCTGTAATACATAATACAGTAGGAAATCTTACTAATATTGTTCAGCAAAACCATAAACAGAAAAATGATGATTTTATGATGAGATAAAAGGACTGGCTTTGTTCATGATTCTACAGTCCATTTCAACAATCTATTTTAGCAGTGTTACAAAAAGTAAAATCACAGTAATGATCCTCTTTGGCTTTAGTGAATAACACATTGATAGTCTTTATTAAAAAAAACAGGATACTAGGTTTTTTTTGTTTTAGAAGAGAAAACCTGTGTAGTTGAATTAAATTGTATTGTGGACTACTGGCAAATATAACTCCATTACTCTGGCAGGAATTTGTGTTTTTTGCAATTTTTGTGAAAAGCACAGAGAAATAAAAAGGAACAGAAATAATATGGACATGAATATAATGATTGCTGGGGATTTAGGGAAAAAAAACCCAAACAAAACCCAAATAATGAAGAGGAAACAGAATATTTTTTTTAAAAACCCCGTATAATCAGACTGTCACATGTCTTGAGTAGCAAAAACTCATGTGCATAAGGAATTGCATTATTGTAAATGTAGTACACTGGGCTATGTAATTAGAGACCGGATTGTGTCAAAAATGTGGAAACTCTCACAGAGGAGAGTGGTGAAGAAAGGGCACAGACCAAGACTTGAAGGCACTTTAGCATTAAAAGAGATACTGCCATAGTTTAGGTAACACAAAAATGGAAAGAGAAGTGGAGATGAATGCAATAAAAACTTTACAAACACATGGTTATATATATATGTATATAGACAGCAAGACAATAAACTAGAGACAAATAAGATTTCCTGTGGATGGTCTCAGTTTCACTGTAAGAAGCAAACTTTAGTATCTCAGGCAGACACTTAAATTTGGGTACTAGATGAGAGCAGAATGAAGCTGAGGTGAGCTGAAGTGGTAAGGCAGGACAACGCTGTGCCATTGCCATCATAAGCTGGACAGAACAATGGACCCAGAATCAGGTAGATTATATCTTAGGATTTCTTCAGAAAATGATAAGTAAAGCAGAGAGATCCATTCTGGAAGAAATGACAGCATCAAAAGCAGAGGACAGAGGTATAACTACTTGAATAGAGATTCTGAACCTACAGAATTGTTAAATTGCTCTTTTCTATGAAGTAAACTTCTGAAAAAATAGAAAGAGGTAAGAGTGATTTGGGACACAGAAAATGTTATAGGTGGGTACTAGAAGACATGTCATGCCCTTTTACTTGAATTCTCTAAGTTAATTATAGAAATCATAGGTGAGGGTAGAATAAGGACAATTGGAGCAATTTCACAAAACTTCATGATAGGATGTAATAGTGCAGCACTAAGGCTGCACTTCGAGTAGAAAGGAAAGGTGGTAAAAATTGGTTTAGCACCTGAGTGCTGTAGGTAAAAAAAGTTGTGGTGGGCAAGTGGTGGCTACTTGGTACAGCACGGTACTTTGAAGTGTGCCTGTCAGGATGGACCTTGTGGGAAGTCAGTGTTTAGTGGCAATAGTTAGATGAAAGCAGTTTCAGTTTCCTGGGACAGTTTCGGTTTCCTAGGACAACCAGGTTTATGAGTAACCATAGACAGGACTGTGTGTGTGAACATAAAACACTGTCGTCTATAAAATGAATAAAACTTCATCTGAAGAACCAGGGATAGTGGATACAGAGATAAATACCATTTTCAGACCTTAGAGGCTCTTGGTCTGTGTTCTGTTCCAGTGTTTCTGTGTGTAATCTTGACAGGGCTTGAATCTGGGAGGCTGGAAAATGTATTGGGGGAAAATGTCTTTCTCTGCTTTTTGTCTTGGTAAGTTCTAGTTCCAATTTTGCTTGGCAGCCTTGCACCACATGCTGTGGAAGTGACATGCTGAAGTAATACATGCCATTTGTTTAAAACATAAAAGACTTTGTGCCCCACAGTCTCCTCTGCCTCAGTGAGAGGGAAGGCAGAGAACACTTGCTGTGGGATGTACAGTTCTACAGCTTAGCAGAGTTTATTATAGAGCTTGTGCCCTGTACCACAGACTGAAGCCAAAGGAAAGAACCAAGGCAGAGTGAAACATCATAAACTTTCTTAAAATGAGTGACAGCATTTGGGATTAAATGCCTTAAGTAAGCCCCCACCCACCATATTTTACCAGGAACAATGTATAAGTTGCCATCCAGGTTTTGTTGAAGTTAGTTGTTTTCTTTTGTACAAGAAGATTTAGATGTAGTGTACAAGCCTTGTCCTAACTCTTGGTATTTTGTTCCAAATGTTTGTTTTAAAGCATAAATTCTGCCCACAGACATCCTTATATGCTATCAGAAAGACAGAAGTGGCCTTGAACATATTCAGATGCTAAACAAGAGCAATTCTTCAGAAACATGGATGAGGTGTGTTTGCTAATCTTTCTCATGTAGCTTTGTCGTGGAGAATGAACAGAAGTCTAGCACTTAATTAAGTGCAAATACTGTTCACTGTACTTCCATATTTTACATGTATAATCTGTCTAACAGGTATATTTAGTGTGCTATTAACCTCTCATTTAGTGGTTTCTACTGAGGTGTAGATTTATTGGAATGATTAAATGAGGTGGATTTAGTTACAATCATACACCGTAAAGCAAATGTGTGCAATATGACTGATGCCTGGGCAGAAAAACATCAGGTATTGTGAAATAAAAATCAAAACAGTGTTTATTCTAATTAATATTTAGGCGGTATGATGGCTTATTTCTGCCAGAGTAAAGACCATGATTATTTTTCCTGTATTATATTTTTCTGCAGCATTACACAGGAGACTCTTAAGGGATTACAACTCAGTATATAGTGGAGTCTTAAAGACTAGAGCTGTTATTTCTAAGTGACTCAATTCTGGTGTAATCTGGAAGTTTGTTTTCTTAGTTGCACTTACGTATTTTTTGTTTGGGGATGTGTGTTTAGGAGTGGGCTTGTTACTGGAGGACTTACTGGTCACTTCAGGAGTAAATTATTTGGACCCTTATACAAAAAGCAACTCGATTTGGAGCAGATACTCTTATTTTTTGTATGGTAGTGGGGATAATCATAGGGAGTCTTTATTCATAATACACCTAGAATGTTTCCTGACAACAAGAGTACATCTCAGGCTTCACAATTGCTTCTGTTTGATGTCAGTCAGTAAGTTGGCCTCTTTTACACTGTTTTAATCACAAATTATAATTGGATGGACATGTTGCTTTATCCAGTGACACTCTGAGAGCTGTGTTGCACTTCTGTTTTGTTTCAAAGCAGGCATTTTTATATTTCTTAGTCTGAAATATATTTAATAATCTGAAAGATGTGTCCCTGAAAGGAGTTGTATATCTCCCAGTTTGTAGCAGTGTAGTGGTGGTGTAGTAAACAGATGATTAAAGAGAAAGAAATTTTTATGTGTTACAGAATTTCTCCTGATACGAAAAATACTCAAGAGTATTTTTAGTAAGAGCTAAAGAAGAAAAAAAGTCATTCTCTTTGGTTATTTCTGTACTGAGTAGTCTGCTTTTTGTGTCCCTTTTACACTGACATCAGCAAAGCTAAGGTAGATTAACTTTAAATGTCAGCAATGGGAGACAGTCAGACATGCTGGTATCTTGATATTAAAGCATATCAGATCACTCTAAGGTAACTAACTGCCACTTAGGTTTATGTTTTTTGCATGCATATGTGTCTTCTGGAAGTGGAGTTGAAAGCCTTTAGGAAGCATTGGAGTGAGTTATGAATAATATGTAGGCCAAGATGGAAAGAAACAAACATGACTTTCCCATAGCCTTGGAATTTTTTGTGGCTATAAGGCTTTGAACGGTTGATACGCCTTATCATGGCTTTAATTGCTGTTTTGGTGTACTATTCACCAGTCTCATGAAAGAATAAGTGAGTCTTGCTCACTTATTCTTTCATGCTGAGACTTTTATCTTCATTCTTCACAGTCTTGAGCTTTGTATATTTTTTCACAGCTAATATATAGTGAATAAATCAGTGCAAAAGCAGGCAAGTGCATTCATGTGCATTTTGGTGTCACATGGCACATGTGGAAAATGCCATGCCAAGTGTAAGACACTGGGATAGTCACACTTTTTGGGTGAGGCAGTCTAGATATAATTGATTTAATAATTTTAAACCAGTATATATTTGTACAGCAATGCAGTTAGAATTCTTATAATTTTTTTTTCATTCTAAAACTAGCATGGCTGGACACAGACTCAAGACAGTATTTTGAAGCCACTAAATTTTCTGTAGTCCTAAATCCACTGTACTAATAAAAATGAAAATTTGAAATTTTAATATAAGAATCTTTGTATTTTTGTTCATGATTAGATATTTGTCAAATGTGGTACGGTCATTGTAATCGCTATGTTTATGTTTGGATTTTGAGTTATATAAACTCCCTTGTGAATTTGCCACGTACTTTTTAAACTCCTTCAGTTCTAGTGTTGTTCTTGGTTTGGTTTTGTATTGCAATGATTTAAAATATTTTTTATGAAATTAAGATGATTTATAATAACTTTTTCTTGCCCTTAAAAGATCATTGCCTAGATTTAGAGGTGTTGAAATTCAGATGTAATTATTTTTGTATGTGTTGGGTTTGTGTGGCCAGGCTTTGGTAGTGGGGGGGCTACACCCCCTCTGTTTGTGCTCCTGAGGAGGAGGAGATAAAGCCTGGGAAGGGGTGAGGGGTGGGGGAAAGATTTATTAAGGTTTGTTTTATTTCTCATTATCCTTTGATTTTGTTAGTAATAAATTCAGTTAATATCTGCAGGTTGAGTCTGTTTTGCCCATGAAGGTATTCAGTGAGTGATCTCTCTCTCAGTCCTTATATCAACCCATGAACCCTTGGTTCTATTTTCTCTCCCCTGTCCAGGTGCAGAGGGCAGTGATAGAGCAGCTCTGGTGGGTGGGTGCCTCTCAAGCCACTACATTGTATTGAGAGCTAAGCTCTGCACATCCACCACTGTGCAGCCCAATTTTACAGCCTCTCTAAGGGCCCAGTGCTTCCTGGTGATGGGATCCTGTTCTGTGCCTGAGATTGTTCAAGATGATATAGAATGCACATCAGTTATGGAAATAGCTCATTTAAACCCCATGATTCATGTACCTTGTCAGAATCCAGATCCTGATCTCTTTGCTGTCACAGATTTTCTCACCACTGTAGATTTATAACTAATTTAAAAGGAGTGTAGCAGTGATTTGTGCTTGCTGGAGAAGTGGTCCAGTCCAGAGAACTGTATAAAAGGAAGGAAAAACTGTAGTTATGTGAAATATTTTGAAATTTAATCTGACAGGTTTTTCTGCCTGTATGAATAAGTGCAAAGGGCTCAGCAGACCTACTCATGAGTGCTTATGAGGGTTCCTAGGTTCAGGTGCTGAAGTGGAGAGTCTCTTGTTGACTCAGTTGCTTGTTGTCTCCTGTTTCTTTCATTTGCAGTCATTGCTTTCAGGTCAGCTGTTCACTTTGGGGTCATGGTCCTGTGCAGCATGCTCAAAAGAATTGCCTGGTGATGACAAGTTAACAGATATGTTTTCCACAATCTCCTGGCCAGGAAAACTGGGTTGTGTAGAAGCATGAGGCTATTTCAGTATTCATTCCTTTCTCTTTTAAGAGGATAGTTAATAAAAGAAAAAATGTGGAGGTGTTACCTTATAATTAATTTCTGCTCCATACATTGTACTCATTTTCTACATTGTGTTTGAGATCATCTTAGTCAATAACTCCTGTTTGCAGCAGATACATCTCCTCCCAGGTTGCTGTCACCAAAACATTGAGAAGCCCCGTCTGGAACCGTCTGAAGTCAGCTCTCTAATGCTACAGGAATGCTTCATTTGTGTTATACAAGCTAATACTTTCCTTTTTATTCCTGTAGTGTTGAAAACTAAAATTATCAATCATTAGCCCTCAAACATATCCTTTATTGAAAGAACTCATTCTCTGTGCTTTACTGCCTTTTTGACAGTAGAGCAATAGGCACCATGGACAGTGGTTTGGTCAGCAGTACTGCCTGCCCTAAACTTGCAATCCTTATGAGTGAAACCCTGCCTTTTTAGATCTGTTACTCTCCTGGCCTGCCCTGGGAGCTTGACATGCAGTTATTTGGAACAAAGTACTTATTCTTTGATGGTGGCTGAGAAAAATCAGTTCATTAAGAGCATCTTCAAATATATCATTGCACAAAGCCGATTGCAGCGTGGGCTTGGCTCAGAGCAGCACTCGGAGCACAATAGCAATAGCAGTGCAGAGTTTCCTCTCTGTGAAATCAGTTACAGTGTGCAACCATTTCAGGATTCATGTTTATGGAATAAGCACAATAAAAGGCAAGGAGATGCCAAATAACGTGAAACTATTTCTATTCCTTGTAGAACAGAACCAAACAATTTTGAAAACATAATATAAATATCTTGCTCAAATGTAAAAGAGGGGCCTTGCAGTTGTTGGTTTTGGCAACAGTTTTGGTAACACTGTGTTGGCACCCCAGTGCAGAAGAAAGTGGCTTAGTTAATCTGGAGAGTCCTTGGTCACACGGTGGCGAGGATGCTAGACAGAAGAACAGCCCAAATAGGGAGGGTACCATATTTGGTTTGAGAAGGGTGATGGGTAATCTTTATGCACCAGATCCTTGCCCTGTTCTTCTCCTTGATGTTTGCTTCGGGCTGTAGTTGCAGAGAGGATGTTGGAATAACCTAGTTGATTGATTTTTATGTTCTTCTGGATGGAATTACTATTAGAGCAGTCCCTTTTAGGTGAGGATAACATTTGTGTATGTTCTATTTGTACAAAGGTTTTTTGGGGGGGCTATTCTTTGCCATAGTAATTGAATAGATACCAGCCAGAAAACTCTTTTCAGCCTCCTCTTCCCAGTAATTTCCCCCACTACAATGCATCAAAGTAAAACCATTGAGTGATTTGTCAAATGCGACATCCATGATTGGTACCAGGATTCAGACTCTGTTCCCAGTCTGATAAGTCTGTTCTTAAACCACTGGGCCGTGATTGCTTCACAGAAACTATCAAAACCATTTTTAAAATACCTAAAGAATCAAACAGAAGGACTCCAACATCAAGCACTTGTGGATATGTAAAATTTAGATTACCTATTCAGTGTTAAGTCACGTGCATACAGTCCTTGCTAATAAAATCACAGGTATTATGGGGGTTTTGGTCCTTCTGCATCATTCAGTGCACAGTATAAACATGTAAATCCGTGAAGGAGATGAAGTCCTGAAAATACGTGTTCTGTGTTTATTATTTTTATTGTTCATTGTGTGACCCTATTTCTATTAGTTACTGTCCCAGTATTTGTACTGAATTTAGGATGTTACCAGGTCCTTCAGAAACCAATATAAACTGTTTTTATCAAATGCTTGCAATGGAGTGAAGATACACTTTGTGTGCCTTTGCATGAGCTCTCTGGCGTAGTGCAGTGATTTAGTTGTTTGAGCAATTGTCTGGGTTTTCAGGCCTGTGGCTCTCACCCTCACGTTTTTCCATGACTTGAGGAGTACGATATTACTCTTATTATTGGGGGAGGGATTGGGGAAAAGGGGCTCAATCCCAGGTTCCCAGGTGAGTGTATTACAGTTGACTTTCCTTTCTGCAGCTCCTGCAGTCCTCATAATCTTCCCATTCCCTCTGCTCCCCAGCTGGATCTCTCTTCTCTTTGTTTGTCCTCTCCTGGCTCAAGCACCATTGTGAAACATGATGGATGCTGTAAGATTAATAGCGTGTGATTAAACATTTACAAACTGAGTTTTTTCACAGACATAGCAAAAGGCATATCCTTCAAATCTCTTGTGCCAAAGTGGGGGTCCTGGGCTAGTAAAAAAAAGCTACCTGATACTTATATTGAGAAACACATGGATTTTTTTTTCCACAGTGCAGCTTCTGGTAGATATCCATCAGAGGAAAAACTTACTACAAACCCTTTACTTGACCACATTACTGAAAAGGATATTTTATAGTAATAAAGCTTGGATTGCCCTGCATGTAGTTATGGCTCACTTTGTGTGACACATTGGCTGGCTTGCTAGTTTTGGAGATTGCATTTATTTTTTGAACACTGGGAAAGGCAAATCTGGAAGCCATGCAGGATGTTTGATGGGACAGTTTGCATCTTTTTATCTGGAAAGATTCTCCAGTTCAGCTGTTTCACAGTGGTGCTGGTGTTTTAGCCTGTGCAACATGCTGAAAAGTTGAGGCGCCCCTGTGTGTGTATGGAGTTCTTACCTAAAGTGTTCAACAATAAAAATAATGAATGTGGCTATGCCAAGTAAGCATATGCTAAGTACAAGACTAACAGCAAGTTTAAACTCTATACTGAGAATGGTACCTGAAAGAAATGTTGCAGTGAAAAAGAATCTATTCTGGAACCTACTAAAAAAACAACAAATGATGCTTTGAAGATTGTATCATCAAAATGAATTATTAGGTGAATTCAGTACACAAACTACAAGAATAATGTGAATTAAAATAGCTCAGAACACATTATGTGCAGAGGGAGTTAGAAGTTAAAGTAAACCAAGCAGAAGTGGGAATTGAAGGTGTCCTGCTTTTCAACATAATTTAAAATTCAGTCATCCAAGAGTAAAAATGAGCAATTTGTATGTCATAAAACCTAAGAGTTTTTATTTAAGTATTCCTGAAGGGCCAGAGCTGTGTGACCTGTGTTGTTATTCTGTCAATAAATACTCAAACAACTTAGTGTGTCACCTTGATGGTGCTTGCAGTTTTCCCTGCCCCCGCCCCTGGTTTTTTTTTTGGGGTTGTAACCCCATGAAGAGGGGAATTGTCGATCTGGATTTTTGAAGCTGAACTTCAAAACTGTTCATTTATATGACTTTATTATACACAGGCACATCAAGCAGGGTTTGAAATGTTAAAATTATGTAAAATTCAGAAACGTACCTTTTGTTTTTCAAAAATGCGAAAGCAGTAGACATCCATACTTTTGTGCACGTCCATCTTATCTGTCTTCCTCTGTAGTCTGTTAATTGTGTTGTAACCTTTAGGGTATAGATTATGGGATGCATTTGCTGCCACTGATGAACAGACTGAATAACTGTTCTCAACAGTCACTTGTACTATTAAAATGTCTCTCTCCATTCCCTTGAGCATATGATTTCACAGTGTCTGATGGCTTTGTGAAGGAGCTGCTACTAGTGGAAAGCCCTGGGATGGAAAAAAATGGCATCTGGGTGTGGAGCTGCTAGAACAGTTGCAGAGTTTAAGTAGGCAATATCCATTCCCCTGCATTAATTGTAATGGTTTACTGATGCTCATTAATATGCCACTTTTATTACCGAGACACATGGTTGTACTTTTTCCTGACACCCATTATTCCTCCCTCTGAACAGAACAAAGGAAACAATAGTCATCTGATATTGCCATGACATTCGTTATTTCCCAATAAAAGATGGAGGCAATCAAATCAGTCCTGCATGCACCGTGCAGTGTTCCCTTAGCCTTTGGAAAGAGGCAAGTGAGACAATTGTTAATGTGGTAATTTTACACCTGACTGAGCAAGGTATGTGTCTAACTAAAAGTAAGTGATTGACTTCAGTGAGACTACTTACATAATTAGGTACTTAGTTTGTTAGTTCCGTGCTGAATATGCTTTGCTGTGTTTATATCATGCATACAATAAACACAGACAAACAAGCGTTCATCTTCCGCTGTGGGTATCAAGGGCAGGTTGCATTCATCATTTCTGAAGAGAGAACTGAATAGTCAAATCCACCTATTGCTTATCTTTGAATCCCTGGCAGATAGAGTGAGCTTAGAAGAAGATTTAGAAACTAATTTTCAGTGACATCACAGAGAAGTAGTTGAAGCCAAAATAAAAATGAGTGGGAATCTATTAGTAATTGCTAATGGTTATTGCCAAGTGATTTTTAGTGCTGCATTATTTATTTATACTTCTACTGCTGTAAAGGCCCTGAAATTCAGAAATAGCTCAGATGTTGAGGTTTCATCCACTCAGTATTTGTGCCCCTTGCATTAAATGTTCATCAGATGAAAGTAAAAGGATCAAATAAGCACCTGCACACAGCTGGAGTAGAGAACAGGCAATATATTTACCATCTTACAGCCACTTGCTGTAACCACTAACCCCGAGGAAACATGATCTGTACCTCAAAGGGCTTTGAATTTTGGATGAGAGCAGTCTGTAGTGTTGAACTGTAGTTATAATACTGGTTGCTGAATGACACTGTCACTGTATGTCATAATTGCCATGGAAAGTGAGTATGGACTGCTCCAGATGCACCCATTGTGGGTTCCTGATGCAGCAACCAGCCAGCAGCACAGCAGCCCTCCTGCCCTGGAAGACATCTAGGGTGGATAGAACCCACAGTCACGGACTAAATGACCTCAACAGACATCTTGGAGGGATGGCCATTGAGTACAGAAATGATACCCATTATTTTGTGTGTATCTTATCTATCTATCTATCTATCTATCTATCTATCTATCCA
Source organism: Aphelocoma coerulescens (assembly GCF_041296385.1). Taxonomy (NCBI): domain Eukaryota; kingdom Metazoa; phylum Chordata; class Aves; order Passeriformes; family Corvidae; genus Aphelocoma; species Aphelocoma coerulescens. The sequence goes on from NC_091019.1 coordinate 6,568,548, forward strand.
TCTATCTACCTATCTATCTATTTCTAATTAGAAGGTGTAGGATACGGGCTTGACATGGATGGTATAGAGTAAGAGCTGGTTAATATCCTGATTCTAGCCAGGACAGGATTAATTTTTACAGTGGCCAGGAGGGGCCTTGGTTAGGACATGGAGGTTATTTCATACTAGCTCACATCGTTTCCCAGGAATGGGGGAAGGGGTCCCTTCTGGGTTGCACAGTGGGACCTTGCAGTTGGGTTTTCCACAGGGGTGAGCACTCACGTATGAGTTGTTTGTTGTACCCTCTTCTATTAATATTGTTGCTGCTACTGTTAATTTTCTTATCTTATTGCTGTTTCTAGTAAATTGTTCTTGTTTCAATCCGTGATCCTTGCCTTTTGTGCCTCCAGTCCTCTTCTCCATCCTGCCACAGAGGGAGAGTGAGTGAGCAGCATGTGATTTTGAGTGTTTCAGTGGAAACACTCAATTGGGGCATGCCATTCCTAAACCATGATTAAAACTATGGAATAGCATTTTTAGATGTAGTTACCTAAATTCTGTCCACATGGCATTTGAGGCATGCAGGTGTTTGTTTTGTTTTGTTTTTTAATTTTCCCTCCATTGTTTTCCTTTGTGTATTACTTCTGTCAGCATTCCTATTGGTTTGGTTGTCTACTGGGGAGAATTACACCTCGTGACAGAGTAAGTTATGCCTAATATATGAAATTTGTTGCATGAACAAAAGGGTAATTACCTGTCACTGATAAAGGCAGATGTTAGAAATTTGTAAGCAGTGTTTCTTTGCACCTCATACTTGAAACTGAAGATTGCACATTAAACAGAAATACGATACATATCCTGAAATACGATTTCAGGTACTTCTATGATGTGTTTCTAAGCTCTGAACTGCATTTTTTGTATGTGCTTCAAAGTCTTTTATATTGCTGTGTTCCAGCAGTTGGTGAGAAATATGCTGGCCTTCAGTGCAAATAAACTGCACTGTAGACTGTGACTAAGCTTAATGTTAGCAGATGTGGTATTTTCATCTGGATATAGTTATTTAATTGTTATTTAAACCTTTATGTTCTTTCTAACACCATGACCCTGATAAACCTCATTAATTATCTCCTAGGTCATACCAGCTGGGTCCAGTCAGGCTCCATCTCTTCTAGACAGGCATGCTAGGCACATGTTAATGAGGTAATACATGAGGACAGTCTTCTTTTGTCTTAAAAATTACATTTGGCAGATAAGATGTCAAACTGTTACAAGAGCTTAACCTGTTACTTCTCATTAAACTTTGCAGGTATCCTGAGAAAAAGTATCTTCATCAAAAATTTGTTCATACCACTTAAAGAATGCATGTACTCTTTTGACACTTCCCACCGTTTATTTGGAGCATGCTGCAGTGCTGAAATGCTCTGCAGGACTGATTGCTCTGGAGTGTCATAGGTTGCATCCATGGGTCTCGTATTAGCAGCTTCAACATACAGTAAAAGCAACATTTATCTGCACTTAGCTGTGCCATTTAAGCACTTCTCTCATCCACAGACTGACTGCTGCACAAGGATGAAAATTTAAGGGAAGTTATTTTAATCCTACAGCTGGAAACATACTAGTTTATAAAACATGGAATAGATGGAGGATGCTGAGGTTGGTGCCTGTGCAGGCAATTATTCACATTTGTGTGGATGGTGACATTTGTTCATGGGGACTGTTGAACACACATTCAGAGGCTTTAATGTGGCCTTTTTAGTGTGTGCAGTGATAAATGGCTGTAGATGTGGAAATGTCAGAAAAGTATGTGGTCTTACTAGAAAGGAGGAAAGTAAAAACTTTCATGCAATGATATTTGGATTCCACTTAGACTCACCAAAGAGGTAGGTTGTAAGGGCCCCTAAGGATCATCCCATTCCAACCCCTTGCCATGGGCAGGGACACCTTCCACAGATCAGGTTGCTCCAGGCCCCATCCAGCCTGGCCTTGAACATTTCCAGGGATGGGGCATCCACAGCTTCTCTGGACAGCCTGTGCCAGGGCCTCACTATGATCTAACAAGAATGAAAAAAAAGGCTTCACTGCCTTCAGTGTCATATCTTGCTGTTAGCTCTTTGCTACTTAAAACAAAGGGTCATATCTGAAGGTCCATTTCTTTGCATTTAGTAACCTGCAGTTAATATAACACTCTCTGTCATGTTTCCACTATTACTTTTATGCAATTAAGATTCCAATGTAATTGCCAGAATTATTGTTGAACCCAGCTTACCCACCTTTTCATGAAAGTCCCCTGTTAAATCATCAGCTTTATTCAGTCATGTTAGGTATTTCTCATTAAACCATAATAATGTGAGCTCTTTTCCAGTAAGTCAGGTGAGACTTTGTCATGAATGTATGATATTATATTGGTGATAGATCAAATAAAAATATCTTCTGCTAGCAGGGTTATTTGCATTTCACTCGTGATGTTGAGTAGCTGCCATGAAATCTCTTCTCTTTTTATTGCCTTATTTCAAGGATGCAGGGAAGTGAGTACTGGGTATAAAATGACGTGAAGACAAATAGATCTTGTAAGTTTTAACCAACACAAACCTTAATGTGATGTTTGTTTTCCAAGCCCAAAGTCAGTGCAGGCATTTGGAAGGTTCAGATCTGATCCTCAGCAGATATGGATCATATTTATTAATCTCATAATGTAGTTTTGCATTTAAACAATGATAAAATAAGCATTTATTAATGTCTTCTTTTTATTTTTCACTGAGGCATTTGCTATGCTTGTATAGATATGATACATTGATAACATTCTGTGGAATTTGTGTTAGGACAAATTTTCCAAAACTGACACCAGTTTTTGTGGTGGTGTTTGTAGAATTCTAGGATCATTTAGGTTGGAAAACGCCCTTAAGACCATTGAGTCCAACCCTATGTGGTTGCAGTGAGGGTGATACTGAACCTACCTGGCTTATGAATGCAGCCACATGGATGGGCTGCCTTTGTGTTCATCCATCTTTTCTGTGTTACTCCTTTCATATCCGGGCTGTGGGAGTTCTGCCCTGGCATGGCGTACTGCTGAGCTGCTTGGTCCCGGGATGCTTTTGTTTAATGTGATCAATATTGACTTGATAAATATACAGGGAAGGGAGAATCGAGCAGGTTCAGAGCAACTCAGGAGTCTCACCCATGCTCCACTCTGAGCTTAGTGAGTCAGTCGGATCGGTCAGGTCAAAGCTCTGTGCTCTCCCCTGCAGGAGCCTCCGTGGGGCGGCTCAGCGCCTCTGAACACAGAATGCTTTTCCATACACAGAAGCATTGGGACTATATTTTGTACAAATCATTGTCAGTGTCTTGGAGCACCAGTTACTAAGGGCATGGCAACGAGTGTGTTACTAATGCCTGTCCCTGCCTGCAGCCATCGATGTGGCATGAGGGCTGGTGAGAAGCAGAAGAGAGGGTGATTCAAGGAAACAACACAATGCAATTGTCTGTTTCCCTTCTTATCTCATCTCTTCCTTTCTGATTTTCATGACAGAGACAGTGGACAGGCCCTAGCCCTTGGAGTTATTTTGGGTTGTCTGTACCAACATTTTTTTCTTCTTCCAAATTGCTGCCATCATTTCTCAGGAGCCGCTGCTGAAAGGGCAGGACCTGTGGACTGTCCTGAGGGTATCCTTTATACTGGTTGATGGAACAGCCAGTTAGCTGAGTCGTAGAGCAAGGGCTTTGGGTTTGCTCTGCCACAAAATGAAATACATTAATGTATCTTAGTGCATTTTTCTTAAAGAAGCATATTAAGGTCACTTTTTCTCCTAAGTCTGCCAGCTGGCAACATGAAATGTTACTTTACCACCAGGACAGCATTTCTTCTTCTGTCATCTGATGCTGGGGGTTAGTCATGCTTTTCAGCTGCTTGGGTAGAAGGATACCTCAATGTATTTGGTTTATTGATTTTTGAAAAATACATGCTGTGAAATTAAATGAATAGTTAAATATTAAACTGTTAGGAAGAAATGTCCCTTTAGTGTCTCTTAGATTAGAATTTATCAGGCAAAATGCTTCCAATTCTGAATTCAGCATACCACCACACAGACTAAATAGACAATTATTTTCAAATGTTTTTTTTTAATTTGCTAGTTGATCTAGTGTGAACAAAATCTATATTGACAGTCCTAAAGGCAGAATTCCTCAACTTGGTTTATATATAGTGTAACATTGACAGTAAGAAGGGAAAGCGCTGTTCCCTTGGCAAGGGGCAGGCTGTAAACTCCAGGAGGTGAATCTTCAATGACCAGCTGCACACTTAGGAAATATGGTCAATTATTTTTCCTTTTATTTTTTCTAATTTTTTTACTGGGCCAAGGAGTACTGGGATATATGGATTACTTTACTTCTGCAGTCTGTTTTAATGTTAGTATCTTTGTCTTCCAATCTACATGAACCTTTGTCTATTTCATGCATTTTGATCTTTGGTTCTTCACTCTCTTTCCGAATGAGAAACTTGTGAATATTTGCTTGGAAATTTACATTCCAGAATTCTTTGCCACAAAAGTTGGTCATAGAATGTAAATTTTACACATTCAAGAAATACATTTTTCTCTTATGCTGATTATTTCTTTTTCAACATTAGAAGCATCTCTAATTGTGAACTTTAAATAGGAGTACAAGTGTGGCCAGCTTGTACAGTGAGAAAATGTTTAATTTCCAATTAAGTAGTGGGGCAGCAGTGCCTTGGGGGCAAAAAGGCAAGAGGGGAGAGGAATTTGTCGGTGGTATTTGCTGACTGGGTGACTATTAGCAATAGGAAATACTGAAATTTAATTAGAGTTTCTGATCTGGAACAGTGTATTAGGTTTAATTATGTCTGGAAGTCTAATATTTTACACTTTTTCTTTTAATTAAAATGCATGAGTGTAAGTAGAAAGCTTTTAAGTTTTACAGTCTGGGAAGACCAAGAGCGGGAGATAACTACATTGTCTACATAATGCCATATTAAAAAAAAAAGCAAAACCAAACAAACCAGTGGTAAAAGCTGAGGAAGCTGGAATAAAGGTGAGCTTAAATATCTGACCTGTAAGAATTGAAATGAATTTTAATAGTGGACAAAGCTAGGCTTCTTGGCAGGACTCCAGCCAATATCTGTGCGATCCAATATGTAGCAATTCATCCTAATCCTGAGTTGTCATGGGGTCACACCATGCTGTTGATTGTCCTATCTTTGATGTCAAACATGAACATTGAAGATCCAATATGGAGAACATTTGGAGTCATACAAATGTTGTCCCTGAGTGTCCTGGGGAAATTTGAGTTGCTATGTAGCACTGATGAGCTCTGGTGACCTATATATATAGATGAAATTATTCCTCTGCTAGTATTTTACAGTATGATACCAGGTTTAGCAGTGTTACAGAGTAAGATGCTGTGTGAGATAAAGCAGATGATATAAAGCGCACAAATTAAGAGTGAAAAGGAAGAAATAATATAGGGAAATGCACACTTAGATTGATGAAAGTTCTATTAAGGTTACTCTAATTACTCTTGGTAAGAAAATACAGTAATAAAGATAACATACACTACAGTATGAGCTTAAGTGATGAGCCTCAGCATTCATTCTTACATTTTAATCTCTCCTGAATGGAGTTTTCCACTCCAGCATGGCCGATGGTGGTGATAGATGCAGACCATTTCAGCAATCCTCTCTGTTTTGACAGCTCTACTCACTCATCTGTGGCACTCAGACCACTGGGATAGATCTCCCCGGGGTTAGTTCTTTATCTCGGCAGATTTTCCCTCTCAAGTGATGCTTTTGTTTTATGTTGTGAGAGGTTGTGTTTATTCCTCCTTGGAGTCTGGATGAAAACGGCACAAATCCAGTAGCTCGTCACATAAACCAAGTTCAGCTTCTTCTTTTTTCTGTTTCTGACCTTCAAGTGGTAGAAGGTCTGTGTTTAGGACAGGTCAGGATTTTGAGTTGCATGAAGGTGCAATAATACATATTTTATTCGGAAAAAAAATCCAGAAACAGAGCATGAGGCGGGATTGTAAGCATTTTAGCTGCATTAATACAGCTGGTGGAGTTGGGTAGGAAACGGAAGTGTGGAGGAGGAGAGCAAATACAAGCAAGCTATCAGGAGGTAATGAGAAATGGCTGATGTGCCTGTAGGTTTGTGAGGGGCTTTCTTCAGTTGTGGGAAACATGTGGAAGAGAGCCATGCACTACTGGGGGAAACTGATAAGCCCTAACACCATGGTATACTTTAGAGATCTCTGTGCTTCTGAATCTCTGCACTGTTATTTTTATACTGGCTGTCTCCCTGCGGTCATGAAATGCCATTCTTAATTGCAAGTACCTAAGAGTAGTTTCATATACTCCACAGAGGCTATGCTGATAAAACTTGTGTTGGATTAAAAGTCTGTGTGTTATAGGGACATGTGGGAAGAGAATAAAGGCCAGAGAACAACAACAAGATCGTCCTGGGAGCATGGAAGTAAATTAGTAGTTTTATTAATGTTCAGGATCTCTCTTTGGGTTTGGCTTGGACAGCAGCAGTCTGTGCATCTCTGGAGAGCAGGACAAGCACATGGAAACAAAAGGTGGTTGTTTGGAAGTGCAGGTATTGTTTTGCAGATGACTGCTGAAAAATAAGTAGAGCCAGTATTTATAAACCCTGAATTTTAGTGATAGTAATATAAACTAACTTTAGGACCTTATTGCTTCCTGTGTGTTGGGGTTTTGGGAGCTCCCCTTCTGTTCTTTTTTTTCTCCTGAGGAATTTTTCCCATATGGGGTGACAAATTGCTGGGTGCTTGGGAGAAACAAAAGACCAGGCCACAGAGGGAGGGGTCCAACTGGCTACTCTTTTTTCACCTGGGCTTGTGGGGGTAGTTCTCAGTGTTCGGACAGAGAGAGAGGCTGGAAGGAATTTGTCAGCACTGCAGGCTTTTGGGTTTTTTTTCGGCTGCCTTCCTTCTACCAGAGAAACCCTGGGATTCCCAAGCCTGCCTTTCTCTGCCCCGCTGGGAGCCGGGTTCCGGCCGCTCTGCTGCCGCCGTTGCTTTGAACCTTCGCCACTCTGTAGCCCTGCACCTCCTGCCTGCTGAAACCTCCAGGGGTTCCCATTGCAGCTCTGGAGTTCGATACATCTTGTCTGCCACCCGGGATTTGTGCTTGTCCCTGCTGTTCCAGCCTGCTGTTCCCGAGGGTCCGGTCAGACACCGGGATCGGCTGCCCAGGGGTTTGTGAAGCTTTTGTTCCATCCCTTCCCGGGATCCCAGGGCACCTGTGCCGCCTGCTCCCTGAGCTCGCTCCGGAGCGCCCCCTGCAGCCGCGGGGGAACCATGGCACCTGCCCTGCTCACCGGGAGCTGCCAGCGCCCCTGCCGGCTGCGAGCGGAACTGCACCCGAGGGGAAACGGCCTGACAGCCGAGAAGGCTGGGACTGGGTTTGTGTTTGCTGTTACTGTCATAGTTATTGTTGTTGTTTGTTTAACTTGTTATACACATATATATATAATAGTAAAGAACTGTTACTCCTGTTCCTCATATCTTTGCCTGAAAGCCCCTTGATTTCAAAATTGTAATAATTCGGAGGGAAGGGGGTTGCATTTTTTTTTCATTTCAAGGGAGACTCCTGCCTTCCTTGGCAGACTCCTGTCTTTCAAACTGAGATACTGTGTTTTCTTGGTTTAAATTGCATTTGAATATCATAGTACAGCAAATAGCAGTCCAGGAGTTTGTGGGGAAAAAAGGAAAAAAGGGAAAAAAACTCAGCTGAATTTATGGCAGTTACATGTTTATAAAGTGCAGTGATTTCTACATCCTCCTGTTGCAACAATCACCTGAAGAGTAAGGTCTTGAGGATCACCAAAATTGGACCTAGGATAAGTTTTTTATTGAGAGGCTTGCAATTGTTTAAAGTTTCTTCGTGGATCTGGGCTTTGTTTCAGAGTCATTCTTGTCATCTTTACCAGTGCAGAGTGTCTTTGTGTCTTTGTCTAGCAGCTGTAAATGGGGAATAACTTATGCTTGCATTATGTAAGATAATTATGTTTCACGCACAAAAATTGGTAGAAAAGCTTACACATGGTGGTGACAGCACCACCCGCTGCAGTACAAAAGATGTTTCTTTTTTTAAAACTCAGTCATTGTATCCTACAATGATTTAAATGTGTTACAGCAAGGTTAAAACTTTGTCCTTGATAATGTCCATAACTCAAAGCTTTCTTGTAATAGTATCATATTGCTGGAGAAATGATGCCCGTTTGTAGCATCAGGGTCTCATATATGTTTACAGACTGTGCTCTATATCTTTTTCATTTTAGAAAGTCAGGTGCAGATAAAAAAGTACCTTAGCTGAAGATGTTGTTAGTGAGTTAATTACTAAAATCAACATAAAGATAGATCCAGCCACACTTGTAGTGCAGGCATGTATCAGTTTTGTATTATTGTGGGGTTTTGTGTTGGGTTTTTTTCCTCTTGATAAGGGGTACTGCTCAGTCTGTTTGTAGAATCATAGAATGGTTTGGGTTGGAAGGGACTTTAAAACATGATCTATCTCCAAGCCCCTGCCATGGGCAGTGACACCTTTCACTAGACCAGGTTGCTCAGAGCTCCATCCAGCCTGACCTTGAACACCTCCAAGGATGAGACATCCTCAACTTCTCCAGGCAACTTGTTCCAGTGCCTTACCATCCTCACAGTAAAAAATGTCTTCCTAATACCTGATGTAAATCCAAGCCATCCGCCCTTGTCCTGTCACACCATGCTCTTGTAAAAAGTCTCTCTCCATCTTTCTTGTAGGCTCTGTTGAGGTGCTGGAGGCCACAATTAGGTCATCCCTAAGCCTTTTCTTCTCCAGACTGAAAAATCCCAATTCTCTCAGCCTTCCCTCACAGGAGGGGTGCTGCATTACCTTGGTGTCCCACTTCTGGACTCACTCCAACAGCTCCATGTCCTTCCTGTGCTGGGGTTGCAGAGCTGGATGCAGCACTGCAGGTGGGAGCTCACCAGAGTAGAGGAGCAGAATCCCCTCCCTCTACTGCTGCCCATGGGGCTTTGGATGCAGCCCAGGACATGGGTGGCTTTCTGGGCTGCACTTGCACATTCCCAGCTCATGTCCAGCCTGTCACTCACCAGCACCCCCAAATCCTTCTCAGCAGGGCTACTCTGGATCTGTTCATCCTCAGCCAGGATTGACCCAAGGGCTAACCTGACCCAAGTGCAGCACTGGCACTTGGTCTTGTTTAACCTCATGAGATTCCCATGAGCCCACTTCTTGAGCTTTTCCAGGTCCCTCTGGATGCCATCCCATCCTTCAAGTGTGTCGCTGCACCCTCAGCTGCTGACATCTGCGAACTTGCTGAGGTTGCACTCATTCCCTTCATCTGTGTCTTTAATGAAGATATTAAATAACACTGGTCCTGATATGGGCCCCTGGGGGACACCACTTGTCACTGATGTCTGTAGGGACTCTGAGCCATTGACCACAACCTTCTGGATGTTACTGTACAGCCACTTTTTTATCCATCTGACAGTTCATACATCAAATCCCATCTCTCTCCAATTTCGGATGTTGTGGAGGACTGTGTCAAAGGCTTTACAGAAGTCCAGAAAAATGGCATCTGTAGCCTTTCTCTTGTGCACTGAGGTAGCCACCCCGTCATAGAAGGCCACTGGGTTGGTCAGACAGGACTGGTGCTTGGTGAGGCTGTGCTGGCTGTCTCAAATCACCTCCCTGTCCTCCATGTGCCTCAGCATCTGTTCCATGAAGGAAGATCTGTTCCATGACCTTCCCAGCACAGAAGTGAGATGGACAAGTCAGTAGTTCCCAGGGTCTTCCTCTCTATCCTTTTTAAAGATGGGTCCAGTCACCTGGGACTTCACCTGACTCCATGACTTTCCAAATATTATGGAGAGTAGCTTGGCAGCTACATCAACCAATTCTCTCAGGACTCTGGGGGGCATCTCACTGGCTCCCACAGACTTATGTATATTCAGGTTCCTCAGGTGCTCCTGAACCTGATCTTTACTTAGAGTGGGAAGCACTTTGCTCCCCCAGTCCCCATCCTGCTGTCCATCCACTTGAAAGGTGTGGGAACAGAGGGGTGCCATTGAAGAATGAGGCAAAAAAGTTGTTGAGTACATCACCCTTCTCCTCATCTGGAACTTCGAAGTTGAACTACCCCTTTTTCCTCCTGTTTTTGCAATACCTGTTTTGCTTAGTCACCTATTATCCTGATTTTATGTGTTCGTAGCTGTGTTTATTGTAGATTATAAATTCCTAATAATAGAAAATATATTCAGTTTCTCTGTGAAGAGATTTTTGCCTTGAAATTTACTTAGGTATTACTGCATGCCAATACACATGAATTGGAAAGATTGATTTTTGATAGCAGCAGTTTTTATTGGTGGTGAACTCTATATGGAATTGAAAAAGAACAGTAGACTTCTGTTGTCTATCAGCAGCATGACAGTAATGTTAAAAAGCAATCTCTATCGACAAACGATGCTGTAGGAACAAAACTTTGTACTCAATAGAATAGCCAGAGATCTGCCGGGATGAACCACGCTTCTCATAGAGATATGATGGAACTCCATTTATTCTACTGTCAGACCCATAGTTAATTCCTCAAGCACGCATAAGCAAGCTCCATACTATTGGGTTGCAGCTGCTGTTCACGTGGCCTTTAATAGCAAGTGACTGGTTACAGATTCATATGCACGTGACTAACTAACGTAAGTCTATCTCTTTCTATGGTCAGCATCCCCCTCCTCAACATCCTGTCGGCTTGCCACATCAGCATTGCTCTTCTCTTTTTTCCCTAGTCAAGGACAGTTCACTAATATAGCTTGGATTGTGCACGTACACATGTCCCTGTTCACTCAGCCATTTCTCTACAATCCCCCTTTTTCTTCTTGCACAAGCCAAAAGCCCGATGAACAACTTTCTCTAAAGCTTTCCGTATGCACCCAAAACCACAACAAATTATTATTGCTACAATTACTAGTGTAGCTAGCAGACGTAATCCTTCTTGAATCAGGTTTCCAAACCACCCTGTCAGACCGAGTGAGGACAGCCACTCAGAGAAGCTGTCTGTATGGACCTGTATCTTTTGAAAAGCATCCTGCAGTTCTGAGAGCTGTCAATGGATACTTTGGGAATGGTCTGACAGGTTCATACAGCACATATCTTCAAACTCTTTGCAACCATGGCCGTGAGCTAGCAATAAAAAATCAATCGCAGCTTGATTTTGTAGTACAGCAGGCCTAATGCTATCTACATCAATTAAAAGCTCATTTAATATATGGGAAGTCCTATTAAATTCCTTTTCTGACCAACAGGCCAACTTTTTCAGATTGTTATAGCCATGAGCTGCAGCACCCCCTGGGTTAAAAATAGCCAATGGTATAAACGCACTCAAACTCATAATGTTTACCTTATCGTTACAATCTTTATCAAATGTGGAAACACTACGCTGGTATCTATTTTGCATCCCATTTTTCCAACTTTCTGATGCTGTAATGTTTTTCCATGCTCGTATAGAAGGGGCAAACATAGTTAGCTTTCCCAGGTAGCAAGGACCCCCAATCGCACTATGCTGAATCCCATTCCATGCTCTATCTCCGCATATCAAAAACACTCCAGGAGATAAAATCTTTCCTCTGGTTGCATCAATATACTCAGCTCCTCCCAACGTGGCCGGCACGTTCCAGCCTCCAATGGAGTGTCCTGATACGTTCTGTTTCCATGGAAAGGAGGCCATGCCCTGTCGTGCCTGGTAGTCCTCCCAGGGATCTCCAAAGAAGAAAAGCCCAGACCCATTGGCATATTGCATTGGAGGCACCACATTGGAACAGTTGGTCCTTGGTGTTATGTTAACAAGTGTACTGGGAAAGAGGGACCCATAAAGCTGTAGCTCTTGAAAGAGGCAAGGTTGCATTTTTTGTTAAATTGGCAATAATACGGGTTTGCTGCAAGGAGTGACGATAACTAGACCATCAACCTAAGCACTCGCCCTGGTTTCTTTTGCTTTGCATTTGTTGCTCCACTTCCTCATTGATTTTCCCTATATCTGTCACCCATTTTTGAAACATGTCTTCGAGTGAGATCCATGGCACGCCAATTAGACACGTGCGAAATGGATCTGGTGCCGACCCCATGGCCAGACAGAAGTCTGTCTGGTTCGCCTGGTGAACCCATGTTACCCACATGTTTTTTCTTTCTGACACTGAAGTTATCACAGCTTTACTCAGGGTGAAAGTACTTGAGAGGAGGAGCCACATGTAGGGCACCATGCCTGGGTTACAGTGGTCTTTTTACTCACTTGCAGACGTCTGATGGCTTCCTTCCCTGCCCACACTTCCAAGCTTAGTAAAAACTCGTGTGTATCCCTAAATGAGCTAACTCTAATCTGTTGTGGTGGAATTCCGAGCACGATAGACGCACACTGCCTAAAACTTCTTGTCTCAGGCACTTGATAACATTCTCGGCATAAACTACCTCGCTCATCTACGTTCCAAGTTCCCTCAGTAAGCTGTTCCCCACAGCCCCCACAGCATAAGCACAAGCTATTATAACAGTGTAAACAATTTCTGTGGCGATTAGCATGCACACTCGGTGACTGTTCCCAGACTCTGAGTGGTTGTCCAAATGTGAGGTTGTCAGCCACCAAGCGAAGGTTCCCTTCCCAAAGGTTGGGAACATCTGCTGTACATGCCACGTCCTGGCTCAAAGTCGGGGGGTGGAGCGGAGGGCTCGACTTCAGCCCATTCCTGTAGCTGCAGGGCTGTCTGGGCCACACTCTTTTGGGACTCAATGGGACCCTGTTGTGGTTTCTGCTTTCAATTGAGCTTTTCTTCCATAGAAGACAGAGCACAGTCAAAGTGTTGTTTCATTTGATGCATTGCCTCTACTACTTGATGAGCCCATCTTTCCAAGGCTTGTGGGTTCACACAAGATCCTGGGGGATGAGCACGTAGCTCATTTGTCGCCTCTGTCATTGGTATGTCATCATCTGGCAGAGGAACAGTCTGTGGCTCCGGCCGAAAAGCAGTCTGTGGCTCTGGCAGGGAAACAGTCTGTGGCAGAGAAACAGGCTGTGGCAGAGAAACAGGCTGTGGTCTGGGATGAATCTCTGCTGGCAGCGGAGGTGGAGGGGGCAGGCAAGCAGGGTAGAGGCGCTGCTGACAAGAAGGACTGCCCGCTGCTCCGCCCATTGACTGGTCGACTGCAACTTCTGTGTTTGCCTTCAGTTTGCTCTGAGGCACGGTGGTGGTAACTTCCTCTTTTGGCTCTGATTGCAAGAGCTCTTTCTCCTGCTCCTGCAGGAGCTCACTGACAGTCTCAAAGTGCTTTTCTGTTTTCTGCCCCTCTATCGCGCTCGGGCTTTTAAACAGTCCACTCAACTCTCTGCGCTGCGTAGTTCGGGCAGGAGCGACAACTCCAGCCAGTGTTGCAATTGCCTCCACTGCAGCTGCAGCTACTTTTGACTCAGCTTGCATGTTTTTCAAGGCATTTATAACAGTTCTCCAGGTGGGCCCTAAGTTTGTAATTTCTTTCCCTTTTCCCTGGATAGTACAGTCCCAGAGGTGATCCCCTACTTCCCTCCACTCGGCTGCATCAAAGAGGAGGGGGAGAACTCGCAAATGTCCATGCTCCCATGCCCATAAAATGAGCTTATTTAGATTCTTTTCCTTGACCTCCTCCCCTTGCTTAGCAAGGATACTGAGGAGTAATTTCTGTCCTGCCACAAACTAAATCCTTGCTAGCAAGGTATCACAGGGGGAAGGTAGCGACCCTTCTTACCAGCCTGACCGACATCCTTTGACTCACGGTCGACACTCTCCGCCCGCAGTATCTCTGTCGCTCGTCGTCGTCACCCTCCTTTCAGCGAGCGTATCTTCCTCTGAGGAATGCTCCCTGGTTGGGCACCAGAAATAGCCAGAGATCTGCCGGGATGAACCACGCTTCTCATAGAGATATGATGGAACTCCATTTATTCTACTGTCAGACCCATAGTTACACTCTAATTCCTCAAGCACGCATAAGCAAGCTCCATACTATTGGGTTACAGCTGCTGTTCACGTGGCCTTTAATAGCAAGCGATTGGTTACAGATTAATATGCATGCGACTAACGAACATAAGTCTTTCTCTTTCTATGGTCAGCATCCCCCTCCTCAACATCCTGTCGGCTTGCCACATCAGCATTGCTCTTCTCTTTTTTCCCTAGTCAAGGACAGTTCACTAATATAGCTTGGACTATGCATGTACACATGTCCCTGTTCACTCAGCCATTTCTGTACACAATAGGCTCCCTCATTATTGCAACTTCTGCTAAAATAAACAAATACAGAGCACTTCATTGGAAAAGCTTGAGCTGCTCCTGGACTGAGGCAGGTACTTGCAACAGAAAAGTGTGTTGCCTTGGATCGGAGGTACGTTTGTGGCTGCCTTGAATAACAACTTGGGAACTTGGCAGTCGAGAAACATACATGCTCAGTATCTGCGGCTTATATTGTAGTAGCCTGGTTGGTTCCCAGCAGGTTTCACAGGCATCCTGATTTCTGACATTCTTACCCTGTGAACAGCTCTTGTTGGGTGAAATTCTTTATTGCAGTTTTTGGAATGACCAGGAAGCAAAGTGTGTTGAGGTCTGTGAAATTACTGAAGCAGTCTCTAAATGCAAAGTGCTTCCTGGGAATGTTGATGTTCCTGTGCGCCAGAATGAATAGTGCTTATTTCAGCAATGTTAACTGGGCCAAAGCTGCTGTGGGCCTCATACAAGTTTTGGAATTCAGCAGAAGCCTTTGTGGTGAATTAGTCAGGATAGATTGGGGTCTGTTGCAAGGTGTTGTTACTCAATTAGAGGGTAGTACTGAGAACTCAATGTGAAAGCTAGTGGATAGCATGGTAGGTCACCATTCAAAATGCCAAAAAGGCCTCATTAACCTAGGACTTATGGGGGGCTTGGGAGGACTTTCACCCTGAATTCTCCTCCAGGAAGAATTATATGATCTTGTGGATTAATGTAATCATCGACTTTAAATACTGTAATAGCCTAAGAACTCTTAGAAGCTGATTACAGGGATTTTTTCTATAGAGCTGGGGCTTCTAATTTTGAAGTAACATAGAAAGTGAGGTGGGGTTGGTCTACTGCTTTAAGTAAGAGTGAGCTGCTACTGTGAACCAGCTCAGTGAAAGGTGAAGTACTTTTACTAGAAGCAAAGAGGCTTTAATATTGTACAAAAATTCATGTAAGATCTCATTGAAGATACTGTATGTAGTTCTGTCATGTTTGTTCCAGAAAGATGATTTAAAATGGGGAACGTGTTCAGTGATGACTGTGAGGGTGTGGGCAGAAATGCAGAATCTATCTGATAAAAATGGATTAAAGAGAGTTGCTTTTTTTAGCACAACAGTATGAAGCTTATGAAGAGTTGTTTGTACCCTGTACAAATCAGTGAGAAATAAACATCAAGGGAGAAGAAGAAAAGTGTAAAGGACACTGTAGTTACAAGAGCAAATGATACAAAATTTTGAAGAATAAAGCAGCTTGAAAGTAAGAAGATTCCTGAGCATCCAAGGTGTAATAATGCCAGAATTTTTTAATGACTGATTCCGTATATAATTATTTAATAGACAGATCTCAAAGGGGATGAGCCTGGAGATGGCAAAGTGCAGAGATGGGCTGAAAGAATTTGGTGATTTCCTACACTGCCAGTTTTAGCTGTAGCAGCACTTGTGAGCAAAACTTGACATGTTCTGCTTCACTGTGAGCTGTCTGTATATGAGTGGAGGGAGGGGGATCAGCATTAAAAGTCTCTGTGGTGTTAATGAAAGATATTTATGGGTAAGGTCTTACTGCTTTACTGCATCTGTGTGCCCCTGGAAGGGGAGTGGGACATCATCTGCATGAGGTGATACCTGCTGACATCTGGCACCAAGCAGCTTCTCACAGGCCCTGCCACATCCTCTGGCACCATGGAGGAACAAAACCAGCTGTGGTGATGTCCTACTGGTTGGCATCCTCGCCTGGTGGCAGGAGCTGGGGTGATTTGGGCGTGGGAATGATCTGTCCCTGTTGATAGGCACTGTAACTGGATCTGCCCTTGCACATAGAAGTTCTCCATGACTCCCTGGCATGTCATATTTTCTACTTGATGACAAATCAGGTGGTGAGGTGATTGATTGGCCAGACCGAGACAATGCCAAGTATCTGTCAGACCATGACCATGATTCCAAAACACAGGGAAGAGTTTTCTGACACTGATAAGTTATGATGTATTGACTGGGTCAAGGTCTTTCACTAAGGAGGAGGTGCAAAAGAAGTGCTTTTTAGGTAAGCTGTTTTATTTCAAGGTGTTTAAAGACATAATAAAGACATGGTTTGCATTTCAATGAAAAGGATCAAAGCCAGAAAATCTCTATGTGCGTTTAATACTTGGATTATTGAATAAGAAATCCAACCTAGGAGTTAATGCACTGAATCAAAAATGAGAGTGAAACTATTAGGGGAAGCAGTAAATGAAGAGATAAGAACATCAATATCTTATTTCAGGCAGAAGCTAGAAGTTTAGAGATACAGAGGTTTGGTTTCATGGCACAAACAACTGTGCAGGTGAGGGAGCACAAGGACATATATAACAGAACTCTGGCTCTCTCCCCAGAGCGTGCTCTGCCGTGTTTCTGTTCTCTGGTATCATGTCACAACCTTCCCAAAAGTGCCTCCAAGAAACCATCTCGGTGCAGCCAGCACACTGCACACACACACCCCGGACAGCCAGCTAAAACAGTCTGTCAGTGAATGAACAAGAAGAGTTTTCGCATAGGGTTTTACAGGAGAGCTTTAATGCATCCGCACTCGTGCAAGGTTTCAGAGAGGTCCTGGGGGAGAGCAATGGGGGGTCCAGGGTAAGGGAACCAGTAGAGAAACTCTGAGGGCGTATAAGGTGACAAGGGTTGTGGCAGCCAACCAAGCCAACCAGGGGAGCAGAACTGGGGTACATTAACATAACAGAACAGAGCATTCTGGGGGAAGCTCTTCAGTCACCATAAGCTGGAAAGGAACCTAGGACTTATCTCACCATAGGACTCCTTTTCGTTCCTTGTCCAGCAGGCCCACTGGCCTCCACAGTGCTCCTTGTGTTAACTTGGATGTGATCAATGTGATGGTAGTTGTGGTTTGAGGTGCTAGTTTATTGTGCTGTTACCATTTGTGTGTCTGTGGTACAGGATCGGCACATGGATCTCAGTATACAAGTAGATAAATGAAAAATCAAGGAAAAAAATACAAGAAAATGCTTATTGTATTATTTCATTGAAAGAAAGCTCTCAGTGAGAAAAGCCTCGCATATCTACTGATAAAGTCCAACTTTTATGCACAGCATCATATGCAACAGCCTTGAAAGAGAGAAATGAGGGCAAGTGGCCTGTCTGAGAAGAGCTTAAAAACTCAACCAAACAAATCCCCTATACCCTTCCTGCTTGTACATGAAATACCAGTGTGTGGATTGAATTGATGCTTCTCCATGGGAATGTTTATTTTGAACTATATAAAGAGAATCTAAAACCAATATCAAAGTCAGTGACCTGACCTGGATGAGGAAAAATTAAATTCATGTGGAAAAAGTTCTGATCTCACCAGCACATATGTAAATGTTTAGAAATCTATACAGCTCAAGTCAGAGCAGTAAATAAAGATGAGCGTCACAGTCAGCTCTTGTATCATTTAAGCATCTGGTCTACTACTGTCAATGCCAAATTTAGTTCATGTAAAATAGATGTAAATGAATGTCTGTTGCAAAAGAGACTATAAAGTGAATAGCTGCTCAATGGAATGTTGCTGTGGCAGAGTGACAAGAAAAGAGATTTCAGAATTGTGCAGAAATTCTAAAGGCCAACAGGGTTTTCTGCAGCTGCAGTTGCGTTAACAAAAAGGATTCCATCATCTTTTGGGGAAAAAACATAGTCAATGTTCAGAAAAATGCATTTTTGCTATTTAAGAGACTGGATAAGCCATATCTATTAGTATAATTCCAGTCACCCTTCTAAATACGCAGTTTCTCTTCCAGAGCTAAAAGCATGCAAACAACAGTATCTGTCTTAGAGAAAGATCTTCCTTTCTGCCTCATGACACAATGTCATGGCAGCTCCAGCACAGACCTGGGCAGAAAGGGTACGAGCGCTTGAGTGCGTAGTGCTCTCGAGCAGATGGGCAGGCAAGCAGCAGTAAAAGCAGGGCTGAGGCAGGAGTGAGGCAGTAAAAGCAGGGCTGAGGCAGGGAATTGGCCAGTACCTGCAAGTACCATTGAAATTCTTCCTCTCCTCTCCTCTCCTCTCCTCTCCTCTCCTCTCCTCTCCTCTCCTCTCCTCTCCTCTCCTCTCCTCTCCTCTCCTCTCCTCTCCTCTCCTCTCCTCTCCTCTCCTCTCCTCTCCTCTCCTCTCCTCTCCTCTCCTCTCCTCTCCTCTCCTCTCCTCTCCTCTCCTCTCCTCTCCTCTCCTCTCCTCTCCTCTCCTCTCCTCTCCTCTCCTCTCCTCTCCTCTCCTCTCCTCTCCTCTCCTCTCCTCTCCTCTCCTCTCCTCTCCTCTCCTCTCCTCTCCTCTCCTCTCCTCTCCTCTCCTCTCCTCTCCTCTCCTCTCCTCTCCTCTCCTCTCCTCTCCTCTCCTCTCCTCTCCTCTCCTCTCCTCTCCTCTCCTCTCCTCTCCTCTCCTCTCCTCTCCTCTCCTCTCCTCTCCTCTCCTCTCCTCTCCTCTCCTCTCCTCTCCTCTCCTCTCCTCTCCTCTCCTCTCCTCTCCTCTCCTCTCCTCTCCTCTCCTCTCCTCTCCTCTCCTCTCCTCTCCTCTCCTCTCCTCTCCTCTCCTCTCCTCTCCTCTCCTCTCCTCTCCTCTCCTCTCCTCTCCTCTCCTCTCCTCTCCTCTCCTCTCCTCTCCTCTCCTCTCCTCTCCTCTCCTCTCCTCTCCTCTCCTCTCCTCTCCTCTCCTCTCCTCTCCTCTCCTCTCCTCTCCTCTCCTCTCCTCTCCTCTCCTCTCCTCTCCTCTCCTCTCCTCTCCTCTCCTCTCCTCTCCCCTCCCCTCCCCTCCCCTCCCCTCCCCTCCCCTCCCCTCCCCTCCCCTCCCCTCCCCTCCCCTCCCCTCCCCTCCCCTCCCCTCCCCTCCCCTCCCCTCCCCTCCCCTCCCCTCCCCGCAAAGCGGTCACAAGTTTGGAACCTCCCTACAGTTTCTTCTTGGAGCATGAGGGAAAAGCATGAGTTTCAGATCTGGACTTGAGGAGATGACAAGCACCCTTTTTGCAGTATTACTAGGAGTATTTTATGATAGGAATCTACAGGTTAATTGTGTTTATGTCGTTGCAGCATTTACAAGTTCAATGGTTTGTAATACTAACCCTTGGAGTCTTCCTCTTGTGTCGGGGAATGGGTTCATTGGAAGTTGTGTGGAAAACAGCAAATCCTGGGGATTGCCTACACACTGATAGCTTCTTGTATTTCCAGGTGTCATCTTCTCAAAAGATTCTAGCCTAGCCAAGATAAGACAAACCATGAACGCAAAATGTAGAAATTTTTGGACATCTGTTCAGTGAGGGCACTTTTCAAAAAATAATAGAGACTCAGTGTTTATACCCTCCTTTATTCCACTTACATTCCATGACAGTAAGATGGAGATTTATATCCATTTGACTGACTGTTCTTCTGTGTAATTTCTCTACCACTTTGGTAAAGAAAATGTAGCTCCCCGAGAGACTTCAGAGAAGCAGATGAGAAGGACTCTTGGAAAAAAAAATCAATTTTTGAAGCCCCCTTTTTAATAACCTTATTGATCGTCTTGGTCAATACTTCTGCTGGGAAGATGATGCTTGTGCTGGGTATTTTGGTCATGGAGCGGAACTGAGGCATTTCATCAGTGCTCTGGCTACTTCCCAGTGACTCCTCTCATTTTCAGAGCAGCTGGTAACCTCCATGGAAACACCAGTAAGATAATGTGTGCTAAATTTGTTGAAACTTCTTTACTTAATGAATGTCTCGTAGATGACCTTTCAGCCTCTCTTCAGCTCCTATCTCTTTCAGGACTGGGATCACTGCTGCTGCTGGGCTTTTAGTTCATTCTTCTGCTGACAGTATGATTGACTTGTTTGGGCAGCAGCTGTGTCCTGGAAGAAAGGAAATTCTTTAAATGAGGAGAGCCCCTATTAGAAAGCCTTAACTGTTGAAGTAAGGTCAGAGTGGAAGTAGCAGAAGAGGTTCTGAGTACAGATAGACCAGACTGGTTAGAACCAGCTGAGCTGCGGTTTGTGACTTCTTTCCTACTTTTAAAAGTTTATAGCAGCATACCAGCCTATGTCCATAGCAGTTCACTTTACTCTCACTGAGTGTTCTGTTCAGTTTCACTAAAGTTCGTCTTGCTATGAGAGTTGGGGTTTTTTTTGTTTGTTTCAGTGTGTTAGGGACTAAGAATTTGCTGCTGTTTACTTCCTTACCTTAGTTCTTCTGAGGTTTATGTCTTTTCATGCTAAGACAATCCCTGAGCAGTCAAAGGTGCTCTGTGTCCTCTTCTTCACGTAACTTTATGTGCAAGGTGGCCCCTGGTTACTGACAGGTGTGTGGTATGTGCTGTGGCAGCCAGGGCTGGTCTAGATGTGACCTTAGAAGTCCTTAACAAGCAGGATTCTGTACAAGCCTTGTTTTCTTACTTGTAATAATTCTTTTCTAATGGCTCAAGATTTTTCCCCCTCAATTCTAGGAGAGAATAGGCTGGATTGTAGATTCCTGTAGATAATATTTAGCCTTTCTCCTCTCAACTTAAACATTTTGGTGTTCATGTCTCAATTCTGACTTCTATTAGACATTAAATGTTGTCCATCAAGGAAGGATACGTGTACTTGTCAAAGCTTCAGCAGACTTTGGGGAAAAGCTGTGATGCATATTAGAAATAAATGATGTTAGCTTTATTGCAGAGCTGTACCACTCAAATTTCCACCCCTTACATCTGTGGCCATCGTTAAATGTGCAAAAGGCCAAGCTGTAACTAAACAGTACTGTAACTGTGTTGGGGATGTGCCAGTGGCATAAATGGGGAAGACAACAGCATGTAATAGCCTTCTGGAGTTAAAAGCATTATGCCTTAGACCGATCTGCCAACTCAGATGCTTATTTGGGAGAGCAGTCATTGGGGTTTCAGTCATTGGAGCTGATGCACTTTATTTTCTCCAGACCTGCAGAATGTTCTTTTTCAGTTCCTTGTGGTGCTTTTGCACTGATGGTTCATGGAGTTCATGTACATGTGACATTTTTGGTACAAAATACCTTGAAGAGCTGTAATCATTAGTGAATGATCAATTTGTGTCAGAAGTAGCAGGACAGTATCTTTACTCTTAATTTTACATGAGAAGCCCTTTCACAATCTGTACAGTTAAGAATTCTAATTCTTAAACTGAATCAGGACCATAGATTTATATGTTAAGATTACCTTTTAGTCATCAGAATCTGTTTTCAGACTCTTATGTGCATCATATGTGTAATGACACAGTGACTTTGGTGCCTTTTCCAATGATAACAGCATTTTCTTTTAATTTCTGTACAGTTTTAGGTGTTGTAAGCTAGTTCTTCCCTCTATGGGATTCTTCTGCCTTTTGAAGTCAGCAGGCACTTCTCCTTTGATTTTTAAAATTTAAATATTAAAAGATGTGACCAGGATTCCTGTGCAGCCCCTTTTCCCTTTTTCTGGTGATTGGTTGTCAATGAGATTTACAACATCTGGGGCTGTTGTCATTTTTCCATGTGTTTTTTCAGTCTGTCACTTCTTCCACACTTCCACACATCTCAGCTGTTTTGTTTCATTTACTTTCTTCTTCCTGTGTTCCTTTTTACTTTCTTTGTGGTACTTCCCAGAACTTTTGGAAGAGAAAGATACAATGCATCTGTTGCTTCTCTCGCATGGAGTTTGAGCAAAGCTCCAAGTTTCCTGCTGGTGATTGTCCCTCCTCTTGAAGCCCTGCTGGCATTCCTTCATTCTGGCATTCTTCAGAAATAGATCAAGGGCTGTTATTCAGAGGCCCCTTGGCCACTTTTCCTTTGGATCTGGGGTACTTCATCCTCTCTCATCTCATTTAGCGTGTGCTTACCAAGCAGTGCTCTCTTCAACCCATTCCAGTGACGATGGACCCTTTTCAGCAACAGAGAAGAGAGGTGGAATCAGTGCCTTGCTGCCAGCCAAGGACTTCCACAATCCATTTATACAGAGGAGAATCCTTCTAATGAGGATTGATTTCTTTCTGTTCATTTAGATCAGTTCTTTCTTTTGTGTGCAGTAACTCCCTATCTGCAAGATAAGCTAGCAGATTTTGTATTTGAGATAAAGGCTTGGATTGAATTTGCAGCTCACATGCTCTCATGATATTATCATTACTTAGCTGCAGTTATGGTTTTAATACGAATTGGCAGCAGCTTTTACAGACAGGCTGAAATTCATAGAAACCTAACTTAAAATGCACAGAATGAGAAAAATGCCTCTCTTGAAAGGCTCCTGCTGAGCTGATAACAGTCTACAGGAAGACATCTATTTAAACAGAAATAAAGAAATATCAGAAATACCCTTAGGTTGTTCAGATCTTATTTTCAGCTTTATTAATGCTGTGTTTAATTTTTGCAGCATTTCCAGCCCCCTTAATTTAGTTTGCACTGCATTTGGATCAATTAGTACACTTGATGATGCACTATTTGCCTCTGCCTATTTAAAACAAGTGAAACAACAGGATGGATTTTCAGTGTATTAAAGAAACTGGAGTTCCTCCAAAGACTCTGATTATTCCAAATGGCAGATCTCAGAGGCTGGCCAAGTAGAAACAAAAACTCCATGCTGGGTAGGTGTCCTGTGGGCTTATTTTCTCACCCCAGAGACTTCTCAAACTGATTCTTCTACTGACATCTTGGCTTCAGGGTTTCTTCCCCCTAAATATGGATATTCTCATGAAGATTGTACTACCTGCAAGTTAATAGAGGTAGGGCCTCTATTCAGCAAAACAAAAAAAAAGAAAATAAAAAACGCTCTTCAATACTGCAAGGATTTAGAGAGACTTCCTGATGTGATGGCAATACTGTTAGAAACCAGTTGAGATTACATTGAGCTTTCCTTTCATCACTAAGCATCTTTACATTTTTTTCTTGGAGACTAAAACACCCAGGGATTAGGACAGTAGAGAAGGCAACCTCTCTGAACCTGACCTGCATGATCTTACTCAGCACATAATCAAGGTGCTAATATGTTAGATTTATGCTTTGTTGAATCTGTGTGCCCTCATGTATGGCCTGTTTTTTTGTTGTTATTGGTGGTGGGGGATTTTTTTGAGGGGGAAGTATTTGCTATAATAGGCAGATGTAAAACATGAACTTTATTGCAACACTCTTCTAATACAACTGGATATATTTAGAATTGTTTTAGGTCACATTATCAACTGTTCCTGCCTTCTGCTCAAAAGTATTGGCAGCATCAAATTGTAGTTATTAATGTAAAGCAATGCTTGCTACAGACTTATTTGGCACATACAAGTTACTGAAGCACCAAGATTCAACATATGAATTTTATATGCTAGGGAAAAGATTAAGATGTTTCAGCTTGGAGAAACTTACCTCTATTTATCTTTGTGTTAAAATTACTGGGGAGGCTGTTATGTTTTGTTATTTCCCTGTGAGGTTTTGCTTTTTCATGAGTGAACAGTATCATTCTGCCTCAATGTTTTGACTGTTTATTGTTCCCAGGGGATACCTTGTTTATTTGTCTTCCTCCTGGTCTGTCACAGCATTTGTAGTTTGACTCAGATTTCTTGCAAGTTTGCACATGGCAAATCTTGTAATCTCATTTGATTCACCAAACTTCATACACAGCTCTGAGAAACATTCCCATTTCACTGAAGTACCTCCTTAGTGGCACAACAGAGGTAGATCTAAGTCACTGTAAAAGTTGCATTGTGGTGCTGGGTTTGTTGATTTATTCAACAATAACAAAATACAACAGGTGAATGACCTAGGCTGAATTCCCTTGAGTATCTAACCGATATAGAAGTATCTTATTCCTTTATGTGTCTTTTGGAAACAACAAAAATCAATTCTTTCTTAAGTATCTTCATTCAGCTTCCTAATGTCTTAAATGTGTATTTAAATACCCTGATACTGGTCAATTGAGTAAATGGGGTTGTGGACCCTGAAAAAGCAAAATCCCAGTATTATTTGTATCTGACACTCCACTGGAAGAAATGCACTGTCTTTATCTTGCCCTATAGCTTTTGATGTTCTGCCAACCCCCTGGAGCTTGAGAATTACTGTGCTGGCTAATGTGCCATATAGACCACAAGGTAAAAGGTTTATTTTAGGTGGATGTAATAGTCTGTGGCAGTACACTACAGGCAGGGCAGTCTGAGGAATCTTGCCCTCTTGCTGACACTACCTATTTTGTGGTTAACTAGATGACTTCAGACTCTGGATTACCTTTCAGAAATACAAGCCTGTCAGGCTGTGCACTCCTGTGCAGCAGATTTTTCTCTGTAAAGGTTTGGTGTTGCTGCCCATTACTTTCTTTAAGCCCATTTGGTGGCTGTACAATTACCAGATTTCTGGTCGGATAATAAAATGTCAGCTCCTGAAATGTTGACATGTCTGCTGCAGTGCGCAAGAGTGATAGTAATTTTAACTAGAAGCTTGCTTTCTGTCCAGTATATATTTTTATTTCAAGTTTTCTGTTTATACAGCAACAGGACATATTATTCCGGTGCTACCCAGCAGAAGTAGTTTTGTTTGCTACTAATGACAGATTGTGTATGCTTTAAGAGATTTATTTTCTTTTTGCTATGCACTATTATTCATAGTGTAGAACACACCAAGTAATTTTACTGACAGACTTTTTTGGAAAAAAAAAAGAAAACAGCAACGACATAACAGTAGTGTGCATAAAGCTTCACAGAGCTGTTCAGAGCATCTTTTTCCCACAATTTGACTTTTGTCAGTGTACATTAGAAATGACCACTTGAGTGCTGCTCAGTGAAACCATATACTTTTTTTAAAAGTCAAATCTTATTTAACTCAAAAAGTGTCTTTAAACAGAAAATACTTCTGTACATAGCCATTTGTGTGAGAACACTTGAAGTTTAAGATTTCAGTACTTTTATTTTCTCTGGAATGCAGAGGAAGATCTTTCAAAAGTTCCTTTAGTCTGCTGGAATTTGTATTAGTGAAGCAATACATTACTTAAGTACTTGTAGTGCTTTGTTTTTATTTTCTGCTTGGTATTATTAGGCATATTTTCAACGTCACACTTGTGTAATTGGAAATAGAATCACAGAATGGACAGGATTGAAAGGGACCACAGTGGGTTATCTGTTCCAACCTTCCTGCTTAAGCAGGGTCATCCCAGAGCACATGGCACAGGATTGCATCCAGGCAGTTCTTGAATATCTCCAGTGAGGGAGACTCCACACTATCTCTGGGCAACCTGTTCCAGTATACAGTCACGTGCACAGTAAAGTTCTTCCTCATGTTCAGGTGGAACTTCCCATGCATCAGTTTCTGCCCATTGCCTCTCATCTCATTGCCTGGCACCACTGAGCAGATGGAGCCTGGTCCATCCTCTGACACCTCCCTGCAGATACTGACAGACATTGATGGGTTCCACTCTCAGTCATCTTTTCTCGAGGCTGAACAGGCCCAGCTCCCTCAGCCTTTCCTCCTAAGAGAGATGGTCCATCCCTTCATCATCTTTGTTACTGTCCACTGGACCCACTCCAGGAGCTCCGCGTCTCCCCCATGCTGAGAAGTGCAGAGCTGGACACAGAACTCCAGGTGTGCCAGGGCTGAGTAGAGGGGCGGAATTGCCTGCCTTGACCTACTGGCAATGCACTTCCTAAGGCATCCCAGGTTACCATTGGCCTTCTTGGCCACAGGGCACTGCTGACTCTTGGACAATTTGTTGTTCATCAGGATCCTCTGGTCCTTCTCCACAGAGCTGCTCCATCAGGTCAGATGAATGTCTTCAAAACAAACACTGTCTTCAAAATAACCAAACTTGTTGTATCTGATATATGTATCTCCACACTACACATGTATATATCTCATTCTTGGCTTGAGTAATGTGCTGTGGTGTTAAACAAACTGTCATGTAGAATTATGCTTAGCATAAGCTGATTTCCAGTAAGGCACATGAAGACTAGGTACTGCATGAGGGAATATACGGCAGTGTATTATGTTTCTGATTATTTTATTGAATCATGACATGGCATTGCTTTATTTCTTATACCTAATGAGTGACATTTTCATATGAACAAGAGTATCAAAATAATGTTCCATTGCATTGCAAAGTACATTCTTATTTACCATAGTTTATACTTGATAGATAAAATAAACATGGCCTGAAGCAGTTTCCTTTCTAGTCCAGATCCTGGTTGCTCATGGTGCTGAAATATTTGAGATGCCTTTGCATCAACACTTCAATCTAGTAATTTTAATTTTGTCTTCAGGTGTTTCCTCCATAGCTGTCTGTTTATACTTGAACCCGAGTATTTCAGTAAAGTTAATTCTCACAGAAGTCACTTCTATGATTTGTGACTTGTTTCAAAGAACACGCACTTTGTGGAGCTCATTTGCTTGTTCTTTTAAGAGGTACTTGCAGATTCAAGTAATGTGTTTTTGGAAACTGTTTTTAGAAGATTTAGTGAAACCACTCACAGATCCAGTGAGCTGCATCGAAGGGCAGGACTGAGGGGGTTGAATTTGTTTATGTGTTATAAAGTCAGGCGCTCATCATTCGCCAGAGCTGCTGTTACCAGATTGCAGAAAGTCTCAGTATGAGGATATTGAGAACAGAAACATGCATGTACAGAAAGAGCAGTGGTTTTCAGAAACACCTCACTCTCCTTTGTCAAAGCCAGTCACAGCAGGCAACTGGAGAAAGCTAACAATCAAATGAATCTTACCTTATTTCATATCACAACTTACATAGGGGAGAATTTCCACAAATCAGGTCATATAACTGTCCCTTTTTCTTCTTCCAGATCGCTTCTTGGGCCTTATTTGTAGGATGTCTGCAGGATCTGTGCAGTGGTATGACTGCTGTGTGGCTCTGATTGGTCCCCACAGTCATTCTTCTCAACTGTGAAACATATGCACATGGTTTTCCCTGAATTAATTAGGAAATATTGTAATTATGTTTCTCCATCCTAAAATTTTTCAACCCAGAGCAAAATGTTTAACCTTGATTTGGGAAGAGGGCTAACCTCTGACAAGCCAAAGGCTGAATTTCATTTTGTAGAAAATTTCTTGATATTGCAGTTTTTAAAAATTACTTATTTATTTTAGTATTTTTTTTATCTATAAACAGTCTTGTAATTCTTATGCACTTTAGAATGCATAGCTGGGACACTTCTTGTGCATAATCACAAAAGGTATGTAAGGATATATATGGCATGCATGTGATTGAATCTCTTAAGAGCAGTCAAAACTAAATTTGTTGTTATTCAGGGAAGCAGGATGTTAGGAGCAAACAGAAGTGTGTGCCACAACAACAAAGATAAATGCCATAGCTTTGCTAGTTCCCCACACAGCATTTATGGATATGAAGCAGTTTAGTCATGATATCAGGCAACTGATACATCTGTTAAGAGAAATGCATTTTATGCACCATAAAATTAAATGTTGCATTGCCAAGAAATATAGGAAGTATTCCTGTAGTCTGTTTTTGCAAACTAAACATCGTAACGTGATATCCTAAGAAGGTGGAACTGAAAATCTGTTTTGAAATCATATTCCATTAGGAACGCACACTGTACTTTATGGAAGGATTACAGCTGTCTTTTATGGTGCCTTATTTTTTCTACACTGAGACTAAACTGTGTACCATTAGCAGACTAATGCATAAGGAAGATATTTCAAATTTATGTTGAACTATATCATCCTAAATGAATCCAAAGTACTAAAAAAATCTGTGCAACATCTGTCCCCTGGTGCTCCTGAAGCGCTGTTTCCAGTTTGGGAGGCAAACAAACACTATCTATGTTTTGCATGTGTTAGGAAAGAAAATTTTGGCCAGACACTCCAAGCTTTGAGTACTGTGCCTCTGGAAAGTTCCAGCACCTCTGATAGAATCATAAAATCGTTAAGGTTGGAAAAGACCTACAAGATCCTGGGTTAACAGAGTCCCACTGTTAACCCAGCACTGACCATCCCACCACTAAACCATGTCCCCAAGTGCTACATCCACATGTCTTTTAAATACCTCTGGGGATGGTGGCTGGGCCACTGTCCTGGGCAGCCTGTTGGGATGCTTGACAACCCTTTCCGTGAAAAAGTTTTTCCCAGTATACCCAATCTAAAGGCACCCTCAAACTAGTTGTAGGGATTTCTCATAACTTTAGTTTTTTGAAGTACAGGACATTGTGCTGGAGCCTATATGGCAAAATGGAGAGTGCACTGAGGCAGAATCATTGAAGTCAGATTGGTGACCAAGGTGTCACTGCTCTGTAAAATCAACCAAGGATCTGTATATCATTTTCCTTTGGTCTGCCATTCTCCGACATGTTACTACTCAGTGCTCTACAGAAAATCTAAGTAGAGACAGGGAATAGGTGGCAAAATCAAGTCAACATTGTGCATGTTTTCTAGATATCAGCTGAAATATTTGCACGGTTACATGTGCATGCAAAGACACAAGTCAGCAGTATGGTCTTATAAGTAGTGACAGTGATGTACTCCTTGGAGTCTTGTAGCTCCAAGAATTTAGAGGGTAAATTCTTAGGCACTGTGTAAATTGGTATAGATTACTAATTGACACTAGCAGAGAGGGTGGCCCCTTGGGTTTCTAAAATGCTCTTGGCTCATTCAAAGATTATACACATGAAGATTATATTTGCTTTTCTGCTCTTACTTGTTAAATGCGTTCTTTATTAAATTATATTTCTGTAGTTAACTCTGTTCTGTAGAAGTGCCTGGCAGGTTCAGGCTCTTAATGCATCTTCCTCACTGGGGGGTTGTAAGGCTTAATTGTTCATAATGTATAAAATGACATGAAAGGATTTATTTAAAAGCAATGTATTATGATGATTATAAAGCTGATGGTGATATGTATAACACCTGCTGTCACACCAGCCTCAGCAAAAGCAATCTTTGCTTTTAGACTGGAATTTCTCTGGAGCAGTAAGAACAATATCACTTTTCAGGGCTTCTTTTTTCCCCTGTTGAAAAATCTGGTTTCTCTTTGAGAAGGCAAAATATTGGAGTTTATTCTCTTTTCTAATGGGTAAAACTAATTTGGTAAGATTATCTCAGGTAAATCCTGGTATTGAGGTGAACATGTCTTCTGCCACTGAGAAAATGAAAATAATTGCTAAAAATACACTTTTTTATTTTTTGAGAAGAATCTGCTATTGTGGTAATATTTTAGCTACTGAAAAGGTTTATAATATAAAGTGCAGATAAGAACTGAGATTGTCTCAGTTTTATAGTTACTTGCATTCTCCTTTTGATCCATCAACTGCAAAAATCAGAAGAGGTGTGGTAGTGCAAAAGTTATCCAGACCTACATAAGAGAATTCATTATTTAGTGTGGTGTGTGTTTGAATCTCTCTTCCTCTACCTCTCAGACCCCTCTTCATTGTTTTCTTTGTTATTCTTTCTTTGCCTTATATAAACTTGAACTGAATGAGACAGAATGCCCTGGGGCATTGCTTATGGGATTCTGGGCTTTTCATCTCTTGATTGCCTTCTTGGCAGCATCTTTAGTGAATTCAGACCTCTATCTGTAAGATACTGCAAGGTAAGGTAGATTCTGTAAATCGAGATTAACTCTTAATTCTGTTCCTTAATGGGGAAATGTCTATATCTAACATGGCATCTCTCCTGATAAGGAGTGAGGGCTGGAGGGTATTGTGGGGGAGCTCTGAAAGTTTCACCTACTGAAGTCCTTCCTGTTGTGTAAGCAGAGGATTCTGATCTCTGGAACTGACAATTCCCATCCTTCTGGTGTTGGTCAAGAGAATGTGATCCAGTTTTGAAAAAGAAATTTTATTTTGAGTGGAGTGTCTTGGCAGAATGAATGACATTTGAAAGGTGATGAAAAAGCCCATTAGAAAATGGTTTCAGAGACACCACTGTAGCTGTTACTTGCAGCATAAGTATAATGCTAAGACAATGAGAGAGAACACCTGAATTTTAGTGTGCTTGTTTAAAAAGAAACACCTCAAGGTCTCTTAATGTCTTTGTAAATTATTTGTAAATTACTTGTCTTTACACATGCCTGATCCAGACCTGAAAGTCCCATTGCCTTTTTATTTCCCATTTTCATCTAATTCCTCCCAGTAATGTCACCTTCAGATAGTTAAATGCTATCAATAATTCCTTGATTTGCTATTGCGTGTTTTGTGCAGCTATCAAAACAAGGGATTTTTTTTCAGATTCAATTATGTTTGCAATAAGGTATGAGCAACCTTTAAAAAATACTGCTGAGTTTGAGACTTTAGAGGCTATTATTGCACACAGGCAACATCCTCACTTCCAGCCGTGACTGAAAATGCTTTCTTAAAGTTTCTCTACAATTTCAAAAGATAGTGTTTCTTGCATAGAGAATTACCATAATATAATGTTTTATTAACATTGTAGGCATTTTTATTACAGCTTATTGAACATGCTGGTGTTTCTCATAACACACAGTTATTTGAGGGTGCTTGGATAGATATTTGTTTAGCAATATAGAGTAAATCTCTCCCACTGAGACAGAATGTTTCTTATTGGTAACCAGGCTTGTGTTTTATTGGTGAGGATGCCTGTCAGTGCTAGAGGGCAAGGCAAGAAGAGTGAATTAAAAGTGTATACCTGTTACATTGGGGGTAATCCAGCTGTTCTTCTGAATGTGTCTACAGAGTGTGCTTGTATGGATTGGAGCACTGGGATGAGAGATCTGTAATATGTATGTTGCTGGAAAATTATTTTTGTATTGTCTGAATATTCCATATACTGTACTACAGCCAGGCAGACCTCAGATTGCATGTGCTGTTATTGAATTCAGTTTTCTTTACTGAGTTCAATGAGATTTGAAGCAATGTCTTTCTAAAGTTGTGATAATAGATCAGGCAAGAGAAAATGCTTCTGTTGTGCTTCTGGAATATGCTTCTTTATCCTTAACTTAGGATTGATTAAGCATTACTGATTTCTAAAGAAACTATGTTATGCTTGTAAATATAAATTATTCTATACCCATTTGTTAAAACAAATAGGGAGTATAATAAGCACATTTATGTGATGCAAAGAAAAACTGCAGTGGTACCATGTGTCATGTCTCAAAGTAAATTTCAGTTTGATTTTGCAGTTTAAACTGTTGACTTGAATTTTGAAAGATGATGTTGGATTGGTTTGTGGAAGAAGTATTCTGCCCTATTTTGTCATGCTTATTATTAGATTATTAGAGAGACAGCTGCAGCTGGCTTAAAATGGTGCACTAAAAATATTGAAGAGTCTGGCCTTGAGGAAACAGAGTGGTAGAATGGCAACAAGAATATTCATTTAGCACAGAGTTATCTGGGGATTTGAGAGATGCTTTCAAAAGCATGATATATCACAGGACAAATTTTATTATATTGCTTTTGTCCCTTACTGCTTCTATTGATCTTTTTCAAATACGTCTTTCAAAATTGTCACATATCTGTCTTGAGAGCCATAAAATAAGGTTGACATTAATAAGGGTTTCGTATGTCATTTTACCAGAGCAGAAGGGACAGATTCTGTCTATTCAATATGCTTTCAGAATTAATTTCATTAAATATAGCTTGTTTGCTCATTAGAAAAGATTTTCAGTGAAAATGTGTTCATCAGGGTGAATAACTTACACATTCAAAAGTAAGCTCCATTATTGGGGTAGTACAAAAGAAATTATTAGTATTTATCACGGTGATTCATTGTACTAATTTTAAGGAGTTTAGGTCTCATTTTTCAAAATAATTCAGCATTTCCAGCTAAAAAGCACGTGAGCCGACACTGAAAGCACCCAGATGAATGGCCTCCTGCTTGCCTACAAACGGCCACGGCTTGATTACATATCAGTCAAGCAAAACACCAAGCAACAAGAGAATTTAGCATCATATAACAGTAAAGAAAGGGCTCAGAGTTCAGAGCCTTCTGAGAGATATGCTCAGCCTTCCAAATTCGCCTAAATCTTAATTTTGCAAGTGCTGTGTGACAGAGCACTGGGAGCTTGAAAAGATTCACTGCTACATCAGCTGAAATAGCCTACTGACAAACTCTAAAATATTAGTTCACCACTTTGATAAATATTATGTAGCATGCAAATGTATACCCAGACACACAAACTAACATATGTGTGTATGCCTATTATACTTGACACAATTTCTTCCTGATGTATTTGTTATTCTTCATAATCCTGCTAGGGACTTTTCTATTTTGCTCTTTTTTCTGTCTTTCACTGTGTGTTGCCTGCTAAATTTGAAGGAATTCCTTCACACTTTTCTGAGTACTTTGAAGAACCCTCATCTCCTAGACTAAATTCTGAGTTCATTGATCTTTATTCAGACTTAGCTCTCATACGCTTACACATTTTGTAGTGCCAGGATTTGGAATTTTGACTACACTAGGCAGCAGTTATGCTAATTACTTTTGCAAAGTATCTTTTGTATGTGAAATTTCTAGAAAAATAATTCAAGAATAATAACTTTACAATCAGCTGATAGAAGACATGACATTTATAGGCTCTTCTCAAACTGAATAACCCTCCTACATAGCACATATAAAATTGGAAGCATAAATTGGGTTGGAAATCCCAAATCACAAAAGTGAGAGCTGCCTAGCTGAGGGTTTGTCTTCCACTCTCAGATGTGTTTGCATCCTACTGCCAGACTGACCCACACTCCCCTTCTTGCTCCAGTATATTGGAAGAAAATTTTCCAGGACAGTTCTTTTGCCTAAAGTTCACTCCTGCCAGATTTGTCCTCTGAGTCCAGCCAGCTGTAAAAGGACTCCAGTGGCATTTGACAGACTGTGTGTGAAATAAGTCGCACCCTGTGTCCAATGGATGTAGTTCACTGAACCAAAAAGAGCTTTGTACTTTTACAGATGATAGCGTCACACTTGAGTACAGAGAAAAAGACCAGAGCCTCTACTGCTGCCTTTTTTCTTTCTCTTCACTTTCTCAGCTGTCCCCTAAACCCACCTGAGCAACTGGTATCATCTGATTATTCTGGTATTTGGCTTACATGGTTGGATTGCTATCAACTGCACCCCTGTGTGTGCTTGTCTGAGTAAATCCAATCAGCTAATGAAATTGTGGTCCTTCCATCAATTGATTAGCAAATTCCTTGTATAGTTACACTGCCCATCTCTCTTCCAAAGCTGCATATTTTTGTTTACCCAGACAGTCTGTGCCTGACCCCTTCCTTGCGTTTCTGGAACGCCCCTTTTTTCACTTCACAGGCATTTAGTATATAAAAAAATAATATATATGATTTATTTGAGAAGGTGACCTTTGTATCTCTTCAGAGCTAAGCAACATTCCTTTGAATTTGTAGGGTAATTATTGGATTTTATTTATTTTCTTTTACTAAAACAATTTTATATATTCAAGTATAAATGTTTTGTATTATCTATTGCATTACACTTGAAAGTGAGAGGTATTTGCTGGACTTGAGGGTTCCATGCTGCAGTATCTCCTTTGCTAAAGTAGCCCAGTGGGGTAGTGTGCTGTGCTGCCTTACAAAAACCAGAATAATGCAGCTTGTGCATGTCCAGGAGCATGGTGCATTCATGATGCTCTTTGTGGAGCTCTGCAGTGGCACTCCCCCACCCCTCCAACATCATCACAAAAATGACATATCAGCAGACTTATATTTTTGGCTGTTTCTGTTCTCTACAGATTCATCATCAAAGAGGATCATCAAAAATAAAATTCCTCCTCTGCAGAGAAATTATGTCTATTTAGGAAAGGTCTTTATATAATAAAAGCTTTTATTTTGGAGTAGAAAATCTGTTGGCATTAGAGAGATCTGTTCACTTGGGCAGAGGCCTCCTGAAATCAATAGATTGTTTCTTTTACATACAGAATACTGAATAAGCCTCTAAACAATAGAAGTTTACTTGTGTAGACTTTACCCTACTGGCATCTTCACTTAATTTTCCTGATAAAACCTTTATGGTAAATTCAGTAACCACTCTCCTATTTATCAAGGTTCCAGCCTGCAAATAGTTTCAGAGACAGGATCTACTTATGGGAATACATTAGCAGTATTCGATCCAGCCATGATTTGTCTTTCTTGTGTTAACTTCGAGTACGAGGGAGTCTGCAATCAAGATTTATAACTGCTGGTTCTGTGGTACTGGTAATTCCATCACCCCCAAATTGACTTCTGATTTTGGGGGGTCCAAACCACAGTGGAAGTCTATATCCCAGAGTCCATATGACATATAACAAAGCATAAGCCCCAAAGCAAGTAGCTTTGGGAAGGCATGGGCACTCCAGTTGGTTTCCTACTCAGTCACTGCTCCCTGTTGGGTCCTCTTGTCCATAAGGCAGAGGTACAGAAGGGATGTAAAGATTTTATTTATTTTTCTCTGCTAATGCTGTAAAGGAAAAATCTCATTATTGGAAATGAATTAATTTTGAGAAAATGTGTTAAAAGACTGCAGCCAGAGGCAGGGCTATTAGAGAAAAGAGTTCAAATAAGTGAAGTTTGGTAAAACTGCTAGCAACTGAAACTGTATATTGAAATGTAATTGAAACCTATTATTAGAGGTATTGAGCATTTTTAGTATTCAGAGTAGTGCTATCAGTACTGTCTGTAGTACTGTGGGCTCTTTTTTTAGCAGTGTAGGACAGTAGCCTTTAGTCTGATTTTTTAACTATGTTCTGAGACTCGTGGGTTTGATGTTCTATTTCCTGCAAGCCTACAGTGCAGGAATGAGATGGTTTGTAGAAGAACCATCTGGGAAACAGCAGGATTATGCTGGCACTCTTCCTTGGGATTTTCTTCTCTTGCATAAAAATGTGAGAATGAACTACATCCCCCAAATCTACCAAAGGCTGAGCGACAAAGACAAGCATAGTTAGTCTGTATTGCAGAGGATCTTTCAGCATCTACAAAAATTGAGAAGGAGAGTTGAATTCTTTCCTCCCGCAGCCGTTGCTCAGCTTCTTCCTCAGCTTCATCGTCCAACATCTGTGTAACAAGCTGGTGCCTGGGTAACTCCTGGGCAGTACAGAGTCCTTTCTCACAGCAACCTGTAGTGCAGCTGTTCCTTAGGGTGTTCCTGAACAAATATTTTGATTTTGGTTTTTTTTTCCCTGTAAGTTGCTAAGATGTGCGATATAAAGGGTATCAACATTTCAAATTACTTGACAAGTAAGTGCTAGCACATTTGAATACACATTTAGGAGGGATAGTTGTAGGAAGGAATAGAAAGATAGAGTTTTGGCCCATGACAGGCATCCCAGCCTTTCTCCCAGATGGGAATGGTACGCTTGGCTGTGCCTGTGGATATCAAGACCTGGCTGCTGCACTGACATAAGGGGAATGTAAGTTCTAAGGCGAACATCTTTTACATGACCAGCCCTGTTTCATAATCTTTCCCTGCTAGAAATCTCAAAAGAGAACAGAAGGAAACGCCACCTCACTCTGCTGACCTCCTGACGGGATTTATTGTAAGCAGATATTTCGTGTTACTAAGTTGGTAGTATCCATTATGGTGGCAAAGAAAGTGTATGAGAGCTCTACTGAAGCCTTCTTACCTACCTATCCCTGTCAGCACTAATAACTTTCAGTGGACATGCATGATTGTTATAGACAGTAAACATCATCTGGTTTTCCCCTTTATGAATTCTTTCAAGAGCCCTGTGTGGTTCTTTCCCAGTGTAATATGGGATATGTTAAGGATGAACTATTCACTATTTTTGCCAATATTTTTCTTTCTTTTTCCTTTATATCTGTTTTGCCAAAACTCTGCGTCTTTTGATGTTGTGCGGAAATGTATTACTTCTTCACAAAAGTCTGTGTTTACTCACAATTTCAAACCAGAAAACATGTAGATGCAGAATTTAACTTACACCTTCTCTGAGAATGCTGAGACTAGAGATGAGTAAACATTCTTTCAAGAGCTCTGGAAGGAATCTTTTGAGTCTCATTGTGGTTTTTATATACTTTGAGTTGTATTTTTTACCAGTACTTTCAGCTTTCTGCACAGTTATACTTTCTTAAAAATATTTATATGCAAAAAAAAAAAAAAAAAATTACTACTCTTAAACCATATTTCTCTTCTTCTCATTCAGAAATTGGCTGCTTTCAAATAGATATATTTTAGAAGATTCCCATATGGAGTGTGTACATTGATGAGGAGGAAGTGTGACTGTGCTTTCTCCACACCACTGCCTTGCTTCAGGGGTGCTTATAATGTTCTACGATGATCTTCTCTAAAGCACTTTAGCATTCTCCTCCATAAAACACTATGGCATGCTATGAATTATATATTTACAGTAAGGCAGACGTGTCTGTCAGTTCAGTCATGAGATATGATGATATGCTTTTTTGCCTCTAAGTGGTTAACAATTGCAAAATATTCTTTTTAATGCCTAGAACTCTATTTACTTTATTTTTCTTTTTGGGTATTGGAAAATAAATCTTAAACATTTCTTCTGTTATCTAGCACTTTAAGCCTTTTCATAGCATTTGTAACATCTCTGCCAACACTCCATCTGTGATTTTAGCTTGCAGGAAACACTTTGCAAATCTGTTATTAGCTTAGATGCAGAGAGCTGCTGTTTAAATATTAATTGTAACTTCTCTCGTAAGTGCTGTCAAACCCACTCTGTCTCTTATGAAGTTCAATAAATATTGGGGGAGGGAGTGTGTCAGGGGTAGGGCCTGCTCATAGCTGTAGCAAGGGTCCTACTCAAGTTACCAGTATAAGGTAGAGAAGTGTTCTGATGCTTGTCCTCTCCTCTCTTGACCTCAGTTCCACAACTTGCACATACACGACAAAAAAAATAGAAAAGAGTAACTTTAAACAGTGAGCAAACTTCAAAGTGGACTTTCTGCCTAACTGGCTGTGAGCAAGAAGAACATCACACAGTGCTCACAGGAAAAGATGAGATCCATTGAGATCCATCAGCTGTTTGAAATCCTAGCTATTGGTCACATACACTTCTAAAGTACTTCAGTATTGCTCCATCCAGAATCACATTCAGTAGAGGCATTATATTGGGGTAGAGCCCTTCTCATATTTTCAGTCATGATCCTCACCCTATTTAATTTCTTAATTTCACAAAACATACTTTACACTTTAAAATAAAAATTTAAAAAGCAAAATATTATGTGTTTACAGACATTTCAGTGAAGTATTTGATAGAAGTGAAGAACACAGTGTTTAACACCATCCAGCCTGCCTGTTTTCTGTGGATTACCAGAGCATTATAATTGTCATATGCATATTTGATATAACTGAAAGATGATCAGCCCCATTAAAATCATATGATGTATTTTTTCCTCTCTTCTTCTTCCAGATGGTTACTAGTCTTTTATTGGTGAGGGGGTTTGCCTACGGTGTAATCTGAGATTTTTTTCCTCTTGTCATTTTAGTGAGTTACTTCTCTTTGTGTTTGCAGGTGGACTGAATTTTAATATGCTGAATTCTGTTAATTGCTTAGAATGTAGATGTTTTTCTTATTATCCTACAAATATATATTTTAAAAAATTAAGTATTACCCACATATTCCTTTTATCTTGCAGCATTCTGTGAAGAAGGGTGCAGATATGGTGGAACTTGTGTAGCCCCTAACAAATGTCTCTGCCCTTCTGGATTCACTGGAAGTCATTGTGAGAAAGGTAAAGCTTTACTGAAAAACACCTTCTTTGGTAATGAGAAGTATATGTGGAAGAAGTAATGACTTTCCATTCTTTCATTCTGCTTGATGCTTTCTCTCTGTTGAAGATATGGCTGTTCCATTTCTGCCTTTTCTGCACTGAAAGTTCATCTTGTCTAAAACTTTCCATGTTGAATTTTATCAGGGATATATCTGCTTTTGCTTCCAGTGTGCACTTCTAGTTAATTAGAAGGGACATTGAATGAAAAATATTTGCTCCACCAGTTTGCTGTGGTGCAAGCTCAAGGTTTCCTTCTGCTTTTCCTGAATTTGTTGTGCAAATTAGACCAGAATTTGGATGCTTGCTTTTCACTTCAGGTTATTGAATTATTAAGATTTGATTTGTTTCTTAGTCACAGTTTTTATAGAATCACAGCCTATTCAAAGATGTCTCACTAGTCATGATTAGATTCTACCTGTTCCCAGATTTTTCTTTTTCAAGATTTGTTTCTGACAGCCTCATAGTTCCACCTTTCAGTTTGTTTCACAAAGAGCTGGTTCCTTGTCTACCTTAAATGAGGAGAAAGGGATCTCACCAAACTTCATATAGGACTCATTATTTTCTTTATTTAGCAGATTTGGGATTTTATTTTGGTTTGTGTTTATTGAGGTTACATGTCACTTAACAAACTCAATGATGAGGGTTTTTTTGCACTGCATGTTTGTTAATTAACTGTTTACACTTGTATTTATTTTTGGATATGAAGTGGATTGTTAATGCAGGTTGTATGCTGTAGTATGGATGAGATTATAATTGGTGAATTTTTTTAGGAAGAAAAAAAATGAAAACGGAGAAATAACTGCTACAGTTAAATTAGTGGAACCACTTGTAACCCAGAGATTGTGCAGTAATTTGTGTGTTTATTGAAGTCACTTAAGCCCAGTTGTCAATAAATCTTCTTTAAGTAGCTTCTGAAAACTGCTAAATACTTCTATGGGTGTAGCCAAATCACTGTATACTAAAAGCCTGTAGTTTCTAGTTGTCAGCATTGTTTATGATTATTTAAGAGTGAACTAGGACATTAATATTTTCATCTCATCTAGAATAAATCTGGGTACTTATTTTTCTTTTGCCTCTAGCCTTTGGGTTATTTGTTTTAAATACAAAAACAACCTCCAGAGTCTCCTGCCATTCAGCAATGAGTCCCGGCAATATCATGGGGAAGAAATGCAAGACATTCCTACCTCAAAGCCCCACCTGCCGTGGCTCCCCAGCTGCTAATGCTTCCTGCTGGTTACCCATGTATAATTTGCTCATTCCTTTCTAAAACACGTGTTGCTCAGAGACATCAGTACATTCAGAGGGGTGCAGGATGCTAGAGATCTGTTCTGTGTATGTGACAGTATGGTAGTGCAAAACCAGTACCAGCATTGCCCTAAGGTGCCCTCCCTACCCAGGGCTCAGGCCAGATTTTAGCTCCTCTGCCTGTGATTCTGTCACCCAAGGATCTTAGAACATTATTTTTCCTTATAGCTATAAAGGGACTTTCATATCTAGAGTACAGATTCTCTAAACTATTGAAGTGATGGTTTAAAATTGATAAATGGAGGACATAACCATTTTTGACTTGTATGTTTCTCATGTCTTTTGTATTGTTTTGATCTACAGTATGAGTTAGCACACCAACTAAAGGAAGCATTGCAGGTATGGTACTCTCATTATATCAAGCAATTTAGAGGTAGATGTCAGAAGGCGATAGCTTCTGTGAATAAAATCTATACAACTTGAACCAGAAGTCAGTTTATTTTTTTCTTTGAAGATGTATAGGGTTTACTAGTATGCTACAAATCAAGATAATGATGCTAACTTTGAGAAATCTGACATACAAGCTAGTTTGACAATGAACAGGGCGTTGTGTATGAGAATTTGTCACATTTGAGTTGTGTTGGAGGGTTTGAAAACTTCAGCAGATACATCTTATGTCATATGCATATTTCAGTGGCTAAGTCCACATCAGATCTGTGAGAACAGCTTCAGCCTCCTGAAGGTATGTGTCCTGGCCAGACTAAATGTTCAGAGTAGAGAGGTGATGAACCACCTTTGAAGAGGGGTTCTTTTTGCTTCACTGATTACCCCTAGAA
Organism: Aphelocoma coerulescens; assembly: GCF_041296385.1. Classification (NCBI taxonomy): domain Eukaryota; kingdom Metazoa; phylum Chordata; class Aves; order Passeriformes; family Corvidae; genus Aphelocoma; species Aphelocoma coerulescens. Next base: position 6,608,483 of record NC_091019.1, read on the forward strand.
GATGTAGTGCTTTCAGGAGCAGGAGGCAGTTAGTAAAGGCTTTCCTCATTGTCTCACTGCAGTTTGCTGCAGTTTTTAAAGGACACCTAAGTATTCTAACCCCATGTTTGTTTTTTCTCCTGTCATCTTTAATATTAGAAATAAGCACTTTGTTTTATTTAGTATATGGTACCACTCCCTCAATCATTATGGCACAGACATAAGACAATGAAATGGTGGGGCAACATTTCAAATCAAAGCCTAAATGTTCTTGGCAAAACCTTGTCTGGTGGAAGCTCGTAGTGAAGTGAGGCATATCAGAAGTAAAGTGATGTGTTTTGGTAATGTGTTCAATTTGCCATGGTGCATTTGAAAATATCCTTCAAACTGACAACACAGCAACTTCTTATACATTATTTGTGAGATGAAAGGACTCATCACTAGCTAAAAACAGTATGACCCAAATTGGCTTCAATGCCATGTAAAGGGTAAAATGAGCCAGTAATTAGAAATGTTGTTGAAAAGCAGGTGTGTTTACTTCTGAATATGATTCATATGTTACTCATCGTTTCTGACTGCCTGGCTGAAATGGCTGAAATTATGATATTAGGTTAATTAAAAATTCAGAGATATTTGAGAAGGGTAGGATTTATACCAGTAATTTACTCAGGTGAAATTAAAATACACATTTAAGGCTTATGTATAGATACATAATTCAATGTGCTGCTAAGAAGAATTACCTCTTGCCAGTCGCTTTGGCTGACATGAGAAATCATCATAACAGTTGTGGGGCTATCTTTCCTTTTTGAAGGTGAACTGCAAATTGATATTCACAGATACTGTCAAGTAATTCCTTTCTCCATCCATTCTTTATAATGATGTTTCTTTAAGTATGTGCTTGATGCTTTTAACTGAATTTTTGTAGTATTTAGGATCTGATTCTATCTTCAAATCACTTCTTTTTTGTTGATTTTATGTTTTTCTGGCTAGGGCTGAAATCTGTGATCTCTGTGATTCGACCATTTGATCGTTGTGGTACTTGTGTTGGAAACCTTTCACGTTGGAATTTTTAGTGACATTGCTGTGTGATTCCAGCATGATGGCTGAGCTAGAGATAGGCATCCTTAACTGTACATAACACTGTGGGCTTGAACCCAAGTGCATCCTTGGCAGGGATCCCTGTTAAAGGCTTTTGAGAGACATTTTGGTGTGCAGAGAGGAGTACAAATACAGTACTCTGTGAGAATTGCTGGCAGCATGAACTCAAGTGCCCCAATTTTCCATTCATCTCATATTTTTGCAATCTTTAAAACAGAAAAACTCTAGATCATTCACTGAGCTGCTCTTTTCTGTCTGTGGATGAGCCACAGGTCAGTGGAGTTTCCATGCTGGTTTTGTGGACAGGTTCACAGTTATTTTGTATTTGTGGACTGTTAGTCACTGCAGCTACTGATGAAGTGGTGAGGATGAGATAAGACAGGACAATCTATGATATCAAAGGTAGGTGTAAACAGATGATTGAATGCCTGGAAATTGCAGGCATTCCTTGAACACCTGCCTGCATATGCTGGAGTCCTGTGCATCGGTCTAAGAAATACATCTGAACAGCTCTAGGATCTGCCCAGTGCTGGGGGTTATTTAGGGTGTCTGTCTCTACAAATCATAATTTGAGGTAATGAGCAGGAAACAGCAGAAGGGTTTGAAGCAGTGGGTTCCCAGCTAGGGACATGGAAAGGAAAGTGCAGTATTTTTCCAGGGGCTGCAGGAGGGCTTTTGGCAATGGGAGGGCACTGCCTCCAGAACAGATTCAAGACAAGTGCACCACAGCTTTTCTCCCCTGTCTTGTGACAGCTGCTGTCTGAAGTGGTACTCAATAAATGGGGAATATGTTTCTGGTAGAATAGAAGGGCTTTGCATGGGCTGGAGCTCATGGATGTGGATATTTCTGTGGTAGGGGTACGTGTGTGTGTTTAGTCTTTGAAGAGCACTGGAAAGAAAATATGCAGTCACATCACATACAATGATAGAGAGGTGTCAAAGAATTACCTGCTGATGATAAACAGAAGCAAGGGTAAGATACGACAGCAGAGCATCAGGATGTGATAATTACTAGGGTTATTTTTTCATGTTGTTTTGGGCTGTACCTGCAAAGAATTGTCTAATGTTGGGGTGAGAGGTCATTTTTGAGTATGTACAGTGGCTGAGAAATGTGCTTTGAATCTTATTAATCATATTGCGAGTAAGTAAATCAAGACTTGCTGTGTTGCACTAGTTATATATGGATTCTTCAGCACCTCACTGATTTCACAGGTGTGTAATGAAATGTTGCTGTGCTTACATCTTCAGTATGGGTTGTTACATCATGGAAATGAGGTCTTTAACTGATTGGTTTCATCATAGTTGGCAGTATCTGCAGTTGTTGTCTAAGAGGCTGCATAGCATCTGTGTTCTTGTCTCTTAAATTGCATCTTCTGGAATATATTGTCTTCTGCAGTCCTTTGGGTAAAACTCCCTATAGTCTCTATTCCTGTGGACTGTACAGTTAGAAAAAATGTGAGAATTTAATTTCTATGTGCAATTTCTTTGATTCTTAGGCTGGATCAATCTTTAGGTGTATATCTATCACAGACATTTCAGTCAAGGAGCCTGGTTTAAAAAATGAGCAAATAAAAACCAAAGCAAAGCAGAGGAAGAGATTTTTCCATGAGTATGGTAAGCTAAATGTCAAAACTCCCTGCCTTTTCTCTACCTATGATCTTTTTTGTAAAATAAGAGGTGAGGTTTATTTTGGGAAACAAACCAGCTGTGCAGTTGTGGGCTCAAGGCTTTGCATGAGATTCTTTCTAAAGCCTCTAATTTCAAGGTGAGGCAAAGCCAGGATAGCGTGAGACAAGAAGGGTGAAGCAAGTGACACTTAGTTTATCACAGAGAAAAGTGGCTGTGGTTGATATGTCATTCCTGAGGGTGTGACAGAGCCAGAGAAGGCAGATGTTCCAGGTGGCTGAGGTTGTCCTGCTCCATTTGCTGCCAAGCTGTTTGCAGCATTTGCCCCAGCAGTGCTTATTGCAAAATCACAAGGGGTGATATCTTAATATGATGGAAAAAACAAAGCTGTCATTTGTAAAGATACCAGGGAACAGATCAAAGAATATTTACTAGAAAAACCTGAGTAAGGCTGTCTCTGAGGATCAAGGGGACATCTGTCTGCAAATCAACAAGTAACTCTCAATGGAAGAAAGAGTTCTCAGTGTCAATCTCCCAGACCAAGAACACTATTCACCACCCAGCTGACCCTCACATGAGGAGACAACTCATCAGTGTTTACTCTGCCTCATAGGCTCTAACAGTTTGATTTTAAAAGCCAGGTAAAAACACTAAGCAGACACTGGGTTTGGGGTGGTGGTTTGTTGGGTTTTTAATGCAATAAATATTTTTATCTTCCTGTGTAGTTTATTTGTTATGTGCAGGTCTTTGGGTCTGTGTATTTTTCTTTGTTTCTAATTAAAGGAATATCAGCTATATTAATCTTTTATGTTACCCAAGACGGTATCTTGACAAGTAACAAATGGTTCTAACGTTCTAGTGTTTTACTAGTTACATGACTTGTGGTCATATGTATTGGGTTTGTATGGCAGAGTTTTGGTAGGGGAGAGAGAGCAGGGAGGCTCCTCTGGAGAAGCCACCAGAAGCTTTTGCCCTGTCCAAGACAGACCCAACAATGGCCAAGGCCAAGCCCATCGGTGACATTGGTATTGCCTCTAGGATAATGTATTTAAAAAAGGCAAAATGTTACTGAACAACAGCAACTGCAGCTGGACAGAGGAGTGAGAACATGAGAACAACAGCTTTGCAGACACCCGGGTTACTGAAGGTGGGGGGGAGGTGCCTGTCTTTCCTAGGTGAGACAACAGCATGCTGTGGGGAGTATTGGCTATCCTAGCTAAACAGGCAGAAAAATGTTAGGACCTCTCTTTGCCATATACTTAGCACCTGGAAATCACCAGGGGAAAGGGAGGTTGGTTTGTTTCTGTTTTCTTTGTTAATTTTGGCTGTTGCTACACAGTGTTGGATGTTTATTCATCCATAAATTCTAATTAAGTACTACAGGAGGAACATCATGTTTAGATTAGGAGCAGCAAACTCTGAACTCTAAATATAAAAGCCCTGTGTTTCTGCTGAACTTCCTACAGCTGAGAGACTATATGGCCAAACTTTGTGCAAAAGCCTTGCTCTAACTGAGGCACTGGAATTGGTTCTCTGTTGGAGGCTGTGTTGCTTTGGTCCTTTCACAGAGCGCTGAGTCCCTAATTCAGCATCTGTCCAGTTTATCACCAGGAACATCTCTCACATGTTCTGTGTGCAGGCATATCTGCTTCAGGTTCCTCTTAGATTCTGAGGACCCAAACAATGCAATTTAGATTTGTTTCAAGGGGCAGAATCACCATTGAATCGTTTTAAAGAAAACAAAGAACTACAAAACATTCAAAATTCTGAGCAAATACTTGTATTTGAGCAAATATTTGTATTTGAGCAAATTCATATGTTAATGAAATTTTCATTTTGCAACTAAGAGGTTTCCATATATGAAGCTTTCCTTGTGATGTGAGCTGTACAGAAAAGACAGTTGCTTTGAAATACCAACTTCATGGTGAATTAACTACAAATGACATCTCATTTTACTGTGATTAAAAAAAACCCCAGCAAGTCTGCTTTTGAGTGCAGTGCAGTAATGCTAATTTATGACTTAGCTTGCCAGGACATTACAAGCCCTTTTTTTTTTTTTGACTTTTTTTCCAAGCAGATGCCTACATCAGTAAAAAACAGTAATTCTACAGAGAATTAGGTGGTAGACCAGCTAAAAACTGAATAAAAACTACCTCAGGCTGTCCAGCTATAGGCACTATTTAGGGAACATTACTGAGTTTAATAAGCTCTTTGCCACCTTACTTTTTCTTATTAATAGCTGGCTCTGGACTGGAGAATCAACCATGAATATTTAAGTTTGCTGATAACCTAGAAATAGAACTCCAGACTCAATAAAACTCAAGCAGGCATAGAGAGGTAGTTAAAATTTTTAACACAGGAATCCTCTTGGCTTCAATGGGAATTTCACCTGAATCGAAGCCTTAGGATCTGGTGCAACTGAATTAGGTGAAATGAATAATAAAGGGCTCTAGTGAAATAAAAGAGCAGCTAGAGTGGAGTTTTTGTGCGTAACAATCTGTGTAACTTGAAGCTACCAATGATGAATACACCATTTTTAACTCCTTGATCTAACTAGCTAATCTAGGAGTAAGATCCTGTTCAAACAGTAGAGAATTCAGCCTCATAAGAAAATTTGTACAACTCTGAGAATGTTACTGTGTGGAGCCATGTTTCTGCTGAAGTTTAAAATAGTGAATGCTAACATATTTCATGAGTGATCTCACTGAAATTAATCAAGGTCTAGTGAGGGAGAATGTGCCTCATTCATCAGAACCAGCATATGAAACCAATTTCTTTTTGAGAAATACTCCAACAAGTGAAGGGAATGGAGAAAACCAACATGCCAATTTGTACAGGTAATTGTGTGTTTAATTCTGACAAAAAGTCAGTTTTTCTGCATTTCTTTCTTTTTTAAGATTTTTTTCCCCTGAAAAACTTAAGGTACAAGAATACTCTAAGCAAATGAAGTAAATGTAACCAGCAAGCTGGCACTGACTGTGGGAGGTCACTGGGATCCCACGTCCTGTCCGCAGTCTTTCTCCCGTGGGTGGCTGACACTCAGCTCAGCCCTCCGTGGCTGTGCAGCCCACCAGGGCCAGCAGGACCCCGATGGCCAAAGCCATGGCAAGCATCCTCTCAGGACAGGCTGGCCCACTCAGGATGGCAGAATCCTGTGGGAATTGGGCTCTCTGGGCATCCTCTCTGCTTTTAGCTGTTGCCAGTGTCCTTGTCCCGCAGATCCTGGCTCTGCCAAGTACCACCGGCTTCTCTGGGTGCTGAAGGGTATCCAATGGGGGAGGCAGAGTGGTGCGAGGGACAGTGATCTTCCATTTGGCATTGCTGGGGACAACTTGGACGAGAACAATATCCATGAGGCTGTGGCATTGGATGGGATTCACCCCAGTATCTCCCAGCAGGAACCCCCTAAATCATCTACCCAAGCTCCTGAAAGCCCAAGGAGGTCCATGCTGGCTCAATGCTCTCCAGCTGTATGCGACTTGACAGCAAGGGCTTGGACTTTCCAGGAAACTCCAGCCCTCTTAATCTAATCTTGATAGCAGGAAAAATGGTGGAGAAGGTCATACTTGGCACTACTGGGAAGTGATGGAAGGACAATGCCAGCATCAGCCACGAACAGTGTGAAATAACAGAGGGAAATTCCTGTCTAACTGATTGATTATCCTGCTTCCATAAGGTCACCTGTCTCATGGGTGATGGGAAGGCATTGCAGGTTGTATTTCAGGATTTTAAGAGGAGTTTTGATCCTGTCCCTCACAGAATCCTTCTGGAACAGGTGTCCAGATGTGAGATGAGCAGGGACAGGGTGTGCTGGGTGAAGAACTGGCTGATGTACTGGTTTTCAATGGGATAGGATCCATTTTCTTCCCAGGAAGTGGGACAGAGCTGGATTTGGATTCAGGATGGGAATGCGGTGGATAGCACGTGGATGGTTTGGATGTTGCTGAGCGGGGCTTGCCCTCCCCAAGGACTTTACAGTGTCCCATTGGACAAGCCATGTCCCATGCTCTGCCAGCAAGGAGGTGACACCATCATCGTTCCCCTCCTCAACCCTGTGTCCTACTTAGACAAGAATCTTCCACCCACTCTGCTCCAGGGGGCCCTCAAGTGCCTCACAGAGGAGCCAAGGAGCCCCTGCGGCTCCCAGGTCCTCCAGGCCTCGGGCCACCCCTCGCAAGCGGCCACGTGCTCCCGCGAGCCCCCTGGACAGCCCCTGCAGCTGCGGCCCCTGCGTGGCAGTGGCCCAGGAGCTGCAGGAACTGATGCTGCTGCTCTGGGCTCGCAATGGGACATGGGTGCCGCTCTACTCTGGGATGTGGCAGGCCTTGTGGAAAGAACTGGAGGAGCTGCTGAAGCGAGGCCACCTGCCCTGCTGTGGCTCGGCCAGCTCCTCCAGGAGCCTCCATCCCTTCAAGAGGCTGCTCCCAGCAAGATTCTCCATCCCTGGGAAAGCCTCCAACCTTTCAAGGACTTCGTTCTGTCAGAGATCCTTCATCCGTCCGGGAACATCAGGCCATCAGAGATCCACCATCCTTCTGGGAGCTTCCATGGCCTCTGACAGCCTCCAGCCATTCAAGAGGCTCCAGCCCTCCAAGAATCTCCCTTCTTCCAAGAGCCTCCCTCCCTCTGAGAGCCTCCCCATCTCTGAGAATGTGCATTCCTCTGAAAGCCTTGACTTCCAAGAGCTACCGTTCCCTCTGACAGCTTCCAGCCCTGAGAGTCTCCCTCCCTCTGAAAGCCTACCTGTTTCTGAGAACCTTCAGCCCTCAGAAAACCAGCACCTTCAAGGAGTCTCCATTCCCTCAGAGAGCCTCACTCCTGAAAGTCTCCATCCCTGCCAGAGGCTCAGTGAGACCTGCTGGCCTGAGGACAGTGGCGACCCCATGGAAAGGTCTCCCAGCTCCCTTGGAGCCAAGAATATCAACCACACGGGCACATTCCTCAGTGCTGATGTGGCCAGGTAAAGCCCAGACATAAAAATGGGAGTGCAGCCTGAGCCAGGGGAGCCTTCTCAGGAGGAGCAAATAGAGGAGCAGTGAGTGTCCTGGAGCCAGCAGTTGCCGGCCCACAGCTCCCAGGACGCTGTGCCGGCTGCGCCAGCTGGCAACAGCTCTTGCCTGGCAGCGGAGACAACCCTCAAGAGACCCAGGAGGTTCCTCCATCTCCAGGAAGCTGCTCCGAGACGGCCACCGACCACCAGGAAGGCCTTGCTGGTAGCAGGTGAGATCTTCTAAGGAGCAGAACAACTGAATAAATTAGGATTTTCCCAAAGAGCTGTCTGAGTGTTTGCACTGGTCTGGATTGACTGGGATAGGGTTCCTTTCTTCCCAGGAACTGGTGCAGAGCTGGTTTTGGATTCAGGATGGGAATTCGGTGGATACCACACAGATGGTTTCATTGTTGCTGAGCAGGGCTTCCCCTCCTCTGGACTCTGGAGTGCCTAATGGGATAATCCATGTTTTTCGTTGGGAAGAGAGGGAGGAGTGTTGAAGACAGAGGCAAAGAATGCATTAAACACCTGTGCTGTGTCCCTGTCCCTGTTTGTGAGGTGACCATCCACATCCTGGAAGGGGACAGTGTTACTTCTGCAATGTTTTTTTCCACTGATATATTTAAAAACACTCTTTTTATTGTGCCCCACATTTCTGGCCACCTTCCTCTCCAGCTGAGCTTTCACTGCACCAAATTTCTCCCTACAGTGGCAAGAAACATCTCTGTATTCTTCTTGTGACCTTGCTTCCACTGGGCACACAGCTTCCTTTTCCATCCTCTTTGCCAGAGAAGAAGCCTTCTGCCTCGCCTGCTTGGCTTCCAACATTTGGGAATCTCCTGCTGCTGTGCCTTTGGAGGTGATGTTTCAAAATTGACCAGCACGGATGGACCCCAGCACCTGCAAAAACATTGTCCCTGGAGACCCTGCTTAGCAGTTCCCTGAGCAGTCTGAAGTCTGCTCTCCTCATGGCCCGAGCTGAGGTTTTGCTGGCCCTTTTCCTCTTGTCAGAGGTTTGAAACTCGATTGATTTGTGGTCGCTGTGGCCAAGACGGCCGCCAGTCCCCACCTGGCTCAGGGCACGTGGGACTCAGAGGGCGGCCTGGCTCCAGGGGGGCTGAGCTGGAGAGTCCTGGGCTGCGGGGGGCTTCCCGCTTTCCTGGGAGGAGACTCCCTGGGGAGGAAGAAGGGTCTGGCATGAGCCACAAGGCCCCTGGCCGAGGGACGGTAGCGGGGGACGTGTCCGTAGCGGATGCTGTCTGGGAGGAACTGTGGCAAGGAGTGGGTGTGGGGCTGGGGGTGTCCCAGAGCTCAGTGAGGGTGTTCCCCCAGCCCAGCAGGCAGAAAGCCCCTGGCTCACAGCAGGAGCCAAGTTCCAGGTCACCAGGAACAGCCCCCGCCCTCACCAGTGCTCCCAGCCTCCCACAAAGGTTGGTTATGCCCATGGGTGCTGCCAAGGTTCCCCATGGGAACAGGGCTGGACACCCTAAAAAGGGGGGTCAACACCCCAGGGGCAAAGCCAGCGCAGGGGAGGATGAGTGGGATGAGTGTGAGAGGACCACCTCTACCCCTCCCATCCCGCACCAGGGAGCAGGGACCTTCCTGGGACAGCTCCAGGAGGATATTCAGGACCATCCTTGCCTGGGACAGGGGTGCCAAGGAGATCCAGGAGGGATCAGTGTCCAGCTCTGTGTCCTGGGACACCCTGCACCCTGTTCCCCATAGCCCTGATTTTCAGGAAGGAGCCACAGGAGCCTCCTGGCCATTGCTGGATTTTTCTTTCAGGAATTCGCTGTGGAGCTCGTTTGTCTTTTTTTTGCCTCTTTCTGAGCTCCTGTAAACATGGCATGGAGCTGAAAGGGGCAGAAGGGAGGGAGACCACACAGCTGGGGGACTCTTGGGCAAGATCTTTTCCCATGTTGATCAGAATGAATCACCACAAAAGCCTCAGCCACTTGCTTTCATTGGGCTGACATTTGGAGGAAGAGATCATGTCCCCATTCATGTAATCCTTGAAAGGTGAATAAAATGGGATAAATCACTTTCTTAGGTGATTTATGTAGATTGTAGCATATGTACAATGAGGATAACTAATCCAGTTATTTTGCTTGAAGGACTTAGGGTGAAAGTGTGAGTTAAACCCTTGAAGGGAGTGCCATCCCCTCTTTACTGACATAGCCTCTGTAACATCCACTAATCTGTTGAATTTCAGTCCTTCATAGTATCTGTTTTTGCAAGAGTAACACCCATGGTTTTCAACAGTTTGCTCTAGGAAGAGTTATAAATTGTAGAATACTTCACTACAGGGAAGAAGCTACAATCAAAGGAGGTGACTCTTTGCAGAATCTGCTGAATTACATTCAGCGTGTGGAGTCCAGACAACAAGTTTATCTTTAGGATTGTACTCATATGTACGTAGAGAAAAGAAATGAAATAGGAAGTTTTGCTGATACCGAACCTTAGAAAACTTCCTTTTCCCCTTCCAGGCTTTTTCTCTATCAAGTGAACCATTTTTATGGTCCATAGTTTCTTTGCTAGTGATGTGTCAGTTCTCTGCAGAAAGTACATGATGTACCCAAAGACTCCCCTTCACAGTAGACTTTTTCTGGATAATCCAACATACCATGCCTGGTAAAATATTAAAAATAAATAAATAAATCAATAGAGTAATACCTGTTGGGTGTGAAAGAAACTTGCAAATCTGTCTCTTAGAAACTGTGGCATTAAAGCCTGTTCCAGATTCAGTGCACACTAACTCACTGTGCAGATTACTGTTGCTTTTGTTAGGCTTTTGTTCATGCCTGTTGTCCCCAGAGAAGGAATATGCAAGATGTTAAAATAATACTGTGCTTAATGTAGGGTAGGTATGAAGCATAAAAGGAAACTTGTATGGTTCTGGTTGAATATTTCCTTTGCTAGTTCCATTATGATTGAATCAACTTTAAAATAACAGTCATACTCAACCTCCAGGAACTATATGTCAAAGTTATTTTCCAACTTTTTATAATGTTACGATAAAAATCTGTTCAGTCCTTCACATTTGCAGAAATAGAGTTCTTCCTAAATACATCAATCATTTTCTTGCTTTTAAAAAGGAACCTCTGATTTAGCAACTCAGGCAGTTCAATAGCTGGAGTTTCCTACTACTTAAGATGTGCAACATCTGAATTATTTCTTTCAGCGTTTAGTATCTACTAAGTAGATCAGTCATTTCAGAGACAAGCAGAATGGTAAAGTTTATATGTGAAAGAGTGACATTACCTTTCTTAGTTGATTTTTTTTCTGAAGAGACATTCTCTGTATGTTGGCAGTCTAATCTTTGGAATGGTACTCATTTATCTTTTGAATGAGACATGAAATGAAAGCCCTAAACACTTCTGGTCATCAAAGATCCAGTTGAGTCTGTATCCTATTTCAGCCTGGGTAATTGAATTCTGCCTCCTTTAGCAATGTCAGTCAGAGAAATTACTTGAAATAGCTGTCTGGCTAACATGGAGTGGCACCCATGTCTTAATGTCATAGATGGCCGTGTTTCTGTGATAGGTTATGGATCCTTACAGCTTTTGATGGTAATTACATGGTTTTAAATGTGAATGACTCTTAGGTGGAGTACAGGCATGTGGGTGTGTGAGGGTGAGGTCATCCACTGTCCTTGTGATTGCACTGTCTTGGAAGCAGTGATATCTCTGATCTGGACAGCACAGTTTAGCCAGGGCCATTTACAGGTTCTTGCAGTCCTACCACATCATCTTGTTGTAAGCTGGTTGGCAGAGGTGCTCTTGGAGCTGAGAAAACTGGAAGGGCACTCATATTCTGATCAGGATCCCATGCATCACTCCCGCATGTGTTGTAGCCACCCAGCTTCTTTGTAATAGCCTGCTGGACCATTGCCAACTTGGGCTGTAGGCACGCTCAGTTCAAGAGAGATTAAATAGATTTTTCTCATTTTCAAGACAGTATTACAACAAGTTGCCAGGATGGGCCTGTCCTTACTTTTGCATTCGAGTCACTGACCTTGAAAACCAGTGGAAGTTTTCAGGCTCAGAAGTGAAATTGCTGTGTATTCATGAGGAGAAGGTTGGTTCTTCTCTAGAGTTTTATCAAAGTATTGACACTGTTTATCAGTCAATGTATGGCCAGTATGTGTATTTTACTTACTTACATGACCACTTAGGAGGATTGAATTCCAATCTACAGATGTTTTATGAAGATCTCCTGCATTTTCATTGGATGTTTTGGAGCACGGGTGGTACTGCAGTATGAGAGAGATGTTCAGTTATTGGTAGTGGTTTTGTAAGGAAAAACTTGTCTCTGGCAATTGTTTGTGATTAGATTTCCTGGAAGGAGACTGTACTAGTTTGAAAACAAACCAGTGAGAGGTACCAAGTCAGAATAACAATTTAATGGAAATTAAAGAAAAGGAACAGAAAGTAAAAGAAAACACTGACAGAGTCAAGATACAACCTGAGTCCCTGTTAGGCAGGGTAGTGGTAGCAGTCTGGTGGAATGGTGGCTGCAGTCCTCTGAAGTGGTTATCCTGTAGTAGAAGGGGTCTGCTCTTCCTCAGAAAGTCCAGCGGTGGCTGTGTAGCTCCTATCCTCTGGAAATCCAGTGGAGCCCCGTGTCTTTCATGCTCAGAGTCCCAGTTATATCCACGATGGGATGCTTGGTTCCTCCCTCTGGGTGGAGCATCTCACAATGGGGTAATGAGTCATGAGGCCAAGTGTTGATTAGGCTCATTAACAGAAGATAGTCTGGAGGGAGTTATCTTTGAGTCATGCAGCGGGACAATGATGGGCCATTAACAGAAAGATAGTCTGGGGGGAGGAGGCAAGGAAACACTGCCCCACCTGATTTCAACAGCTCATGAGGATGGTAATAGAATACACCTCAACCCAGGACAGAGACCAAGCAGTTTCTCTGGTTTTGGGTGGTTGGTTTGTTTTCTCTTTACCACAGACTGGGTAAAGAATGTGCTGTGAGCTATGTCAGCCCCTGCAGAAAATAAGTTTAGTAGTTGTACTGGGTTTGAGGGGCCAGGTCTTGGGAGTTGTCAAGGCTACAGGGATGGCTTCTATGAGGAGCTCCCAGAAGCTTCCCCCATGTCCAGAGCAAAGGCCAGCCAGTTTCAGGACAGACCCACTGCTGGCCAAGGCTGGGCCAATCAAGAATGATAGTAATGCCTCTGGTAACAGATTTAAGAAGGGGGGGGGGAAGTTATTGTGGAGAAGTAATTTCAGGCAGAGAAGAGCAGGGTGAGAATATGTGGGAGGAACAACTCTGCTGAAACCCAGGTCAGTGCAGAAAGAGGGGCAGGAGCTGCTCCAGGTGCTGGAGCAGATTCCCCTGCAGCCCGTGGTGCAGCCCGTGGTGAGGCAGCTGTGCCCCTGAGCCCATGGAAGGCTTGGAGATGCACAGATCCACCTGCAGCCTGGGGAGGAGCCCACACCAGAGCAGGGGGATGCCCAAAGGAGGCTGTGAACCTGTGGGAAGCCCATGTGGAGCAGAGTCCAAGCAGGACCTGCAGACCCTTGGAGAGGGGAGTCCATGCTGGAGCAGGTTTCCTGGTAGGACTTGTGACCCTATGAGGGACCCATGTTGGAGCAGGATGTACCTGAAAATACTGAACACTGTGGAAGAGTGACCCACACTGGAGAAGTTCATGGAGAACTGTCTCCCATGGGAGGTATCCCACACTGGAGAAGGGACAGGACTCTTCTCCCAGAGCAGCAGCAGGAATAACCTGTGATGAACTGACCATTACCCCCATTCCCCATCTGCCCATGTGCTGTGGAGGTGGAGGAGGCAGAGTGTGGGAAAAAAGGAGGGGTCAGGCTAAGGTGTTTTTAAGGTTTATTTTACTTCTCATTATTGTGCTCTGAATTTTTAATTGATAAATTCAATTAATATCTATAATTATAGCCTGTTTTGCCAGTGGTGGTATTTGGTGAGTGACCTCTCCCTGTCCTTATCTCAACTCATGAACTTTTGCTATATTTTCTCTCCCCTGTTCAGCTAAGAAGGGAAGTGATAGAGAGGCTTTGGTGGGTGTCTGGCATCCAGCCAGGGCTACCCACTGCAGTAGTGTGACTGGACAGGGGCTTTATTCCCTGATACTCATTCTCTCAGGACAGCTGTTCTGTCCAACTCTTGTGACAGCCATAGCTCTGGAACACCTATTGGTCTGTCCGAAATGAATTTAAAATGGGAGAAAAATCTTTGTGTATCACAAGAGATTTTTGTTTTGTGTCTGTTACAACTCTGGCAGGTTGTGAATTCTCAAGTTAATGGAAGCTGCTTTTTGGGATGGGACTTTAATTTTCTAGAAAAGCCTTTCTGTCCCCCACCTTTAATTGTTTTGTTTTTCACCCTTGGAATGTCCAACACAGAGTTTTTCAATTCTCTCCATTAACTGTGTGGAGAAAGTAAATATTTTATTCATCCCTCAGAAGTTTTCTTCCATTTTCCCATCTGAAATCTTGTTCTTTTATAGACAAATCTCCAGCTTTTATAGCAGTTACAGCTGATGCCATTTGAGGTGTGTGTGCTGACAGCAGTAACAACTCCCTCAGCGATACCATTAATCATTTGCAGGTTGGGGAGTCAGATATGGTGTGATAATGCCTGGCTATTCCTAAGGCCTCCCTTTTGAGATGACTGAGTCATGAGTCATAGGTTTCTTTTTGAAGAGAGATTTGATTTTTTTTCTTTTTCAATCTCTCCTCCCCTTATCTTTTCTCAGCAGGTTTTATTAGGTGTATTCATTACTGAATAAGATGAAAGAAGGTCACATGTGTAGATGGATGGTGGTGGATCACTGAGGATGCAGAATCTGATCAATATTGAGCAGAATTTCTCTATATCTAATATCTGTCTCACTGAATTGACTGTAGGGGAATTTTTCAGATCCTCTCCATGATATGTATAGTTTTCAAATGTGAAAAGAATTAAGTACATTACAGAAGGAGGTAGACCACTACTCCCTCATCCAGCCACTATAAAAAGACACATCTCTGTTAAAGTTGTAGGTTGTCCTAGTTGTGCTAAAAGTTTCCTTACTGTGTGTTAAATAAATTAACTGCTGTGTTAAATCCATTATTATATCTTCTTGCTACAATCTGCAGAATTAAATTGGTCACTTAGTCGATTTGCTGTATAGCTTCAACAGTGAACTGATTCACTGTAAAAATAAATTGAAATAGCTCCTTTGGAGGAAATTCTTCCAGGGAGAAGGAACATCCAAAGCGAGAAATGTGATATAGTTGACATTGCTACTCTGTTAACTCGTGGAAAAATGGAAGACATGTCACCTTATTGCATTTAATGGGATTTTTCATGAACGCTAAATTCAATCTAGTTAAAGAAACTTATATATAGTATATTCACATTTCTAGATTTCATGTTTCACTCTTCTTTACACTTCTGTATATTAAGTGCCAGACTTAAAGGGCATAGACATTTTTTCTAAGCCAAATTGAGAAGTAAAATGAGGGAAGAATTTTGTGTCAGTCAAACCTAAAAATAACTGCCTGTATGTGCAACAACCAATTTCTGTTTTCCACTGAAGGAAAGATAGCTGTTTTAGAGTCATGAAGAAAAGGGTCCAATCAAACCAGGGAGTAACTCCATAAATGTTTTTCTTTTCATTACTAGAATGTCTTACTTTTGAATATAAATAGAAAGATGATACCTAACGTGAAGGACTGACCATATCAAAAGCATAAGGTAAAAATCAAAATACTTTATGAACCCGTAAAGACCCACTGACTTTCTGGTTTCCGTAAGCTTTTCATTTGTACTGAAACAGGCTGAAAACCCTGACCTATTAAATTTGGGGAAAAGGGATTTTGTGAAAACTTAATTATCTGAGTGATAAAAGGCTTTGTCAGTCTTTACCCCAGTAAGTTGTCTTCCACTACGAGTAGTCATGTGGATTTCAGTTGTCTAATAATGATGTAAAGTACAGCTCAGTGTAATGCTAACCAAGGAAAATTAATCAAAAAGATAGAATTAATGAAAGGAACATTAAGTGGTAATATGTATTCAGAAAACATTCGAAAGTAACATTTGATTCAGAATATATGAGTCACTTATCTGACATTGTGAGCATCAAGCTTTACAAATATTGGGATATATTATAAGGTTGCAGTTTGTCTATTTTTAAAGAAGTTGTATAGCACTTAAGAATTATAGTTGGCTCCTTCCCAGGTCAGTAGACAATTCTAAATTTCTGGACTCAGAATGAAGCGGTTGTTCAGTCCTCCAGTTTCAGATTGCTCTAGTGAATGAATAAGCACTGGTGGGAACTAGAAGGATAGGAATATCTTCTTTTTGTGGCTCGGAAGATTTTGGCTGGGTGAATTTTAATCTTCACTGGAAAAAACCCTTGTATTAGTGTACAGTGTTGCAAAAATGCTTAAATTGGATAGAACAAAGGCCACATAATGCTGGCATTCTGACTTATAAGATCATGCACACACAGAAAATTTGAGGAATGTAAGCAAAGAAACGAAACTTAAGAATGGAGGGTGTAATTCCAGTCTTTCTCTCTGTGTGTATATCATATTGGCACATGATGTGAATATTTGTACTTTTTGGGAATGCTGCCACAAGTAAGGCAGCAGAACTTGCTTAGCACAGAGCATCTTTTCTCTAGATTGTGTAGGAAAGTATATGTATGTATATGAATGTATGTAGTGTTATTAGTTTGTTTTTACAGCGTCGAAGGGGCTAAAAACCAGAAAACCCTTGACAATCCTGAAAGTTGATTGAAGAGTTTCTGTAGAATGTGTTTTAGGAAGTGCATTGCATCAGACACGACTATATACTTTGTTTATAATCCAGTTTAGGGAGGATAAACAAGAAAAAATACGTTGAAAATCATATAATTCAAGCAAACTTTAATGGATTCCAGTTTTGAGTAGGTCAACCATAACAATCTATCTTAATTGTCATGTTGTTAATTCAAAACAGAATCTTTTTTTTGTGGTGCTGTTAAAATAGCACTAATATGATGGGCAATGACAATTTGTGGGCATGGAGATTTTTTCCTGATTGGAAACAACTGTTAACAACTGTTAAAGTATTTGTAAATATATGTTAAAAGGGTGGATATTACAGTTGTTTATCAACCTTAGTAATCAGCTATTTTATGAAATTTGCTGCAGCTGTTCCCCAAGACACTAGGCTCACACATTGTAAGGCAAGGGAGGAACCTGGCAAGACCTGGTGTAAACTCATCACAAGTCTTGGGTTCCTTTATATGAGTAAAGATCCTGAGAATTTGGCAAAGTCATCTCCAAGGACACAGCTGTCTTAAGACAGCCAGACAGAAGATTTTATTTCTTTGGGTTATTAAAAGCCAAGGTAAAGCCTCCTTAAAAGCCAAGTTTATGCTGGAAAGATGAAGTGATTGCTCTGTTATTAAGGGCTGACTTGGCTGTATATGGTTCCTCCTACTTAGAAAGAAAATCACATGCAGCCCCTTTAGTTGCACCTATATTCTTTGTCGATGTGTAAAACATGTGTAACACAGCTTATATGTGCCTGAGGTGATGTCTTTTAAGAACACCCAAGGCAGGAGTTCCAAAATTGCTTGTAGATGTTGGCAGATAATCACAGTATTCATGAATTCTCATTTACTTTTCTTCTATTTCCCTCTCAAAAATACCCAGTGTTGTTGTGAGCATTCTGTTACTTCCAGAAATTAATTTGAAAGTGAGATAATCTAATCTAAATTCAGCCTAACTGTAAATACTGCTAAAATATGCTTTCAGGACTAGCACAGCATTATATGTGTACTGTGGGGTGTAGGTCATTGCTTGTTTTCAGAAAACAAGGATGTCTGTGTCTAAATTGCACATTACTGATTCTAAACCACAATTTGTGATTTTTATGTACATTTGCTTTATGGAGATAAGTAAGAAAAAAACAACAACAAAAAAACAGCCTACATATTTCTGCATTTTCAATGTATTTTTTTGTGTTTCATAATAATGGATATCTGTGCTGAAACAACATATTCTAGATCTGTAGAATTATGCAGATGAGTCTGAGTAGCCCCCATGGGGAGGGATTCTTATAAAGTAGTAAAGAAGTGGAACAGAAATCATATTTTCATTATTCTAATTCTGTATTTTAATCTGTGGTTGGCACAGTCTTGTGCACGTGTGTACATTTAGAGTGGCTTAGGTGGGAGAGGATGCTTAGAAGAGAACATAAGGGCTGCACCCATCAAGTGAAAATACGTGAGGAGAAGAGGACTCATGGTATTTTTCATCTGGTCACTCTTGGTGCGTTGTTGCTGGGGGCAGCACCACTGGGTGCAGTGTTCATGTCATGATTTTTACAAGACCGGTGGCATTTTCCCAAAATGTTGTTTCTCTAATAGCACCTCTGTAGGAGTAGAGTCAGCTCTGCAAGAAGACAACTGATATGGTGCTGATATGGTGCAAAACAGTTTCTAGTTATGTATTTTACCTTCTCTCCGTGATTTATTATTTTACAGAGCTGTGGATAATTAGAATATAAAATTCCTTTAGATGATTGCATTAATTCCTTTCCTTTGGAGCTGAGGAAGGGTCTCTAATGCTTGAGAAATAGTAACCACATGGTGAAAATAATTGAGATGCTCTTGAATTTTTAATTTTTTTTTTCCTCTGCCTCTGGTTAGATGGATGTGGGTCATGGGTAGATAATGTAGAATAGCTAGTTCTATCCTTGTGATGCTTCATAGATTAAGCTTTTTATTTCATTGTTAATTTTCTCTGACAGCATCACAGCATTTAGATGTGAGGATTTCTAAATTTATGTACTGCAAATTTGGCTTCACATTGTAAATGTATTGGAACTGTAAGAATTATCAGGTGAATAATACTATGGAAATAATTTGGGATTTTTTAAAAACAAAGAACACCTATGTTGAACTTCTTACAGTAATTTAAAATTCAATACAAACCTCAACTTATTCATATTTTAAAAGAGAGTCTTTTCTCTAAAAAACAGTGAGTAGATGTGATTATTTGTTTTAGCAAAGGGCTTTAAAAATAAGAAAATCATCCACTGGTGTGAAACTGTCCTAATGCCTCTGGCTATGAATATATTATGGAGCTATATCTTTATAGAAAACATTTCCACCCTGTCATCTTCATTTAATTCAGTCATTTTCTGCTTTATTCATTTCACCTGGGTTAAATTTTGTTTACACTGTAATGCCATTTATGTTATTGAATGTGGTTCTCATAGGTCCCTCTGAGAGATACATATAGCTCCAGCCTGCAACCAGTCTTCCTGTTTGGTGTCTTCATTTCTGGAAACTGCTTGCATCAGAAGTATATAAATAATGGAGCTGGCAAGAATTTAATGTCATGGAAAATATGTCAGAAGCAAAGGCAGTTTGTGTGTGTATATCTTTGTATGACCTTTTAGACCCTCATACTGCACTGCCCATATTACTTTTTGCACAGAAACCAAGAGAACAGTTTGTACTGGAGATACTTCTGCAGGGAGTGTTCAAGGTTTGATAATTAAAAGGCGTGTGTTTCCTCTGATTAGCCTTTTCTTTGACTTCAAGCTATTTTGGCAGATTTTCTTACTCCACGTAATTTGCTCTTGACATCTATTATTACTTAGTCATGCTTTCAAATGCTATATATTGTTTCTAATATTACAATACAATATATAATTGACTTTCAAGACTTCTGAGAAGAATATAATTTTTCACAGAAAACAATGTAGTCTTGTGACTGCATATTTTTATGAGAGAAAAAAATACTTTCTTTCACATCTCTTGTTTCAGGGAATTCAGACAGTTGCTTGGGTTCACTTTATTTATTCTTCAGTATTTTGGAGACCTTTGTTTTGCTGTTTGGGTAGATCTGAGGTTTCTGACAGCAGAGTACCCGTGGAAATGGTTAGGACTGAATATGATGTATGCGAGTGGCAGGTAGACATCCCGCACACAGTTCTTGTCACCTGAGCCATCAGACTTCCTTGACACCCTTTCATGCCACATTTTGTACCTGTTGTTTTTGTCCACTGAGGGCAAATCCCAGCTGTCACTTCCCCATACATTGTTCAGTGTGACCTGTCTGAAGCAAGGCTTGAATAAATCTCTCTGCTCAAAAGGGGAGCAATTTTAAATCACCAGGCTGCAGAAAGGGTGGAACAAACTGTTGGATTGCAAATATAAAGATTCTTAACTTCTCTGCAGAAGAAAGCTCTTGTGACAGTCTTGTGACCTCTTCTTTCCACCATACTGATAGGGAAGAGTCTTTGTTGGTTGTTCAATTACTCTGATATAACAGGTGGATGAGTAACACTGAGGGGCAGTAAATTTCAGACATTTAATGTCACCCCTTATGTTCATTGAGGCCCATTACGATCTGTTCTGGGTTTTATGTGTGAGCAAGATATAACAGAGATCTAAGCAGAAGGGCCTCCACCTACAGACTAGCAGTGAGAATGCTCAAGTATTTTCTTGAAATCAAAACTGTGGGACATACTTGTCCAAAAACACGTACTGCTTTCTAAACCCCTGTTTTATTGTGTGAGAGATAGATGTTAGTAAATTATAACAGGATGCTGTGAGGAAGAAACTGTAGGAAATATATCAGTGGTTTGACTGCTGGAAGTCTGAGTAAGAACAGTAAGTTTGGAACTGTTCTCACTGTCCCAGTTCTTTGAAACAAGATTATGCACCTCCATGAGTATTGTGGCAGCTACTCCTCTGAAATGCTGTTTTTTCTTTGTTTTTCTGTTAATCCACAAAAACAGGCAAACAAACAAAAATGGGTTGTATAAAACCCTTTGATACGAGCATAAACTATAATTGTTCTTTCTTTTTTGCCTCTTCCTACTTTCCTCTGTGAGTATAGATGAAAAATGGTCACACTTCCAATTGAAATGAGACTATGAAATTTGCTCTGTCAACAGAGGTCTCTTAACCTCTATCCCTGTTTCTTCCTACTGCAAACTTTGTGCTAGATTTTATGGACATACCTGGAAATAGAGCATCTCATGAATCTGATGGCAGTCAGCTTCTATGTGAGAGTGGTGTTTGTGCAACTGAGAATTGGGAATTTCTCGGCTGTTGTTTGAAATTGTTCGCTTTATTGAAAGGAAGTTGTTGGTAGAGCTAGACATGGCTTTTCATGGAACTGACGACAACACAGTCTTTGTTGTGGCTCACTCTTCTGTGGGCTGTTGTCTTGGTGCAGAAAGACTGATTTGCCCAGAGAGGAAAGAAAACAGATGCTTTCTTCAGGTTTAGGAAAAACAATTGAATGTGTTGGTGTGTGACTGATAAAAGGAGGCTCCTAATCAGCTTTAAAGCACTCTGATTGACAGCTTTCAACTGTAGTGGAGCCTGCTTGGGGCTGCATGAAAAATGTTGTGATGATAACTCTCACTGACCTTTTTGCCTGATTTTATTTGTGCTTCATTCTTGGTAACCCAGGACATTTGAGTTATTTTTCATTCTCTCACCCACCTCCTCTGCCCTTGACCGTTGTTGTTAATCTCTGCAGCTAAACAGTAGATTTCTTTGGCATTTGTCTTATCTTACAGAATCACCATGGAAAGAGAAAAAAGGGAGCGAGACCTTAAATATTTTTAACAGACAGCTGAGCTAGAGTCTTAGAGTGTGTCAAATCCACATAATGCTCAGAGAATGCTACATGCACTTTAAAAAATACTAATTAGATGTGATCCTCCATGTGGGTTTGTGTGTCTGTTCTTAAAATGCAACAAGTAGTCTGATTGTGAAAGGGTAGAAAGAGGCTGCTTTGTGAAGACAGCTTCTTGTGCTCTGTGACTAAAATAAATAACGGCACTTTTGGGCTTGAGGTGCACATTATTTTGGTTGCTCATAGATCTCCTGCTGCTCAAGCACACTGGGAAACAAATACATTTCTTTAATAAAAAAATAAAACCCAGAGTTAGTTTTCTCAAAGCTTGTTTTGATCCTCTGCTGAGGATTATTGTGTGTTTCCCTGGCTGCCCCATGGTCTCCTGTTTTTTCCTTATCTGGTCTGAAACCATGTAACAGAGATGAAAAATGACCATATTGAGGAAATCTGTAGGTCCTGAGTTTCAGGAATCTTGCAAAGAAAAGAAGGCTGTATTTTGCCATATCAAATTATTCTGTCGTTGTTCATTAAATAATTTTTTTTGAGGAAGGAGAATAATCTCAGATTTATGGAAGGCCAAAACTTGAATCTCTTATTTATAAAAAAACCTTACATGTTTTTATATGTATACTATAAGATTATGCTGATTTGGTCTTTCTGTTCAAGGATATGAAACAAGAGTACTGGCTGTGCTAATCAAAAGACGTATGTAATCCTCTGAATATCAGATTATTTCTCCTGCTACCTTGAATTAAATATTTTGGCTGCTAAAATGTTATTATTCAGTTAATACTGTTGTTCTTGCTCATGGCAGGTATGGATGGAGTTCTTTTATGTATAGTTCTCTCACCTAGAACACACAGGGTGATTTAACCTTTTCTCTGAAACACTGTATTTTTCTTTTTTTGGAGACTTTTGAGCCTAGTGATGTCCTAAACAAACCACTTGAGCACCAGAAGAGCTAAAGAAATGGTAAAGAATGTGCTGCCTTTCCTGAGGTGGGCAGTTGTGCATTCGGTATCTTCTTTCCATCTGACTCACAGATCTGAAGGAAAGGTAACAGGTTGCTGCTCAGTATGGACCAACTGCTGAAGAAACAATCTGGAGAGTCGTGTGTGGGGTAGGCAGATTGGTGATAGCTCGGGTTCAAACCTCATCTGCTCCAGTGCTGGAGAAATACAAATACTCCCTTGGAAAACCATGGTCAACACAGGAAGTTTAGCTGAATGGTAGGATAATAAGCGTGCTAATAATAGTGGAGATTTGGCAGTACGTTTTGTCACTCTTTATATGTTATCTGCATATTTTTAGCTTGAAAATGCTATAGAATTTCAACAGAGTTTTGTGCACTCCATGCAGAATGCTCAGCCACTGACTAAACACAGTTTCAAGCCCCAGCTCGCCCCATTTCTGTTTCAAAGTGCCTTTCAGGCTCTCTATGTGAGCAGGCTGGGAGTCTCTGGGTGAGCTGGACAGAAATTCAGTCCTGAGCAAGCGGTAGAGAAAGGGCAGAGCTGCTTTCTGGGTAGGTTACAAAGCTTATGTTCCACAGGTCCGACCTGGTCTGAGGCTTGGAATGTTGCACAATATTTTTATTCTGTTAATTACAAGAATTTGTGTCAGTTCTGATTTTGTGAGTATTTCAAAACTGTCTGCATTGAACAATGTGTTGACACATTTTGGATGTCAAAGATGAGCAAGGTCAGAAGTGCTGCTTCTTTACAGAAGAATGCAGTGCTGTCATTACTGCTGTTAAAAATCAGTATCTCCACAAGGTTCCCTACATCCAATTCTGGTATGACCAGTTGCCTATGGAAACACTTCATGAAAGCTGACCTTCCCAATCCTTTGATCTTGCCAGATCTCTTGGGAAAATCAGGGCTTTTTTTACTGTCATTTAGGATTATGTTTAGGCTGAAGGAAAATGTAGTTCTGTTTACAAAATCAACGTGGAGAGATATGATAGAAATTCAGCTGTTAATTCATATGAGAGCACTGTTCATTCGCATGAAAAAGTTTTTTAGAAAATGTCTTGTGATTAAAAGGCAATGATTATATTCAAATTCAAAATACCACCCCGCAGCATGTACGTTTTGACAAGGTTTATGAGTCTTACTTCTGAAAGCACACTAATGCATAACCTTCAGAGGTGATTTATGATGATTTTTAGGAGACTATGTAATGCTGTAAAAGGACGAGGTGAAGAGAGAACCATATCCAATTTAGAAGTGATTAAAATAAGGCTATGCAGGAGCCTCATTTTCAATATGTTCAGTTCACTTCATGAAGAGTAGGAGGCATGAATGCTGGCAATATCCCGAGTTCCTGAATGAATTTTCCTGGTCCTAGAGATCTGCAGATTAGCCACTTAGTATTGCTGCATATGTTGCTTTAAAAATCTAAATAAGTACCTGTGTCATAATTTGGAGTGGAAGTAGTTACAGACTGTGACTGACACTTCTATTAAAACCCTCTGGTTTTCAGGGTCCATTTCATAGCCATAAAAATCACTTGACATTCAAGGTTTCTGCCTGAGAGCTCTTTTTTCTTTCCCTAATACAAAAGTCCAAAATACGTACTTTGCTGTTTTTTACCTCCATAATAAAAGAAGAAATTATATTGGTTTTGAAGGTATCACCTGCTCATATACAAACCGCTGCCAAGTTGTAACCAGAAATTTTGATGGTTTGATCATAACAGTGTTTCTTCTTTTATAGGAGCAGCCCCAATAACTGGTTATGCTTCAGGCTTGGCTTACACTGAATTTTCTCTCTGTCTCCTGTAAGGCCAGCCCAGCTGGAAGGTGACACCTGAAAAGGGTTGGCTTCTTTGCCCTGCAGAGAGCCACTCTGTGGGTCAGCTGGTCTTGGTGCTGTTCTGGGGAGGTGGGAGCACTCCTCCTGTTCCCCTCCCATGAGCAGAGCTGGGGCTCCATTGCAGTCCAGCCAAGAACCACAGCAGGATTGGTCCTCCCCACCATTCCCCTGTGGAGAGGCAGTGGCATTTCACAGCCAAGTGAGGCATCTGTTGCCTCTCTGAGATGGGAGGGAGGGGGAAGAATTCTGAATTTCCCTTCTGGCAGTGCTTAGAAGAGACAAATAATAGTAGGGAAGCAGCAAGAGGCGTTTCCTAGGCCTCCTCTCACAAAACACATCCTTTTCAGCCAGCCTGGGACTGCTCGGCAGGCATAGTATGGCTTGAGGGCTTGCACTGGGAAACCATAGAATGGTTTGGGTTGGAGGGGGCCTTTAAAGCTCATCTAGTTCAAACCCCCTGCAATGAGCAGGGACATCTTCAACTAGATCAGGTTGCTCAAGGCCCTGTCCCATCTGACCTTGAGTGTTTCCAGGGATGGGGCATCTACCACCTCTCTGGGCAACCTCTTCTAGTGTTTTGCTATCCTCAGCATAAAAAATCTTTTCCCTATATCTAATCTAAATTGACCCTTTTTTAGTTTAAAACTATTACTCCTTGTCCTATCACAACAGGCTTCTCCCCATCTTTCTCACGGGCCCCCCGCAAGTATTGAAAAGCCACAACAAGATCTTCCAGGAGGCTTTTCTTCTCCAGGCTGAACAACCCCTGCTCTCAAGTGTTCCTCATAGGAGAGGTGATGAGAAAGGGCATAAACTCATGCTTAACACCACCTTTGCAGGTGCTGCACTCCAAAAACCAAATTGAGAAATGTAGGTGGTGGTATGGGGGATGGATTTCTTTGTTACCTTCTTCCACACTGCCTCTGTGTTGGCCAGGTTTGTTGTTAAAATTTACTCTCTTATCTGATCTTTCTCACTCACTGCTACTCATGTACAAGAGCTTGTGTTTCTTTCCACCACAATATCACCTGCTAGCTAAAAGTATTTTTGGAAATTCATTAAAAATGTAAATGGAATATGCTTGTGTTATTTTAGTTATGAATCAGATGTTATCTAGGAGTTAACAGACAGCTTTCCAGACAATAACAGGGCTGTCAGTTTCTTCAGTGAAAATGTCATGGTGATATCCCTCAATATCTTGTGATGTAATTTATATATTCCATTTTATGTATGTGTGGTTTGTGGCATTTGGCATTTAATACTCTTAAAATTGCTATTTACCGCATAAAAAATGTAGAGAACTGCCTTAAAATGGGATCAAACATATTGCTGCCTTTGAGGGAAAGAATTTGATTTTATTCTGATCAAACTGGTTTTACCCTTCTGTAGCTGTGTTGAGTTAGCTGACAGTAATGAATTAGAGTGGAGTACATTTTCTTGGAATCCGTGACTAATTTTTTTCATTCTTCTATTGATGTTTCTCCTTGGCACAATTAATACTTCATCTGTGAACCTGGCTGAACAAAGTGTCACCCTCTGCTCAGGAGATTTTTGAGATCCTCATTCTAGGGAGCTGGCAAACTCTTAATTCTCTGAGGTAGAGCTCTTTAATGGGATAGTTCTTCAGCAAAATTCCAGATACCTTGTGATCTGTGAGACACCTTGGGAAAACCAAGGTAAGAAGCTGAAGTAGAGAAGAATCCTGCCAAGCTGGCTGTGGTAGGCTACTGAGTTATTGCCAGAAAGAGGATTAGGAAGGCTTTTAAAAGTATCAAACTGTGCTTAAATTCATAATAGAATATATAAATGTATCTCCTAGTGGGCCAGAAAGAATTTTAAACACAGTATCTGGGGCATTTGGCTCCTCCTTTTCTTCGATGCCAAGATCTGAATTCAGGAATTCCTATTGCTTCTATTTCCTCCCCAATTAGCTGCATTTACCAGAACACAAAAGTAATGAGAGATGTGGAAGAAAATTAGTATTTTCTCGCTCCCTGAGTTTGCTGAAGTCAGTAACAGAATAGGAACTTGAGACCTAATATCTTAAATCTGCGTTGCTGTAATTTAAGCATACTACTTCAGTTCTCTTCAAAATTAAGACGTATTTTTGTATCTTCAGTTTATATTCACCTGTATATTCTTTTCCTCCAGTATTCCCTTGAATCCATGTTTTCTAGACCTCTCATCATTCTTGCTATCCTCTCCTCTGGATCTTCAGTTGATCCACATTGCCATTAAGCTTGTTACCTGCTCTTTGGTGGACATAATACTGTAGGTAAGACCCTCTCAGGAATGTGAACATCAGGAGAGGATACACAGTGCTTTTGTCCATTCCTTCCAAGGTGGTGATGGCTTTGATTTCATTCTGGTATGGCATCACACTCAGGCTGTGATCTGCTCCAGGTCTTGCACTGCTGCATAGTTCTCTCGGCATAGATGGTCAGGGAAGAGGAGCTGGGCCAGGAAAAATGTTCAAGGTAGAACAGCCTGAGCACAATGACTCGACTCTATTTCATCTCTATTAATTTCTTGAAAATTGGCCTGCATTATTTACCCACTTTCTGCTAAATAAATCAGAATATTTCTGTATGACACTGCTGCTCAGCAGTCCTCTTAACGAGCATTGTGAAATGATCATTTGTAACCCTGAGCCCTGAACTTCCATTAATTTCAGTAGTCAGAGGTACCTCTGATTAAATGAGCTGTTTCCAGGAGAATAAATCTCTGTGCACACATAGAATAATTGACAACACACCAAGATTTCATGTATGCCTATTCCAATTGTAAGGGTCCAGTATAATTTTGTATCTGTTTGTAAACTTAGGAGTAGCACTGGAAACCTCTGCAAATGTTTCCCATTTTCAATGTGAAACAGCTTTTACAAACCCTTGAAAACATTAAAATAATGCTAAAAAATAAATGAAGCATTATTTGACCTGAAGCATGGTGTTTCACTTTCCAATGTTGCAAACAACTAAAAAGCCTAGTTATTTTGACCCACTCTATTTAAAATGTTAATTGTGTAATATAAAGTTTAAAGATCTTCTGCCATTGCTAATCTCAATCTTCATTTCTCTTCTTAATTGCACATTTGAACAAGAAATCGTAATGTTTTTAAATTAGCTCTTACAATCTATTGGGCCTTATGTGAAGGAGAAGGTAGTTACTTGGAGGCAATGAGGTTTATATCTGGCTGGATCTGGCTGGTTCCCAGCAGTATCGCAGGAGAAGTTGCACGTACAACAAACATTTTTGAAAAATACATGTGGAATCTTCATTAGTTTTCCTTTCCTCAGTCCTTCCTGTCTAAAGAAGCCTATGTTTTGTAGTCAAAGTGCTGTCTGGCTGGTCTGGGAAGAAGCAAGTGTTCTTGGTACGTGGTGGCAAGGATTTGATAACAAAGAATAAAACTACAATGTAAATCAGGCAAGTTCAGTTTAGACAGGAAAGGGAAAATGGCTCAGGGTTTGCCATGTGGTATCTACTATCATGAAGAATAAACAGTGTTGTCTCCTTTAGAATTTTATTGTATATTAACAAATATTATTAATAAAATAATGTCTCTAGCATTTTATAACTGCATAAGGAGCATTCAGATGATCTAATTTAGTTCCCACTTACCATGGGAGACTCTGTCACATAGTCATTTTTATGGATTTGTCAGATCTGTCCTAAAAATAGCTATTTCTTTAAAAGTAAAAAGTTACTATTTTGCTCCTCAGTCTGCAATGATATTTCAGACATTACTTTCTTATGCCTAGGAGTCTTCCACTGATTTCCATTCAAGACTTATTCCTGACAGGTAATACTCACTTGTATTGGTGTTCTGCCACTTGTATTCTTCCTCTTAAATGAAAAAAAAACCCCTTTTTATAACTTGTCCTAATGAGTTTACATAAAGGAATAATATCTCCTCTTGGCTTTGAATGTGCCAGGCAAAATAAGTGAGGAGCACTACTTTCCATAAAATAGCTTGTTGTATGTCCTAGTGCCTCTCTTCAGTTCTTGCCTTTTTTTTTTTCTAATTCTTGAGCAGAGTTAGAGAAGAATTGTATTGAGATAAGCATCACTGTGGCTTGTTTCATGGCCTTAATAGTTTTATGTTTTTGTTACAAATGCTTCTGTAGATAAATTCTAGATAGCTTTTGCCTTTTTCAACAAAGCTAATCTTCCTTATCCTATCATCCTCTGATTAACATGGTCTTCATCCTCCCCAATAATTTCTCACTGGTAATTTCCCAACTTTTAGTAGAAATGCTTATTATTACTAGGCTCTCAAGCAGAATCACAAAGCACATATATCACTACTTTTCATTCCATTTTAATTAGCCAAGACTTTTCCCTCCTTTCAGAATGAAATTCTGGCATTTCCTGGCATTGGCAGAGTTATACCAGTCATACCCACCAAAGCTGTTCCGCCTTTTTTGTGTCTTTGGTAAAAATACGAGATGAGCTCCAAGATAAATGTTTAAAGACATTACCTTTCCCAGTTCTCATTGTTTTTATCAGTAAGCTGCCATGAACTTTAAGGATACTGTTACTCTGATTTTTTTGCTGAGTATACTGAGATGGCGTAGTTGGAAAAGCGTGGCTCTCTTGTAATGAGGCGGTGAAGAAGTAAAGTTAGATGTCCTACTGTGTAGTCCCTCATTTCATTCTGTAATTGTATGTCTGTGAATGCTCCTGTTTTCACAGGTAGAATGTCCTGGAGGCCCTAAGTTCTGCTTCTGTATGTATCCAATTTATCTACCTTATCAGGGATGCCCAGCCCTGCACTTCATGCCGAAGCCATTGTAACTAGAACTCCAGAATAAGCTTTATTGAGACCCAAGAGTGCTCCAAGAATCCTGCCCTGGAGTTGGGCTCTGGGAAATACACCCTTGACCCAGCTGTAGCTGCTGCTTTTGATGAGAGACATTAGGCAGAGCATTTCCGTTTGTGGTGGTGCGTGGCTTACAGAGTGGCTGTTAATATTTTTAATCTCAAATTTTTGATGTAGAATGACTACCTGTGCTGGAGGTGTGGCACATCTCCCCTCCTCCCAGGGAAAGGTCTGAGGGAAGGTCCCTTTTAAGGTCTGCTGATGTTGGTGTTCCACTCTGAAGAAACCAGTGAAGGTTGGTTTGCCCAGAGTGATAAACATGGACGTCGATTCCTCGGAGGGTGGTTGGGTGCCTCTGCTGGCCTCCAGTAGCAGTAACTGTTTAATCCAGGGATGGCTACACCTCCGTGTCTCTCACTGCTCATCTCTCCCTGTCTCTCGTGTGCTGCCTGAGGATTGAGAGTGATGCTCCTTTCCCCACCCCCAAATAGTCTTTGCAGGATACAAATTCAAACAATATGTCCATCATTACCAGGAGATCAGTGGCACAGCCAGCAGTAGGACTCGAGCACCAGAATGCTTTCTTTTTTTGCTTTTTCTCGTTTTTAAAAAGTTGGCAAAATGCAGTGGGCTGGAGAAGGAGGGCAAGGGTGTTCCTAGTTACCTCAAAGTATTGTCCTTTCTGTGTGGATGGATGAGCTTGTGGCTGTTGGAGCTGCAGGAGTGAGGCATGGAACAGCCTTCAAAGAAAGTTTTACAAGTAGGCTCATTTCAGAGTTGAAATTTGTTATTTATTAGAAATACTAATATATGGAAATACATCTTTATAATGATAGGCTCTTTGGGACTGGTCTGAACTGTTATCATCATTTCACACACGCTTGTTGTAACTTCACCATTTGTTCTCATTTTCTCTTTTCTCTTTCTGGCCACCTTGCTTCCATCTCTTTGCTTCTCAAGAGATTAAAGGGCCAAAATGCTGCTCCCTAAACTTATTTCATTATCCACAGAAAGTTTCACAGTATAATTATAATGCAAATAGGAAATTACTTACATTTTGAAAAGACAAGGCATTTAATTTAGTACCAAATAGCAGGAATGAAAGGTACTCTCTTTTCTATCTATGAAATTGCCCAGTCTTTTCTGGATTACAAATTTTGTTCAGGTTGCTTAATAGAGTTTCAAGTTGTATATTAATTATTACGCATGATCCAAACTGTCACATTTACGAAGTGTTGCTGCAGTGGTGTAATTGAATGTCTACTGTCAGGAAATAAATTCATAGACACTATAGATTTTAGTCCTGACTAGGCCACTAACTTAAGTGACTGGAGGTGCTTCCCTCATCGCTCCAGGCTCATTTTTCTCTGTCTGTGAAACGTATATTATGGCAAGTACCTATAATATCTGAGGTGAATGATGAGTTCTTGATGCAGCTAAGAAGTTGGAATTCACTTTTAGAGAAAATACTAGTGTGTCAAAAGCTAAGTTTTGGTATGTTTTGAAGTATTTTGTCCTGTGAATCTGAAAATACTTCCAGAAATTCTTCAGGAATGGGGATATTAAAATTTCATCTTCAGTATTGCTGTTGATATATTATTTCTTTCTTCTCTTGTTGGCTTTTCATGGCTTAACAGTGGTACTAGTGTGTATATTAGTGTTAAGCCATTAAATTATACTATACATTGGAGAAACTGTAACAAGTAGCAACAGCCTAAGAACTAAGCAACTATCTTAAGAAACTGAAATTAATTAAAATCCTTTATGTCTGCACAAAGACTCCATACTGTGTTAAGAAGTAATATTAAAAAAAGAAAAACATGAAAGTTTAAAATCATCATAAAATAAATTTTCAAAAGGTAATGATGAAATATATGATTTATCAATTTTTTTTAATGTAAGCAAAAATGGCATTTGACAACTAGTGCTTCAGAATATGGATCAGTTATTTTCTGACGTTCTTCAGATATATTTTCAATATGCTATTGAAATAGACAGCTGTTTTTCTGTCCTTGTGCTAATGTATATCAGTAAGTTGTCTCTAACTATCAATATAGTAAATGGTAAGCAATTATAAATCAATGGAGACCACAAGCTTTAGAGATGAACTGTGCAGAAGTAGAGAAAAAAGATAAGTAATAGCATTATGATGTTCAAGAAGCAGAATTTTATGAGCTGTAGAACCAAAGGGGATGTTTAAAACCAGAAGAAAAATAATACGGTGTTTTGCTCAAAAGGGTAGTGTAGACAAATAAGAAGGTGGTGAATAATGAGAACAATAATTAATGGGAATCTGAGCAATCCAGCTGATTAATTGCATGTGAAAGTCTATTCAGTTTTCTTGGAAATGATAAAAACTGTTTCAAGTTAGAAGGATAAACTGTCAACTTTATCTTTGTTTCTCAGCAGCTTCAGAGTGGGTCTTCTGTAGAGCTAAAACAAGAATGCATTCTGCTATCCCTCACTTCTAGTCATGTGTTGGAACTATGTAGCAGAACTAAAAAATTAAGAGAATTATTATTATATTGGATTTGTTTTTAATAAAATTTTCAAGACTGTGAAGCCTGAAATTGACTTTCTAATCTTTTGCACAGGGAAAAAAAATGAGATTTCAAAGAGATTTGAGTGTAGTGGGTTGACCCTGGCTGGATATTAGGCACCCACCAGGTCACAGAATATTCTGAGTTGGAAGGGACCCATAAGGTTCACCAAGTCCAGCTGTAAAGTGAATGGCCCACACAGGGATTGAACCCACAACCGTGGTGTTACCAGCACCCTACTCTGACCAGTGGAGCTCATCTCAGAGTCAAAGCCTCTTTCTTGCTCCCCTCCACAGCTGGATAGGGGAGAGAAAATATAATGAAGGATTCATGACTTGAGATAAAGACAGGGAGAGATCACTCACCAAGTACCAGCACTAGCAAAACAAGCTGTAATTAGAGAACTTCATTGAGTGTATTACTAATAAAATCAGAGCAGGATCCAGCCACATCCATCTAGGAGCCTCCAGGGACTGGCTCTGCCAGACATGGGGGAAGCCTCTGGCAGCTTCTCACAGAAGCCACCCCTGTAGCTCCGCCGCTACCAAAACCTGGCCATGCAAACCCAATTCAACACATTTGGAAATTGTTCTCCCTGGAGATCCAAGGCTGACACATATTCAGTTGAATGTTTTGATTTCCCTTCCTACACATCCCAGTGTAGCTGAATATGTGTCCTGTTCTAGAGTCCTGATGGGAAGGCTAATTGACCCCCTGATCTGGGAAGGGCTGGGAAGAAGTTCAGTGTTCTGGGAGGGATGTGCTCTCTTCCCTTACAGATGCAGGAGCTGCTCTTTGTGCTGGGGAGCAGAGCCAGGTCTCTGCTACCCAGTGGGGGAACTGGGGATCCCCGTTTTTATGTCAGCTTCTGGAAGTACCTGTTTTGGAACGAGATCAGGTATGATTTGATGTTAACCTGTGGAGACGCAATTTACCAGGGGTAGAAGATAGTTCTGTGGACTTGTTCTGATGGACATATCTTGTCACAGGCTTCAGGCCAGTTCTTCATGCACCAGTTCTTGTCTTCTTTAATGTTTGGCAGAGGATGAGAATGTCCCTCAACTCTAATTTAATCAGAAGGCACCTGAGTGATATTCTTTAGCCCTGTCATTGTTCCCCTGCACATTGTTCTCTGATGGACACACCAAAAACCCCTCCACAGGAAATGTCTGCATTTCAAAAGGTTACTTTAGAGTCTGTTTCCATCTTGCCTGATAAGATGTCAGTAACAGTCATGTAATGGTTGGGGTAACTTCAGTGACGTATCACAATGAGAAATTATAGTTGGGTAAACTATTTATAATATTATGGGTTACTAAGTAATTACTGAAGTGCTTTACACACACACACACACACACACACACACACACGTGTAAGTACATCAAAGCATTTCTTATTAGTGTTGCAGTGAAACAGTTTGACACTTCAGCTTCAGTACAACAGAGCCAGGAGATGCTTTGATCCAAGTCCAAACTGCACCTTTGCAACATACAGGGCATGCTTTGATGTAGTAAAAAAAAAAAAAAAAAAAAAAGATGGAATTTTCATTCAGAATTAAGTTTTCTATCCTGACTTTTTTTTAATATTTATTTTTTTCTGACGTGAGATACTTGGAAGGTAGCACTCTAGGGGATTGCATCTCCTTCCTGAAAGTGCAGTCCATGGAGCTCAAATATGGCCCTGTAACTCCACATCAGGATGGGAATTGCATTAGGGAAAACGGTACCTTTACAGGTGTTAGGCAAAGGTGAGTGCACAGCAATCTGAAATTGGAAGCTGAACCAGTTTTCACCACAGTATGATCTCTGGTGTTGACACAGCCAGGGTTATGTTCTTGAAAAACTTCTCTCTGGAATATTATGCTCTTTAAAGTAAGTCTAATGTTTGTGGTCAGGGACACTTTCTCTTTGTCCTTGCCTGCATAACTATGTGTCATGAAATAGCTGCTGTAGATAGCTCCAGGGCTGGCAGCGATTGGAAAAGGGATTTCTTTGTACACTATGTATTATTTTGATGGCCTTTAATGGAGGAAGCAATTTTATTTCTTTTAATATTTTTGAAGCATCACAGTGAACCTGGAAAATAAAGACATAAATATTCAGTTCTTCCTAGGAAACCCAGTTCTCATTTCATGTTTTCAGTATTCTAACAGGGCTAAAAGAGACGCCTTTGACTAAAAGCAATATAAATGAAGGTAAAAGTTTAAACTTTGATGAGAAAGATTATAAAATATGAAAGCTCTTAAAGTAGTTCAGAAGATTCTAGTCCCATCTTGGAAATGGAGGAATGTTCTATGTGTGCTTAGGCCAAAAACTCTCTGTTGCAGAGGTCTTTGTAAAAAAAAAAGATTTCAAACGAGGTGATGAGTGATCACTGGCAGGTGCAAGAACACAAGAAACTTGATCGAGGTTTTGCCAGCAGAACATGTATGGTCTGTTTGACTTTGAAAGGGTAGGAGTACTTTTCTGGAATAGTCAAAGCAACCAAAAAAGGGCCAGCCTAGGACAAGGCTCAAAGCAGAGTCTGTAAAAAGGCAGCATTTGTGTTGCTCAGTGTATGGAATATTCTTCCTTGTGCTAACTTTTCTTTATGTGTCACATGCGCTTTTTATTCTATATAAGAAAATAAAAAGGAAGGAAGAAAACAGGAAGATACAAAAATGGATAAAAGAAAAATAAAAAGCAGGCTTACTGTAAAATATATCGCCCTTAAAACATTGTTAGAAACTCTGTTTTCATAGCTTTTAAATTCTTTCCTCCATCCAGGGTTTCCCATTGGACCATTAAAGAGGCCAAACCAGCCCCAGTAGCTTACTTGTCTACATGCCCTGAAGATGAGCCCTTCAAATTTACGTTCAGCTTTCTGAGAAGTGGCCTCCCATGGGTGTCTGGAGCTGTTCCTCACAGCTGGTGTGCTCTGTGCAGTTGCTACTGCTGCTCCTGCAGAAATGCATCAGCCAAGGAGGGTGTGACATCTCCAGGGGGCACATCTGAGCAGGGTTCCACACCTCCAGCTCTGAGCTGAGCAGCTCTGGTTTGCCCTCACGATGGGGGATACAGCAGCTTGGTTGTCAGACACCTCTGACACCCCAGCCAGTCTGAATTAGTCTGGGATTCTGATACGTCATTTAGATTTACAGACCCCTTCCCTTTGGCACAGTTGTCACTGATTCTTTCTCATGTAGATGCATGCTTTGCCAACTGAAATAGAATTGTTCTTACCCTGTTCTAATGAGAGGGATCATGGCTGTCTGCTTTTGAGGTAGTCATCTAAAATTCTTGTTACAGTGAGTGGAGAGAAATAGGTGTTTCTGATGCATGATGCATCTTCTCCTAAGGAAGTATCTGAGGGATGTGTTAGATGAATTGTAGCCTGAAAGCACCCAACTCTCCACTGATGATATGGTTTCAACTAAAATTATTCCTATAACTGAAAATCTGTGGCACCAAATTTTCAGTTACTGGAAAATAAGGTAGTTTTACTGAGAAAGTATCCATAGGAGAATAATAAATGACCCCATCTTAAAAGAAATATACAAAATCTTTATTTTGACTAGATATTAAAAAAAGTAAGATTTGCATCTAAAAGACTGCTGAATTTTGGTGTAGTATGTTAGATAACTGAAGGATAAGTAAAGAAGGCATCTTCTTTTACTGTATTTCATAAATTTAGATGACAGTCTGTAGGATTTCTAAGTTGGCACGTTAAGAACCAAATAAAATGCGCATCTCTCATTTTGCCTTTTCTCTGCTGTGTTTCACCATCTGTAAAAACCTTGTTTTGGAAAGCCAGATATTTTATATTCTGCTTTGGTGGTCCCAGGTTTCTTGCCAGTGGCATGCCACGTGCTTTACTGGTATTAAGTGCTCATCTATTTTAGAGCCACCATTGGCCTAAGTCACTGTCAGGCAGTAAGCATCTTTTTTACTGACTCTCAAGTGATTTAAATGTTACAGACTACAACATACTAGGTGATTTCATGTGGTCCTAAGAGTAATTTCCACTGTCTGTTGCTATTTGTTAGCTGAGGTCATATTTTCTACTGTGGAACAGTTTCCCCTACAACCCTCTTCTTGCTCATGTCCTCTTGATGTTCATGGCTAAGCCACTGCTGCTGTTGTCCTTGTTCATGACATGAGTCACAGTTGTCACACTGGAGTCGTTCACCTCACCCAATCTCTGATCTGGATCTAATGTGCAGGATGGAGGCCACAGTCTCTGAAGAAAGATGCATAGCCAGCACAATAAAGGAAAGAAATCTAAAGGGACAGGATAAGTGCTCTGTTTACACTGATTTTTTTTTTCTCCTCAAAGTTAGTCTTGCTCCTAAATGCATAAATATGCAAAGGACAGCTTTTTTTCAGAGATGCTCACTTTTTTGTTGTTGTTTGTTTGTTTTTTTGGTTTTTGTGTTTTGGGGTTTTTTTGTTGGTGGTTGGTTGGTTGGTTGGGTTTTTTTTTTTTGTTTTTTATGTTTGGTATCCCCTGTGCTACAGATCAACCTCATTTCACTCATAATGGAGCTCTGAAACACAGACTGTGCATATACTTACATTCATATATAAAATCTCTTTGTAAAATGATAGCATTTTTTATATTCATTCTTTCATCTACATACTATCTGAACTGTATATGAAGAGCTACTAAAGGTTTTTTTAGTATCAAAAATATTTGCTTGCAGATAAACAGAAACAGAGAAATTGTTTAAGATCAAACACAGGGACAGTAGTAGCACCAGTGTTAAACCCCAAGTAGCTGTTGCTTCTAATCCCAAATTTACTCAACTTTCCAGATTCACTGAGTCTTTCCAACCACCCCAAGCCCCCAAGCACTAATATTTAGACCATGCAGCTGTTTGAGATCCTACAAAGTTCAAGGTGATCCTCCTAGTCCAGTAAAATCTATGTGCCAGCTTTTGCAGATATATTTTTGGGGGACAGTTGTATAGGTTAAGTGCCTTTGAAGGGAGTAAATTATATTGTAGTCTTCAAATTGTAAAATCAACTACTATGAGGAACTCCTTCCTTTGGGAATGCTAATGAAAACAATTGGATTCAACTTAGGTATCATAAAACTTTGTTAATTTAATGAAATGAAGGGCATAAAACCAATTTGGATAAATGTATGGTTTTAATGGAGTGGAGGTCTTACTCATGCAGCAAGCAGTGACTGTATCTTCATCATGAATAGTTAAACCCCTTTCAGATAATCGAATAAACAGAGGCTTTTTATGTTTTTCTTTTCTTAACGAAGTATTGTGCTATTAAGAAGTATTTTGAGATCACGGGATGAGGGAAAATATAGAAGTGCAAGTTATTATTATTATTATTATTATTATTATTATTATTATTAT
Organism: Aphelocoma coerulescens; assembly: GCF_041296385.1. NCBI lineage: Eukaryota > Metazoa > Chordata > Aves > Passeriformes > Corvidae > Aphelocoma > Aphelocoma coerulescens. The sequence goes on from NC_091019.1 coordinate 6,645,335, forward strand.
TATTATATGAGTCCACTGGCTTTCCTTTTAAGATTTTCTACTTGTTTCAGTTGCACATTTTTAATTGCTTGGAGAAATGATGTAGTCATATCTTAGAGTTGGTTTAATTAGAATTATTGATGTCACCCAGGCTGGGGAAACTGGGGTCTGATCAAAGTCACAACTAATGGTTTAGTGAAGTTAAAAATTCAATCTGTAATTAGCATTGAAAGAGAAAGCATATGCTTTCAAAAAGCACATTTTATGCTAAGGAAAAAGGCACTTCTCATTTACTTGGAAATATTCTTTGCACTATTTAAAAAGCAGGGTAACAGTAATGTCTGAGTTTTTCACCTAGAAGAAACGCTGGCTGCAGCACTGTGCTTTCACAGACACTGGTATACATTACTCTCCTCCATTAGATTTAGAAGTACATGTAAAATAGGAAGTTCACTTTAAGAAGGGTTTTAAGACTTTTGGAATTTTGAGTCTTTTGTGGGGGAAATCTTTCTAGCTTGACTGAAAGTACATATAAATGTTTGCAATTTTAAAATGTATTATATAAAACGAGTAAGTTTAACACTGGAACGAATTCTGATTTGAGTTGTTGAAGAAAACATTAAGCAGTCAGGATTTTAAAGTCTGTGTCTAAGCTCATTGACTCCTGACGATGCACAGGACAGTTGAGCTTCTGGGATGAATCCTCACCTTTATTCTGAAGATGTCAGTGGATACATTATGTTGGTTTAGCAAATTTTTGTAGACTTTTTTACAACACATTGACTCTGATTATGTAGTGAAGTGAAATGTGGCAGTGTCCAGGTTTAACTGGAAAAAGTACACTTTTTTCATGTTTCTCAGACTCACTGGGTTGCGCATGGGGAATCACGACACCAAAGCGCTTTTTATGACTGTCACATGGTGTGACAGAGTTGGGAACATGGGTAAATTTAACTGCACTGGAGGGGGTGGTGGAGGTAACAGATGGAAGGTGGTGGGGCTGGAGAAAGTTCAAGCAGACCAAAATAGAGAATGAGTTTTACTTGCATGATGAGCACAAGGAGATAGGCAAAGTGGTGCAAGAGTCTGGATTTCCCTTAAGCAGCCCTTCCAGCCTTCTGTTATTTGGTATCTATTACAGGGTCTTTTTGTGCACCCTTCTTACTATCAGAAATAAATATATATATTCCAAGGTGGCTGGGGATCTTCCCTTGATGAGAGCAGTTGCAATTCAGCCTGTTGTGTGGAAGACCCACCACAGATTTCATCTTTTTATGAAATTGTGTTCACACATTCTCCAAAAGTATGCATTTTTCATCATTTGCACTTTATTGATCAGCCCTTCCTGAACCTTCCTGAATTTTCATCCCTAATTAACGATGCTTTACATTATTCTGCTTAAAATTTCAAGAGCTCATTTTATACTGCTTGTTTGGGGATTTGCTTCCTTGGGAGAATTTATTACTGTATGAATGAAAATGCTTTTCTGAAGCTGTTAATCAGTTCAAGATTTAAAAAACTAATTGAGACTATTTCTCATTATTATTAAATTCTCAGGGGTGCTATAGGGTGTGCACACTATTATAATCTAAATCTGTAATTTGGATTTTCTTCTTGTGCCCTTTGGCACAATGGTATACATGGGAATTTTGAGGAGAGTGGCTGACACTCAGCCCCCCCAGCCACAGTGAAGAAAATGTGCTCTTTATTATTTTCTCATCAGCTGCAGCCTCCTGTTAGCAGTGAAGTTGTTTTGACAAGTGCTGTTTTGACATACTCATTTATAGAAGGGCTCAAACTAATCAGAAGAACTTCCTAACACTGTGGACTGTTGGGCTGCAATATAATCTTCCCAATGAAGTGGGGGAGGACTCATCATGTGCGTTGTTCTAAAATTGGTTGAGGCAAATCACCAAAGAATTTATGGAAGGGAACATCTATTCTCTGTCACAGGATGTTCTAGATAAGATAATAGTCTATTTCTATCACTCTTTGATGTTGAATTTTAGCATTTCAAGTGCTAGATGGAGTGATAGATTGCTTGAGCATTGTACCTAAAGACTGTGCATGAAGTCTGATGGCACTGGGTAATAATGCTGAGGCTCATCCATGAAGCTTTTATACATAGAGCCAGTGTCACCTCAGTGATTCCTTCTGTGCAGTGCACTGGATTGCAGACAGTTGGTAAGTTGGGTAGAGAATGCCGTTTGTCAGCGTCCTCTTTTATAAGAGGTTTCATTCATCTTTTGTAGCTCTGATGAAACAATTTGCAGCCTGCAGCCTGTGTAGTTCATCAGTTTTCATTCAAGTGAGCATTCATTCCGAGGCACAATCAGTGAATGACAGAATGGCTGAGGTTGGAAGGGACCTCTGGGGGTCACCTTGTCCAACCCCACTGCTCAGTTATGGCAACCTGGAGCCAGTTGCTCAGGAGCATGTCCAGGTGGCTTTTGAATATCTCCAGGGATGGAGACTCCACAGCTTCCCTGGGCAGCCTCACACTGGCAGAGTGTTTCCTGATGTTCAGGTGGACCCTGCTGTGTTTCAGTTTGTGCCTGTGGGCCCTGGTCCTGTCAGTGGGCACCGCTGAGAAGAGCCTGGCTCCATCCTCTTCACACCTTCCCTTTGGGTATTTATGTGTCTGTAGAGTCCCCTCTGAGCCTTCTCCCCTTTAGTCCCAGCTCTCTCAGCCTTTCCTCCTGTGAGAGATGCCCCAGCCCTTACTCATCCTCATGTCCCAAGGCCGGTCTCTCCACAGCTGTTCCATCTCTCTCTTGTGCTGGGGAGGTCACAGCTGGGTCCAGCACTTCAGGTGTGGCCTCACCAGCGCTGAGCAGAGGGAAAGACCACCTCCCTCACCCTGCTGGGAATACTTTATTTAATCCAGCTGAAGGCACCATCCACCTTGTTCACAGCAGAGTCATCTTTCTGTTTCGTGTTCAACTTGGTGTCCACCAGGACCCCCAGCTCCTTCTGTGCCAAGCTGTGTTCCAGCTGGTTGGCACCCATCAGCTATTTTGGCTTAACATCTATCCCCTTTAGACGATTTTTCTTAAATTTTGTGATCTTGGCAGAGAATGTACAACTCTTTAATTGCAGGATGCCAAAATCCCTTGCCAAAAGTACCTTTTATTCTCATTGATACATTAGTCTTTTTATGAGATACTTAATGTATTTTGCCATGCAGATTTTCTGAAATGTAATTCTGCAATCTGTAGTAAGTTTTTCTTATGGTTTTACCAGTCATTGTAAATTCAATGAATCTGAATTTACAGCAGTTGTGGTTTCAATAGGCTTAAAGCAGCTGTGTACATAAAAGTACTTTGCTTTAGGAATGGGTTTGAACTTTCCTTTTAAAAATCTGTATAATCCTGGCTGTGTAGAAGAATACCTCTGTGTATAGAGCTGAGGGCTCTATTGATTAAAGTCCATTGACACAACAGACCTCTCCTATTGATCTTGTTTTTTCATTTTATTCCAGTATGCATATCTAATATTCTGAATAGTTGCTTATATATAATAATGCAGATACAACCCCAGGATCACAATTTAATTGAATTAGCAGTCATGGATGAAGATACTGAATGTTCTTAAAAAATAAATTCCGTGTTCATGAATCATGAAGGTAGTGAATGTTGGCCTTGCCTCTACCTGGTTGCTTGAAAACATTTTTATAGGGAATAGAGAATGGTGACTTAAATGGCAGGATAGTGGACTGGAATTACAAAATTGAGAAGTTTCTCACAGTTTGGCTTTGGACAGCTTTGGAAAGTTCTTTGTATCTCTCTCTGCCTTATTTATCTCACCTGTTAACTGCACATTATATCTCTCTACCAATAAATATTTATTGATATATACTATATAAATTAAATCATGGTGGTCTATAATTTACTAGTGGTCTGCAGTTCAGTTTCTCTGCAGAAATGCTACCAGATTGATTTACATGGGTACCTGTAGCATGAAGACCACACACTGTTCCTAAATGGGTAGAAAAATACTAAATTTGGAGTCCTGACTAAGTGCTCCAGTATATTTAGGAAGAGCATAATGTCAAAAAGAGTAAGAAAGGACATTCCTGGAGAACTGTGGGATACTGCCAGCAGGTACAAGGTGTTGGTAGGCAGTGAGCTAAACTCTGTCCTGAAGCTCAGTGTCATTAGTTCGGTACTGGCTGCAGTTGGCAATCAGGTTCTTTTGAACTGTGTGTTCCCCACGCCCATCTTCAAATCAGCTACACTATGCATGATCAGCTTGCTCCAAGAGCTGAAATGCATTAAATACTGTGCTAGTAGCCCTGCTGTTTTCAGGATGATGTAGTTTGAGAGACATATTGACCAAAGGCCTCAAATTTGACAGAAAGTCAGTTTGAAACTTAACCTACTAATTGTGAAGACAGTCTGTTTCTGGCTTGTGGAGTGATAATTAAAATCCTGTTTGCAATGAAAACTCAAAAGCAGTACTAAATATGAAGTAGTTCTTTACTCTGCCGGGCTTTATACTGTATGGTCTGGCTCCAAGTCTTACGTCCTACATGACCCAGTAATCTTTAAATATGAGAAGAAAAAATTCTTTCAACTCCAGTCTTGTGAAGTGATATTTATTTGAATGACCAGGACCTTTCAGTTGCATACTCCAAGTGTGCTGTGTATTTAGCATGGAAATCGATGAATATGAGGGTATGAGAGAGACATGCACTAAAATCATAAAGACATCATCTTGGACCATGTATAAATCTATAAAGTATTAAAATGAATTTAAATAAATTATATGTTATATATTAAAAGAATTAATCTTTAAAAATTCTGGTACAACTAGTCTGTGTTGTTATTCTGGTATTGGTTTAATTCCATTTACTTTTGATGAACTCATCTTCCTAAATTTGCACATGAGTTTCAAATGATTAAAAATGTTTATATCAGTCCAAAATTACACAATAAAGCATATTATAGCTGTTCTTTAATTATAATGGGTGGTGGGCACACATTTCATCCCTGAAAGACATTTAGTACTATTAAACAGTTTGTGTGGGTTTGATTATTCATGAACGTGAGTTTTATTCACTATCTTAACATATCTAAAGTTTTATGGTTTACCACTGTGTCCTCAAAATAGAAAAATGGATCTAAGGCTGTACCATTTATACAGGCAAAACTATTCCTGCCTGAGAAGGAACTGCAAAGGCCAATATAAATATAAAGCAATTTAAATCAGGCTGTGAAAACCTCCATGACTGCTGAGGAGAGAGGAATATGTTATTTGGTTTTGATTGTTTGCCCAAAATCTCCTAATGAGTTAAAATGAACATAATTAAAAAGGAGGCTAAATGTTAAGGAAAAATTTCCTAAGCAGTTATTCCAAAGCTTGCTGCTGGCTTCAGGCAGAGGTGGGGGCAATCTTTATAACGTGAGATGTTTAAAGCTGTGAAACTAAAAACTGATGATTAAAAATGCCAGGAGACAGTTCTCAGACAGATGTCTTTCCTGTCCTTTCTGGTGTTTAGTATCTCTGTTGTCTTAAGAATGAAGTAGCCCCATGAGGTTGAGCAACAGCCACCAGTCATTAGTCAAATGTAACTTAATTACAGAGTTATCTGTGTTCTCTAAGTTACCATTGTTTAACAGCTGAATTGCAGCACCAGCTGTATCCTTGGTATTCCAGGCACACTGGGTTGCAAACCTGTGGCAAGGTTAGAGTGTTGTAGCCTCCCCTACTTTGCACTGGGAAAATCTAGTAGACTTTAGGGGGGGTGTTGGCACTGTATTCCTGCTTTGTATTGCATGTGTTCAAAAATACAGGCAGGGCCCTCTTGTAGTGAGCTGTCAAAGCTAATCTAGAAATTTAATAATGTAAAAAAATAAGGGTTAATAATAAAGGATAAAATTCAGCCTTTATATAAGTTTATGCAAAACTGTGGAGGTAGGCAGATGGGAGGGTTTGTTGGAGTTTTTTAGAGAGAAAGAGATTTTTTCATCTGTTCTCATCTGAACTAGTTGTCTTTGCTTTCAGAGTTTATTTGAAATAGTTGAATGAATCCTTTGCAGCACGGACACTTTACATAGTGCTGTCAGTGCCATCCCTTTCTTGCTATCTCTGTCTTCTGGAAGTGAGGCTTAGGCTGGAGCTGGAGATGAGAAGAGGCTGTATTTTAAATATATATAACTCCGTTGGCTGGGTACATTTTTCTGGTGGTTTTATGTTGAAGAAAAATACTGTAATGTGGAAAACAAAGCTTTAATGCTCTGGAAGCAAAGGAGTCAGCTCTCAAGGTGCAATTTTAATTCAGGAAGCTTGAGACCTGTGTGATCCTTTCTTGTTAGTACATGCTTTTCCTGCTTATAGGTCTCCTAGTCAACGGAAACTAAAGATAAGGAATGTATATTTTTTGCATGAAAAAGAGTACAATAATGGTTTGATGAATAGACACTTTTATAATAAAACTCTTCTGTCTCATTGAAACTGTAGATTGCTAGCTGTTACATGACACTGAACAGTTTTCCTTTTAGTATTATCACACAGTGACTTAAATGTGATGGGGCATTAGAAAAGATTGAATTATTTTAATTTTACTTTTTCACGGGGTTCTGGAGCCATTGTGTTTTATTTTGAGATAAATTACCCTATTTATCTTGTCTGCATAAATACCTTTGTGAATAATGCAAGAAGCTGGAATGCTAAAAGTAAAAATTATGGACCTGTTCTTAAAGGACAGGATTAACATCCTACAAGAGCTTATACAAAACCAACTGGTGCCTTTATTCTTCAATACAAAAATGTGCCATTTTGAGCATTTGCAAAGCCACTATAGTGGAGTGTTGCCAGATCCATTAACAATTTTCTACTAATGGTAGTTAAATGACTGAGTGGAGTAAAAGCAGGCAACAGGATGGTCTGCATGAGATCTCCTTTTACATGGATGTTATAGCAAGGCTTGAATGAAAAAAACCTACAAAAATAGTTTCATGGTGGTAAGAGCAGCCATTTCTTAAGTTGCATTAGAGCAAGAAGTGAAAAATACTACCCTTAATGCAAAGGTAGTGCAGATATTTAGCCAGAGACTGCAGAGGAAAATTAAGACAATGAAAATTTTCAGTTCCCAAGGAAACCTTAAACTGGCAGGTTCTCACAAGCACTCAGTTTCCGACTTTCTAGATATTAACACAGGCATGCAGAAAGCCCATACAAAACTGCCCATCCTGCTGCCAGCAGCACTGAGAACAGGCAACACCTACAGCATGGGAACACAGCCAAAAGATGCCCACCAGTTGTTTCTTCTGGCCTGTGTGAAGTGACAGAATTTCTGATCAGGTTTTAATGTGCTCCTTTGAAAAAGATTAGAATTTTGACACTGTTTTCACTCACAGGTCAGAATTGTACACTATTATTTCAGCTTAACATAATTTAAAGAAGAAAGTACAGGTAGCACATTCTGGTAAGCATCTGCACACATAAAACACACAAAAATAGTGTGTATATAACTCAAATTCTATAGCAAAACCCCAAACCAGACTTGGATAGAAAGACTTTTATCCTGAGGCAAGTATGCAAGTATAGTGCTAGAATCTAAAGATGGAGAAGGAAAGATGAAGATAAGTGAATTGATTCTAATTCCCTGAACTGGCTCTTATGTATATCAACATTCTTCTGTGCAGAAGAAAGCCTCAAAAGAAGTGTTTTGAAAAGACACAGGATGTCTAGCTGGAAATGGTCTATTAAACGAACTAAATAATGTCATGGTATATGGCACACCATTTTATAAAGCTGTTATTTGCTTTTCCCTCTTGGTATTCTGAGCATCCTAAATCTGAATTTCTGAAACATCCACAATATTTCCCTATTCCTGCAGACCTGTGTTTATACACATGCGACAAATAATGCACAGGATCATAGGAGAAGCTTACAGGCCTCATCGTGATATTTCCAACCCTTTTAGTGTTTATCTGCACCATTTCAAGAAGCAGTAATGTGTTGGATAAGTGGAGATGCCTTTAAGGGTTTTCCCTGCTGACACTGCTCCTCATGCATACCATATCACATGGTGCTGCTAGTGATGTGCTGCCAAAGGAACCCTGACTGCTGCAGAAGCAGAGGGAGAGTTGCTTCCCCATTCTCCTTCCTGCACCATCCTCCCAGCCTGTATCAGCACCTGCATGCAGGAGAAGGCTGGGCTGGGGAGCAAGGAGGAGTGCTGAGCTTAACCTCAGGTGGAGAGGCAGTGGTAGGAAGAAGAGCTTGAACAGTTTTTTACTAGTTGCTTCCACACCAGTGGTGTCTGTCATGGCAGATTTTCCCAAAACACCCACACAGCTTCTCTTGTCCTTTGCCCATTGCCCCTAGCGTGGGTAGGACAAAGCTGGCATAGCTCCACTGGTTTAAGGAGATCAAGGAAGTAAAGGAGAAACCTGTAAGACTGAAAGCAAGTCTTTTTTTCCTAGCTCTGCTGGTTGAAGAAATTGGTTAGTGTCTCCCTACACATCAGGGAACAAAAGCTGTAACAGGCATGGTACTGCCACAGTAAAGTAATCTAGTCTTGAAAGAGTTCTTTTTGACATAATGTAGAGACATAACCCAACTGCTCTTCCTCCACTGAGTAAAGTGCTGCTTAGTTTTGGTACCCTGGCAGACAGGCTTTCCGAAAGGTAACCTGCTAGTCAGTTAGTGTCCTTTACCATGAGCCTAAATCATGTACTTTTGAAAGGGCTTCAGTTTAGAAATGAACTTTAGGAACGCTCTATTAATTTTGTAAATTAAAACTGTAAAATTGAACAGATAGAAGTCCAGTACAGGACTGACACAAGAAAGCAGTCTTTAAAAAGGAACATCCTCCAATCCAGCACTGGGAAAGAAAGGAAAGTAAGAAGAAGGACTCACCTGTGATTGACCTGCAGTAGCAAAGTCATTCACTTTCCAAATAGGATTAAACTTGTTTCATCAGCCATGACATGTGAAAAGATCATGGTTAAAAATTCCATTTTCTGTAATGAATTGAAAGTGTCTGAGTTTGCAAGCAGCACTCACTGTTGATGGACAGCTAGATTCGTGCAGTGTTTTAACACTAAAATTAGCTTCCACAAAGTAAAAAGTACAGAAAAGGTGGCAGCAGTGACAGATCTTAAAGCATTTAAAAATTGACTTTATTGTTAGATGGGAGCTGAGTAAAGCTAGAAATAAATAGTGTTTATGACCCTGTTATGTAGATAACTTGGTTCATGCTTGAGTGAGGGCGATCACGAATCTTGGAAAACGGCATTTTTTAGGTTTCTCAGCCATATTTCAACAAGACTAAATATTGTTACTGAAATGAGGAAAAATCGAACTTCTCTATGGTATTGCTTGTAAGATGTAAGAAAATGGGATTGTGCTGAAGGATACTTCATTCAAATCTATTTCCACGTACATCAACATGACTCCAGTGCAGTCCATGAAAGCATATTGGTGTATGTATTTTGGAAATTGGGATAAAAGCTACACTCTCTGGTTAGTTAATAACCTTAACTCAATCTTGCATTAGGATGATGAGACATTTGCCCTTTGATGCATGTAGAGCTAAATGTAGTTTCCAAATGTATTTTCACCAAGTTTTTTTTGTTTGATGTGCACAATTCTATCCATATTTTAAGTGTGCCAAGAAAAAAAATCTCCGTGTCACTCCGTGACAGTGGGAATTACTTAGGAATAATTTGATTCTCCTTTTAATTGATAAGCTACCCAGCTTAAAATTGTCCAAAATCTTAAAAAAAAAAAAAAAAAAAAAAAGGCAGCTTGAGTTGAATAGAGGAATGAAAATATAATGGCCTCTTAAATTACCACAAGGTTAACATATAATTAATTTGCTAACTTTAATTACAACCCTACACAATGTGCTGAAAAATGCTCAAAGGGGAGAAACAGCCAGGTGCCAGCCATGATTAGCCAAGGTTACTGGCAATTACGAGGTCTCTATTAAACATGTTACAGAAATTTGAGAAACCCCTTTCTGAAAACAGCACATTTACTGAAACTCAGTAAGGTGTTCATCATGCTGTATCTTTCCATTGCTACAGACTTGCTGTCATTTGCCTCACTCTTTTCCAGCTAAACGTTTTATTGCAGCTGAAACGTGGACTGCTTTTTCTGTTTGTCACACGCTGTTACACTTGTACTGGGTATTTATTTTGATAACATAAACAAAAGAGATTAACCAGTGTTTGCGAAGTGTTCTGAGCACCTTCAGTTCCAGGTAGCTGCCAATATCGCAGCTGAATGCTAGAAACACAAATCCTGAAGAAAATGCTTTTTCTTTCCAAGGTGTCCTGGAACATGCCGTTTGTAAATCAGGAATATTGCTGAAACTGCCTTTTCAGTGGACAACCTGTTCTGCAACGCTTTAAATGCACAGACAAATGTAATTTCTGAGTTAAAAAAACAACCCAACACAAACAAAAAACCAAGGAACAAAAAATCTGCATGTTTGCTTTGCATTCTTAACAAATCATGGTGTAAAAGAATGTCTTGTCTGTAACAGATTACATGATGTATTACTATTAATTTTTGCTGTTGTTATGTGAGTCATGCTTTAAATGTTTGTTGTTGGGAACTGTAATAAAGCTTGATCCATCTATTAAAGAAAATCTTTAAAAAAACTCCAAACCAATAAGATTTTTTTAAAAAACAAACCTACAGTATTGGTGTCAAAGGAAATTAATTTCCTGGCTGGCTTGTGTTTTTCTCTGAGGCAGATATTGATGAGTGTGCAGAGGGGATCATTGAGTGTCACAACCATTCACGCTGTGTTAACCTCCCAGGGTGGTACCACTGTGAGTGCAGAAGCGGTTTCCATGACAATGGAAGCTATTCTCCTTCCGGGGAGTCCTGTGTTGGTAAGCAATGATCAGTAGAGCCTTTTTTTTCCCTCCTTGTGCATGGTGTTCCCAAGTGACTGTCGAGCCGCTGTCCTGAGCAGTGGCTGTGTTTCAGGCCAGAACGGGGGTGCACCCAGCGTGTCCGTGTCTGCCAGCACCCGCAGCCACGCAGGGGTGCTGGGCCATGGCACCGCACGGGTCTGAGGGCTTCCCACAGGAGGAGATCCAAAGCGCGACTTACTGCACTGCTCCGTTTAGCAGAGCAAGGGGCTGTGAAACCTGAAGTGGAAGTGCACTTGCTGGGGAGTATAATTGGCCACAAAAGGGGAAGAGGTGGTTTTCCAATTCCAGGTTTCAACAGAGTGGTAGAAGAACATATCTGTGGTGTCTGTGTTGCTTTGGTTTGCTTGTTTTGCATTTTTCAGCATCTTCATAATTTAATTTTTAGAATTACGCAAATAGCATCAAATTCTCTATGCACCATATTTGCAGAATAAGGTCCCAGGAGCATGAACAGAGAGGGATTTTTAATGGGTGCAAAGGGGTTTGTCAGTTGTTTCTATGGGAGGACAAAGGATGAGGCTTCATGAGGAGTTAATGCTGCCTCCTGCAGTCTGTGTGCCCTCGACTGGCTGTAGGACTCTGGGTGCCACTACAGCAAGTGAGCAGCAGTAAAACCATAGTGAAGATGGTAATTCTGCCTTACCCCTGCCTTACAGTTTTTCCACCTTTTCAATTATTTGCCTTACACATAATTTCTATGTGGTATTTTATCAGGTGAGTTTAAAACTGTTTAGAAGGGATCCCATTTTAACTTCTGTAGAGATGCGGATCAACTGGCTGATAGTGTGATGTCTTTTCTTTGGAATTTCAGTTAGCTTCATCTCTAGTCAGTTATATGAGTTTTCTATAAAAGCTCTTCTCCTCTTTTTGTGTTTTTTTTTTTTTTAATGCTGTAAATTTCATTTATCATGGCCATAACTTCAAAGGGTGTTTTCTGTGATTTAAAGTCTATAATTGAAATAAAAATTAAAAGAACAATTTGTAACAAAATTATATAAATTTACTTGTAAAAAACATTCCATCTTTTATGAATTCTGGCTACTAGAAGTACTTGGGATAAGGTAGTATAATAATTTAAAAATGCAGAGGAACAATAATGATTTTCAAAGCAATATTTTGTAGGTTGTCCAGCTAAATTATTTTTTTACACATTGTCCTAAGCTGATGGGGAGCTCAATAAAATCAGAGCAGTGAACTTCTTCAGAGGGTGGCTGTGTAAAAAGTGGCAAATTTTACAGCATTTCATGATTCCATAGATAAAATAGTTGAAAGTCATGTGTTTCTAAACAAATTCTCAAACGTTAAGACTTCTCCTCTGGTTTATTTAAATGGTGTAAAATGAGTGATGAATGTAGCAATGCTGAAGATACCTTCTTTATGAGAAGATGAAGCAACATGACATAACCTTCAAAAAGCCCTGAGGCAACTGGGGATGAGAGGCATGTTTAGCATTTCTGGTGCTTACTTGTACCACTCACGTGAGGAGCCCCATCCCTCCTACCTGGTGTAGCTGATTTGGGGAGCAGATGAAGAGCCAAGCTGATGTCAGGAGAAGACAGACACATAGGCAGGACTGTGGATGACCCCCAGGTAGGCTCAGCTGCTGGAAAGGTCAGTACTGCTTGCACTGAAACACTGCTGAAGGGTTGGACGCTGCAAAAAGAAGCCCCAAACGTTCTGTGTTCTGGTAGAGACTAGAGGGATAAGATTTCATGAAAACACACTGCCCTCATTTTGACCTGCACAGCATGCTGGAAGTTTGTGAGGTTAGGTGCTCATCTTGCCATATGCAAGTTGTAAACAGAATGTGAAATTAGTGGGGTTATTTTAATGAAATAGCTTCTCTGAACCATCTGCTGTAGGGTACCAGTGAGGAAGAGAAATAAACCAGTTTGCTTCACCAGTATAATGAAATAAAATAATAAAAAATTGATTGGAAGATTCTGCTAACCCATATCGACAAATTTCAAACCATGATGTTTATTTTAAAATGCAACTAAGAATTGGTTAAAACAACAGAGAGAAAACATTGCACATTCTAGCTAATACATCACATTACAGAGCTTGTTTGCATGGTGGAGCATTTAGGGTCAGAACCGGTGTCTTTCACTCTGTTTCAGATAAAAGAGGGTTCATCTGCTTAGCAACAGTATTTTTTCCTGGTGTATTGTATACTGAATTTGTAGTGTGTACATGAGGTGGGTATGAGCCATTGTCTTTCAGTATGTTTTGAAACATTTCTTCTTCCTCCCTGAAGGACAAACTTGGAGAACAATAAATAGACTGAAAACATAAGTAAAATAAGATTAAACCCTCCCCTACAAAATAATAACAATAAATACTACTAATAATAGTAATCATAAAGAAAAGAAGATCACAAGACAGTGAGAGGGAGTACTCATCTCTGACAGATTGCCCAACGCACAGGCAGCCAGTTGTTTTTGCTGGATACATTTATGTATATATTGGTTAACCTCTTTCCCTCCATTTTTGTGTAGGTGGTCTTAGAGCTGAGTCATTGCTTACACTGTCTCTGCAGTGCTTGCAAAACATTAAGAAAAACATCATCTATTTGGGAAGTGTTGTGATACCTCAGTGCTTCTAAAAGCTATATTCTCATTGACAAAGAGAAAACAGTGAAGTCTGTCACCTGGCAAGGGATAGTTGTGTAAATCAGTAGATGTGGCAGGGAAGGTCATAATTTTGCACCAGAGCCTGGGTAATAAGGATGTGTGGCTTAGCCAGGCCCCTTCAAGATAGGGAAAATTCTTTTATTGCTCAAAATATCAACCGAAGACAGCTTTTATCAAAGATGTCAGCTTCATGTAGTGACGGTGAGCAGGCTTGAATTAAGAGAATGTAATTTGATTTCCCACAGGAGTGTTTTTATGAGGCCCTGGTCTTTCACAATGTGTTATTAAGAATACTGCTTGCAGACAAAAACAATTGCTGTACAAAGTTGCTACCAAAGTTTGCTTGGCAATTAACACCTGTAGGCTACAGCTGCTGTGTTGTTTGGTTGGTTGGGTTTTTTTTAAATTTTATAATAGGAGCTTTGCTGCACTCTGAGGTAAAGAAGCAATAATACTTCATAGAGAACAGTGAGCTGTCATGTGATGCAGCATTTGTGACTATCTACTGATTAAAAAAAGAGCAAAGCACATTATACTTTTGAATCTCCATCTCTCTAAGTGACGTGCTTCCAGTCTGTAGAGTGATGTTCAGACCCTGGAGTGCAGATTTACTGATTCTGTTTTTTTCATGATTTGTGTATCTGGGTCCCTACATAGGGACTTGCACACACGGAAGGAACAACAACCAAGGCAGCAGTGCCTGTCAGGTTTTGTTTATTTATTTTTTTTTTAAGAACCACTACAAATTTTGCAGGCAGGCTTAATGTGGATCCTCCTCCCACCAAATCCCCGCAGGATTCACCATTTATTTCTGCCTTAAAGGTAGTGTAGCTAGACCTTACTGCAGGATTACTTTGGGGAAATGAGAGCTGGAAAAATGTAGGACTCAAGAGCTCATGAAAGAAAACTCCACAGGGATTAGTCTCCCACAAAATCTGGGTGCAGCAGTGCTTGAGGGTCAAACCTGAGTGGGCTTTAAATCAGTTCCTGAAGCTTTCATGTATTCCATGGTATGCTGCAGTGGGGTCTCTTATCTAGATTAGAAAGTAAAAGCAAAGGACATTAGGTTTTGTTTCTTTTTTCCCCTTTCTGTGTCACACAAAAAGGTAGACCCATCCTTTGAAAATCTTCCCATATGCCTGAGAATTGTTTTCCTGTCTGTTGGTAGAGAAGTGCTATGTAGGCAGAAAGGTTTGCACATGGTACAGAGTATCCAAGACCAACTAGAACCTACTATTTTACGACTTTGTTCTGTTCTGCTCATAGAACTTCATAGAATTTCTTAAAGCTCACAGTATCAGAGTTGGTGTCAGTAGATTTTATCCTGTAAAATAAACATTATCTTACTTACTTTCCATTTAGTAAATCCTAATTTTTGTATTCTGACAGAAAGTTGTGTTCCATTTCTTCAAGGTAATTGTGTTTAGTCATTTCTGTATTTTTAGAAAGCTTTAGTAAATTCTATATTCAGAATCTAATTTACTAAGCAGTGTTCTTTAATAGACCCTTATGTCTCTATAGAATAAAAATTCTACATAAAATATTTTCTAGATAAAAATTACTCTGTTTGGTGATATTTTTTCAAAGACAGCTCCAAATAACTTTGATTTAGAAAGAAGGCAGAAATCATTAAGTGACAAGTTGCCTGTGAAAAATGATTTGTCAAAACAGTGTTTAGTTAACTTGTACATACATTGGTTTGGGAGCCCAGCATACATTTTTAATGTTAACAATATACTGTAATGGTTTAATGTACCATAACAGTTAAAATTAGCACATTAGTAGGGTTCTTTCTTCTGCCACAGCTTATCATGATAATACAGAGCACCACACTGCATTGCTTGCTTGTACACATTTATTAAGGTGCTATGGAAAAGTCTTACAATTAAAACCTGAATAGCCTTGAAAACTAAGAAATGAAGTAGCTAGGGATTGATTTAAAATTTCAGTGAAACCAAGTTAATGAACTTGTGTTGATATGTACAGTCATGCTTGTCTTCTGCCCGATTCAAATGCAGTGGCCGTGGGACCTCTCATAATATCTGAGGAAAATTACTTCTCATTACAGCCAAAAAGGATGGAAAAGGAAATTGCATCTCAGGGGATTATTTGCTTCCATTTTGCTTCTGTTTTTTTGTCTGCCCGCATTACTGAGTTATCCATGTATTTTGAGAGTATGTTGGAAATGAGCCTGTCTTGGGTGGTTTGTTTTCTTTCTTTTTTCATCCACAAAATGGGACTGGTTCCTAAAATGTGTATGGTCGGGTACATATGGTTGTGCATTTGTTTATAGAAGCACTGCCTGGAGTGTTTGAAGAGTAAAGATCTTGGTCAGTGGTATGATGGTCAGCATGTCTTGGCAGCAATCCCTTGGCTGCTGGCTATACATTGTTGATAGAAAATTGCATAAGGCTTTGCAGTACAAGCAAGTTTCTGCTCAATATGGGTGTTTCACCTACATCCTCACTTCTCCTTGAAAAGGAACTGTCTGGAGAGGGGAAGGAAAACTCTGCAGCTTTTATTTGGGTTGATTAGTAGGTTTTTGCCACAGAGAATTTCAGTATAATGAATAAAATTGCAAAATCCTATTTCAGATGTGAAAATCAGATTATTTCCATAGGTTGACAGGATACATGAAAGAACTAATCCCTCCAAACCTAAGGACAGACACTTTGTTCTTGTCCTTTATATATAGGGAAAGAATATGGAGTCTCCTTGCTATTTCCAGTGTTCTTCAAAGTTGCTTGATTTATAAATTATTATTTTATCTCCTTCCTTCTTTGTGTTGTTATAATGGGAAATGAGATTTGTCTGCAGTTTTGCTGTGCCCATCATTAAATGTTCCGGTTTTGAGCCTGCATCTTCTGAGAACAATTGCGGGAAAGCAAATGAAACCTGAGGGGATGTGGGAAATTTGAGCTAAGCAAGGATTTGAGTACTACAAAAATAAGCTAAGTGCAAAACTCTTGTCATAGTTTTCATGTTCACTAAATTATTGGTTTGGACTGGGCTAATTTTTCAACACCTAAGTTGACACATTGATTCCAGTTGTTAAGAGAAATTTCACACTAAATACAAGTATTTTCTACCATGCTTTGCATAGCCCCCTACATGCTGATCTCACACTGATATGGCCATTTGATCTCCATTAAAATGAAATACTTTCTGTACCTAACTGAGAGCTAACAATGTGGGAGCATTTGGCTGGGGGTTTTTCCTTCCCCACCCCCACAATCTGGTTTAAGGCTGAAGGAATGACAGGGACAAAAACATGTTATGCTTATAACTTTTTTCCCTCAAGTTACTGGTAACATTGTCTGTTCTGACTTTATGTCTGTTCTGACTTTAGGAAATGCAATCAGTGACGACAAAAAAACTGCCAAAGGGATATTCTCAGAAAATTAGTTCTGTTAAAAGTACAGCTGAAAATGAGTGCAGTGTCCAAGCCTTTTATATCTGATTAATGGCTAAAACTTTTAAATAATAAATGCCATAAAAAATAATAAACTATTATTTGCATAAAGAACCAAAAAGCTGTGTAGCAATTAGGAATTTATGTCCATGCTTTGCTTGATTCTTCATCAAGAATCTGCCATTTACCAGTCTGGGCTGCTCGTAATGGGGACATCCTTTTTATTTGTGCTAAATGGAGAACAGCAGCAGAGGTACGTAAATAGGGGGTTCTTCCCTTCTGCATATGCATAAGAGATTAGGTTGGCTTTGTGAACAGGTCCGTACTACTGAGAACATGAATAATGTTAGTTTCTATAATTGCTAACATCTGGCTTTCCATAAATCTGTTAAATTACATGGAAACAGAATTAGATTTCAGTGTCATAAGTAAAGCAATTAAATGCAACTCTGTAGGCAATATGGCTTTATATTCATCTGTGAAATCCTTTTAGTTTTGAACTGTGAAAGCTACCCTTCTAATCTGCACTGTTATTCTACTACATCCTATACAGATTATTGTCAAGGAGCTCTTAATGTGGTAGGGAAGGCAATATTGATGATGCTTGTTGAAACCACCAAAGGCGAAGTGAATGCTTCATTTATACCTTTGTTTTCAACAAAAAATACAAGTAAAGTCTATTGAAAGGAAAATGGGATATCTTTAAGAATGTTTTAAGTTTTACAGTAGCTATTTGGATATAATTCATTTGATACCAGTTCATTCGTAGTTCTCTTCATGTCAGTCTTCATGGATTTTACTTCCTGCCATACTCTGGCACCTGTTAAAAAAATGAACTACAAGCTTTAATTTCTCTTAGTACTGCACCTTTTACACCACCAGTAGTGAATATTTCAGGTACTCAGGTATGGCTAAGGTGTGCACTAGAGCAATAATGTTCTTTCCTGGAAATTAAGACTTTCAGGACAGCAAAATGTAACATTTTTAGGCAAGTCAGAGTGATGAGCAATTGAGTCATGCTATCAGGCCACTGGGAGCATTTCTGACAAAGGACTGGCCCATGGGTTAGCCCAGGAGTGAAGCCCTCTGAAGGCAGTGAAATTGCCTCCAGCTTCCCTTTGGATCTATAAGCACAACAAGAAACAGTCATTTTCTGGCAGCCCAGAGCTTTGACTCTGTTGTGCAGACTGATTTTTGCATTTAATCAAATCCAAGGGCATAACCACATTTCCACTTGTTCCTTGACTATTTATGAATTGAAATCAGAAATTGTACTATCCAGACCAGACTGAATTTAGTGATTTGATTGTTATAAAGAGTTTCACCAAAATGAGAGAATTCTTAAAGTCTTTTTAAGATAGGACCTTTTGAGGTGACGACTTGTGAAGCCGTGGCACTTGTCCAAAAAGTAGGGCAACTGGCCATCACATCCCACCTAAATTAGACTTCAGGAAACTGTTGTTTGTAAATTCTTCTGAATTTTTTGGTTTAGAGAGAAGTTAAAAGTATCATTGGGTAATACTGAACAGTTAAAATTTCACCCTAGCAATAAGGTCGTTTCGAATGATAAGTATTGTGGTTCTTCCTTGCATTTTCTGAATTCATCTAATACTATTCTGGAACTAGCACAACAGAAACCATCACATGCTTCTAAAGGATTTTCTTTTCCAGCTTTCCTTCCACTGTTGCTTGCAGTTTTCATTGTTCATGTTGGAACAAAAGACACTGGTTTACTGGTATTTCATCTGGACAATTTGTCAATACATTGTTTAAGAAAGTCCAAACTTATTGTCTGAAAGAAGCACCTATTTTTAACAATGTGCTTAAAAATCAAATAGCTTTCACTGAAAGAAAAAGAACACTGGATGAACTCCCTCGATAAATTCATATTGCATAATTATATTTTGCCCTCTAAAAGCAAATTTAATAGGATGCTGTAATTCACTTTTCTCTGGTGTATAATGATTTTCTCTTGTCACCTATTCTTTGTGTCATTGCTAAATCATACTGCATAGCTTTAAGGCTTTTTTTTTTTTTTTCTGTATCAAGTGCCTCAGAGTTCTTTTTATTTCCTTTTTTTTTTTTTTTTTTTTTCAATTCGCTTATACCTTCCAGCAATGGGAAAAGGATGCAACTGACTGCTTTTAGTGTGGGGAATGTTGCTTGTGCTAGGAAATTATGAAGAATAATGCACTTCTATTTTGATGTAAAACCCAGAACAGAGAGTGGTCTAGTTGACAGAAAGTCAACTCTGCTTGCTGGTTTCCAGTCACTGGGAAATGAGTATGCACCCTTATCTGAAGGTTCAAGTTTGTCACTGATATATGGTTCCACTAGGTACATCAAACTCAGCATTTACAATTAAGCCTGATAGAGATATTTTAAGAATTCTTGGTGGAATCAAAATAAATGCTGAAGAATAACCTAAAAACCATCAGTGCTTAAAGTCTACCAAGTAAATATGGAAGATACAGAAAGGAATGCTCCCTCATCCACCAGCAAGGCAGAATAAGCAATAATTACTTAATGCAGAAATAAAACATGCCCCATGAAAAATGTGCCCAAAGCTTTTATAAATCTGCTGTTTTGCAGATATCGATGAGTGTGCCTTAAAGATCCACACCTGTTGGAATGATTCAGCCTGTGTGAACCTGGCAGGAGGGTTTGACTGCCTTTGTCCTTCTGGACCATCTTGCACTGGAGACTGTCCCCATGAAGGCGGCTTCAAGCGGAACGGGCAGGTGTGGACCCTGAGAGAGGATAGATGCTCCGTTTGCTCCTGCAAGGTGAGATCCAGCTGGCCTGGGTTTCAGGAGTCCTTTAATTCTCTGGGCTTGTGTCAGAAACCCAACATTGCAGTGTTACTGTTGTTGGCAAAAATGTTAGCCTAAGCCCAAGGCACTGAGACAAAAGGTAAGCTCTGCTGTGGACTCTGAAGCTGGGATGGGGATATTCTTCTGGGAAAGCATTTCTTTTCTTATTTTGCACAACCACACACATAACTGAATAATGGCTAACCTTTCTGAGCTTCTACCATGTCACCCTGTGGGCCAGAGCATTTCAGAGTGTGCCTCGAAGAGGGTCTTGCATTACCCTTTAACACAATGTGCAGGTTCCAGCACGCTTTCTGGAAATGCTGAAAACTGATTTTAATTTCTCTTTCATATGGGTATGCATCTCTCAACTTCCTGTTGGCTGTGTTTCCCTTTGCTTGGAATACATGTGAATTAACTTAGTGAGAAGAAAGGTCTGAGCATGAGTCAAAGGTTAGAAGACCCAGCAACAGGCACTTTAATTTCCTCAAAGTGAAGAAGGGCAAAGGCCAGCTTTTTCAGCTTTTTCCTTCTTATCTCAGCTTGGCTGTGTTGCCAACTCTCCCACTTGAGCAGTGCAGCTCTCTCTGTATGTTTGGAGAAGCCAGGTTTAGTATCAGTGGATGTACCTTAAAGAGTTAACATTTAGATCAGGGTGGGGGTTTTTGTTGTTTTTTTTTTCCCCTGGAAATTATGTTTTGGATTTTTTTTTTCCAGAGTATAGTAACCAAGTTAGAAGAACATTTGGCTCTGCTTTCTTGATTTTCACTAGTTAACAGAGGAATGCTGTCTTTGAAATCAGAAGAATTTTAGAAACACCCTAATCTGAGATGTGGTTGGTTTTTATGGTCACGTTGCGCTGATTCGTTCATAGCATGGGTAAAGCTGTCCAAAGGCACAGCAGAACACTATAGGCCCAGTTCAAGTGAAATTAGGTTGTGGCCTCTGTAAAAAGCTGAAGATGGAGTATGGGAATTGGCCTATCAGTCTCCATGTCTCAATGCTTGGGAGCCAGAGAAGCATGAGAGGGTTTTAGGGGGAACAGAGGGAAAGAGGTGTTTTGAAGTTGCAAGAAGCTGGAAGCCTCATCCTTTCTGTTTTGCAGTGGTGTTTTGCAAATGTGTTTTGCAAGGAAAAATTAAGACTTCAGAGTGAGTAGAACCTAAAAAGTACACTGCTGGTTTGGTCTCAGTAGGGAATGTGTTCTTGTTAGTTGCTATATTTGTTATTTCAAGTAGCCTCAAGCTCCCTAAAACTCCTCCTTTCAGAAGCTGAAGTGTACAAGTTTACTGACTATATATCAAGCTTTTATGGTAATCTTGGGGAACCAGCAGGCTTATGAAAGGATTGCAGTCAATAGAATAAATAGTTTAATATATGTGAAGACATCTGGTCTGCCTTTGCAGAATTATTACTATTAGTATTCACATTTTAGATTGCTTGTAATTTGTTTTATTTGCCATTTCTCATTGCATGTATTTCTTATGTTGAGTGTTGTTACTAGTATATGAAAATACAGAAATGATTAACTAGTACATAGTTTAAACTAAACTTGACACTGTTGTTATGACTCTTACTATGTGTCTTCCTCAGTTCAGTTTTTCCCTCTGTGAATTAGCATTTGCATTTAATTTCATTCCAGTGGCTGCCCGTTTCAAGAGCAAATTTGTGTCTATAGAACAGGGGAAACAGGAAGAGCTCCTTGCCTACCACATCTCAGGCAGAATATAAAGTCTTCACTCAGTGTTTAATGAAATACATTTTTATACATCCTGATAGCTTCCAGTACACCAGACTACTTCTCAAACCTCTCCTTTTCATGCAGTTGCATGGAGAACTGGCCCTGCTTGATCTTTTACAGCCTGCTCAGTTTGCAGTGAGGAAAAGAGCAGAACGTAACTAAACAATTCCTTATACTACTTACTCAAACTTTGCAATGATCCTACTTATTTGTTTTATCCAGGATGCAAGTCAGCATTTTTGAAATAAAACTGGCTTTTCTTTTGCTATAATTATTCTGGCAAAAGTCAGGTGGATATATTTTGTTCATTGCCTGAAGCACATAGGTACCATCTTTAAAAAATTTTAATTTATAACCTGGTGCAAAGGAAATTAAATACCTTACTTAATGAACTTCAAAGCTATTTGTGAAGTAGGATACTGTGGAATATAGGAAATTATATTGCTTCATTTATATAATGAAACAAAGTGTCATTATTGAAGCACAGGGTATTTCAGGGTTTTACCAGACCCAGTGTCTTCAAACCATTCTTGTTCATCTAAATGCACATAAAGTTTACAAAATCATAAATTCTCAAAACTATAAATTAACACTGTTCCTTATGTATATTTGACATGTCTTGTATATGTCTTGTATCTTTCTGAACTGTTGTGGATTTAAAAGACCATCAGATTTAAGGCTGGTAGGATTTGGAGTGGGAAGCTATTGTGCTCTCTCATGAAAAAAGCAAAGCCTGGGTGTGCAGTGTGGCCATATCTGGGCTTTTGAGTCTGTCTTCTTTTTAAGACAACCCTCCCTTCCCTCTATGAAAAAAGCCTGGGAGATACACACAGCACTGGGAGCAGGGGGATCTTCCAAGCTAATGTGTGTTCCTGGGGGTGAGAACCATTTGGTGGTTTGGTTTTTGCAGGGTCTGATTTCTTTCCAAACTGGGTTTGGGGCTCTGTGAAAACTTGAATCACTCTTAACAGTGATTCTCTTGTGTGTCAGTTTTTCCTTTGATAAGAACGATTTTATGTTCATACCACTTTTGAAGAATGTAGAACTGATTCAGTGAGGAAGGTGGGAAGGAAGAGGTAGTAATAAGATGCTGTATGTTATTACTCACCTAAAGAAAATAAGGTTTTTTATATATATTTCACAATTTTCTATGTATTTCTCAGGGCTCCTGCTGAGCTGCAAAGATGCACATAAGATAGTGTAGCTTAAGAGGCTTTGTGTCACTGCAGTATAGGGATAAAAATGTTTTTTGAAAGGTATAGAGCTAATGAGGTTGTACACAAAACACAGATGCTTACAGACAAAACAGACTAGCAGTGTATTATGATTACCAAGAGTTCTCTGGCAAAGTCATCAGGTTTTTTCAGTGTTCTGAAATATGGAGAGTAAAGGCAACGTAAAACATGCTCAGGGAAGCACAGAATTAACAGCACTGTCACCAGGGGAATTTGGAAAACTGGTCTTGAAAGCTTAGAAACTGAATTGGATTTAAGCAGACGGGCTGTTGTTAGCCATTATTAATCAGCACAGAAGAGGAGAGACACTGCCATGGTTGAGGCTCCCTGGATTCCTGTCACAGCCCCACACGCCTGGATCTGGTCATCCTGACAGAGCTCCTGGGCTAAGCTGGCTTCCGATGTGCATCTGCAGCTGCCCAAACCCATGGCTAAGGAAATGGGCTACTGCTGTTCTTCCTTATGATTAACTCAGACTGCTGAGTAAGGAGATAAAGCTTGTTTATCCCTCCTCCCACATCTGAAGTGGCTATCTAGCCACTAGTACAGAGTACTTAATTTGATACAACACTGAACAAAGCTTGTAGAGTAATATATGCCCTGCAGTTGGTAAAAGTGGTTCAGGTCCATGTTAACCTGGCATGCTTTCTACTTTCTCATAATTCAGTGTAGTCTTCAGCTTTGCTTGTTAGGCATAAGAAATAATGTTAATTATTTTTACAGTAGCAAGGAATATTCTAATCCATTCAAAACTATGATGAAATGCAGCAGTAACACTGAGCTGACATGGCATTGTGATTCCCTGATGCTAATTTTGTCTATGTTGCATTGTGGACAAGACTGGCTTTGCTTTAAAACAGGAACCAAACCCTGGTTCCTACATCAAATAATAAGCAGTCATCCCCCCCATGCTGCATGCTGAGCAACCTGGTCCAGTGCAAAGTGTCTCTGCCCATGGCAGGGGGGTTAAAACAAGATGAGCTTTTGAGTCCCTTCCAACCCAAACCATTCTGTGATCCTATCCTGCTTCTGGCTGTTTTGTCTGCCTGTGGAAAAGACATCCTGGGCTGCATTTACTCTTATTAGAAATAAGTTGTTTTCAAGGATCAGAAGAAATAAATTCCCTTGCATTGAAGAGTGTTCCTATATTTGGTGCAATGAAATTTTCTTCCTTACATCAGATAATAGACTCAGAACAAGGTTCTGATTAGGCTAGGAAAAACTGCAATGAAATGAATGAAGTTGCTTTAGGAATAGTATAGCTGTGATGCAAAGCAGAGTATAGCTTTATCCAGGCCCTCTGTAATACATGTACTGAATTATAATGAATGATGATAAGTTCTTTTATCTTTAAGCTGGTGTACTGTAGGTCCAGATGTGGGACAGACACAGAAGTCAGAATAAAGAACAATTAGTGCTACTGTGATTGTGCTATGTTTTGCTCTGATTAAGTTAAAGGGACCACCTTTATTCAACTTACTTTCTTCACAGTGGTACATTCTGTCAAAATAGTGCTAAATAAATATTATATGTATTAGAGTGGCAATCGCTTGAAGAGTTTGTTGATGTAACCAATGAGATACGAAATTGCTTCACTGTATTTCACTGAGATATTGACTGCTTTTAAATTCAGTTAGCTGGAGACAGGCAAACAGTGTTTTCAGATTCAAGACAGAATTGGATCCATGCACTGACAGAAACTGGGATAGTACTGGTATTCGTTGTATTACGACAGGCAAGATCCAGTCCTTATTGGCATGGAATACACTAAGAAATTAATATTTCCTGATAAGCCAAAGATGTGCCCTTTGATGTATGCACCCTGTGACCTTCCCTGGGTTGCTGTCTGGCAGTTTGTGGTTGACATCAGGGCAATGTGTCCTCGCAGGACGGGAGGATTTTCTGCCGGAGAACAGCCTGTGACTGCAGGAACCCCAGTGCTGACCTCTTCTGCTGCCCAGAGTGCGACACTCGTGTCACCAGCCAGTGCCTCGACCAAACTGGGCACAAGCTCTACCGCAGCGGGGACAACTGGACCTACAGCTGCCAGCAGTGCCGTTGCCTGGTATGAGTAAAGCAGTTTGGGTAGGAGTAAGAATAATAAGGATTATGACTTTTAGAAAAACAGACCTGGACGCAGGCTCACAGCTATTTCTTCACCTGCTTTTCAGACTGGGGGTGATGGTAAAGCACTTACTGAGCCCCAGAGAACTGAAAGCTACACCATCAGTTTTCGTCTTACTGCTGAATAAGTAGGTCTAATGAGCAAAATGAAAAGCTTGAGAGAAGCACTATATTAATTTTAGCATTAGTCTACTTTTGAGAACTTCTGTAAGGTTGTCTGATCTTTAAATGACATTTTCAAACCTTTTTCGCATGCGATGGAGTTAGTTGGAGAAATTTCAGTTTTTAATTATGTCTGGTGGGCCTGTCTTGTCAAAAAGGGACAATGATTTTATTTATTTATTTATTTATTTATTTATTTATTTGAATTCTGCAAATCTGGAAACATGGAGTACCAGTGCCACTGTGTAAATTAGAAAAAAATAACCACATAAAGAAGGATAAAGAAGACTGAAATTACTAGAAAAACATACAAAATAATGAAAACTTATATTCTCATTAGACACTATAGATTATTCCCTTAAAGCTTTAAGTTTTCCATAGATATACTAATTAGTCCATCAATGAAGTTAATTAAAATTACCAGTTTTCCATTTATAGCTGCCTGTATAACATGGTCTTTATATATGTTACTAATCAAGAGGTGTCTGGGCATCAGGAAGGAAATTAGATTTGAAGCTAAGTTATTGTCATGAGGTAATTATCCATAATGCATAGAGTAAGTATTGAGGTTGTGGCTTACAGTTTCTTGCCTAATTTTATGATTGGGATAACATCCAGAGCTGTAAGACAGTGATGCCCTAAATCAGTGTTGTATGTAAGGTTCTGTGCAGTGTGTGATGTTCTCAGCATCTGAAGTGTTTACAGAGCAGTATAATGGAAGTTATTGAAGCCCTTTCCAGGTTAAATTTAGTCATACAGAGCAATACTCTGCAGAAGTGACCTGATGTTTCTGTCTTCTCCATGTCTCTATCTACTAAACTGTTGCAGATTTTTTTAAAATAAAAATAATAATAAAATAAAAATAAGTAAATAATGGAATAAAATGAGTCAGTGGAACACAAATGGTATTGCTCTAACAATTCCTTTAGGAGCTGACAAAGTTGGTATTGGCTGTTGCTGCTTAGTTCAATGTTCAGTGCTTCTCAAACGTACTGACCTACATCTATCTGCAGTGTTAATTTTCTATTTAAATGTTTGCTGTGATCCTGCAGAGATGTTTATCTGACCAGGAGTAAAAAGAGTGCATGAGTCTGCAAGGCAATCACAGCAAAAATTATAGTCTGTAGAAAATACTAGGACCCAGTATTTAACCCTGCCTTCAAAAACCCCAAAGAACTCAAGTTCCCCTGCTACGATGATGACAGTGTTGTTGTTTAGTCAAGGATCAACCAAATTCTACATTTAGGAGACTTCAGCTCAGTATTCAAACATGTATTTGTGTGATCAACCAAATGGAGATCTGAACCATTCAGTTTATTGAAATTTTTGCAAAACAATGCTTTTCCATTCAAAAGGGTGCAAAGTTACTTGGTGGTTCATAAATGGCAAGTTCAATGACACTGGCTTCAATTTTTATAGGAAGGAGAGGTGGATTGTTGGCCTCTTCAGTGCCCGACTCTGAACTGCGAGTACACAGCCATCTCAGAAGGAGAGTGCTGTCCTCACTGTGTCAGTGACCCCTGTCTGGCTGACAACATCACCTATGACATCAGGAAAACCTGTCCAGATGGCTATGGAGTCACGAGGCTTAGTGGCGCTGTATGGACGATGGTGGGATCTCCTTGTACAACCTGCAAATGCAAGGTACCATGGGCCAGCTGGAATGGTTGTGGAATGTACCTGAATAAAATCGGGGTCCCTTTCTGCCCTTGGAGGCTCAGATTAAGATCTTGGGAAAGTAAATGAGACCTGAGAGCCTGCAGAAAACCCATGTGTTTTCTGTCTGGCAGAGTGTAAGCAAAACAATTCTCTCCTTGTTGAAAATATTGAGCACAGATATGTTAATATCCTAGTGCAACTTTCAGACATTCTGTTGGAGTGCCCTTCAGGCATTCTCAGTATGACTCAAGGGTAACATTTCAATAATTACCTAGTGTGGATGTTCATGAAAATGTGTGTTACAGAGCTGGTAAGCTGAGGGAAAAACACTAATATAAAAGTTTCACCAGCAAGTACACAAGTAAGGCATTGCAGCTCCAAGATAAAGGCACTCCCACAATAGTGATGGGGAGGGAATGTCACCGTTTCTGTTCCCTGATCTCATCAAGATGTATTTCATCCAATGGCTCTCATGAAGGAGTGCAGTCTATTTCCCTTGCTTTGTGCAGTGATGACCCCACTGTGCTAATATCAGAATTATGAAAATGTTGTTTTGAGTTACATAAAATGTTCTTTTGTTCATTCTGGGAAAGCAAGCTATTGCCCCAGGGCTTTGAATTATTGAAGGTAGCTTTTCTGCTATTTTGTTGAGGTTTTTTCTGTAGATTTGTGATGGATTAGAAAAAGAAAAGTAAAAAGAAAAACTCATTTGGGCTTTTAGTGGTTGCTGTACTTTTTTATTACATAAAGTAGCTTTATAAATGACTGGATGTTAGAAAAAAGTTACTTAAAAATGGATTAAATTCCAAAACTGTGTGGTGTTTATGTTGCCCCCATCCCCTCCATATCTGCCATGAACCAAAAACCTGAACTGTCTGCTAGTTTCAGACAAGCAGAAAGCTTTCCTGTGTGGATCACATGAAAATTCTCTCCATTAACTTTTTGCATGAGGGAAGAATGCAATCATCTTTGTTGTCATTGCTGTGCTGTATTTTATTATGGGGACCACATTCAGGTTTCCTGTGGTAGTTCAGGCCGGTTCAGTGCTATTTGGCAAAGTCGGCCTCCTCAAAGAGCCACCAGTGGGAGCAGTGCTGACACTCTGGATGCTGGGGGCAGGTGATTTTAGGTGGTAGATGAGCCAGGGATACACCTATCTCTGCCTGCTGCCAGCCCTTTGCTCTTTGTGATCTGTTCTGCTTGTTTGTCTGTGCAGAATGGGAATGTCTGCTGCTCGGTGGATTTAGAGTGTCTCAACAATAACTGACCTGGTCAGACTGGACTGTGTCGAGGGAGGAAAACTACTGGAGTTCCCACCTGAAAGGAAGCTGTATGCATTGGCATTTTATACAACAGACAATTACCAAAGTCTCCGAGCAAGGAAGATGTTTGGGAGTTACCTTTGGGACCTATCACGATGCTCATCCTTGCTAGCCTTGTCCGGGTGACTTCCAGTACAGCGCATAGAAATCAATGGTTGCTACAAGTTTTCAGTGTTGTAAATTACACACCTTTCCTGTCAAGAAATTTGCAAATATGTTTAAATTATTTCATGGGTAAACTAATGCTGTATTTTTGTTTTAATTTGTGTATTGACAACATTAATAGAATTCAGCTCTTCTTACTTTGAATCTAGATTTTACAAATAAGACAGCCTGTTGTGATTTTGTCCCATGATATCACATACTTGGTTCCAAGGTCCCTGTTAGATGTATTTATGAAAATATGTATGTATGTACAGTCAGATTGCATAGTACTTATATTTCACAGCTGTCCAACATTTTAAAGCATTCAAAGGTATGGACAGAATAAAAGTAATCAAAATAAGTCTGTCTTAAACTGTAAAATTAAATGCCATGAACTGAATGAAATGGCAGAATAAGCACTTTCTTCTCCAAACATGCAGAGCAGCAACAAGACTCCTATAGTGAGAAATGGAACTAAAACCCCATTTCACTGCCAATTCAACACATAATCAAGAAAGAATCACCAGTCATTATCAGTGTTCTGTTGAGTATAATTCCTCTGGATTATACAGTGAGTATATAAGTAAAACAGTCAGAGACCCTTAAGATGATATAGTTTAAGCTGACTAGGTTAGAATTTGCTTGCATTTTAACATCATTGATGAGTTCAGAATTTTTCCTCTTTTGTATTTGCAGTAATAATGTCTGTTGTCCTCAGTTACTGCTGCCATAGTGACAAAGTGCAGAGGCACCTGTTCCAGCAACATGCAGGACAGGAGACCTTAATGCTTGGTAGCTTCCATTACCTAATTAACAGCTCAGAAACAGATTTTATCTTTTCATATTTTATGACAGTCAACAATACTTACTGTGTTGTTGAGGACCTAAGTTTAGACAGAAATATAAATCAAGACTCTTAGCCCTATAAGGAGGTTAGAGCTTAGATTCTCTTCAGCTAATGTCTATTTTTGTCATGAGGCTAGAAAGTTTGTGGCATTACAACAAGAATATATTTCTATGGCGATGCATCTACAGCTTAAATGTCACATTTTTAATGTGCTGTTGTGTTTTGTTCTGCTCATTTGTGTAGTGTTTCTTTTTTTTTATTTAATTAAACACTGAATATATGGAAAAGATTGCAGAAATAAGTATAGTGGCTACAGTTTGGAAAGTCTACATTTGTGAGTTTTTCATAGTTTCATGCAGAAAATGTGAAACTGATCACTAAGAACGATGTGTGACTATACAGTGAAAAAATCAGTTGTCTTTTAAATGAATTACTATTATGTTTATAAGGGAACAGTGGCAAAGAATATAAAATTACTTTCAGTCATTCAGATAACTTTATTCCAATTTTTTAAACACTTTTTGTTTTAGTTAACATCTCTGTGTGGTAAAGTTAAATTTATTTTCTTAAAATGCCCCATCATTTTCAGCTACTAATGTATTGACTCTATTTGCATTGCCCTGATGATTGTATAATAAGGGAAAGAGTTGTGTTTTATATGATACTCAAAAGATGTTTGTAAATCATAATTTCAGCTCATTTTGTATATCACATTGTAAAACCCAATGGTAATTCAGTTGGATAAGATACCCAGTGGGCTGAGATACGAAGGGGAATGATTTAAAATTTGTGGGCATCTAAATAAACTCCTATGTACAGATTGCTTTCCCTTAGTTTTATTAGCAGAGTTCTAAAACACTGAACAATGTCCTTTCCAGCTTGAACTCATGATGTTGCAAAAAGGAGAAAAAGTGTTTGCCTAGAGGTGAGTGGTAAGAAATATGTCATTTATAGTCAGACAGAATCATATATTCCAGTCTGTCATACTGAATTTCGGAAGCTCTGTAAATGGATTAAAGACAGTGCAAGCTCTGAAAATCATTATTTTCCCTTTTACCATGTAGTAGTGAAGCCCTTTCCCAGGATGCCTTCTGGAAGCTCCAGGTCTTGTTAGGATCATATTTAACAGGACCACAGAAGACTGCACTTTTCCACTGCAGACCAATTTTATTCCAGAACTCAAATGCAAATTAATTCAGTAAAACCCTTTCAGAGCATTTTATACAGCATTATGTGTCATTATCTCCAGAGTGATGCAGCTTGAATTGTTTACACAAAGTCAAAATATTGACACAGACCTGTTTATGTTGCTTTTTAAGCAGTTGCCCTGACTGTGATGAACTTTTCCTTATGAAGTAATTTGATCACTAGTCACATCACATGTTCCTTCAGAGTACTCAGAAGCCCCAGCCCAAAGAGCACATTATGGAGGAAAACTTAATTTCCTGTGTGACCAAGGTAAGTAAGAACTTTCAGAACTTCTTTCTTGATGAAATTCCCTATTCCCTATAAAGATATAGGCACTAAAATTAAAATGCTGAAAATACCAATGTTTATTAAAATAATTTAAGAAAATGTTTCTCTTTGTTTGTGACATGGACATTGTCTCTGCTCAGTAGGATATATATATATATGTCATATATGTAGTGTATATTTGTAGTGTAGTATTAACTTGAGGAGGGCTACCACTAACTTCTGTAAAAGGAAACTTGCTGCTAGTTAAGGGGCTTGGTCAAAGTTCTGGCTACAGACAGTTGGAATTTTGTAGCTGTTTCTATTTATTTATCTTGTGAAAGAGTATTTTCTCTGTAACCCTTCTGATGACAGAAAAAAAAGTAAATGAGTAACAAACAGAAAATGAAAATTCCAGCTCTGGTAAAATGTGTTTGCCCTCCTCCTTTTGGTCAAAACCTCAGCCTAGGTTCTCTAAACCAGAACCTTGTGTTATGTTTTGTGAGGACCGTGACTTTTCAGCTCTGCTCCCTGTGTGCTTGCAAACTCATCTCCTGAGTTAAAGCACGTGCAAATATTCCTTTGTAGTGGTCCCTAGAGTCATGGGCCACTCTGAGCCAAGGTAGTCACTGTGAAAGGCCAAAGCTGAATTATTCCCCACAAATGCTGAATAATACCAGCCTCACACACAGGAATGTGTGTGGGATTTATTAGTGCCTTGGTGTTGCCTCAGAGACCTGAGTAACAACTGTCTTCCAGTAATATATCTTCCCCCAAGAGCTGTCAGTGAGTTTTCAGGTATAACTGTGTATAAGATTTAATTAATAACATCTTTTCAGTCAGATTGCAATGACAACCAAAATATCATATTTTTTTTTTCCTGTGACAGACAATAATGTTTTACAAAACAAAAGGTAAAATGTCAGGAGTGATTACACAAATGTTGGAGTAGATTTTAGCAGAATTAAATCATAACTCCTACGAGCAATATGGGAATGTCTCACATCTAATGGTACTTACATAATCACCATTAATGAGAGGTTTTTAAAAGGGCCCCATGATACAGTTTGATATAAAATTTTAAGTGAGTGTTGTGATAAGACATAATTGTTTGAGGAACACATTCTGCCAGCAGAAAAATGTGCCTGCCAACAGCTCCTCTTCTTTTTAAGGTACATCTTTGGAGCTCACTGAAATTTAAACTGGTGTAAGGAATATTCATGGTAGTAGAAATAAAAAAAAAAAAAAAAAAAAAAAAAAAGAAAAATACCCAGTCTGGGGTGTCTGAATGCTTCATATCCAGTTCTTCTCTGTTACTGGTAGAAGTCAGCAATAATTCTGATTCAGCTGTCATTGACCTTGGACGTGTTACTGAGCTGCTGGTATTGCATGTAATCTGCAAATTACTTGCAGGTGCTAACAGGATTATTTTTTGCTACTAGCTGCCAGTGGATAGTCCCCCATGCACAGGGTTAGGTGTATATCAATAAGCTGATAAAAAGGGTCAAATTCAGGGGGTTTTTGATGAAACCATTATCAGGAAGTTGACAACACATGGATGCATGATGCCAAAAATCAACCCCAGTCAAAAAAAAAGTACAAGCAAACAAACAAACAACCTAAAATAAAGTTCCCAAAACCATGTATCTGTCATTTAAGTTTTTTTACTGCTACTTCAACTGTGCAGTATGAGGGATGCACTGAACTGTGATGGGTAGATTTCTGACTGGGAGCCAAATCTTTGCTTCAGCAGCACCTTACACTTGAATTTTTAATTTCCTAAATTTGTACGTGAGATTGTTTCATTTAAGTGTTTTGATTGAAATTGAGTGGTTTGGGGAAGTAAGTCTTAGTTCTCTTTGAGACAGAAGTAGCTGCAACAGGATCTGAACTGATTAGGCTTCTTTCTTGTATGTGCCTCTGCCCTCATGGGGAGAAATCCCTTTGGGAAAGGGGAAAGGGCACAGAGTTACCTGGCCAGGGGCCTGGTGTTCAGGTGGTTCTGTGTTTACAGCCACTGGTTCTGCAGGGCTGGACACTATTTTACAGGAGATAAACTAACCCGCTGATAGTTGTCCTTCTCTCTTCTGTAATTTCTTTCAAAATGACTCCTCACGTCATCCCTACACATATCCCAAAGCTCTTTATTATAGAGTGCCTGGTAGTTATTAATGGAGATCCACTTCAGTGAGGAAAGGCTTAGAGGTTCTGCAGCAGATCACACCATCACTCAAACACAAAGCAGACCCAAGGCCTTTTCAGAGCTGAAAAATCCTGCCTTCTAATAATGCAGTTGATTGATTGCCGTTTGATTAAATCTACTTTTCCTTGAGCAAGAATTGGAAATGTATTTGATGTAATCCAGTGCTTCTTTGCACTGGTTTTGACAGATTCCCTTTGGTAGTATTAAATATGCAGATTTGTTTTACTACCTGAATATTATGCCAAGTGTTCATCCAGGTGCTAGAATGTGTGGTTTTGCTACTGCTGTGTCTCTAGAGCCAAAATAGGAAATCCTTACTTAATGCCTATGAAATTAGAATCAGAGAATCACCAAAATATGTTCAGGTGAGCACTAATTTTAATGGTAAGCTTACCTGCTAAGGTTAAAGAAAACCAAATACATATTTTTAAAGTACATTTTCAGCTGGAGAGGTGATTTTTCAACCTGAAGACAGTTTTGTCCATTTACTCACATTTGTATTAAATAGTTAGCTGATTATTTCACTCCTTAGCCACACAAATTTAATTTATGATTTGCAGAGTAGAAAACAGCTTTGAGAACTGCTGCATGAAGCCTCCTCTTGTGCAGGTTTCCATAAAAAAATAGTATTTGTTAGACTCTATGGCCAGCACTTTCTCAGAATCAGAAGGAAATACCTCTTGTGTGGTCTTAGGCAATGTACTTTGCAGTATTTTTCTCTTTTTCTACTGTTACAGCATTGAAAGCCTTTGGAGAATGTCTGGGCTGCTGAGACTCAAGCCATCAGCTCCCACTGCCAGCAGAGGGGTGGTGGGAGGAGGTGGGTGCTGTGGGTGGGATGTGCTCAGGGTGGGATGTGGTGGTCGCAGCACTGGAGCGCCTGGAGGATGCCCTCACAAGTGAGAGCAACACTGTGGCAGCAACTGTGTTCTCTGTGGGTGAAGCAGAGCAGGGCAATGAGCTTGATTCCTCTGCATCTTCCCAACTAAAATCAGGAAAAACTCTTTGGAAGGTGTCTTCTGCTGGTGTCTTAAAATTATGCCAGAAACGCCAGGAATTACCTGCTTTTCTTAGTGTTTTGGACAGTAGTGGTTAAGGATGAGCTTCCCAGGACCAGAGGATAAGTAAATGTATAGCAAAGCAGTTCTTACCTCAGTGGGCTAATTAGTAATGTCAACAGGTATTACTATATTTTCTTTTGAATTTGGAAGTATTTTAATTCTAGACAACAAAAAGTGATTGTTATTGTTCCCTTCTTTACAGTTTATTCTTTACTTTCCTTGATTATTTTGCTGATCTCTCAGGCTGTCTTACAACCTGAACAGGGACTGAGCAGA
This sequence comes from Aphelocoma coerulescens, assembly GCF_041296385.1. NCBI lineage: Eukaryota > Metazoa > Chordata > Aves > Passeriformes > Corvidae > Aphelocoma > Aphelocoma coerulescens. The sequence continues at coordinate 6,679,299 of NC_091019.1, forward strand.
TAATGTGAGGACTAAGCAAAAGAAGTTTTGGGGGGTGAAATTTGGAACCATAAGTGTTTGGATTTTTTTTCATATAAATGTCACTTTGTTTTATACTACCCATAGCTAGAATTAATGCAGAATCTGGGCCTCAGTCTCAAAAAATCTGGTTTTACTATTAAAGGAAGGCAGTTACCTGCCTTTCAGGCATCCTTTTTTTTAATGATGTCTTGCTTAAGTATTTACTGTCTCAGGGAACAAGAGAACTGTATCTCTGGCATTTGAGAGAGTGACTCCACTCTGTCCCTGAGAATGGTCTGTTCCATGTCCTTTCTGCCTGGAGTTCTCAGAACTGGCTCAGCAGTATCCAAAAATTCATGTAGTAAACCAGGAACACAGTTGTATCTGAAGACAAGTTGATAGACTGGTAGAAGGGAGGACAGATGAGCCTGAGAGCAGTCTCACATCAATCCATAACAAAGCCTCAGGCATCATCAGGAGGTATTTTGGGACATGCAGGATGGTGTAAATCACAAATGTTGGCCGCAGTTCTGTATGCCTGTGGAGTTCAGGGGAGTTAAGTCGAAGGTTTCCTATGTCTAAGTATTGCTCAGCATGAAAGTTCAAAGCTATTTCTCTTCCTGAATTAAAGCATTCCTGTAAGATAGATGGGATTATGGTGTGCACATATATATCCTCTAGAATTGGGGAAAAAAGAAATTATCCCCAATGACTTTTTTACCTGAGTAGCCATCTCATTCTAAGTCAATTGCCAGTGTTTGAGATACTATTTACAGAGGAGCTTTTCTAGTGTGAGTAATACTATTTCAAGTGAAAATAGATGGATGTCATCTATTTCAGGTGAGTTGATCCAGTGCGAGGATAGCAATGAGAAATGTCAGTCCTACATGTTCAAAAATTATACCCCAGCTGTGCTAAAATTAAAAGCTAAGCTTTAGAAAAATGTATGTGTTTGAAAATGTACATTTTTCAGTGATTCGGGATTGTCAGTGCTGAACTTACATTATTACTGCCAGTAACTCTACACCCTGCCAGTGCTGTGGGCAGATGCCCAAGGAGGCAGGCCCAGCATCATGAGGGGATAGCTGGTGGAACAAGCTGATGTATAAGTGTCTTATTGCACAGGGAAGTAGTGACAGGGCAAGGGGCATGGTCTTAAATTAAAAGAGGAGAGATTTATATTAGATGTTAGGAAGAAATTCTTTCTCAGTGGGTAGCAAGGCACTGGAACAGCTTGCACAGAGAAACTGTGGCTGCCCCATCACTGGAAGTGCTTATGGCCAGGCTGGATGGGGCTTTGAGCAACCTGGCCAAGTAGGTGGCATCCATAGGTGGTCCCTTTCAACCCAAGCAAGCCTTTCTATTATTTCTCTGAGGATTTCTTTGGTGTGTGCCTCTCCCTTTGTGTCAGCAGAATAGATGAGGAGAGCCCAGGTTCCAGGGGTGGGCTGAACTGGGGGAGCCCAGCTGCCCCCCCAGGCAGGCAGTGTTTGGGCCACTTAAGGAGGGTGCATTGGTGGTCTAAAAGATTGATATTTCTGGTCCAGACCAAGCTCAGTGTGTATCTGAGCCTTCATTTAAAATAATGGGTTAGAATCTAACTTTTTATGGGAGTTTGAGAGCTTTTGGGAGGCAGCTGATGCTGGAGATGGGTCTGTGTTTGGAAAGCAGTGGTGCCTGTACTGACCTACTTCCCTGTCAGTGTTTTTGCCCTAAATTTGTGCCAAAAGGTGGCGAGCCCTGGTGCCTAACTGTAAGCTGGAAAAAAAGAACCTGTGAGGACCCTGCCCCCAACACCCAGAAAATAAGGAAGAGACCCTAAAGAGAAACACATTAAGTCTTTAGCACTGAGTAAACAAATACAATAGTGTGTACATTTAGTGAATTTAGTTCATAATGGGAATGCCACAGTGTAGGAGTAATGCCAAATTCATAGCACTAGCTCTAATGGAGAAAAACTACTCACCTAGCACTCCTGCCATTAAGTCATGGTGGGGTCTTAACTGCACCATGGCCTGTTGTAACAGTGCAAGCAGACACATTTTTATGCAGAAAATACATCCTATCCAAAATGCATCTTTCAGCAAGTGTAATCAAAGTGAAATAGACTGATCAGGAAAACAGTAAATTTATAAATTTGTGATGTGTGACCGGCCTGTGTGATTATCAGATTGTACTTTAAAACAGATAAAATGATTTGTGATAGCTTAAAAATAAGGATAGGGTTAAGTGCTTCAATGAAGCCTCTCAGTTCAGAGGTGGTCAAAATTTGCAGCTTTTACAATTGCAGAATTGTAAGAAAGATCCTGGTTAATGAAATTTTCTATATATGTAGGGTGATGTTTAGTAGTTGAGGCAAAAGAAATCATTAAGTCAAAGCCTGCAAATGGAAGGAAGAGAACCAAAAAGAAAATAAAGCATTATGTCAAGTAAGCAGGAATTTCAGAATGAGATTTCTGCATTTTTTATGACGTGAGAGTACTGCCTGTAGAAAAAATAAATGGTTTATTAAGCTTAGGCTGGCACCAGATGCAAAGAAGTGGTAACAGTTCAGGAACTGGAAAACCATTATCAAGTATTTAATGGAACATCACTGAGTAATCTAGGTTATAAACATTCCTTTGGCTTTCTGCATGAGAGAAAAGTTGAAGCTGAAATCAAGCAAATAAAACTAATATTACTTAATGTTGAAAATATGATGTCATTGGGCAGTTTAAATTGGAAGAGGAGCATGCAAGAGAAACACATGGGTGGAAGAGCCAGGTGATATCAACACAGGCGATGATGCTTTTAGCAAAGACAAATGAATTTGTGAAGCTGGTGACACTAAATGTGGAAGTGATTTATAGGAAAGGCTCCTAAGCCAAGGAAGCAAAGAAAAGGAATCCAAAGGAGTCAATACACTAAATACAATTCGATTTTTTTATTTATTTGTCTTTAGAATGTGGACACACAAGATTGGATACTACTACTTCTGCCTTTTATGATTTTATTTAGAGAAGAACCTGATCCTGGCCACTGGGACAATGTCCAAGAGCAGGAACGTGGATCTTGGAGCTGTGACTGCCCGATGAGAGTGCGGCTGTGCCAGGGCAGGGGGCCGGGAAGGCAGAGCAACCAGCCAGCAGCATGGCATTCCCTGGCTGGAGTTGTAAAGACAAGATTTATTGCAGAAGCAAAGGGCTGTGGGTAAAACAGAGCAGGACTAGGATCTCAAGTCTACACTGCCCGTTTCTTTCTAATGAGCAGCCAACTCGATGACTCTAGTGGCAGCCTAAAAGTGATTACTGGAGGCTTGGAGCTTGGTGAACTGCTTGCAGTTCTGTCTTTCCCACCCCACATCCCCACTTTCATCCCCAGTAGAATGTTTCTTGAATATTCTGTGGGATGCATGAGACTTTACAATGACGGTATAGTTCTTCCCAAGTTGTTCTCAGGTGTTAGATATTTAATGAAACTGTGCCTTAAAAGAGTACCAGGAGCAGGAGCTCTTTGGAGTGAGGTTGGAGCACATTGCTCTCAGCTACACATCTTGAGCTTGCTCCAATTTTGTGATAAATGGTAATAATAAAATTGCCATGTAGGATCTAATAACATAATAGACCATATAATCATAAACTCTGAGTTTGAAAGGTAAACAAAATATCTTTCTGGCAAGAGTGTAACAGGGAGTTACAATTTATCCCTCTCTGCAAAATCTCTGTACAACCCAAACATTCCATATATTTAAATGGTGAGGCGATTAGAAAGCTTTTGATACAACATTGTCTTTAGACATTATAAAGCAAATTGTTTGTTAGTATGGCAGTAAAGGCTTTGCTGCAGCAGAGCATGCTTTGCAATGATAGAAGCAGATGGTTTACAAAGTTACAGAATAAGAACTGATTATCGATTTGCTATCCTCTAACAACATCAATGTCTAGTGCTAATGTACTCTACTGCTTGTTACTGAGTAAATAGCTATTTTTATATTACTTGCTTTCTTGCAAATTGGCTACTACCAGGAAAAGTAAAATATATGGCTGTCTAATATCCTGAAGCAGTAAACAAATTGCTTGGGGAGAACATCAGTGAAGCACTGAAGAATATTCACTGATATTTATAATTTTTGCATCTGTCAAAAAACTCCAAAAGTTCACAATTCTCATAATACCAGAGATAGTCAGAGCCCTGTTGCTTTACCATTTACTTCTAATACATACAGGTAATTTAGCAAAACATTGAATATATTTTATGTTAGCAGAACTCAAAAATCACAGGATTTTTAGCAATCACTGAGCATACAATGAAATATTAGCTTCTTTATTGTTCTCTTTTGGCTTGAAGAAAAGAAGATTCCAGAAGGTTAAAAATGCAGCTAAAAGCAGAAGCGATATTATAATTCAAGGTGACTATGTAGCATGTATAAATAACCATGCAGTAAATATTTTGCCTTTTATATTCTGGTAGCTTTTAATAGCTTTCCCCAGTTCAGGCTGGGGAAAGGGAGGCCATTATATCTTGACAAGATTGTTTTCACTCAAGCTGTTGTTCTTCAATGAAAACAGACTTCTTACAGGTCAGTGACACACACCCGCCGTGATTTATGCACCCAGAGTGTGGCAGGCATGGGAACTCTTAATAGGTTTTTCACTGTCAATTTAATTCAGTTTTTGATCATTGCCTCTTTTGCAGGTTAGACTCTTCAACTTTCCAGATGCCAATCCAACCTGTGAGTTGTTGCACGGTGTTATCCCAGTGGACATTCCTGGAGGCTGTGGTGTGGTCCATGGAGCCACGTGGTCTGGTGAGCAGTGGCAGTTCCGTAGCCAGAGAACTGGTCTGGCAGTGCCTGTGCCCAGCTTCCCCTCCACCCCAGCTTGGGGAGCTGTAAGAGACGGCCCCAAGATCCCTCATCTGCCTCACGATCATTGCTGAAGACAGAGACTGAACACAGGAGTCCTGGCCTGGCTGAGGTGGGATGTCTGCCAAGTGTTGCCTGCGGGTGTGCCCGCTGGGAACTGGTACGCATTCCTGAGGAAAATTAGTGCAGGCCCAGGCAGGAAGGACTGTGCTGAAGCGGAAAGGAATGAGCTGTCTTGTACACCTGTCCTGTACCTGTTTCCCAAAGCAATGGGCCTCATACAGCTAGAAAGCAGAAGCGAGAGCACTGCTAAACTCATGCCAGCTAACGCTGCTAGGCCGCAAACCATGGCAGGCAGTACTGCCTATAAAAGGCATGCTTGGTATGTACCTGTGATAGTGCTAGCTTTTAGTTTTGCAATATTATTACGAAACATAGATATGGTCTTGACCAGTTGCCCCTCGCTTCTGAAAAGGGCTATAAAGGGACTTTCTGAGATAATGGAGATGAGATCTCCCCACAGAAAGAAGGTGAATCTATTGGCAGAAGACCACAAGGACTTCGTCTCATCCGTTGGTAGCTATTACCCCCTTTCTTCCTCTCTACTCTTTTACTTTGTTTTCTTTATCTCTCCTCTATCGCATTACTGTGTTGTGGGCACTTAATAAAGGTGCACTGTTTTGATTAAAACTGAAATCCCTTGTGTCCTTTTGCACTCTGAGATCTATAAATGAACCTTCACAACCCTCGCTTGTATTAGCGAATCGTGACAGGAGCCCCCACAAGGCATCCCCAAATGTGGTTCCTGTGTCTGAGAGGTAAATGGCTTGTTCTGCCTGGCACAGGCATTTTAAAGCTTAATGAGGCACTGAGTAAAGAGAGAGGAGGAGAGGAGAGGAGAGGAGAGGAGAGGAGAGGAGAGGAGAGGAGAGGAGAGGAGAGGAGAGGAGAGGAGAGGAGAGGAGAGGAGAGGAGAGGAGAGGAGAGGAGAGGAGAGGAGAGGAGAGGAGAGGAGAGGAGAGGAGAGGAGAGGAGAGGAGAGGAGAGGAGAGGAGAGGAGAGGAGAGGAGAGGAGAGGAGAGGAGAGGAGAGGAGAGGAGAGGAGAGGAGAGGAGAGGAGAGGAGAGGAGAGGAGAGGAAAAATTGGGTTTGCAAAAGAAGAAAGGATCTGTCTTCTCATGATATTAATCCAGAATGAGGACCAGGGTCTCTTGTCTTGTACGATTTCTTCACTAGTGGTTAAATAGGATGGTTTACAGCTAGCTCAGGAAGGCAGTTACCTGTCCTCTGCTCCTGTGCCAAAGGGAACACATACAAGTTATTAGGACATAGTATACTCACTGATTAGGTAATAGCATGGCAAAGCAAGTGAAATATTTTATGACAAACTTAAATAGCAGGGGATTCAAGTTCAGGAGGACTGGAGATTAAGAAAAGGGACTTCATCTGGTGAAGGTAGATAGTGGCCATTAAACTGCCCTCTGGAAGATGAGCTGAGCCTTGAATAACAGGAGTGTATTTGTGTGTGTATGAGTTTCCATACCTTGTTTTTCCTAATCAATTGCAGTCTCAAGAAATTCCTAAATTGTGCCTTCCTCCTTCCTTGCCTCACCCCCTCAGCACCCCTCCCTACCCCGTTTGTTTTCCTTTAGTCTGTTTATGGGCTTATAAGTGGAAAACAGAAATTAATCGACTGCTTATGCTTTATTTAAAATGGTGACATACCTAAATCTAATTACGCAGGAGAAGATAATGAATGCCAACTCACTGGTGCATTGCCATCAGCAGTGTCCACCTTATTTTCTTTTCTTTGCATTTCCTACCGGGACTACAGTATAGGTGGGGGAGGGGAAAACTATTCCATTCTAAATACTGTAAAAACACCTTGTGCATAAACCTATCTCTTCCTATTGTTGTGAATTTAGAGTGCTCAAACTTAGATAAGATCTGTACTAATTAGAATGCTGCAACAAAACCTTCCCTACTACTGGTACCACACTGATAAATCCCAATGCAAATTTGAAAAAAAAAGTGTTGATTCATTTCTTAAGTGCATCTTTTTTAAGCCATGCAGTTTTTTGAAAGTGTACTGGGATTTCTTTTGAAGCACATCTTGACTTTTAATAAATATATCAAAAGTACTTTAAAATATATCATAGCTAATTTTGCTCTCCCACAAATCCATCACTTTTTATTACCTTTTAACTAATTCACCCTTTTCCACAGCAGAGAGGAAATAGTTCAAATCTCTTGATGGTATGTTTTTCTTTCAATTTTTCTGGTTGTAAATGTGTGGGAGGAAAAAATCACCTAATATATCATTCTTAAAAGAAAGAACAGAAATGTGTTCCCTCATGACACCTTGGCTAACTGGACTATAATACATCTAAAGATACCAGGTAAAAGGGCAATACTGGGGCAGCTTACAGTGCACCACGGTAATTTAGGAAACCAACTTCTTATGGCTGGCTGATTCCTGGGATGGAGAGGTGCAGGACTAAAACTAACCCTGACAAAACACTGGGAGCTAACCTGGAATGTGTTTGCATAGCAATCTCTTGTATTTCCGCTGTCTCCTGTGAGCTCTTCATTGTTGCTTGTGCAGGAAGAGAAATACCTGCAAGTCCAGCTTGGGCCTTTAATGGCATTTAGTTAATGCTTGGCAAGTATGATATGATTTGCAAAAATCATCTGTTGCTTAATCCTCTTCAGTGCCAAGGGTTATTAGGAAGGCACTGCAAACAAGATGAGAAATTGGAACGTTTATATGTTATGGACTGAATGGGAGAATCTTCAAGTAGCTTAAAAATAATTGAAGTTTTACATTTAACCTGTGGTAAAATTTGGATTATCAAAACAAGTATTAAAAAAATGAAGATGACCTCTAGCTGAACAAACCTTTCACTTAAACCTTGAGAAAAAGCACAGAAAAATGACAGCAGAAGCCAACTGCTGTCTGTTGCCACAGCACCGAGCTGGATGCACAGAACTGTGCTGGGGTTTAAGAAACAGTCTGAGTGAGTTTCTTTCCTCATATACACACCTAAGACATATCTCCAAGGCACATATGTGAGATTTCCCACTTTTTGCTCTCCAGAAACTTTGCAATCTGTTACATAGTTCACAGGGGGAAGAGGAAAAGCTTTATTTCATGAAAAGGAATGAGGCAATGAGTTAAGAGCTGTCATTTTGGGCTTGTCATCTTTGCTCTTACTGCCCAGGCTGAATAGCTGTAGGGTTTCTGAGCTGTTGCAAACAGAATTTGCAGCTGGATATGAGCTATGATAGACAGCTGATAGGTATTTCAGAAATGAGCTGCTCCTGCGTAGTGCTTTCTTAGATGCAGTCTCTGTGAGCCCAGTTCCAATGCTTGGGAGGATGTGTGTGAGAGGGGAAGGAAAAATGTCAGCAAGATTGCTGGATACACACGTTAATTTGTACTAATCTGTCTGGGAGGAGTTCTGCCTGCAGCTATGGAGCCTGTGATCCACAGCGAGAAAGCTGCCTTATCAGGCATTGAGCCACCCCGTCTCTGGCGGTATTCCAGAAGCATCTCACTGATGAAACGGGGGCTTCCACATACGAAGCAGACGGCAACTTTAAAGGAAGATATTGTATGACAGGGAGCTTTAAAGTTACTCCCTTTCTCTGTAGTTATACAATTACGAATTCTGTAACATGCACCGTGCTACAGTACAATGACACTAACGCAATCTTGCTTCAGCTTACAGGTAAGATGTGGTAGGAACTGAGATTTCCAGGACTCCGACACGCTTCTGAAATATCAGTGGGTTACCAAAGCTGCTTGATTTACGAGAAGGTCAGAGTAAAGCATGGGACACCTGGACTAATTACCTGAAGAAGGCAGCCTGAGGCTGCTGAAGCCCGAGCTGATTAGCATTCATCATCAGCGCTGGCAAACGAGAAAGGAGCTCACAGGGAGGATGAAAGGGTTGTGTTTCCTACGTGTCCTTCGGGCTCTCCCGGCAGTGAGGAGAGCAGCCCTCCCCTGCAAGCGCTCGCAGCCCGTCCCGGATGAGCACGGGACACGGTGCTGGCTGAGCCCGGGCGCCCGCGGATGCCCATTGTGCCAGAGCCGCGTGTCCAGCGGGCTCCGGTGACCATCGCCTGCTTCGGGGGGGAAGGAGAGCCTGAGGGATGGAAGGACGCCTCCCATGAGAGCAGCCAGCCAGCATGCATGGTTAAAGAGGATGTAAGGCATTGCAGAAGCCAAGTAGTAAATGCAGGGCCAGGCAAAATCAGGATAGCTGTTGAAGGAGTTGGATTTCCCCAGTTGCTTCGGTGTCTTCAGTTCGCCTGGGGGAGGATTTCTCAAGGAACACAAGTGCTTTCTGTCCAAAATGTGAGGTTAAAAAAAAAAAGCAGTCATTTTCTTTTACTATTAAATAATTTTTCACTGTTATTTTTAAAATCTAATAACTGCAGCTTTGACTGGCTAGTAGGAAACAGAGGCCCATGCTTTGTGCAGGATGATTATTTATTTATTTTATAAGCAAAATCAAGGCTGTCTGAGATTTGGATCTAATTTCACATTTATTTTTCATAGTTTGTTTGCTTAGTAGCTCTGCAGTAAGACGGTGATTAGTTAAACCAGTTATACATAAATTCAAAGACTTGCTCTTCATTTTAGATGTTCAGACTTAATTGGATTTAAATCAGATTAAAAAGTGACTTCTGAGGGAAAAATACCCCCAAGCATGCAAAGATGGTTGCTTTTTTAACTTATCACATAAATGGCAATAGAGATTTCTATCTTTATAACATTTATTCCCTCTTACAGCTTACAATTCTATTTAACTTTTAAAGAGAATACTTGTATATTAAAATGTTAGCAGGGCAGAATAGGAGGAAGCCACTGACATTTCTTTCTCAGAATAACCTGTTTCCTACTCCAGAGTATTTTCTTTAGATTGTAATGAAATTTAAAACTTAAACATTATGAAAGGAGGTCATTCTACTATTTTATTTAATGTATTAATTGCTGTGAAAATCACATGACACAAGCTGTATTAAAACCATGGAAAAGACTTGGTGTTTCTCCCAGGAGATGCCCGGGTAGATCCAGATAGTTTCTCCCTTGGGGTTTAAGGGACTATCAGGGATTAATTACAGGCTTGAGCCATATATATAAATAGGAATTACTGAATAATGAAAAGCAGGGTTGGGAGAGTTTGGATGAAGACAGAGATGGAGTATTTTCAGTGCTATGGTAGTAGTTTGGGATATCCAGAAGTAACGTCTGTGAATCCAGCAAATAAATATCCTTGCAAAGGAACAGAGCACAACTCAGTCCTGACTGTCAAGCACAGTTTATGCTGCAGGGCAGTAGCATTTTGCTGCCTGGCCTTTTTCCTAAATTTGAGCATTTTTTGATAGGCATTTGGACAAACAAGGCTTCTGCAGGATCAGCTATCTGCAGCTTTGCAGCCTCCTCATGATGCAGAAGATTGAGGAGTTTATGCAAAATCAGGTACTTAACCATATGCAAGGCAGGATGAAGGTACAGCTTTTGGAGGACAGAGCAGAGATTTGTATTCAGATAATTCCCCCTCTGGACTGATACAAGGGGAATTCAAGTCATCTCCCCCAAAAGGTGTGTTTTCTAGGGGCCTTGACAGAGGCTACTACTGCAGAGATATGAAGAAGCAGAAGGAATAACAACTGCTGACTCCAAATGCCTCTGCTTATCTTTCCCATCAATTATTTAGACAAGAAAAATCTACATGAAAATTAATCATTAAATTTTGAATTGCTGCTTTACATCAATTATGGAATAGTTGTGCCAAATAAGAGAACAGGATAAGAAATCATCATGAATACACAAAAGGAAAAATAGTATTTGAATGAAACTATAAAGCTTATTACTTCTTTATGGCAGAGGGTTACTGTCAGTGACCTAGAATAGACAGCTTTATATGCCAAAAGTGAAACCTCCTGTTTAATCTATCATAAGTGATGTTGGCATATTAAAATTGTGTGAGCTGATCCTGCTCCATAAACTAGTCATTTTTGGTACAATAGATTTATATTTGGTACAATATAAATTGTACCAAAAAAAAAAGGAAATTTTGGTACAATAGCTTTACAATATTTTGGCAAAATAGCTTTATAAATAAAAAATTAATTTTGTTTGTTTCATAAAATAAAATTTTACAGATTTTAATACAGTCTTAATTTTAATACAGGTTGTCTTTCAGGTGTGAGCATCCAGAAGTATCATGGTAGACACAAAATTTCAATATTTTAATTGTTTGAATTGTTTAAACCAATATTGTCAGGTGTATTTGTGGAGAAAAGAGACTGAATCTGAGACTGAGCCTACAAAAACCCATTTAATTGTTAATATTCAAATTATTGCCAATTGCTACAGTTGTATCATTAACCTAAAAATTCTGGGCAGAAAGGCTTGGTATGCTTCTTGAAACACTGAAACCTCAAATTTTAGCTTCTTTCTCCCCTACTCCCAAGGTAAATTTCTAAGGCTCCTGTCCAGAGAAAGGAGTGTGGAAATCATGGAGAATAAGCAACCTGTATGCATCAAAATCTGCAAGTAAATAAAATGAATTCATTATTTATTTTAGTTAGATGATGTACGTGTTATATATAGAATTTCTGAGTGCTTGGTGATGAGAAAACTTCAAACTAAGTCAGATACAGCACTGACCTAGAAAGCATTGAGACCCTGCAGTATATGTGATAAGTACAAATGCTTTTCTAACTTTATTTACTTTTAACTTGCTGGTCGATCTTCTCAAAGCCTCATATGATAGAATCAGCTCCTAAGGCATACTGTGGCCTACATCTGTGAATATAAAGTAGGGAAATGGTAAGTATGACAAAATAACTTATATAATTTTTAACGTTATGCACTATTCCTTGACCTGCTCCAACTCCTTCATTTACTGTTGTTTTCATTTTGATATAGATTTGTCTTGCCATTTCCCTTCTGTATTTCACCAGATTGCTACCTGTAGTGAATTAGAGGGAAGACAAGCATAAAGTCAATTCCACTTGCTGTAATTCCCCAGATTTTAAAAGGGAAAGACATTTATTTCATTTGCTTTGCAACCTATGAGCTCATGGGGTTCATTAATTTCTCAAGAAGTAAATAAGTTCCAGTGGTTTGTTCTCCAATTTATCACTTTTTGTCTGTTTCCATTTTAGCTGGTAATTCAACCTCTACTTCTTGCTTGAATGAATTCTGTGAGAGAACACATCTGGGCTTTTTCACCTTGGGGCACAACTGTGCAGAAAACAGGCATTTTTTGCTTAATTGCTCTTGTAATTGGCACCACATGGCTTCAGAGCACAGGTAGCACTGGAGCATGGGTTATATTGCACTGACAGAGACCAGTAGGGACTGTCCCTATGCTAGACCATATTTTACTGGCACTGGGGTGGGTTTCTTGGACATAGGCATTCCTGGTCTTGCATCTCCCACTGAGCGGTATGAGGAGTGCTCCTGGGCATGCCAGCTGGGCAGGCATTGTAGACATTGAGAGGAAACTGTAGCTTACTTGTCTGCTGTTTTAGGCAGAAGGGAAACACAGTTGGGTGAGGAAGTCTCATTAATGAGGGCACTTTATTAGCAGCTTTTGGTGGGGTGGGGTGTGGAAATGTTAGATTTAGAAGATAATCAGCCTGCATTTTTATCTCTACTTAAAATAGTAGAATGGAAAATTATCTTATCTCCATAAACTGCTGTTTTTCACTTATTAAATTATTTTACCACCCAAAGCAGATGCCACACAAAGAGTTGTGGTTGGGAGGCATATAGTTATTTATCTTGGTCAAAGTGTCTCAGTTAAAAAGCTGTCAGTAGGAGATAATAATAATAAATACATATGACATTTGGCTAGAAGAATACAAGATTATATTAAATAGAAACACATTTCTAAAAGAATAATTGTAACTAATTAGAAATCTCCAGTTATGCTTAGAGTTGTAAGAAAGTGAAATCAAATTTAATTATGCAAGGTCCCAGTTGTGCCAAAGGTGTTATAAAGAATATCTTTATGGAGACATTCAGTATAACAAACTGGCTTCTGTTATTATTAGCATGCTCAGTTGCACATTTTCTTTATATTAGTTTAAAGTTTAATGATGGTGTTTGTAGGACTAATTACCAAGAATCTGCACAGCACTCATTTGGATAGTCACCCAAAAGGCTTACATTTTTGCAATGTTAAGTTATTGATGACTCCAAAGTCTCTTTGACTAAATTCTTTATATTCTGTATCTGTAGAAACAGGTACATAAAAGTGGATATGCTCACAGGTCCTTTAGATGCATAAACAGTGAGTTTAAACAGTTGTTCTCTCGTTCCTGCATGGTAGCAGAGGATTGCTGGCCAGCACCAGGATTTACTAGGATGAGTGCACCACTGGTCTGGGACATTGTCAGTGAAGGATTGGTTATCTTGGGTGATAGCAATGGTCCAGAGGCTGGGAGCTGAGAAAGGGAAATGTGGACAACAAAGACACACAGTAGCCATACATGTTTTCTGACAACTAGTTGTCTAGGCATACTGAGGAGGAAAGCTAATTCTTCATAGTAACTCCAGATAAAAATCTTAATACACAGTGAGAATATTGAGGAAAAGGATTTTGGCTGGGCAAACCTAACAGTGAGCCAAGGGCTTTTTCAGTAGCACTCACTGTGTCTTCACCTGGGGAGTCATTATCTCCCATGGTGAAAACAGATCTTAGGTACCAATGTGGTCATGGGGGAGCAGTGATCATGAGAAAAATGCTGTGATATTAGAGGGATGTGGGAAGATTTGATGTAAAGAAACCCTGCTAATTTTGGAATTGACACAGAAGTCAGGAAAGGTTTCTGGATTAGGCTGTGCAGTCCAAACCATTTTCCCATTCTTTCCTGGCAGCTCAGTTTCCCACTGCAGCCTCTCTGGAGATGACATGGTGACATGGATTAATGAAGCTTTCAAGTTCATGCAAGTCTTCCCAATTATTTTTTCAGGCCCTGCAAGGTTAAGTATTTTCTTCTCTGTTATAAGAGCATTTCTTTCCAGGAGCACAATTTGCTTCTCAACCCCAAAGGTGACTTTCCTGCCAATAAAGATCCCTCCAGGTCACCACCAGGCAGTTTTGTCTTTAAACCACCTGGCCTGACACACTGGGACTCTCTTCTTCCCTGAACATAATCACAAGGCAACCATCTCTATTCCTACAGCTCCTCTCCCCTGCTTTGCAGGATCACAATGAAGTGTTAGTCTTGGGAGCTGACTGTGGGACTGACCCTTGATTATGGCAGGAGGAGGCTGGTAGGAACAACAGGAACACCGTGTTCCGTGGCCACTCATCTGACACATGGCACTTAGCTCTTCTGCAGCATTGCAGGTGTGGAGCTAGGGCTGAAAGCCTCAGCTTGAGTAGCTCTGATCTCCAGGAGGGGCATACAGCTCAAACGTACCTTAAAAGAGAAAGGAGCTGTGTCGTGTGTCTCAGCCTTGACTGTCATGTTCCTGGGCTTTGCACTCAAGTAGGGGGAGGCAGCCAGAGAAAGGCAGCAAAGCACAGCACAAGTATTTGTTCCAGTGGATCTGCAGGCACTGTTGGAAAAGAAGGAGTCATTCCTGCTACTGACAGTAACCTGGGATAGGATTCACTTCCCTCCACCTCAGACACCTGTGATGTATATACATTTGCAGCTGAACTGGGAGCTCCAGGCTTCCCTTATTAGTTAATGGAAGTGATTATCTATTTTTAGGCATGACTCACCTGTCCTATTTTAGCTCTCTATTTTAGTGCATGATGAATTGTATGATGTCCATTAACAATTCAGGAGAGAGTCTAATCCAAGTAGCTCAGATGTGGACCTCTTAATTGATTTATTTGGATCAATTCTACCCCATCTGCCTAGGTCCTTAAAGCACTGGGTGTCTTCCAAGGCTAAAACTGAGGCAAACAGTGAGAGAGGGAGTGCAGAAAGCACTTTTGCTTTCTTTGCCCAGATAGCAGCATGTTTTCAGGTGTGACTTTGGCAGCTGAATACTTGAATTGGCTGTGGTCATTTTGTACTGTCAAAGGTATCATTGGTCCTTGTCTAGGAGCAGTATGGTCTCCATCTGTACAAGCTCCATCTAGCTGGAAAAAGAAAAGCAATTTTAGTTGCCTTACCTCTCAAGTATCTACTGTTTTATTGACAAATTCCTCTCCCTTGCCCTATCCCAGCCCTCCTTTTCCTTATGGCTCTCTGTCTGGACCCCTCTTGATGCAGCCAGACCTGGCAATGCTGTGTAACTCCTCCAAGGCTGCTGACTTTCCTTACCTTTTGCTGACACTAAGCAAAGAGGCTCCCTGGCATAGAGGCAAGAATGTCAGCTACACCTCAATATTCACTACTGTGGGACTTGGAATAACAGATCCCTGCACGTGACCCACGCACCTCTGCCTCCCACATCATAAGGAGAGCTTGCTGTGGGTTGGAAGAGGCAACAGTAGGGAAGTCTGGGTCCTACTGAGCATTTCTAAGCTAATGAAAACAGCAGGAATTCCCCAGTGGTTGTCCATGTGCAGGGACCAGGTGTAGGCAGCAGAGCATGTCCATAGGGATGAGAGACTGCTGTGTCTCCCACACCATTTTCCCACAACTGACATGGGCTCAAGATGTTTTCTATGGGAACAGAACTCATGTGTAGCACATCTGTGAGCCTCTGGGTACTCAGGGAGCTGCACTCCTTGAGGACACCACAGGCCAGAAGCCATGAGTGACTGCTGGCTGCCCACACCCTGCCTGGTAACCTCCTGGGAAGATCAGTGGCCCACCACTGAGGGCTCTTACAGGTGGGGTGTCTGCTATGATAGTGTCAAGGTGAGTTGGCCCTAGGGGTGGGTTATATGGAGACTGAGGAATGAGACATTTGTGATCAGTTCAGATGTCTAATAGAACTAGGATTGAATTTCTCATTTCCAAGCCTTGCTTGCAGCTTGAATATGATGCATCTCTTCCTGCCCTTGCTTTTTAATCTGAAGGGTTTATTTTCAACTTGTTTCATCCCTATTCACACCATATAGTTGTCAGTGGTGTACAAATCTGCTGGATATTTATTTTAATGTCAGTTCTGACCTGAGTGTGCATACCAACTGTCTAATGATGTCATGAGCTCTGAGATCTGCCATCCCTAAACTCAGTCTGAATCCAGTGGCTGTTCTAAACTGGAATATCTGTGTACTCACACACATAGGATGGGTTTCCTTATCCTCTCTTGCCAGCTAACACAGTGAATCCTGGCTGGACTGAGAATACTGAATCACACTTTGTTCTGCTCACTGTTTGCATTTTGTTTCCAGGCTGTCATTCCAAGATAGATGATGAACTTGGCCTGTGATGAATTGCAGAGGCTTTGGATAAAGGGTGAATGTTGATCTTCATGGATAGGATTTCTTCACTACAGGAGAAGTGCAGATGTCCAAGGATGTGTAGGATGCAGAGAATCCATCTTGTGACACTGATACTTTATAAGCACAAGTTCAGAGTACGTGTCCAGCTCTTATATCAGAACACAGCAATGATGAACAGCTTCCTGTTCCAGTGCAAGATGATCCTGTAGGATGTCATATAACATGGAGTGCTGATATGTGTCGTGTCCCAGGACTGATTCTCAGTAATCCTTCTTGGCGTAAGGAGAAAAGAGCACACACAGCAGGTTCTAGCTGTATCAGTTACTGTACATCTGAAATGTGTCCTGATTCTAGAAGAATATCTGTTAGGTAGCATAAAATACATGAAATGCAAGTCATTTGGCACACTTAGGGAGTTCTGTCCTCCTTTCCCCTTCTGCTTCTCTTGTTGCTAATGAAACAGCTGCTTTTTGGTTTCAGGCTTTAACCTATTTTTAGAATCCTTTTATGCTATTGGCCCTTTGAAATGCATGAATTGCTGTGAAAGAAAGCCAGTGTCATTTGCTGTGAGGCAGGAGGAAGGCCTATAGGTGAAGTCATGTCTGGTGATGAGAGACTGTCTCACCTATTCATCTCCTCCCTTCCTTTATTTCTCTAAAGCAACCCAGTTCCCCATGGTACATGGTTCCATACCTTTTCTGCTTTTATTTAAGATTACAATTATATCAGCCACAGCCCTTCATTAGCACAGCACCAGCAGATAACTCCCTCCTTTGGGGGAAATTTTTTTTCACATCTAGGTCCCCGTTCCCACTGCAGGAATGTGCCGGCGCAAAGTAGAAAAGGAAGTGGAGGAGCTTGGTTTCCAAGGAGAGAAGCTGGAGAGCAGTGCAGAAAGAAGGAAGCTGTGAATGAAATAGGGGGCAAGTGGAAGGTAGAATCTATTGATTGGATGAGTATTAAACCTTGTTTCTGTGAGCAGCTGTGTTCTCAGTGGGATGTCAGATTTTGACACCGTGCAGCAGGATTTCACTGGGAGGGCTGTGGGTTGGCAAGTAGAGTATATCATCATCTAAAGAGTCAGGTTATCCTAATGACTGAGGATGCCAAAGATACAAGTCCAGAATCACTGAATTGGTACGTACTCTGATCTGCCCAATATGACCACAGGTGTGACTTTAAATGTGAGATAAATCATTGCATTACTTCATTAGTTATTTACCTTCTACAATTAATTAATTCAGCACTAAACTAGCCTAAGCAGCAGCTCCTTACGGGATTTGCAGTTTGTAGGCTGGAGGCCCATTTGTGTCTCAGCTGACACAAATGAACATGCTGTGGTTAACTGAAGTGGGAAGAATCATGCATAGCGTCTTGGTTGCAGTGTTGACAACTTACTCGTTTCTTTTAAAATCCAAGCCATGCTCAGCTCACTTTGGATGATTAAAAAAGGGGGTTTTATTTTTGTTTCCTGATTTCTGAGTTTTCTCCTGAAAAATGTTTTTGATCTGATCAAACAGATTTATCCTTCCAGACAGACCTTTATTCTCATTGCTGCAGCCATTTCTGCCTTGAGGCAGTGAAGAGGACTCCTGTTTCTCTGCATCCCTGCACAGTTTCACTACAATTGAGTCATCTCCAATGTATCTGCTAAACCCTGGCTAAAGACAAGAAGGTCTGAACACAGCAAGGTTTGGCTTTCTTTTTTATGGTTGAAAAATGTGTTTTGAATTCTGTGCAACAGAGATCTCCGTATGTAGTATTGCATAGACTGCAAATATCTGCCATGTTTCACTCTGCTTAGAATACAGCCACCTGTGACACCTGTATAGTGTCTTGTGTTCTTAGAGCACGGTAGACAATGAAGTTTAGGAAGCACATTTTGTTAAACAGACCATCGTTAAGGAGGTAGATGGCTGGGAAAAATAATTCTCCCTAAGATTGTAAGTATTAATTCCTATCTGTTTTTCTTGCCCTTACTCTCATTTTTTTAGGAAAAAATCAGGCATTTGCTTTCACATCATATTGCAGTTGAAAATTCAGTGTTAAAATAGTGCTGTATGACTGGAAGGGACGGCCTAATGAAAGTGATGGATGGGAGCAGCTGGAGAGATAGTGAACATGTCTGTGATTTTTGAAATTAATAACCATGGTATAAAATAAGTTATGTGGTTTTATAATAATGTGTTTGACACTGTCCCCAGCAGTAACTCTGCTTTATGTCTTTGTACAATGCTCAGCAGAGACTCTTGTTGTTATAAATGAATCGCTAATTTGGTGACCTCAGCTGATACCCTGAACAAAGGGCCAGTGACTGGTTGGTCTCAGATGACCCCAAGCTGAAATTTTGGGTACAGGGGTAACTCTGTGTGATAATTAGTGACTTCAGATGACCATGAGCCAAAATTTTGGAATAAAGGTGACCTCTAGTAACTCCATCTATTAATTGGTGATCTCAACTAACTCTCTGTGCTAATTAGCAACCACAGATGATGCCCGTGTTCTAACTGTTGACTTCTTCTGCCCCTAGACATACATGCTGTGCATGTGATTTTGGGGTCATCACATTAGCACCTAGAGGTCAGTTCCAGATGCCCATACACCAAATCTAACTCCGCAGATCAGCTCAGGCCCATCCTGTCCTGTATTTCTTTCTCAGAAGTCCCCTGAGATGTCCCTATGAGCCCACAGTGTCCCTTGAAGTTACTTGGGGACCAAATGTGCTTCAGGACATCCACTGAGATCATTCTGATACCCAAAAAGACCTTTGGGTTCCCCTGGGACTCAAGAATTTGGCCCTACTATCATTTGTCATCCCCCACTTGGCTTCTTGGGGTCATTTCTTACAGAGGTTACAGAGGTACCAGTTATATCCCTTGGGCTGACCCAAGGTCAGTTCCTGCTGAAGTGTAACATTCTGGCTGCTTTCAGAGGCTCTCCAGATCCAGTGTCAGTTGGAAGGAGTGTGAGTGGGATGAACCCACTAGAAGATTTCCATTACATACTTGTCCTGAGAGCAGCTTTCAGGCAATACCCTCTGAGAGGAGCATGTGAAGCGTAAGAATGGTGACCCCCATGCATCTCCCCCTCTATTTCCCCCTACAGAAAGCACCATGTAGCAAAAACACAATGTTGAAAATGGAAAACGGAGCAGCCCTGTTTTATTTCGGGAGAGAAGAGTAAGAGGCAGCTGCTTTTCCTTGGAAAACTGTTATGGAGTTGATAGAAGGTGTCTTCCATCTCTTTACATCATACGGAGTTTTAGCAGAGTCTCGGCCCCAGCAGGACTCTGATGTCATCCATCACCTCTCACCACAGTGCCCTCCTTCTCTGGGCCTCTTGGAACTCATTGCCTGAGATCCTTCAGCTCCCCATTGTTCACTTTAGGGTTTTGGCTACTAAAACCAGTTAATGGCACCTTACTTAGCAGTTGCCTTTTAGGAGGAAGCTACAAAGAGAATACATTTCTCAATGTCCATGCACATTTCTGTAGGAGCAGCAACATCTGCTTGGAGACTTTCTGCCCTGTGCAAACACATGGGGCCCCAGTGGCAGACCCCTGTGAGTTCTGAAAAACTGGATTAATCTTTGCTTCAAGTATTTTGAGATAAATTGTCCCAGCTTTCATATGAAAAAAACCCCCAACCAAACAATTAAAAAAAAAAAAAAACAACCACACACACAAAAAACAAAAACCAAAACAGTGAGGGAATTGGATGGGAAAAAAAGACCATAACCCAAATTATTCCAAGAGAGGAGGGAGACTGGATTATAGGGAGAAAATGAGACAATGCAAAGTCCAAATGTGCAGTTCCAAATGCCCAGCTCTAGCTGAAGCCAAAATAGTTCTCTTTACACCTTTTACCTCCTCTCTTTTTTGTAACCTACATCCTGCTGGGGTTACTCAGAACATGGAGACAACAAAAAGCAGAAGCCCAAGATGACCCAGCTTCTGTCCCGGTACCAGGTACATACAAAGGTGCTTCCACTTGGCTTTAACCTGTTGAAAAACCCGAAGGAGACCATAAGCACCAGCAAACCCCCAGGAACTCCTAGGGGTTGTCCCACATGGCAAAGAGCTGGGGCAGCACACGGCAGGCTTGGGGCAAGGCACCATCCCACACCAACCATGCATGTAAGAGGCACAACTATGCTGAAGACAACAAATAGTGGTGCTGCATTTCTTTGATGCCTCTTAGAGGATGAGTAAACCAATACTTGGTGCTGCCCTGCAACAAAATCCAGGGCAAAAGACCAGATCCTTCTTCCTTCAAATCCGTGTTAAAACAAGTACTGAACCTACTGCAACCAATACAGAACCATTTTATAAAACAGTCAGCTCTTGGGACAGTCCCCACTCTGTGTTTAATGGGTTTGCTCATCCTTTCAGAAAAAATTTATTCTGGTGTGACTCTGTCAAAACCAGTGGTCAGAGCAGAGCATCAGATAGTGTCCATGAACTTTGAGTCTGCCAGAATGCCAGAAGGAAAAATACTACATCGTCAGGTAAACTCTGGGCAAGCTAGGTAATACCAGTGGTGTTGGTCTGATTGAAAATGTTATTTGGGCCTTTATTTAATAGTTTTCTTCCAGAGCAGACTGCTTTTCATTACCATTTTAAATAGACACTACCACCATAGTTAATAACTTTCATGGTATTTTTACCCTCCAGCAACTTTATTATTTATTCTTAAATTATAAATGTTCTGCTTTTCTCTGGCGTGATTTTTTTTTTTTTCCCCAGAACTCGATAATAAATTACCCAGGAGAACCATGCACTTTTGAAAGAAAGAAGCAATGGAACTGAGACTGAACACCTACCTGGTCAGCAGGAGATCAGAAGTCATGTTCAGCTCCCAGGAACCTGCCTGTCAGCCTGGAATATTGCTGTAAAATCCATGCAGTTATGCTGCCTTCACAGCGAAGCCTCCAGCCAGGTGACATTTGTATGTGTGAGGAGTTTGTGCTGGGTGGAAATACCTGAAATACTGCAGTTACCTGTTGGTTGCAGAACAAGCATCCGCGAATAAATGTCATTTTGAATTGTCCCATTGACTCACCAACACCACACAATAAACCAGTCCCTTTCCTTCTGGGGCTTAGCAGTGCTGCTGTCTCCATGTCTGCACAGACAGCTGCATAAGCTGTGAATTAAATGAGAAGACAAGAAATCACCTTAAACATCAAATGTTCCCTACTGGTTTGTGTTTATGCAACAGACAGAGCCAAGGAGAAGATGTGACCCATATACTCTGGTTATAGGATTAACATCTTACAGAAATTCAATGTTTTGGTAATCCTAGGTACTGCTTTGGGACTCTGGCCTGTGTTGATATCTCAACCTGTAGGAGCTGAGGCCTAAAACAAGTTTCTCAGATAAAATGCCATAACATTGCCAAGCCAAAGGAAATAGTGGTGGAAGATCACAGAAAAGCAAATTCAGTGGGTTACTTGTAGGGAAGTTGTAGCTACTCAGACATGTGAAAGGAAGAATATTCATTGAAGAAGCAGAGTGGAACTCTCTTCTATTTAAATGTATTGGTTGACTGAAGTGGGGATATTCAAAGCTTATTTTTCTCCTATTAAGCAAGTACCAGCTGCTGGGACAGAAAGACGTGCAGGAGAGTGGATCCAGCTGGTTTCCTCCCTTGCCATGCTCTTAGAGCACCTCAAAGGCTGCTCTAGGCACTAATGTCTGGTAAAAGATCCCAGAGAATGAGAATTGGTGATGACAACTCCAGCAAAACAAACACCTATCTCCTCTCCTGCCTGGATATAACTTCAGAGGAATTTTCTTAGGGATGTGGGATGCCTTTCAAATATAACAAGAATATTTTAATATATGGAAAATTCAGTCAAACCATGGTATGTCCAACACAAAAATAGCTAGTTCTTCTCTACCATGCCTGCATCAATAAAGCTACTATCGAACCATTGGTGTTTATTCAAAGAGCAGCAAAACTTACGGGGAGCCAGAAATGACTTAATAATAACAGAATGAGTTAAAGTAAAGTAAAAGGCCTAAAAGAGAGCTCAGACAGCTAAAAATACAATCAAAGAGAGAAGATTAGAAACAACTGAATGAGATCAAAAAACAGCAAAGCATTGGTTTTGGAGCAGAAAACCTTTCTGAAAAAAATACCAGTATAAGTTTACAAAAGCTGTTTTCTACACAAAATGCTGGAAGCATCGATGGAATATTCAAATTTATGGGACCACTAGAAATTCAGTGCAAGCCAGAAAAATTGTTTGGTAAAAGTCCTCTAAGAATTGCATGCCATTTCTAACTTCTGTTAGTGCTGGGTGCTGTGGGACCTCGAGTTCTGAGCAAGATGTAATTAGAAAGCAACACAAGCCTTAGAAGTTGTTCCTATTTCAGCTATTTCTAAGGGCACTTTTAATTGGCAATATTCAAATATAAACTCCTCCAGATATGAGTAATGACACAGTCTTCAACTCTCTCCTAAATTATTCTGAGTTTCTCAGTGAAAGATTATTTTAGTATGAACTAGTTATCTCCATTTAGAATAATAAGACAGCAATTTTGGTAGATTCTGAGCTAAACCTTCTTGAGACTGGTGTGTAATGAAAGAGAGAGAAAAGTAGCTCAGTAAAATAATCAGCAACAGAAAGACTTTTAGACAGCTTCAATATGTTCAGAAGACTCTGAGCACTGAAATATATGTATAAATACATATATTTATATCTTCATAAACACCTCAGAAGGGGATGAAGAACCACTTCTTGGGTTGATGGTCTGGCTGAAGCAATGCATGGAGCCATGAGCAGAGAGCTGCTGTTTGTATCGCTCTCAGATTTAAAACAGCACATTGTCCTGACTAAACATAATTTGTCAAGGATGTCTGACTCTATCACCAGTTTCTACACTTAATCAAAATATATCATTCTTTCATTAGTCACTTGCATCAAAAGGATGAGAAAACTTACAACAAACTCCTTATTTTCCAGAGAACTCTCTGTTAGGTAGTTCTTACTATGACTACTCAGGATGCAGTGACTTTGAGCAATGACTTTCTCTTACTGTATATTTATGAAACAAATTCATATCCTGATGTAAATTAATAGTGGTGGCTTGTAGGAAGAACAAAACCTACACATGTATGTTATTATGAAACATGCCAGCAAAGCATTTATTTTATTAAGCTACCAAACACCCTGCAAGACATTGAATGTACGATAAGGTAAGAACGAGGGGGAAAAAAAGCCTGTCCCCTAATCAGCTCAGAAGTTTAACAACACTGAAATGTTACAGACTCATGCCATGTACCACTTCACAGAGAGCTGCTGCAGAGGAAACAGGGTGTGAGACAGGTAAGGGTGGGTCCCCACTGGAATTCAATTAGCAGACTGCTTGATGTTTTCTAATTATCATAGAATCATAGAATAATTTGGAAGTTGGAAGGCGCCTTAGAAGATCATCTCTTTCCAACCCCATTGCCATGGTCAGGGACAACTTCCACTAGATCAGGTTACTCCAAGCCTCATCCAGCCTGGCCTTGAACACTTCCAGCAATGGAACATCCACAGCTCCTCTTGGCAATCCGTGCCAGTGCCTCACCACTCTCATCCTAATTATCTGAAACAAATCTCAATAGCAGGCACTACTGAAGGACATAGAGCTATTTATGTTTTCCGTAGAAATCCAAACCTCTAACAGCTTGAAATAAAGGTGCCCTTTGTGGATTTATTGACAGCAGATGAGGTTCTTGCAGTTTCAAAACAGGCTGTGAAATTCCTGACAGAGGAACGGGCGCTGGCAGTGTTGCTGGAGCCATCAGGAAAAGCTGAGGGCCACACTTCTGCTGCATCGCCCATTTTTCACCACAACAGGGTCACAAGGACCAAAATGGAGTTCATTTACCTTAACTTGTTTTCCCTTTTGCCATGGGATAACGCATCTTCTGAATGCCATTTTTTCTAAAAAGGATCTCAAACAAACTGAAAACCATCTCCTGTGGAAACTCCATGCTATCTTAGTATAGTATTTATAATATAGTATTTGTGGAATAGGTGATACATCCATCAAAAGGTAAAACACCCCAAGTATTATATGAAAAAACATACAGTGCTTGCATTAGGTTTTGGCAACATTTTTAGGAAATCTCTGAAAATCTAAAGAATAATAATAAAAAAGTAATCTTTTGAACATTTATTTCATATAGACTTCCAACCGTACGAGCCCCACAGTAATTCAGAAAGCATCTCTATGCATGGCCATGTGGGAGGTCACATCCTCCCCTGACTGGCATGACTCCATCTCCTTTTTCCCAGGAAGGCTTCAGAACCTGAGGAAACACAGGCTGGGTCTCTCTCAGGTTTCCCTTCCCCAAAGACTTCACTTTGCTCTTCCTTGTTAAGTGCCATAAATGGCTCCTACAGAAAGAATGAGAATTTGATTAGGATGCATCACACAGGCCAAGGAACATGAATCAGCATCATTTATCCTGCTGCAGCACAACACCTCACAATGAAAACCACATGGGAAATCTGAAAAGTGACAGTCAGGGCTCCAGATTAAAAGGATTCTTGAAATTTCAAGGAAATTAAGCCTGAACCTTAGGTTTAATTAATTAGTCAATTATTACACACAAATATTGCTTTCAGCTCCAGAACTAAGTATCTCCAAAATATCAGAAGCTGTTATTTTTGTTAAGGTATGCTTCTGATAGCAACTTATGCATTTTAAATATTAAAATTACAAAATAATATGAGAAAAAAGAACTTATAAAATAGGTGTTCATTCTCAGTATTCTTCTCAGTGTAATGAGGTACAATATTCTGATATCAAGGTCAGTTCTTTGATTCAGTGGTGTCAAGTGCCTCCAAAATGCTTCTAATTAGGCACATTTATCAATAAAATTCATCCATTCGTATTGAATCCTTTTTATAGTGGGTAGCTCTGGTTGCCAGCAAAATGAGGTCAAAGTGAACAGAGGGGCAATGATGTCTGTATTCCTGGCCTCCACTCATTTAAAAGCTCATCATATTTCTACTTCATTGTGTTTAAAATAGAAATGAATTTCACAAATTAGATTGAAATCCATGAGCAATTAAAAACAAAATGTGAGTCAAACGCTGTTATCACTCTGTTAGAAAACTGGACTATCATTGCTTCGGTAACACAGCAAAAAATGGTCCCATAATTGACACTGGATAGATAGCTGGAAAGCAAAATAATGAAGTTGCCCCGGGTGAATTTGAAGAAGTGAAGTCTTTTAACTAAAGACAAAATAATTGGAAAGTTTTAGCTAAGAAATAATGGGGAAATGAACAGAACACTACCATAAAAAAAGCTTGTGTAGGCTTAGATAAAAAATAGAGCAGTTGAGACTTGAAGACAGCATTGGCAGTGATTAGAAAAGAAAATTAGAGAAAATGACAAAATGTTATGCATAGATGTTGCCTTCTTTAAAGTCAGAGTTTTCTGTGGAGTTGTTTGAAAAGAGAGGTAGGAGTTGGGGTGAAGAAATGTGACCACATCATTGCACAGGCAATCTTGCTTTAATGAAGAGCAAATCACCTGTGGATTAATGGTTTCTGCTGGGGCTGGGGTGCACAATGCACCGCACTGTTTTTCACCAATTCTTCTTCTTCATTAAGGATATGGAAATTTCTCAGCAAATAAACCCTCCTGTGTTCCAGCTGGTCCTTAGTAATCAGAGGGGCTGGGTGTGCCTGCACTTAATTTCTGATTGTAGCCAATTCAGCACTGTCAGTCTGGTGGAGTTCAATAAGAACTGGCATGATCACAGACTCACAAATAGTGCATTTTACCAGTCCAGTACTATAGGTCTGGCTGAGTTCAATGAGAGCTTTCAAAAATACAATGGTTTATTGAAGCAATGGGAAAGGATATTCAGGATTACTGGTTAAAAATGCACTAACTTGCAGAGTGTTACTCTGTACTGAGACAGAGGTGACAGAAGAGATATTAGTGATGCATATATGGAGATATATATTTATAGATATAGATAGATAGATAGATAGATAGATAGATAGATAGATATAAATATAAATATTCACAGGTTTGCTTCAATATGGGTGGAGCTGGAAAGCCCACCTAAAGACATCCCATCAGGAGAGAAGGAGACACACAGTCCATCAGCAGGCCCTGAGAAAGCAGAGGTGTTTCCCCCGCTTAATTCTCCTTTTTGTTTCCTTCATCTGTCAGAACTTGGATGGCACTGCAGGCACACACCACGGTGTGCCCAAGAGCTGTGTACATGCATCACCAGCGTTAAAAGGTCCCAGGCACTGGAATTAGCTCCAAGGCAGACCAAAGCAGTTGGCCACAAATGTGCCAGTGAACCCTGCACATATATTGCAGCCAAAATCTGATGATTTTGAGGTGCAGCTCACATGGGTTCAGGTGATGGTATTTTCTTGCAATGCTCAGTTGAAACTACTGTCTCAAGTGAGTTGAAGTGAGTTGCTCAACATTCAGAAGAAAGGGGTTGTACTAGTTTGAAAACAAACTAGTGGAAGACACCCAGTTAGAATAACAATTTAATAGGGAAAATAAATAAGGGGAAAAAAAATAAAGGCAGAAAACACTGGGTTAAACTGACTGAGTCAGGATACAACCTGACACCCTGTTAGTCAGGGTGGTGGTAGCAGTCCGATAGAATGGTGGCTGCAGTCCTCCTGAGAAAAATGGGTCTGCTCTTCCTCAGAAGGTCCAGTGGTGCCTATGTAGCTCCTGTCCTCTGGAAATCCAGTGGAAAGGTTGGCTCTGGTGTTCAGAGTCTCAGATTATATCCAGGATGGAATGCTTGGTTCCTCCCTCTGGGTGGAGCATCTCACAATGGGGTAATGAGTCATGAGGCCAAGTGTTGATTAGGCTCATTAACAGAAGATAGTCCCGAGTGAGTTATCTCTGAGTCATGTGGCAGGACAATGATGGGCCATTAACAGAAAGATAGTCTTGGGGGGAGGAGGCAAGGAAACACTGCCTCACCTGATTTCAACAGCTCGTGAGGATGGTAATAGAATACACTGCAACCCAGGACAGGGGTACATCACTAATTTAATATCTGTCTTTTTTTTTTTCCCTGGGAAAATTTCTGGGATCTGTGGGTTTCTTTCACTCTGTCACCACCACTATTTCACTTCTCACATCTCTGTCTTCCAACCAGCTAAATCATTGAAACAAACTGGGTAAGAGAAACAGAATCATGTAAGCAGAATATTGTTCTGTACTCTGCAACCATCTTGCAAACAGATCACACTGATTAAAATACCAGACTCAGTGTTCTGAGTGGGATGCAAAGGTGATTTCTTCTACTCTATAAACATTCGTTTTTCAGGAGTAAACCATCATCTGTTGTGACAGTAAGCAGCTTCAGAGAGTCCCTGTTCTTTGCTTCCTGAGGTACCATTCAGCTTGGTGGGAAGATGCACACTCCTGTTGCTGGGTACCTTCACCCGTACGAATGACATGGCCTGGTGCTCTACCTCTGTCATAGATCTACAGCCCTATACTCCCCCAGGAAAGTTGCACTATCTTCCAATTTCATTCTTGCAGTCCTGCTAGGATGGCATGGATGTGCATTCGGGGAAAACATCAGAAACTGACTCCAGAGGAACAAGTAGGTAAAGTTCCACAGACTGCTTGTTTGTTATCAGAGAAGGAAAAACCCCCAACCTGCTGTTACATCCCTTGTGCTCCTTCACAAAGACACTCTATAAACTGGAAGTACATAAAGGGCAACATTTAGAAGAATGTAACAGTGTTGGTGCATTGCGATTCTGTGAGAAACAGCCCACCTAATCTCCTCCTATGATACAGATACAGCAGTAATATTTTTTAATCAGCTAATCCCACTGGTTCCAATTTTCTTCAGGTTGTCCAGTTTTTGCCTGTATTTTACTCCATATTCATTTTCTACTCTTGCAGAGGGATTTTTTCATCAATATATGCTATTAACTCACAACTAAAATGTTTTCAGAAGGAATATATCCTTTTAAATAGATGATCCTGTCATAAAATATGCATTTTAAACCATCAGCAATACCCAATAAATAAATACCCAATTAATACCCAATATATATCACTGTCGAGGTGGGTCATGACACATATACACACTGACAACTCCAGGCAGTGGCAAAAAGCATCTTTAATTCTACAAAGCCTCTTTTATACAGTTTCTTGGCACTTGTGCTGTGTCCCCATTGGCTTCTACGTTAACACCCCACAAAACTACTGGTTACTTGAAATTAACATCTAAAATAAATCTAAGCCAAATAACAGCCTCCCCAGTGCAGCTGTGCATTCTTCATCTGTTGTTTTGGGTTCTTGTTTCTGTTGATGTTAAAACTTCTCACAGGTACAAACCAAATTTGCAAGGGTACAAAGTGATTGTGTCCAAGTCGAGGTCTGTGAAACTTTCAGAGCAGCTTGTTGGTTTCCACAAATACATACCAAATCAATATAAAATATACGTATATAATAGAAATATCCTTTCCTACACAAGTTAGGAAAGATCTCAAATAAAATATTCTAAACCTTTAGCTTGGTAAGATGCATATCTATCAGCATCTTAGCGTATTTGCTCATTCAGCATTAAAATTAATTGAAGGTGGTTTCTAATAACCACATCATTTGCCCCTCCCCCTTCTCTTCACTCTTTTAAATACCATTTAAATCTTTAACATAAGATTTTTCCTTTGCTGTTTCTATCCCAAGGTTAAAAGTTTTTATTTCCATGCAGTAGCTGAAAATGGGCTTCTGAAATAAGCAATGTGGTTGCAAGGATTGCAGCAAGGTTGGATGTACAATTAAGATAATGGTGGCACTATCCATCTGAATAATCGTTTAGATAATGATTACTGTGTTGGAACATTTTATGAGGTACAGAATAAAAGGAAAATCAAAAGGAATTCCCTTTGAATAAATATTTGCCATGGTTGAGTGCTGCAACAGCATATCTGAATGATAAAGGATGTTCACTAAGCCAAAGCTGTCTTCTCTGCTAGAGAAGAGGAGGATTTAATTTGTTGCTTTTTTCCCTCTCCAGAGTTATATTTTAAATGAAAAGTGCTGCTTTCATGAATGCTCAGTTATTTCTTGAAAGGACATGCTCCAAAAGGAAAATAAAATAAAATAAAATTTTTTTTTAAAAGCTTTTTAACCTTTGTTGTGCTAGGGAATAAAATAGAAACAGGCTGTTTCAAGAGATGATGTTCTGCACAGGAGGAACAAATCTTTGGGCCAATTCTCCCCAAGGTAGCAAGAAGTGTCTTGAGGCAGAAGGCTGTTGTGTTTGATTACTTGGCTATCTGGGCATATAGACTTCCAGAGCAGGGCATACAGACTTCCCTGGGAATATACATTGCTATTGTATTCCCTGACTTGAATTTGTCAATCCAGTCGATTTACATTCTCTGAGAAGTGAGACTCCAGACACATTAACTACACCTTTTCTCAGGGAGCCAGGTCATAACCTTTCAATTACAGCTGCTGTGAGTCACCCAAGTGTCACAGTCAGAAATGAATTGGGATCCTTAAGTGTTTATTACCATAGCACCATCTTTTGCAACCCAACACTTTTCTCAATTACATTTGTAGATTTTTATCACTTTGAATAGGTTTTATCTTGTTTATTGAACTGGTCTTAATTTCTTGGTTGGTTTGTTGGGGTTTTTTTGTAAGAGTTTAATAATCAAATTTCAGGAAGATCCTTGTTAATACAGTAGGTTCAATTTATAGTTTAAAGATCTGCTACTTTGGATCAAAGGATAAAAATATGCACTGTTTTGCTTCAGTGTCCAGGAGAACCAACCCTTCCCGTTTCACTAACCTTAATGAGGCAGCAGTCTATCCCCAAAGCCCAACTGACATTTTCTGAAATAGTTCAGGCAAGAATGTATGGAATGTGCATCCCTTGCAATATAGTTGCTAACAGAAGTAAATATTTCAAATGACCTTTGCCAGGCCCTGTGTTTACCAGGGGTATTAATTAAACTTCCATGAAAAAGTCCACAAGGATTACATTAGAACCAAGAATAACAGCCCTCTGACATACCTGGCCTATTTTGGGTGTCATTTAACCAACAGTAGAAGCTACTTGTGACCTGTCATCCCTTTCATTAGTCAATCTTAACATCTACACAGAATTATAGATCTCTAGTTTTGCAGTAGCAATTCTCCATTTTGCTCAGCATGACACAAACAATCAGATGCTCTGAAGGTGCTTGGATATCTGCTGTGGCCACTGTGCTTCTTGTGGTCTTAAGCAGGATCACAAGAAAAATCATTGTGCCAAATGATTTAACTGTCAAGCCAAGGCTGATTTTTCAACAGTTCCATAAATACAGTCTTTAGCATTTATTTATAACCTATAGTTTTGGATTAGACATGTAAACCTTACATGCCTGAAAATATGCAAGCCTTTTGATTCTGGGAGATGTATCCCCCTATTCTACAAAGCAATAACTTAACATATATGCTCAATATAAAAAGTGTATGATGTCTGTCACCACCACAGTCTTAAGTGAATCCTGTCTTTGGGAGCATCTTGCTTGTATCACGTGGCAGACTTGCCTTGCTGGACTTTGCAGAGCTGGTTTTGGAAGAAGGAAGGTTGATTTTGTGAAAAATTAATAATTAATAATTAATATTTCTATTTAATTTTGCATTCCCAATAAATTCATAACTCACAACAGACAGGAGTACATAGAAGCTGAACACTTCATTTAATACGTTAATCCAATGGTTTACATTTTTATTTGAAAAGGAGTGTCAAAGCACACTAAAACTGGATATACAGAAGACAGAGGGTGAAAACAAAATCTTAGATAAGAGTAGATAAGCTACTTCAAGATAGGAAGAAAATCAAGCCTCCTGCAAATACAGTGGAAAGAAACATACTGGAGAATTTAAATGACTAACTGAACATAATTTCTTTTGTTATCTCTCTCCATAAGCAGAGATATTTTTTTTTGTTTGTTTTCCTCTCCCTTCATGTGTGTATGGAATACTCTTAGTGGCAATTTAAAGACACTTAGATGTTCTTCAGAGAAGTTGGAATCATTGGCCTCTTTACATTTATCCAGTTTACAAGAGAAAGGAAAATTCCACAGTAGGGACAAAAGGAATTTTCTCCTAAAATGATGCCTTGTTGAATCTTATAAAAATGAAAGAATGATTAAACCATATTAGAGAGGAGATATATGTGTACAGAGACCCACATTCCACATAAACACAACTATAACTCACTATATTTTATTTGATCACAACTCTAGTACAAATGTTCTCCTGGATGACAGCTTGGATCCAATAAGACATAATTGGGGATAGGTGCTAATGTCTTGTCAAAGTTATATAGCTTCCTTCTGAAAAAGACATCTGGTTTAATTGCTCAATGCCAACTGAATCCTTATAACCAAAGGCAATAATTGCTTGCTGCTGAATTATGTCTATGAATAATTGAAGGACTTGCCTTTCTCTATCCTTACTTTGGCTCCTGGGATTGAAGGGACCCAGGCTTTGCATTTATTAAATAGATACAATCTTGGCTTTATTTAATTTCCATTTTTATTTTATGTTCTCAATTCTCACTTATGTTAAAATTCTTCCCCATTGTTACACACGGAGTTGTGTGTGTAACAGCACCAAAACACAAAGGTGCCTGAAAGCACGTCTTGTTTCTAGTTCTTGCCTTCCTTTAAAAAACACAGCTTAGTGGGTTTTTCAGGGGAACCATGTCTGAAATGTCTATTGAAGAGATCTTCAAATGACAAAAAGGCATTTACAACAAATCACACTCGTCAGTAGGGTTTTCTTCTAAATGAAGAAAGTCCTCATAACAAGCCCTAGTGTTACATTTCACAGTACTTTTTTTATGCCAAGAAACTGCAATTATGATGATAAGCTAAGCTTCCTTTTCTTTATGCAGTCTTAGAATATTCTACAGGTTAGAAAACTGCTGTTTCCCCTATGTTTATGAAATCCAGTGGTCAAAGAGGTATGCTTATTCTTGAGAGACAGCTTATCAAAACCTCTGTGTGGGAATTTTATAAGAGCATTTTACCTTATCTGTTGAGCAACACAGTCATTTTCATATTCAAGATTATAAAAGTGACAAGATAATTTTATTTACACACATACCCATGCACACACACACATCTATATGCAAAATATAGGGATGTTTTCCTTTATAACTGCTTAGGCTCAGACAAGGGTTGTTAACAGGTAATCTTCATGGCATTGACTAGACAGCCAACTATGAATGTCAACAGTGGGAGGAATTTCACCCTTTTCTAAGCACACAGTACGAAACAATTGACTACTTAGCTGAGGCTTGCTCCTGCTTCCATTTAACTTGGAGTCAAAAGAGTCAAGAGGAATAATATTAGATTCATTATATCCTTAAAAAAATATGCAAAATGCTGTGTGTCAGCTTTTGACCACTGCTAAATGCAATTTAATAGGCCAAATGAATGCAATATGCAATATTTATATGTCCTTACAATTCCTTAAGAATATGCTATACATTATTTACAGAGTTATGTTAGACTTTGTTAGCCATTATGAAGGATTAATTATCTGCAATTAGCAAATAGCTGAATATGCCAACATACTTGTTCATTCCTTTTAATCAGTAATTTAGGAGAAGTTTTCCACCTTAATTAAAACCTTAGTGTATTTTTGCACATATTCAGCACTCCCTTATCAATACAGGAAAGAAAAACTCTAACAGAGCAATCTCCAACTCATCCCTTCTTTTCACCTTATAAATTCTCAGTTTCACATTCAAGAAAGAGATGTACAATTCCTAGTTAAAGAAGGATTAAATAAATATTTGAGATTTTTTATCTGTTCACAAATAATCTGCCGGTGAAAACAGAAGTTACTTCACTGGCTCTGGAAGTTGTCGTGAGCTTCCAGTGGCTACTTGGTTTAATACTCAATAGAGTTATTTCTAAAATAGATGCTCAAAAGGACCTCTGCTCAAAATTATGTGTAACATCATGGTTGGAACATTCACTTTTAGTATTGGACCACTTGGTTCCAATCTCTGCTCCTGACCAGGTAAGAAAGGGATATCAAAAGATCAGATAAGTATTGTGCCATGTGAGTGGAGGAGTAACACTGGCTGCCTCCTTCACTCCAGTCTCATTTCTGAGGAGGGAGAGGACTCCAAGACAGTAAAATGGCACAGGCACAGAAATAGCTACTGTGAGACACAGAAAAATTAAATGTTCATATCCCTGATCAGAATGGCATGAAAAAGAAATAAACTACTTTGCACTCACCAACTTTATCACAGGAAAAGAGCATGCACGTGGAAGTTAATCACAAAAACAACTACTTTAGTGCATCAGCAGCAAGTTACCTCCCAGTAACTCCTTCTACCTCAAAGCCCTCCTTACTTTCATGGGTAGGATTTAATCTGCAGCCTCTTTGGGGGCTATCTCAGATATCTCTGCTCAATTCAGGTTTTTGTCATGCACACTGGTCTGGCAAGTACCATTCTTGCTGTGTATAGGAGAGTCCACATCCCTTACACAGAGGTGTGCAGTCATCAGTGCCTCCTGTGCTTCTTCAGTATTGCACAGAGCTGCTGAAAGCTTAATCTGCCACACAAAAATCAAGCAGGCTATTCTCATTCTGTACAGCATGCCTACAAAAAGCCATTCAGGACCTGCTTTTAAAATGCTGAGTGTAAACACATTACATTAACAAAAGTGGAAAACAATATTTTTGATGGAGCTTATTTTGATCTGGTTTACTGCCTTGCCTTGAAGATCTGGAGCCTATTGATAAGAACAGTCTGTCCTTGGGCTTAAAACTGAAGACATGACGTTTTTGTTAATCCTGTTAATCTCATTAGATATCTGCCCAGAAGTTTGTCTACAACAAAATGAGTCAGAGAATAGAATGGTTATGGATTTTTTTGTTAACTTTTGAGAGTTTTTCCCTGGCTTTGGAGCATTCATAGCTACTAAAATGAAACAGCTTATACTCTGTAGAACCCTGTCAGGCCAGTGTAACTCACAATGTAAGGCAATTCCAGCTGATTCAATAACGTGAAGGCTACTTTCAATTTGTTTGAATGGTGCCTACACTGCTTTCTATACAGGAATAGCTTGACAATTTAGGCTATTTCAATGGACTGTTCACATTCAACTCAGTTGTCACCATCTGTTCCACCTTGCCATTATAAATGCAAGCAAGCATTGTTCACAGTTTCAGCTTGGGTACATTCCTTACCCTGCACAGTGCAAATCTTCCATCTGTTTTCTGGCACGGAATGTAGACGCAAACTGGGAAAAATTTCCTCTTCTGATACTACATATTCTTTGAGAAGACCATAGTATTTTTTAGATTGTAATATGGTGGGTTTGATGAGGACTAGATAAAGTACAAAGTGTTTAAACGATGTTTGAGAACACCAGTCCCCTTCCACGTTCCCCCTTATATTCCTGGCTCTCTCTACTCATGTGCCTGCTATATCATAAAATATATGGTTTTTCTTCCACCAGTGAGGAAAAAAAATATAATGTGAAAAGTATCAAAGGGGATACTGTGATATATTCTCCTTGCCTTTTCTATTGTAAAATATAAAAAAAGGGAAATGTGTAATCTCTCACTATGCTGAGATTCAAAATAATGTTCATTTTCTTTCTGGGATTATGATTGCTAAAAGAATGAACTTCAATGCACCAGTCCAAGTAGATCTCAGCCCTTTTATACCAAAAAAACTGTTGTATAGCAGAATCAGCATCTATGCACATTGATACACTTTCTTTTCTAAAGGAGCTCATCTTTAAATACACAAAATGAGCTGTCATAAAGAAACACAATAGGATTTCCCTGTTTGTAATTTTTTTTTCTTTCCATTGCCCATGCATAGTATTAACTTCTAGCTGACTCTGCTTGCCAAAGGCAGCCTTACAAAATGATAGGTGGGTCACACAGGACTTCCATTTACTGAACTGTCAATATTCCATTGTTAATTAGTTGCTAATGATGCAATTTGCCCTGACAATATTTCAGCGATGGAAACTCTTCTGTTTAAACATCCTTGACAAACTTATTTTCTTGATATATTAAGACCAGAGCAATGAAGTCTCTTATTATTTCTGTCTATTTCTTCACCCAAAGATTTCCTTTGAGACAGTGAGGTGATGGGTAGTTAGAAACAAAGCCTCTCATCGGTAGGACTCTGGCTTGGACTCAGACAGTGATGCTGGTAACCAGAAACCTGTGATTTTTCATTACTAGATTTTAGTGTGTCTTGCAGCACAGAGACATTTCTAGTACAATGTCTATCACAAAACCTCACCATTGCAATTGATGTCTATCCTAGGCAGCCTTCCTATCTAGGCTACAGAATTCACTGCTTTGCCAGCATTACAGATTACAGACAAGAAAAGATTGGGATGTGTCCTTATGGTCCTGCTGTTCTTTGAGGACACTCCAAACCAGAGCTAAGCAGAAGTGGGCCATTCTGGAGCTGACTGCATTCTCCATCTTAAACAGAAGAAAATCAGGTCTTAGGCTGCTGTGACAGCTCTTGTCTTTTTAGAGATGACATGTTGAATTCATCCCAGTTCTCACAATCATCAAGATACAAAACTTAAGCATAAATAGTTGTGTTCACCACCATGTCCTAAGCAGTTTTATTTTGTATTTCCTCTCCAACTCTAATTTATATTGGAAACATTGTTCTATATTTCCTACTACAAACTGTTGTATAAGCAAAAGGTTTTGAGACACCAGTTGGATTTTTAACAAGGGAGGACTGAAGCAATCATCTCAGTGACTTGATCCACATAAGAGAACTAGGCACAGCTTCACCACACCTAACCCTAAGTGCCCTGCTATTGTCCACACCATAATCTTCTCGATACAAGTGCTAAATTTGTGTTAATCCAGAGATGCTTGCAGTCTCTATTATCTAAACTCTTGGCAGGGAATCCTAAAGAGATGGGCTTAAGTTCCACCTCCTAAGAAGGAAAGGGCTGCAGGAAGGCTTTGATAGCAAAAATGGTAAGAAGTTTATCTCAGACTGTAGAAGCGCATGCTCCTAGAAACAAACTCCTGCTTTAAACAAACAATAGGAAGATTTGAAGCTCAGTTTCTTATCCTTTGGGTGAAACCTATAGATACCAGGTTCTAAGTAAAAAATAAGGAAAATGCAGTACACATTTCTTCTTCCTCTCCCCTGTGTTCAGCATGAAATCTCACCTGACTATCTGCTCTAAGTGTATTCATTTGATCAATCTTTGCAGATATTATGGGAAAGGAAAAATTTGATTTCTGAATCCTGCAGGAGATTAAACACCATGCTGCTCACTAAGAAAAGACTTCTGTGCTGGCTCAGTGGATGACTACTGTGGTATCCTAGTTAGTGGACAAGTAGGTGTCTGCAGGCTTAACTAGTCACTGGGAAGGCTTTTGGGAATCTATATCTTGGATTTAGCCATGATTCCATAAAACGATTTGGAATCCTGTGTAGTGAGATGCATTTCTGAAATTTATTTCATGTCTGTTTTGATAAGTACTGTAACATCTACCCCAATGTTATGGTAACAGGTGCTTTACAACAGTGACTGTATGTGGTTGTAGTAGTCTAGATTGCACTTATCCTGATGGAAAGGGATCAAAGAAGTTACTTGCTAGTGTTTTTTTCAGTGATTTTGTAATGCGGGCTGGTCTCACCCTAGTACCACGAAGCATGTCACAGAAACTTCCCCTATCTCTACTGATTTTCTTTCTCACTATTCTTTACAACTTGATTCTGGAAAGAGATCAAGGAATTTTCACATAGTAATCCAAATAGCCCCACAGGTGTGCTCATGCTGAGGGGAAAAAAAAAAAGGTTTACTCTTTTTTGGTTGGGGTTTTTTTGTTTGGTTGGGGTGTTTTTGTTTTGTTTTTGGGGGTTTTTTTTAAGTTTTTAAAAGTAAAAAAAAAAAAAAAAATAGGTCCTTCCAGGAGCAAAATATGACTGAATGACGATTTCCAAACCCAAATTAAGGATTTTCAGTCACAAAAGGGGAAGTGATAGGTAGCAAGAAATTAACTCTTTTCTGTGGTGATGCAATGTTTTTATTGTATTTTGTATGTTCTTTGTACCCTAATGGTTCATCCCTACCTTCCCCACTTCTACTCTCAGTTGGTCTGCTCCAGATCCAAGCCGCTCCCCCAGTGCTCCCAAAAATGGTTATCCCCTCCCCTTGTTCTGGCTTCTTCCCTGCCAATCGCCCAAACCCCTCCCGGAGTTCTGGACTGTTCTGTGCCTGTCACCAAAGCCCTCCCTAACTACCCCTATATGGTCCCCATCAATCCCCTGAGACCCTGCCCCCTCGGGTACCTCCCCTCTTGGAAATCCCCTAAGCCTTGACACCTCATTGGGGCATGTGACCCCTCTCCCTCCACCCACCAAGACCATTGGACCAGATGTGAGTCCTTCCCTCCAGCGTCCCTCCCTCCTAATCCTCCTATTGGTCCCTAGTTGGGTTACGCCTCCTGTTCAACCCCCCTTTATAAGGTGTAGCAGCACTGCCACTGTTGCTTGTTCACTGTGGATCCCCTTCAATAAACCTGGATTATCTCCTGTGGCAGGCCTCCCCGCTACTTTTTATCTTTCCCTTCCTCAAGGGCTGCTGACTGCCACAGTGCCTGGAGCCTTCGCTCCCCTGGGTAGAGCAGAGGCTTCAGAGGAGCAGCCTTAAAGCTCCGTGCCTCCAGCTGCTCCCCACTCCTGCTGCACACTGCTGGAGCTGCCTTGGGCAGTGGACAGCAGCGGTCACTGCGACACTTTTCCCTTGAATTTTTCCTTCTTTAACCATACAAACAATGTGAACAGATATTCCGATTTTTATTCACGTAGATCTGCCATCAAGGACTGACAGCTTTCAAAAGAATCCACAAATACTAAAATTTATTGGATACGTATATATATTATTATTGTCGTACATAAAAAGAGAAAGAAGATTTTTGGTGACACCATTTTCATCTGCTACAACCTGGCATAAAGACTTTTTTTGTTTGGGCCTGTCCAGAGTCTGCACTTTTCACATTTTAATAGTTCTTTTTCTAGTTAAGAATTCCATGTCTTGTTCTGGTTGCCGGTCACTTTGCAGTCTTTCAGATTCCAAATCAGTTATCTCCTCCTTTACCTGTAATTTATGGACTTGATTACTTTTTAAAGTAGTGGAATTAAAGCATATTTTCAACAGTTTAATGTATCCTGACTAAAGCCATTTTAAAGAGTGCTGTGCCTTACTATACCTTATCTGGTCAATTCTTATTTTGTATTTTGTACTCCAGATAGCATTCTATACAGTCCTTTACTGTAAATCTAAAGTCGTCTGCATTTTAAAATCAAAATCCAATGCTATTAACTTGGGGGATACAGGCCAGTTTTTAGGATGAGGGTTAGTTATGTACTGCTTACAATTCCATTGTGGAGCCATCAAAAAAGACCTAACTTTTAAAGGGGAGAATGGTGCTTTTTTTTTACTCCCTCATGAAAGGCCTGAGCATACAGTTTTGTGTAGTAGGACTAAGTGTCATTTCAAGATCAGAATTTAATGAATTGCCATTAGTCAAGGAAAAATCCCAACTACTACTAAAACATATCTCAAACTTTTAAGGTTCAGCCTCTTTCTCATTTTCCATGTGAATATCCTGTACTTCACTCCTTGGGCAATGGACAGTCTGAATTTTCTCTTGGTTTATTCATTCACTATATAATCCTTTCTAGAAGACAAACCAGGACATAATTGGTGGGTGTGACTGTGACACCTTTAGTTAAAAGTAGTTATTTGGAAAAAAATAGAAAAAATATTTATATATACACACACAAGCCTCAGATATATCTGTGAGGCAATAAAGCTAGATGTGAATTTATGAAGTTAGATTTTAAAAAATGCATGCATAGCATCAATGAACAGTAATTGCAATATGTAACTACATGCACAAACACAATTAGACACCGAGACTTGAATGTGTAAATACTCTACTTGTTTATTCAGGAAGGATTTCTC
Organism: Aphelocoma coerulescens; assembly: GCF_041296385.1. Taxonomy (NCBI): domain Eukaryota; kingdom Metazoa; phylum Chordata; class Aves; order Passeriformes; family Corvidae; genus Aphelocoma; species Aphelocoma coerulescens. The sequence continues at coordinate 6,718,548 of NC_091019.1, forward strand.
TAAATGAACAGCAAATAATAGCACATTTGTTTTGCAATTATGTTATGAATTTTGCCTCTGACTCATTAACCAGGCTTTGTTCAACGTTAAAAGTCAAATTTCATTCATATATATATCCTTGGTCTAATACTGAACATAGTATTAACTGATACATTTTAAAATGCAACCTCTGCTTTTATATTTTTATCCCTTTTTTTGCACAAATTGTTGTGTGAGAAAATGTGACAACCCATGTGTTAGGTTAGGTGCTGGAGAATGTCCAGAGAAGGGCAACAGAGGTGGGGAAGAGGGTGGAGCACAAGGAGGGGCTGAGGGAGCTGGGGGAGCTCAGCCTGGAGAAAAGGAGGCTCTGGGGGGCTTTCTCTCTCTCTCTACAGTTCCCTGACAGGAGGCTATGAACAGGCTGGAGTCAGTCTTCTTCTAAGTAAGAGGTAGTAGGATGAGAAGAAATGGCCTTAAGTTGTGCCAAGAAAGGTTTAGATTTGTTATTAGAAAAAAATGCCTCACTGGAAGAGGGATCGGGTACTGGAACAGGCTGGCCAGTGAAGTGATGGAATCACCGTCTCTTGGCGCCCCCAACCATGGGGCCTGAGGACATTAAGAGAGAGAGGTGAAAAAGGAATAACAGTTCCTGGATAACTTAATTTTGTGTGCTGGATATAGGAACCTTGCTAGGCAGCACTATGTGGTCTAGTTTACCCTGGTTCGGGTGGCAGGTGGTTGTGGCTGTATTCTTCCCCTTTGCAGCTCCTTACCTAAACGTGGGTTCTCTGACTAAGGCTACCATTGCTGTTATCCAGCTTGCGCTATGGGTCGAGAAGGTGAGGAATTCATGGGTTTTTAACTTCCTCGAGAATGTGGGTACATGGATAAAGGGTTATCACACACTAAGTGCATGTTATGTTAAAAATGGTACCTTCTGTGAGGAAATTACACCAGGGGAAGTTTTCTCCCAACCCCTCAACCAGTTCTTTGGGCCCACCCCACCAATTTTTGAAGGGTTTAGATTCCCTCTGAGTACTAACCAACTGGTGCTGGTAGGCCTACTCTATTTAGCACTCAAGGATAAGTTGAGATTGGCTTGGTAACTACCCAGACAGCAGCCCCAGAGACTCGAGATCCTACCCCAGAGCCTGATCCTGCCCCAGAACTTGACATGGCCCCAGAGAGTAGGGATCCTATCCCAGAGCCTGATTCAGCCCCAGAGCCTGACACAGCCCCAGACACTAGAGACCCTGTCCCACAGCCTGATACCACCCAACAGCCCACCTCAGAAATGTACTACCCGAACTGGGTGGGGGTACTGGCGAAAGGGATGCAGGAGATGTGCCAGGAGATGGGCCAGGTGCGCAAGGAGATGTGCCACGAGATGGGCCAGGTGTGCCAGGGGATATGCCAATTGCTAAGGGAATACACCTCCTCAGCTAGTGAAAAACCCTCTCCCTGCCCCAAAGAGGGTGAGTCCGATGGTGCAGCAGTGGAACCCACAGATGTTACAACCGTCCAGGTTTCAGCTGAACCACAAAGACAACCACAGCCAGCAGCAGTCGCCCCTGTGCAAAGGAGGAAGTATAAGACCAAATCAGTACGACCAGTTAATGATGATGGGGAACCAGGGCCCTCACAACCAGCAGGAGAGCCAGAGCCGGAAATCATCACTGAGTCCCTGTCATACGACAGTCTCCATAATATGCGAAAAGACATTGTGCGAAGGGAGTGTGAGCCTTATACAACCGGGCTACTTTGGGTTTGGGACCTTATGGGCACAGGCGTGCAACTGGATAGTGGTGAGGCAAGGTATCTGGGATTGTTGACCCAGGACCCAGGTGTGGACCAGATATTTGTGAGGGAGCCAGCGCCCCTTTCTCTCTGGGAGCGGCTCTTAATGAGTGTGAGAAAGATTCATTCATAAAGAAAGAATGCAGGAGTACCATCATAGAATGCAGTGGAAGACACTCAAGGAAGGGATCCAACAGCTAAGAGAGGTGGCAGTATTAGAGGTACTCTTTGGGAGGGATGGACAGCATGATAATGACCCTGATAAGGTCAGGTGCCCAGGACAGATGATGTGGAACCTGGCAAAGCTAGGGCCACCCCAATACACCACCTTCACTGCAACGATTGATACGGACAATAACTGAGAAACAGTGGGCTCTGTCGCCAACAAGCTCAGGAATTATGACAGTATGGTCAATGGTCCGCTGAAAGCTCATGTCTCTGCTGTGGTCCAGGACCTCAAAGAGGAGATGAAGGAGATGAGGAAGGAAATGAGGGAGGAGATGAGGAAGGTCAGTGTGGCACCAGTGCAAGTCACAGGCCCCCAGGTAAGAGCCCGTCATCCCCCTGCTAGAGAGAGAGGGTACACCCCACGAGCTGAGCTGTGGTTTTTCCTGTGCGAGTAGGGGGAAGACATGAGAAGGTGGGATGGGAAACTCACCTCTGTCCTGGCAGCGCGGGTGCATGAACTCAAGGAGGGAGGCACTAACCGAGGGGGTTCCGCTTAGGTGAAAGTAGCCTCAGCCTCCCGTGACCGAGCTGCCAGGTATTACAAAAGGGAGGATGATATGTCGGATCCCCTTGAAGGTACCTCGAGCATGAATGCCCAGGGAAAGAATGATAACCAGGGCTAGAGGGGCCCTGCCTCTAGCCAGGAAGAGGTACGGGAGAACCGGGTTTTCTGGCCTGGCACATCAAAGCCACAAAAATATGATGCGTTGGTTGATACTGGGGCACAGTGTACTTTAATGCCATCAGGACATGTGGGGGCAGAACCTGTATCCATCACTGGGGTGACCAGGGGATCACAGCAGTTGACCCTTTTGGAAGCTGAGGTGAGCCTGACTGGGAAGGAGTGGCAAAAGCATCCGATTGTGACCGGTCCAGAGGCCCCATGTATTCTGGGCATAGACTTCCTCCGGAATGGCCATTACAAAGACCCAAAAGGACTCAGGTGGGCATTTGGGATTGCTGCTGTGGAGGCAGAGGGCATTAGGCAATTGAACACCCTGCCTGGACTATCAGAAGCTGGGCTCCTGAAAGTGGAAGAGCAACGAGTGCCAATTGCCACCTCGACAGTGCACCGCCGGCAGTATCGGATGAATCGAGATGCTGTGATCCCCATCCACAAAATGATCCGTGAGCTGGAGAGCCAAGGGGTGGTCAGCAAGACCCACTCACCCTTCAACAGCCCCATTTGGCCTGTGCGCAAGTCTGACGGGGAATGGAGATTGACTGTGGACTATCGTGCCTTGAATGAAGTGACTCCACCATTGAGCACTGCTGTGCCGGACATGTTGGAGCTCCAGTATGAGCTGGAGTCCAAAGCAGCGAAGTGGTACGCCACTGTTGACATTGCCAATGCATTTTTCTCCATTCCTCTGGCAGCAGAGTGCAGGCCTCAGTTTGCCTTCACCTGGAGGGGCGTGCAGTACACCTGGAATCGACTGCCCCAGGGGTGGAAGCACAGTCCCACCATCTGCCATGGACTGATCCAGGCTGCACTGGAAGAGGGTGAAGAGGGTGAGGCCCCAGAACATCTGAAGTACATTGATGACATCATTGTGTGGGGGAACACCACAACAGAAGTGTTTGAGAAAGGAGAGAAAATCATTCAAATTCTCTTGGAAGCTGGTTCCGCCATCAAGAAGAGCAAAGTCAAGGGACCTGCCCGAGAGATTCAGTTCCTGGGAGTAAAGTGGCAAGATGGACGACATCAGATTCCCACCAAGGTCATCAATAAGATCACAGCAATGTCTCCACCGACCAGCAAGAAGGAAACACAAGCTTTCCTAGGCGTCATAGGTTTCTGGAGAATGCACATTCCTGAGTACAGCCAGATCGTGAGCCCTCTCTACCTGGTTACCCGCAAGAAGAACGATTTTCACTGGGGCCCTGAACAGCAGCAAGCCTTCGCCCAGATCAAGCAGGAAATCGCTCATGCGGTAGCCCTTGGCCCAGTCAGGACAGGACCAGAGGTGAAGAATGTGCTCTACTCTGCAGTTGGGAACAATGGCCTGTCCTGGAGCCTCTGGCAGAAGGTGTGTGGTGAGACTCAGGGCTGACCACTGGGATTCTGAAGCCGAAGCTACAGAGGATCTGAAGCCAACTACACTCCCACAGAGAAAGAAATCTTGGCAGCTTATGAAGGAGTCCAAGCTGCCTCAGAAGTAATCAGCACAGAGGCACAACTCCTCCTGGCACCCCAACTACCAGTGCTGGGGTGGATGTTCAAAGGAAAGGTTCCTTCCATGCATCACACCACTGACGCTACTTGGAGCAAATGGATCGCCCTCATCACGCAGCGTGCCTGAATTGGAAACCCAAGTCACCCTGGGATCTTGGAAATAATTACGAACTGGCCAGAAGGTGAGACTTTTGGGTTATCTTTTGAAGAAGAAGAGGAGCAGGTGACACGTGCCGAAGAAGCTCCACCATACAACGAGCTACTGGAGAGTGAAAGACAATATGTCCTCTTCACTGATGGTTCCTGCCAAATTGTAGGTGCTAGCCGGAAATGGAAAGCTGCTGTATGGAGCCCCACACGACAAGTTGCACAGGCTACTGAAGGAGAAGGTGGATCGAGCCAATTTGCTGAACTCAAAGCTTTTCAATTAGCTCTGGACATTGCTGAAAGAGAGAAGTGGCCAAAGCTCTACCTCTACACTGATTCATGGGTGGTAGCCAATGCTCTGTGGGGTTGGCTGGAAAGGTGGAATAAGGCAAACTGGCAGCACAGAGGAAAACCAATCTGGGCTGCTGAGGAGTGGAAAGGTATTGCCACTCGAGTAGAGAAACTGTCTGTGAAGGCCCGTCATGTAGATGCTCATGTCCCCAAGAGCCAGGCTAATGAAGAACATCGTAACAACAAACAGGTAGATCAGGCTGCAAAAATAGAGGTGTCCCAGATAGACTTGGATTGGCAACATAAAGGAGAGTTGTTCCTAGCTCGATGGGCCCATGATGCCTCAGGCCATCAGGGCAGAGATGCCACCTATAAGTGGGCACGAGATCGAGGGGTGGATCTAACCATGGACAGTATCTCCCAGGTGATCCATGATGTGACACATGCGCTGCAATCAAGCAGGCCAAGCGGATGAAGCCCCTGTGGTATGGTGGGCAGTGGTCCAAATACAAGTATGGGGAGGCCTGGCAGATTGATTACATCACACTGCCTTAAACCCGCCAAGGCAAGCGCCATGTGCTCACAATGGTAGAAGCCACCACAGGATAGCTGGAGACCTACCCTGTGCCTCATGCTACTGCCCAGAACACCATTCTGGGCCTTGAAAAGCAAGTCCTTTGGAGGCATGGTACCCCTGAGAGAATTGAGTCTGACAATGGGACTCATTTCAAGAACAGCCTTATAAACACCTGGGCTAGAGAACATGGCATTGAGTGAGTGCACCTTACCATGCACCAGCAGCTGGGAAGGCTGAGCGGTGTAATGGATTGCCTAAAACCACCTTGAAGGCACTGGGTGGGGGGACTTTCAAAAACTGGGAGGTGCATTTAGCAAGAGCCACCTGGTTAGTTAGCACCCGAGGCTCCACCAGCCGAGCAGGCCCTGCCCAATCCGAACCCCTACAAACAACAGACGGGGTAAGGTTCCAGTGGTGCACATGAGAGGTATGCTTGGAAAAACTGTTGGGGTTACGTCTGCCTTGAGCAAAGACAAAACCATCCGTGGGGTTGTTTTCGCTCAGGGACCAGGTTGCACCTGGTGGGTGATGCAAAAGGATGGAGAGAGTAGATGCATACCGCAAGGGGACCTTGTTTTAGGGTGAACTACCCCTGGCTCTGTACTTGTATCAGTATCAGCATGTATATATGTATATAATTCGGGTGATGCATGTATTTATTATGGTTCAAAGGGTTAAGTTTCATGTAACATGTTAGTATGGGAAAAATTCAGGGTAGATAATGTTGGGGTTTTAAGAGGTCTAGTTTTTTTGTGTTCAAGGAATTTTCCCCCAAACTGTTACTAAGATACAAATTGCTGGGTGCTTAAGAGAAAACAAAAGACCTGGCTGCTCCTTTTGTTTCACCTGAGTGTGTGGGCAGTTGGGTCTCAGGCGTTCGGGGGAGAGAGGAGCTGCTGGTTCTTTTTTGGCTGCTTTTCTTTCTGCTGGAAACAACACTGGGATCCCAAGCCCACCTTCCCTGCCCCGCCGTTGCTTCGAGCCTTCGCTGCGTTGTAGCCGTGCTCACCCTGCCTGCCCAGACCTCCGGGGGGTTCCCCGCTTGGATACATCGCGTCTGCCACCCCTGATTTGTGCTCGTGCCTGCTGTTCCAGCCTGCTGTTCCCAAGGGTCCGGCCAGGGGTTTGTGAAGCCTTTGTTCCATCCTTCTCTGGGACCCCAGACCACCGGTGGCACGTGCTCCCCGAGCTCACTCCGGAGCGCCCCCTGCAGCTGTGGGGGAACCATCGCACCTGCCTGGCTCACCGAGAGTTGCCAGCGCCCCTGCCGGCTGCAAGCAGAACTGCACCCAAGGGGAAAAGGGCCCAACAGTCGAGAAGGCTGGGATGAGGTTTGTGATTGTTTGCTGTTATTGCCATAGTTATTGTTGTTTGTTTGACTAGTTATATTTATAATAGTAAATAACTGTTATTCTTATTTCCCACATATTTGCCTAAAAGCCCTTGATTTCAAAATTATAATAACTTGGAGGGAAAGGGGTTACATCTGCCATTCCAAGGGAGGCTTCTGCCTTCCTTAGCAGACACTGGTCTTTCAAACCAAGACACCAGCCCTGGACGGGTTCAGAAATGTATGGTTGTAGCACCTGGGGACATGGTTTAGTGATGAACATTGGTGGTGGTGGGTTAATGGTTGAACCTGATTAACTTAGACATCTTTTCCAACCTGATTCTGTATACCAGAGGACACATAATTCTGATCTGGTTCTGGCCTACAAAAAAGCAGGTGTACCTGTGGAGCCCCAGGGGATAAACCTGTTCCACACAGTGGAGCAAATGTACACCATTTTCTTGAGTCCAAAAGTCCTCTGCACCTACAGAAGTGAGGTCAAGGGGTCAGGCTTTGCAGTGCTCTCTGTCAGTGACTGCAATGTGCATATCAGGTTTTATTGTGCCAAATGGGGGAACATCTTTTTTTTTCACTGTGTTTCTGAGGAAAAAATGAAAGCCACTGATTGTGAGTATTACATTAAATCCAGCTGAGCTAGTGTCATAACCCCATCATTAAGGGCATGTAGCCACCACATAGAAAATACCAACAATTATGTATCAAGTTCAGTTAATGAGAAAGAGAAAGAAAAGTACTGCTTGGTTTTACAAGATAGTTGGAAATCAAATTAGCTGCATGGATACAACTCTATTTTGCAGGCAGAGGAAATACACTGTACATATGAATCAGATAAGAAGTACATTGCCAGAAAGAGTAATTCCAACAAAGCATATCTACCTCATTCTTCTTACATGTACAATGCAATGAATTTGAGAAAACCTTTCCATCCCACAGCATGATAATCTCAGAAAGTTCAAGCATCTTATTCAGACTGGATTCAAGCCCCAAGTCTGGGGGCATAGGATGATTTTAAACGACAAATTTACTGAACTAAGCTCTCTTGTCAGTGCTGTAAAACTAGCATTTTGCTCCCTTCAGTCACTGAGTTAAATTGGAAGCCTAGAGAGAATAAAGAAGTCTAACAAGGGGGCCAGATACAATGGTGAATCTAGTTTAACAAACTGAGAACATCACAAAGGGCAACAGCTTACCTTTGCTCCCTCCCTTCTCCTAGAATGTTTTGAAAAGGAGAACAGCTGGATGAGTTTTAGCAGCTTTTTGACCTTGAAAAGCTGTGTCCTGGATGTCACCTGGGGAAAAAAAAGGTAATTTTGCTTAGTGTGCTGGGCAAGCTCAAGCATCCTACAGACCTGCTGGCTTGGGTTTTCATTGTGAGCTTTTATTCTTAGGAATTAATCATTCCTGTACATTTATTCAATCTTTTAGTTGTGACAGGCCTGAGCTGTGAAGCCAGAATTGTGAATAAGACCTGAAATGCATCTCATATGCAGCTAAAATAGGAGTCTTACTATTGCATTCAGAGTTATCAAACAGATGTGAAATTATTGAAAGAAAAGTCAGTACCAAGTGTTTCCTGGCCTTGACAGATTAAACATGCAGAGCTAGCAATCCTGAGCCACTGTGCTTCCCAATTCTGTCATTTTTTCATTATTTTCTTGGTCTAAGACAAGAACAAAACAATTTTCTTTCTTTCCTTTTCCTTTCTGCCCTTTTTGCAAGGGCAAAACACTGAGTCCATTTAAAACCACAACGCCAAATCCTGCCAGTAGAGGAAATCACACCACTTTTATTGTGAATGCCTTTAAATCTATGCTGTTGCAAAATACCCAGCAGAACTTGCTTTGAAACTGTATTTCCCCTCCCTCTGCTTTCAGTAAGAATTCATTACAGTACCTTTTGGGGAAGCAAAAACATGACATTTTGTACTTCTGTTTGATAGATATGAGGAATACACATATGAAGAGATTAGGCAGTTGGATTTACTCCTTCAGAGTGATGGAAATGATTTTTTTTTTTTTTTTTATTATAACAACTTGATGGGACTGAATTGCGTGGTGAAGCAATATACTGTGAAATGTAAACACTTCTCTGCACTGTTGTTTGGAGGAGAGAGGACCCCAGTGCCTCTGTCCCTACCACAATGCTGAGCAGTATAAGTATCCTCACTGCCAAGAGAGCATTTTGTCAGGTTCAGCTCTGCAGGAAAACACAGAATGTATGTTAGAAACTTTGAGATCTGTTTTAGAAAACCCAGGGGAGTAATCGCACAGCTCCTGCAGTTCACAGACGTTTAAGTTGTACAGCGCTACAATCAATTGCCATCTTAGAGTCTGCTGCACGGCTGTCAAAAAAAATTTGGGTTAGAAATACAGCCCACATGTCTGCCTTGCTCTGCCAAAGATCAGTCAGAATAATGAGAGAGGAAAATGAAGACTCAGAACAGGCCTTAATCTGCTGACTGTACTCTTACCAGATTGGTTTTCTGTGAGTTCTGTTCTTTCTGTGAGCTTCTTGTTCTTATCTTCTGTGATTGTTTGAAGAAGAAAATAAAAGGGAAGGGAAGGGAAGGGAAGGGAAGGGAAGGGAAGGGAAGGGAAGGGAAGGGGAAGGGGAAGGGGAAGGGGAAGGGGAAGGGAAAGGGAAAGGGAAAGGGAAAGGGAAAGGAAGGGAAGGGGAAGGGGAAGGGGAAGGGGAAGGGAAAAAGGGAAAAAGGGAAAAAGGGAAAAGACCTTTCCAATGAGATCCAAGCATTTAGATTGTCCTAAAAACCTGCATAAGAAAACTGATATTTAATAAAATTATTAGAGAGATCTGGCAGGTTCAACGAAGTGTGACATGGCCTAGTACAGAATAAAGACTTGTGCTCTTTGAAAGACCACAAGATTGAGATGAATCCGAAAAGCAAAGAAGCAAATGCTCCATGGGGGACTAGTACTGCAACAAGCTCTTCTGGGTTTATGAGCCCTGCAGCACTCGTGTTCCTTGGGAGCCCCCACCACACTGGATACAACAATTAGAGCTGATCTGGAAATGAGCAGGAAGGAGCAGCACATGTGATGCCAAACCCAGCATTTCAGCCCACATGGTGCTGAGTCAGGATGGAGGAAAAAACTGAAAAAATGCAGCAGAGCAGAAGCTCTCAAGAACCTGTTAGTCACTCAAGGTTTTATGTAAGACCTGCTGATTTTAATTGCAGCTTTCCATTGCTATTTAACTTTACAACAACTACAGTGATAGTGTTGGAGCTGGGGAGGACCCCCATAATGAAGTTAATTTTATTTTGGATGTCCCCACTTTTAGCCATTCACATTTTTGCTAGCCAAGTAAACTCACATGAGAGCCAGTAGAGAGAAATGAGCATTTCTGGAGCACAGTTCATCTGCCTGTATTTACATATCCACTACAAGAAGAAATGAACTGTGCTCCGTAAGTAGCTTTTTCTTTGCTCAGAATACAAAAGAAATCTAGACAATTAGTTCAGATGCTGATAACAAGAGATATATTATGATATAAGTGATACATCATGATATATCTAAATGATACAACATTATTTAAGTCCTAACTCAAGCACTTTATTTTCACACCTTTTCACCTGTAGGTCACTTTCTCCTTCCCTCCCAAGACTACTCTAGGCGGTTTTTTTCCTGTTAAGTATTCAAACACTATATAGGACTGCACCTGTGGGAAAAAGGTAACCTGCGGGGTTATGATGCAAGAAAGATGGACAGTTACAGACACAGTTCTAACAGTATGGAAAATATAGGGGGGAATGTGGTTGCTACTCACTGGATGGAATGCAGTCAGCATGTTCTACTTCCCCCACACAATAAAATCTAAAGGGGACTAAAGGGAGGATAGCAGAGTGGAGACCCCAAAGCCAAGTTCTGTCAAAACCACTGCAGAGAAGGAAACTCAGTGGTACTTTTAGCTGATAAACAGCACAGCAACTGAAAACCAAGGGACATAAAAGAGGATGTCTTGCTGTTGAGCCAGTAACCGTGGTGAAATTCCTCTCCTCAGGTGTAATACTGACACATATCTCCATCCCAAGCTTACCTCAGAGGTAATACTGACGTTACCTACCTCCAAGGTACAACCACCCCTCACTGAGCATGATGTGTGACTAGAGTCACTCAAGCTCCATCCAAATGTAAAGAAATAGTATAAAAGGGAGTGAAGAATGGGGAGAAGTCAAGGAAGACTCCATTGTAACTTCTGGGATCTGTCAACAGGCTGAACGTGTCTTCTCCCCAGCAGGGATGCCTTGGATAAGAACTGTCCTCTATGTGTGCTGAATGATTATCTCGGGCTAACTTTGAATTACTGCTTTGAATATGTTTTTGCAGTCAGATACTATCACAGGCAATCCTTGAGCCTTAACCTGCCACAATTTTATTAATAATGTCATTCCATAAACTGTTAGTATGAGTCTTTCAAGGTTGCTGGCAGTTGTTGGCAGCAGGTAACACACTCAAAGAAAGGTGTGGAGACCCAGGAGGAGGTGTCTCTGTTGCTGCGTGACCCTGCACAAGTCAGTCAAACTGCCCTCTGAATCCAGCAGGACTGCTCAGTGAACGGTCCTCACAATGGGACGCTGACAGATTGGTTGGGTACAAGGGTCTCAGCTTTCCTGGGGTGCTGACAGAATAATCAAATACTAAGGGCTTGAGGAAATCTCCCCTTTTCATGTGACAGCACCACTTGATTTCCCCATCACACATAATTTCCCAGTTCTGCTGCTTCTAGACTCTTTCCACATTCTCTTGCACTCTCATCTCTCTCTAATGTTCTGGTTACTACCTTCTCTGTAAGAGTTTATTTCAGAATATTTTGATTGTGGCAAAAAAAAAAAAAAAAAAGAAAAAAAAGAAATTATTTTGACCAGCAAAACTCAAAAGGCAGTGCAGGATTTTATATAATCCAGAACTGTCCTGCACTGTGGTCACTGCTGTACTTCCTTTACATTTCATAAACATTTACAGAATGAAACAGCATTGGTTAGTGTCTTTTGATTGTAGATAATGATAACAACCAGTGCATAAGATTAATGTATATTCATGAGCAGAATTATAGCTGTGCATGAAAGTACTACATTAGTGCTTGGTAATCAACATCTGCTTTACTCTTTTTTTATTTTAAAGTTAGCACAGTCACTAATCAAAGATAATTACATCATTGCCATTTGAAATATTTATCGCAAGTTCTACAGTAGGAAGAACAAGAAGTACAGTTTTTTCTGTACAGTTACATGCAGTACTAAAGCTGGGCCAATAACACTGTGTTTGGCTTTGAAGAACTTCTTGCCAGAGTTTTGGCATGGAAATAATAATTGCAAAGAAGTAATATTTTTTTATTTGAATACAACATTCTACTTAAGAATCACAAGTTGCTAGTATATATTAATAAGCTATCTGCAGTAGGAAGTACAGAATCACTGAATCCCCTCATAATGGTAAAAATAAGGCACAAAGTGGAGTAAGCTTCTGAAGAAGTGACAAAATCAAGAACAGCATTCAGATCCTCTTGCTCTCACTCCTCAGATTCAGACAACCTTCTGAAAATAAGAATGAAAAAGAAGGATCAATTCCATTCTTTCCAAACCACAGAAGAAATGACAGTAATGTTTTCATTGTGGATGACAACATATTAATTATCTAAGTAGGATAAGTAAGAGGACAGCATAACAATAGTTCATTTAAAACTAAAAAATGCACAAATTCATACACAAAATTCATACACAAAATACATAGGGAGGATAGTTTCTAAATTTGGATTTGAATTAGATAACATTTCTGTCTGCTCAGATTAGATGGGTAAATTCTTAACAAAGAAAGAACAAACCTCAGCCTCTCCTCATAAGGCTTCTCCTCCAGACCCTTCACCATCCTTGTGGCCCCTCTTTGGCCGCTCATCTATGTATTGTAAAGGTGCATATATGTTTGCTCATGTATGTAAATTATTTAATTTGGCTTACAAAATTATCCAAATATTAGTTACCTCTTATTTTGGGGGGATTTTTTAGCTTTTTTAACTGAGGGCAATAATTTTCCATTTGTGTAAATCATTGAATAGGAATGTGCAATCATAATAGGTGAAAATTATAAACTCTTAATATTGTCTATTGTACCAGGAAGCCTTAAACTTCCACCAGCACTGAGATGGGATACACTGCTTTTAAAGAGTCCCATCTCATCAGTTAACACCAAAATGATTTTATCCCATTAAAACCATCAGGCCAGGAGCTAGTCACTCGAGGTGTACCGTACTGCAGTGTCATTATGTCATTATGGCTTTATTGGCACAGCCCTGAAGCTCGCATCACCTGGGCCCCTGCAAAATTCTGCTTCAAGTCCTGGCAGTGCTGCCTCTTCCCTGTGGCTTTCTGGAGCAGTAAAATCAGTTCCGTGCAATTTACTCGGGAAGGGTCGTTCAGGAAGGATCCTAAACCCAAGATGCTATCAACAATCTGTGAATGTAATGATCTTCTGGCACTTTTCAGATCAGTCCTGTTTGAACATCTAGCCATAAAATTAATTTGTGAGAACTGTGCTCCAACTCTGGTGCCTTACTTCTTCCCATTCTGTGATTCTTCTTTTACTAGCAATTCAAACTCCAGTAAAACCCCAATGAAAGCCACAGCATGAAGTTTTGTCTAAAATGTGATGTGCTGCATAGGTGTCGGTTCAGATTTCTCAGTGGCAGACCTTGGCTCTTTTCATGTTGACCATTAAAAAAAGCAGAGCAGTTTAACACATCACCTTGGAAATCAATGGCCACATGCAGCAAAAGCTCAAGGTCTGTTCATGGGCACAACATGCTCCATGACCTGCCTGACAGCCATCCAGATGGGTGCCTTGTGACAGACTGCACTCTTCTGCTCCAATGGCAGAGCTGCCGCAGCTGCCACGGGCATGGAGTTCACGCTGCCATCCACAGAGAGCCTCCTTACCAGAGCAGCTCTGCTTTAGAGGGTCCCTGCTTCTCCAGACAGCAGTTCTGACTGAAGAACTGCCCTCACAAATCAAGGTTAAGCATCTTTCTGAATCAATGTTTGAAGGCAAATTTTCACTGTGCTAATGCAGAATGAAAGAGGAGTCCACATCCTACTGCAGCATGGACTAAGAAGCATCTGTGTATCAACCAGTTGCCATATTTTGGCAATGGAGCCAGGTCTGGATCTTCTGTCAATGGCAGTAGAGGGACATCTGCCTCCAGCAGATGGCAATTGCAGCAATTACGAAGTCCTATGCACTCGGGGCCCACACAGAGTCCATGCTGGCTCAAAAGTGGCTAATACTGGGAAACAAACATGGATGATGCATCAAATAGGCAGGAAACCAGTGAAGGGTTACAGTGCCCTACCACAATGTTTTTCAGGATTAGTATCTTCTCCATCACATTTATGAGAACACTTAAAGCTCTGAGGTAGCAAGGAATACAACTGTACTCTTTCCCAAAGACAACAATTAAAACATAATCAGCAATCACTGTTTGAAATTGAATAATCCTTAAAAATGCTTAGTTTGAAACAGAAATTCACACAACTCTCATATTAAGGTCTCTCACAGGTCTGAAATACTGTGACTGCTTGAAAAATTAGTGACAGAGAAAGTTTGTTTCTCTAGGCATCAACTTCTTTAGGTCTTAGAGCAGCTTTGCTTGTCTGTAGCTATTGAGGTGGTGATGAGCACTGCAAAAAAAGATGAGAAATAGTCCTGAACTCCACTGCAGAGCAATAGACACACCAACATGCCATTTATAAGCAGAAATTACTGCAATCTCAGTGCTTGAAAATTAATGATGGGGGGAGGTGACGCATGCACAGCCACTGAAAGCAGGGCAGGATTTTTATTGGCAGTATCAACTCATTTATGCTGGAAGTTCACATTCCTCATATGCTTAAGAATTAGGGTCCATTAAGTGGGAGGGAGACAGAAGAAGAATCATACTCATTATTTGTCACAACACACTGGGGGGGTGAAGAAGAGGAATACACCACTTTTTTGTTTTCCATAGAACAAACCCTCCCATTTCCATGAAAATGTGTTTAATTAAAAAAAACCAAAACTGTGTGTTCAGAATCACACTAGTCAGGGTTTAATAATAGAGCTGCTCTGTGGATCTTCATGTCCCCAAAAAGGCTAAAGCAGCTGCCTGTAAAAACTGGATTGGGAACAACCCACAGATGTGAATATACTATTTGTAGCCTCTGAATGGGCGGGAGAGCCTCACAGAGAGCCTAGAGGCAGTGGCAGACTGTGGATAACTCTATTCCCTGGCAGTGGTTAACCTCAGAGTGATGTGTAAAGCTACAGGAGGTCCTGGGAGGCATCTCATTGGGAAGGGGAGGGGGCAGAATGGCACACAGCATTTCAGGAAGACCGGACTAAGAAACAACAGGTCTCAATTTCTGGATATGCTGGAACTTGATCAAGTCAATGCCCCAGTGTGTCCAGTTTCATATCATGAGCAGGAAAAATAACAACTTGAAGTGATCAATTACACAGCTAATTGTGTTACTTAATGCTGCACTATACATTGAAAATATCCTCCAAATGATGTGAAATGGTATTGAATAACCTCCAGGTCCTAGCCACGCCCCTTCCTGGTTACTGCAAAAATTTATCCTGTTCTGGCTGGAACCAGGACAATTATTCACAGCAGCAAAGGTTTTGGATCTACTCTGTCTTTCTAGATGGACAGGAAAGAAGTGAATTTGATGGGCTGGAGGAAGGTCTGATTAATTGTGCAAATTTTCTCACAACACTGGCATATATGGTTAGGTCTCAGTTAAAAATAAGGTATCGTGGTCCAATCAGTGTGGAATTTATTTTTAAAAACAGCCTGGAAGTGCAGGATCCTATGCATAAAACTAAAAGTAGTTTTGAACCAGGGATCCAATACATGCAGAACAAATACATTTTGCTTACAAACTGAAATGCTTTTTTGCCAGATCTAATATGCCATTTATGATGACACATCATTTATGATGATACAAGCCACATGTATTAATTACTGCTAATTTTTTGCACTGTCCAGGGTAATTTGGGTTGCACTGTTATCAAGCATTTCAAAGTTTCCACAGTCTCCTAGAAGTTACACCCCCTGATGAAAGTTGTGGGTTTTTTGCCTGGAAAAGAGAAGGTTGTGTCGGGACCTCACAGCAGAGTTCCAGTACCTGAAGGGGCCTGCTGGGAAACCAGAGAGGGACCCTTCACCAGGAACTGTTGTGACAGGACAAGGAGTACTGGATATAAACTGAAAGAGCAGAGATTTAGGCCACGTATTAGGAAGAAATACTGTACTGTGAGGGTGGTGAGACATTGGAACAGGTTGCCCCTCTGCTTCCCCTCATGCAGGCGCGTTTGGGATTAGATGATCTTTAAGGCCCATTCCAACCCCTTAACATTCTATGATGCCATAATTTTTCATTAGCTTAGTATGCATTTCAAAGTGCAGTGAACTGTTTCTGTTTTACCATTTTGATTACACAAGACTATAAGCTGCTTTATGAATTATATTATAAAAAGCATTTTCATTCTTAAATTGGAAATTACATAGCAAATGTGAAATCAAATAAGAATGCTGGGGTCTGAAGTCAGATTAGCAGAAATACAGACATTTCTAAGCGAGATACCATAACCAGGGCCAAAAGATGCAAGTAGGTGCAACTCCTTTGAGTTAACTTAATGTCAGTAGTAAGTTCAGCCACTGTTTGAAAAGGAATTTACCTGTTTTGCATCTGCTAGAGAAAGGTTTGTGGCTGCTTGTAGGGCTCCTTCTTTACTCACATCACCAAGAATCCTTCATTCTCCATTTCTTTCATGCACAGACTAAATAAAATCCTGACCTAGTTCTCTCCTGAAAGTTTGCTGCCCTTTGTGTGATCTGATTCTGATCAACTGAGGCGAGGAGAGAGCAGAGATGAAGAGTGAACAGAATTACCAAAGCAATGCTCTTGCCACTGAAAGGAGAGGTACTCTCCTGCTAGTCATCACAGAAGTGGTGCAGGGAGGACAAGGATTTCATTCTGAATGCAGAACAGCAATAATGTCAAGATCTATTAAAGCTCTTCTTGGAACATGAAAATCTCACACAGAGAATCCCTAACAGTCTCCCACAAGTGAGGCATAACATCTTCACAAGTTGGAATAAAATGCTTAATTTTTTTTGTACAAGTCTTACATTTTCAGAGGATAATTCTCCACACCTGTCATCCTAGCTTCTGATAGCAAAGTCAAAGATTCTCAGAATAATACTTCAGAATGCATTATAGGAAGGAAGTATTATAAGAAAATGCCCAACAATTGCAGTGTCTGAAAGCAACAATTAAAATAAGGTCAGTGTGAAACAGAAATGTACAAAGGCACATCTTGATTCCCATGCCAAGTACCTGGGGCTCAGTTATACCAACCTATCAGGAAGACGGTGCCTAAAAATTCATAACTAGAGAGTTATTTACAGCTTACAAAAATTCCAGGTGAGCAAAACCAGAGGAGTAATTCCAAACTATTTAGTGGCTTCCATCAGAAGTGAGAACAACATCAGAAAAGAGATGTTTGGCCAAGATGTGAAGAGGACATGGGAGAAGAAGGACAAATTAATCTCTTTTGAGGGCCACTACACTTTTGGTAGTCAAGACTCTCTAATTCTTCTTCTATATACATCAATCTCTTAAAGATATCTTAAGGAAGCAGCTTGAGTAGATGCTGTAAATGAACAAGTGTGTTGGCCTTGTTGCCAACACAGCAAGGACTAAGACCAACCAATATGAAGGAATATAGCCCACAGTGTTTCTGTGACTGAGCATTTACAGTGACAGATAGGATATAAAGCCTGAGGATTTCTTTCCATGCTTTCTTTTTAGTTTACTTTGTGGAAGCACAAAATAATCCTCTTATTCAGAAGGACAAAAGGAAAACAAAGACAAATCTTTATTCCAACTCCCCAACTTTATTCCACAAGCAGGAGCTATGCTAATTTATTCCCTTGGCTTTGACCTTTTTGAAGGAAATAGTCTTATTTTGCTACAACATTTATCACTGGACCAAAATGTCAGCACTGTCGGTGGTGTTTTTTAGCAGCACTTGTAACAATGGCTTGCATGCAGTTCTGGAAATGGAGATTCTGCTGTGCTGGTGGATATGGTATCTCCTCCTCAAGGGGCACAAACAAGATGGAGCATCACAATCACTTCTCCCCAGTACAAAGACTTACAACTTGATTAGAAAAAAAGTCATGGAAGGCTATGAAGGCTATATGGCTATGAAGGCAATAAAGGCAGCGGCAAGTTAGCCTAAATAGGTTTTCTTTACCATTACTGTGATTCTGACGGTTTCCTTACCTATTTCTTGCACTTTGTACTGATTTGTTCAATAATCTGAATGGCTTCATTCATCTGAACCGTGGTGCATTACCAAGACTGCCTTGTTCTTTTATTGGGTCCCCCCCACTAATGCTGTTTTTTAATTCATTGTCTGAAGTCAGTACCACAATGAATCAATATAGTGGATGTTCTGATAACAACACAGACTTCATCAACCAAAAGGGGCATTTCCCATGTTAGCAGTCATCTTGCATACCACTTAATGAGGTACCTATATTATGACCAGCAAAACACTTATCTATGGGGAATTATAAGAGAGAATTGGGTTGTGAGCTGTAAAACCTGCCTGCAGAGGCACATGGCAGCACAAAGGAGCACATGGCGGCACAGAGAAGCTTGTCTCCACTGGACCCTGGGGGGAGGAGGTGTCACACGGCAGACCCCTATGGAGAGGAACCTGCCAGGACCTGACAGATGGGTGAACAGCGAGTGATCATCCCATAGAAGGAAGTGTGCTGCTGATGTGGCAACACAGGATAGGTCACGTCATATAAGGAAATACTGTGAAACGATTCAGATTCACTGCTGGTCTGGGTCCGTGATTCAATCTGTGACACTTATCTACTCTAATTGAGCTGTAAAAAGACTATGCTTTATACATATATATAGAGTATGTTTTGTGGTTTGTCACCATCAGTAACCTTGTCAATATACTGGTAATGTCATGTTTCATTTATAGGTCAACAAAAAAGAATTTGAAGCAAAAATTGCTGCAAAGATTTAAAGCAGGTAACAGAACATATCTCACAGGAAATACAAAAGGAAAGAGGTACAGAAGCTGGGGACAAGGAAGGAGATAACAACCAGACTTGTTTTCCCCATGTGAATTGATGAGGGGTTATGATTGTTCTTAAAAGATTTTACACCAACTTCTTGGGTTACTGTAATTTTATCATTCTGCAAGGGATTCCCATTTCTTGGAGTGCAATACTGGAACCCACTTCTACTAGCTTGACACTAATTTGACTAGAGTGACTCTCACTGGAGTCAGATATGTCCGGTTTAACCAGTTTCAGTCAGTTCCTCATGTTTGAAATTAGGCCAGACTCAATTGTTTATGGACCCACTGTCAGGCTCTATTTGTAGTCACATCTTTTCAACATTAAGTATAATGATGACTATGCTAAAATATATTAGGTGTATGTTCTATAACCTAATTGCTAGGAGATACAGCCTATTTTTAAGTCTCCTGAATCTCACCTCTTCCCTGGGTAGACCATTCATTCTTCAATGTACAGAGCCCTCTACAAATTAAAATCTACTTTCAGGCTAACAGATGCCTGGTGACTGACTGAGAAAAAAAAAGGTATGAAAATAATTGAAGTTTATATTACAGTTTGCCACAGAGCATCAATACAGAAATTAGAGTTATTTAAACACCTTTGTGTAAGGATAATCTTTGTTTCACTATTGTCTACAGGTTACACTCTCAGGAGGGACATGTTTTAATCAATAAAGCCTCAGCATTACCAGGCAGTGTGATAAGACTACAGCATCTGCTTTTTTCGAGATCCATGAGCGTATTGCAGAAAGCCTGTGTGTGCCTCCACGGACCCTCTCCACTCTTCATCCCCACACCCTTGGTGCTACTGTGATTTTATGAGGATGCCAAGAACTTCTTTCAGCTATCAAGGTGCTCAAAGCAGGACTGAAGTTAATAGCTCAGACCATACATGCTAATGATTCTTAGTAAATTGATATGTTATTATTGCTTAATTTTGGTAAACATTCTTACAGGAAAGTAGTGTCTCAATTGCAGCCCATCTAAAATAAGCTCATTTATGCTAATGTCTTTCTCCTTGACACTCAGTAAATTCTTCCTAATGCATTAATTATGACTCCAGATAGACCAATGATTATTTCATATATGCTAATTAGGAATCATTTTATTCAGTCTGCCACACATATCAGTAAACAAGTGGAATGAATTCCCCACAGGGAGGATAAAAAGACAATGATTTTCCTTCCAATGAAGCTTAGAGAATTTACCCCACAAACAAGACGTAATTAGAGAGAAATGAGAACTTAGAAAAATACACTTACCAGGTGTGAGAGACACCAAGAACATGTTCCTTCTCAGTGACAGAATAAAGCAGATTCTTAGCTAATTCTTTAGCCAAATCTCATTCTCAGTTAATGAGTTTCTACTATATATGATTAGGAAGTGCGACCACCTTCTACAAAGTAAATAAAAATTACAATCAAATTAGTTCCATTTGTGGCAGAACAAATCGATACCAAAACAAAGTGTAATTTCAGCCCTAGGTTTGGGAGAGATAGAAGGCTGAAGAAAATGGTGTGACCCATCACTGTCATTTGCACTCACTGAATGTCAAGGTTAAAACATGGTGGAGAGAAGTTTTTGCTACTAATACTTCTTACCCTTACTGCTACTAAATCCCACAATTCTACAACTGGATCATGTACACCTCTTGTTCATGATTGCTGTATAACTAATAAGGATATCTCCATAAAAACATAATTTCAGGCTTGAAAGCAACCAAAGAGAAACATAACATGAATGATAAGAAGTAACATCACAGGGTTATATATTGTTAAGAACAAACTCTTAGAACCTCATGACATAAATGATAATATATTGTAGGATGAAAGCTGGCAATATTTATGTGCAGGTCAGATCCCTAAATATATATTTAAGGTTGAACTTGGAGAAAAGTTAATTGTGTGTAGATATGACAATTTGTACTTGATTTTTTCTCTTCATGCCTTACATCAAGTTAACTCTTTTTAAGTTTACACACTCCGAGCCTAGAGTCCTGCTGAGTACTTTCTGAAAACATGAATAAATATTATAGAAGACTGCAATCTAAATTCAACTAGCAATTTTGATGCGTGAGCCAATCTACAACCAAATTTGGTCTTCCAAAATCAGCTGTTTCTGTGTTTGAAGGTTGACTGGTTGATATAGATCTAACAGTAACTCGTACAAATAGGAAAATATCAAAGTCTAAATGAACAGGCCACATATGGTTCAGAAACAGATAATTACTCTGAAGGTATCTACTTTTTGGGATATGCCATTTTCTAGAAACTCTTTTTCAATCATAAGCATAGACCTATATTTAAAAAAAGCCAGGCAAGTGAGAAATTGCCTTTAAGAAATCTGCACCTAATTCTATTGTGAAGCCTATGACCACAGAAGTGGGATGAACTGCTCTGTCCTAAGAGAGACACATACTATTGCCTGCAAGGGAGCAAAGTACAAATTTTAACCTTAATTATTCTAGAGTCTGGGAGTGTTGGGATGGAACCTGAGCCAATTTCTAGAATCTAAAAAAATGAATGGCATCCTACAAAGATCCAAAAGAATATCAACCTTATAACAAATTAATGCTATCAGATGTACTTAACTGTGTTAGTTAGGCTGAAGAAAATGAAAGTACCTTTCTTTAGGCAGATGAATCAAAACTTAAAGTGACTACAAATAAATGCACAAATTAATGTATTCTTAATCCTTAAGAATATGTTAGTTCTGGATTTTGTGTTTCACAGCAGTGAGCAGTCCATAAAAGCTTCCAAATTCATCTGGCAAATAAACGGTTGTGAATTATTTGTGGGTTTGTGTTTGTTGTTGTGTTGAGGGTTTTTTATTTTCCCTTTTTAATTTTTTTGGGAATCTGAAGAACACTTTTGATCAACTGTGACACAGAAAATACAGTAGTATAGATATACCATCAAAAGCAAACATCCTTGTGTGAAACCATCCCTCTACATTTACACCATCATCATCATGTTTTTTCAAGCAAGGCAAGCCCTTACCATAAGGATCAGCAGGCATACAAAGTTATTCCTAATCAAGGTAAAAAAAGGCTGAACTCTGCTAATGACTCTCTGAAACATTAAGGGGAAAAAGTCTAGGATTATTAAAATTAACATCAGTTAGTTTAGACAGAAAATCCTTAACTGTCCAGTTAGATTACTCAGCCATTCAGACTCCATGCAGATAAAGGCTACTTACAGGCTGTTTAAACTCCACTACAGTTCTAATGAATGCAAAATGGATGAGTTTGAAAAGCAGGCACCTTAGAAAAAAATACTAGAAAATGTAAATTTAAATTTCATTCATGTACTTCTGTGTATGGGGGCTGATATCTGGTTGAGTGGTTGCTGAAGTTTATGGAAAAGGTAATGAAACATCAGATGGGTACTGTTCAAGAGCATTACCCATAACGATCACATTGTAAGCTATTAGCAGTTTTAAATATATAAATATATTACAGCTAATGGGATGTGTGTTTACGGCAACAAAGCAAGGTTATTTTGCCACTATTTTTTACAGAGAAGAAATTGAAATACTAAGTTATCTGCTTACTGTGCTATTTAAAAGGGAGACCATTCCCTTAATGTTAATTTAAACAAAGTTATGAAGAGAAAAGTTAAACTTTTGTACAATGTATTGAAAATTGATTAAATGATAATGATGGTCCCTTGCTGGTAGTAGAGCAGTAGCACGCTTCACTTGTCTTTCAATACACTACCTTAATATTCAGATATATCTATCTCACAAAACATCAAATGAAACCCCATGGAAATCCAAAATTTTACTGAGTTTAATATACAGAAGTAGGGTAAATTTCAATGAACTAACTTTTTTTTGTCCTTCACAGAAAATCAAAAGCTACAGGAAACATTCATAATTTTATTTACATCTCCAACAACCATCTTCTCAATAGATGTTTTACACGGTTTTGTTAGTTTTCTAAATTTTTAATTTATTTTTGAAAAAAAGAAATGAACGTCAATAGCTGAAGGTACACAATCACTGTATTAACACCTATTTAATGCTACTCATACTAGTTTCTGACTTCACGGAAGATAGGACGGCCCAGTAGATTTCTTCACAACATGGACACGAAATTTTCACCCACATGGTTGATCCTGCAAGCACAATGGCATCTGTTTGGAGGAACAGTGAGAGTGTGCAAGACAGGGATAGTTTGCTACTAACTCCACTATCCTCTGCAGCATTTCATACTTTTGGGGGTTTCAC
This sequence comes from Aphelocoma coerulescens, assembly GCF_041296385.1. Taxonomy (NCBI): domain Eukaryota; kingdom Metazoa; phylum Chordata; class Aves; order Passeriformes; family Corvidae; genus Aphelocoma; species Aphelocoma coerulescens. The sequence continues at coordinate 6,741,494 of NC_091019.1, forward strand.
TACTCACTCAGATTTGGGTTCTGTGTTTCTAACATACCATGATTAAATACAGCATGATTAAATCAGAACTTTGCCACATAAAATGGGTTGGAAACAGGTGGATCTCCTCAGTTGGCAAGGAAGACAGATAACATATTAATAACTCCAATTAATAAAAGCCTTTTGAGTGCAACTCTGCTGAAGAGTCAATGTGAATGCAGGTTCTAACCCCAGGTGGCATTTCTAAACCCATGACAGATGGTGCATCTCAATGTCTCACAGCTCACTGCTACACATATATGACTAATTTTGCTATCAATGTTTTTATATTAGCAACTGGTTTTGAACTACTTTCTACTTTTCATAAGTTTCATATGAATATAAAGAAGAAATTGATTTCCTGATCAAAAGTTGCATTTATATTCTGACATCCAACCCAGTTACTTTCATTTGTTTATGAAAATTCTTGTTCCACTACTAACATTTTCAAGAAGAGTCACTGTGCTCCTTATATTCCAGAGGGAAGGATCTGAAAATGCTTTGCTACATTTCAACTTACATTTGTTTAAAAGCACAGAATTTATTTGCAAGCCATTTAGGATTTGATTACTTGTTTGTGGGGGTGGAGAAGCAGTGCTGAGGGAGCAAGAGGAAGCAGTAAAAGTCAGGTACTTAATTTTCAAATCTGGGAATTATATTCTTTTTCAGTGGACACAAAACTTATCCTCTGGACAAGACTAACATCAATTATATGAGAAGTTTTCATTAAAATGGATGGTAGTTTTAATTACTTAATACATACTTGCCTCACGATTAAGCCCAGTCATGTTTGTGGAGATGATGTTGGAGGACCAGTGGAGCACACTACAGTTTAGACAACTAAACTAACTCCTGACACATCTCCTGTACTGAGGTGAGAGAAGGTCCTACACTAAGGCATCCTCCCGGCACCTTGCTGGAGAGGTCCCGGCAGAAACCAAGTCTCTGTTCAGCTTTAATCTTTGGCATTGCATGACCAACACAAACACACTTTGATCTAAAGTGAGAGCTTGACTCACATAAAAATGTCAGATGATCTGTTAGGAGTATTTATGAAAAGAGTGTGGACTTTGAGAAACACCTAGAAACCCAAGTCATATACCACAGTTCTCTTATGCTAGAATCTGTGCAAATGTAAAACCAAAGATTGTTGATATTCTAAAAATAATTTAGAAATATACACAGGTAACACTGGAGAAACTTCACTTTAGTAGTTTGTTTAGTAAGATGTTTGTAATGTGTTGGTTTATGAGTAAAACATTTTAGTTTAATTTAAGTCAGAAAGAAAAATCAGGAGATGGAGAATGTAAAGAAAACCTTAGCAAGGCATAGTAGGAAGGATGAACTCTTTACCTCCATGCTTAGAAGCAGCCAGGAGAAAATAAACACACCCATTATTATATCCATTTACTGTAGTTGAAATAAAATGCCTTGTATTGGTGATAGTGTAATCAGAAATGCTTTCTGTCCTGGAACAGGGTTCCTCTGACAGTGAACTCAAATCCAAGCTGAGGTTCCCACCTGCAGGTGCAATGACACTCTGACACACTTCTCTCCTTTCAGCTTACCACATATCAGTCTCAATCTCATAAAATATTCACTATTAGGACTTTCACATTCCATTAATTTTATAAAATTCTCTCTATTTCATATTTCTTTAAGACCATTTCTATAGATATTATTTTGTTATATTTAATGGTCAATTCAGTAAAGCGGCTTTTAAAAAATCTCTTCTTTGGAATATCTTATTTTGCTAGGGGCTGTTTTCCCCACTTATATTTAGGAGTCAAGAAGATCCTGCTTGACCAGCAAAGTTGACCATTTTTTGGTCTCAGTGAAAAAGAAAACAACATTGAAACAAAACTGGTGTGATTACTAACCAGTATGATTGAGAATTGAGTTCCATTATATCCATGTATGACAGCAAGAGCATTCAGCACTCGTACAGAAAAAAAGAAAAATAAATATTCAGCAAATATAAATATTCTACGTATTATGTAGAGCAAAATCAAAAGCCCACTGATTAGAAAGAGACTGCAGCAAATTGTAATCAAAGTTTTGATTTGAAATTTTTTGCTTCTTTGGCTGTTTCAAAGGCTTCTTCATTCTCTAACATAATATTAGAAAATTTAACAAAAGGAAGCTGAATGGGCATCTGAAATTTTGGAGCTTCTCTTCACCTTCTCTATCATTATTCCTAGAATTTCAGGGAAATGTATCCAGCTTGAATGCATCCTCAGATTACTTGGCTGAAATGCTGTGTGCCTACAAATCACCAAAATGTACTTCTCTGAACAGAACATCCTTGGGGAGAAAGGGAGGTATGGAGTCTTCCTGCTTCCATACAGGATCAAAAACCTGAAAGAAGAATTAGTTTAACATATAGAACTAATCCTAATAATTCATGTCTTTCACGCGTGTTAGTTGAGCATTCCCATTGCTCCACACCTGCCTTGATAATCACTACAAAGTATGACTTGAACATCAGACTATGTTGTCATTAGAAAGTAATTAGTTTTAATTTGTTGTTAATGATAAAAACAGCGATGGGGGTTTGTTTAAAACTCTGCACCTCTTTTACTGTGATTTTTAGTTAGCCCCATTTTTATGATGCTATAACACTACCATTCCTGATCACATTACTCCTTGTTCATAGAGGTATTAATCTTTCACGGATAACGTGGCCTGTTTCTAATGAATGCCTTAAGCCTTAGAATAAAAGCACTCAATTTGTGTTCTTTAGAAATAGTGTCTCATTGAAACCGCATAGGAGATTGATTAAATACCTTGCTGTCCAAATGACTTCGGAAAATTAATGGACCCAATCGAAGCAAAAACCTCTATGTTCTTTTCTTGTAACAAAATAAGGACAACCTAAAAGTAAAAAATTGCCAAGGAGATTATATAAGCAATCAGCTGCTAACAATGCTTTTCTGAATGAGCCAATGTATCAACATTATACAGAATTCAGGCTTTATTCAGGTTTCATTGGGAAGAGCAATTATACCAGAGAAATAATAGTAGAATTTTCTCTCTTGTTAATAAAGGGTAGTAGTAGAATTTTGGAGATGATCATAAAACCAGTGAGAAATTTTCAAACTGAAAGAGAGGATATTTAGCTTAGATATACAGAAGAAATTCTTTACTGTGAGGGTGGTGAGGCACTGGAACAGGTTGCCCAGAGAAATTGTGAATGCCTCATCTGTTACAACCCACATCAGAGACAGGGTAACTAAGGTTCCTGATAATAAATCCCTTGGGGTGAATTAGAGTGAAAGAACACTGAATGGCCAACATATATATGAAGAAGATTTGTTTTTAAACTATGTAATTGCAGTGGAAAGAATGCATGTGGCCATTTTGGTTAGTTTCTATAGAAGTATGAAAATTCATGAAGAATATATATGTGATATATGTGTCCTAGGTTATAATGTAAGATGCAACCAAAAGCATGTATTCTATTATCATTTTCACAAGCTGTTAAAGCAGGTGGGGCAGTGCTCGTTATCTCCTACCATGACTCATCCCTGATAACTCCCTCCAGGTTATCTCTGTTTAATGGGCTATCAAGAACCCACCACATGACGCACAGAATTACATCATCCATTGTGAGATGCTCCACCCAGGGGGAGGAGCCAAGCATTCCCACCTGGATATAATCTGGGGTTTGGAACAGCATGGGTAGCCCTTACCTATGGGATTCCCAGAGGACAAGAGCTACCACTGGACCTTCAGGTGAAGATCAGACCCTTTTCTACAGGATTACTGCTTCAACAGGACCACTTCATCTGGACTCCTACCACCACCCTGACTAACAGGGTGTCAGGTTGTATCCTGACTCTGTCAGTGTTCTTGTACTTTTGCATCTATTTTTATTTTCCTATTAAATTATAACTCTGACTTGCAATCTCCCACTGGTTTGTTTTCAAACTAGCACGATAAAAAAAAGAAAGTGAAGGAAAGGATAGTGGATAGTAGTGGAGAGGAAAGATATCTGTGGATCTAGCAACAAGACCTGATCATTCCAATTTTGATGTCTGTGGTCAGAGTGATGGTCACAGTCCTGCTCTGTTGGGTGTGGGGGTCCACAAAACAAAAAGTTCATCGAGTTGTATACTTTCAAGCTGGCATTGGGAATGCCTAGATCCCTCCCCATGGAGGGGATCCTTCATGTCTGATGCAATGCTATGGGGCATGTGTAGTGTTCTGATGGAGAGTTTCTGGAAAGAGTTGGGGGGGGGGGGTGCTTTGGGGTCCTCGGTGGTCCATAGCCCCCTCTGGGAATATGACTACTGTTGTCCCTGCTTCTTGTGACCATGCAGCTGGGTGCTCTGTGGTCATCATGGACCTGAACAGGAAAATTTGCTCCAGAAAGGTACTGCCCTACCTTCATACAGCCCCCAGCTTTCCAGGCACATCCTGTTCTAACTTGACTGCTTGAATGCAAAACCAATACAAATGGCCATTGGAGTTTGAGGCACAGCAATGCATTAACTCCTTGCCACCCAGCCTTCTGCACCATCCCTGGCAGTGTTCAAGGCCAGGCTGGATGGGGCATTGAGTAACCTGGTCTAGTAGAAGGAATCCCTGCACAGGGCAGTGAGGTTGGAACTACATGATCTTTATGGTCCCTTCAACTCAAATCAATCTAGGATTCTATGATTCTAAGATTTAAGTTTAGGTAGTTTTAGAATCAGACATGAAAAAGCAGAAAAATGTAGATCCATTGCTTATTCCTATCTCAAATAGCTGGATGTGGGTTTCCAGACTGGCATCAACATCAGCTTCTGAGTTCTCTGCTGCATGTTACATGTGCCTAAATAAGCATGTGGGGAGCTCATTTCACACTGCTCTCTAACAAGAAAAGGCACATATCACCTTACTGGAAGTGCACAGGAAAAACCCATCAGGACAGCAACCTAGTTCTACCTTACTTCTTTACATAGAATGCCTTGACACTATGTATTTTGGGGACCAAAAGTATTTCTCTGTAATTATTTAGTAAGTGATGCAATGGAGTTCCCTAAGATTCATTGATGCTACTGGACTGGAACTAATAACTAAAAATCTTCAGACAGAACTGTCAGTAAGGTTAGTTGCTTGCAGAGAAAAGACTTCCATGAATTTGGAAGTATATTTTAGATTATTTTGCTCTGTGCTCTTACACGCCTACATCTGAGAACAAACTGGTATGCTGACAGTCAAAAAATGAAGGAATTAAGAGTGGAATTTAAGTTGCTGCCACTATCATGTGAAACTGCAGTAGAAGAGTCTGAAGTTTAAGAACAAAAGATGTAAAAAGAGGTAAGTGACAGCAATACTCTCTGAATCAGGCATTTAAATGAGTGGCCAAACAAAGGCACTGAGGGCTCACAGCAAAATGCAGGACATAAGGACATTTTGCAGAAGATAAACCTGGGAGACATGCTGAAAGCCTTTCTATAATATCTGCCTTAAAATATGCCAATTTGGTAAAGGAAGACAGCTTTAGACAAAAGAATACAAGTTGGCTATATGTAGATATGAACAGGAGAGTTCCACAAATAGGTGAAGAGAGCATCCCTTTAAACCTCAATGCCCCAGGGTGCACAGGACCAACCTGGATAGAGAAGTCAGCTGGCTGGCATCCATATGATATATATCTAGGGAGATGAAGTGCACAACGGCATATGCTGTTGTGGAGCCAAGCTGAGTCATCACTACAAGTGGCTTCCCCTCTTGCTTGCCATGTTACTACATTCTGTCCCTCTGCTAAAATTAAAAGCCAGGCTCCCACTCCCACAGTTGAATAGGTTGTTGTGTTTAAATTATGTCCATTAATTTCAGGATTCCAGTCTGCAGAAGTCTCTACAAAACAGCTCATTACAACTTTCCAAATTTCGTAACAAACTCAAGAATTATATCCTTAAGTTTCCCTCTACCAAAATATGCCATCAGAAAATGCAATATTCAAAGTATTGTAACATTGTGTCAAGTAAAAACTGTGAACTTTTCCTTTCTTGAAAGAAAGCATTACTATGTTTAAAATGTTTTATGTTCTCCAACAGCCCATCTCTAATGTGAAAATTAATGTGCCCTGCCTGAGAGCCTCTGCAATGATATTGAATGCATTAAAAATTGCTGTTTCTATTCGATACTTATTAGTTGGCTTTTAAAGTATAACATGGCCAGCCACAATTGAATTTTATTGATTTACATTTTTTATTGCATTTTACATAGCATAAAATTAATTTCCAAATTATTATCTGGTTAGCAAACATTCTAGCTAATTTGAGATTTTGAAAAATCCTTCTTATGAATTAACATAGGAAAAAGTGTAGGAGGACTTGAAAAGTGTAGTATTGTGGTAGCTGCCAGAAGTACTTCAGCAGTGTGGCAATACTGATGGCTAACCCTAAAAGCCTCATCATGTGTCAAAGCATCACAACAGTTAAAATAACCACAGAAATCAGTGCTTTTTATCACAATCATTTAAGAAAAAATTTATTTTGCCTAAAAATAATAGGCTTTGTGGCTTTCCAAAAGGAAATCAAAGAAGTGTTCTAATGATTGTCTTTATTTGATTCTAAGTTTTTTAATAGAAAACTTCATCATGTGAAGGAATTACTAGCTAGAAGGTGTTGGGAAGAGGATTAGATCTGTCTCCCAATATTTCCATTAATCTGGCATATTTTTAATACACTTGAATCATGAAAAAATTAAGAATAATAAAAATTTTGCAGTTTCAAATAAATTTACTTATTTCTTTCAAATAAAGTAATAATAAAAAAGAGTTACAATGTGAAGTTGTATGGGCCTAGGATGTCTGAGTCATCTTTAATGTGTTGTAACTAGTCAGCACTGAAATTTAGACTGATGAAATTAATTTTACAGTGGCATTCCCAGTTTTTATTGGGTTTTTACAATCATTTTTACAGCCTACAGCCCACACTTCTATGACCTACATCTATTCCAAAAGAGAAGCTGCAACTTCATGGACCATTTCCTTGGTGTGGGGGGCAGTCATCCCCAAGGAGTGGCCTCTTTCTGGCCAGGCAGGCACTGGTGCAAAGAGCAAACCACCCTCCTCTCCTGAGCAGGGCATCTCCAGCACCAGCCAGGACAGCTGAGCCGAGCCCTTCCTGCAGTGGGGCAGTACTGACACTGAGGTCTTGCTCCACTTCAACTCACCTTGGTAGAAAATCCAGTTTCTTCCTTCATCTAAAGTGAGACTTTGTCACAAGAAGAGGGAAATGCTATGTAATTATTGTAGCTGCCTAATTTTTTTATATGTAGACTGGCACCTTTCCATGACTACTCTAGAGGTACAAGCCAGAGTTGACCCAGTCCCTAGGAAAGTTACAGGGGCTTCTGTTCAGCTCTAAACTTAAATGAAACCCAGCATTGCTTTTTACAACCAAGTACCATCTGGCTGGGGCTGAAAAAGTTCTTTAGTGTATATTGTCTAAAACGTCATCTTAAATGTTGCATCATGAACTTTAAAACTAGGGAAAAATAAATGTAAAAGGAAAAGAAATGGTGTTTAATTATTTTAGAATTACTTTTAAAAGAAATCCTCATGCTGGCATGAAAATCTTGGAAAAGTACTGAGTACTGTTTCCCAGTTTTAAAATTATTGAACCACTGTGAAAACAGCAATTATTGAAGCAATGTGAAGACAGGAACAGGTTGCTCAGAGAAGTTGTGAATGCTCCATCTCTGGAATTGTTCAAGGTCAATTGGGACAGGGCACTGAGCAACGTGGTCTAGTATAAGGTGTCCCTGTCCATGCCAGAGACTTAGAGCAAGATGATCTTCCAACCCAAACCATTCTACGATTCTATGAAGATCTAGGCCTGGTGAACTCAGCAAGTGGAAATATGCCTCTGAGGGGGTAGTGAAGGCACGTGTTGTCTACACATGAGAGCTGCTGAGCTTGCTGCCCCAATGATCATATTGATGCCAGAATGATTTTTGCTTTTATATTTTCTTCATATATAATCATAGCTCTATTGTTGTGTAGTTATATAGTTCCTAGCTAGCCCCAGACCTTTTCTGTACCCTGATAGGTAGAAAGACAAAACACAGTCCAGAGGCTCCAAGCTGGGGGTCCAAGGCCCCTAACCTATCTTGGTTCTTCCTGGGAGCCAACGTTGAAACCTGCTCCTTGAGACATGTTTCCATAAACAAAGTTTAGTTCCTATCTAAAGGGGGGCTACAGTGAGGTGGAACCAAAACGGGGAATTACCTCACCACTTATGTCTCTAATTGGGGATTTTTGTCAATCATGCTAATTTGCTAAACATAAAACTGCATTCACCCCAGGTGGGGTTGGGCATTTTCCATATCTGCCCCTTGGAGGCCTCCAATGAAGACCAGCCTTTATATTACCTCCTATACTAACATTGTCTCAAAAGTGTGTTGTTTTATTTCTAGGTCTTTAAGGCATCAATATTTAGTTTGCATCCAGAGGCTTAGCAGGGCCTGTAACTGAGCAGTAGTACTCAGACTAAGTACTAAAGGACAGCAACATCCTTGGTTGTGCCTGGTTTGTTCCCTCTGTTGGCACAAGTACGCCTTGCATTTGAGTGTTTTATCGTCTGTGTGCTATGCTGATGGATGATGGAGCCCAACACTGACCATCCAGTCCTGCTACCAAACTGGAATAGACCTGTCCAGACTCTCTGTACTCCAAAGATTTTCATTTAGAGCTCTTAGCATAAGCATCTTCTGGACACCCGAGGTCTCCTAAGGTCTGCTATTGAGCACAGGGCTATGCCTGAGCAGTGTGGATGCACTTTGAATCCACAGAACGGCTTTGGGCTGGAACACAGGCTCAGGATGGTACCCAAATATAAATCCCACCAGACTGCAGAGGTATAAATGAACTCTTCATGTGTATGTGAAGGAAAAGCAATCAATCTGAATGTTAGCAGCTGTTCACAGAATCAACTATCCAGAGAGGGTTTGAAGTATAACATCTGAGAAGATTTTGTAAATGAGGATAGCACAACATCTACTTGCAAATTCCAGTAAAGCATTCCCATCTCTTTTATTGTATCTGATATTCTAGAAATGTTTCAAGTCTGATGCTCACAGAAGTGGTTCTATTTTTTGTAAGAACAAGAGAAATAATCTGCAGGTTTTTTTCTGAATTGTACCAAATTATTTCAAAATGGCATAGCACTGTCTCATGCTTAATCCTTTCTAAATTTTGTTACGCTTTGATTTATTTTAGCAAAATTGTGATAATACTGTGTATTTTTTTTTCTTTAATAAAACAAATTTTTATGTACTTATTTTCTTCAGAGCCTCATAAAATGAATTACTAAACAAATTAAATCTCTCTCTCACCTGGTATCTGATCTACTTTGGAGTTGTCCATGGTATGGCAGTAACTGAAATGACCTACTTGAGAGATAACTTCTCATTAGCTGGTTATGAGGGAGAGGAGCCTCCCCAGGGAATAAGATTAGTAGAGTCTTGGGAGGGTATGTCTTTCGGTTTGATGATTCAACTTGCACTATTCTTATCCCTGAGGCACACCAACATTGTAAGGGGCATACCCTACTGTTCAGAGTGCCACAGGGAAATGTTTGCATTTGCAGTCTAATATTGGACTTCTTGTGGATATTCTGGAATAAGATGTCTGATTTCTCCTGGTACATGTAAGGAACAACAGATTATGTACAGCTCCTTCACCGCCCAGAATGCTCCCAAAAAGTCCAGAGGATAGTTTGACAGAAACTACATGGTATTAGTCTCTTTTTTAACATGTACTAGTTTGAAAACAAACTAGTGGGAGACACCAAGTCAGAATAACAATTTAATGGGGAAAGAAAAGGGAAAAAAAATAAAGGCAGAAAACACTGGGTTAAACTGACCAAGTGAGGATACAACCTGACACCCTGTTAGTCAGGGTGGTGGTAGCAGTCCTCCTGAAGTGATGGATGTGATTCTGTTGAAGCAGTGATCCTGTAGAAAGGGCCTGCTCTTCCTCAGAAGGTCCAGTGGTGGCTATGTAGCTCCTGTCCTCTGGGAATCCAGTGGAAAGGTTATCTCCGGCATTCAGAATCTCAGATTATATCCAGGATGGAATGCTTGGTTCCTCCCTCTGGGTGGAGCATCTCACAATAGGATAATGAGTCATGAGGCCAGGTGTTGATGGGCTCATTACAAAAGATACTCCAGGCGCAGTTATCTCTTAGTCATTCAGCAGGGCAATGATGAGCCATTAACAGAAAGATCAACCGAGGACAGGACCCAAGGAAACACAGCCCCACCTGGTTCCAACAGCTCATGAGGATGGTAATAGAATACACTGCAACCCGTGGGAAATTAGCACTCAAATTCATATATTGCTCTCATGTGATTTGTGGTTGTTACTGTCTTGTCAACAAATGTCATAAAACACAGAGATAAGGAGCCATGCAGGCTACTGAATTAGAATTAGACAACAAATGTAATAGTAAAACCCTATATCGCATTTGTAAGATACAGGAGAACCACCAGACTGGGTTCAGGCAATGAGCCAACCTCTCAGCAGCAGAATTCAAAACGTAAGAACAAGTGTGAGAGGCTCTCACTGGTATCTTCCCTTATTCACCCACAAAGTACCAGGGCGTGCTTCCAGCTCAGGGTTGGTACTAAGGTCAAAGTCTGACAGCCAGGAAAACCTCCTGCCCAGCCTCACGGAGGGACTTCAGTACACTATTCCAAAAACATAAGCAACCAATCTTCATGATGTGTAAACCTTCCTCCTTGGAAGCAGGAGTAAACCTGCTGCATGAGTGGAACTACAAAGGCACACTTCAAGATATCAGGAAGACTACGGTAGCATGACAGAGCCCATTACACAAGATATTGCTAGTATAGCAAAATACCATAGGTGAAACCTTAGGTGAACAGGGACCCCAGCCTACGAAATAGGTTCACAAATGAGTAGCCAAAGAAGAGCTCTAAGCACAGCAGGCAGCATTGTGGCCAGAGGCAGGTGCAGAACAGCAGCTCATTGACAACAGCTGAGTGACTGTCATGCTCAGGGAGCTGCAAGTACCAACCATACCTGAATGCTGCTGCCAAGGGACAGACAACTAACACATGGACAGAGACAGAGGCAAGCAAGCGTACAAAAATCCTAGCCATCAAGTGATCAAAACAAAACAAAGAAACTGACCAAAAATCCCCAAACCAAGCCCAAAAATAAACAGTGAAGCTGGTGTAACAGAAGCTGTGGAGTCCATGTTTCATACTTGCAGGCAGGCTAAATAATGATTGCATGTCAGGGCCTGTTTTCTGTTATTACCTACTCTGTTGTACAGGACACAAACTCAGAGAGAGGGAAGATTCCAGGTCATGATGAGGGGATTTGGCATTCTAGGGCAGATGGCAATGTAGATGCAACTAGAGAGGACAAATGAGAAACCTCCCAAAGAAGAAATGTAGTCATAGTGCTGCGAAAATCCTTCATCAAATTTGAGAATACAGATGATAAGCTCGATATTTGCTTCAAAAGCCAGTATGCTGGAAGGACAATGAAGGCAGTGAGGACTCAGTGGTCCAGCAGCAGACTAAGCCTTTGCAATCCCTTGCAAGAGAACCCTCTGGGTAAAGCAACTGAGCAAATATTAGGAAAAAGAAGGCAACTGTGCTTGTTTAAAACAAAGAGGTTGCAACAAGAGTGGAATTTGGAGGGACTAGCAGAATAACAAAGGGTTTGGAATAGGCACCATGAAGTCCATCTGCTGGCATTAGGTTTGACTGCTAGCTGCTGTCGACTAAATTATAAAAAGTTCTGTCATTAAGTAGTTAGTTTAGATTTAGATACATGCAGTCCTCTCAGTTTATTATCTAATGTGAAATACTCAGAGCAGCAGACACAAACAGAAATGTTATGTTCCCTAAAGCTCACAAAATGAAATGCCTTTCAGTTCCAGACTTTAATTTATAGTCTTTCTTCCAGGTGGTGGCAAGGCACAGATCCAAAGTACAGTATGGCTTGCACCAGATGTTGGCACTCATGCAAGCCTAATTTTGGCAAGCAGCAGAAGAGTCAGGGCATTGAGATGCTGTGGCAGCCATTCTGGTGTTGGCCTGGTGCCTTGAGAGTATGGCAGAATTTCATGTGTGTGTGTGTCAGCTCCAGATACTTCTTCCAGTTATTTTATGTTCTTTAAAGCAAAGCAAGTCTCCAGCTGTTATAGTGTGGAGAAGCAAACTTTAAGCAACCCAATGAGTGTATCTGACACAGAAATACATAGAAATGTTAACTTGCAGAGTCTGAAACTCTGTTTCTGCATGTCAATGCATTGTGCTCTTCAGCCTGATTCAGATGGGCAGCAATTTACATGACAATGATGATGTTTTAATTACAAGTATTTCTAATTCCGGCTTTTACTGAGTGCAGTGTTGAGTCAAGATAGAACTTGAAGATTTGTACAACAAAATTGACTTAAATAGTACTGTAAACTCCAAATAGTTGGCCTATCAAAAACCCACATGAAACGATGCTCTAGTGCTGATGTCTGAATTAGCAGCATCATGAAAAAGCAGCCACAGATTACAAGCTGAAGTGAGCAAACTCAATTGCTAAACACAGATCATGTGCTGCTTTACTACCTGCCTACTCTCTCTTGAGCATCTTGGATTGAATAGAGCAACTTCCAATTCAGCACTGGCTGACATGAAGCTAAATAGTATTCCACTGCTACAAAAAGCAGGTGAAAAAGCAAGCAAAGAATCATAAAATGAAGAGCTGAACCAATGTTCCTCTAATTCAGAGCTGAGAGAATGGAGAGTAAGAAATGAAAGACTACCTTCTATACATGTAAGGGATAGGGAATTAAATAAAGGCATTATATGGACATATGGCAAGGGCAGTTGCAAGGCATGCCTGAAGCCTAGGTAAGTGTCCAGGTGGTAACATGGCAGGAGGACATGATTTGTTCGTCTCTCAAATTTTGGTGCTGTAATCCTCACTGAAATTTTGTTAACTATCACTGGTAGATATGCCTTAATTTAACTTTAGTTCAATATAAATCCAATTTCAATAGGATTATGTGGGGGTTGGCTCTCTAGAAAAAATATGGAAGGGAATTAAGATACTTCTGAGAGAAATCTTCATCTAACGTGTCCTAGTTAGCAGAAGAGACACACACCCTCTTTCAGACATGCTAAAAAGCCTTATCCTGGGGCAACATGGCAATGATTCAGGAACATAGACAAATCTTTTCACATCACTGGATATGCCTTGCATTTTAAACATTTGACAGAGACGACAGCCAGGGGTCTGAAGACAGTAGGAGGCAAAGTGTGGGGTGGGGCTTTATTTGGTTCACTGGTCATGGATCAGTTACCTGAGGCGAAAAAAGACTCCAATAAGAGATCATGTAATGCTACTAATGCCAGTTCTATTTCCAGGTGCATCAGAATTTAGCCTCAAATTAAGTCAGTAGTATGGCTCCATAGTTACCCTGGTCTAATTCACAGTGTATCATTGGCTTTGTTACCAGGGAAACTGGCTGCTAGGAAAGGGTTGAGGTTTAGGATGAATATTCTCTGCTGTGGACAAGAAATATGTAATAATGGAATAGTGTGCATCAGTTGACAGTGGCCAGTACTTTTTTCTCTGAAAGAAAAAACAAACCCTGAATTCAACTCCCTCTTTGATGATGACCAAGATGATGCTATAACTTTAGCTAAAAGCCACCTATGACAACTGTTGTACAAGCAAATGTACGTAACTTTACAAACGACCTTAAAAATCACCAGCACCAGACATTGCTGTGTTTTATCTGCAGTGAGCACTACTGTTGGATGCTTGAGGGATCTTAGCTACCAATTCTAAGATTAGTTTTGAGTACATCACATCATTGTTTATCCAGCATATTTAATATCAAATAACAGATCTCCATGCATTTATCTGTTTCTTAAGATTTTTAAATTAAGACACCTAAGGAATCCCTTTAAGTAGAGATTTGTCTGCAACAACCCCACTAAAGGTGTCCCTCATAGCAACAATTTCAAATGAGGTGATGGTGGCAGGCTGAGAATTCTTTTCATATCTTCCTCTGCTTTTTTACTGTTGTTGACTTCTCTCTGAGAGGCACATGAATACCTTGTTTATACCTTTACCTTGTGTACAATACACCAAACCAGATCACCCAAAACACCTGAACAGTATTGCTCTGTGGACATAATGAAAGCCCACCTGAACTGGTGAGAGCTAGAAAAATCAGAAGCTTAAAGAAAAGTGCATTAATAACCTCAAAGTAAACACTACGGATATTTTAAATCCACATCAGGGATGTAGCCACTACTTTTAGTAATACAATTATAACAGCAAGGATTTTGAAAGGAGACTGATGGATTTAAGAACCACTTATACTTATCTATTAAGTCACCAAGAGCATTTAAACACATTAATTTCATAGCTGATGTATAAAGTCATATTTGTTAAACTTGTTTCTATTTTATGCTTGTGAACTGCATGCACATAGAATAAAAACAGTTTTGAAACTGTCATTTCAACAATACGTACTCGGTTTCTTTCTACAATGTTTCAAAAAGGAGTCTACAAAACACAGAGGTCCATTAAAATATTTAACACCTCTCCATAAACAAGAAAGACAAACTGCCCTCTATATATAATTTCAGCATCTAAACACTTAAGAGAAAACAACAGGAAAGGACATAATCCATGGCTGCGTGCTGGATATGGGGGTATGTCTGTAGGAGTGTGTGCACTGTGTTTGGGTGTGCACACTGAGAAGAACCAACTTAATTAGCTGGATCTCTGTACTAGCAAACTATTTCTACCTGTGAAAATTACAGAAGCCTTTGATCTATGATTCCAAGGGGAAACCAACTTACTACCTATCCAGTCATTTCCCACACTGTCCTATGCTTTCCACAAAGGCCCCAATGAGGTCAGCCCTTTGAAAAGGGAATATACCTAGGCTACAGGAGAGAGAATTATAAAGAGCATTTCTCAGAAGGCAGTTTATCAACAGATGGCTTGAGTGGGGCTTGCAGCCTATGCAAAAGGAACAAACACTTCCCTTGTAATTTATTTCCTTATGAATCTGTTAAGAATTGATCTCCCCAAATCCCCTGGAAATCAGTTCTCTCAGGTAAAAAATCCAGGCCTTCACTTTTTTGTCCTTACTGGACCAATAGTCATGTCTAGAGCTCTTAATTCTTATGTTTAAAGGTCAGATTTCTTTAAAAACATGAATATGCCACAGTGCTACATAACAAAAGATCCTCTATCCCAGGATCCAAGTGCCAAAAGAGGATGCTAGGGCAGGACTTCAGAAAAAGGAAATCACACTGTATTTCAAGTACTTTCACTATTTCCAGATCAACAGATCATCTCTGCACACATATAGAAACCCTTGGTGGATTTCTCTTCCCTGAAAATCCCTGCTTTCTATTGTTCCCACATGAAGTTTTAGCATCCCCAAACCAATGAGCCTCCTATCTACCTCCATTTGACAGCATCAATACAGGCATAAAAGAATTTATACTGACACCACTAGTAAAAGGGATTGACAAATAGCAGCTCTTCAGCTGCTGAAACAAGAACATGAAAAGAGGCTGATTTAAAAAGATTTCTATCACATGCAATTGAAAGAAATCAAGGTTTCTGAACAAGAATGACTCTTAAATCAACAATTAGAATCAGGCTCAGCTTTAGTTGTCTAAAAGTTACATGCCTAATCTAAATTATCGTTTCTTTATGCTATATCTACAGATAGGAATACATAGCAAGGCAACTTGCTCCAGATGACAAGTCAAATCCTCCCTATGATAGCTGTTTCCTGGAAGTGCCTAGAAATTTAATAGGAGCACATCTGTTCTCACGGCAACTCTTTTAGTATTTGCTTCATTCATTGAAAAAAACCAAACCTTGATTACCTAAAATAATTCCTAAATTCCTAAAATATATAAGAAAAGAACAAAATTGTATCCTACTACAACATTCCTTAATAAACTGCTCAAAAGAGGAATCTCCAAAAACTATAGGATAAACCACTGATTTATCAGAAGGATAAAGTTCAGACAAAACCCACATAATTATAACTTACCTTGTTGCTAAAAGAAATGTCTGACAACAGAGTTTTTCTTTGACAGGAAGATTACCCTTGGTTACTAAAGGAGAAATTTTATCACTAGAAGCCCACTGCTGGAGTAATGTTTATGATACCTTCACACCTAAATGGGGTCCCTGAGTAATGCTACAGAACACCTGGCTTCCCAGAAATATGATATCATCTGCTACCCTGAACTTGGTGGAACATTCAAGAGAGGTTGTTCAGGTGCAGCTTATCAGCACTCTAGGATCTATGTATTTATATACAGAATTGGGTTTTCCTACATAGGCTTTTAGTTCTAATTATTCTCATCTCCTTGATAGATATTTGCAACTCTTATTACAGCAATTTTGGAACGAGGCACATTATAGCTGAATGTAAAGCATCACACAAAATCAGAATCCTGGTTACTTCACAGTAGAATAAATGAAATAATTTTTCTCAACAGTTAGGCTAACGTTATAATTCTCAGGACTTTCCATCTTTCAAAACTATGGCAATGAAAAAATGTCTGAAAATAAATCTTTTCTTTGATATACAGGGTCATTTCACCAGACAGTGACAGATGTCTTAAAGGATGCAACATATGGATCACCTCAATACGAGGGAGGCTCAAGGTCCCTTTGCTTTGTTTTTATTTACCAAAGAGATTTTAAGATAAATGTATACCTTAAAAAATTGCCTTATGCTCTCTATGTATTCACATTTGTAGCAACACAATTGTTGTCACATACTTCTTAAAAAATACTTTGCTGATTAACACAAAAGTACAGAATTTGGGGTGATAGTCTGTTATTCTGTTATTAATGTTTATGCAGAAAACAGACTACCTTAGGAGACAGCAGGAAAGCCACCACACTTGGAAATTAAATATAGTGATAATCTGTACACTTACCATCAGAGATAAATATCCATTTTTATGCCTCTGTGGAAAAAAACCACCTACATTCATCACAGCAGTAGGTGCAGTTCAATTTGCCAGTTACATAATTTTAAATTAGGATTTACTTTTCTAAAGCCAGTGTAATTCTGCTGACAAAGTGACATGAAACAAGAGTTTGTCTGATTTCTCAGCTTGTCTGGATCCCATGGGTCAGGTTCATTGTGTGCATGACAGTTATCTCCCAGGTGCCAAGTAGGATCAAAGAAATCACTCAGCCTACTGGGGTTATAGAGACATGGCGAATCTTGGGTGAAAATGGCATGGTTGTATGAGCCAGAGATCCCTCCTCCAGGTGACTGGGTCATCCAGATGGGTGACCTCAGGCCCTCACGTCTCCTTCCAGGTTAGGAAGCTTTGGTTATACAAGATACTGCACCACTGTGGCTGGACCTACTCTCCCCCAACCTGGCCAGTAATGTGCACCAAACTCTACTAAGCTCTTTTCTAGGATCATGCAAGAGGTTCTTGCAGTACTAATCAGGTTTACAGGCTGTCTGTACTTTTGCACGAATGAGTTGGTAAGATATTTTTATTGCGTTTATATAACAATAACCAAGTGCTGAACTTGAACTGACAGACTGTTCAAGGCTTTTCTGTCTGCACTTTCAGTGCCCACACCAGAACAGATTCCTCTTTCTCACTCATCTTTTACACCTTGGATTCATCACTTCCAGTCTCTTTCCCCAAAAACTCACTAGCAGCTCTTTCTTGACTCAAAACAGAACTGCAAAGAGAACTACCTATTCCATCTATCAGCAAATCCCCTGACCACTTCTTTTCCATGTTGGTGCTTTTTCTTCTGAAACTAATGAGAATTATAAGCTGAAGATAGATTTCATCACCTCTTTGCCTCAGAAATCCTTACATTTTAAAAATTAAGTCAGACATCCATGTCATTACAACTCATACTTTCTAAGGAACTGAGAGTGTACCTTGAGTGCTGCATCCAGCTCTGGGGTTCCAACAGAGGGATAACATGGACCTGTTGGAGTGAGTCCAGAGGAGGCCACCACAATGATCAGAAGGAGGAAGCACCTCTCCTGTGAGGAAAGGCTGAGAGAATTGGGTTTGTTCAGCCTGGAGAAGAGGCTTTGGGGTGACCTCATTGTGCCCTTCCAGTACTTAAAGGGAGCCTTCACAAAACATGGAGAGAGACTTTTTACAAGGGTAGTGACAGGACAAGGGGGAATGGATTCAGACTGAAAGACAGTTAGTTTAGATTACATATTAGGAATTAGGAGGAAATTCTTTACTCTGAGGGTGGTGAGGCACTAGAACAGGTTGTCCAGAGAAGTTGTGGATGCCCCATACCTGGAAGTGTTCAAGGCCAGGCTGGATACTCACTAGGGATATATGATTTGGCATTATATACATTGATACATTATGAAAATTACTTAAAAATCATAATGATGACAAAAAACCCCAGAAAGATTTGGAAAAAGAAATATGCAAGTACCACCTTTTGTGATTCCACCAAACAGATGTCAGTGTCAGGTTTCTTTCTACTAATAAGTTAATGCTAAGTGTCCTTATGATCTTAACATATAAACTGCATGCAACCCTTGTAGAAATCAAACACATGCACAAGAAGTGTTCAACAATAGTGGCTGTTTACAGTACAAAATAAATATAGTTAAATCTTAAAGCTTAAAAGTATGTAAAGTCACTCAAGAAGAATTAGTTTATCCTACATTTTTTAAAAAGTGCTAAAGTTTTGGTTAAAAGAAATTAAAATCAAGAGCTTTATAAGAAAACTGTGAATTTTAATTCAAAAAGTACTTTTTGTGAGAGACAACTGGGCAATTAAATCTCAATTTTCAAGAAAACGGGCTCCCTTATTTTCTGTTTTGGCAACCAACGAAAAATGACAGATCCTAACCACAATGAATCACAGAGATGTACTATAGATACCACATGCAAGATAGGAAAAGAAAAAATCTTATCTCTAACGACCAGCAGCACATTTTTTCAGGTGTAATAACAACCATGAATATAAATTATTACTTTCTCTTATTCATCACACCCAACATCATGAAGAACATCAGAGATGTTCTTATATTGCATTTCTACTTTCAGGCACTGGAAGAATGAAGCCTTTGAGCAATGTCTATCACACCTGGAAAGGTGAGGCAAAAAGGATTCTTCCAAATTGAAAATCAGAAAGCCAGCTGAAATTTTAAAACTTAGTATCATAGATTTAAAAACATTAAGTAAGGTGCTTAGTAATTTACTACATGGGATGTGACTAGTGCCTGGTTTAGAAGTTGTTCACATATGCCTCTGTGACAATATTAATGATCCTAGTTAATGTGTGCAGTTATATGCCTTCAGCCTCAATCTGAATAATTCCTTTAGTTAAGGAGAACCCCATACTGTTACCTTGGGGAATTTTAAAAGTCAACAATAAACGATCAATTTTATCCATAATTCGAAAAGTACCAGTCAGGATTAAACTGTAATCACAACTTGTTATTAGATCATTATATGTCTGACTAATGCTTGGCTGCAGGAGGATTTATCACAAGTTCAGTTACATCTAATGCTTTCCCACTTATATTGCTCCCTGCAGAGCTAATCGGATCTCAATGGAAGTTTATAGGAAATCCAGCTACTAAAGTGACAGATATATAAGTCTTGTCTGTCCCTTCTTTCTGACATGTATTTTCTCCTTTCTTTACTTTTCATCAAAACAGTCCTTTTTTTTAGGTTTACTTCTCCACTAGTTCTGGCTTATATTAGTTTTCTTTTGTTCCTCCTCTCTCATTTTTTCTTTATTATTGTTTCAGTTTCTAATATAGCTAGCTCATTGTGGCACAAAGTTGAGGCAGACTGTAGCTGCAATATGTACCACAGAATATTCTCTCTCTTTTATTTTTCAGGTGTCCACATAATTCCCTGAAGAGATACCCTTGTAATGACTTAAAGGAGACAAACTGAGATGCACTGGGAGATGGCCATTCTTCCAGGGGCAGTGATGCACACACACTCCCACAAAGGCCCAGAAGAGAAACTAGGAGCTACTGGTTTCTGTATTTATGGACAGTGCAAGCAACTGTCATAAAACATCTGTCAAAGACCAGGCAGGATATAGCCTTGAAAAATAAGGATACTTATGGCACCTATACAGTCTTCCTTGTGTGTTTTGGATGACTAAGTTGAAATGAATGAATGAGCAGGCAGCTGGAACAATTTTCTCTGGTACTGCAATTTGTATGATCTGAATTTTTGTAGACTCTGCACATTCAAGGAGGCCTGGAAAAATATAGGCATTCAGTTATGAAAACCTCAGTATTGAAAATACATTTGAAATATACAGCTACACTTCTGCCTGCTGTAAATCAGCCTCTCTCTTGTTTGAAGTTAAGCTCCATTTCATCCAGCTGCAGTTGAAAATGACTCAGGGTAGACACTGTCCCAACACACTGGCTAGCAAGGGCACTATTAGCGATCTAGATCTGAAACGCTGAATTATTAGGACCCGGAGTCACTGTCAGATACAATATTAAAGTACACCGATTCCTGATTCCCAGCAGTAAAATGAAGTCACAAGCAGGTACCTCAGCATACAAGGATTTATCCTATTCCTTGTGAGGTTAACTTGCAACTGATGCTGCACACAGAAATAATCAGCCCCACCACAATTCCTTAAATATCAGGGATTAAGTTCAGGCTTATTAAATGTGGTACTGTCTCACTTCAATACTAACAGATAAAATATATAAAACTCTGCAACAGAAAAGAACAAATAAAAGGAGCAGTCTGCCAAAATGCAGGACTAGCATTTAATAGATTAGAGAAGATGTGGGTTTTTTTGTTTAGCTTTTTTATAAAGACGGAAGATAGGAGAGACTGGAAGAGTTGGTAGGGGGAGCACGTAAGTTGAAGATGAGGTGTTTTTCTAGAAATGAAGTGATAAAAAGTCCGTCTCTGAAAACAAGCAAATAGAATATGCCAACTACTGTAGGAAATAATGAAGAATATACTTCTTAACTGATTTTAATTAATCAAGACATGCAAAAATATGAATCTAACTAAAAACTAAGCATATCTAACACAAATGTTAGGAATTTAAAATGGAAAAAAGTACACCAGTAGTTTAGTGGAAAGATTATAACAAAAAAGGGCAATAATGTCAGAAAATAAAAGTACCACTGAAAGCACAGTCATGCCAACAGAGGAGGATGACAAACAAAAGTTAAAGAACTATTATTGTCTATTGTCAAATAATGTAAATAAGTGAATGCATCAAAATACAGTACACATGTGAGGCCAATTAGTGCTCAAATAAGAAATTTTGTGTTACTGAAATACCTTATCAAAATAGTACAGAAACAAGCAAATGTGAAGGAATGTAGAGAGGCTGTGAAGGCAGTCAATATATCTCCAGGTAAACAACATGAATATCATATCAGATATTAATGTGTAACATATTATTTTTACACAACAAGTAATAATTTTTCTTCAACATTTATTATTTTTTTAATGACTCTACTAGCCAGAGAACCCATAGGAAGAAGAGCAATTCCTGATGAAAAGTGTATAGCCAGTACCACATACACAGAAGCTTCTGGTAAGCTTTGACTAACAAAAGTAGTTGTACAATAATGACTATGAAATACTTTACTTTTTTTAAAGAAGGAAAAAGCTACCCTCAGAACTAAGGGCTAGCTCTAAAAGTAAAAACGAGATAGTTGCAGTAACAATAAAATAAATAGCTAAAAGGATAAAATACAGAGGCATGGTGTTGGTTATAGGGTTTCATCAGCTTATGGGGATGTATAGCTCACTTCAGAAATGAGTAAAATGAGACCAAAAGTACATAGAACACTTACATTTGAAAACTAGAGAATATTTCAATAATTAAAAATAAGTTATGCTAAAATGAAGGAGCTATTTCAGTAGAAATAAATCCTTAACATTTCAGAACCATGTTGCAATTTCTCAATTTCCTTCCATACCTCCCCATTTAGTAAACAAGAAGTGAACAGACAATGTAACTCCACAGAACAGCCACCTCTTCCTCACATACACACATTCATCACATGGGAAATCACGAAGCAGTCAATTCTGTTTGAGTTTTATCATCTCTTTGCAAAGGGACAGTGCAGAAGAAATGGCACACATCCTATAATCTTGGGAGGTACAGGTTTGTGTTTGTTTTGCACGGTTTTTGGTAGCGGGGGGGCCACAGAAGTGGCTTCTGTGAGAAGCTGCTGGAAGCTTACACCATGTCCAGCAGAGCCAGTCCCTGATAGCTCTGAAGATGGACATGCCACTGGCCAAGGCTGGCCCAATTAGAGATGATGGTAATGCCTCTGTGATAACAGATTTAAGAAGAAATCAAAACAAAGTGGGGCACAGTTTTTCTCCTAGCCAGAGAAGGGGAGGAGGTGAGAACATGTGAGGGAAAACAACAATGGAGACACCAAAGTCAGTGGAGAAGGAGGGGGAGGAGGTACTCCAGGTACCAGAGCTGAGATTCCTCTGCAGGTTGTGGTCAGGACCATGGTGAAGCAGCTGTGCCCCTGCAGCCCATGGGGATCCACGCAGGATGCTGAGATCCACCCACAGCCCGTGGGGGAGGTGCCCACACCTGAGCAGGTGGATGCCTGGAGGAGGCTGTGATCCAGTGGGAGACACGGTGGAGAGAGAGGGCCCTTGCTCCCAGGCTGGAGCAGCCTGTCCTTGGAGGACTGCACCCTGTGGAAGAGTGACCCACACCACAGCAGTTTTGGGAGGACTGTGTGCCCATGGGAGGGACTCACATTGCAGCAGTTTTGGCAGGACTGCTGCTCGTGAGATTGGAGCCACACTGGAGAAGTTGATGGAGAACTGTCTCCTGGGAAGGGACCCCATGGTCTCACAGGGGAAGGACTTCTCTCCCTGAGCAGTGGAAGATCTCAGGTGACGAACTGACCAAAACCCCTGTTCCCTGTCCCCTGTGCTGTCAGTGGGAAGGAGGGAGGGGTTGGGGGAAGAAAAGGTATTTTTAAGGGCTTATTTTACTTCTCATTATCCTCATCTGATTTTGTTAGCAATAAATTCACTTTATACTTCTAAGTTGAGCCTGTTTTGCCCTTGGAGTGTTTTCTCCCAGTCCTTATCTCAACTCATGAAAGCTTCATTAATTTTTTTCTCTCCTCTGCCCAGCTGTGACAAGTGAGCACCTGCCGTGGGTGCCTGGCATTTGGCCAGTGTTAAACCACAACAGGGTCACATATATTTCAGTGAAAAATCATATATTATGTGAGCAGTCATCTAGATCAACTGCTCCTAGACCTAAATCCTTCGCCTTCAGGATGAAGGCAAATCAGCAGCAGAGCAAATAAAGTTTCTGCATGTTCTCAACAGGTTGAGGCTTGAAATGACAGCATAAAATAGAGAAGCCCTAAAGCTGCTGAATCCAGCAACTCAGCGTGTCTCCTGCCACCAGCGCCTGCAACATGGACCAAGACATGGATTAACTTCACAGTGGTATCTCTAGGTCTTACAATAGTAAGTATTTATGAAGAAACTTAATCAATATTGTCTTTTTAATGACTTTATTATAGCAAGAGGGTGTCCAAATCAGGAAACCAGGAGAGCAATATCAGCAACCCAAAGCCGTGCCAGCAGCCTCAACAGAAAAGCTGTGTTTAGGTCCCCCCAGACAGATGAGGGTGTGTTAGCAGAACAACATGAGTGAAATGAGCCCTGCTGACAATGACCTTACTGATGTCATGGAGATAGAGAATTTCAGTCTGTAGATCTTTCAACTTCAATGTTTTTAAGCAACAGTAAACAGTCACGCTTCCAAAATAACTACATTTTTAGACTAGAAGAAATAAACAGGGAATTCCTTAACTACTTTTTAATGGGTATTTCCATCTTCCCCCCTTTCTCTTCATAAAATTACCAGCACATTGGCACTTTTGCAATTAATAAACAGATGGATATCACAGCAAAAAAAATTAAGATTAAAAACTATACAAATACAGACAGAGAAAATGACATTAAGCACTTTCACCAGTTCTGCTATTATAAAAGAATATAAATGGGAAAGTCCCTGATATAACTGTTCTATTTTCTCTTTAGCATATTAGATTTGTATATGTAGTGATCCATTTCAGAGCTGAACCATCAAACCCTAGGAGGCTAATTTAACCAACAGAATGTTATAATCAACCATATCAAATGCTAAGATCTTTGGAGACTGTAGGAGTTTAGCAAAACAGGTGTTTACATAAGTCAAAAGGAAAAAGGATAGAATACAATGAAAGAGATCAAGGCAGAAAATACTGGTTAACACATGAGTGATGTGCTTCTCTCTTATAGCTGGATTATTCCAGAAGCAAATTGGAATAATAATTAAAAATAAATAAGCCATTATTTTTCATTAGATGAAGCACTGGTGTTACACAAAGGAATATGGAATATGTCTTTGTAACAAAACAAACACAGCCTGAATCCTGTGCTGCTTAATACCTGAAACAGTTTGCAATGTGCTGCAAAGAGAGGGCACTGTTTGCAATAGAGTGCATGTCTGACATACTGAAATCACAAAATAGATAGAAATATATAGAAATACATTAGAACTGTCTTGTTGTGCTCTTCTTTTAACAGCAGTTAACCCTATTATTTAGCCCTGTCTCTATATCTCCACAACAGATTTTAGAAAATAAATGGAAACTTTGGAAGAGATACAAACCACCCTGCCAAGAACAAAAGCCCCAAACTGACATCCCCCCAACCCCACAACCTGTGTGAATAGTGTAGGCAATCATATTGCTGTTGTTTAAATCACCCCTTGACATCAGACACATAGTTAACTGAAATAGTCTCATACCTTGGCAGGTTTCCTTCTTTAGGAAATGCACATGGTTTAAATAGAATCCTAGACATCTGTCAGGTACCTGAAAACTGGTTTAAACCAGAATGTTTCTGTAAACAGCAGCTCTAAGCCCCATCAACATCTGTGGACATGTGCTGATAAAACAGATGAGGTCTTTTGTCCCTACCTATATCCCCTCCAAAATGGCACCCTCTCTTTTTCTGCTGTGTCACAAGGACATACTTTGTAACTCACTTAAACTGAAGCTTCTGAGTAGTACTCTGATGATCTTAATCAGTTATTGTTATCTTTTTGCTCTTAGGAGGCAGGTACTTTCTAATAGCTTCTGTTTCTTCACATGTTGATGATAACCAGCAATTTCCCTAAGTAGCACTAACTCCAGCTCAGGTGAGATCATTATTTTGAGGATATATTAAAACTTACTACATCACTTGGTTAACTGATTATATGGCCTGCCATAAAAAACAAACAAACAAAGAAATAAACAAACAATCCCTCTCCCCCCCCCCCCCCCCCAAAAAAAAAATACCCTCAAAGTAGAGAAAACCCCACAACTCCTGACTTTCATGCATTAAATTTCAAAGTATCATGTAATCTTGATTTGGCAGCCCAAGAAAAATTACAGAGCTCATTACACATACCAGTGTGCATCTATTTGTCTATGTTATATACACATACTGTTTTAAGTATTTCCTCCTTTCTGTAAGCCTATTCTTCCAACAGATTTAAATTGCACCATTTCCTCAACACAGCTCCAAAGAAGAATAAGTTTACCTATACTGAAAACAATCTCATACTAGGCTGCATGCAAATGTGACTTAAGAAAACTTTTAGAGAAAAATTATGGGGAAGTTCTCATTTGTGGGGAAAAGAGGAAGCATTAAAAACTGCAAGGCTGATCTGTGAGGTGTTTGAAGAGACTCACAGGGTTCCAGTGTTTTCTCAGAAGTTACCGGCAGAGATACACTAATGAACAGAAAACAGCTGACCTATTGAAAGATGCATGGCAGTTACTTTTCTCACATAGCTTTTATTATAGAACTCAACTCTCATAAGCAGTCAGTAGTCTCCCTTGTAAATACTTCAGTTCACAGACAATAGATATCTTATATTTGGAAGCAGAGCAATCATCCTAGAAGATTATTATGGTAAGGTAATGGAATTTAAAAAAAAAAAAAAAGACAAGCTTACTAAAGACAAGACATTTTAAGAACTTCAGAAAGGCTAAGGGAGGAGAACTAAAGGATTTAGCAAAAAAATCCAAACTACACACCACCACTCTGTCCCTCAAAAAAAAACCCCAAACAAAACCAACACACACACACAAATGCAAAAAATCCCACAACCCCCCAAAAACCCAACAAAAAACAAATGCACACACACACAAAAGGGCTATTAAGCTCTTAATTTTGTAAAAAGATCTATTATATTTTGCAGCAACATGAAGGCATGTTTGCCAAAAAATTTACTCTGGAAAGAAACCATTGGGATACGTTACAGTGCAGAGTGAAATGTTTTCAATTCATTCTCTAATAACATCCTGTGATGCAACATTCATTTTTAGCCATATGGAGTGAGGTCATAGATATTTTGTATTGTATACTGCTGTATGCATAGGCAGTGTAGTGGGCCATTCATAGGTCTCTTATAAATTAAAAAGGATTTAAAGGTAATTTATGGAGCTTTCATAAAACAAGCATCCCTTTTCAGTTGGAAAAAAATCAATTTTGGATTTTGTAATCTAGTATTTCTCATTAGTTTATGATCCCACTGCAACAGAAGTGCAAGAGTTACTGAGGAAAAAATGAAGAAATATCCATCCTCTCACTTACTGTGTGTTACGTGTTCTGTGGTGTCCAAAGGCGCCAGGCAAGACTGAAACCTAATTGTGCTTGGATCTGTAAAAACATGAAATGAGATCACATTACTGTCAGTAACCTGAATAGAAGATTACACCTGGGTCCATTTTGGGGAAGTTGGCAGAACTGAATCTTGAGGAGATTAAATGAGATGAATGTCAAGAGACTGGTGCAATAAGACAGCAAATCACTTCCAGGTATAAGGCACATGTGGCAAAGGAATAAAGGATGAAAAAGGTTCAAGGTGAAAACTGATCAAGCTGTTCTGGGCCTTCACACAGAGGGATAAGGAATTGAACCTGGCAGTAAATCTACCATCAGGTAGGACTTACCCAAAGGAAGCCAGTGAAATAATTTGGAGGCAGAAGTATCAACTCAGATAAAGAATATTATTTTAGGAGTTGAGTGACGTGTAATTCAAGAGGATTAGAAAGAAATAATAGACAGTGCAAAATACAACCTACCCTACTTAGACAACAGTTTTGCTTTTAAGAAGCAAGCTCCCTTCTCAATATGGCTTGTTATGCATTCCTGCTGTCCAGATATGCAAGCAAGGTCTATGTCTTCTACTCTGTTACAGCTCAGTACCTAGTAATTCACCACAGAATTTAGAGAGCAGTTGGTTAAAAACCTTGGTCTGGTTCTTTAGAATAAGGAATGTCATAGGCAGCAGCATCCTTAAGCATCGTGATGGGATTGTATCTTTAATTAACAAAGTTTAGTACCTTACCACATTAGTCCCGGTCAAAATTAGTGAAGAGAATTTAACAGAAGGGAAGAATCTAAGATTCTTGAACAATGAAAGGACAATTAGAGCAATCAAAATCCACTGACCTTTATGTTGTAAGCATACAGTTATTACACTTATGATCATAGATCTCATCGTTCAAAGCATATGGACAAAAGCTCCACCAAAATTCCATTTAACTGAAATTTATTGATTATTCTTCTAAGCCCTTTAATACTTTCTGTGAAATTTGTACACCATTAGTTTTCACTGAAGTGGTTTAGATGAACACAATAATCAGAGAAGTTTTTTTTTAAGAAAAATCTACCTTTTTATTTCAATGTTACACTCTTCCAGAAGAACCATAGCCAACAATATCTTCCATATATCTGGACATGGAGCCAAGAACAGACAACATGGAAAGAAGGAGCTAATATGAAATTTGATACTTGTAAGGAAGTATCATCATTGACTATGTTGACCTTAAGCTTCATTAAGAAACCTTATTCAGCTCCTATCTGCCTTCCTGTAATACTATGTATCTCCCATTTTTACCCTAAGGCACTGGCCTCTCAAGGCTGTAAAACTACTTAATTTATTAGACAGGAGGTCAACTTTTGAAACATCTTCTTTCCTCTGAATCATGGTTACATTGTACATCTCTCACACAGGATTGGTACAGAAGGATCCCAGTTTCTCACTTCCATCTTCCAGCCCTACAGGGTGTCTGAAGAGGAGAGCAGCAGCTGCTTTATGTTTGCACAGGCTGGCCTTGCCAGGCTGTCACAGTATGGATGGCTTTGCTCCAAAGCCAAAATCTGCAACGGAAACTGCTGCAGTACCTGGCATGGAAACCTCAGGGGTGACCTCCTGTTTAAACCTAAATATATATTAGTACAGACTTGCCCTGTGTTCCAGATGATAAATTAATTTGTTTCACTCCGTTTTCTGTGTTTATTGATTTTGTAAAGGTGTAATAGGAGAGCAGAGTTTGCAGACCTTGTTTCCAAGCTGTGTTACAAACAGGCAAGAAGGGCTGTGTGGCAAATGAGCCTTCCAGCATTGAGGCCCATGTGACTGCCAACCATTGAACCTGTGAGGACACAGCTGGCCTTTGCCAGTTCCAAAGCCCAGGAAACCAGCAGTAAGGTATTTAACAGAGAGCAGCACAGTTCCTTTTGCTTTTTACCGTAACTATAGACAGGTGGAAAGTTTAACAGGAAAGGAAAGCACAGGAGGCAGTAAGAGCACAGCTTTTTCATACCTCAAGAGGGACAGAGAGCAACAACCAGCACAACTCTAACAGTTAATGATATGTACTGCTCAGATTGTGGAAGATTAAAAACTTGTACCTTGTACAATTGATAAGTGAACTAGATAACATCATAAACTAAATTTTTTGTTTGTGGGTAGTAACTTCATGCTTCATACACGTGTCCTTGTTTTACATCAAATGTTTGAAGCATGATAGACTTTTGAAAGGGCACAAAACCAAGGACCTTAAATTTTTAATTCCCTGGAGTTTTTCAAATAGTCTAGCTTTAAAATACCACTATGCAAAGCTACAAAAGCCTAAAATTAATTGAAGACACTAGCATTCAGCTAATAGAATTTGGCTTAGTCATGCTTAGTAGGGACATAAATCTGGAAGTCAAAGACAACAATTAATTTAATCGAAAACATAATGTTACATTAAGCAATTTACCCAATGCTTAATTTTTAATTTAACCAGAATAAATTTTGAAAAATGCCCTAGCTTACTTTGGATTTGCTTTATAAGCATAAAGCCCTACAACCAACACTCTGGCACTCTCAGCATCTCAGCTCCAGATGGAAAAAAAAGTTCTCTTCTGCACTAAGTACTTTATGTATGTTGAAAAGAAAAGAATAAATTCTCCAAGTGTGGATCACTCTTAAATTGGATGTTAATAAGAAACTGGTAGTGTAAAACACCATTGATGTATTGCCTAGCATAGAATTACTCAGGAAAGTGAGTCTGTGGGATGAGGTACACAATCCATTAAAAAGAGTTGTAGCAGTAATTCCAGTGGTTTCAGCTGATCTGAGTCTACTTAATTTCTCTGATACCTTTGAGTAAAAATGGAAAGAATAGAAGCCTGGATTTTTCTATTAGTCTTCAACAAGGGGAAAGAAGTAGAAAACCCAAGAGACTGGTCACAATTAAAGAAGTTTAAAGTAAAGTATTATGAGGAAGACTAAACTAGCAGAGTTACTGGAACATTTCTCACTCAACTTCTTAACCCAGCAACAGCGAAGCAATAGATGGACACCAAACATTTGTCAAATAAACTCATGGTTCTATGTAAAACATGTATTCCTTAAAATATCTCTGTGCCTGAGATAAAATACCAAAACTGGATCATAGACCGATCAACAGTTAGTTACAAATGAAACAAACACCTTTTTGAGTCAGCTGGTTACCATAATAAAAAATCGGCACTTAATTGCTGCTAATTCAGTGAAGAAAAAAATTATTTTAATACTAAATCCCAAGGTTTATTATTAAAGAGAAGAGCAATCCTGCCTCCCAAACCCCTATCACATAGATGCTGGAGATCAAAACTGGAGCATCAATTGTTACCAAGTGGTACTATGTCCTAAAACAAACTCTATAGCCTTGAAGATGTAGTTTACCTGGAATACCACTGCAGCTCTGTGTGGATTAGTCAAACATCAGCAAAGTGCTCTCTGCTGTCCCTGTATTAATTAAAGATGGCCAATAATTTCAAAAGAGAAAGTAGCACTTAAGCATGCATATAATCATTAATGATATAAAGCTGTTCTTAATTATCTAAAGGTTCAAATTAGGTAGTCTAAATAATTCAGCCCTGCAAACACAGGAGAAAAAAGAACCCTACAATTTCTCTCACTGAGATGCTATGTGAGCTTTATTGAAATAGTCTGTCAGCTTGCAAACTGTTTCTTCCTGCGAATGTCACTATTTTTATGGCTATTGCCATCAAAGTCTGCTTGTACAGGTAATTTTCTTAATGAATTACTATTTTCTTTGAGTAGAGTTTAAAAAAAACAGCACAAGAGCTAGCAGCAGCAACAAAACAAAATAAAAAAAAACATCTGAAGCGTCCAAGAAAAGGAACAGAATCTAGAATACATAATGAAATATTTACCAAAAGGAGCCACAAAAGTATCATCAGCTGACATTTACTCAGGCTTAAGACTGTATAATATTATTGTTCAAGGAAAGAAGATGATTGGTGGATAAATCTTGCTTATGTGAACAGCCCTACTTGAATCAGTCAGTGCTCTTTTCAGGAAGATGAATGCTTTTGTTGTAAGTATATTAGCACTCATAAAGGACCAGTATGTGAAATTTTGCTGTATTGAATTATTCCAATGAAACACAACAAGTCTTTCCATGGTACTCTCAGAGATCATTTACCCTCCACATACTACCACTAACTTATTTACCTTTCCTCTCTATTCCCTACACCTTTCAGTTATTTTGTTCTACACTAATCAGTGTTTTGCCTAGTCATCATCACTCATCATTTGCCTACTCCATATTTTCTATGCACTGCTAACCTCAGTTTTGAGTCTTGCATGTTACTAAATGGTCAAAAAGAAGTCAGAGAGCCTTATAAATGCATGGAATTCCCAGGATCTCACCTTAAAAGGAAAAGAAATAATACATACTATTACAAAGTTATTCTGGCACCATCATCCAGGACATCCAATTTCAATTCCAGGAGCAGGCCAAATATTTCAGAAGCAGCACAGCAAAATGAAGAACACGAAGAAGTTGTTCAGAAATGGAAATTCAGACAGTTGGTGTCACGGTGATATTAGATGGTAAGGTGCCACAACCTTCCCAAAAGCGCCTCCAAGGAGGAAGCCGCTGGGTGCAGCCAGCACACTTGCACACACACGTACACACACACACCCTGGACAGCTGGCAGAAACAGTCTGACAATGAATGAGCAGGAAGAGTCTTCGCATGGGGTTCTACAGGAGAGATTTATTGCAGCCACACTCGTGCAAGGTTCCAGAGAAGTCATGACAGAGCAATGGGGGGTCCAGGGTAAGGGAACCAGTAGAGAAATTCTGAGGGGGTATCAGGTAACAAGGGATGCAGCGGCCAACAGAGCCAACCAGGGGAGCAGAACTGGGGTACATTAACATAACAGAACAGAGCATTCTGGGGGAGGCTTTTTCAGTCACCATAAGGTAGAAAGGGACCTAGGACTTATCCCACCGTAGGACTCCTTTCATTCCCTGTCCAGCAGGCCCACTGGCCTCCACAAGTTGGGAGGCAGAGGTCAACTCCAGAACACTACACAGACACAAATGACTCTAAAAGACCCCTCCTTTTATTGTGATCCTGACCAAGATACACAGTGCAAAAAGTGTTTAAAAGAAACCTTAGAGTGGGTAATTCTTATCCTTCTCCAGCTGATGTTAACAGAAACACCCTGCAAAGAAGATCTGCTGCATTCCCTGAGAAACCTCTGTGCTGGCCTGGCCCCAAAATCCATAGGCATGAGTGAAGCACAGGAAGCTCTGCACACTGCTTAGGAAGTTATGAGTTGGAGAGAGGGGAATTTCCTGGTTTATATGAAATGCATTCATCATTAAGGTGTTCATTACATTCCTGCAAGCAGGTTCAATTTCAGTTAAAGGTATTTAATATACTTTTCCTTCTCTGCCGTGTTCCCCTGCTAAATCTGACTCTCCAACCCATCAGGTGTTCAAAACCATCTTACAAGTGTGAGGAGGAATAAAGAAAGTCAAAATGGCTGGTTTCAGAGTATTGGCTGTACCGTTATCAGTAATTCCTGAGTCATCCATCTTACAAGCATGACTATCTGCAAATAATCTGCAATTTGTAAATGAGCTGCGTGAATGCACTTGCTTTTATTTATACCCATCTTGTCAGAGTTTATCTTTTACTGGACTCATCAGTTCAACATCATTCTAACTGCTTCGGTCATCAGGTACCAGCAGTCTCTTTTCTAGGACGCCTACCAATCTCCTAGAACCTTGGGGCATGAATAAAACTCACAGTGAAGATAAATTAAGGAAGTCATTGGCAGTAAATAATCCAGACTTCTGTTGTTAGCCACTCTCTTCTGTCCTTTCAAGGGAAACCTGAGCTGCTTTTGTAAGGAGAAGGTTTAGTGGTAGTCTCTGGATATCAATCACCCTCTGCTTATTTCAGCATTTCATTAAAGTTTTCCCAATTTTTCTGTAGTCCTGGAAGACAATGCTTGTAAATTTTTCATGTAGCAGGAATCCTAGTCAGTCTATCAAAGTAGCTGGTAGGTCCCTTTCTGCAACCCATTAGACTCTTCTCTTTTCTAATAATCAGTTCTGTCCTCAGGTCCCTAAACATTTCCGCTGTATATATATCACTGGCATAGCAACTTGCCTCACAACTTTTCACCAGACTGAAACTTTTGATAATTCTGACTTCTGTTTGAAAGACAGCCTGAAAGCAAAGGAAGAATTGGTGCTTTGAAGCTGAGAAGAAAAAGCATGAACAAGCCCCACTCACTTATGGTCAATCATCATTATGAACAAGTTCCTGTCAGTGTAAGCACAAATTCATCCAGCTCTTTTCCCAGTGCACAAACGGCATGAGATTTTGGATAATGCCAGTTCACTTATGCTTCCTGTGTGCTCCCAGAAGATATAAAATAACATGAGGCAGGTAACACAGACAACAAATGTCATGCTTAATGGAAGTTTGGGGTTTTTCCATGTTTTCATGTGGGGTTCTCTTGGCATCTTGACTTAGTGGAGTCACATGTCCTTGTTTTGTATAGCTTTACATTGGTACAGCAACACATTCTGTGAATACAATGGCCATTTGTTCCATCACTGCTTTCCTGCCATTTCCCTTAAAGAAATTCCTCTAAAACTCCTGGATGAAAAGTTTTACTAGAACCAATAGCAAGGAAAAACATAGATACATTGTAAGGATTAATTAGTTACTCAACACAGACCAGAATTTTAACATGGCAATTTACTTACTATAAAGTGCAACTGTTCTCCCTTTTTGGTCTTTTTACTATAAATGAAAACTAAATGACAAGCAAAAGACAGGGAGAAAATTACCTTAAATTTTCTTATAGATACTATTAAACCAGAATGGTCCTTCCAAAAAATCAAGAATAGTATTTCTAGTTGCTTACAAATACTCAGCAATTTGGAGGGTATTTTAGTTCATTACAGAACTGATGTTTATAATCATAGGAAATTAAAAATTGTAAACTTAGTTGTTCACAAAATCTAATACTCATACAAGTCTGTGATCAGAATTTAATCCTATAACACGAATCAAAACCCATGAACCAAAAAAGAGTTGCAAATATTCATAAAAGACCATTTTCATACCATTCAAGAATTATTAAAATATTGTGAACAGTAATTTCATATAATGAAACCACAGAATCATAGATTACTCATCTAGGTTGGAAAAGACCTTTAAGATCATTGAGTACAGCCAGAAACCTTACACTGATGTATCTCTTTCTGGCCAATTCATAACCAGAGAAAAAAAGAGGAAAATTCATTAGCGTTGTTATTAATTTTATATTTGGCATCATGTACTGTTCAGTATTCTTATTTTAAAATTAAGAATGATGGTGCTTCATTGTAAGGAATTAAACCAGCCATACACAATAGAAACTTGCACAGAGTTACAAGACAATGAGTTGCTCAGGACTCACTGGATTCACTTCAACTGCTATAAATTCAATAGACTTGAAAGCAGTATCAAACAGACCTTCTTTTCCTCTTTGTATTCCTGTAGAATAGTGCTTGGTATGGCAAATGCATTCATCACTGGTACAGTAAGGACCAGCAAAAGCTATAAAAATCAAGTTAATAACTTTTTGCCTATGACAGGTCCATCAGATTTGGAATCCATTTCATTCACTTTTTAGTGATGATCAAACTTTTTATTCTATTGAATTTCTCATGTAATCTCTCAAGAATTTTCTGGACATTGATAACCTATTATCACAAAGGTGTGGTAATTAAAGGCCTTGTTTTGACAAAATTGTTACAATTCTGGCACCATGCAACAAAAGTGAAAAAAGCAATTTACTTGCAAACTAGAAGTTAAATACCTTCACATAAAGACTGGAAAACATCACTGCTATATTGTGAGGTGTAATTTTACATATTTCTATAATGGCTACACACAATACGATTAATTTATTTTCAGATAGCAGGAGAAGGAAAAAATGAAAAAAAACTCCATGAATGGTCATTTTCTGTCTGGACTAAAACGTTGCCATTCAGAGTAAATAGATGCCATTACACATTTAGTGATTTATTCATCAGCATTACCCAGTGAGGGCAGACTGCATTAATACAGACAAACAAGCAAGACTGCCAGCATTATGTTTTGCTGGAGAAATATATAAGAAATAAGTCTTTAAGTTTTATTTACTTAATCTAGTTTGGGGGAAGAATATGAGCATATTACTATACAGCAAGTTTTGAGAACTCTAATATGAAGTGAGTATATGAACTCCCTGCAGAGGGTCTTGCAAGTTATTAAAGCAACACAGAATAAATGCTTTTTCCATATGAGAAATTCTTGTAACTGCTAGACAGTGAACTCAGAAACAAATTCTAATTTCTGAGGTTATACTGTTCTATCAGTCTGGTAGTAATTTTCTGCATTTTATTTTCACTTTAAGGATTTACCTTAGCTCAGCTATAAGAACTGAAGAGTATAATAAGATCTTATGTATTTCAAGCTACCACCCAAACTTGTAGACTGGATAACAAAGGATTATCTGAAACTTGCTCACCACCTTTGAATTATTTCCATTACACATACAATCCAGCAGATATAATAAAATATAATAAGGAACAAGGCTGAAGAATCACATTAAGATGCAATCTCATGAAAGATTAAGAGGCCATGAATGAAGATGCAGTGTTTATTAAGGACTTGGGATTATAAACACAATTATTCACAAATAAAACCCATCCATCAAAAGTGAGTTGAGATTGAAACTGCATTTCAGTGGAGCCCAGCTCTTCAGTGTAATGCTAATAAATACATCAATATATTCAATTTAGATTACGGTGGGAAGAGAAAGCCACATTCTATGGCAGGAGTGGGCTCAGCACCTTGTAAACCACCACCTGTAATTTTTTGGTACAAGTTTATTACAGAATAGACTTTACTTAGTAGGTTCAGTCTCAGATTGTATTTTGCCTTGTTTGAAGATGATGAAAAACCTAGTCGCAAAATGGAACTCAGTGATGCCACAGCTACCTGATGCAAGTACTGTCCAAGGATTTAGCCTGGCTATGCAATGTAGGGCCTGCATAGGCAGCATTGGCTCTGCACCCCTGGGATGGATATTTTTACCAAGAAAGCAACTCTATTTCTCACACAGCGTTCCTGAAGAAAACAGGTGCACAGCTGGCAAGGGAGACCCTTTAAATCAATGCTCCTAAAGTAAGAAAAATATAGCAGTCTGCAAAGAATATCAGTAAGAAGTAAAAAGAAACTCTGTTAAATGCAGATATTTAGAAATAGCCTAATGACTGCTTCTAAGAGACAGAGATACTTTAATCACTAATATATGCCAGGGAAGCTTCATATGAAATTATATATATATATATCTATATCTCTCTCTCTATATATATATCTATATCTATCTATATATATACATACCTCCAAGCCTGGTTCACACTAAAGCACTGTTTAAAAGGTTTGCTCTCTTTTCAATTATTTAAGTGTGGTCTGGTGTACTAGGTTATTTAAAAACTGTAGTCTCATTACTTCAATAGCCCAAGAAGTAACTGACATCATTCCCTGATCATATGTAGCATCCTGAGCTCGTGGAAGTCAGATATTCTCTGTGCATTGCAGTTAATCTCAGAGGATGAGGCTAAAAAAAACTTCTGTCCCTAGTGCCACTTAACGTTCCAGGGAATTACAGTGGGGGAGAGGCACCAGAGTTAAATGATCCTGCAAAGTCCTCCGTGTCAAGGGTTCTGGCTGCTTAAATGGGAAATCTGCAGATGGGGAACTTTTTTGAAAGGTCATAAGGGTGACTCAGACATTTTGGTGTACCATCTAGACACCATTTCTCAGCAACTCTGTTAAGTTCTTCCACATCAACAACATTGTGTCTGTGAGGACAATAAAATTAACAAACCCCAAGAGCTTAAAAAATGAGTTCTAGAGGGAGATATCTGCATGCTGCAGACCCAGATACTCCAGACTGCTTTCTTTTTACTCCAACTTTATTCACTCCAACTCCCAGGGGAAAATTCATGAGAAGAAACTCATCTGTCACATTGCACTTGACAGTCCTTGACTTAACCACTTTTACTGGCTTCTGTTGGAAAGCTGATACTGCTTCTTGGAGCAAAGATGAGGATTGCCAACAAAAGAACCAGAGAGCCATACAAGCTGCTATGCACCTGACAGTTCGTTGGGAATTTGTGAAAGGATAAAACAGGAATGAAGAAATTCTAAACTTCAAGAATTCTGCAGCTAGTAAAATACAGAGTTTGTTATATTATAACTTGGATTAGGAGAAACTGCATTCTTAGGCCAGTACAGCACCTGACAATACAAAAAATTTACAACTTCCCCTAGATAAATTATTGGTTTTGACCTCTGGAAAAAAGTACAAGATTTTCAAAGCCTCTGGTACAATTTCTCAAAAAAACCCACCCCTGACTTTTCTTAAATTTGTTCGCTTTCCTCCTTTGTTTCTGCTTATAAATGATCCACGAACACAACTTTGATTTATTACATCTTCAGCCATCTCAACAGGAGCATGTACTGCTGAACAGGAAGGGACCACAGTACAAATATTTAGTTATGTAAAGCACTGTATTTCACTTTCCCATCACACCTTCTGTATGGGCTTGTTTTATTTTAATAAAATTATTTAACTGTGTTTGCTACTGGGAAGTTATGCTATATTGCTACAATTTCTTGTAGAAATCCTTTCTGCATTTTAATTCCAGTAAACAGAATTACTGATGGTAATGTTGATCAAGGAAGTGGCAGGTAGGGAATTGTTGAACCAACTAACCTTACTTTAGTCTAGGTTACTCTAGGTTAGTTAGTGAGGTCTGACACTACATTATGTCTCTCTAAGTTTACATTAGGGATAACATAACAGTAATAAATTGCTGGGACTCTGTAAATAGCATTTGTCAACAGGGTTTGGGGTCCTTGGTAAATCTGAAGGATTTGAGATATGCAATTTCATGTTAGTCATTTTTGCTAGTGTGGTATTTGCAAATTTCTGTGAAAGCTTGGGGAAAAGTCCCATCATAAGCAAGCTGTATTTTATTTACTTATTTTCAGTAGTATTGTGCTTGAAAAAAGCATAATTCTTCTGACATGCACAAAAGTAGTATTAGAAATAAATAAAGTCAAAGTAGACCTTCTACCCTACACAATCTGATTAAGGCCTCAGCGGAGGTCCTGGGTAAAGACTGGGACATCTCACCTTAAAAAATTTGGGACTCTACTTAACAAAATCCATGGAAGAGCACTAAAAAATAATCAAAATTCTAGAAGAGATGAAATATACACAGTGAAAAACAGGAAAACCTCTCAGTCAAGTCTAGACTACAGACAGTTGAGGAGACAGCTTCAACTATTAAAAGGTTGCCACAAAGAGGAAGGGAATAAACTATTATATATATTCATCTGAACAGGGCCAAAAATCAGTGGACAAGAATTAATGAGGACACTTGGATGCCATGTTAAAATAAATTTTTCCTAGCCATAAACATAGATAAAAATTTAAATATTTCACAGAGAAGGACTACCAGGAGCTTTGAAAAACCATACTAGAGAATGACAGTGCCATAAGCAGCTGAGTAAAGACTACATAGCTTCCTGCAGTCCTTTCTCACTTTTTGCTTATGATTCAGTAATGTGAACTTCTAAAATGAGATTCATCAGCGAAGGTGGACTTGGGACATTGGCTACACAACTCTTTCTTCTGTTGAAGGAAGCAAAGAGGACTAACACAAATAAGAAAAGATTGGGACAAGAGTGGATGGGTGCACAGCAGCTGTTTGGGTTTTTTTCCAGTACAAAGATCCTGTTCCGAATATGCCTTGCAACAAGAAACTACTTACTTAGTTACTTCGTCCAATTATCTGATATATTTATTACCCAAAAATGCTCCCCAGTACAGAGAGAGTGTACTCATGAGCAGAAATAACTGATTCTGGGCACTATATATACACCCAAAGTGGCAGTGACAAGTGACAGAACCTTCCTCTCTGGAAGAAGGAGGCCAAAAATTGGAATAATTTTCTTCTTCCACCACACTGAAGCCAGGACAGGAGAAGAAACTAGCTCTAACCTTATTACTTTGGGGATTTCATGGCAGCAGACTCCAAAAATGACAATCGATTTTCTAGACAGAGGATTCATAAAACTTTTGAAGCCCAGATAGATCTAATCTACTGCATTTCTTAGAAAAATCAGTTAGCACACTTAAAGCTGTTTGATTATTCAGACACAATCTATCTTTGGCAAATCCTTGGTTCATCTTCTACCCTTTTTTCTTTATCTCTGTTTCTTTAATTACAACTTGTCTGGTGCATATCCTTCACCCATAGCAATTATAACAAGCCCATAACTGCCTTCATTATCTCTTCCTTCAAGATCTCTTTTAAATCCTTGCATTATGCTGAGGTCAGACTAATGACACTACAGTTGTCCAGATCACTATTTTATGGTGTCACACAAGGTTGGACATGATATGGATTAGAATTAAAAATAAACATGAGGAAATACAGTGGGTACAGCTGAAAGGGGAATATCTGGCTGCAGCTGAAGACCTTTATAAAACTGTAAATTTTCATTTCCGATCCTTGAAACAAAAAGTACAAATCTCCTGAAATAATATGCAGGCAATAAGCAGTTAATAGGTATTTCCAATCTTCAAGAGAATAAATAGCTCATGCTGCAAAATCCTGGAATAGAAATTAAGTTCAAACATGCAATGTGCAAGATCAACCTCTGAGCAAACACTGCAAGATTTTTATAAGCTCAGAACTCATCAATCATATAACTAAGGAGGAGAATGACTGTTAAATAACAAAAAATTACCAAGAAATGCAAAAATGGCTATAAAGACTGAACATAATGTAATGCTTATTTAGAAAAGCATGTCCTACCTATTACTTTTATATCACTGGTATTCCTACAGAAAAGAAAAGATACTTTACAATAGAATTGGAAACATTAATACAGCTCAAGCAATGATGAGATTAAGATACACTTAAGAGCGTGGTGGTGCAAGTGACTCCAGCCACTCTGTCTCCTGAGGAGAACTCAACCAACTGTGGTGGTTAGCAACCCAAGTTTAGCATGTAACTTACAGTCATGGTGAGAACCCATGATTCCCTTGTTTTGCCTTTTGCATGTTTTCTCCCAATTGGTTCATTTTTTCCCCTCCCTCTTTTATGCATGAGGTTATGTATATTCATTTCCCTTCTTTAATATGTATCAGTTCTAGAAAGTTCTTCGTTCCTCAATGCCCCATTGGATCCTTCCCTAAGTCCCTCCTATGTGTTGTTCCCATTTGTTCCCTTGCTGTCAACCCCGCCTACTTGCCCCTATCCCATTGGCTGTGATCCCTCTCCCTGCCTATATGTACCCAGTATAAAACCTCTGGACCCTCCTACCAGTTTGGCTCTTTCTCCCTGTTTTTTTGCTGGAATAAATCTTTGTGGAACAGATGCAGAGAGTCCCCTCTCTTTACTTCTTTGCCTCTGCTACTACGTGCTTAGAGGGAAGCTCCCTTGGATGAGGAGC
Organism: Aphelocoma coerulescens; assembly: GCF_041296385.1. Classification (NCBI taxonomy): domain Eukaryota; kingdom Metazoa; phylum Chordata; class Aves; order Passeriformes; family Corvidae; genus Aphelocoma; species Aphelocoma coerulescens. Next base: position 6,781,759 of record NC_091019.1, read on the forward strand.
TCAACTCTGTCAGTCTTCTTTACCTGTGAGCGTGTGACTGCTGTAGTGTGGATGGGACCATGGCTAGACCTCCGGACCCCTTTTAGGCTAGCACGCAGCTCCCCAATATTAGAGTACTGTTTTACAAATAGATAAACTGAACTGAAACAAGTACAAGGGCCTTCTTAGATTTTGATGGTAATTGAAAGCCTACTTTGGAGCAGAAGCTAAAAAAGACTGATCTGATTAGTCAGTGAAAATTGAGGCTGAGAAGTAATATCTTTATTTGCTTAAATATATTTCTGTGAATACAAATGTAAATAGGTACAGAACTAAAAATAAATATAAAATTCAACAAGAGACCAGATTAAGTTTCATCATTTTTGGTGTCAATATATGACATAGCCTTTGAGCAGAAAGGGGTGTGGGAGACCCTGTCAGGATGGTAGGAATAAACTGAAGGGCAGATTTAACATCACAATCTTCCATCCCTCAAGGGAAATAGGTAGCCTTGGTGGAATGACCAGATCACCTACTTTGAGGGCAGAAACTTCCCACAGCAAGGAAGTCAGTGGGAAATCCAAAAGAGGGAGAAAAATAAAGTTAATCCAATACTTTATACTTACATAAAAGCTTTTTAGATTCACATTAAACATGCTGGCACCTCCTTGTAAGTTAAGCATGTTCCTGTAGTGAAAAAGTAATGAAATTTAAGGGACTTAGATATTAGTTTCAGTGACATACCTGTCAGGATGTTGTGATTTCACAGAACCGCAGAATATTTTGGGTTGGAAGGGACCTTTAAAGATCATCTAGAGAGACCCCCCTGCAGTGAACAGAGACATCTTCTGCTAGATGCTGCTCAGAGCCCTGTCCAACTTGGCCTTGAATGTTTCTGGGGTTTGGGTATTACCACCTCTCTGGGCAACCTGTGCCAGTGCTTCACAAATCTCATAGGAACAAATTTCTTCCTTCTATCTAACCTAACTCTCTCCGTTTAAAACCGTTACCCCATGTCTTATTTTAACAAGCCCTGCTCAATAGTTCAGGCCCATTTTTCATGTAAGATCCCTTCAGGTACCAGAAGGAGCTCTAAGATCTCCCAGACCCTTCTCCAGGCTGAAAAAGCTCAACTCTCTCAGCCTTTCTTCATTACACAGGTGCTCCAGCCCTCAGAGAACCTGGTCTGCTCTGGACTTGCTCCAACAGGTCCATATCCTTCTTATGTTGGGGGCTAAAAAGGCAGACACAGCACTGCAGCTGGGGTCTTACCAGAGTGCAAGAGAGAGGGAGAATCACCTCCCTGGATCTGCTGGTCACATTTCTTTTGATAAAGCTCAAAATACAGCTCTTGGCATTCTGTGCTGCAAGCATGTTGCCATGTCATGTCCAGCTTGTCATTCACCAGTACCCCAAGTCCTTCTCAGCAGGGCCTTTCTGAATTCCTCCACCATCCAGCCTGTATTATTACCCTGAGGGCAGGTCCTCAGGGAGTCCTACTTATTAATTCCTTGAACGGCTGGAAGTTTGCTTTCTTAAAATTCAGGGTCCTGACTCTACTCTTACTCCAAATCACTCAGGACTGCAAAGTCCACCAGTTCGTGATCACCACAGCCCAGGCTGCCTCCAGTCTTGACATCACCAATCAGCTCATGTTGGACCATTAGGTCCCCTATCACATCCCCTCTAGCAGGGCTGTCTATTAAGAAGTTAAGATTTAGAGACACAAGACTTGCCTACAGCACTACAATGAAATAAATTTTAATTTGCACTTAAGTAGAGATTGACTGATAAGACTAGTTCACTGCATTTTCTCTTTTTACTCCCTAAAACTTGATATACCAGGGAGGAAATGATATACCAGTGGGAAATGAAACTGCACAATAATTTACTACAATTCCAGTAAGAATGTTGAATTGTCAGGAAGCGGACTTCTTGCATGACACCTTAAAATACCCTTAAAATATTTGATAAGATTGAGCTTCTAACAACTGATTCAGATACTGAAGTTTCCAACTCAAATATAGTTATAAAAGGAAATTATGGGAAAAAAATTAACCTTTAAGAAGTAAAAATACTATTGGCCATGATTTGCGTCTGAATGTGAATCTGGGACAAAACATTCAAATGTGAATGTGGTTGAGCACATGTTTAAATTATATTCACAATAGAGATTATTCTTCATTTGTTTCAGGGCTGTTTTCAATAAGAATACAATACTAACCTATTAGATAAAAATCAGCGTGAACACATTGGTATTAATGGAGAAACGTCAGCTTTTGCACAACCTGAGCCAAAACTTCACCTTGTGAATTTTTCAAGGACATCTCCAAAGATAAGATCTTGGCCGTAACAGCGATCACACACATCATGCACATTGTTGTCAGGTTAATTTTCACCTTGTCTTATTGGGAAAACAAATGAAAAAGTATTTACATCTTTAGTTAATGTTTTCATGGAAAAGTTCAATTAGTTTTGTAAAATGAGATTTCATGTTATGGGTATTTTAAGATGTCATGCAAGAATTCCTTTTCCTGACAATTCAACATTCTTACTGGAACTGTAGTAAATTCACAAGTAATTGAGCCTTAGGATAATATTAACATTATAACATCCATTCTTTGCTCTTCTAATAAACATACAGATGTCTTTGTTGGCTGAGTGACTACATTTGGCTTTCAAGATTTCCTTATCTAGAAATTGTACATCCATTGACTCTTCAGTGCATAATTCAGAGAACACCTCACACATACGGAAATAAAGTTGTCTTGCTGATTACAGAATCATACACTTTTAATAGGAAAAGTCTTTTCAATTTAGCTTCTGTGTACAAATAAAAGTCATCATTCCGGGTATATTAAGCACAGATTTAGAAAAAAAAAGCTTTATGTGTATAAACAGAATTACATTTTCTAATTACAGAAATGTACATAATTTAAGAGGTAATTGACCAACAAATGTTGTGTGGGAGTCTGTTTAACCCAATTACATAAGTCATTTATAAAATGGGAATATAGCTAAGGTAATCATTTGCGGAGGCAGTATAAATAGTAATTAAGAACCGTTTAGATGTTTGCCTGTTTTCCTATAATCTTTCCATATAGATGTCATAAGCACACAGGAGGAGAGGACCCTAAAAACTGCAACAAAATCTAAGCATGAAGTTACATTTAAGATTTCAGTCAGACACTTCTGCAGGAAGCTCAGAGATTTGCCCAGAAAGATTCAACTGCATAACCAGGTCCTTAGGGAACATGTTTCCAAGCAAATCTAGGAGCAACACAACAGCTATTCACCTTCAACACTAAGCCAACTGTGTACATAGTGCCAATGCTGTCACCTTCCCAATGAGAAAGAAACACAAAGTCCTAACAAATCCAGACATTATGAATGTCACTGCTCTTTGCCCAGTAACATGACAGCCATCATAAGCTCTGTCTCAGCACTGCCAGGGAGTTTATTCATCAAAACCAAAACAACCTTAATTGGCAAACTTCCCTCTTGTGGTCTGAGGGACCACAGGATGTTTAAAAGCTACTGGCTCCAATTCCACCTCGATGATAAGCAAAAAGAGTATGATGAGTACCCTTCATATTTAACCAATGCCTTTTTGAAATAATATAAAATCCATACAGTTATTAGGACAGTCCAAAAATCTTTTAAACCTGGAAGATTGCAGGATTTGAATGTTTGCATCAGGCTTCTATAAGTGCTGTTTCAATCTCACGTGGGCTCTCTCAAGGAATATCAATTTGCAGCAAATGGAAAATCTCCAGAACAAATAAAAACATCAATGTATCAAAAAAAGCCAAATTCAAGTCCAATTTGAATGTGACTTTGAGACCTGACATCACAGGTAAATGTCTTTACCACTGGATACTCTTTCCATCTTGTTTCTCACAGAAAGCTTTGAAAAGCCTTGGGTTTATCCCACTGTGGTACATAATCACTTCTGAAATCTCAGGAAGAAAATGCCTGGTGTGGAAGAGAGTTCCTGTACACAACTGTGTTAGATTCTGGATTGAAAGCCACATTTGTATGTCCTGCCACTCTGTCTTGGCATCTTCTTCCATGCTTGGTGGCTGTGCATGTCTGAGCCCTGAGCACTCCTCTGGCAACACATCAGGCCCTCCTCAGGTAGAAATCAAGGTGTAGTTACTTCTACATATAACAGGAAAGCACTTCTGCTCAAAGCTTGTGGTGCTGCTTCACCTTTGTGCCTTTCCAAGACTATTATGAATAATAAATTCTCAGGAAGTTTCCTACTGGGTCCACAGCTCTGCTATGTGCTGATTTGGCTCACATACCCTGTGGCAGCTATACTTACAAGGTGTCCTATAAAGCAAAAATGCTTGTTGTTAGCTATTGTTAGTTTTTAGTTCCCTCATTTATGCTTACATCTTTCAGCTGGAGGTATAAACCTGTACAGAAGGGTAAAGAATAACCTCCCCTAAGAATGGAGCACAACAAAAAAGAAGAATTTAAGGAATTGGCAGGGGTGGTGGGAATGGGGGGAAATATTCAAGCCTCATGAGAGAAACCACTGTGCAAGAACCTAAGCAAAACAATTTGATCCATATAGTACAGAGGGAAATTCTGCAGGTATGTAAGAAACAACGTGTTCAGGTAGTATGGGGTTAATCAGATGAAGAACTTGGCATGGCAGGATGTGCTAACTTGATTATAAATCCTTATTTATCTTCTTCTGAGACACATGAATCCTGCCTTTGTGTTACCATTGCCTGCCCATACATATCCCTCTGGAAAAAATGCATTTTGTGCAAGTCTGTACTTAAATCTGTACACCAAGTCAGCCACCAGATAAAAAGTCTTAAGTTATCATTCGGAAAACCACTGGTAACCTTTAAAATGTAATTGTTTTTGCAAACTGACAACTAATTATCCAAAAGCGAAATGCACATTAGGCATTCAAATAATGAAATGTCAGTCAATATAATAGAAGTGTCACTTTACTTTCAGAAATTATTTTAGTCTTAAAATTAATCTATATATGCATAGACAAATGTATTTTGCAATTATGCTTATTAACATAAAATCTTACAAAGCTGTACTATTTCTACCTACAGACTGCATGCTTACATCCTTCAACTACCACTGGTATTTTTAAAGGTGCAAATACCACTACTACTACAAGCTGCTTCAGGCCTGCATTTATTTTTAAGTGCCCTCTGCAGTATTTTGCTGCTTGCCAAGGGAATTTTCTGTCCATTGATGCTAGAACATACTTACTTTACTGTGTAATCAATCTGGAAGTCAGACAGAGTTTGTTTCCTTACACAGAAACAAACCATTAGGATAGGTCTGAAAACATGGTTCACCATGAAGCTGCAAGAATTGGTTATCTCAAGAATGTGTTCCATTTCCCTAAATAATCACAACTAGATTTTGTACAAGGCAAGATTAAGGCATGTTTACTTAAAACATAAGTTTTTAGCAGTGGGGAAGTGATAAGTGCACAGTCAAGACTGTTCAGCAGCATCTTCCCTAGACATCTTCACATCAGATTCTTTAAGATCCCAGCCAGCTCTGAGGCTAATTCACACCTGCACCCTCCTCACTGATGCTCAATGAGGCTGCCTTAGGGAAGGGAGCATGTCTCAGTTACACGTGCCTTGGACCAGCTGCTAAACACTGCCAACGAGAGCAGATGTTCAAGCTTTCTTCCTCCTTGTGCTTCAGGGCAGAAAGGATGCTTCTTACCCCTGTGTTTCACTTCACAGACTCGCTCCCTGAGGTACGGCATGGCTACGTTACCTGGAAACACACAAGACCCAGGTTTTTTCCACTTTAAATGATCAAAAAATATATTAAACATGGCAGTGCAAATAGTGCCACTGAGAATGCACTCCTCTGAGTACTGTGACATTTGCATCCCAGTACAACTGATTTTTAGAGAGCCCTAAGTACATCACGTATGGGTAGGAATAAACACCTCTGCTGTAGATTCACATACTGGTTGTATAGATTCATGTAGACAGATGCAGATTAAAGCAATTAAAATATTTTCCAAACCACATATTTTATACCTATGTGTGTATACATACTCATCTACACATAAATGTATTCTCTGTGAAGGTACAGGCACAGGTGAGTGTATACACAACAAACCAGAATTCAATGTGAGCAAAAGAAGCAAAATAAGTTCAAGATGAGCCAAAATAATACAGATGTGACACTAGTACTCATGCTGTAATACCATATTTTAAACAATTTGGAAGTACAAAATGAAACATGGAATATTTGAATGAAGTCAGAAATGCAGCCCTGTTCCAAACATATCTGTCATTTTACCTGTAAAATTCATTCTGTTTAAGCAGTATCCCTGCTTAGGGTAGTGGGCACAAAAATACACCTTCCATATATTTTTGGTAACAGTAGTTACTCTAACAGGTTGCCAATTTTTTTTTTATAGCTAGCCACTTCTTAGTCCAAAATGCTTTACTTCCTGTCTCTATCCATTTCTATTTAATGATTTATAGAACCATAGGATTATAGAATGGTTTGGATTGGAAGTGACCTGAAAGATCCTAGTTTCAAATGCTCTGCCATGGGCAGGGACACCTTCCACTAGACCAGGTTGCTCAAAGCCCCATCCAACCTGACTTAGGACACTTCTAGGGATGAGGCAGCCACAGCTTCTCTGGGTAACCTGTGCCAGTGCCTCACCACTGTCACAGTGAAGAATTTCTTCCTAATATCCAATATAAACTACTCTTCTTCAGTTTGAAGTCATTTCCCCTTGTCATATCAAATGCATAACATTTGATATGAATACCACAGAATATGCTGAGCCAGAAGGGACCCATCAGGATCAGAGTCCAACTCCTGGCCTTGTACAGGACACACCAAGAGTCACACCGTGTGCCTGAGAGCACTGTCCAAATGCTTCTTGATCTCTGAAGGGCCTGGTACTGTGACCACTTCCCGGGGAGCCTGTTCCAATGCCCAACCACCCTCTGGGTGAAAAACCTTTTCCTGATATCCAACCTAATCCTCCCCCATCTCAGCTTCAGGCCATTCCCTTGGGTCCTGTCACTAGTCACAGGAAGAGACTGAAAGAAGAGAGTAGTGAAGAGATCAGTGCCTGCCCCTCCTCTTCCCCTCATGATGAAGTTGTGACTGCAATGAGGTCTCCTCTCAGTCTCCTCCAGGCTGAACAGACCCAGTGCCCTCACTGCTCCTCACATGGCTTCCTCTCTAGACCCTTCACTATCCTTGTGGCCTCTTTTGGACACTCTCTAACATCCTGATGTCTTTTTTATGGTGCCCAAAACTGCATACAGGACTCGAGGTGAGGTCTCTCCAGCTCAGAGCCAAGCAGGACAATCCCCTACATTGCCCACCTGGAGATGCTGTGCCTGATGCCCCTCAAGACATGGTAATTCTTTGTAAAAACAATCATTAGGCTACAGGTTAACATGCTCCTGTGGCACAGCCTCCCTACAGAGGTTTGAGCTTACACACCCTGCAAACCTGTGTTAAACCCTTTCAAACACTCAAATATTTCACAGGGTTGTGTTGCAAAACATACTTCACTGCCATCAAGCATGAGAGGATATATCAGCTGATTCACTGGCCCTGATGAAGCACATCATGGGCACCTGTGGTCCTGCTGCCGCAGCTCTGTCTGTGCAACCCAAGGACTGGAGTACATCTGGCCCCAGCACGGCTCTGCACTCCACCCAGCCCTCTCATCAGGGCCCATCTGAGTCATTCTGCACTCATTTTTGTTTTGATGAGAATAAAAATAATACTTGCTACATTGTAAGGGAAAAAGCAGAGATTTTGCTGGGCAACATTTTAACTTAAATAACCAAAAAATTTAAAGAGTTCTAATTTGTCACCATAACTCCTACTGAGAAACAGGTATAGCATTTTGGGAAACAAAAGGCCTTGACTGGTCTAAATTATAAGCTTTTGGGAAATGGTGTGCAGAGTTTTTGTTAAACTTACTAGGTAGGCACACAGATTTGTAACTTTACACTAACTCAGACACTAATTTAGCCACGTATTTTACAGGAAAAGCAGGAACAGAAATAGGTTAACTCCTTTCACCCTTCTTATTAATTTTTCATTACAATAGCTCTTCAGTCAATTAAAAACCCAAGAATTATTAGTTGCTCCATCTCCATGTATATGCAAATTACTGAACTTATTTATTTAGTATATATAGCTCTAATTTAATGAGCTCACAATGAGACTCTTGCCTGATTCATAACATAGAAGAATAAAAACAAAATTGCCTTGTAGTTGTGAAAATTGATAATACAAGTTCATTCTTGATTCCCTGGAGATGCAGGCGCCATCTTTTAATCATCCTGATCAAGATATCTGAAAGACTTCACTGAGCATCTCTCCCTCCCCAAGTATCTGCATCTAATACCAAGGAAAACCAGATAGCACAGCAAGAGCCACAGTCACATCTTGTCAAAGGAGTAGGTGCTCATCTAAGAACCCGATCTATAATCACAGAAAGCATACAGTTTATGTATGGTGGCAGATGCAGGAAAGTGTTCTTTTGATGTTCTCACAAGGACAAAATTTGGAGTTTTCTTCAACTCTGATATTTCCTATTTTGTTCTGGTGCTTAAACGTACACCCTTCCTTCTTTGTATTGGGCAGATAAACCACAGTTATGCTTTTCTTTCATTAATGGAAGATTCATACTTACTTCCAGAAAACATTCACATAATAAAATGTAGTATTAATAAATACTAATGATGAAGGCTTGAAACCTATTTTGATGAGCATTTGTGCCTGCAACATGCATCAAGGCAAACATCTGTTGTAGACAACACAAGGGAGGGGGAAATATGACCATTCTGTTTGCAAAACAGAAATTTTAGTAGCTGATTTTTGAGCTATTCATCAAGCTCTTTTTTCAGCAATAGAATAGGAAAAAGAGCAAGAATGGTTGGGTAAACATCCCCTCTCTGCTTCCTCTGTAAAAAGACAGAGCTAGCTCATGCATTTTAAATATCCACAGAGCCAGTTGTTATGAAGACTCTAGCTTTGATGCTATGATTATCTGAGTCATTTGCAAGGAAAAGGAAGGACCAAGGAACACTCTCATATATTATTCCATGGTAAAATGGGAAGACGGAGCAGCCATGAAGCAGATATTCTCACTGAACTGCTTTACCCTCCCCCTCACCTTCCCACACATATTCCCAAGATTCAGGATATGTAAATAGTGCTATTTTGGAGATGAGTGAGCTGTGACTAGTTCATAGCAGGCTTTTTCAGTGAACCAATTTTAATTTTTAGTAATACTAAGCAGAGCAATCATAAACAGAATCATTTCGTGATGACAGCAATTAATTTCTTGCCATTTCCGCTATCACTGTAAGGAAATGGGAAATACATCTAAAAAACATTTTCTTCTGCAGATTCATCATCATTTGATCATATTTTATTGCTCTTATGTGAACACTGTATTGAGATACTTTTGCTTAGAGAACACCTTCTCATTTTTGCAATTTCACTTTTATAACTATAGAATTCCAGCTAATTTCTGCCTCATTACTTTGATATAATTCCTCGCTGATGAGAATCTTAGGAGAAGGGACACATTTTATGACTTCAGTTTCTCTTCATGAAAAGCTTGTAAAAATATGTATGAAAGCAATTGAGTCCAACAGAAAAAGGACAGGCAGTAGAGGCTCAGCCCAGATCTATTTATTTTTAAATATTTTTCTCCCTTATGGCACTGAAGGACCAAAGGAAACAAAAAAGAAACTTCATATATCAGGTAAAAAAGTTTAATAAAAGGAAGAACATAGTATGAGATTGATTTTGATTTTTTTTAGTAGAACTACCAGCTCCTCCTAGGGATAAAAGACCAAGGGTGAGAATATATGTTAAAATTAACCTGGTAAGAGACTCGGAACTTTTGCAACAGATAACCACAGTACTAGTTTGAGACTTGAAAAAATAATTAGGCCTCACTACTGCAAAATTAACCCAAAGCAGAAAAATTAACAGAAAACCCCCAAAACAAGCTAAACTCATTTTTGAACATCATAGTCTTTCCTCATTCACAATATGCAATTAATTATCTCCTGCTATTTATATCCCCAACATCATCCCATAACGAGCACTCTTGGCACTAGAAGTCACTTAGAAACAACTAACATTCAACTGTCCATTTCTCAGGACTGTGTGCTTTCTATGTTTTATGCACGAGGAGCAGCTGTCAGATCCACCTTTCAGCAGCTTAACAAGCACTTAGATGTTCTCGCCAGGTTCAGTAGCTGTTCACAGTAAGGCTGCTTTCAATCCATTCAGGGGGTTGAACTCTTGCCTCTTCCCTAGCAGTAGCCTTGCAAAATTATCACAGCTGGAAGTCAGTCACCACTCCCTAAATTTTCATCTCTGCCTTTAAGTTATGGATTTTGTGGAAGATTGTGCAGCAGTTTCTGAAAGTGATTTCAGGACGTGGGAAATTCATGGTCTCCAACGTCTCAGTTAGTTGATGAATCCCAGGGGTCATCTAATAACGGCATGATCAACAGTTTCAGCACTACCACTGCGCAACTAACACTTACTTCTTAGGACATGAAGTGAACAGAAGTACTTTTATGGATCAGGGAAATAGGGAGAAAGTAGGAAGGCAAGAGATCACAAGTTTCACAGTACCTCTTCCCCATAGCTCTGTTCAAAGTACTCTGTGCTGGATGAACCCTAGCACAGATATGGAAGTAGTAGGAGTGGGTCTACTCACCAAAATACTGGGAGAGAAACACTCTATAAGATGAGTTCTGCTGATTACAGACAAGAGGAAATGCAATTATAATGAGTTATTCTGTGCTCATATGCAGTTACCCTGTGTTTTTTGGCTGTGCTAGCAAATGTCATCCTTGGAAGCACATAAGTAAGTAGAAGCATATGGATCCCCTAGTAAGCACCTTGCTAAGATTACCCCCACAAAGAAACCCCTCTTTGTCTTGTGGTAAATTTCCAACTGAAGTAGCTGAACTTCCAACTAATAGTATGCCTTCCCCAGGGCTCTGTGAACTGCTGTTTGTAACACTACACATATTAAGAGTGTCTAGCAGCTGAGCTGACACCTACAGCGTGTGGGAAACAGGGCTTTAGTTTGCACATCCTTTTCAACCATTTTAAGCATAGACACTGACCCACAGATATAAGGAATAACAGTTGTGGAACTTCCTCATGAAAATGCTGTAGCTAAAATAAAGTTGACAAAGTGTCCTGATACAGGCCATCTTGTTTCTTGCATAGAACCTTGTCACAAAACTAAATGCTACAACAGGAGCAGAGAGCATGGCAGGCAGACTCTGCTGATCTGAAATGTATCCAAAATAACTAAACCTCCTGAGCCTGTAAATTCTGGCTGGAAATTCCATTACAATAAACTTTCCAGCACTGGCCTTCTGAGATCTAGAAAGTAGTCTGTTCTCTTGGTTTTGTTAATTCCTTGATTTATACTCACTTTTGTGTTCAGCCCCAAATAAGTCAGATTCTACTCAATTACAGTCTGAACTAGAGAATATTTCCCTACTCAGCTGAGTGGTGTTCCATCACAGTGAAATAAAAAAGAAATACACCAGATTAAGACAAAAAAACCAAAACAAAACAAAAATCACCACATCTGCAGAAGAAAATTCTGCCAATAAACCTGTTCTGGTGCAGGTATAGCAGAGAGAAATTTTTTCCAAGCAAAACACAACTAGACCTTGACTAATCCTTCACACTGAGACAAAGTTGTATTTGTGTACCTGGGAAAACTCTAGCAAGTATTGTAGTCAAAGAAACTATTCTGATAGAGAAGGGAAAGTAATCCAGTATTCACATGTTAAAAAGTCTTGGACTGGTTCCTCAATATTTGCCATTTAGAATTCACTTCTAATTTTCTTGCCCAGCACAGCAATCACAGCCAGTCTCAGTAAAAGGTGCATTGACAGATACCTAAAAAATGCTGAGGAACAGTCCTAAGTTCATTTATGAGTCCAATTCTGTTCTCAGAATGATAGTATCAGTTTTCTCCTGTCCCTATTTAGTTTTCTTCCATTATTTTCAATTTCTTAGAAGCAAAGTCCCAGACTCCCACATTTGTTCTTTCCTTATTGGAAGCCTCCAGAGTGAAGATGAGGCATTATTAGAAGATGTTATAACGCGAGAATCACTGATTTCTTAAATCTTTGTAATCCTGACACTTACATATTAAAAGATAAATGTAAACAGTATCTTTTTAACAGTAGTGATATATAAGAAGAAAATTTGATCTGTCAAATTGAAAAATGTAGTTTAATTCCTGTATACCATTAAATAGATAAGTTAACCATCAATTCCTGAGAATGACTCATTCATTTATTTAGCCAGCAGGGCTGATGCCCCACTTTCTGGAGGATTATCAGTAAGAGTCCCAATTAAAAGGAAAACAGCTGTTCCTTCCACACGTTTATGCAAAGTTAAGAAAAAACTGAGCTCTCACACTGAAAAATTTTATCGAATTTCATATAGTAATTTTTGTAATATAGTAATAATTTTGAATGCCATGGTAGGAAGTTGATTTGATCTGCTCTTAAATCAGCCCTGTGAAGATGCAGTAATTTAGCAAAATTGACATTTAACTCTTACTTATTTATTATTTTAATAAAATCTTGAAGCTTGAGCCTGTAAGCTCAGGGCAAAGGCAATTTCACTGAGGAGTGTGAGAAATGCAGTTCAGTTTCTGAAGTCAACCCTTTGTCCATAACAGTGCAGGTAGACCGATTTTTATGAAAATTACAGGACTAGAGGGTGAAAAATCACGTTGGCCAATGTCCATTTCAAATTCCTATTTATTGCTTAAGGCTGATGAATGGGTTTCACATGGAATTGTTACACTGCAAGCCCCCTGTGAAGCCTATCCTTCCATACGAGGGAAGGAGCACAGCCTGACAGTGCAGGATCCCATCAACGACTGTGTTCTTCCTCAGTGTTACAGGATGCTGCTGTGGTCCCCTCACTTGTGACCCACTCTCAGCTATAACTATAACTACACTATAACTACAGCCAAACAGGTGACCTGGAGCAACAGGTGGTCACACTGGCACTCTGAAGTATGTGTGAGCTACACACATCATGCTACAGGAAAAACCCACATAGGTACCATATGAACATATGTATGACATTGACATACTTGTCCACACAGTTCCCATGCAAAGCCAGCACATCAACCAACTCTTTTCGCATTGTATCACTCTGAGATATTTCATCCTTTTAGAGATGAAGAAGGTACTTCATGACACTGTGACAGTTTTGTTATTCTCAGTTTGCTTCCAGATCTGAATCTCCTCATAGGCTGGAAGAGGAAAAAGGGGTTCATCTTCAAAACTTACACGCACAGCAGGTGCTTCACAAGACCAGATTTAACTGCTGGATCTCCCTGTCATACTCAGATAAGGCTTCTTTAGAGAAAAATGACAGCAATTGAAGAAGAAAAAATATCAGTTAGGTAATATTTTTCCTTTTCCTAAAATCGGAGTATTTCAGCTAAGGCAATGAAACATATTGTGGTGTTTCAAGTGCTAACTACAGGCTGCAGTGCTGCTGGCCAGGACGATCTGCAGAATTGTGGCACTTGTCCCTGCACCCCCTCATCCAAGCTGGAATGTTCCTGATGCTCCCCAAGCTCTGTGAGCAGGAGGATGACATCACTCTGTTCCCGTGGAGGGACAAGGCCTGGCCCTGGCTGCCCTGACACTGCCTCTTGTCACCTGCAGGCAGGGGGAGGAGGCATCCTGGGATGGAGGTGGCTGCTTCGGCATAGTACTGGTGAGCCCTGTCCCACCACTGGCCTCTCCCTCCCGCCCTGTCCCTCACCTGGTGCCTCCTCTTCAGGGGCTGGGTTCATCTTCTTCATGGGCATCCTCTCCCACCAACCCACTGTGAGTGTCCCTGGGAGACTCTGCCTTCCAAGGGAGGTGCTCTGCTCTCCTGGAGTGGTCCCCAGCAAAGTCTCCTGATTGCACACTAGAAGATATCCATAGGTAGGCATCTGTCCACCTAGCTACATTTAGATTCCATCACCTCCAAGCAGTAGTACTGTGCATTTCTCTCCACCATCTGTCTTTACTATGACACCATCTTAAAACATATAATGTGCTTACTGAACAGTATCAGAAAGAAAAGAACCAAACCCATAGTTCAGAATGTGTATTTCCATGCCCCTCCAAACAATAGAATTCTTTAGTTTGGAAGAGACCCTTGAGATCATCAAGGGTCATTTGCACTAAATCCAAAGTGGATTTAGTGTTTGTATGAATTTCTCCACTATAAAAAGCAGTAATGGAACAAGGTAATCCATCCCTAAACTTTATCACCTATGCAGAATATAGATTAAAAGTCATAGATTGGATGGGACCATAAATATATTAGTTATTTAGCATAGTCTGATTACTTGTTTAGAAACAAAAAGTTTTTAATTAGTGCTAGGAACCTTGCACCTCTATTGGACTTCTAATTTCTCCTTTTGCCATATTTTTATTTCACCAGTTCAATTTTTTTTGTCAGCAAACCTGATACATCAAAAAATTTGTTCAACTGAGAAGCTCAATCTTGAAGTGCTTCTGCTACCATATAACAACATGCAATGTTTTACTTACACCCTGATAGTTAAAATTATTAAACTTTTATCCTACCTAGCAGGTTGACACAGCATTACCAGGAAAGTTCATTTTGTCTACACATGCAAAATCATGAGATGAAAGACATGGCAGAACATTTTGACTGATACAGCAAAGAAGTTCTTATGACATAGAAAAGTAGTGTGTGTGTTTTTCCTGGGTTTTTCATTGTTGTATCTTTAAAAAAAAAAAAATACTCAAAGTTCAGTCATTTGAGAAAATCATCACAGAGTAATTGCCACACCAACACTATTTAGCATGTTCCTTTCCCTTTCTATCCCTGGTTGAAATCCACATCAAGTAATTACATGCAATTAAACATATTCTTTCCAATGCTTTTGCCTTGTTTTCTTTTTTCATTTCACTACAATTACTGTGAATTTCCTTTTACTAATCAACTCACACTTTTCAAACAAATTTGCATGCATTTTATGCATCAAAAGGGCAAATAACTCAAAGGGAAGGATCTTTGTAGTCTGCCCTGATGGAGGACCATTTCATCCAAATTTCATCATTTTCATCCAAATTTGTTCTGTGCCTCATCAAGGGTCTGATAATAGGCTTTACACAGCAGAAATAGTCAAATTGCAGTTTGAACTGGAGAAATTTTTTAATTTGTTGCATGGTAGCATTTACATGAATCTTCAACTACAAAAGGGAACTTCATAAACAACAGTGTTGTAAACAGTTTGTTCACTTGAAATAGGAAGCTAATAAGAGAAAAATACAAGAATAATATTCTTCAGAAGAATACATTCCATCATGGATTTTTTAGGCTGTTTGAGACACAGACTGCTTTGGATGCCTAAAGGGGTCCTAAGAGCTACACAGGCAATGCTATGATGCAAATAACAAACACACGTAAGTTAGCACTAGGTAGACATAAAGGGCAGGATCTCTGTCCTTTATCAAATCACTATTGTTAGTATCTTCCTAGTGTCAAATGTTTTAGGAACATTACTTTTTAGCCTCCATTAAATAACACTTCTCTCTGCACCAAAGATAAAAGAAATGTGCTACAGCCTCACCTAGAGTAGTTATAACAACTCCCATTTCTAATTTTCAGAGGTGACATGTTTAATTACTAAGTAAAACAGAATAACAGCTGTTACACCAACAGAAATATATTCAGAGACCAACAGAACTAATAAAACTTTTCTTCATGGCTTCTTCCACAGAATATCATATTTGTTTCTGGTCCTTTCTGTAAACCAGTTGCCACCAAAAACATATTGGGAAACCAGAGAGCCTGAAGAAATCCATTCCTCCATATACCTCTATGTTCTTAGCACACAACACCACCACTGAGTTTTCCTTAAGTGCATAAGGGTATGGTAACAATGCACTTCAAGACTATTACTGCTTGATGCTTACAAGAAAACTATTCAAACAGACAAATTCACCTTAACATCAGCAGTTCTAAGCACAGCCGAACACACCACAGGAACAAAATAACTCTCCTAAAGCTTGCTTCTATATATAGCAGGGTGATGAGCTCCATCCGGTGTGCTGCATCCAGTGGTTGCCTGGCAGTGATTTCAGCTCTCCTGTTTGAATTTCTGCTGAAACGAAAGGGCAGGTTGTTAGCAAAGGCTGTGACTAGATGGAAGGCAGCACTGGAATCACCTGGGAACTCGGGTACTCAGTAGCTCCCCACCTGAGAGGTCCTCACATGTTTTTTGTTTTGCTGTTAATCTAATTTTGTCACTGCTCTGGAAAGAGGAGTATTCTTGAATCATTTTCATCTGAGAAACAGTCACAAGTCCCATATTATAGAAAAATATTACTATCTACCTGTGGGATGCGCCTTTGATTGCATCATAATTCTGAACAAAAAAATTCTATATGTGAGGAAGATGCCTTAGGCATGGTCCTGAGCTCACACTGTGGTTGGGCCAGTGTGAACATATCCTCAGGGAAGCCACTGGAGTATGGCAAGGGGTCACACTCACTAGAACAAAGATGTTCCATCCTCAGGCATATGTGATCCAGAAAATCAAGTATTGAATCTTTTTGTCCTAGGATGGTCCTTGCTTGGAGTCAATCCAGTAATGATCATATAACCAGTCAGAAGCAAGACATTATGATTAAAACCCACAAAACCAATAAAGTAATACTTTTATTCTACATATAAACTACCATGTACTGGCAACTTAATTGAGCTGTGTTTTCTTTTGCATAGAGGCATAGTAGCAGCTTGTATTATTGGGGTTAGAGTTCACCAGGGTTTGGAAAACTGCAACTGCAGTATCTGAGATAATGCTTAGATTCTACACATGCCACAAAATAAGGAAAATGGATGATGTTAATAGATTCAATTGTTTTCCCCCTATACTTCCCTGGCCATTTTAATATTGGCATTTCAGTTTGGTAAGGGTAAAGAGTAAAGCATGGGATTTAAGATGTGTGAAGGAGTTTGGAAAAGATAAACCTTTTGTCCTGTACACAGTTAATAAGTTAGGAAGAGGCTTGGTATTAATACATTTCAATCTTTTTTCTCTAGGTGTTAAACCATTTATTTTTGTCCAAGTATTGGTTCTCTGTCTGAAATTAAAATAATGAATAGTGGATACCTTATGGACAGTGGAAGCTTGAAAGTCAAACTAGGTAATAGATGGACCCTGAAAACTCAGCAGAGTTAGAGTACTGAAGTCAAAAGGCTCCAATAACTTACTTTCTATTTTAACCTGAAAAAGGATAGTCTGGTGATACATCAGGTGAAAATTGAGGTCAGGGTAAGAATTAGAATTTTAAAAAGTAAAATGTCAGAAGTTCTGTATGTGACTGGAATCTACTTAGTCCACACAGCTATGAAGAGGGTGATATCAGCAGTAATCAATTCCTAATGTTATTGTTCCCTGTGGGTATAATGAGTTATAGGAGCATAAATGCTCAAGAGTGAAGTTTATGTTTGGGTTCTTCAAAATACAAACTTTTAGGGATTATAATAATGCTTGGCTTTTCCTTCTTCCTCAGAGAATTGCATTGAGTTGTAATTCTGGTCAGGATAAAGGTTTGGAAAACAGAGCAGATCTTAAAAGTAAAACTGGTTAGTTGCTATATGCTTACAGAGTTAGGAAGAATGACATCGACACTGGCCAGTTCCAGTGTCAAGCTACGTCTGTGGTTACTGTTGAGACTGGGCTTAGAGCTAGAGTTCAAGAATAACAGCCTCACCTCTTTCTAGCTGGATTGCAGTGGATCCACAGTTTTGGAGGTAGTTTTGTTTTGAGAAGACACAGCAGTGTTTTCCTGAGTTTGACACACAAAGAAAATTACTTTTCTATGCAGATTATGCTCAAGGAAGTCCTAGAGGTCTTCAAGGGCTGTACTTTGGCTTCTAAAATCTTTTTACCCCACCTCCAACTGATACATGTGGGCCTGGCCAAGTGGCTGCCTCTCACAATTGCCTCTATGATTGGTGCCTCCAATGCCTCCCAGTCTTTCACTCAGAAAGAACTTAACACAGAATCATTATTCTCACCTTGTATTTTGCTTTGACAATTTATGCTTCTATTTTTAATATGAAAAAAATCATCAATAACTCAAATGGGCATAGGAAAATATATTATTTTTTTCCCTGTCAATTTATGATACTGCCAAACAGTTTTACGAGGAGAAGTTTCATTTGCCTTTCAGCCATCAGGCATTGGCCAGTGCTCAGGGAAGCATATCCATTCAGACAAAGAACTGGCTTGTTTCAGTACTGAGCAGCCACATTCATCCTTGGAATTATTAATATTTGTATAGGATATACAGCAGACATTAATTTAGGCCCTTGTAAGAAGCAAAAGTGGTGTATCTTAAGCATCCTGGCAGGACATACCAGTAGATTATATTCTACAGAAAACAGGTAGGTTTTAGTTTTTACAGAAAATAGTAGTGTGAAACACAGGTTTTATTTTTAACTTCCATAAAAAAACAGCAACTGAGTTAGACATAGCTCTATAAAGTGTTTATCTCCATGAAGAAAAACTGCCGAAGTACCCACATTAAGCATCTTTCCTCACCTCATTTTAGACAGCATATGGATAGAAAAATGTCACAAATATCTATATATAATTTAGTAAAAAAAAGCATTGAGCCTGTCTGCCTTGCTTCAGAAGTACATTTTAGACCACTCATTCACAATCAATATTAGTGCAAAAGCAAATACTGAAGACTAAATCTGTGCCACTGAAGGCTGCATTCTTTATGGAGCCTTGTGGTGACTCATGGTTGCCCTTTGGACAAAGGAAAACACTAGGAAATCCATATGCTAGAGCTCACTATCTCCCATGTGGGGAAAAAATATCATATTTGGAAAAGGAAGCCACAGTGAAGGAACATGCCATGGAACTTGCATCAAGGAACTATTCCAGCCACTGTAACTTAACAGTATCCCTGGAACTGTGCTAAATTACCATCTGGATTTACCCTCTGTTGACTTACCACAAGAAAGATTATTAAATTTTATTATTTGGGCTTTTAGGGATACCTGGTCACAACCTTAATGGCATAAACAGTGTTTTAATACTTATTGGGAAAAACAGTAAGAAAATTACTGCTTTGTCTTCCAATGGCAGAAATTAATTTTAAAAAGTGGAGGATGAAATTCCGTGCCCCAAAGACCACAGAATTTTCTTGTACTTCAAAAACTGTAAAGCAGTGAGGAACAGAGAATTTCTGAATCAGGCTGACATTCTTCCATGGTGTCTTGGAGTGACAGGAATAGAACTTTCAGTTATGTTTGCTGTGTGGAAAATATCAATAAAAAAGAGATCTTAAGTAAATACCATTCAGAAACTAGATGGCACTAAGTAGGGCACCCATATCCCTCAGGATTGCAATGCAAACTCTGACCCTATTTCCAGCAGGAAGGCTTATTTAATATGGGAGCCCATATATAAGATACCCAGACATCAAAATTATAAAACTTTGATAGTGACAAGTGGCATATTATACCAGCTTCAATTACCCACCTTTCATTACTGCTATTGGACCGGAAAATATGATACATGCAGCACCTGCATTATTGAAGTATCAACAAAAGGGAAGAATAATAGATATATTTTCTGTAAAATGCTGTAAAACACATGACACCTAGCTCTTTTAAGCATCTGACTCATTCTTGCTTGTAATAAAGAATTTCTTACTGGATGGTGTTGAATACTGGCAGTGTATCATGGAACAAGCCTTTTAAAGCACAGTTCTGGGCACATCAAGAGGAAGAAGGTGATCAGGGGACAGTCAGCATGGATTTATCATAGGCAAATAATGCCTGACCAACCTGGCTACCCTCTATGATAAAATATCTAGATTTGTAGACAAGCAGAGAGATGTGGTTGTCATCTGCCTTGGCTTTAGCAAGAGTTTTGACACTGTCTCCCACTATACTCTTGTAGCCCAGCAAGGACATTATGGTCTATATAGGTGAACAGTTAGATGAGTAAAAAATCTGGCTGGATGGAAGGGTTCAGAGAGTAGCAGTTAATGCTCATTCTCCACCTGGATGGAGTAGACCACCTGGCAGGGGTCTGTATGTCAAAGTGGTGCCTTAGGAACTGTACTGTGACCTCTCCTGGTTACTCTGTTCATCAATGTTCACTCACCTCCTCCAATGATGAAGAAGAGATTATGGAGCTCAGCAAATGAGCAGGTGACTATAAATGAGGGACCAGCTGAGGGTCTCAGTGGTAGTGTGGGCAGCGCTGCCATTCAGGACTTAAAAGAAGAAGGCTGGAGAAGAGCCAGCTTCTGGAGGACTGAACAACAGCTTTTGAATACCTGTGAAGAGGTCCTCAAGAAGACAGAGCCAGGCTGTTTGAAGGGCTGCCTGGCAGCAGGATGAAAGGAAATAGGTATCTGCCTCTGATGATATTAATTCTATAATACATACTCATGCAGGAAACATGAAAGGAATTAATCCTCAGGTTTTACTGAATGGATAAAAAACCTTTGCATGGCTTTACAATCTGTCATGCATTTCAAAATGCTGTACTCAGGGGATTTCTGACATAGCCCCCATAGGCTGAAGATGTCCAAAGGATTAAGAAATTTTTAAAGTTTGTCTGAACCACCATTTTTCTTCCTTGTCCCCTAATCTGCAATGCATAAAGTTTATCTTTAGATGAGGATATGAACCACAGTTATTACATACATCTCGCAGTGGTATAATTACTAATTTTTAGCTTTACATAGTCATGTTGTATTTCTGCATTATGATATTTGCAAAATCACATTTAGGAATCATTCATCAACACTTTTTCTCAGCAGAGCAGATGTTTACCTAAAGAGTCTGATTCCTTTTAACTTTTTCTGGTTTGGGAGGAAATAAGCTTTGGGGTCTTCAGGATTTGAATGCAAACTATTATTTTCACTTTTAAGTTTGGGCCCTTGCTTGCTCATGTTAACTGTTTTCCAACTGTGAAAGGGCATTTCCTTCTCTAGCCACCCAGCTCAGAGGGTTAAGATGAAAATTGTACATTTGAGAAGAAAGCAGAATAACTTTAAAGCTCAAAGACTCTGACCACTAAGTGCAAAGAACCACTTATCTGAGATCAAGTCACAGTGGAATCAGCATCAGCAGAAGGAAAACACAACCAGAGACTTTTCATTATCTGCAGAGACCTGATAGCACCTTCTAGTACCTAAAGGGGCTACAACAGAGATGGAGAGGGACCTTTTACAACAGCATGGAGTGATAGAACACAGGGGGTTGGCTTCAAAAGGAAAGAGTGTCAGATTATATCAGATATTAGGAAGAAATTATTTACTGTGGGGCGCTGGCAAGGTTACCCAGAAAAGCTGTGGATGCTCCATCCCTGGAAGTGTTCAAGGCCAGGTTGGATGGACCCTGAGAAACCTGATCTAGTGGAAAGTGTCCCTCCCCATGGCAAGGAATTTGGAACTAGATGATCTTAGAGGTCCCCTCCAACTCAAAGCATTCTGTGATTCAATGATAATTTGGAATTTAACAACAGTTATGTAATAGTAAAAGATGAGACTGAATTAAAAAAAATCTAGTGATTTTTGCTTACCTTCTGCAACCAGACCAACAAGGTGAAGCAAATGTTTAAATAAAGGAACATAATACACATTATATCTTTTAGATTTCAGAATTCTGAAACAAAAGAGGGGTTTTTGATCAGATGTATGAAACCTACTCTTCTTTGTAGATAGGAAATACAAATGGGGCTTAAGTGGAGCAGCACATTCATTCTCTGCAGAGGAAAGTGTTCTACCAAAGGCAAGCATTTCTTGAACAGATGACTAAAATACTGCTGTAGATGATTTATTTGTGTAATACTCTTCTTTCTGCATCCTATATGCAAATTATTACAAAATTGGAAGCTATTCCATAACTAAGCCAAAGTCCACGGTTATAAGGTCACATCAAAGCAGTACTGCATACTTATAACAAGGTGGGGAGGAAAAAACCCTCACAGACCATTATAAAGCAAAAGGCTAAATGTTGCTTTCAAAAAGCCAGTTACATTGGGTAGGATTTTTGATTTTCAAAGATGACAATGGCTTTTAAATTATATATCAAACCCCATATATTATGTCCACTGCTGTTTATCCTCTGTTTTGAGGAGTAGAATCTCTGTGTAGAGATAACATAGGTGTTTGGAGAGACCTGGAGGTGCTCTCACAGACATACTTGAGCTCCTTGTTTTGGAAGAGAAACCAAGCCTCAGAGATCATGAAAAGCTATGGGGAGATCACAGCATGTCCTGTGCATGGGCCCCTGATAAATGGGTGCAAACAGCAGCCCTGCTGCCTGTCAAGATGGACTGAGACTGGTGGTGCCAACTTCCCACTTGTGTGTCCCCACCCAGGTGTTGCTTTGGGATCCTCCAGTTAGCAAGGTAATGAAATAAATTTACTCTTTGCATTTCAGCCATGGGTTTGTGGTTGTTCCAGCTGCCTGCCTGTGTCATATCACACAGGAACCAAATGCTAAACTTGAAGAACATCTTTAATGCACAGAACAGTCTGGCTACAAAGAGCAAACCAGCTTCAGACCCATTAAAAGAAACTGATTCATGCTCTTCTGATTTCAGTCCAACCCTGCTGCTTCCTCCATTCCCTTTTCCCTACAGTAGCCGAGACTTTGATCAATTGACTTCTCCAAACCCAGGTGGACTTTATCAAATCTCATACTATAATCTGTCAGGCACTTCTAATCATATTAGTGATTTCCCATCATACAACATCAGTAATTATATTATTAGACTTGGGTTGGGTTTTTTTTCCCCCCAATCTGATATAAAACTGCCTCTGCATATTAATAACTTTTCTATCATGGGACTTTAATGAAGCAGAATATCAATGAGATGTGATGGGTGGAAAACTGTTAGTGATATAAAAGATGTTCGCATTTGGGTATAGACATGGCACTATTAGAAATGGTTTCCTTACAATGAGAAGTCTCTCTCCGTTTTTTTTCCTTTCATTCCCCTCAATGTAGGACAACTGTAAAACTTTATTTACAATTCATATGGAGAATGATTAAATAGCTTTCATTCTCTGAGTGTTGAGCAACTCTGCAAATCACAAAGGCATTCACTTGGTAAGAAGAAATTACAGTGATATTGTCTCATCCTTAGCATCATTTGTTACTTTAAAAAACTTAAGAAAGTATGTCAAATTATGGCAGAGACTGTAGCTTTATCTAAAATAAACTTATTAAAGAAGACAGGTTTTTTATTAGCAAGTCAGAAACCAAATGATTAAACAGCTTTCTCTCTGTCTGAATACCAAATAGAAATCAATGTACATTATACAGAAGTGGCAGCTGAGACTGCAGAAGATCCAAGGACAGCATAAAGACTGTGATTTACTGAAAATATTTCACCCAGGCAACAGCCATAAGATGAAGTCTAGTTTGCCCACATAATACATTCCCTTGCTCTTTTCAATATGAATTTAGAAAACTTACTTGCATAAACTGTAGAAAGGTGGTATTCTTGTCACAAATCCATAACTGTTGAACTAAAAAGAATTGTTTCTACCTCCTAAGCAGGCTCTCTAGAAAGCTTTTTGAAATATCATGTGTTGCTACTCAATGGCAGGCAATGTTAAATTTTTATTGGTGGTTGTGACAATTGCAGCAATCGAAAACATAACTGCAAACCACTGTGTTTCTATAACCTGCTTGCAACACTCAAGAGAAAACATTATAAAGTGTGTTGACCCAGTGATTCAACCATAGTGGTTCCCAGCATGTCAGCTTTGTGGAGACCTTCATGGATTAAGTGTACAGAGAATCTGGATCTATCCATTCACATTATTAAAGGATGATTTCCATTTAACATTACTATGAATGGACCTACAACATAGGGCCCATGCACATCTGACAGCTAAAATACTTCAATAAAACATGCAGGGGTTTTGGTTTCTTATAGATTTCTTTTTTGCAAAGATTCCAAATGGGACACAGGAATTTATTTTCCTCAAACAAAAATACAAGATTTTTATAGTTTCACAAGTTATCCTTGCTCCATTTTTTCATTTGCTGGATATAAGCTGGTAGAACTGGAAAAACAGATAAATGTGGGGCAGAGTATCTGAAATTCAAAAAGTAAACAAAAAAATGGCAGAGATACATCATGGAAATAAAAAGATTCTGGATAATATATACTAATCACCACAAAATAAATATTTTTCTTTGTATCAACTATTATTAGAAATCATATTCATTCTATTACTCTAATTTTACTGATACAATTGGAAATTATTTACCATTATGTATTACCATATGAACTGAACAACATAATATCACACAGAAACCAGTGCTTTTCTGAATGGCTTGGAGAAAAGATTCATATACATCATACAGCTAATATACCATCCACTACACAGTATCCATGTTTGTGTGCCAAGAATCTTGAGAGGCCCTGGATTAAATAATTGTACTGTAGGTGATAATCAGGTAGGAAATATTACGCCTGTAGACAGACATCAAGACAAGCTCCACACTGACTTATGGTGTGTAAAATTCTACCAGCTACAGTGAAGGACAGTTATAATATGTCAATGCAGTTTATAGATGATGCAAAGCAGAACAAATGTTTGCCAAGTTTAAGTGATAGATTTTATTGAGGTAAAATTGCAAATCCAGAGAGTATGCAAACACTCAAGAACATGCATTTAAGCTGCAAGTATTTATAGTGTGCAAAGATAAAAAGCTTGCTAGGTGTGCCCCTCACACTTTCTCAACTTTGTAAAACAATATATTCACCATTTGATTTCAGGTGAATACATCCAGGCTGTGTCTGGTCTAGTTTAGGGAAGGAGGTGAGGGTTTTCGCTCTGGCTCTGGTTTATGTCCATGCAGATGAACTGCTTTAAATCATGCCGAAGTCAGGGGAATCACACCTGAACTGTGGACTGTAAAATGGCCTTGAGTGGTGGCTGTGCATTTTTTGAGACAGTGCTACTTGGTCTAAGCCACCTCTGCTAGGAAACACACTTTAATGTTATGGATGTTTTGGGGCAATTTTCCTAGCAGTGAGGATGACACCTTAGAGACCAGTTTGGTTTAAGTCTACACCAATCTGTACCACACACTATAAAAAGTCTGAAAGGGCAAAAGTAAACTTGGTTTCAAACAAGTGAATTTCAGGCAGCGGACAGACTTTACAGCTTTTCCTTACATATAGGGCTTTAGCTAACAATTTTCCTCAAAAGTTTAATGCAGCCATTGTTGTGTATCAGAAGTTTATGCTACCCTTACAGCACAGAGGCAATAAAATTCCCTAACTGGCTATACCAGGTCTTGTCCTCCCATGGCAGCGCACAGTAACGCCCAGCAACCCCGTGAAAACTGCATTTACATCTTGCAGTGGGACAAGAGTGTTATGATAGCAGAATTCTTAGAAATTTAGGAAGTCCACTGTAATTGTCAAAGACTATCATAATTTATTTTATTACAGTAAATAGTCAAATATTTTGAAAAGGTTACTCCCACTCCTGTGAATTATAGACATGTTATCTCTAATGCTTCTTTTGTTTCTAAGCACAATTCTATTAATATCCAAGTAATAAAATCTTGTTCTGTAAAATAGTTGTAACTATTAAAAATACACAGTGACTACGTCTAAAACTTGGAGATAATTTCATCATAATCATGAAAAAATCTGATACATTTCTACTGAAAATTTCAAACAAAAATATGGAGCCTTGAAGAAACTGGATTATCTGGTGATAATTGTTTGGCTTGCAGTATATACTCTACCTTTTTTCTATAAAAGCGTAGGAAAAGCAATGGGAGGAAAGGCCAGACATCTGACTCATTCCTAGAAGAATATGAATGAGGACTCCTCATAATTTCATTTGATGGGGTTGTCACTGGCTGGAATTACTCACAAGGCATATAGGCCCAACTCATATGGGCATCACTCATATTATTAAAGGAATATTTAATATTATTTTAGTGTTAAGAATAGTGAAGGATTCATTCTCAAACTTTGTCGGGTAACTCTCTTTGCAGTTACAGCCATAATCTACAATATAATTTTAGTGGTTTTATATACAGATACATAAGAATATACTTAACAAACAACCACAGATAAAAATATATTTGAGAACACACAGAAAAGTATCTTTATATTGTAAAAATTATTAATCCCTACACATTTCAGGTAAAATAAAAATCCCATAAAACACTTTTTTGGAGCAAGTCAAACAGAACAAACATTCACAGTCTGAAAAAGACAAGACATGTAGAATGTGCATAGATAAAGGAGAAAAATAAAACACTTATCAGGAATACATTGCAAACCAGATAGCTGCAAAAAAGCTTATACAATGAAGTCCATGTTAGCTGTTATTTAGGGCACCTAAAAGTAGGAAAATATTCAGAAAAAATTAAATGGGGCCTGCATAATTTCAGATTTTTGACAGTGTAGTAAATGGGCCTTGCTTATGCAGTGATTGAAGAAATTTCAGAGAGGGTGACTGCAGACATGGAACGTAGAACTGAAGCAAATAATAGCATTTTTAACAAGATAAAAATAAATTGGTTTAGAGTTGTCACATTCCAGTGTTCTTTCTCAGTACATGAAAACGATGAAGAATGTTAGCACAACAAGAATATATACAGCTAAGAGGACTGACTTGCAAAGGGGAATTGAGAGAAATTAGAGTACAAGATATGACTGAGGAGTAACCGAAAGACGTGAGAAAATGCGGTAAGGATTGATTAGAGCAGACCACTGATCTATAAAATCTTGAACTTGTAAAGAAAAAGAAGTATTAGCATTGAACAAAAAAAACAAAGTGCAAAAAGAGTCTATTACACTACAATATCAGCTAGCTATTCTAAAACTAACAAAAGCATTTGAGAAATAGTGATGGGTTTCAGTATATAGTCTGACATGTCTAATACTGTGTTCTTTGCAGGAAAAGTCACTCTTGGGTATTGACTGATAGAGTGTGCTACAGACGATTTTTTTTCCTATATATGAACATCACAGAACAGGGAACAAGTCTCCCGAATTCCTTTCTTCCAAATAATTTCTGATGTCATTTAATATGTCTGATAGGACTGCAGCAGTATTAGTGGGATGGGAACACAAGGCATGTCAATACTGAAGTAGGAGTGCAGGTCTGGACCTCACCAGCCAGCACTTCAAACCAATTTGCTTTCCACATGTTCTGTAACTGTAATGCTGAGAAAACCTGAGCTTTCTCTGATCCAGCAGCCTTCAAGTTCCAAACAAAGAGAAAACACAGATGCTATTGGGAAAATTATATGTGTATTTAGTGTCTAAAGCAAATAATAATCAAGAAAAATGTCAACACAAAATAGAAGGTAATCCAGATTGCCAATTCTTTTTGTGTTTTTTTCTTCTCTTCTTATAAGCAGTCTAATGTTAAGATTCAAACATACATTAATGTTTGAAAAGTTGTTTTCCTCTGAGCTGAACCTAGAATCCCCCAGGCAGCAATGCAGTGTGACTTGTACGATTTACCTCTGTTCCAAAAATAATAATAGAAGGCTTTGAATAATTATTCAGCAGTGTCAAATATCTAATACTGACTCCTTGCAAATATTTATAAAGCCCATCTTCTGGTGCCCAAAAAGTGGAAAAATCTAAGTCAACTTGAAGAAGCAAGTCAATTCAAATAGTTGCCTAAGCTGGAAATTAAAACTTTTTGGAACCCCTTTTTCTGTATGCTTCATGGACATAATGAACAGCACCAAAACACCTTTGACCTTACAGCATTTGGAAAGCATCAGGGAAAAAAAGACAGATGTTGTCCTGCCTACCACACAATAGGATCATGTCATCCTCACTGTTAACATCCTCCACCCATTGAAATGACAACCTAAAGGTGGCAACACAAGTGTGATCTTTGTTTGGTGCCATTTATTCAGGATGTGAAGAAAGCGTTTCTGAAACCACTAAGAAATATCTTCCAAACCTTCCTATCAGTGGAATGCCTAAAAGTGAAGAATATATGTCAAAATACTGCTATACTAGTGTGCCAAGGAAATTATGTCACACCATACTACCATCTAGATACCCAGCAGATAATTGGAAGGATGGTCTCATGAACAGCTAGTGCTCTTCAGCTGCTGTTTGTTTATACTCCAGATCTCCTGAAACAACTTACTTAGCATACAACGTAGGCTTGGATGACTAAGGAAACAGTGATGTGAAAGAGCCTTTCAGGTGAATCCTGATATTTGTTCTGCTTTCTAAAAGGGGAAAAAAAAAGAAAATACTTTCCTTGGTTTTATTCCTTATATTCATTATTTCCATGCTCATGTTTTAGCATATGTGGACACAGGTATTATTTTTATGTGCTTTAATTACAGTAAGAACTACATTCATGACATGTAGTTATGAACAGAATTGGACAGAAGGCTTACTGCAACTAATTCTCAAAAGAAAATATGTATAATTGTTGATCTATCATGAGTTTTTCCTGTTGGGGATTCACAAAAGGAAAAGAAACATTTTAATAAGATTTAAGTAAATAAGAATAAAACTTTTATGTTTGCAAGACTCTAGGCAAGAAGTAAAATAATATTGTCCAGCTCTTAACAAAGGTTAGTATTTAATACACAGCCCTTTTTATTTGTTCAGTCAACAAAAATTAATGTCAATGAACTTGACATCAAGTACAATGATATAACAGCGAAATAACATCATAATCTCAGTTTATCCAGGAGCCTAAAGAATAAAATTTGTTGCTTTCCATGGCTATGGCATTTGCTTTTTTTCTTGGCTCAAAAAGGATTAATGGGTTATGCACACTCACTTTTTCAGTGTTGCATTGATCATTTAATACAAATGCTTCTCCTGAAAATTGGGCTGTTTTCCAGACTGTAAATTATTCTTCCAGCTTCACAATTAAAGACATCATGCTGATGAATGAGGTAGTAATGCTGATTTACATTCAGCAGTTGTGTGACTCAGAGATATGATATGCACTATCTTTGTCTCCTCAGCAGAAGCTGCAGGCAGTCTCCAAAAAACCTTTGTCCACCAGGTTTGTTATCGCTCTCCCTGAAACACCTGTAATG
Source organism: Aphelocoma coerulescens (assembly GCF_041296385.1). Lineage (NCBI taxonomy): Eukaryota > Metazoa > Chordata > Aves > Passeriformes > Corvidae > Aphelocoma > Aphelocoma coerulescens. Next base: position 6,810,913 of record NC_091019.1, read on the forward strand.
CTTCAGATAGCAGGAAACTTGCTAATATGAGAAATAGTTTCCTTCTTTATGACCTGTTATGAAAGCCAAAGAAATGTTTATTGATAACATCAAACTGAGTGTCTTGAAGACATGTTTATTTTACTCAGGGGATTGTGACACCAGAGGCAGAACCTGGACTAACTTTCTTTCCCACCTCAGCAAATAAGTCTTGGCCAGAAACAGCTCTTCTGAAGAAGGTGGAATGTATTCATCTTCAGCCCTATTCAGTTCTGGGTCTCACTATAGAAACTGCCACCAAACATTAATTAGAGAGAGCCTAATCCTGTAGATGCTGCTGCCTTTGGAACAGAGGCCATAGAACTTGACCAGTGTCTATCATTTGAAAGAAAATGGAAAATGCTCCAAAAGCAGCATGTGAGAACCTATAATAGATAGGTAAGGGCTTTCAGCTGTGACCTCTCCATCTAGGGTAAGTTTCTTTGCCATTTAGAATGGAGACCTGTGCTCTTTAAAAATAATCAAGCAGCTTCCAGGTTCAAATCAGAATAGGTGAGGGGTGGTAGGAAGAGAGATGAAGAGGAGAGTCCTACGTCCTCTGGGTCAGAGTGGGAATTTTCCCAGTCTAACTGTGACGATTGCAGAAATACAGGAAAATGAGGCAGATCTCAGAAAAAGTTGCTAGTAGGGATTTTTTTCCTCTTTCTCTTCACCTGGGAGACCCAAGGCTGTTCGAGTAGAAGGAGAAGGAAACTCTTGCCAAGCTAGGCTGATCTGGGAAAATGTAACAGTATTGTCTGTTTTACACAACCAGCTATGCTTCTGACATCTGCTTCCAACAAAGGCATTGCAAATGCTTATACTGAGGAGAAAAGTGCAAACCGAACCAGATGTCAGCTAATTTGAGCAACCTGGCCTAGCTGAAGATACCTCTGCTCATTGCAGGTGGGTTGGAACTAGCTGACCTTTAAAAGTTCCTTCCAACCCAGAAGTATTAATTACTTTAAAAGTATGTGGTACATGGTTTAACTGCACTGAATTCAGACTGTGACTGCTCACATACTCTCTAGACAGATATTCAGTATGTATTTTTTGATAACTATGTTGTTATAGAATCAGAGAATATGCTGATTTGGAAGGGAGTCATCAGGATCATCGAGTCCAACTCCTGGCTCTACCCATCACTGTGTAAGTCTATGGTCTTCATAAACTTCTAGCATAAATAACCAACCTTTCTTGAAACTAGGAAAGAGCAAAGAATACATTTATGGTTTAGTCCTCATAGATGGCAGAACATGTGGAATTTCAAAGGGTTACAAACATTTTTAATGAATTCCTCAGAGTTATAAAAAGTCCATAAATAAAATCAGAACTCCCACTGAACAACCAGTATGCTTTCACTTGAAAAAATAAACACAGTTGCAATTTCTATATAACTCAGAAACATGCTATGTTAATTAACACTGGGCCCTTGTTCTTTTAATCCCCTTCACCCCAAAACTGAAGAAAATTGAAAGAAATATTTAAGGATTGTAGGCATTATAATACCAACATCATATTCAGCTTATTAAACCTCTTCTTCACTAAGGTTTAAGATCCTGCTGAATAGCTCATCACTTGTCTGTAGTTAATATACTTTTGGTGCACTTTGACATAATTCTAGAAGGGATAAAGGCTTTTGGTGCCTAAGAACAAGTATTAACATAATTGCTCTAAAAATATTTAAAGGAGCTGAAGGTCACTTGCTGACTCTTCATGTCTAAGACTATACTGCAGTTGGCTTTTGTCTCTTGACAATAAACTGATCAAGACTGTTGCAATATCTAGATATAAATGTCTTCCAGTGCTGCGAAGTTAGGGATTTATCACAGGATTTTCCTTATCATTCCTTGGTTTTAGAGACTCATAACTCCATTAATCATCCTTTAATATTCATGCAGTAAATTTGCCATGATGTACAACGAGGTTTAATTACTAGATTTTTTTCCATTTTTGGAAGGGACAATTCAGATTATTTTCAGTTTTCAGAAGACTACAGCATTTATATTAGAGATCAACATACAGACCCTTACAGATATCTAACATTCAGAACTCTGTATGGAATACAAAAGAAAACCGCAATTAAACCGTTAATTTAGTTCTGCACAGTCTTGCATACCTGCTAAGAAGCACTGATGAGCCAATAGATCTCTCACACACAGAGATTTGTTTCATACCAGATCAATTCAGAGCCTATGCAAAGGATGCTGGATTCAGAAGTTTGAAAAGCAGCAACTGCTCCCACTATAATTATTAGAAGATCTTGGCATTTGGTACTTTACAAAATCAGGAACTTTAATGTGGGGCTTTTTGAGGCACAAGAACTACAGGAATTCCTGAACAGCACCTTTGAACTAGTTACAATTAATTCTTTCAGGGGCAAATTTTGCTCTCAGTATGTAGAAATGAGATTCTTAATGCTAGTATGCATATAAAAATATACTACAGGTCAATGTACGGGGAAGAATTTCACTCCCTATGCATGATGAATCTTAATTGCATTCTCCTCCAAGTCTTAGATCTCCCTATAGGAGAGCTGCAGTCACTCATTTAGATTGGTGAAAGGATCACTTGTCTGAATGGGTTTCATAGCAACAAAATCCTGTCAGATCCAGTCAATAATGTTGCGACATACTGGCCTAATGAAATACAATTTTGTATAAACAAAAAGATGCATTTTAGACAATATGTTATATTCAGTTGTAAGGGAACACAGGTCATGATACGTGGCACTTATTCTTTGCTTTCCATCTTCAAAGTGCTTCAGAAGCAAACTAATTAATCCTCTAAGTAATTAATACTAATTATTTAGTGGATGATAATTATGGTAGTCTATTGCTTTAAACTAATTAGTTGTAAATGTTTTAATGATATCCTATAATGTTTTATATGCAATTGCTATGGTCTGCTGGGTTATAATGTATATCTTATGATATTTATTCCCAAATGGTCCACTGTGAATTTGTACATCCTGTAACAGATGATCAGATGAAAGCACACACAGGTTAAAGGACCGGGTTCACAGCAGGATTCATCTGCTAGGATTGCCATTACAGGAACTGGAAGTCACAGCAAAGAATAAAGTATTTAGTCCTCCTTATACCATGCACAGAAACAGTGAGGACTTCAAAATTAGGGGCTTGACCTCAGTGTGGTAATGCACAGCATACCTGAGCAGCTGTGCAAGGATGCCCAGCATCCCTGTTCATACTGTTAATGACTGCTGGACATAAATCAGCTTTAGGACGTAAGGACATAAATTAATGTGAGCTTTCTTTCTTTTTCTTAAATCCAGGAAGGGCAATTGCTTTGTATTACTCCATAAGTAAAGAGAGTCCCAGTCAGCAATAGGTATGAATGGCCATCTGAGACTGAGAACCAGAACATCCTGTGTAGCAAGAGGGAGCACACTCGCTTGCTTGGGTGGGGATAAGGACTACAGTCCACTTTGTCAAAGAGGAATCAAACCGGGTCTCCCACATGCAGCAGGAAACCTCTTACCTCTATGCATTCCAGGATGCTTTCAGCAGAGCTTTTCCAATGGATTCCATCAAGTGTTTTCCATGGCTGAGGTGGGTACTGAGGTGCCTTTTTTGTTAGACCCAGCAAGGCTTAGGGATGAGGAAGACACTGAGCTGCTCAGCACTGCCAAGACTAAAGAACATCTAAGCACATGCTGGAGACACTGGCAGATTTTCGCCTTTGACTATTGCTCTGACAGTAAACATCTTAGCATCATTTGAACAGCAGTGGTACTTCAACAGCACAATGAATCCAAGTATTAGCTTTAAAGTGTGTTTCAAGTAAGAAAAGCACTGTGTCAGAAATTACTTCATAGGGCTCTATTTTTTGTTCTCCCTCAGTGACTCTACCTCAAATCCAATGGGCTTGAAAAACAAATTTTGAAATGTCATCTCTAGCATACAGAATACCCAAGATCTGAAAGACAGCCTGTGTTCATTGTACTTCTTCCACCATTACAAATAATAATTACAAATAATAATTTAGCAGTTCAAATCTGAAATTTCAATTTTTGATGTATTGAAATTCAGCTCAGCTCACAAGAAAATCACTGGTTTACTACCAACTATAATAAAAATATGGATTCCCGCTGCAAATCAAACATAAAAAATTAAAAAACTCAGGGCTACTTTTTTTTTTTTAACATACATACGTTTTGAGTATCCTCTTCAAACACAGATTTTCACCATTTAACTTACTCCAACATAAAAGAATTGTCATGAAAATAATTTAATATAAGACTGAAGCCAGAACTGTTGCTTACTTATAAAGAGTACAAAGGGAATTAATTTACTGTGTTCACAGCTAGGTATTGCAATGCTCCTCTTTCACACATTACAGCCTTTTAAGTCTAGAAAAACCCATTTTAACTGTGTACTCTAACCTCCTGTTTCGCACTAGCTGATGTTCATGCACTAGTTCCAGCTTCACACTTGGGTGTGGGCAAGACATTTTCTTTCAGAAATATAACCAGTCTTGATTTTACTGTTTCCTAGTGATGAAAAAATATAGAACTCTTTGTAAACTGCTCCCTTTTTAGTTATCCTCAACATTTAAAATATTAACAGAATAACGTAACATTCTCAACATTCTCTCTCTGGACTTTTAGCCTTTTGATTTTCCTGGACTTTTCTGCATGACTAAAAAGCCTTTTCTTAACAAATGTAATGCTTTAATTGTATCACTGCCCTTTAATTGTTTATAAATAGAGTCCTATATCAATCCATCCATTATTTTGCCAGAGATCCCACTGTGAGATGTCTGGACGTTAATTTAAACAAACAAAACTGTCATGGTACAACCTTGATTTCAGCCCTTGAAATGTCTGTGTTTTTCCAGTATGTATTAAAAAAATCAGTGCTCACCATCCAGAAAGTTCTTTTGCTAGCTATTCTAAAACTCATTTGATGACAGTTAGGTTTTAAGATGTTTAATTTATGTAGATAGTTTTATAAGGGAAAACATGTAATCACTATTTTAAAATGCAAATATCTATCTATATATATATATATATATATTTCATATATATATACATATATATATATGTAAACCCTATAACTATTTAGAATTTGTACCGTGAAGATCAATGGGATTTTTAGAGCCACAACTCTAGCATAAACTGAGTATAGATGTGTAAGTGACACATAGGTATTACCTAGAAACAATACTTTTGAGGGATTCTTTATTACTTTCTTGTTTTTCAAGAATGTCCTATTCAATATTTTTTACCACTTATCAGTATGTCTTCAAATAATGTATGTTACCTGGAGCTATAGCAGTGAACTCTGTCAACTGAACACTTTCAGAGAACAGTTTTAGATCACTCTAGTAGCTTTTAAGAGGCTCTGTAAGTTATGGTTCTAGTCATGTGACAAATATAAATCTGAGGTAGAAAGTGCCATCAGTTTTCTACAGGTAATTTCTTGCTTAAGTTCACAAATGGTGGCATATGCTTTGTTTTCTGGAGAAGCCTGTGGAAATCTGGTTCTCTTTGCCCACCTACTTTGAAACAGAGTTCAAGTAACTTATACTAAGTGAAATGTAAAGCAAAATTCTAATGTAATTTCAGGGGGCTTCTGGTAAGTATTCACTAGGTCAAGAATTTGGACCTTCTTTACCCTTCAGATGTGTTCCATGAAGAAGCATAAAACACATGTTGACTGTGTTTAATATTTAGTTCTCCGAAGAGTTGCTGCACCCTGAGAAATCAGCATCCAAAGCATATCTGAAATTCCAGAACCATGTTTCTAAATAACCTGTTGGACTTTTCATATTATCTCTTCATTAGAGGAGTTTAGAGAATAGACTGTGCATTTTAAATTTATCTATGAAGAAACACATCACAGAGAAACTTGTTTTTTCTCCAGATCTTGACTGACATTTGAAGAAAGTGGTTATTAATGAGATGACCGAACCAAATGAAAGCAGGTGAAAGAGCTTTCAAGGTACCCTTACAGCAGAAAAAATCTACTGAATCCAATACTAATGAATCCAGCTGGATGATACTCATTTTTTATATAGTTATTCCTCAAAAAAAAAATCCTTTATTTTATACAAATTGTGAGATTTCACACAAGCTTTATTCTTGTTATTTTAGGGTTTCACTTAGATTAGTTCAGTTCTGTTGGATGCTCAGATAGCAGTGGGAAGCCAAGAGAACATTTTCTCTCTTATCTAGCAAGAAAATTGAGACTGCCTTTCCAAAACAACCCTCTTTATAATAAACCACGTGTTCAATGTCACAACAGGATTAAAGCCATTGTGTTAATTCCATATAATATATGGGAAAGTTTCTCAGCAGGCAGTTTCTTCTTCAGGCACAGTGAAATTTTGTCCTTGAATGTTACTTCCCACACAGGCACTGTTTCTATCAAATAAACTTTTAAAACCTTAACTTGATGGTTCTAAAAGTACTTTCTTTCTCTTCTTCCACGGACGCACAATGGAGCTTCCTCCTCTTGTACTCCAATGCTGGAGCATCTTGCCTTTCCTTCTTATTTTCCCTATTTTTTACAAACTGTAGGTCTTCCATTCCCATCAAATCATCCTTTCACCCTGACTTGTCTGAGTGTCTTCAAGGCATTCTGACACTCCCACTACCAGTATCAACTCCTCATATTTCCGTGAAACATTACATATACATACATACATATATATGTATGTCATTCTAGTGACTTAAACATCTCAGCTTTCATGTCTTCCTCCCATCCTCTGTATTCTTGATCTCCACCATTGTTTCTTCCACTCTCCTCATTCTTGTTAGTAGCTTCCTTACATTTGAACTATACCCTTTTTCCCAAGAAAAAAAATACTTTCAGATTTTTTCTCCAAGATCCTAATCAAATACAACTTTTTAAACTTTCTAGCACAGAAATTCTATCACTTAATAAGCCTTCCTGCAAGAAGTACCTATCTATTCCTGTGCCTCACCATAAAATAAACATCCTGGCCACTGTTCACTGGGAAGATTATCTTCTTTCAAGACTAGTTTTCTCTTTCTCCATGATCAGTTTCCACCATGTTCTACTGCCATTCTCTGTGTAATAAGTTTATAAATGTGAGGCTAATATTATTAAATATATGAAGTGCAAATGACTTTTCTTATTATTACCTTAAAATCTGTCCTGAGAAGTATGATTTTTTTCTGAACAAAAGACTACCTGTGTCAGGATTATTTGTCTATTTCAAATTTCAAGTTCCTATAATTCATTGTGATATTAGAGCTCTTAGAAGTAAGCATAAAAATATTATAATAGAAAGTACAGAGAAACCATATATAAAATTTTCTCCCATTTCTTGAAATAGAGTTTCTTGAGCTTCATTATCTTACCACCAGGAAGAATACCTGAAAAACAAGCTGAATTTTGCCAAAAATCATACAATTTTAACAATACCAATTATAGTGCTTTGTTTGCATTCCACAAATGAAACTTGCATTCTTTTCCTTCCAAGGGAAAGTTAAAATTCTTTATAAATCTGAATAAGATATATTTTGACAATGCAACAACAAATGCTGGTAACAAATTTCAGCTGCTCAGCATAGCTGTTGTTTTATGATAAATACTATGTCACAGTCACCTTATATCCAACCTATGAAAACCTCACCTGATCCTTAAGTTGGTAGAGAAAAACACAAGGGAAAAAAAGCCCCCAAAATTTTTGACTCTTCTTATTATGAAAGTTGCTGCTCCACATTGTTGAGATATGACCTTGCAAGATCAAGGAAGTACTGTGCAGGTGTGGGCTGTAAATGCACAATTATATATAGGTTTACCTGCAGCAATGGATTGCTTTGATAATTCTAGTAACTGCAGTAGAGGTAGTCCATACTTCTAATATTCTGTAGTGTGGTTACTGGAATTTCTTCATTAACTATATTGCTTTTTTATAAGCTTACTACTTCAGCAATTTAGCTGAGCTGACCACAATATCATGGTGCTGCACACTGAATATTAAAATTTATAAGAAATTAATAGGAGAAGCACACACCTTTCAAGTGGGTTATTAAAATGGACAAACTGAAATTAGAACATTTTCCTTTCACACAGAAAGCTTTTGTTTCCTAGTCTCAACTGCCTTAATCAGCCTGGTCCTTCCAGTCTTCCAGAATCACACTTATTCAAACTCAACCTCACTCCAAAAAGCTAGACCAGTAAAACAATATATTTTTGTAAACCTGGCTCTGTAGCTGGCTGCTTTTCACCCTCATTTTCCCGTGTGTGGAAATGCACTGCAAATCACTGTCTCTCTTTGCCACCTAGTGGGAAGCCTGATTTTACAATTGTCTTTGAGTTACTTCGGTTTAGAAATATGATTATGGCATCCTACATCAACATAAAACTTGCAAAGGATCTCTGCTGAGCCTTCTGAAAGCATGTGAAGGTGTGAAGTATGCCTAGGGTCTCAATTACAGAGAAAGTTACACAAAGAAGAGTTTGAGATACTGCATTGCTGTTCCAAAGGTAGCTTTTGACATAAATAAGAGATCTTTTCAAACCCTTATGTAACAGGTAGTATCAAAGCATGATTCATTTCTGAAAGAACCAAAAAGTCTTGGCATACTTATTGACATTGTTAGTTTATGTTTGCTTGTAGGTTCCTCTGTTCTAAAGTTATGTTGGAATATTGTCAGGTCTGTCCTTCCTCAAATTATGTATGCCTGTAAAATTGATACAGATAAAGGTGAGAAAGACTGTTAGAATTAAATTAAAATTTCTTGTATTATTAGGGAAATTATGATGTTGCTGATCTATGCCTCTAAAGAAAACAAAACCTAACTCTTCCATGTATCAGTTAATTAAAGTCTTTCACTTTCCAACTGAGCCAACATTAGAATCAAACCCTGGCAATTGTCGTCAGTGCCCCAAGGATTCAAGCAGTAAGGACTCAAGTCCTGGGCAGTTGTATCTCCTGCACGTCCTTTGCTGAGGCACCAGTTACTTAAGCCAACAGCCATTTTTATTTTTCACATAACTGGCATTAAACTGTTTGCAAATGACCCAACATAACTGAACCAACTGAACCTATGCTGTCAGTACTTCAGAGTATTTTTTTATTTAAAAATTATTTCATATACCTTTGATCTTTAAGGCATGTTACCAATACATCGCAGTGCTAAAAGCACAGATTGCTAATAGCTGAGCACTCTCTGCTTCAGGATGGGCTGAACACACACACAAGATAACGTAAGGACACAGTTTTGAGCCACTTGACTGCAGAGGTCAAGCCAGCAGCTTGAATCTGGAGGTTGGCCTCAACTGTCCCAAGATGTATCTGTACAGTCCTGGCCAGGACAGAAGCGCATATGCAGTATAATACCACAGTGTTGTTCCTTGGGAGCTACATAATCAAAACTGTGAGGATCAAAGGGTCATGAGATCTTTTCGGGGTCAGAGTATGTAACTGCTATAAGAGACTTACTTCAGGGATTAAAAAAATCATTAATCATGAATTTGTGCTTTTATTTCCAACCAGTACTTGAACCGGTAGTATATCAATAAACCACAACTTTTAAGATTTACAGAAGAACTCCAGTATATATAATAAATAGAACTCAGGTTTGTGAGAAGTTCACAGATACAACCAAATGAAAACAAGCACCTACTGTTTAGTGGTATTCAAAAGAGCTTGAGTTAAATGCTTTATATATCTTTACTCTCTCCCATTCCAAATGGATGCCATCCACATAGCTATTTGTTACCAGTCTTCTTAAATATTCAAGTCATATTCTATAAGATGTACTCAAATGTGCTGTGCTACTGCTTGTACTATCACAGGTAAACAGGATGACACGGCTCTCTCATCTGCTAGCTAACATGAAGCACCATGACATTTTTCAGGCTGCTACACAGAAGGAAGATTACCCATGTCCTCATGTCCCCCTCCTACAGAACAGATTTATTTAAACAGAATTATCTTCTCCAAATTTCCATCTTGACTTAATGTCATTCTGATGCTGCATTTTCTCTAGAAAAGGGAACCAAGCAGTTATTTAATTCTTAAAATTTAATAGACTTGGAAATGGTGATTCATTACTTTGTCAGCTCTATATCAGCTCTTCAGTTTGGTATTTTTCAAGTATTCCAGTGAAGACAAGGGAAATCAAAAAAAGTCCTTAATCATGTTCTAGAATAACACTGTTATGCTCAGCTTGGCATTCATTGAAATATTACTGGCATGAATTCATTGCCTGAAGATGCAACTTGCAAGTGGAAATGTATCAAGGAAGACCCACACAAAGGACTGCTTTGATGAAAAGAGAGAAAATGCATTTGATTCATCTTCCATTTCCCCCAATATCAATCCAAGTCCATTACACAAGGGTATGTGATTAGAAGAGAGAAAAAAAACCCCAACCTAACAGCCTTTTTGACCCTTTCCATGCACTGAAGACTGTTTTGAAAGCACTTTGACATTTGTAATAATTTCTCCTTTGCTAGCTTGTTTCCATTCCTTAGGCCATTGTGGCATTTAAGTAAAACCTTAGAAAATGAAGGCCTTGTTGCCTTTGTAAAATTATGGCTCCGGCCTGTTACTTTGGCTAGAGAAGGACTGTGAGAAAAGTCCGTGAGAAGAAAAACAATTCGTTTTCCCCATGAGAATGTAGTACCAACAGAAGCAAGAAAGTTAAACAGTAGAAGGAGAAAACAGCAACATATCCGCACCTGTTATTTTTCTGAATGCTTGAACGCTTATGCCATAGGTAGCCAAGGGTAATATATTGTGATCAATAATAGCCAATGAGCCTATTGTAGTAGTTTAGCATCCAATGAATCTGTAACACAAATAATGACATACAAAAGGTGTATAAAAGAGGCTGCTTTGTGTAATAAATGGCTTTTTGGCCCTTAAAAGAGGCACTGTCCGTGTGTGTCGTGACCGCCCCAACAGCAACAGGCCATATTTGGATCCATATCTGAATTACACGCACCATACAGTGTAATAATAAATGTGATTTTTAGAAATGCTAAGCAAATAGTTTTCTTGATCTCTGCAATATTGACTTGTACCATTATTATGAGTTGTGGTGTCTTCTAGCTCCGTAGGGAATATTCTGAACAAGGACATAAACCAAATATGCAGTTATTATGATTTGTGGGGCACTCATCCAAATTACATCAGCTCAGGCATGACAGTTAAACGTGATGCCTGCTGTCAGGAAGGCTAGACTGGCATACCATGAATAGGTGAGGCAAAACAGGCTTAAGCCTACATCTGCACGAGGGCTCCTGTTACAGCTGCTGCTGCCAGCAATGCAAATACAAGATGATGGCATTATGAAGCCCCCAGAAGTCATCTTCTTTTCCTTCTTCTTTTTTTTTCCATGTATCCTCAGTCAAGCAGACTAATTTTTTGTGTACATACCTAAATAAATAATTTCTCCATGCCAATCACAGTTCCTAATTTTTTTTTAACTTTTTAATGGCAATTTCTGTATCTCACATGTTAACTTAGTATGCAGCTCCCAGTGAAGGGGTTCCAGATTCTTCAGTTTATCATATTTCTCCCCACCAAGAGGGATCACAGTTTAAAGGACAGTTTTCAGTTTAGTTACCAAATTATTCAAAGGACTGGAGTGAAAGTCACTGCAATCCATTGAAGCTAAGGCAGCAAAAGAACACTTCTAAAATACAAGCTAAATTTATGCACTTAAGTGTCCTACAGTTATCTGGTATGTAACATGGAATTGAGAAACTGTTAAACTGACCTTGAAATGCACTTATGTAAGAATTAGGAACAGTCAATACAAAGCAGTAGGAGAATAAAATTTGGAAAGGCTTAAATTGACTTGAAGCATGGGAACACTAAGTATTTCAGCATTGGAAGTAGAAGGTAGTGAGCTGTTCGGGAAAAATTATGGATGGGAACTTTACTGTTAAAGGCAAATGTAAAAGTTTGAACATGAGTAGAATGTAGCACAGTGGCAGATAAAACTAAATTCTCTTGGCACTGTGAGACTGTTTAAAAGAAAATCAAAAGATTGCAAGATCAAGTTTCAGAAGATATTGGAATAAGATCAGATCTGATGTGAGAAGGTGAAACTCCCACAAGGAATAGTTCTCTGGTACAACATGAGGTACTTTGGCTGAATACACGCCAGTAAGATGCAGACAAAGTTTCAGGACATACAGAACTTTAATGGTACAAAAATTACCAGTATGTGTCTATATGAAGACTGCTATTTTCTCCATTTTACTCATCATTCATTAACATTTCATGAGCAATTCTTGGCTTTGACTGTGCAATTCACATAACTTATGCAATAGGCTTCCATTCTCTGAGCAGAATTTTTAGAATGTTTTTTTCCATTGAAAAAAACAGCTTTGAGCAAACTTTTGATGTGCTCTGTCTAATTGCAAAACTGTTTCCATGATTATTGATAGCACTGGGCTTACTCACTATAATATTTAACGAAAGCAATATAATAAAAGGGACAGACCCACAGAGTCTTTTCTGGTTTTCACATACAGACCTTTTCTCTTCCCAAGTATAAATCCTGTAACATCTGGACATGAAATAGGTGGTCTAAGGAAGCCCAAGTATTATCCTTTCTTTCATTTTCTCTGATTCAATCTGGCCTGCTTCTGTTCACATCATTCCTTCACAGTTGCAGCCACATGGCTGTAAGTGTCAAAAGTTCATAAGTGCTCAAAGGACAATATTGGCTTCCATTGCTTCTTTTATCATTATTTGGTAGCAATTTGGGCCACAATCTTTCAAATACTCAATTTCAATTACTCTTTTGCTTACTGAGAGGTACAAGGAAGAGAAGTAAATAGGGATTTCTAGTACTCGGTAAGGCAGTGGAACTGCCATGGAGACCAGATGTAGTAAAGTATTTCTTTACTTCAGAGCTACTATCTCTATTAAGGATGAGAGAGCCACCATAAATAAAGATAACATCAGGGCTACCCAAAAGGATCACAACATTTTATCAACTTCAGTATTTTATATCTTATCTTTGTGTTTATATTTTCTTTCCCTGATATGAGCACATTGCCAAAAGTAATTAGATTTTTATCTACCCCTAGCTCCATAGAATGTTCCTATTTAATTTAACTTAACAGAGCCTATGGTCATTAAAGATATACAGAACTCTCTTGGTCTTGTTCTGCATTTTCCTCAGCTTGATATGCTGTTAATATATGAACACAAAGACACCTAATGGAGAATACAACTAAGAGAAAAAAAATAATTAGAGGTCTCACTGCTGATTGTATTCAAGCCTTGTTGTCACTTTATTTAAATTCTATTCTGCTTTAGGTAAAGAAGATCTTGTACTGGACTATTTGTAAATATTGGTATAAAGTAACACCAAAGAAACAGTTTAGATTTTCTTTCGATATAAATTTTCCTACACTTTAAGTAATAAAAATACTACACATTGGAACAATGCATCTGTTTTGGAGCACTCTGAGTGTCTCACAGCAATAAAAGGCATTATATATTTTCTCTTGGGGAATGGCATGCATGAAGTTGATAATGTAGTACCACTTACTAAACTCAGAAATCCCAATATACAAGATCTCAAGAAAAGTAGTATCTATTTCACATGTCCCTGTACTGAATAATATAAAACTTTATACTATATTTTAAATAATAATTAGTATAGAAAAAAAAGAAAAACCCTTTTTTGTGACATCTTGTCTATTAATTAAATAGATATTATAGAAGTCCAAAATTTAAAAATCTGAGACTGATAAAATCAGGATAAATGCCTATGCTCTTTGCATTTCTCCGTATTAAGAATTTTATCATGAGGCAGACAATAAAAATTCTAGAATTTTTATCCAAAAAATACAGTCCAACAATTTCTATTAGGAACTGTGGACTCTTGAAATGTTCCACTGAAATACTGTGGATTGTAGACTTAACAATTTTGATGTTTTCAGAGATTACTGAAATAGAAATACATTCAAATCCAGACCTGTCAAGTTAAGGTAACCTGAATGAAGCTCAAAATACAATAATTATGACTAGAATTACTTAGCTGAAAAAATATTTAAAACCTGCTATCTGTATAGACAATGTTTAGTTATTGATCAAAAAAAGTTAAACAGCGCCAAGAGAACCAATATTTATAGGGAGATCATGTCTTTGGGTCAATTAATTTTCAGTTCTAATTCATACACTAGTTTAAGTGTATCAGAAAAGAGCAAGTCAAATTTCTCAGTAGCCTTCTGTTTCATTATTAACTTGGCTACATTTTAACTCATTGTCACACACGGTTCCTTGAAATCTCCTAATTTTTTTTATTACTTATTTTCCCCCTTTTCATTCCTTATATTGTTTCTACCTAATATACCCTTTTTTATTCCCTAAGATTTTGGCTACTCTGAGCCACAATTCAGCTTTATAAATCTGCCATGACTGTGCTAATTGCAACATAGGAAAACTGAGACTTGTGATTTCTTTCTACTTTATTGAGTGGGATTGCTTGCAAATACTAGTCATGGGCTTTTTAAAATACAGATATAGATATATACAGCACTACATTTGTTTTCACTGATTGGTTGGTACAGTGCATTGACATACCATATACATCCATTCAAAATATACCTGGGGTAAACATAATCTTTTGCTGATTAAGAAGGGTCCAGGTTTACTCCAAGGTAAAGGATGCATTAAAATAGAGTCATCATTCATTTAAATTATGGCAATTTGGTAAATTATAGTAAATGTGTGATACAAACATTTATTATTAACAATAAAAAATACAGAATATTTTGGGCTACTTGTGCTTTCTGAAGACAGAAAGGTGCTGCTCAGTACTTCACAAAATACTTCACAGTATTTTGTTCATCAAATTTTTTTTTGTAGGCAGCATTTCTGTCTCAAGGTTTTTAGACCCAAATCTTCAAATTGCTTCCCTCATGCCTTGGGTACAATCTAAAGTGCTTTTGCAGCACTGTTTAGCAACAATTGACACCAACAGCTTCACTTGAAGACAATGAAAACTACCAGTGTATGGTACTTACTAAAAACCTTGGTCCCTACAGTTGAATGCTCACATCTCCAAATATGACCTGATAAAGGACTATATGTCAAAAACTAGAAACATAAAATATATAAATATAAAATATAAACTCTACCAATTAGTCTGATGAAAATGATAGCTGCTTTTAAATATTTTCCCATTCTAAATCAGCTTGTGTTTCCTCAGGTAATAAATAATCTTATACAGAAGAGACCTTAAGCACCAAAATAAAAGCCTCCACTACTAAACCTAGAGACAGCAGCTTTTTCTGCCCTACTTGTACACTATCTGCACACATACTCTTTCCTTTGGTGAGAAACATGTAACACAGAGGTCACCTCTGCATTAGCATTTTAGTGTACATCAGGGGAGCAGATTTTATGCCAATCTGTTAAACATTCCCATTTACTGTGCTTTCATTCTCACAGCAGTGTGATTTTGGACTGTATGAATTGGTCCTTCTTCAAGTAGAAATAAATCCAGAGGTGTACTCCAGGAGGACACCTAGCAACACCAAAGCACCTACATGCATTCCTTCCACAGAAACCAGAACTAGACTACAAGGAAACAAAACCTCCTGAAATCCATACAGCATGGACATTAGCTCCTCCATTCCACACAGCTGCTGCTGCCTGCAGTCTGCATCACTTGCTGACATAGGTGTAGCCACAATAAGCAAGTGGCTATTCTTCCTATCTCCAAAAATCTGTTAACCCTAGAAGTCTTTTTCAGTACCCAGCAACAGAATACATGCAAAAATTTTGTCGTTTAATAACTTTTCATGCAGTGGTGCATCAGCCCTTTACATATGGGTAACTTCTATCATAAATAATAACCTTCTTGAGCAAGATATTCAACTCTAACTAGGAAACACTCTCCAAGTGGAGAGCTTCCCTGTGTCTCAGTGATGTATCTCTTTCTCTGCCCAGGACTGCAGTGGTTCTGAAGCGTATGCCTGCTTTAGCCATAATGTACAGGTGGATTGGATTATAATCCTGAGCAAATTTTAGGATCCTGACTTAAGGAAATGCATACATTTTCAATATGCCTGTAGTTTATAATATGGAGGGGAAATGTTTGGGGTTTGTTTTTTTTTTTTTTTCTTTTGACAGGCAGGATTCATTTTAAACTGTGGAAATTTTTATGAGGCTGGATGATTTCTCAGCATCTGTTTTCTGTGCATCATTCATTCTTAATGGCTTTCTCCCCATATTTACTTTTCAGGCTGATTTCTATATTACACACATTCCCTCCTGCTTCAAAACTACTGTCAAGAATAAGGGGATATTTTCAGAAATTTAAAACTTTATGTAGTCAGATTAGCCTTTCACTTACACAGTTGAATTCTGTATAAGCGTCTCCTAGAAAAACTACATCATTTTCCACCATCCCATCCTATCTCTGCACTGTCAACTCACCAAGTGCCTCAAATATAGTGGAGCAGTTAATTCTGCTGGAAATTAAAGCTAATAATATATTCAGAAATCCAATCCAAGAAATGATACAAGCATGTATGTACTGTGTATACAGCAGCTGAAGTCATATCAAAAGAAACAGTCATTTCTTGCCTTTCTGACTCAAATTCAGACCTGTAAACCTGGAAAAGAACAAGTGTTGGAATGATTATAAATTAGGAGAGCAGTTCCTCCAGCTGAAGAACAGACAGTGGTGCATAAATAGAAAAAATTATAATAGCATTGTGTATATGCCTCTAATTGAAGGGAAGGATATATGCTTAGTAGAAAACTTCCACTTTGAGTCATTACTGAATTTCCTTAATGTTGTGAAATTTAGATACGTACTCTTTGACAAAGGTGAATTCTAGAAAAATTTTTAGAAAGCTGGAATAGCAAATAACCACTCCTTATTTCCTATGAGGCCATATTCCAACAAACCTTTGAAATGATTGGTACTGTTGCAAGATTGTATGCCCGTCCCAGGTTGTTTACAGCTGAAACTTGAGCTTTTTCTATGAGTAATAACTATTTCTAGATAAACTATTTAAAAAGCAGAATATTTTACATGACAGGAACATCATACACTACAAAGTTGCTCTCTTTGCACTTGACCCTTGACTTCCAGCAACCTAGAGCTAAGTTTAGCTTTTATCGCTCCTCTGCTTTTGTTCTGTATAGTTTGATATATTAATTTTCTTATAGAGAAATTCAACAAAGCAAGATTCATGGATATGAGGCAGATGGAATTCAATGCTTTTCAGTTAAGTCTGTCTCTTAAATAAGTCTTTCAAAGTGTCCAGGTTTCCATGATGTACATGAAGAAAACTGAGACATTCACTAAGAAAGAGGGTAGAAAGCAGGTAAAGAATCTGCTGTTCTCATGGGAGGGAAAAAAAAAAAAAAAGAGAGACAAAATTACTCTATTAAAATGAAGGAAGCCACAAGACTTTATGAAATAAAGAGATTGTTGCCATGGTACCAGCAAAATTTCTCCTTCCCTTATATGCACACGAAGCTTTTTTGACAGAATAAACTTATAAATGTGTAAGGAAAAATATTTTCTATTATATCTCCTCACAATATTTTAAATAAATATTTGCATTATATTTAGATTAAATCATACAGGTGATCATCTCTTGCGGATCTTTTCCAGAGCAAAGCAACAAACACTGTATTGGCACTGAAATGCATATCCTCAGAAGACACTCAAGGCACTTAGAAAGAAGGGTATATCACAGAATCACAGAACAACATGAGTTGGAAGGGACCCGCAAGGATCAAGTACAACTCCCAGCCCTGCACAGCACCATTCCCAAGAGTCACACCATGTGTCTGAGAGCACTGTCCAAATGCTTCTTGAACTCTGCCAGGCTTGGTGCTGTGATCACTGCCCTTAGGAGCCTGTTCCAGTGCCCAACCACCATCTGAGTGAAGAACATTTTCCTGATATCCAACCTAAACCTCCCCTGACACAACTTCAGGCCATTCCCTCAGGTCCTGTCATCTGTCACAGAGCAGAGATCAGTGCCTGCCCCTCCTCTTCTCCTCATGATGAAGTTGTGACTGTGATGAGGTCTCTCCTCAGTCTCCTCCAGGCTGAACAGATCCAGTGCCCTCACTGCTCCTCACACGGCTTCCCCTCAAGGCCCTTCACAATCCTTGTGGCCTCCTCTGGATGGTCTCTAACAGCTTAATGTCTTTTTTATATTGTGGCACCCAAAACTGCCCCAGCACTCCAGGTGAGGCTGCTCCAGCTCAGAGCAGAGCAGGACAATCGCCTCCCTTGCCCAGCTGGTGATGCTGTGCCTGCTGCACACCAGGACAGGGTTGGCCCTCCTGGCTCCAGGGCACTGCTGACCCATATTCAACTTGCCATCGACCAGAACCCCCAGATCCCTTTCTGTGGCACTGCCTTCCCATTCCCCAGTGTCTTATTCCCCAGCCTGTCTGTACATCCAGGGTTGCCCCATCCCAGGTGCAGAATCTGGCCCTTTCCCTTGTTGAATTCCATGTGGCTGGTGATTGCCCAGTCCTCTAGTCTGTTGAGATCTCTCTGCAGGGCCTCCCTGCAGGCTCCTCCCAGTTTTGTATCATCTGCAAATTTGCTTAGTATTCCTTTCAGTCCTGCATCCAAGTCATTAATGAAGATGTTGAAAAGCACAGGGCCTTAAATGGAGCCCTGCAGAACCCCATTAGTGACAGTCTGATGCCACCCCATTCACTGTCACCCTTTGCACCCGACCCACGAGCCGGTTGCTCACCCATCACGATGTGTTTATCAGCTCTGTGCTGGACATTTTGTCCAGAAGGTCACTCTGAGAGACAGTACTGAAACCTTTTCTGAAATCCCAAGAGATTACATCAACTGGTTTCCCTTGACCAACCAGGTGAGTTACCTTGTCATAAAAGGAAACTAGTTTTGATAATCAAGAGTTTCCTCTCAGGAAGCTACGCTGCCTGTGACCAATGACTGCATTGCCTTTCAGGTATTTTTCAGTACCTCCCAGAATAATCTTCTCCATAACTTTACCAGTGACTGAAGTTAGACTGGCAGGCCTATAGTTTCCGGGGTCCTCCTTTTTGCCCTTCTTGAAAATCAGAACAATGTTCACCAGTTTCCAGTCAGTTGGAATCTTTCTGGATTCCCAAGACTGCTCAAAAATCATTGAGATGGGTTTTGCGATGACATCAGCTAACTTCTTGAGGATTCTTGGATGAATCCTATCAGACCCCATAGATTTGTAAGGATCCAGCTGCAGCAGCAGATCCTGCACAATTTCAGGGTCAGCTGGGAGTTGATCATTCTCGAAGACATGGTCCTCCAGCTCAAGGTACTGAGACACCCTTGGTCCACCATCATCTGTGCTGAAGACAAAAAGGCACTGCTCCATTTTCATTGCACTTTAAATAGGTAGGTGTCTGTTTAGTGCACAAAGATTTCACACCAGTCACACAAAGATTTCCTTAATGTCAGTACAAACACTGATTTTATGTAACGACTATACCACCTTATACCTACAACTGGTCCTTGCAGAGGGTATTTAATGACAGACATTTTGAAGAATAGAGAGATCACCTACTAGCACTCAAATGTGTTCTTGCATAACAGAACATACACTGTTCCTTATGCTAATTTAGAGATAATGAAGAAACGTATGTTCTCAAATAGGTCACTGATTCACTGAAGACCACAAATTCCTAAAAAAATCACCCATCTTTGAACAAGGTCTTACAATGGCTTTTTTAAGTTTATAATTTCATTTAAAACGTGAGCAATTGTAATTTCACTAATGCCACACACGCAAGTAATATAATTTCCCAATTCCCAAAGGAAAGTTCCTTCTTCTCAACACACGTGTTCTCACAGCCGGAGCTCTTCAGAGAAGATTCAGGGTGGGTTGATTACCCAGTATGACCTGAAAATCTTTTCTAGAGTCAATACTGTCTTGAGCACAGTCCCTCAAGTCTGACAATATGACCTACATTGTCATTGTTCTTCAATGCATAGCATTGCATTTGGTTATGCTGAAGTTGAAGCTGGACATATTTGAATAGGAAAGCAAGCTGTTCAGATCATGCTGTATAAGTGATTTGTCCCCCAGTGGAAACAACTTGAAACTTTACATTCCCTCTGCAGAATCCATAGCCTTTTTCTGTTAAGAGTTATGTTACCTTCCAGTGCTCTCTACTACACACCATTCCCACCAGCATGACACTCTTAAAACTAAGCAATGAGAGCGAAGACAGAATGCAACTTCATATAGTCATATTGGACATAATGATCTTAGAGATCTTCCCAATCTTAATGGTTCTTCTGTCAGTTATCAATCCATGCCCTACCATTTCATCCTCCAAGTGCTAAAGCCACCCACTTCAGATGGATGAACTGCGCTGCACACAGATCTGGAACACATATTAACTGCAGCGCCCTATCATTCCTCCCATTTTCCTTTCAGCAAAAAAGCAACAGTTAAAACAGATGCAAGTGTTGTGCTTTACTGCTTTCTTTCTAACAGGCTGCATGCTACAGGCTGACAGGAAACATTATAAATATAACAGAGCTTCTTTCTCATTACAGTGATTTGAAGGAGAATGGTAAATGGGTTCAAATGAAACCATGCAGGCTCCAGTTATAAGATCTCCATCTCTTACAGTGCTGTATCTAACCCAACTCTGAGATGTCATTATCTTCCCTGAATGCAATTTAAAGGATCAATCTTAGTATATATTCTATATGCTGTGATTTCTTCAGCACAGGAAAACTGCCCTCACGTGATCTTCATTATGGCTGTACTTCTAGGTATTTCTGCTCCGAAATGATAAAATAGCTAACTACAGATTAACACATACATTGTTTTGTGCATGCACAAGACACTTATCTCTTGGTTGTTGTTTAGTCCTAAAAAATCAGAGATCTTCTGTTATGACTTGTACGGAGATGAATAATGTAATTAAACAACACCCAGGAGAGAGAGTAATAAAAAAATTCCTGAAGTAAAAATTCATTTAGTTTTCAGATTTTTTTTAAGATTGCCAAATTTTAAGAAGGCTGCCAATGACTACTTCATAAGGAGTACAACAATCATCAACACAAAGCTTAAAAGTGCAAAATAGATAAATAATCCTGAAACTTTGTGATAAAAATAAATCAACCAGAAAGTTAGAGAGAACTCAAACCTCACTAGTTACTTTATCAGCACAGAGAAGTCATACATCAAGGTGAAAGAAAAGCAGGCTAAAACTTCAGTGATTACAAGGTAAAGACAAGGATTTTTACCACAATTAAATTAAAAGCTATTGTTTCCTGTCATCAATCCAAGAAATTGTCTGAATTGCTTTATGTTTTTCTTGGTCCCAGAACAAAAAATGTAGAACAGATCTGCAACACTGTGTTGTCACCTTCCGACAACTAGAGTATTCATACAACTCTGAATTCTTGAGATTATCAACTTTTTTGGTATATCTAATGTTTTCACTTACAGTTACTTGTGCAAGTGTTTATTCAAGAACATTTGAAGAATCCTAACCCTGAGATTAGCTCACTTTGTTAGATCATGGTGCCAAATAACACCGAAGTTTTGAGTTTGATCCCTGTATGGGCCATTCACTTAAGAGTTGGACTCAATGATCATTGTGGGTCCCTTCCAACTCAAAATACTCTGTGGAAAGTCACAGAATACATATTCTTTTTCATACCTTTTTTGGGGAGCCTGGTTAATTATTCTTTCTGAAAGAGGTGGTGTAGGGAACTGTGCTGCCAGAGCACTGTTTCACTGAGGATTTTGTACAACATCCTTGTATTCTTGGTAAATGACAGAAACTGCTGCAAAAGTAAACAGCCTTACAGATTTAAGAGAGGTATTTTGGGAGAAAAAAACATTCTCCCTTTATAATTTTACCTTATTAAACTTAAAGGAGCCATAAATTCATAATTACTTATAAACATGGCTCATTTGTCATATTCTTTAATTAGTATTGTAGAGTGCACAGTGGAGAGGGTCACAGTGTATTTATTCACTTACTTACTTGAGCTCAGTTCTAATTCTCTAGCCTGCTTTTGCAATAATTGCAGCTGACTCCAAGCTATTCCTTATGAGATTCACAGGGAGGATACTGCCTATCCCAGGATTCAATCAGATTTTTTCATGAATCAAAGTCCTTGAATGCTTTCTAGTCCCTAATCACATCTGTGAAAGCTGCACTAGGAAGCCTTTTTTTGACAGCTTTAACCACTCATCCTTTTGAAGTGGACTGAAAACATTACATTTAACCATGTATTTTTATAGAACCTAAAATCCATTTAATGGAAATGGAAAGAGGGAATAGTTTTCCTATTTCTCTTTCTATTTCTGTCTCTCTTTCATGTTGTGTGAGGTGGTTATATAGCTATGTCTTTACCTGTGTCAGTCAGCAGCTGGTTTTTGTCTACTGAAATGCTCTCTATTGGTTTCCTTCCTTCCTCTTCTCCAGATTTCTTCAGTAGAGATAAAGGAAAAGAAGGTCAAAGCTTAACATAAAGCTATGCCTGCATTTACAGGTTGTGCAGCACAACCAGAGCACATTTATAGAGCAAAACAATTCTTGCTGAAGAACAGACATCCACACTATACAAGTTTTGAAAGTTTTATTTCAGAGGAACTCTAACTGAATGCCCACTAATGACTACAGTACAGTAGATTCAAAGCTTAGATATGTTTACCACTTTAATTTCATCAGAAAGGGAACCAGTTTGTGTTCAGAGATTACCGTGTGACACAAAATATAGTATGGTAAACTGTGAGCTTATTGGGAGATTTGCTTTGAAAACAGACTCCTGAGTTAAGTTGTTCATGTATACATACCTGAAGTCACCAAATCTAAAGTAAATCAAATCCCAAAATTACAATTTTCATACACCCAACTTTATCAAAACCCCTACATTTTGGGGATGATGGACTTCAGTTATTGAATAATAACATAAACCATTTATCTGGAAGACACCTGGGTACATTTACCACTTCAACAGGAGGGACTTCATTCAATATCCTACTGCCACACATAGCACATAATGACTGGCTAATACAGTAACAAGGAAAAGCAACCTTGATCCCTTCCACAGAGGATGAACTATTGTGAGACCATAAAATCAAGCTTCAGCAGACCAAAGCAAATGTAAACTAAGAGACAGGTCAGCAAGTTAGGAAGAAAGTCAAAAGGCTTGCATTTTTTTTCTATGACTGTTTGTGTATTTTAAATTGCCCGGTCACTGGCTAAAGAAAACAGAAACCATACTGTGAACTAGCTTCAAACAGAAGTAAAGCAAACAGTTCTCCATCTGACAGAAAGCAGGCAGTATGTAAGTCTTGACCTGAAGGACACTTATGCATGCTCAGCTATTTAGAAAAACTGCACCTTGCTTTTGGACCACAGAAGGGCAAGGCAGGTGTTCCACGCATACACCTTTCTCTTTGCTTTTGCAAACTTGTTAGTGTTTGTGTTCAAAATTCTACTTCTGAAAGCAGGCGTTGCTAGGGTTTTAGGGGCAGTGGGAAATGTTACCTAGCCCTGGGCATCTAAATTCCACATATAATGTCCTACAGACAAAAAAAAAAGAGATATTGTTGGCTTCTTTCCTCTGACCTTTTCGTGTTTGCTTAATTCAACAACTTGCTCTGGTCAGTAGGGAAATGGAGATGGAGTCCTTATTATCATTACTACTGAAGCATCACTCTTTATATTCCTCTCTCCTCCCT
This sequence comes from Aphelocoma coerulescens, assembly GCF_041296385.1. NCBI lineage: Eukaryota > Metazoa > Chordata > Aves > Passeriformes > Corvidae > Aphelocoma > Aphelocoma coerulescens. The sequence continues at coordinate 6,834,618 of NC_091019.1, forward strand.
GTTTTTCTTACTTACAGTGAGAAGCTAGCAGTTTCTCCTATTTTTTGCTTTCAGCTTTCATTGCAGTGCAAAGTCTCTGTGGATCACAAGGAGGTTTGTTAGTCTCTCTCGTTCTGAGTCCTAACAGTGAAAAGTAAATCGCAGAGCAGCTAGCAAACAAGAGAGGCCTCAAGATTAGCTTTAATTTTAAAAGAACTAACTCTTGTCCTAGTGGAGCTTATTAATTAGCAAGGGATGCTTAAAAATATGAGGAAGTAAAAGTTTTCTTTAGGGTAAAATGCTGGACTGCAGCATTTCATTACAAAACACAAATATGAACTTAGGAGGGGTTAATTGTCAGTTGTATTTGAAAAGGATTGCAGGCACCGAGGGAATGTTTCCATTTGTTGTTTTAAAAGGCCTTTTAATCTGCATCAAATTTCCTCTTAAATTTTCAAGCTCTTCAGCACAGTCTTTTCACACAATGTAGAGTCTGATGCATGCTTTGCCCATAATTTTACCCTAGCTCAGGCTTTGAACTAGCTGCTAGTGGTAATGGAATGTGGAGCTGACGTGTTCTGCTATTTCAAACTCAAACTGGGAGATGAGAGACTGAAAATAGTTACTCTTTTGACTCTGTGTGGTCTGTATCACAGAGGTTTGAATTTCTCATTTAATATTGGAGAAAATCCTGTGAAGTATCACCATATGTCCTGCCATTCTTTCCCCTAGCCACCCACTATTGGCTACTGGCAAAGAGAAGATGCTGCACTGGATGGTCCTGACAATGACTACTGTTATGCTTTCTATGCTTTTCTGAAATTTTTGTAGATCATAACTACATCACATTGTCACAGTCACCCTTAAATTATACTTTTGGTTGATCTCAGCAGAAAGGCCAAGGCCTGATATTCTTCCCATCATAAGCAATGCAATTGGGCTTGTTACCTTCAAGGAAAGCTGCATTAGGTTTTTACATAGAAGAGTGAAAAATGAAAGATCATAAGTGTTTTCTCCTTCTCCAAGTTTATCTTCTGGATCAGACTCAGGTTTTTCAGAGTACAATAATCTCCATCTGTTTTCTGCTACCCAAGAGAAAAGAATACGGGTGCTAGTCATATGAGCAACAACTCCTCATGTACCAGCATCATTCCTGAGAGGCTGGCAAAGGGATCAGCACTTAGTTTCTGTGTCAGCTGTACTACCATAAAACATGGCCAGCCAAAAAAAACCTGCAGGAACTTATCTATACCTTGTGTAAGAAGAAAGAATCACTAACCAAACTTTATCCTTGGGTCTATACAAAGAAACTATATTACTATCAGTAAGATTTATATGTATAGACCCAAGGACAAAATAAATAAATATGCTGCCAGACAGCATTTTATAATGGAGCTGTGACTATTTACATTGTTATTCTGAAAATAATTTCAGATCAACAAACGTAAAACTATAGCGAGTAGAGTATTTTCTACTTTCCAGACAGAACAATTCCAGGCTAAGATGCTTCATGAAGAATAAGCTAGTTCTGTAGTCAGTGAATCTGTGACATGATGTTGAAATATCAATACAGTCTTTTGGACACCACACAGAAGAAATGCAATGGGTTATTTACTTGGTATTCAATATTCTTTTGTTATGGAGCTCATTTTGTATTTCTTTCCAATTAGAGGGGAAAGGTTCACACAAAGTCCAATTTGAGTTTAAATTACATTATCTACATGTTCACAGGCCTTTTTTGCTGTTTGTGATGTTACCTGCAGGTGTCAAAGACCCAGTCTCTGGCATTCATCATGACTCTGCACACAAAAGACTATTTTCTGAACTCAGCTGTACACTGCAAATCCAAAGGCTATTACCTGTCTCACAACCAAAACTTTCCCATAATAAGGATTCAACAGCCTTTGTTCACCAGGCTTTGCCAAAATCCCTTCATCTGGCACTCAAAATGATCATCTGGCAGAAAATAGCATGACTCCAGTGGTGTACACAAATATCAGCTGGGGCTTAGGGCAAATCTTGGTCCTAATGAAGTTAACGGCAGAATTCCCACTGATCACAGTGAGACCTGACACAGTCTGTGACAGCTGCCGTGTAAGCCAGAGCAGACTGGTAACAGCCCTTCAGCTCATTGTACGTCCTTGGAAACACACAGAGGCTTTCACAAGTCCTTTTGTCCATTCCAGCAACTCAAAGATTTTAAAGTACCCCAAGGCTAATGCTGAGAAATACAGGTACAACTGATTTCAGTTCTCTGCTGTATAACAAAAATAAAAATGAAATGTTGTTTCAAGATTCTCTTAGATGAATATTTCATGAACTTTATAGACTACTAAAATTCTAAAACTTTCTAGCATGGCCAAATCTGCTCAATTTAAAACGTTTCGCAATGCAGTTTAAAAATAAAAAAAACATTCTTATTCAACTAAACAGAAATTTTAAATTTAAATTATATACTTATTATACATATATTTTATATATATATAAACAGTTTTTCATGTTTGAAATGAGCAAACTGGGACAACGCATATAAAAGCTGTTAAAATTTCATTTCCCAAAAAAAAGTTTTTGTTAAAAAAGATCCTAGCTCTTTTTTTGTAGATTTGACTTCTGGATAGCATGGGGCTGGCAGAATGGATTAGAAGCTGCTTCTGGACTTCTCTCCAAAACAAGTGGCTTGTGGTGATCTAAAAACATCTCAAGACAAAATACTTTTAGTAACCCCAACTGACAGAATTGCTCCTGTTGTCAGGCAGCTACTGTACCCAAAACTGAGGGGTAGTTCAGGACTCCTAAGACAAAACAGATATTGAAAAAGGACCTGCCTTTCAGTGCTTTCCCCTCTACTGAGTTGCATGGAGCATTATTCAGAATTTCCTCCTTGCCCTTTGTTTTTTCTGGTAGCAAAGTGGTTAAGTACTGCTATGCTGAGTCCCACTACTCTGTACGGTTACTTAATTAGGCCTAAAAAAAAAGAATTTTACCTTCTCTTCAATCGAAGAGGTATTTATTCAGTGGAAAGAATAAGGTCAGAGTCTTCTATTTTTCTTTGAAGAGGGTAGCACCAAGCTATCCTGTTTTATCTTGATTTAATTACCAATTCTATGAGGAAAGCTGTCACACAGGTTCTGTTACTGTTACTTTGTTTTAGTTGCTACTTGGGGGCCATTGTAGTGACTGTTTTGCATGTGCCTCCAGGCAGTTCTGGCCTGCTGAGATCTTTTTTTGACACCCTGAGAACTACTGATGAGTTTTCATACCCCTGCGGCAGTGCAACCTGTCTCCTTGGCACTAAAAATGACACTGCACTGGTTGGACTGCTCTCTGGTATGGTTCATGGATTCTCTTCTTGGCACATAATTACCAACAGGTGTAGCCATGCTCTAAGAGGCCCATGGTAGCAGCCTGTAATACACTAATTGCTTAAAGGAGCTGTTCTTTTAGAAGAAATGATGCTTGCATTGTCATGCAGGCTGCTGATCATTGCCTGGCACCTCTGTGCTCAAGGCAGGAGTCCAAACAACTTGTGACAAGGCACTTTGCCATCTCAGCAGATGGACATGAGCATAAGCAGCTTAGGGGCTATGCCTGCACATCAAGCATAGGCATTGAGGGCATGATTCCTAGCCAAGAATGCTGCAACTGCTGTTTATCTTCTGCTTACCAACCTAGAGTTGTTTATCTTCTCTTACCAACCCAGAGTTCAGGGAATATGTCATTGCTAATTAAGACCTGGGCTGGACTCAATTTCAAAAGCATAAAATACAACTGTGCAAAACAAGTGTCTGTCTGGCTTGAATTGAACCACAAGTCCTAAGAGAGGTCAAGGGAATTATCAGAATGAAATTGGTTCTGGGGCAGACCAATATGATACCTCAAAATGTTGCCATCAGATTCAGGAAAAGAGTATGGGAAGTGTGAACAGGGAAATCACTATTAATATATGGGTGGATTTATATTTTCTCAAAAGAAAAAGTAAAACTTGGCATCATAAAGATATGCAGCTGGAATGGGAAAAAAGTAGGGACCAATATGAGAAAAAGTCCTGACTGAATTTACAGAATAATCTCAGAAAGGCAAGCTTAGGGGCATTTTTGTTTGGCAGTTGTAATACTGAAAGAAAAAACTTCTTCAAAAGCAGAAGACAATAATGTATTCACTGTGAGAAAACACAGACCCTAAGGGATCTTTTCTTCTGCCAGTTCCATAAGTCAGATAAGATTTTATTACCTGAGGTGCAGTGGTACTACAGGTCCTAGAATGCCTCTGAAAGCCTAAACTAGCATTTAGTGTTCAGAGACCTTGTCCATGTACAGAAAAGACACGAAGTAGAGGAATGGGCAATATATTATTTAAACTATGACATGACGTGCTTCTGCTCATTGGAGACAACTGCAATATCAGATGACAGGATCAAGGACATGCTGAAAATATATTGGAAATTTATTAAAACTGGATTTTGATCTTGCTACTGTTATCCAAGCTGCAGGCCAAATATTCATGAAATATCCTTCTTTACAATTTTAGTATCAAAACTGATTTGTAATTAAGGTAAGAAAAGAGGTAAAGCATTCACTTTTCTGATAAAAACCAAAATAGATAGAAGGAAAGCAAGTGAATAAAAATGCAAAACTAAAACTGAGAAGGATTCACCGCATGACACTTCATTGACTACTTGAAATACAGTACCTTAATAGGAAAAGCTGTCCCAAAAAGTAAAACCCTGACAAAAAGAATTCAGAAACCAGGCACAGCAAATTTCAGTGCTGATAGAGTCTCAGTCTAGTCATTATTTACACACTGTGAGTAACAGGACCATGCATTTTACATTAATTTATTTCACCTTCTTTTGCTTACACCCATGAAGCAATCTTTATCAAGCAAAGGTTGAAAGACATGATGCCTGTGTGGAAACTGGGATACAAGAAACTCAAATGTTATTTACAGCTTAACAAATCAATATATTAAGACTAGTAAGTTTCTGTATATTGTATGTTGTTTTTATCATGCACTGATTCTAAGAAGTTAGTGTCTTATATCCTCTTCCTCTTATATTGGAGGTCAGGAAATAGGAAGGACAGTGGGAAAGGAAGTTTTGCTCACAAGGAAACAACACTGAAGAATGAGCACAGCTTGCACAAATAGATGCAACATATTCCAACACCCTTCTCTAATGATGCAACTAGATAAATTACATCACTTCAGATTGTTCTCCAGCTCTATGCAGAAAGACAGATGGGATTCATTTGTCATCACCAAAATGTCTTCCTACAGTTCTACCACCTTTCAAGACCAGTGTAGCCCTGACAGCTACTTTCATTATCATTACACTTGTATCTATATCAGGTTTGAATCTGAATATATATATATTTATGCTTCTGTCAGGAGACCTTAATTTGTGAGAAAATATTTTGGTAGTATCATAAAAATGTTGCAGGGTCATCACATCCCCTTGCATTGTTTAATGTGATAATTTTGGGATACAAAGTAAATTAGAAAAAATCTGCAGTTTGCCTTTGTCTGTTACCATGCACTTTTTCCTATTGTAACTATTTAAAGTCTAAATCAAAGCATAGTGAAGTTAGAATTTGCTCAATGGAAAAACCTCTTCTTATTTATCATACTTCAAGTCACCCTGATGGCCTGGAGTTACACATGCATGTCAGCTGAACCATTCAACTAATTTTCTCAGATTGCTCAGACTGCTTTGCAGTGCAGCCACAGCCCCCCCACCACCACACCAAAAAAGTAAATTAAATGAATATCCCTTTCTTACATATAAGATGAAGGTCAGCTACTAGGTTGAAGATGACACATTAGTCTTGTCTTCGCTGCTAGCTGGAAGAATATCTAATTTCGGGAGGGCTGGCTTGGAAAAAAATGCAGGAAAGGATTGCTTTCCATCACAAATCACAAATACCATATATTACGGTATCCCACAGTGGTAGGGAGGACGAGAGAGATGCAACAGGCAGGAATTGTGCAGCAAGATTGATTTATTTAATTATTTTACAAACTCTTTTATAGACCTTTTTCTTCATAGTCTAATTGGTCAAAGGATCAGCCACCCCTTGGGGTAATTGGCTAAAATCCTAAAACATCCATTGTCAAAATATTTTTCTGCTGTACTATAAACAAAACTTTGCAAGGTCACAGGTGTTCATAGTTTATAGAACTCTACTAATGTCTTCCGTGAGAGAGAAAAATATCTCACGGCACTGGAAAGAAGCAAGAGAAATTCTTGCTAGCTGTATTTTTGTATTCACAATTCCCCCTTTTTGTTTTATAAGATAAGAATTCTACTAGGTATTAATCCTAAATAGAAATTTACATCAGTTATCAATTCTAAACACAACCTTAAGGGCTTTAACTATCTGACTCCATAACAAGAAATTTAAAGTTCAGTCTCTGCTTGTGGAAGGACCATCCCAGTCTTTGCTTGTGGAAGGGCCATCCACCCGACGGCTGACATCCTGGTCATCATCAGAAGAGTCATTAGGCTGATGATCTACATTCTGGTTGCCATTTGGATGGTCTGCATTCTGGTCATCATTTAGAGGTTGCCTGTTCTGCCTCTGTGCCGTAGGTCAGGGAGAACACATTTTGCAGGTATCGCACCCCAGTATCTGTGGAAATGCAAGCATACCCATGACCCCAAATGATAAGCTCATGCAGACCTTCCCACTGGTTAGTGAGTAAATTTCGTACCCAGACTTTTGTCCGGGGAAGTTGTGTCTCGCCTGAAGACTGCAATGAGAGAAAATGATTCAGAATAACAGGAGTATTTGGATTTTGTGGTACTGTAAAGTGATTGATTGTATACAAAGCTTTTTCTAGTCGTCTCTGTGGGGTTTCTCCATGCATTCCCCTTTTTTGGTTTTCCAAAACACGCTTCAAAGTACCATGAGTGCGTTCGACAATGGCTTGGCCAGTAGGAGAATGTGGGATACCAAAGGTATGGTCCACACCCCACAAGTGCAACAACTGCCGCGTCTTCTCCGAGGCGTAGGCAGGACCATTATTGGTTTTCACAATAGCCGGCACACCCAGGACCAAGAAAGCTAATTTCCAATGGGCAATGACATCACGGCCCTTCTCTCCAGTGTGAGCAGAAGCCCACATAGCTGAGGAGAAAGTGTCAATAGACACATGCACATATGTGGGAGTATGTTTGTTGGTGTTTGTTGGTTCAGTCCAGTTTTCCCCCTTAAGTTCAGTATGTTTGGTTTACCCCAGTTGGCGCCCTCCCTGTTTTATGTAAATCTCCCCATCTATCAGTGTTGTCTCCTCCCAGGGCTCTGTCCATCACTCTGGCACTCCTCCCAGGCATCTGGAAAGTTCTAGCCAGGGGGCCAAGTGATTGGTCCTGGGATAGGAGCCCCTCCCTTCCCTTGTTGCTGTTAGTTCTTATAAGTGTCTATCACCCTGTTTGCCCTACCCTTCCCTTCCCTGATTAGTTCCTTTGTGGTCCCTCCCTTGACTGCCACCCCCCCCATAAAACCCTGTGCACACCCTTGTCCCAGTGCTTAGAGCTGGGCTCCTCTGGTTGGTGAGGACCTCCGTCTGGAGGTGCAATAAACCTTCTGGATTTTACCCTACTCTGAGCCTGCCTCCTTTCCTCCGCCATCTGCCTTGGTCCCTGAGGTCCCAAGGAAGGATCCACGAGCCAGACCTCCGGTCACTTCGATACTGGAGGCTGGTCCCCGCAGCCTGTTGTGTCCAGAGCTGACCGGGCGTGGTAGGACCTGCTCCTAGTGGACACAAAGGCACACATATTTAAGCCAACCAAATTCAGGGATGTGCATTACATCCGTTTGCCAAAGCTGCAAGGCTTTTAGCCCTCTGGGGTTTACCCCCGCTGGCAAAGGCGCAGCGAGTCCGTGACAGTCAGCACAAGCGCTGACAATGTCGCGCACTTCGGTTGGCGGTAAATGAAACTGCTTCTGCAGGGTATGTGCACTTTGATGGAAGAAACCGTGCGATGCCTAGGCTTGTGCAATTTTGTCAGGCTGAGGCCCCACCCATGCAGGGTTGGCCAGCATGTCAGCCCTGGCATTGCCTTCTTTTATAAAACCTGGTAAATCGGTGTGGCTTCGAAAGTGCAGAATGTAATATGGATGCACTCGAGCCTGAATTGCAGACCACAAGGTTTGCAATAGCAAAAACAGAGCTGCATTGTTCACCTCCTTCAGAAATGAACAATCTAAGCATTGGGTTATATCTGCTACATAAGCAGAGTCAGTAACCAAATCCAGAGGTACCTGTGAGAATCGCTGAAAAGCCATGGTAACAGCCCTTAATTCAACTAACTGAGCAGAGCCTGACTCGTGGCCTTTCAGCACCTGCCATTCCGATCCCTCCTTCCAGGTAACAATGGCTTTCCCAGTTTTCCCAGAACCATCTGTAAAGACGGTGGGTCCTTGCACCGGAACTCAACTATTTCTCGGCCGCAAGGAAAGTATGGTCGATTTTGCCAACTGCAGTAATTTATGGCTGGGCAGATGGTAAGTGATCTGCCCTGAAAAGTTTTGCAGCGCACTTTGCAAAGGAGCACTATGGATAAGGCTCCACTCAAAGTGTTCCTTCGAGATTGAAATGACAATTACTGCAGGATCTGCAGCCATCAGTTGCAAACACCGTTGGCAGCATTTGATTATCAGAGAAGCGACCAATTCAAACACCGTGGTTGAGGTCCTTTTCGGCTGACGAGGCAAAAAGACCCATTCTAGGATATGCAAAGGATCAGGCTATTGAGCATTCCACTGGCCAATGATACCTGTAGGATGGAGGTCTGGAATGGTAATGAAAACAGTGATAGCAATGGAGGGGTCCACTCGATAAACCTGATGAGCGGAAACAGCCCATTGGACCTCCTGCAGCACTCATTGCACTTCCGGAGTCAGCTCCCGAGGTGAATTCAGATCAGGGTCCCCTTTTAATGTATTAAAAAGTGGGGAAAGTTGCTTCGCGGTTAGACCTAAATAAGATCATAACCATTTGACGATACCCAGCAGTTTCTGAGCATCATTCAAGGTTTTAATCAAATCCGGGAATTGTACCTCTTGGCGTTGGATAGTTTGGTCCAAAATTTTTACTCCTAAATATTTCCAAGGAGGATGCTGTTGAACTTTCTCCGGAGCTACCTCTAATCCATAGGCATGCAGAGCAGCGAGCAGCTGAGGCTGTATTCTCAGCAGCTCATCCCAGGTGGATGCTGCCACCAGGATATCATCCATGTAATGGTAGCAGCATGCATCAGGAAACTGCTTGTGAACTCCAGATAAAGCTTGAGCGACATACCACTGACAGATAATTGGGCTGTTCTTCATCCCTTGAGGGAGGACCTTCCATTGGTATCTCTTAGCAGGTTCAGCATTGTTAATGGTAGGCACAGTAAAGGCAAATTTTGGTTTGTCATCAGGATGCAAAGGAATTGTGAAAAAACAATCCTTTAAATCAATTATCAGGATGTCCCACCCCATAGGAATCATGGTGGGAGAGGGCATGCCAGGCTGCAATGCCCCCATACCTTCCATTACTGCATTAACTTTTTGGAGATCTGTTGGAGAATGGTTAGAGGATCAGGGACATGGATCGTTGATAATGATAAAGGGTACAAATCAATAACAGAACTGTACAAGCAAAAGCCTGCACAAGAAAATGCCTCCATGAGAAAATGCCTGTGTGAGAAACAGGCCTGAGAACCAAAAGGGAGTTTTAAGGAGGTACAGTCCTGTGCTGATAAGAGGTACTGACCATGAGAAGGGAGGAAGATCTTTGATCTCTCAAGTCAAAACATAAGTAATAGAAGCTTACCAAATGTAGTCTTTTATCTAACCCAATTATGTAGAAGTAAGAATGTGCTTTCGTAAGTTTAAACTAATTAAAGAACTGATAAGCATGTACTTTCACACTATATAAGTGCCTCTGTATTGCTAATAAACGAAGCTTGCTTTATCAATCACATTGATTGTCTGCATGTCTTCCCCCGCCAAAAGTCAGCAGAGATCCTGCAACAGTCTCCATTTCCCTGATTTCTTCTTAATTACGAAAACAGGAGTATTCTGGGGACTAGTAGAAGGCTCAATGTGCCCCTTTTGTAACTGTTCCTGAACCAGCTGATGAAGGGCGTCTAACTTCTCCTTTGGTGGGGGCCACTGCAGTTCAAAGATTGGTGTGTTAGTCAGCCACTGCAAAGGCAGTGTAGGATACTGTGCGCCCTTATGCACAGTGACCCCTATCAAAAATTTGTCCCAATCCGTACCCCCCAAGCTGCCAACATGTCCCGCCCCTGAAGGTTAAGGGAAGTGATAGTGACATAAGGGCTAATTGTAGCTGTGCATCCCTCTGGGTCCCTCACCATCACAGGCCGTTTGCTTAAATCGGTCTGTGTGGTTCCTCCTACTCCTGCGATGGCCAATCCCACAGGGGCTAAAGGCCATGAGGGAGGCCACACAAAAAAGGAGATGATAGTTACATCAGCACCCGTAGCAATCAAACCTCAAAGCTGAGTTCGGGGTGGACGGGCGTGTGGCAGGATCAGGGTACACGTCATCTGTGGCCTTTGGTCAGAGATGTCTGCAGTCCAGAAGGCCTGCGGAAGTCCTGTAGATCCACTGCCGTTATACTCGTGAGTTTGTTGTTCTATCCTGGGGACACAAGACTTAAAAGGCACTAATTTAGCAAGGCAGGTCTTTTCAGGAATAGTTACAGGGGGGTTTTGCGTGGAGACCATAGCATGAATCCGACCTGTAAAGTCAGTGTCAATAACTCCTGAATGCACTATGATTCCTTGATGGGTAACGTCAGGTTTTCCCACCAGCATCGCACTGGATCCCTGGGCTAAGGGTCCATATGCATCCAAGGGAACCTTATAAATACTGCTAGAGTCTAAGACAACTGCTGCTGCAGTGTGGATGTCAAAACCATCTGATTCCTGGGTGCTGTCTCTAGGGTGGCTGAGTAGGCCTGTGCCTGCACCTGTGCCACCCTCTGGGGGAGCGACTGCATCGGAGAGCAATTCCTGTTCCTTGCACTCCGGCAGAAGTTTCCCGACAAAGGCCAACCATCGGCCTGAGTCAGGGATCTACAATAGTCCGAGCAATGCCCTGGTCTGCCACACCTCTTGCACTGGGGGATCACTGTGTTCTCTTTTTGGCTCGGCTTAGGCTGTTTCTGTTTTTTCATGTGTTTGGGTTGCTTTGGTTCACAACCAGAAGATGCGTGAACAGGCTGCAGGAACGCAGCCAAAGCAGATCTTTTCTGGTTTCCAGATCCCACCTTAGAGCAGGCCTTGACCATGCCTGTGAGCTCAGGTTCTCCTGGTAAGGCATCTGTGATTTTTCTGCACTCCTCGTTTGCATTACTTCTCACTAACTGCCTTAACAACAAGTACCTTAGCCTGTCATCGTCAACCTGCTTCTCGAGAGAAGCAGCGTTTCTCTACGAAAGAAAGGTATGACTCTGATCTCCCTTGAATTATTTCAGTATATCGCTTTCTAGGAGCAGATAGCTCTATGGTTTTCAACAGAGCAGCCATGCCAACCTGTTGAGCTTGCTGCAGGACGCTAGAGGGAAAGGTACCCTGAATATTGGGATCAGAGAAGGGACCAGTCCCCATAAGAGCATCCATCCCCACTGCCTGTCTAGGATCGTCAGTAGGGAACTGCGTATTCCCTAATGAAGCCTTGTCGGCCAGATTTCTCCAGGTATTCTCAAAAACTGCACATTGTACAGGTTGAAATAGGATTTGACCGGTCTGATATCGAATGGAGCAAGCCAATCAGTATTTATCACCCTTATTATTTGCATAACCTCAGCAGAACCAAGCCCACGTTGTGCAACCTCGGATTGCAGATCCTGTGCAACCTTCCAGGCAATTACCTCATGCTTATCATGCTGGCCTGAATTTGGGAGCATCTTACACACTGGGAAAGCTTGGATCTCCACTTTCAGGGAGTCACTACCATGCAGAATTACTGGCACAGCCTGTGGATGCAGTGTAACAGCTTCCCGATTACTCCCAGAATCCTCAAATCTGTTTGGCATTCCCAGAGTTTCCAATAAAGCCCAGTCACCCTCCTCCAGAGCCCACATTTCAAAGGATTCCCAGAAACGATTGTAGTGGGCCAGACGCACTGTCACAGTGCAGTCCAGGAAGGTCCAGGGGCGAGACTGGAGCAGCCTTTTCTTTCGCCGCCTGGCAACAGCGGCTTTACACCCTGGAGCCAAAGCCTCCTCTGCATCACTGCCTGACGATGAATCATTGGGTAAAGGCAACTTTGAGGTGCTGTGAACAAACAGTGGTGGGCGGGGAGGAATGGACTGACCAGAAGAGAAACTGGCAGCACAGGCTGCAGTCGGCTATGCTGTGGTTTGAACTGCAGCCTCTTTTCGGGATGCGATCTCAGCCAGTTTCGATCGATCTGGCACTGGAGCTGCTGCAGCCGTCTCCTGTGCTGCAGTCGCACCCGAAGCCACCACTGGCCAGGGCATGGCCGCCACGTCCGCTGCTTCCGTTGCTGGTCTCGGCTCCGCTGGTGGCTGGGGCGCCGGCGCCATGCCGGTGGATAACACCGGGACCGCCACCACCACGGGTTCTGGGTTTGGAGCAGCTGGCCATGCCACTTCCTGGTTCGCCGCATCTCTCACGGGCAGCGCGGGCCCTGTGCAGCGGGGTGTCCCCGGTAGCTGCAACAGCTGCCTTTGCAAGCTGAGCAGTTCCAATAGCTGCCGTGATATATTCGGCAATTCCATCAACAAAGGCAGATGATGTATTAGAAGGTCGACTGCTCGGTTTTGCGACTGCACAGAACAGTCCGCTGCTACGGAGGGCAATGGCCCGCATCCAGGCATTCTCAGGGCAGCAGACGCATGCGCAGCACTGTCTGGAGCTACGCCAGCCAAAAGAGTCCATCCGGGTATTCTTGGCGTAGCAGACGCATGCGCGGACGGGCTAGGAGCCACCATGGGGGTCCAAGACACGAGTCCACTAAACTGTGGCCCCGAAAAAGCGGTGGCCGCCGTTGAGCCAAAAGGCAAGGCAGGCTGAACGCTCCCCTGCTGCCCACACACCCCCACCAGTTTCTCTGCCAGCACAGGGTCCTTGGGGGGCACAGAGTCCTGTGACTGTGCAGGATGACTCAGTGCAGGCTGTGGGGCATGCTCTGCCCGTGGAGCCGGGGGGGATTTTTCGGATATCTCTCCTTCACATTCCACTGAGGCAGGCAAGCCAGCTCTACTGTTATAGTCAAGGTCTATCAGCAGATTAAACAAAGACCACCATGTGCGTAGTAATTCTAGCACTGACGGATCCCCAGATGGGAGCTCGTGCCGGATAGCACAGCCTAGTTCCTGCCACAGCCCAAAATCCAGGGCAGTGTCTGCGTTCAGGGAGACGCCATGCAAATCACCCCAGTCTAACAATTCACAGAGCGAGTCCTCAGAAATGGAGGCGTTAATTAAACTGAAATCTCCTTTCCAGACTGATAGCACAGTGTTGGTTTTTAAGCCACTGCTCACCATTCTTTCAGTCCCTTCAGACATCCCGGTCCGGGGGTTGCAGGGGGGGAACCTCTAGAGAATTTTGGCTTGGCTTGCAGTGTGCAGGACATGTCAGGGTTCACCAAATATTATGGTATCCCGCAGTGGTAGGGAGGAGAAGATAGGTAGGAATTGTGCAGCAAGATTGATTTATTTAATTGGAGGGGGTTTCAGCCACTGGGAGCTGGCAGAAGGGGGTTTTACCCCTCACATGCCGACACAAAGAAGCCTGGAGGTCAACACTGAAACCCCTCTGGAAGGCAGCACTCAGTGCCCAACACACAATGAAAACAGGTTAGAGCTCCTCACCCAAAAGGGGTTGTATCTTCCTGTCGCCTTTAAGCGGGCACGCAGGCGAAGGCAAAGAAGTAAAGCGAGGGGACTCTCCATATGTGTTCCACGCAGGTTTATTCCCATGAAAATACAGGGACGAAGAGGCCAATTGGTGGGAGGGTCCAGGGATCTTATACTGGGTACAGAATAGGTGGGGAAAGGGATCTCATCCAACGGGATAGAGACAAGCAGGTGGGATTGACAGGAAGGGAACCAATGGGAACAACACATAGGAGGGACTCAGGGAAGGATCCAATGGGGCATTGAGGAACAAAGACCTTTCTAGAATTAATACATATTAAAGAAGGAAAATGAATATACATAACTTCATACATAAAACAAGACGACAAAATATTAACCAATCAGGGAAAAACATGCAAAAGGCAAAACAAGGGAATCATGGGTTCTCACCATGACTGCAAAGTTACATGCTAAACTTGGGTTGCTAACCACCACAGCTGGTTATCTGAGTTCTCCTCAGGACAAAGAGTAGCTGTAGCCACCTGCACCACTACATTTAATTATTTTACAAACTCTTTTATAGACTTCTTTTTTCATAGTCTAATTGGTCAAAGGATCAGCCACCCCTTGGGGTGATTGGCTAAAATCCTAAAACATCCATTGTCAAAATATTTTTCTACTGTACCATAAACAAAGCTCTGCAAGGTCGCAGGTGTTCATAGTTTATAGAACTCTGCTATCTTCCGTGAGAGAGAAAAATATCTCACGGCATGGGAAAGAAGCAAGAGAAATTCTTGCTAGCTGTATTTTTGTATCCACAACCATGACCATGTTTTGTAAGGCTGGAGGATGAGCACTGGGCAGTTTTAGGGAAAACAAAAACCTGAAGAAAATAACAAGCAACCAGCACTAGATAGGACACCAACAATGAGAATGTCTCCTGCTAAATTGTGCTGCTTTTTTCTCTTTCACCTTTTGCTTTTTTCTCCTCTTCCATGGTATCAAAGCCAAAGCTAACAACGAGATTAAGCACTTGCAAGTCAGGCATTTCATAGTTGAACTTGCACTTTCCAGCATCAACCTCTCTGAAAGATCTCCAGATACCTGCTCAAGGCACCACTGCTCCACAAGGGAGCATTAAAAGGGCATCCAAAGAGACATTAATATGTGGTACTAAAGCTAGACACTAGCATTATTGTTGGTCTAAAGATAATTCTGACCTTCTTCCTGTCTCCAGCTTCTTGATTTCTGTGTTCACTCTCTCACAAATTCACACTCTTCCCTTCTGAGGATTGCTCTATTTGCCTCATCTTCCATTTCACTGATGCTCCTCTAGCATAAACATCCAGACTGTCTATATCCTGCACAAAAATTCTTAATGGCCCAAGCTCCAGCGGAAGGGGACTCATCTGGGACTCCTGTTGTCAAGCGATCAAGAGAGCTCAGCTCTTGCCAAACTTGCTCTAAAGAGGATTTGTGTGGCATCCCATCACTAACCTTAGGCCTTGTCTCCCCATTCGTAATAAAGACATCCACTGGGAAATGGCCTTCTTCTCGCAGTAAAGATTCACTACTACCTTACCCCGCCAGGTAAGAAGAGATCTGCCAGAGGTGCTGGTACAGCCAGGCCAGAGCCAGGCAGGCTGGAGAGGGGCAGGAGAGACTAAACATCCTCACCCAGCAGCTGCCAAGAGGATAAGGCACACTGGAGCCTTGAGCCTTGCTCATGCCTTCTTCCAGCATGCTTAGCCTGCAGTAACAAGTGTGGACTTTTCACGTGATTACCAGGGAGAAAGAGGATAAAAAAAAAGGTAGAGTCAGTAATCTTTCCTTAGACCTCCCTTTGCTCCTGATAGAAGTATTTCAAGAATTCATTTTCTATTGTGGGAGAAGGAGGGCAAGGAGGTGCTTTTTGGAAGCAGCTGTTTTAGGAAACAGTAAGCGCAAGGATGCATTTGAAATGTGACCATGACCTACTCTGTGCTTCACATTTTGCAGGAAAATGCTTTTATCTGTTGCATAGTTACAGCTTTTAGCCCTTTCCTGAAAGAAGGGGTCTGTGACCTATCTTTGAAATAGCTAAGCAGGGACTATTCTTTTCCTTTTAAAACACAGCTGAAAGGGGAGATGATGAAACAGCATTGAATAAAATATGAATCCTTGGAGCAGAACTGAAGCTATCCATCTATCACATAGTGCCCTACCCATGAAGCCATGTTCTACTCTATTCTCTTACTGGCCTAGTGAATCCTGAGTTCATTGCTACACAACAATCTAAATTCAACAGGATGGCTGAAGAGCACTCCCCATGTATATACCCCAGTGACCATGGACACCCAAACCTGGCAAGAGAACGGGGCATGTGGGTGTCAATTCTGTAAGACAGGAAAGAAAGGTGAACATAATTTTTTTGCAATTACAGGCTACGACATATAAAGGAAATGGTAGGGTCAAACTATCTTCCTTCTAAAGGAAAATTACATATATGCTGCATTTTGCTCAGTCTTTCCAGTACATACGGCACTTCACTAGCTGGAATTACTTTTGAGATTTAATTACAGGATTACCTAATTAGTGGATCTAGTAGAAAATGAAGCCCATGAAACTCAAGTTAAGAATTCACTGTTACTTTAGCTTGGTATCTAGACAAGGTTGAGTAAGTCTGAACTCTGGAAGAAGAGGGAAAAGAAAGCTACTGAAGGATAATCAGTTACAGCTACTCTCCAAAAGCCAACAGCAGTCAAAGGGCCAGCATCCAGATTCTGACCTGTAGAAGGAAAAGCATAAGTTCATGGCATATTTAAGATCACCAAAAAAACCCAACCAACAAAAAAAACCCCAGCCTGAAATAATTTTCAAAGGGATTGGATTCCCTCTGAGTACTAACCAACTGGTACTGGTAGGCCTATTCTATTTAGCACTCAGGGATACGTTGAGATTGGCTTGGATAACTACCCAGACAGCAGCCCCAGAGACTAGAGATCGTACCCCAGAGCCTGATCCTGCCCCAGAACCTGACACGGTCCCAGAGACTAGAGATCCTACCCCACATCCTGATCCAGCCCCAGAGCCTGACACAGCCCCAGACACTAGAGACCCTGCCCCACAGCCTGACCCTGCCCTATAGCCTGATACCACCCAACAGCCCACCTCAGAAATGGACTACCCGAACTGGGTGGAGGTACTGGTGGAGGAGATGCGCCAGGAGATATGCCAATTGCTAAGGGAATACACCTCCTCAGCTAGTGAAAAACCCTCTCCCTGCCCCAAAGAGGGTGAGTCCGATGGTGCAGCAGTGGAACCCACAGATGTTACAACCGTCCAGGTTTCAGCTGAACCACAAAGACAACCACAGCCAGCAGCAGTCGCCCCTGTGCAAAGGAGGAAGTATAAGACCAAATCAGTACGACCAGTTAATGATGATGGGGAACCAGGGCCCTCACAACCAGCAGGAGAGCCAGAGCCAGAAATCATCACTGAGTCCCTGTCATACGACAGTCTCCATAATATGCGAAAAGACATTGTGCAACGGGGACATGAGCCTTATACAACCTGGCTGCTTTGGGTTTGGGACCTTATGGGCACAGGCGTGCAACTGGATAGTGGTGAGGCAAGGTATCTGGGATTGTTGACCCAGGACCCAGGTGTGGACCAGATATTTGTGAGGGAGCCAGGGCCCCTTTCTCTCTGGGAGCGGCTCTTAATGAGTGTGAGAGAAAGATTCATTCACAAAGAAAGAATGCAGGAGTACCATCATAGAATGCAGTGGAAGACACTCAAGGAAGGGATCCAGCAGCTAAGACAGGTGGCAGTATTAGAGGTACTCTTCGGGAGGGATGGACAGAATGATAATGACCCCGATAAGGTCAGGTGCCCAGGACAGATGATGTGGAACCTGGCAAGGCTAGGGCCATCGCAATACACCACCTTCACTGCAACGATTGATACGGACAATAACCGAGAAACAGTGGGCTCTGTTGCCAACAAGCTCAGGAATTTTGACAGTATGGTCAATGGTCCGCTGAAAGCTCATGTCTCTGCTGTGGTCCAGGACCTCAAAGAGGAGATGAAGGAGATGAGGAAGGAAATGAGGGAGGAGATGAGGAAGGTCAGTGTGGCACCAGTGCGAGTCACAGGCCCCGAAGTCAGAGCCCGTCGTCCCCCTGCTAGAGAGAGGGTACACCCCACAAGCTGAGCTGTGTTTTTTTCTGTGCGAGCATGGGGAAGACATGAGAAGGTGGGATGGGAAACTCACCTCTGTCCTGGCAGCGCGGGTGCATGAACTCAAGGAGGGAGGCACTAACCGAGGGGGTTCCGCTTAGGTGAAAGTAGCCTCAGCCTCCCGTGACCGAGCTGCCAGGTATTACAAAAGGGAGGATGATATGTCAGATCGCCTTGAAGGTACCTCGAGCATGAATGCCCAGGGAAAGAATGATAACCAGGGCTAGAGGGGCCCTGCCTCTAGCCAGGAAGAGGCACGGGAGAACCGGGTTTTCTGGACGGTGTGGATTCGATGGCCTGGCACATCAGAGCCACAAAAATATGATGCGTTGGTTGATACTGGGGCACAGTGTACTTTAATGCCATCGGGACATGTGGGGGCAGAACCTGTATCCATCACTGGGGTGACCGGGGGATCACAGCAGTTGACCCTTTTGGAAGCTGAGGTGAGCCTGACTGGGAAGGAGTGGCAAAAGCATCCGACTGTTACTGGCCCAGAGGCCCCGTGTATTCTGGGCATGGACTTCCTCCGGAATGGCTATTACAAAGACCCAAAAGGACTCAGGTGGGCATTTGGGATTGCTGCTGTGGAGGCAGAGGGCATTAGGCAATTGAACACCCTGCCTGGACTATCAGAGAATCCTTCTGCAGTTGGGCTCCTGAAAGTGGAAGAGCAACGAGTGCCAATTGCCACCTCGACAGTGCACCGCCGGCAGTATCGGATGAATCGAGATGCTGTGATCCCCATCCACAAAATGATCCGTGAGCTGGAGAGCCAAGGGGTGGTCAGCAAGACCCACTCACCCTTCAACAGCCCCATCTGGCCTGTGCGCAAGTCTGATGGGGAATGGAGATTGACTGTGGACTATCGTGCCTTGAATGAAGTGACTCCACCATTGAGCACTGCTGTGCTGGACATGTTGGAGCTCCAGTATGAGCTGGAGTCCAAAGCAGCGAAGTGGTACGCCACTATTGACATTGCCAATGCATTTTTCTCCATTCCTCTGGCAGCAGAGTGCAGTTCTCAGTTTGCCTTCACCTGGAGGGGCGTGCAGTACACCTGGAATTGACTGCCCCAGGGGTGGAAGCACAGTCCCACCATCTGCCATGGACTGATCCAGGCTGCACTGGAAGAGGGTGAGGCTCCAGAACATCTGCAGTCCATTGATGACATCATTGTGCGTGGGAACACGGCATCGGAGGTATTTGAGAAAGGAGAGAGAATAATCCAAATTCTCCTGGAAGCTGGTTCCGCCATCAAGAAGAGCAAAGTCAAGGGACCTGCCCGAGAGATCCAGTTCCTGGAAGTAAAGTGGCAAGATGGACGACGTCAGATTCCCACTGAGGTCATCAATAAGATCACAGCAATGTCTCCACTGACCAACAAGAAGGAAACACAAGCTTTCCTAGGCGTCATAGGTTTCTGGAGAATGCACATTCCCAAGTACAGCCAGATCGTGAGCCCTCTCTATCTGGTTACCCGCAAGAAGAACGATTTCCACTGGGGCCCTGAACAGCAGCAAGCCTTCGCCCAGATCAAATAGGAAATCGCTCATGCGGTAGCCCTTGGCCCAGTCAGGACAGGACCAGAGGTGAAGAACGTGCTCTACTCTGCAGTCGGGAACAATGGCCTGTCCTGGAGCCTCTGGCAGAAGGTGCCTGGTGAGACTTGGGGCCAACCACTGGGATTCTGGAGCTGAAGCTACAGAGGATCTGAAGCCAACTACACTCCCACAGAGAAAGAAATCTTGACAGCTTAGGAAGGAGTCCAAGCTTCCTCAGAAGTAATCGGCACAGAGGCACAACTCCTCCTGGCACCCCAACTACCAGTGCTGGGGTGGATGTTCAAAGGAAAGGTTCCTTCCATGCATCACGCCACCGACACTACTTGAAGCAAACGGATCGCCCTCATCACGCAGCATGCCCGAATTGGAAACCCAAGTTGCCCTGGGATCTTGGAAATAATCACGAACTGGCCAGAAGGTGAGACTTTTGGGTTATCTTCTGAAGAAGAAGAGGAGCAGGTGACACGTGCCGAAGAAGCCCCACCATACAACGAGCTACCGGAGAGTGAAAGACAATATGTCCTCTTCACTGATGGTTCCTGCCAAATTGTAGGCGCTAGCCGGAAATGGAAAGCTGCTGTATGGAGCCCCACACGACAAGTTGCACAGGCTACTGAAGGAGAAGGTGGATCGAGCCAATTTGCTGAACTCAAAACTTTTCAATTAGCTCTGGACATAGCCAAAAGAGAGAAGCAGCCAAAGCTCTACCTCTACACTGATTCATGGGTGGTAGCCAATGCTCTGTGGGGTTGGCTGGAAAGGTGGAATAAGGCAAACTGGCAGCACAGAGGAAAACCAATCTGGGCTGCTGAGGAGTGGAAAAGTATTGCCACTTGGGTAGAGAAGCTATCCATGAAGGTCCGTCATGTAGATGCTCATGTTCCCAAGAGCCAGATAATGAAGAACATCGTAACAACAAACAGGTAGATCAGGCTGCAAAAATAGAGGTGTCCCAGATAGACTTGGATTGGCAACATAAAGGAGAGTTGTTCCTAGCTCGATGGGCCCATGATGCCTCAGGCCATCAGGGCAGAGATGCCACCTATAGGGGGCACAACATCGAGGGGTGGATCTAACTATGGACAGCATCTCCCAGGTTATCCATGATTGTGAGACATGTGCTGTGATCAAGCAGGCCAAGCGGGTGAAGCCCCTGTGGTATGGTGGGCAGTGGTCCAAATACAAGTATGGGGAGGCCTGGCGGATTGATTACATCACACTGCCTCAAACCCGCCAAGGCAAGCGCTATGTGCTCACAATGGTAGAAGCCACCACAGAACGGCTGGAGACCTACCCTGTGCCTCACGCTACTGCCCAGAACACCATTCTGGGCCTTGAAAAGCAAGTCCTTTGGAGGCATGGTACCCCTGAGAGAATTGAGTCTGACAATGGGACTCATTTCAAGAACAGCCTTATAAACACCTGGGCTAGAGAACATGGCATTGAGTGAGTGCACCACATCCCTTACCATGCACCAGCAGCTGGGAAGGCTGAGCGGTGTAATGGATTGCCTAAAACCACCTTGAAGGCACTGGGTGGGGGGACTTTCAAAAACTGGGAGGTGCATTTAGCAAGAGCCACCTGGTTAGTTAACACCCAAGACTCCACCAGCCGAGCAGGCCCTGCCC
Source organism: Aphelocoma coerulescens (assembly GCF_041296385.1). Lineage (NCBI taxonomy): Eukaryota > Metazoa > Chordata > Aves > Passeriformes > Corvidae > Aphelocoma > Aphelocoma coerulescens. Next base: position 6,855,847 of record NC_091019.1, read on the forward strand.
AATCCGAACCCCTACAAACAATAGACGGGGATAAGGTTCCAGTGGTGCACATGAGAGGTATGCTTGGAAAAACTGGGTTAATTCTGCCTCAAGCAAAGACAGACCCATCTGTGTGGTTGTCTTCGCTCAGGGACCAGGTTGCACCTGATGGGTGATGCAAAAGGATGGAGAGACCTGATGCATACCTCAAGGGGACCTTGTTTTAGGGTGAACGACCCATGGCTCTGTACTTGTATCAGTATCAGCATGTATATATGTATATAATTCGGGTGATGCATGTATTTATATGGTTAAAAGGGTTAAGTTTCATGTAACATGTTAGTATGGGAAAAATTCGGGGTGGATAATGTTGGGGTTGTAGGAGCTCTCCTGGTTTTATTTCTGTTAAAGGAATTTCCCCCACACATGTTGCTAGGGGGACAAATGGCTGGGTACTTAAGAAAAACAAAGGAGGTGGCTATAGGGTGGGGCACATCTGGCTACTCTTTTGTTTCACCTAGGTGTGTGGGCAGTCAGTCTCCAGCATTTGGACAGCGAGGGAGGCTGCTTTCTGGACAGAGGGGGAGGCTGCTTTCTTCAGCTGCTTTTCCTTCTGCTGGAGAAGTCCCAGGATCCCAAAGCCCGCCTTCCCTGCCCCGCTGGGAGCCGGGCTGCGGCCGCCCTGCCCCGCCATTGCTTCGAGCCTTCGCTACGTTGTAGCCCTGCTTGCCCTAACTGCCCAGACCTCCGGGGGCTCCCCGTTTGGATACATCTCATCTGCCACCCAGGATTTGTGCTCGTCCCTGCTGCACCAGCCTGCCGTTCCAGCCTGCTGTTCCCGAGGGTCTGGCCAGACACCAGGATCGGCTGCCCAGGGGTTTGTGAAGCTTTTGTTCCATCCCTTCCCGGGATCCCAGGGCACCAGTGCCGCGTGCTCCCTGAGCTCGCTCCGAGGCGCCCCCTGCAGCCGCGGGGGAACCATGGCACCTGCCCTGCTCACCGGGAGCCGCCAGTGCCCCTGCCGGCTGCAAGAAGAACTGCACCCGAGGGGAAAGGGCCTGACAGCTGAGAAGGCTGGGACTGGGTTTGTGTTTGCTGTTACTGCCATAGTTATTGTTGTTTGTTTGCTTGTTATACACATATAGATATATAATAGTAAAGAACTGTTATTCCTATTTTCCACATCTTTGCCTAAAAGCCCCTTGATTTCAAAATTATAATAACTCGGAGGGAAGGGGGGTCGCATCTGCCATTCCAAGGGGGGCCCCTGCTTTTCCTTAGCAGACAACTGTCTTTCAAACTAAGACAGGAAATTATATAATAAAAATGTCATGAGCAGTACAATTTTTTAGGTTTCTTATTAAATAAGTGTCGTCCACGAAAGCAAGGATCTGAAGTGTGGGTTCACTAGTGAATACATTAAGTAAATTCTCGGTTCAAAATTCCACTGGGAACAATACTCATTAGGTGCTATCCCCTACTGTAGATGGTTATGAAGTATCTTAATCGAGGAAAAGGCTATTAAATATTTCATCTTAATAATATCTACCTGCTGTCTCACGGTCTACAGAAACAGACAGTACAATTTTGAATGAGAAATTTATCTCTGAAAAGGAAGAACTGCTACAGATTTTTGGCTGAATTTTTTTCCCACTTGTCTTTTTTGCCATTTCGCTTTGTATGCTCTGGAAGCATTTGCTGCCAGAGAGGAAAAATATATTATTTACTGAACCAACCCAAAAGTTCATGTAATTTTATGTCCTATTCTTGGTGGTAGTCAATATGAGTTACCTGACACAGAACAGGATAGAAGAGGTACAAGCAATTCTGACTAAAAATTCAGAATAGCAGGATCAATAGGAAAATACTGGCTTAAGCTCAGGATTAATATATCCTGAAATATAATGATATATAATCATTTAAATATTCTATCCCATTAATATTTGTCAGGTTTTCCAATTTTAGTTCTGGTAATTGGATAATACTGAACCATTTCAACTCATATATTCCTAAACAATATTTCACTCCTGTACTGCTTTATACTTAGTTCACTAACATGAGTTAAACCAGTTGAGAAACAGTCTGCTTTCCATCTGCTATCAACAAATGTGATCAAATGCATTAATTAGATCCCCAGCTTTGACAAGTTTTTTAAAAGAGTGCTAGAGAACTATTAACACCATTTTTTCCAGTTAAATTTATTTTGGCTCACGGTCTGGTCTAATATTCCACACCACTGTAACTACTGTCTGTATTTGAAGACCAAGGCATTAGTCTTCTGTTTTACAGCTGTCTGTCTACTTCAGTTTAGATTTCTAAAGTCAGATGCAAACCCCTCATACTGCCTCCATTCTTCTCGATTGCTCTGCTCAGATAAATTTTCCCATGACCACCACCCCTGTTACATCTCCTAAACCAGAAATGAAGCATGGATTTGCAATGCAAGCAGTAGGTCTTCATATTGGTTGGCCCAACACAGGAATGCAGATACACAAATGGTTTCTGGATCCTGTTCAACATTAGTTATTGTGTGGGAGAATTAATTTCTTCCCATACTTAATTCCATTCTTCTGTAATTGTGAATAATCAATGGCCTTGATTACATATTTTGTCAAATACATTTTGGTGAGATACATAGGTGGATGGATATTTTACTAGTTCTGCATCTGAGCTGTCCAGCAGAAACAGCCCATCAGTTGAACTCATACTTTTCAGCAGAAAGAGCAGGATGAAATGTAATGAGGCTGTATTGGATTATATGTGAGGTTTCTGACCTAATTCACTTTCCTTTTTACTTCTTCTCCCCCTCCCTCCAGTAAACCGAATATCAGACTTGTATAACTGTTGAAAATTATAAATGCCTCTTCTATGAAGCACTATGAAAAATCACTGCATCACAAGTTTTACAAAGAGATGCTAAAAACCATCTTTCATTAAAAGTGCATTAGGTGCTAAATGAATCTACAAAGCCATACTCAGAGACATATATTGCACATATGGGGAATGAGATTATATAAAGTTTGTGTCTGGCAATCTGCTACTTAAATGGAACATTAATGTAATAGAATATCTGCTTCTATCAGCAAGGCTACCATCATAAACTGTACAGAGTAATCTCTCACTGTTCATAGTATTTCACAGGAATCACCACAGAGCACAGAAAATATATCCACTGCAGCAATATCCAGCAATATCCAAAGGATAGTCCTTTCTCTTCAACGAATTTAATGCAAAATTAGACAGGGCATTATTTAAAGGTCAGCACTTGAATTTTATTCTGGATCTCAGATCCCAAAAATATGAGGGTAGGATACCAATCTGATTCATATTTTCCATTTTATCTACAAAAAATTGGGAACTCACAAGCACTTAAATCTGGTACTAAGTATATATGGAACGAAGAAATGTTCTCAGGCATGGAGTAGGGTTTCCCTCCTTATGTTAATGATATGGAAATTAAGTTTTAGTTAATGGATTAAGATGTGCAAATGTGCAACATGTGCAAATTGCAGATGTGCAAATTAAATTGAAGTTTCTAAGCCAAATCCTTAACTGGGGTAACTCAGATGTAGTTCAGACTTAAATAACACCAAATTAACAATATGAAATACCAGGGAGTAAAAACAATCACAGTAAGAAGGAAGAAATTACTTAGCTATGACATTTCCCTGACTAAACAAAATATCAGGCTTCGGTTATTTTAGCAATAGCAAGGCTTCAAGTAGCAGTTAGCAAGACACTTCTGAAAATGACAGCATTTGCTATTCTCCTCCTGTCTGAAAGAGCCTTTTTGTCTTGATGTTTTGTTTCCACTTCTATCACTTCAAACCCCAACCTGAAATATATGTGGTATCTATAGGGTTTCATTTAGACTTCATCAAGGAAAGTTGGATAAAGGCTTTTCTGACCACACTGAGGTTGGAATTTCTTTCTATACTCCTGTCTCCATATTCTAGTACAAGTCTGTGGACACTTCCTGCTTTAAAACTCCTGTTACACGTAACACTGACACTCCCCTTTGTTTCTCACAGATAGCAGCTAACTATGTACTCTGAGCCTATTTCAACCCAATGAAAGAGAGGATCGGAAAACTTCATAAAGTCAGCAGAATATTTATTTAGGAACTGGAAAATCCAGATCAAAAACTTAACTATATTATAAAACTTGGACTTATCAAACCTTTCAGCAGGACAGTATCCTACCAGAAACCACAAGATCAGTTGTTCTCAATCTTCACTTGTGACTTCTTCTTTTCATAGAAAAATTATAAATCATTTGCCATTAGGTTGAGATGGATCCTTGGAATTCAAAAATTAATTTAAGTCCTTGAGGAAATTAACATTTGTGAAGAAGGGGCAGTCAATAACTAACTCATGTAAGCACAAGTTAACTATTGGGAGACAGCAAACGTTAGTTCAGACAGAAGACGTTAATTACAAAGCCTGAAAAGCCAAATTCACCCTAATCTTGTCAAGATAGAGGGCACAAGGATCATCTCAGAGACCGCTGAATCATTCCTCAAAGGACTACGCATGCCCAGGGAGAAAGGTGAAAAAGTTCACTGAGAGGAAGACTACTGGCCTTCATCAGAAAAGACCCCCGAGGAAGAGGAGAGGCCTTCCTCAGCGCGACCACCAGGACACACAGCGCATGCGTGACCCATATGCTAATGATATTAATGACTTCCGAGAAATAATTTGTATAACAATGCCTGTCCCAAGGAATGTGATGAATATTCATAATTTAACCCTTAATACTGTGTTGTAGAGAGCACCAGGTGTGTGTGTTTGGAGGAGCGATCCCCACACACCCGGCGCGCCGAATAAAGTAAATACCCGCTTCTCTGACTGTCTCTGAAGTGTCTCCTGGCCTGGTTGCGGCGCGATTCATCTGGCACCCTGAGATGGGACCCTCTATGCCCAGCTGCCGGATCCAGGGGTAAGCAGACCTCCCAGTCGTGACCCTGAATTTTCAGGGGGAGCTCAGCTGTCCTTTGGCTCACGGCAGGAGCAGACAATGACCATCTGCACCAAATTAAGGTATTTGCTATTCCTTTTAAACACAAAATACCAGCAGGTCCAGGGTTTGAGTCCCTGAGGGTGGGTTTAAAGTCCCGAGGAAGACTGGGTCTCCCAAAATTAGTCCTGGGCAAGAGGAAAAGTACTTTTAAGGGGTTGGACCCCGACTTCTAAAGGGGTTGGACCCCCAGGGGTTGGACCCCACTGTGAAAGGTACCTTTAAGGGATTGGACCCCGCTGTCGTGTGCTATTGTACTGCTGGTTTTGTTTTGTCTGTTGCTATTCTGCTGCTGTGTGAGTGAGAGTGGATGAGACGTGCTGTCAAAGTACAAAGTGAGTGAGGGGCTCTATCTGCGGTTCCGTACCTCGGCGACGGGCTCAGCCAGAGAAAAGCAAAGCGTTTGGCAAAGAGTGAATGAGTATAAATCATATAAACCCTTGGTTTGGAATTCAGCCTTACCGTCCGAAGGGGGGTGGATTTTAGAGGAGAAAGATTTTAGTTACTGAATTGAGAATACCCAGGCTCCAATGCTTTTCTAATATAACCCCAGCTAATTTCCCTTTTAAAATCCCGTGCCTAGTGTGGAAACAGTTGTGAAGCTTGGGTTTGATTTGGTTTTTTTGTACACGTATTAGAAAGTAGTATTGTCTATTAGAAAGAGTGAACAGTGTCCAAGTTGTTGGAGGAGAGAGCTTGGTTTTAGACAAGAGTGGCAGAGTGTGGCTTTGTGGAAGGAAGGAGTTGGTTCTCTGGTTGTGGGGGTTTTTGGCCGTGAAGAGAGAAAAGAGGGGGAGAAAGGACAAAAGAGGCAATGGGATCATCAGAAAGTAAGGAAATAACCCAGAAAAGTCCGTTAGGATGCGTGCTGGCACATTGGAAAGAGCTGGGGGGAGTCCCTGGAGGGAATATGAAAAAGAGCACCCTAATTAAATATTGTAATCAGTGGTGGCCACTCTACAGATTGGATGATAGTGAAAAATGGCCAGAGAATGGCTCTTTAAGATATAACACTCTATTGCAATTAATGTTATTTTTAAGGAGGGAAAATAAATGGGATGAGACCTCCTATGCCGATTGTTTTTTTACCTTAAGACGCAAACCAGAGTGGCAGAAATAATGTGGCATCAATCTGGCACCACAGGACTCTATGGTCCTCCTCCTAGAAAAGGAGGCAAAAGGAAAAAACCGCATGAAGAGGTGTTGCTCATCATGCAGTATTGGGCAAAGATGTTTAAAGCTCAAAGCTGAGAGAGGCCAGGATCCCTTGGAAACCCAGGAGCTAATGGGGCACAGTGGTGGCACCCTAACATCGGGAACAATGTCCCCAGCGCCCCAAACATCCTCAGAGGATAGTGGGGATGAAGGAACAAGCGAGACTGGCTCAGGAATATCATCCAGAACTAGGAGCAAGACCCCTGTAGAGAAGAAGCTCATAGCACCACTTAGACAAGTGGTGGGGCCAGATGGGGGAATAACAAAAGTTAAAACACCATTTACAGCTTTGGATTTAGATACCTGGAGGGAGGCAGCCAGAATGTATAGAGAAGACCCTGAAAAGGTAGCAAAGAGGTTTGAATTGGTTGTTAGAAATCAAGATATTGATTGGGGAGATATAGAGCTCATGCTGTCAGAATTAACTGAGACAGAAAAAGCTGCTGTAATATCCACAGCAAGAACATGTGCAGGGACAGATAGCTGCTGGGACATTGCATGGAAATGTAGATAACATTTTTCCTACAGGAAATCCACACTGGGACCCCAATGATCCACAAACATACCCGTTCTTAGTTAGATACAGGAAATTAGTACACTGGGGGCTTCTAAATGCTATACCTAAAACAGTTAACTGGTCATTGTTATTCAGTATTCACCAAGAAACCACTGAATCCCCAGGTGCATTTATAGAAAAATTAAGGGATAGTATGAGAAGACACACTACACTAGACCCAGCTTCTGAAATTGGGCAGCAACAGTTAATATCCTTATTGATGGGGCAATCAGCACCAGATATACATAAAAAACTGCAAAAGATTAAGGAACCAGAGAACTGAAACTTAGAGAAACTCCTGGCAGTGGCATGGGAAGTTTATAAAAACAGGGCACAGCCCCACACAGTCGCAGTGGCCCAGGTCAGGGGACCGGGATTCCCCAGGGGCGGAAGAAGGCCCTCCTTCTCCCAGAGGACAAAGGCAGCAATGCCCAGGCTCAGACTAATGTCTGTTATGCGGTCAGCCTGGGCACTGGAAACGAGATTGTCCTATGAACCGTGCCACGACCCCAGTGACGCAATCATCAGCGCCACTGGGAGCAGTGACTGTAGCACAGCTGTACCAGGAGTGATGGGGACCGGCGGGTCCCTCCCTAGCTGACCCGCTGGTCAAAGTTAAGCTAGGGGAACCGGAGGTGGAGTTTTTGGTGGATACTGGAGCCACATTCTCAGTTCTGAATCAGACTTTGAGTCCTGTCAGTAATGATTATGTCCAAGTTGTTGAGGCTACAGGGAAAACTGAGAAAGCCTATTTTTTGAGACCCTTAAAATTTACATTAGGCAAAAGGATGGGAATACACCAATTTCTATATCTTCCAAACTCACCTAAACCCCTGCTAGGCAGAGATCTATTAACCTGGTTACAAGCAAAAATAGAATTCACAGAACAAGGAATGAGACTACAGGTTCCGGAAGAAAACTTAATTTTGGCCTTAAGTTTAGCAAATATCCCTGAAAAAAGAAGGAATACCCATAGACAATGAGATAAGAGATCAAGTAATCCCACTAGTATGGGATGTCAAAATCCCAGGAAGATCAAAATGAGCTTCCCCAGTGGTTATTGAATTATTAGAAGGGGCACAGCCAGTGTCAGTCAAACAATATCCACTAAGGCATGAAGCATGGGTGGGAATAGAACCAATAATTGCCAAATTTATCAATCAAGGGTTGCTGAGAGAGTGTAGGTCCCCCTACAACACCCCAATTCTACCAGTACAAAAGCCAAACGGAAGTTATTGGTTAGTCCAAGACCTGAGGGCAATAAATGCAATAACAAAAACACTGCATCCCATAGTAGCCAATCCTTACACTTTACTTACAAAATTACAAAGTGACTGGATGTGGTTTTCAGTTTTAGATTTAAAAGATGCTTTCTTTTGTCTGCCATTAGCTAAAAGGAGTCAGGAAATTTTTGCCTTTGAATGGGAAAACCCCAAAACAGGGAGAAAGAGTCAGCTCACATGGACTGTATTGCCACAAGGATTCAAAAATAGCCCCACGATATTTGGAGGCCAATTATCCCAAGAACTGGAAGCCTGGACACCGCCACTTGGAGAAGGTACACTCCTGCAGTACGTTAATGACCTACCGATAGCAACAAGGACCCGTGAAGACTGCAAGAACTGGACTGTAAGTCTTTTAAATTTTCTGGGACTAAGTGGATATAGAGTCTCCCCTGAAAAGGCTCAGCTAGTCCTCCAGAAAGTTACATATCTGGGGTATGAACTGGCAGGAGGGGAGAGAGCCTTGCGAGACAACAGGAAAGAGGCAATTTGTCAAATGCCCAGGCCAACCACAACCAAAGAACTGAGAACCTTTCTGGGAATGACAGGATGGTGTAGATTATGGATCTACAACTATGGACTCATTGTGAAACCTTTATACCAACTCCTAAAAGAGACTGGTGGAGCTCACCTATGCTGGACACCAGAGACTAATAATGCTTTTGTAACTCTGAAACGTGAGTTGATGCAAGCTCCAGCATTGGGCATACTGGATGTCACTAAACCTTTTCTGTTGTTCTCACATGAGAGACAAGGACTGGCGCTGGGACTTCTGGCACAGAAGCTGGGACCATACAAAAGGCCAGTGGCTTATTTCTCCAAGCAGCTGGACGTGGTCAGCCAAGGAGGGCCCACCTGCCTGCATGCAGTGGCAGCTGTGATCCTGAACATAGAAGAAGCTCACAAGTTCACACTGGGCCAGCAGATAACTGTTTTTGTCTCTCACACGGTGTCAGCAGTGCTCACACAGAAAGGAAATCACTGGTTAACCCCATCTCGCTTTCTCAAATACCAGGCTGTCCTAGCAGAATCGGAGGATGTGAGTATCCAAGTAACCAAGGTTTTAAACCCAGCAGCTTACCTCCAGAGCAAGGCTACTGAGGAGCCTGTACAGCATGACTGCATTGAAACCATGGAGGCAGCTTACTCCAGCCGCCCGGACCTAAAGGACTCTCCACTAGAAAATGTAGAAAACTGGTTCACCGACGGGAGCAGTTATGTCAAGAATGGTGAGCAGCTCGCTGGGTATGCAGTTACAACCACAGACGCTGTCATTGAGGCAAAACCATTACCTGTGGGGACATCAGCTCAAAAGGCTGAAATAACAGCCCTAAGTCGAGCCTTGGCATTGGCCGAAGGAAAACCTATCAACATTTGGACTGATTCAAGGTATGCTTTTGGGGTGGTACACGCTCACGGGGCTATCTGGAAAGAAAGAGGTTTATTAACCTCACAGAAGAAAGAAATCAAGCATGCTACTGAAATCATGCAGCTACTGGAAGCAGTGGTAATAGTGGCTATAATGCAAAAGTGGCTATAATGCATTGTAAGGGACACTCCCAGGGTAACACTATCCCTGAACTGGGAAATGCTATAGCAGACAAAACAGCAAAGGCAGTGGCTGGCGGGGATCAAATTCAAGCCCTTGCTCTAATCCCTTCTAACATCCTTATGGGATCCATATGACACTGATGATTTAAATTGGGTTCAAGAAGGGAAGGGACAAATAGGATCTGATGGGTGGGCTAAAATAAAAGATCTCATTGTGATACCCAGAAAACTGCTAAAATTATTCATCCAAAACGAACATTCTAAGACACATTGGGGAGTTGATGCTTTATATAACCATTTGAAGGACAAAGTGACAGCATCAAAATTAAAGGAAACAATTGAGGACATAACTTCCACTTGTGAAATCTGTCTTAAAAACAACCCTAATACCACTGTTAGGCTAAGCACAGGAACTATCACTAAAGGAGTTTTACCAGGGGATGTGTGGCAAATTGACTTTTCTGAATTACCTAGGAAGGGGGGATACAAGTACCTTCTAGTCCTCACAGACACTTTCTCAGGCTGGCCAGATCTTTCCCTTGTAGAACAAATAAAGCTAGAGAAGTTGTTAAAGCTTTAATACAAGAAATTATTCCATGATTTGGGGTACCCTGAGAAACTAATTCTGACAGAGGATCACACTTTGTAGCCCAGGTGGTGCAGAAAGTCAGTCATTTACTAGGCATACACTGGCAGTTACATACACCATACAGGCCTCAGGCAAGTGGACAAGTGGAAAAGATGAATCACTTAATAAAGCAACAATTAGCCAAAATTTGTCAAGAAACTAATCTATACTGGTATCAGGCTCTGCCCATGGCTTTGCTAAGAATTAGGGTAAAACCGAGACTCAAAAAAAATTAAGTCCCTTTGAAATTCTGTATGGAAGGCCCTATGGAACAAACATGAGTCACAATGACAGTGTGGCTCTGGTAGGGCAAAGCTACCTAATACATTATGTAAAGCATTTCGGTCAAAAATTACAATCAATACGCACTACAGTTGTTAATTGTCAACCACCACCACCTGATAAACCCTTTCATAATGTGAAACCAGGGGATTGGGTTTATGTTAAGTCTCTTTCAGGAGATCCACTCCAGGAGAAAATGGGAAGGACCTTATCAACACTGCTGACCACTCATACAGCAATTAAAGTACAAGGAAAACCGACCTGGATCCAGTATACCAGGACCAAACCTGCGCCAAAGCCAAAGTGGGAGGCAAGAAGAACAGGACCTCTGCGCCTTCAGCTACGAAAGATCAACACAACATGATTTGGACCATACTGGTAACATTGATAATTGGGGCAGGTGCATGGGACCAGAATACATACCTTCGATTGCTCAAAGGTGTTGTTGAAAATTTTAATCTAACTGATTGCTGGATATGTTCTCAGCTGCCTGAGAATTTTGCTAGAGGCTTTCCTTTGGTTGGGGCAACATTCCCTAATACAACAGAAATCTATGCTGCACTTAGTACTAACAGGCTTTCACATTATGTCAACATATCCCTAGATCAACTTCAGTGGAAGTTGGAGTTTGAAGAGCCAATACTTGGGTCCTCACCAGTATCCTGTGTGCAGAGGCGCTGGGAAGAATCTGTACCTAAAAATTCAGGAGGGAATAAGACAGACTCCAAATGCGGGAACTTAACATTTATAGGCAGCTACCCCAACTGCTCAGAATTCTGGACCTATGGGGGGGCCAACATGTGGAATAAGAATCAAACAAGACAAGGACCAAAGCCCAAGGGTTGGCCGGTGCCCACAGGGCAGGGTTGGTACTGGATATGTGGTCACAGCGCCTATAAAGTTTTACCCTTAGGATGGCAAGGCCGCTGTGCCATAAGACCGGTATTTCCCCACATTACTGTTGTTTCTCAACTACAAGGCTTGCTCCAAACTTTTATATGGAGGACCAAAAGGACATCAAACCCCTTAATAGATAGGCCCACTAGATTTCACAGCTTTGCCAGATGGTTTATACCGGGACTCGGAGTAAGTGAACTAGAGAAAGCAATAGTGAACCTTTCTGCTACTGTAGAAACCATAATGAATGCCAGTGCAGATGCCATAAGAGCACAGCAAATCGAGATTAAGAGCATCTCACAATTAGCCATACAGAATAGACTTGCATTAGATTTGCTGTATGTCAAGGAAGGAGGAGTATGTACAGTTACAAATACAAGCTGTTGTAGTTATGTCGATTTAGACAAACGAATAGAAACAGATTTGCAGACAATTCTGGAAAAAACACACACACTACATCAGATCACCTTAGATGACACTTCTTGGAGGTTTAAAGAGGTATGGGACAAACTGACATCATGGTTACCCAACTTATCCTGGCTTAAACAATTGTTTGTAATAGCTATTTGTGTTATTGCATTCTTACTTACTGTTTGTATTAGTAGTTACTGTTGTATGATACTATGTACTTGGAATCGCAATGCTTATGCCCAATGGCACAAGCATAAACTTAGAAATAAGATAGAGAAGGGTTCTTACTTTAAAGACATGCAAGATTTGTAAAGAATTACAAATAACCAAAGAAAAGGGGGGATTGAAGAAGGGGCAGTCAATAACTAACTCATGTAAGCACAAGTTAACTATTGGGAGACAGCAAACGTTAGTTCAGACAGAAGATGTTAATTACAAAGCCTGAAAAGCCAAATTCACCCTAATCTTGTCAAGATAGAGGGCACAAGGATCATCTCAGAGACCGCTGAATCATTCCTCAAAGGACTACGCATGCCCAGGGAGAAAGGTGAAAAGTGCACTGTGAGGAAGACTACTGGTTTTCATCAGAAAGACCCCCAAGGAAGAGGAGAGGCCTTCCTCAGCGCGACCACCAGGACACACAGCGCATGCGTGACCCGTATGCTAATGATATTAATGACTTCCGAGAAATAATTTGTATAACCATGCCTGTCCCAAGGAATGTGATGAATATTCATAATTTAACCCTTAATACTGTGTTGTAGAGAGCACCAGGTGTGTGTGTTTGGAGGAGCGATCCCCACACACCCGGCGCGCCGAATAAAGCAAATACCCGCTTCTCTGACTCGGTCTCTGAAGTGTCTCCTGGCCCAGTTGAGGTGTGATTCATTTGTTTCTTAAAAGTAGCAAGAAGCTGGGGAGGGTCATGAGAGATGGGGAGCTCCTCAAAGGCACTAACCTCAGGGCTGCCCCCTCTGGTAGCCTTTCCCCATCTCCTAGAGGTTTTGCCACTTCTGCATGCTGAATTACAAACCCATTTTTTAGGTAAATATAAGATGCAAGGACTGGGTGACAGAAATCATAATCTTTTCTCTGCGTCGTGAACTCATCTAGCCCTCTGGGTATGCAAAGTTACGAATTACATAGGTTAGTACTGCATCAACAGAAGTTCCCTTGAGAAACTACCCTCAATGCCTCAGTCCTGTGTTGCCTGAAGAAGGGCAAGGGCCAGGTTATTCTACATAACAAAGCATAAGAAAAACAGTCTTTTTTTTTTGGCGTGTAAATCACCACTCCCTGAGTCAAGAAGCAAATTGTACTCTCTAATTGCAGGTTGTCAGAAACAAGTATGCTTCCCAGTTCAATGTAATGAGGAATGGTAGTGACTAACTGATCTCACATCTAAAAACATTACTTACTGTCCCCTTTTTCTGACTTTGAGAAGACTGAAAAGCTTGTGTCTTAGTAATATGGCACACTTTTTTAGAAGTACATATTTTTCCAGAATATTTCTTGATTAGATTTCAAGACCACCATAAATCTACATTAGAAAATACCTTGGAAAAAAAGCAGAGATTTGTTTGTACAAAACACTTTTGAGAAATGTTTAGCAATTATGCAGCAAATTTTTTCAAGGACAAAATCAAATCTAATCGAATCAAAAACAATTCACTGGAATTTCCTGGAGGAAAATATAGGCAGCTGGTCTACTTACATGATATCTTTACTCTTTTTAGGATTTTCAGAAGTATGGATGTAACATAGAGATGCTCACACTCCAAAGCCAGAGTGCTTGAAAAAGCCATTTATAACAAAATTTTAATAAGCAAATTGATTACTTAGGAACCTAAATTCCCATTTTAAAAGTGAGGTAGGCACTGACAAGCTCAACTGTTCTAAAAATGTAAGTGACTCAACACCATAATTCCCCAATTCTCATGCACATATCCAGTGTGAATTAAGCTTTTTATCTTTTAAGGAACAGAATTATATCAAATGGCAACTACTTTTTTTTTCTACTGTTACTCAAGCAAATAAAGAGACTGTATACCATCTACAGACTCTATTTTTATGTCTGAATCCAAAGTTATTCCATCTTGAAGTTGGTTAAGGGCAGTTTTTTTCAACCTTCCAATGTGAGAAAGATGTCTTCCATAGCTGTGTGCAATTTGTAGCAGACTGCTCAAAGAACACCAAAACCAAACTAGAAAATACAACTGCTTATGGTGGAAATGTTTATATTAAAAAATATTTTTAGGCAAATATTTTAAAGAGTTATTTCCACCAGAAGGGATTACCAAAAAAGAGAGAAGGTGGCAATACATGTGTTTGCACCTCTTGCTAGCTGGGAAACAGAAAGAAAATTTTAGTTTCTTTCTACAGACCTGTTCTAGGTAGTCTGCCAAAATCTTAGCACAAAAGCCCCATTCCCCTTCTGCCAGCTAAGGGGGCTGCAAGGGAAACAGTGCACCCAAACCCGTGTTTCCTTCCCTTGCTCTCCTGGGTTATAAAAGGTGCAATTTGCAGCTTCCTCAGCCCCAACATAGAGCTGCCTTTTGGGGATTTGCCTTTCAATTTTGCTTTTTTCTTGCATCCAGAAATACCGTCAGTGCCTTAATGTGTCAAAAGGATTTTCTATCAACTGAACATTTTTTGAAATTACCCAGACATTTTCTAACATTCAGCAATCTGCTCAGTTTTGGAAATGATTATTTATTTGAGCACAGATTTTCCATTCTTTTAATTTTTGCACAGTGCTTTGCACAATAGGAGCCTAATTATATTAATGGTCCTCTGCCTCTAAAGTCTGTAACTTATTTCAGAGACTTGGGCATCTCCATTTGTGCCAAGTCTCTAAGAACTTATTATTTTGAAAGAAAAAAACCAATACCCTAAAGCACAACATTTAAGGATCTATCAGATCTCTAAGGATCTACTTGAGACAATGACAGAAATACATTGGCTCACAGAAACCAACCCGGTTCTATGAAATCTCATTTTGTTTCCAGACAGTATCCAATACCTTGTCTAAAAGTACTGCACTCATCCAACCTACACATACATTTATCACACATACACTGTGACAAACTATACCAGCATTCTGGTATAGTTAGAGAGTCATTAGCAACATGAATTTGGAAGATGGAAATTTAAGATACGATGTTTGCAAACTCACCAGGATCACTCAAAGCACTAAGTTACTTGAGGGGAAAAAAATCTCCACAGTATGGGAATTTATACTTCTAAATAAATGTTGAAGAATACTCCTGACAGCAAGTGGGGGGGGGGGGGGGGAGGGGGGGAAACAAAAATGGCTGTCAATAGTGTATTTTAAATCAATGAGCTGTCGCAGTATTGGAATTTGATGATGTTTGTGCCCTTTCTGACAATTAAGTGCTTGCCTGTCTGTGCTTGCTTTCCCTGATGAGAGTCTGTAATCTTTGCTGCTACAATATTTCAGGCTGCTGATGAAACAGCCTGAGGAAGACTGGACATACTTCTTTGAAATACACAGCAGGATTTCTCCAAAATGAACCAACAAAACTTTGAGAGAACTATCCTACAGAACCAAAACCAAGAGAAAACTATGTGTGTTACAAGGGTAAATATAATCTGACATCTGGGAAAGGGTCACATAGGATTAAAATGGAGGGCTAAAAAATAATCAGGTACAGACAAGAGTCCATGCACACATACTGTTCCCTCAACTAAAAATTTTTGTCCTTTATTGTTTTATTCCCCCTAATGTGTATCAATCAAGCTTATACAATGGCAGGACAACTAACCGTGGTTCTTTGCCATGGTCTATATTAGGAGGCATCACATAAATTGATTTGCAGAAAATCACTTGGTGAAAGTGCACATGAAAGTTTTCTGTCTCAGATGAAAGGCTGAAGGTTGGAGTAACAGAAATTGATGATGATCTCAGACTGGTGATTTCATGGCAAGGAGACAAACAGGAATGTAGAGAAATGGCTGAGTGAACAGGGACATGTATACGTGGACAATCCAAGCTATATTAGTGAACTGTCCTTGACTAGGGAAAAAAGAGAAGAGCAACGCTGATGTGGCAAGCCGACAGGATGTTGCGGAGGGGGATGCTGACCATAGAAAGACTTATGTTCGTTAGTCGCGTGCATATGGCTCTGTAACCAATCACTTGCTATTAAAGGCCACGTGAACAGCAGCTGTAACCCAATAGTATGGAGCTTGCTTATGCGTGCTTGAGGAATTAACTATGGGTCTGACAGTAAAATAAACGGAGTTCCATCATATCTCTATGAGAAGCGTGGTTCATCCCGGCAGATCTCTGGCTATTCAGGAAGTCTTCTGTAGCATCATGCTACCAGAAAATTAAGAAATTCTTTCCCACAATGTTTTGCTGATATTTTATTATTGATGAATAACTCTGTGAATACCCTTTGAGCAAAACACAGAGCATTGCACTACAATGCCAGTAATGAAAAGCAATCCCAACTAAAGCTGCTTTCATTTATAGGTAACATGGGAAAAAATTGGAGCAGAAACCTAAACCTCTCCTTTGCTATAATGGAATTTTCTTGCCAAGGATAGTGGTCTAGAATTTTTTCCCTCTTTCTGCCTTTGCCATACCTGTAAAGATTTCTGCCAGCATGCAGCAGTCACTAACCTTGGAAAAGAGATGATGAAAAACCTGCAGTGACAGCAGATAGCTGGAACCAATGATGTAGGCCTGCATTCCTGGCCATAAAGTATTTGAAAAGGAAGCCTTCATATGTTTTACTTATTTTTATATTTACTTAAACAAAAGAAGCTTGAAGTTTCAAGCCTTGTGACCCACATCCCAGAGCTGGATGCCGCACTCCAGATGGGTGTCACATGAGCTGGGCAGATGAGGAGAATCCTCTCCCTCACCCTGCTGCCCACATTGCCTTGGATGCAGCCCAGGACATGGCTGGCTTTTGGGGCTGCAAGGGCAGATAGGTGATCATGTCCAGCCTCTCATCCACCAGCACCCTCAAGTCCCTCTCAGAAGGGCTGTTTATTTTATCACACTAAGCACAAGGCAATCTCCCCTCACAGTCAAGGCGCTGGCATTCCCTGGTGCAAGTATAAATAACCGAGGCCACCGGCAGCACTGCTCACAGCTCTCCTGGAAACAGCACCTGCTCCATAAATGACAGTCAGTGTTCACTCCTCAGGTATAACCATCTCCCTTCTCATCTGAGAAATGTGACAAGATTAGAGGGCTTCTATTAGAATTAGAATTACTCATCATCCTTGAGCCGCCTCAGGCCTTTAAAATACTTTAAACCAAAAAGAAGTGTTTAGCTTTACCCTGCAAAAGGCATTTAATTAGCAGAAAATTTCTCAGAAACCGTTGCGAAGCACTGGCACAGGCTTCCCAGAGAACCAGCAGAGTCACCAGCCCTGGAGGTATTTACCGGGCTAATGGCTGGACTGGATGCTTTCAGAGGACTTTCCAAGCTGAAAGACCCCGTGGCAGTGGCAGCCCGAGCTGGACGTGTCCCATAGGAACGCCCCCCACCACGGTGTCCCAGGGACGGTGCCCCACAGGAACAGCCCCCTCCCGGTGTCCCAGGGACGGCGCACCGCTCCTGCCGCCTCAGCACGAGGCCTTTCCCACCGCGGAGCGCGGGCTGATGGCGCCCCCTGCCGGCTCGCCCCTCACGGCGGCCCACCCACTGTCAAACAGCAGTAAACTCACCGAGGTGCTTTCGGCGTTTTCGCTTTATATACTGTGCTGGTTTCGGCTGGGATAGACTTAATTTTCTTCCTAGTAGCTGTAGAGGGCTGTGTTTTGGATTCAGTATGAGGGTAATGCTAATAACACACTGATGTTTTGATTGTTGCTGAGTAGGGCGTAATGTAAATCAAGCACTTCTCAGAGTGTCATCTCTTCACAAGCCGCCAGGACAGAGCATAGCCAGGACAGCTGACCGCAGCTGGCCAAGGGGATATTTCACACCATGGCCACTATATAAACTGGGGAGTTACTCAGGAGTGGGGCTGATTGTGGTTTGGGGAGGGGTTTGGCATTTATTAGCAGGTGGTGAGTAATGCTATTGTGCATCACTTGTTTTTCTTCAATTTTATCTCTCTCTCCCCCATCCCCCTTTAATCACTATTTTTACTATTATTATATTATACATTTGATTTTACTTTGTTTCAGTTATTAAAGTGAACCCATCGGTTTCACTGGTTTTTTTCGCTAATTCTGCTCCTCCCAACGGGTTTGGGGGGAGAAGTGAGTGAGAGCTCTGTGGTACTTTGTTGCCAGCTGGAGTTAAACCACGACATCTATTCACAGTTTCCTATGTCTGTGCCCACTCCGTGTTTTCCAGTGGCTCCCAGAGCAGCATGTCCATTACCACGTGCATGACCACAGGTGCCAGTGCCAACCATGACAGTGCTCACCCAGCCATGGGAGGGCTGGGTCAGCACCATGCTCTCCCACACTCCTGCAAATGGTGTTTCCTCGCTCGAGTGTTTTGCTTGCGAGGAGAGGGGTTTAAGTAACACCTTATGCATGACTACGGCCGGGGTGCCTGATGGGGATCCTTAGCAGCCAGCCCAGTCCTACCATCCCAGCCAACAGCAGGGCACTGGGGCAGCCCCAGCCTTGGGCATCAGGCACCTCTGTGGGGATGGGCTGAGGCCGGGCTGGGACACAGAATCATAGAATACCTTGGGTTGGATGGGATGTCAAAACTCCTCACACTCCTCTCATTCTAACCCCCTGCCATGGCAGGGACACCTTCCACTAGACCAGGTTGCTCTAAGCCCCATTCAACCTCACCTTGAGCACTTCCAGGGATGGAGCATCCACAATTCCTCTGGACAACCTGTGCCAGTGTTTCATCACCCTCATTGTAAAAAAAATGCACCATTTCTAGGCTACTCTGGTGCCCAACCAAACCCAAAAATGAGCATCTAGTAATCAGAAGTTTTTAGCATTTGTAATCTCATACCCAAATTTATATTGAAAACATATTTTAGTAGTCACATGTAAAACTGTCAGTTTGTTTCCACCACAGATATAATTAAAAAAAAAAAAATATTAACAAATAAAAGCAGGATTATAGGGCAAAACTATGCAATTGGGATTTCGGAAATAGCCCCTTAATTAGTTTATTTAGGTTGATATCAAGCACCTAAAAAATAATACAGTAAAACAAATATTTAAGTCACTGGAAGGTTTGAATTTTGGCAGGACTGCTTTCCCTTATTATAAAAAGAGCAGAACAAATTTCCCAAAATGTTTAATGTCAGTACTTGCAGTTCTTCTTTCACAACAGCAGGAGAAAAAAAAAATTGTCTAATGCCCAAAAATGACATCTGTGAAAAAAAATCTGTACTAACAAGAATTAAAAGAACATCTAGTGTAATTTATTCACAGAAATGCCCTTAATAGACTAAATTTGCATTATAAAATTCTTTTCTAGCCACTTTATATAATAAAGAAAATTACATTATTGATATTAGTGTTAAAGCAGCTTTGCATAGTATAGTAAATCAGACTCATGCTGTGCTCAGCAGATGGACACATTTCTGCTTCGTGTAGGGACTCTATCAGTTAGCCATCTGAGAACATCTTAGCAGCACATTCATCCTTGCCATCTGATTTTAATTTAAGAGCATCACTATCAGTAGTTAGATTTAAAAGGCTGAGAAAGCAATCAGATCACCAGAACACTCTTTTGTTATACAGCCTATCTCAGATAGCCCTTGCTACAGATTTGAGACTGGTGCAGCAGGCAGAAAGCAACAGAGTAAATTCATTCAGAGTAGCAGTCATCTTCCCAGAACAGCATTTGGAATATCACTCGAGAAGGCACATAGAATCAACCAAATTAACATTTTCAGCATTATTGACACTAAAAGATATATTGCTCCCTGTTCAATTTAAAAAGATTCCCTGGGGATATTTTTAAGGGGTGCTTACTTTATCGACTGTTATTGAGTAGGACCATTTGACAGCTTGTAGGGAATGCCTCAATAACAAAAGCCTTGATAGAAAGAGATCAAGAAGCCCCTGGTGACTGATCCGGATGGCATTGATTTGATTTTAGCATGATGCATTTAGTTTCCATTGTTAAAAGAATATCGCAGATTAATTTATAGAATGAATAGTAACTGTAGAGCTGTGACAGAACCTAGAGCCCTACACTGCACAGAGCTCTCGCTCCAGTAAGCAATTAATTTCAGCAAGATTACTATGTACAGCTGGATTACTCTGAGAAGGAAGCACTAGGGCTGAACCCCACAACTTCTACACTTGATATTCACAGAACCACTCCACTAATATATCACAGTGGCTGTGAGGTGAGGAGAGAAGGCAAGATGAAAAGGAAGATTTCTATCACCTTTAAGCTCATGAATAACCTTCTTCCAGCATGAAGAAACCAGGGAACATTCTGGTATAAGCAGGATGTAGAAACAATAGAAGCATTCTGGCAAATATTCACAGGGTGAATTAGAATCAGGTAGTTATGCAATCTAAGATGTATTAAACTAAAAAACACAAGGCTAGCTAACAAGTAACAAAACAAGGTTAAGCACTGATAAGACCAAATCTATTTTTTGCTGAGAAAAACAGAGTCTAAGACAATGGAGACAGGAAAGACTGTAAGTTTAATAAATTCACCCAGACACTAGAGCAGTTATGTAGCTATGTACAGACATCAGCTTCCTTCAATATGCTGAGAAACAGAAATTTTAGAAAAGCAAAAGTGCATCAAGTTTTATGGGATTACATCAGCAGCAGCATTTGCTAATTGCCATAACCCCTAAGTCTCTCATTTAGATGTACTTAGCAGTCAAAAGTTGTATTGCTGCTGACAAAATGGCTTTCCCTTTCCAAAGAAAGCGTTGGTGAATATTCCTGTTACACCAAGAAACAGGTAATGGAGGGACATTATATACTCAGATGCTTGCAGTCATCTTATCTGAAGCTTAAACCAAAAGCTGAAGATTTTTTTAAAAGGCCTTAAATATGCCCTAAATAAAAGTCTCAAAAAGAGTTATTTCAATTTCAGATGAAACTCTCTTTGCTGGCAGGGTAGCAGCTATACATACTCTAGACTGAGAACTGCACTAAGATACTTTTCTACTATGGTTCCAAAAATTCCCTGTTCTCATGTGTTTATTTTCCACTCCCTCGTTCCCTGACAAACATAGAGTTGTGGCAAACTCGTTGATCATCTCTACTATTCCAACCTGCAACCACTGAGAACCTAATATATTACCATATGAAGGAAGCAAAGAGTTTTTATTCAGTCTGTAAGCATTTCAGGGCATATAAAATCTGAACTGTTGAATCCTAGCTGTGTCTTATGTGAATTGATCATTAACCCCACATCTGTGCTACATACTGGTCTTTGGCAAAAAAGTATGCCAGGCAAATATTCACATTATACAAACCAAAGGAAGACTGAAATATCTTTCTCCAAGCACACAAAGGCTATTCAGCAGGAATAGCATGTCTCACTGTTTTTTGACTCATCCACACTTTGCTGTGTACAGCTAGTGTAATTAAACTTAACCCTCTCTGTGTTACATATGCTAATGTAATTTTCTGTAGTGTGCTGTAGTCATCCATAATTCACTCTTGCCATTCTAACAGAAACCTTTATGCCTGTGGGGCTGAAAAACACAGTTGGTTTTCCAATATACCAGATGGATGCCCAAACTGGTGGATTAGAGTCACTTTCCTTAATCTTTACTCTGTTGTCAACAAGTCTGTAGAACAAAACATGTTTAATAGCAAGAGATTCCATGGGGTAGGAGATATTCTCGAGCAATAGCTCTAACTCATCATTTCTGCTGATCTGGCATTTTCTGTTGCCAGGTTAATATCCTTGCCTTACATAATTAACCTTGTGCCAATTCTCTCTTGTTTTGGTCAGAATAGAAGCAATCGTTTTTATAGAACAAAAAAGAGTCTCAAGATCAGCAAACTTCTTACTAAAAGAATCAACTTCAAATGATTGACATCAGCTCTTGAAAATACAGTTGGGCTCCCAGTTTGAATGATATGTCTGTTATTCCAGGTCTGAATCCAAAAAAGTCAGTGACTGTGAATGTCTAAATGGTGGATAAAACACACACAAAAAATATTGCTGGGTGTTCCCCAAATGAGAGCTTTGTGCATCTTTCTAATTAGTTTGTGTCCAGGAGGAACAATTCAAGGGAGCTCCATGAGGTACTGCTGTGCAACTCCATCCCTTCCACACTGCTGTGTGCTGTCAGAGCCAGAAACGAAGCACAAATACTTTTTGGAAAGCATTTACAATGGAGGAAAGGAAGAACACACTTCTTCACATCAAATCAAATCAAAATACCATGTTCCAGACCCTATCTACAGATGACTGAACCTAGCAAATTGGATGATCATGGGTATCATACAGCAACAAGTGTCCTGCAGCCAAGGAGCAGCACCTAAGATGAGCATCAATGAAAGAATGATTGATTGCAAGCAAAGAAGGAAGAAATTACATAGGACAGCATCTTCTTCTGGGGACAGTATTCTTCTTTGTGCTTTTTAAACCCATGACAAAACCTCTGGGAATGTCAGAAGCTAATTTAAAAGAAATGAAAATGATTTCTAACTTGTCATATCAAACCCTTACAGAAAAGCATCTCTGTTCATTGTGCAATGCCTGTAATGCCTAAAGATCTTCTCAATTATATTTGTTTTCCAGTTGATTCTCCTCATCTAAGAAAGAAATGCATTGCTATCTAAAAATAAATGCTTCTGACAAGTTTTTTATCTTTTTCAGTGGCATTATAATAATAACAAAAAAATCTTGAGCCATTAACTTCAGTGAAAATTTTGTCTGAAAAAGGGCAAACTGAACATTTTAGGATTAGGACCATAGAATTTACACCACCATTAGATTCAAATGGATAAATATTTTTTCCCTCTGAATGATATTGTAATACTTCCAAAGGGACCATGCTGGGACCGAAGGATGACAGGATCAGCAACAATCCACAGCAGTCTGATGCTGAAACATTTTATATATTCAAATGTCAAATTTCAAATACTTGCAGACAAAGAGACAGGGGTGCATTCAAAGGTGACATAAAATACTTCCTGATCCCCAGGAGTAAACGCTGGACACCGGGACACTGCTGTGACAGCACCTATCCACTGAACCATCAATCTCAATTTCAGAAAGCAGGAAATCTAGTTTTGCTAGGATGGAAAAGGGAGAATATGTGGCTCTGCAGGAAAAGCAGAAGGCCAGAAGAAGGAAAACCCATTACTGTTACCATGCCCTCATCTCTTTCTTAAGGGAAAAGCACTGGAATTCCAAGAGGAAAATATATTCCAAGCTGGCTGGGAAGAGAATGATAAACAAACATAAGGGTAGGAGGAAAGGCCCATTAGGGGAGGAATGGAAGGAAGGGTGATATCAGGATCCAGTGGAAAGGGAAGGGATCTGGAGGCACGTAAGAAGAGCTAGGCAGCACCAGTGGGATGAGGAGAGAGAACAGAGGTGAAGAAGGCTCTGGGAAGTCGAGTTACATGCCAGAGGAATTATTGGTAAAAATAAGTTTGTGAGTCACTGACATAAAACACTGTACATGATATGGTAGCAAACCTACACGAATTCAGATTATAGATAATTTAACTCTATGTAGATGTCTGAGACTGTAACAGAAAATGAACAAAATAACAGCTGTGAAGTGTGAAGGAAAGTAGAGAGAGAACTTGTTTTCCTCAGATCATATTTTTACATACAGAAAGGAAAATATCTTCATTCTGAAATATTAGGAAAAACAACTAAGAAAAAAAAGTCTCAATTAAAGGAAACTTTTAGATAATATCTTGTTCTGTGGTCTGTCTTTCCCGTCACTTTTCCTTGTTCCAACTACACTTTCAACACCTGAACATGTATTTTAGACGTATATGTTAACAAACCCTAGCTATTAAGTGTGCCCATCACATATAAGAATTACTACCCTGCCAGCTCTGGTATCTAAGTCTCGTTCAGGCTCTGTACTGGAAGATATTTTTATATAAGCCTGTTGCCATCAGAACAAAAGTCTTACTTCTGGTCATGTCGACAACACAGCAGGACAGCTGGAAGGTAGTCTAGAAGCAAAGCTGCTAAAGACCGAGACTGACTACACCACATCAAAGCAGTGCCTTTTGAATTCACAAGAGTGAAAAATCAGAAAAGAATTAGCAGGAGAATAGGTTAGGTTTTTGTATCTGAGTGACATTAAATTGTACATGAGGTAGTTCAGGTTTTAGGATAAGAAGGTACAAATGTAGGTAGGAAGGAAAAACTAAGTTAAGGTCAGGTTACTCTAACAGGAGTTAAATACGTCACTATTACGGACTGTAACATTAAGGCAATTGTAATCCCCTTCCTCTTCATGGTTCCTGCTGGTTATATTGCATTTGAAACAGCAAATCAAGGCCCCAGCCAAGCCATTTGTTTGGATTTGGCTCAGATACGTCTACACCCTGCTGAACCAACTTATTTCACTGGCAAATTGATAGCATCTTGAAATGTATCACTGGAAATAATTTGTTGCACAAAGCCAAGCTCATTTGGCCAAGTTCACAACATGGCATAAAACTGAGGACAGTCTCTGCACATTTTTCATACAGCTCACCCCAGAACCTATTTCCTGACATAGTCCTTACCTGCTAGATAAGCAACTGCTGAAGTGTATTGTGCAAAGACACAGAGCAATATTCCTGTTGTTAATAATTTTATCATTGAAGCTTGAACTGATAGATTATCACTGGACTGTTTCAATCAAATTAATTATGAGTATTGACAAGGGGAACTGTTCTGGAAGAGTAGTTGATGACAATGCTTATCCTGTCACTGTCTGGGCCTGGTTTTTTGTCTGTTTTAAAACCAGTCAGCGTTAGGAATCCACACAGGTAAAGTTTCAAATCCAGCTGCTCACACAGCATGCAGTCATGGTCATTGCACTTGATGCACCACATTATCACAGTGAGGAACATAACTGTGTGTCAAGAGTTTCTTGTGAGAGAAAAGCAATAGAAAGAATTACAAAATTCCAAGCTCTAAAAACAATGAATGACACCAACAAGAAAAAAAATTAAGTGGAAGAATACAGGAGACGTGTTTCTCAAAATGTAAAAAAAGTGCCCATGAAGCAGCATAGGACACTGACCATGCTTCAGGAAAGGACTATATTAAAGTTGCTGGTCTTTGCAGGAGGAAGCTCTCTTGTATGATTTAGTAAGGTGTACCACAGTAAAACAGTACTAATAATCAATTCTCCACTGTCTGATAAGGCTGCTAAAAGGATCAGTGTTAAGAAAGATTGATTAAAGCATGTGCTGCAACTGCTGTTGACTCTGAAAACATATGCAGTTGCACTGTATTAGAAAATATGAGCCCCAATCTAGCAGCAAAGCAGGATCTTGAAAATTAATTCAGAAAAAGATTATCAGATATCTGTAAAAAGCATTATAGCAGAAGAAGAATAAAAGACTTTGAACGTAAGTTCCAGGGCATGCAGATAGAAAAACAATGATGGACTCACAGACCATTAGCATTTATTAAGGGCTGTAGTATGGAGATACTAAAACACAGTCAGAAATATTATTTTAAAATAACATAAATGTTCATAAATACAAGGTAAAGAGAAATGCTCTGCATGTTTCAGCTTTCATTTGAGCGTGACAGTAAATGTGTGGGGAGGATATCAATTTTACAAACAGAAATGGAGGGATGACGCTTAAGAACTTCATTACTTTGTGAAAGTACAAAGGAAATGAAGAAACAAAGGCACAATTAGGCAGGCCAAGGCAAAGTTAGCTGACTCAGATGGTGCCTCGCTTGCTCATGACTGATAACAGCAGCTATTACTGACAGTTCTAAAAAATGTCATTCCATTTTAGTTCTCAATGTGTCAGACTCAGGAAAATTAAATCACATCAGAAGCCACAGACTTATTACTGAAAGGTCAATTTTTATGAAACTTTTCCTCAAAAGTTTTAGTGAAGAGATTAAATAAGCCTACTCCATTAACTTGAGTCAGACAAGTTTTAGGGGAACATCAGGCAAAAATGGGCTAAGAACTATTGTACTTAGAGACACTAAGAGACACAAGGCTTTGCTTCTATTTCCAAAGATTGCTTGGAAATCAAAATGTAAATTGCTTTGAATATTCATCGAATTCAAGACTTTTATCAAAATATGCAGATGTGCTTTGAACTGAAAAATGAGGTAGCATCATTTGCCTTAATTAATGTAGAAATGACTCAGGAAAGCTGGTGTTATCCCTCCTATATAATGTCACATTGACTCCCCTAATGCATCCTTTGGAACAGATGGGGCAGGGGATGAGCAAATTCAGAGCCAGAATCAGCCCACTACAATAGCAAATCTTGATGCTGTAGCTTCTTCAGTAACCCACAGAAAAGCATGAAGGAAAATATGATCACTGACTCCTTGTGCAATTGACTGGTTTTAAAAGCCTGGCCAAAAAGTGCTGTCTGTTTTATACTAGCTCATTTCTTGATCCATGCACAGTTGTAAATTGTGGCGCCCAGACTATGTCTCTGAGAAACTAAGAACCGTGAGAAAACTGAGGTTTGATACAAGAAAATGAAAGGTTATTCTAGACTTAAAGGCCTAGCTTGGGAAAAAACCCAACAGGAGTTCTTGAAAAATAGACCTACTATCATATTTGCAGTACCACAGTTTGTGTACCAGATTACACTTTCTCTCCTTTACAATACATTGGGCTATTAACAAGTACCTGTCTGTTCATCTTTTATGTTTGAAGATAAGGATAAGCCCAGTAATCTCAAGCATTTGACAGGTACACCAATATTTTACACTATTATTACACTACTATTTTAGTAGACTGACTTACCTGAAGATATAACCCAAAGGAAACGATCCAAAAGTATAGGATAAGTAATTAATTCAACAATCACAAAAAATCTTTAACAGTTAACACAATAAGACTCAAGGATTTCAGAATCTCAGAAATTATACAATTAGTAACTACCATGGTATCTTTTGGCCTCTTTTCAGATTTGAACTGGTGTGAAACAGTAGAACTTTTAAAATGAGAGAAACAAAAAATGACGAATGAGACTCTTCCTCATTTATTATGCACTTGAATGGATATCCAAGAAGGAATAGTTAGAATGCCCAACTAGTTTTTCTTCTGCTAAACAATACAATTTACAATTCATGATAAGAACTCATGAATTAATTATGGACAGTTGCAATGATCTCAAGAAAAGAGATTTGACTTTTATTAGAGATACATAGCTCCTGTAATGTATTCAGCCAATTGGCATGAAAGGAGAATTAAGATTCTGAGAGGTAGCCACTGAAAAAATGTTCAAATGGCAAATTGGCTCCACAGATATTACAGAATTATGTGCTGGCCTATTTGTGTTACACTTTGGCTTTCCTATCTGAAGTCAGAGGTAAACAGCAAAAAAATAAACTTTATTGATGGCACTGGTAGGCCTCTTTGAAAGGAGATGAATCACCTTGCATTTTGAGGGCTTTTAGGTATTTCCCTGAAATTTTAAATATATTTCCCAGCCAATAACCATTTAAATTTAATATTACATTTTTCTTATTTATTGCTTCTATTCTTTTTCACTCTGTGCCTCACAGACTCTTCTTTTTTCTGTCTAGAATGTGTACATAAATTATTAGATTATATTGATTTCATCCTACTATTCATACTTCTGATCTTAAAGTACTGATTTTTAGATATTTTTTTTTAATTCGTCACCTTACTTTTTGCTCGATACTTACAATTCTGTTTGATGTGGCTGAGGGTGCTTGTGTGTTTCACGGTTCCTGCTTCTCCTGGATGCTTATCATGTTTGCAGAGCTCACACAACTGATCTGTATGCCCAGGCTGAGCTGTGTACAGGATGGATAGGCCAGCTGGAGCAGCCCTGACAACTCTGCATAATGGTCCCCCTGGGTGGGAAAATAAGTGCTGCATTACTCAGACAGGATCTGGGATAGGGATCAACTATGGCTAGGGACTGGGGAAAGGCTGGAAACCATACAGTCACTGTACCTCACACAGTTGCATGGAGAAATTGTGAAAACAAGAAGGAAACTGAAGGGCTGCAGCAACCAAGACCTGCCACTCCCCAGTTTTATTAGAACTAGAAACAAGACTGTATTGAGTAGAGTGGATCAAGGCTGACATCATCCACTATTTAATTTACCTTCTATGCTGCCTTCCAGCATACTTCAGCGTTTCGACATCCACTGGGGTACAGGCCAGCACAGGCCAGACAACAGCCCCTTGAAGCACACAGCTGTGTTGTGAGATGGTATCAGCCAGTGCACAGGCCCAGGAAGCTGGGAAAACCTGTGTGTTTGGGTAGGGCTGGTTATTGCAGAAACGTATTAGTCACATTCCTTTTTCCCTGTGACCATCCCACAGGCTTCCCTGAGACAGATAGCCCTACACACCTTCATCTTGTTTGCTCTTAGGAATGCTACTTTTCACCTTGTATCTAATCTCCATAGAAAATTGCACTTTTTTTTCCTGGCCCATCTATCTCCACTAATTTCTCATTAGAAGTGTTACCTGTAAACCTATGCCTAGACCACTCTGTAAGATAGAGGCCTTTGCAGCTTCATCTCTCTGCTTTTGCACGGGACAAGGAGAACAGGACTGATGGAAAAGAAGGTCAAAATTGGAAGTTCCATGAGGCTGTAAAGAATGAAAACCTTCAGTCAAGGCATTGGAGTTAAACTGCAGAGTCTACTCAAGAAGATAAGCTGAAAAGAGATATGTAGCTTGATAATTTGATATCCAATACACCAACATGGAAAGGATTTTTCCTTCATTTAAGTTGTTAATAGGAGTGCTATATATGTGCACTGCAGTGAATGGAAGCTTTGCAAACCACATATAGGTCTAACAAATATACAGAATTTAACAGTCATTTATAACAGCAAATGTGAAATATTTTCTTAATGCTCATATTAAAACAATTGCTGTAACTGTCATCTCCTCATGGAGAATGTTATAAACAGCAGAGAAGAACACGGTCACTCAATACTGTCCTTGTGAATAGACAATCATTTGTACTATTATTTCTGTTATTATCACCAGTCTGCCAGCTACATAAGTTGTGCTTGAAAACAGTAAATAGTAACTTACTAATATGCATACTGAGGGCTTTACCTTTTTATAGAATTTTTTACAAAAAAGCTGATCTCTTGATATCATTCAGTACACTTTGTAATAAAATACATAATCAAAGTTTAAAATGAGCATTTATGAGATATGTACAAGTCATTAAAAGCTGTGTACAAGAAATTATAGTTAACAAAAATTTACTTGTGATGACAGAATCTTTGTGTGTATCTCATATGTAACTGCAGGTTTTTCGTTCTCTTGTACTTTTATGGAATCTTTATCACTCAGTTCTGCACTACTGTCTAAGGTGATTACTACACACTGAACGAAACTGATTTTATTAATATTTTTGCTAGAGCTGCTGAGCTTCCCTCATCATTTCAGTGCTCTGGCTTTCACACATCGGCCTCCTTTACTCATTCTACAATCCTCTGTGTTAAAAATAACGTAATTCGACTTTATTTTATCTATTTATCACGTTGGGATAACCAACAGACAACAGATTAAAACGAAAATGAAGCATGAGGTGTCAGCATCCCTATTGTCACAGGAGAAAAGACTATCACCACCAGAGGGCAATAAACCCTGAGAAAGCAAATTGACTATAAAAGGACAAGTGAAAATACTGATGATTTCACCAGGACACAGGAATTTATTAAGATGATGCAATTTCTTATCTTAACATTGTCATTTAAGTGCCAGAACTGATGCAGTGGCCTTTTCCTAACCCCACCCTATTCGGTAATCTGTTCTGTGAGTTTACCTATCAGTGCACAGCCCATTAAAATTAAACGCTGAACTTCACTCGTGTAGTTTAGGAGTAGTATAGCAAAATCAATGGAACTGTGTCCATGGCGACATGACGAGAGCAAAGTATCAAGCCTCACACTTCGTTAGTGAACAGATTTTGTACATATTCAACCATCCTTAAGAGATTATTTCTCTCCACTCCCCAAAACACATAAAAGTATTTTTTTCTTGTAGGATTTTTTTTTTTTTTTGGGGGGGGTGGTTTGGTTTTTGTTTGGGGGGGATTGGTTTGGGGTTTGGGGAGGTTTTGGGGGGTTTCTTTGTGGGATCTTTTGGGAGGGCTGTTTGGTTTTGGTTTTGGTTTTTTTTTTTTTTTTGGGGGGGGTGGTTTCTTTGAATTATCGCTTTAAGAAGGCTTTGATGGCGGCTGTAGACCACGCTATCCAGTTAAGGGAGTGTAACTGCGAGATTAAGAACTAAAATGCCTGTCTGTTCCCGAAAGGGGATCCAGGCTGCCGTTAAGGTTTCCTTGATCTCCAGCAGCTCCCTCCGAGCCGCTGCTGCTCACGCAGAGGGCACAGAGCGGTCCCTGCGTCTCCGCCTTTGCTCGCCCCGCGGTCAGCACGGCTGGGACGCGGCTCGGCTGAGCTGGGACCACGCCCGTGCGCTTTCCTTGGCCTGGGGACAGTGCAAACCGAGTACTTGAGTTTAGTTCTGCTATTGTCAATGTGTCGTAACTGGCCAAGAAAAACACGTATCTGTAAAGTCATCTGTTTGTTTAGACAGCATAGATGCTTATGGCTGTCTGCACTGCATTCCGCAATTTCAGCTGACTGAAAAGTGAAGACAGAAAAAAATGTAGTGACTAATGATGAACTTTTGCATAATTAGTAAAACTTTTTACTTCCTTTAAGAAGTGCTGGCACTCTGCCGCCTCTCAGCACAGCTCTTTATGACACTCCCTTTCCGTTTCCTGATGGCTTTAGGGTAGCAGGCACAAAGGATCAGCTGTCTCTCAAGACACAAATTCACATGCCCATCAGCAAGCCTTGCTGCATTTCTGAGCCTCTGACCATGGTGTTCAAGCAGCCAGGTTTCCCTGAGGAACTGTGTGTAATGGGAAGAGTCAGATCTCAAACAGCCACTGAGTAATGTGCAGAAAGAGTTTGTGGAGCAGAGACTGAAACACTGACAAGCTGCCATCTCCGTTGGGCTTTCTCTTCCAACAGTGGCTATTACATTCTTTTCTTTGCAGCAGCAACCTCCACAGGTGAGCACACAGTACCTCATCCATCCCTGTCTCCTGCCAAGTCGGCTGCTCCCTCCCCACACCTACAGCAGCCCACTGCCTGGTGTAGCAGCCTGACATCAGGAGAGGCTGATCCCCTTCACTCACAGTAGTTGTCCTGTGATCTCCCACTTTAACTGATGTTATTGCCTAGGTGTGTTTGTTTTGCACGACCTGGCTTTTGGTAGGGGAGGGGGGGCCACAAGAGTGGCTTCTGTGAGAAGCTGCTGGAAGCTTACACCATGTCCAGCAAAGCCAATCCCTGATGGCTCTGAAGATAGACATGCCACTGGCCAAGGCTGGCCCAATTAGAGATGATGGTAATGCCTCTGTGATAACATTTTTAACAAAAAAAAATCAAAACAAATAGGAGGCACAGTTTGAATTTGATATAGAGAAGGGGAGGAGGTGAGAACATGTGAGGGAAAACAACAATGGAGACACCAAGGTCAGTGGAGAAGGAGGGGGAGGAGGTGCTCCAGGCACCAGAGCTGAGATTCCTCTGCAGGTTGTGGTCAGGACCATGGTGAAGCAGCTGTGCCCCTGCAGCCCATGGGGATCCACTCAGGATGCTGAGATCCACCCACAGCCCGTGGGGGAGGTGCCCACACCTGAGCAGGTGGATGCCTGGAGGAGGCTGTGATCCAGTGGGAGACACGGTGGAGAGAGAGGGCCCTTGCTCCCAGGCTAGAGCAGCCTGTCCTTGGAGGACTGCACCCTGTGGAAGAGTGACCCACACCACAGCAGTTTTGGGAGGACTGTGTGCCCATGGGAGGGACTCACATTGCAGCAGTTTTGGCAGGACTGCTGTGGCTCGTGAGATTGGAGCCACACTGGAGCAGTTCACAGAGAACTGCCTCCTGTGGGAAGGGACCCCATGGTCTCACAGGGAAAGGACTTCTCTCCCTGAGCAGTGGAAGATCTCAGGTAACGAACTGACCAAAACCCTCATTCCCTGTCCCCTGTGCTGTCAGTGGGAAGGAGGAAGGGGTTGGGGGTAAAAAAAAAGGCATTTTTAAGGGCTTATTTTACTTCTCATTATCCTCATCTGATTTTGTTAGCAATAAATTCACTTTATACTTCTAAGTTGAGCCTGTTTTGCCCTTGGAGTGCTTTCTCCCAGTCCTTATCTCAACTCATGAAGCCTTCATTAAATTTTTTTCTCTCCTTTGCCCAGCTGTGGCAGGGGAGGGCGAGCAAGCAACTTTCGTGGGTGCCTGGCATTTGGCCAGTGTTAAACCATGATAATTTTTTGCGAGAGGTAGCAGGATCAATGCCTGCATTCTGCACGAAAAACTGTCGTGGTTTGACAAGGACAGGCTGCTCCAGCTTGGAAGCAGGAGCCCTCTCTCTCCACCGTGTCTCCCACTGGATCACAGCCTCCTCCAGGCATCCACCTGCTCAGGTGTGGGCACCTCCCCCACGGGCTGTGGGTGGATCTCTGCATCCTGCGTGGATCCCCATGGGCTGCAGGGGCACAGCTGCTTCACCATGGTCCTGACCACAACCTGCAGAGGAATCTCAGCTCTGGTGCCTGGAGCACCTCCTCCCCCTCCTTCTCCACTGACCTTGGTGTCTCCATTGTTGTTTTCCCTCACATGTTCTCACCTCCTCCCCTTCTCTGGCTAGGAGAAAAACTGTGCCCCACTTTGTTTTGATTTCTTCTTAAATCACAGAGGCATTACCATCATCTCTAATTGGGCCAGCCTTGGCCAGTGGCATGTCCATCGTCAGAGCTGTCAGGGATTGACTCTGCTGGACATGGTGTAAGCTTTCAGCAGCTTCTTACAGAAGCCACCTCTGTGGCCCCCCTGCTACCAAAAACCGTGCAAAACAAACACGCTAGGCTATAGAAACTGTGTGCCCTGTGCATTAAAAAAAATCCACACCATAACCCCCCAAAAACAGCAATAAAAAAACCCCAACAAAAAACTGCAAAACAAACAAAAACTATACCCACAAACAAACAAAAAAATCCCACCAAACCCCAAAAATAAGTGAATGGCAGTTTGGGCTATTATAATGATAGATTTGGGTACCTAACTTCCATCTAAGTCTCACTTTACCGTTCTAAGCCTGTTCGATATCAGGCCTCATAGGTGTCCAAATGATTAATTTCTTTCCAAATTACATAATTACTTATATTCTAAAGAGCTAATTGACAGACAGGGGAACAAATAAGTTAGTTCTTCAGCTAGAAATCCTCAACAGCTTTTAACTGGTTGACAAAGCACACTCCTGAAAATATCAGAGGCAGCAACATTAATTTCTGGGATGCACATGTGCTGAAATCTCACAACACAGCAAACACATCCATGGGGTTGTTCAGCCGTCAGTGGAAAAAGAGCAGGTTGAGAAGGCTGGGAAGCAGACACACCACTTCCCTCTTTGCTCCAGTCTCTGTTTCAAACTTATGTTTCAGTATTTCTGATTTGTGTTCACAGTGTGATTTCAAAACTTACTAAATCTCTGAATATATATATAAAACTTGTTAAAGACCTTCTGAAGACTGCAACATGGATATATGACATACATAGCAGAGGGAATCCTGAAAACCTAAGTTATTTGAACAACTTACAGGTAGGTCCACAAGTGGTAAATGCAAAAGGTGTATATATCAGATTCTTTCCTAGAGGACTGATTGTGGTGCTGCAATGTTTTTATTGTATCTTGTATGTTCTTTGTACTCTAATGCAATTAGAATTCGTCCCTACCTTCTCCACTTCTCCTCCCAGTTGGTCTGCCCCAGATCCAAGCCGCTCCCCCGGTGCTCCCAAAAATGGTTATCCCCTCCCCTTGTCCTGGCACTTTCCCTATCAATCACCCAAACCCCTCCCAGAGGTCTGGACTGTTCTGTCTCTGTCACCCAAGCCCTCCCTAATTACCCTAATATGGTCCCCGTCAATCCCCTGAGACCCTGCCCCCTCGGATACCTTCTCTCTTGGAAATCCCCTAAACCTCGACGCCCCATTGGGGCATGTGACCCCTTTCCCTCCACCCCTATTGGACTATTGGTCCGCGTGAATGTCTATCCCGGTCATATCCCTCCCCCAAAGACCCGTATTGGTCCCCTGTCAGGACATACCCACTGCAACACCTCCCTTTATAAGTTGTTGCACGGATCTGGTCTGTGCTTGTGCTCCTTGGACTCCCTCCGGGCCGTAAACCTGAAGCTGTATCCAAAGGCAGGCCTCCCTGCAACTTCTTATCCTCTCCCTCGTTGAGGCTGCTGACGGCCACAGCACCTGGAGCTTCAGCTCCCCTGGGCAGAGCTGAACTCCAGAGGAGCAGCTTTAAAGCCTCGAGCCTTCGGCTGCTCCCCACTCCTGTCGCACACTGCAGGTGCTGGCCGGGCTGAAGAGAGCGGTCACTGCGACAACTGATAAAGAATGAAATTTTTTTTAGAGCATCTAACTGATAGATGCAAAAACTCAATTTTCCACATGATTTAAGACTCAGGTTATATTTTCAAAGATGCTTCCATGCCAAAAGTTTTAGACAATCCTCTAAATAGAATTTTAGAAGTTGGCATCTCATGTTGTAAGTTAGAAATTTTTTTGAACAGTCTTGGGGTATCTACCTGAGACAACAATAGGCACTGAGATATCTTTGAAATCTTGTCCTCCAATCCCACCAATTTTCTGTGTTTAAATAATATTTTTTTTTAAATATGAAGGCCTAAAAATTATGCTTTGAAAAAGGCCAATCAATGGAAAGGAAGACTTTGTAAGGGCTACAAACTACCTGCTGTCCCTCAGCACAAAGGATTACTCTTGGCCACTGAATATGCTAAGTGTATTCATTGCTAGCAGTTCTGGTGATGCTTGCTACCTTTACCCACAGCCTTCTAGATATGTTATTATTTTTTGGTTTATGTATGCACTGTGTTAGAAATAGTGTTTGAACTCCAAAAGCAGAAATATTACGGCATACCTGGCTCCTGTATTAATATTTAAGGAATAAAATGGTCCTACTATCGTGTGGTTCCCCATCTCTTCCTTTATTTTGGTCTTACCTGTAGCTTGCAGTGATTTGTGGAACCAAAAGCCCCAAAAAACCAAACCAACAAAATGATCATTTGGTTTAATAGATTGACATAAGTCATGCATCACCTTATCAGCATTCCCTATTCAGACTGAAACTGGAAGGTGGGAGGGAAAAAAGGTGTGTATCCTTGGAAAGAAGTGTGGTCCTAGATCACTTGGGCAAACTGTGAAACCACCGAGTCAGACAATGGCTGGTTCGACTCTGAATATGCAAGAAAATTCAATGCTGGTATTGCACAGATCTCCTGTGCGCTGCCACAGATCCCTCATTGCAGAAGAGCATCCTTCTGTCCCATCCCTACCACAGGCCACTGTGTAATTTGCACAAAGCCTCAACACACTATCAGCCTGTTCAATTACAGGGGTCAGTAAAATCTCCTTTGGCATTTTGGCTGGGGTAGTTACACAGCTTTAGGTATGGTTGGGTTCACTGCTGAGTAGAGCTGGGAAGCACAAGTGTATAATTAGGAGGAAAACTGAGCAATGACCATGGCAGTTCTTGCTGTTTCTGGCTTTTGTTGAATAGCAACTCTAATTGCATCTTCTGTGGGCATAAAAGCATTTATCCAAGATACGTACTGCTAGGAGGAAATTAAAGGCTTAGATGTACAGCTCTTAAACGGAGCCTTGTGACCTGGTGCACTGTATGCAGTCACAAGCTGTTTCAGGGCACCTTTTGGTGCGCCAAACCCATCCTCTTTGTTTCCACCATCCTGCATTGGGACATTAAAACCCCAACTAAACATTTTAGGCTTTGGAAAGCAACCAGACACATTTTTAGGTCTTGCTCCTGACTAAAAATACACTTCTTGAAGCAGTTATGCTGCACAAATAAAGGCTTAGTTCTGTATATAGATCTGGAAACAAGCACAGCAACTCAACTGACTGACTTGATTAACTTTTTATTAAGAATTCCATGAATTTTTATTGGTCATGAAAGTGGTGTTGTGTTACAGTTGCCCAAGTAACAAAATTCCCTGTCACTTTGGTGCGTAAAATGATTACTCAGGTAGCAAAAGATGAATATACAAAAAGTTAATTTGAAAGAATGACTGAGTTTATATTAAGAAACAAACAAAAAAAATTAAATACATGTGCTGAACAAAGATTGTTGGAAACTGTCTCAGATGATTGAAGGAAGTGATGAGAAGCTACGGCTGTTAGAGGCATGGCAGTGGTAGCAGCTCCAGGAGCAGGGACAGCAGCTGTGAATGGAGCCTCACGAGTTAAGAGTTAAATTTCTTCATTACAGCTTTTATGGGGCTAAGTTTTCGGTTTGTGATAAGAACCGTGTTGATAACAGAGGGCTGTTTTAGATATTGCTGAGCAAGCAGTGCTTGGGCAGCGTCCAGGTCCGTTCTGCTCCTGTGGGTGTACAAGCAGCTCGGGAGGGGACACAGTCGGCACAGCTGAGCCCACATCACGCATGTCATGGACCCTGCTCTCAGGCACACTGCGTAATTTTTGGGGTCGTCCCGTATAGGACCAGCCCATCCCTCGATCTCCTGCTGTTCCCCCCGCGGGCACGGCCCCGCTTGGGCCCCGAGGACCGCGCCCGCTCGGGGGCTGCTCCCGCGGCTCCCCCGCCCCGATGAGCGGTGCCGCTCCGCCTCCGAGGGCAGTGCGCATGCATGAGGGAGGCGGCCGCCCGGCCCGTGAGTCACGGCTCCGCTGCACAGCCGCTCCCCAGCAGCAGCGGAAAGGCGGCCACCATGAACCGCTTGGGAAAGAAAGCAAATGAGACCCTCATCGAGATGGCTCTGTCGGCGGACGGTAGGAGAGGGCGGAAAGGGGGGATCGCGGCTCTGTTCCGCCTCTGCCCCCCGGGGTACGGTAGCGCTTCCCGCCCAGCGGTGACTCGGGGCCCATGGAAGCGGCGCGGGTGGGAGGCAGCGGAGGCGAGCGTGGTGTGGGGCATTGGGGAGCTCTGGTTCCTCCCCAGGGTGTGCAGGCCGGCGTCTGTGAGATGGGGCTGATCCCGGATGAATCCTGACCCCTCCTGCATCGAGCTTTTAATTCTTCGGCTTCCACTTGAGCAGAGCAAAACCACTTTTCCATGAGCATGATCAAACTATGATTAGATCTATATAATCCCCAAATAAATCTTGAAGGTTCTCACATCAGCACTCTGCCAAGAACAAAAGCTAGAGAACCCGCTTGATTTTTATCTTAAAAGACACAGCAGGTACAAATGTCCCTCTGCCGGACAGCAAACTTTCAGCCTCCCCCGAAGCACCAGCTGGGGTCGGGCGCTGGCTTCCAGCAGCTGAGGCTGCCCTTACAAGAAGGATCAGAGCAGACCGGGTCACCTCACTTCGGAAGGTGTGAGCACCCTTCTTCCCCCTCGCTCTCTACCAGATGCGCTGGCACCCTTCAGCTTTGGATAGACCCTGCGGCAGGGGATGTGTGGCCAGTGGATTTGTGTCAGGGCCTTGCTTTTTTGCTATAGCGAGGTTACTGTTTCCACTTCGTGTCAGTATGGTATGTCATTATTTATAATAAATGTGATCATAATAGGATTTTGTAAAATAACATGACGCAAGCGTGTGTTTATCAGCACCTCACCGGGCAACGTGAATCAACAGTCAGCTGTTAAGAGAGCATGTTGATATTTTCAGAATGAAACTGTATAGATTTTTTTTTTTGAAAAGGAAAATGCTGACCTAGAAAAAGATCTCTTTTTTTGGAAATAATGCTTTGCCGTCAGTCCTAGAAGTGAAAATCTTAAAGCAGGAAAGAACCACAAAGTCCTTTTGTTGGCTTCTCAGGTTATATGTTCCCCCTCACAGCTTGACTACACTGTCTTTTTTAGAAAAATATATATAATGCCATTTTAAACACCTTGAGCACTAGTGGCAAATCATGATTTTCAAAATATTTGGCAGTCTTGTTTCAGAGAGGTACGATGGCACTATTGACTGTGAAATTATCCAAAATAAACTCTTTATAGTGACAGCAAGGAGGGGTGTCCAGCTGTGGGGAGGCAGGCATCCATAGCAAGTGTCAGACGAAGGTTTGCCCTCTCTGGGAAGGCCTGGTGGAGCTGGCAGGCTTCTTAGGAACAGGAGCAGATGGATATTACAGCCTCTTGGCCAGTGATCCTATTCCAAAGGGGATGTGAGAGACCTGAGTCATCGTCCATCCCAGTGCCTGGGAGCAATGAAAAGTGCTAGGACTGAGCTGCTCTCTCCATAGGTTGTTCTTCTGAAGTACCTTGAGACTAAAAAATATTTACAGAACACACAAAGTATTCCCATTTAGGGAATGATTCTATGAAGTCAGATTTGTAAACTTCATTCCACAGTATTCAGTTTTCCCATGAGCCTTGTGGTTTTTTAATAGTCATAAATAGTGAATATAAGGAGATTTGAGGAGTTCCAGTGTCCAAGGATGGTTAACGAGGATTTGCTGTAGAGTAGCACGTAACTCTCCATACGAAATCATGTTCTAGTTCAGTTCAATATTGTTAACTCACCACTTTTCTAAAACAGAAACAATTGCATATGGGCTTTTTAAAGTTTCTATTAGTTTGTTCCCCAAAAGTCTCTCAAGGTTAAAAACCCCCAAAACCTTCCTTAAATTATTGTTAAGAAAAGTTAACAGTATGCATATATTGCCAGCAGGACTTCTTGTAGATCTAAATACATGCTTTGTACCTTTAAGGAAAAGCCTCCTAAGGCTCTAGATATCTGATGTGCTCAAGCAGGGCCTGTGTAAGTCAGTAGGAGCAAGGCAGGAGAGAAAACATCTGCTACTTTTTTCCTTAAAGACATGTTTGTACTTGGATAGTACCTGTTTATTTAATTCTGGTTTACTACTGCTTTTTATTAAACTTGAATGCTGGGAAACAGGTGGTGGGGATGCCAAGACTGTACCAGCAGCAGAAAGTTTAAGGCCTGTTTAGAGCCTGTGTGCCAGAACTCTTACCTTGAAGGAAGCTTTCTGGCTTCCTGCTGAATTGCATCTGTGTGAGGTAAAAAATTCCATTTTTGTATGTGTGATTTTGCTTTCTGTTGGAAGGTGTGTGTCATTTACCTCAAATGTTAAAGTTTAAGAAAACTGAACTTGCAAAATTGGAATGTCAATACGAGAGGAAGAAGACTGCAATATGTTGCTAGGATTATTTCTGTCTGCATTCACTTTCAGTATCTTTTTTTTCCCCAGCACGTTAATGCTACAGTAGCTGTGTTGCAGGATATATCCCAAGCCTGCCAGTCTTCTGGAAGCTTGCTTGTTGGCTCCATGCCGTGATTTGAAGTATGCTGCCTTTATACACATGGCTCCTCTTCCAAAACTTCCAGGAGCCTGGTTTGCACTCAAAACGCTCTAAGCGATCTCAATTCAAAGGCTTACTTAGGCTGGTTGTCATCTTGCTTGTTGTAACCTCTGAGAAAGGTGGAAAAACATCAGGGAAAGCTGATGGTGTGACTTGCAAACTGCTTGTGCCAGTGTGTTGGCATCTCGCAATACCTCAGCATTCAGGGCCAAATACTGCTGTCATTTAATAAAATGATACTTCACTTATTTGATCAGAATTCATACCAGTAACATAAAATACAGGCCTCTGTTCAAGACTACATCTGTCTCCAATTACTGTCGCAATGTATGTAGTAATTTCTGATCTATTTGTGGAAACATTGCATGGGATATCATGTTCCCACAGGGCTAAACCAAAGGGGTTGTTAAGAGGAAAGCTGTTTGAAAGTTTATTCCTAGGTAGTGAAATAAAAGGTCCAAGAAATTTAGATAATAGTTCATAATATAAAAGGCAGGGGAGAAAATACTCTCTTAGACCAACCAATGTCTGGTTTCTGAGTGGAATTTCTTTAGTGGCTGCCATGCGTCACTGTGGGGGCACAGTGTAAATACAGGTTGGTTATTGGAAGCTAAACCTCTTTATAACAGAAAACTCCTGTTTGTAGTAGGAAAACCTGCTTTTGGGAACTCATCCCAACAACTTGCATCATATCACTGTATAGCTGTGGTGATTACAGTGCGAAAATTAAAACATCAAACCCATTCCACTGCAGCTGTTAAATATGGATTTTTCTCCAAAGATTGTGTCAGTTTAAAAAAAAAAAAATTGCTCTTGGACAACATTTTCATTTTAGGTGAGAACCCTGCATATGAGATTAAACTCACTCTCTGCAGTTTGGTGAGTAGCAAAGGAGGCATTAAGTCCCATGCATGCCATTTAAACCCAGTAGCAATTATGTGGGATATTCAGGCCACATTTTGGGAAGCTGGGAAATACAGCTGGATTCATAGAATCGTTAAGGTTGGAAAAGACCTCTAAGATCCCTCAGGTGCAGAATTGAGTGATGGCCCTGCCATCACAGGTGAAAGCATTTTAGTCTCTTTGCAGCAGGTGACTTACAATTTCACCTTTTTGCTCAGAAAATGAAAGAAAATGCCCTGCAGCTGTCTCCCCCTCACGACAAGTCCTGGAGGAATGGTTTGGCTCAGTGAGGGGGCAGGGGTCAGAGGTTCTGGATTGTGAATGCCAAGTAAACACCAAGAAAGCCACCATCATCTCTTCTGGTGTAAGGCAGAGTTATGTTCTCTCAGTGATTCCCTCTCCATCAGTTTGCAACTAAGGCACTGCCTGGTGTGCTGTGCTGTTCTGAGGTGTTCTCTACAGAAGTAAACTGATAAATGTATTATAAAATGGAAGTACACTTAAACCTTTATGTACAAAGGCTGAATAATTACTGTGATACAAGGAAACACTAGGATAAGATATAAGGGCACTGCTGAAAATGTGCTTTTAAAATCATGCTTGAGAACTGTTGGCATATAATTTGTGAAAAAAAACCCCCAAACAACAAACAAACAAAAACACCAAGAAAGCAAATGCCACTGTCTTCATATTTAGTGTATTTAAACCAATGAGTTGCATATGCATGTGGTGAAGACAAATAGTCATCTAACCTAAATATGTCATCGAGGTATAGGTAACGTAAAAATGTGATCAGATGTTAAGAGGCAAGGTAATAATGCAGTGAACTTTTGCACTAGTTTTTTATTGTGATCTGGGGGTTGAACCAAAGAGCAGTGTAATTGCCAGGTTATATTTTCTTATCTTGCAGTAATTTTATTGTATTTGGTGATAGCTTTCCACGTGCCTGTGTGTATAAATGCAGAAAGGGGAAGGAAGGTCCTTGAGCTGTATTGCTAGGGATAGTTCTTGCAATTATAACATAGTTATGGAAGGATTTGCAGGTATTTTTCAGAAATTATTTATAGATTAAACCTTGTATGTGTGGTTACACATTGTGTAACACTGGGTATTTTGTTGTAGCAATTATAACATTTTGTGTTAGATTAAACACGGTGTGGGAGGAGCTGAGTCTATTGGGATTTGTTTACTTGGATTATACTATATAGATGTGTGGTTTTCATCAAAACCTGAAGCTGTCAAAGCTGTGTTGTTCATGCCTTTGTTCTCCAGTGGCTCTCAGTGAGGACCAGTAGATGTGGTGAAGTTCCAAACGCTTTTTTTTAGGAAGTGAGTATATCTTTGCGTGAAGTACAGTCTTCTAACTGGAAATACCAAGGGATTCTCATCTTCTTTACTTGGGTCACAAGGGTAAATATGAAATTTGAGGCCTTTGGCAAGACAGCAGAACCCTAGCAAACCATATGGGCATGACTCATGATGCAGATGGTTGTCCTTTCATTTTCTGCACTAGCCCTAAATTAGAAAGGCCCCTGTAGTTTGTTATTCAAAGGAGTTGTCTTAACTGTTGTGTAGGAAATCAGAAAGTCTATGTTTGCACCATTTATAGTGTGCTAGAAATAAACCATGCCAACAAGTAATGGCTAGCAGATGTGGTTTTCAGGCCACTTGGTTCTTCAAACCACGTTGCCTACTTCAATTCTGTTAATTGACTGGTGCTTAAGTAAAAACTTTAAGCGATGGAAACCATAGTTCATTGCCCTGATCATTTTCTTGATAGATAGGAACAGTTTCTCTTTGGGTCCAGTATAGGAATTCCAAAGTTATTCCATCATTTTTTAAGTAATTTGGACAAAAATGCCAATTCTTGCAATTCTTGTAAATCTTACATTTGGTTATAAAACATCTTCCTATACTGGTATATTTTTATGTTGTTTAATGTAAGAAAATTAAATAACTGGTGAATACACTGGCAACATTTCCAGTGATGCATTTCGTTGGAAGCATAACCAAAAGAATATTGAGTGAGGTAGAGCATAAAGGACCAGAAATTATAAATTGGCCATCTGAAATTAAATATCTGGATAACATGAAACTGTGGAATATCACCAGAGGACAGTAAATTCGAAGTGATCTTAAAAAAATTTATTGCTATATTTGCATCATTAGTTTCCTAGTTTGTATCCCTTTTCAGTTACAACATCTATAAGAAAATCTCTCATACAAGGGTAGGAATGTAATGTGTATGCACAGAATGAACAGTGCATTGGGCCCTCCACTACTTTTGGACACTTGTGTATTGCAAATGTGGAAAGAAATTGGAGACTCTGTTGCCTAAGGGTTTACATCAGTGATTTTATTGGAAGTTGGAGAAATGCATTAATGAATGATGCTGTGAGATGTTCAGTGTATCTCTGGGCACACTAGGAAAGCAAGTCTGTGCCTAATACGTCTTGAAGTGCTCATGGTTCCATTGGGCTGTGATGAAAAACAATCCCGCAGTTTCTCTTTCTTCATTTTATCTTGAAGGAGAGGTGAGAGCACCTTGCACTTCCATGGATGTGCAAGGCCGTTGCTGGAGCTGTGTGCCTGCCTCTGCAGTCAGATAGTGCCAATAAAATCTGGCCCTGAATGTATAAATACTCTTAAAGGCAAACAAACACTGCCCTGTTGCTTCGTGAGCTGTCAGAACTCCTGCAGTCTGGTGTTCTACCACTGTTCTGCTGAGGTTTATTTGTCATTCTAGTCCCCCTTACTCACATGCATGTAAATGCTGTGCAGTTTAAAAATACCTGACTTAATCCACCTATTCCTAGTCTGAGCTTTCTTTAAAAAAAAAAAGTTTTTTAAAATGCATTTGAACCTATTAATCAGTTTATGTGTGTCATTCTGCAGAACGATGATGCCTGGAAGGTCTGAGTGCTCACAGCATGCTTTAAGTCTTGTCTGTGCTGGTACATAAAATAGAGTGTTGGTTGTCACCTGAATTGCATTAAAATGCCATTCAAGTTCTGTGTTACAACACTATGCTTGTGGGTTTTTTTGCTAAAAACAGATTTGCACAACTTCTCTATTTAATATATTCTCTTTTTTGCTATCCTGGTGGCTTTTAATCAAAAGAGGAGGTGGTTTTGTGGCTCTTTAAAACGGAGGCAGTGGAGGGTAAACATCCTATTCTGATTTAATATACCCAGTTACTATACTAGAGATTAGGACTTAGGACTTAATGTCTTTTCCAAATGCTAAATGAGATTTTCTTACTGTTAGGAACAGGTTTCCAAGTTTATGCCTATATTAAGGAGTTATTGTTCTTCTGCTTCCAATATGTTGATAAATACCTGTTTTCTGGAAGTGCTTGTTTAATAGTAAAACACATGAAGAAAATTAATATGTCAGTGAAGCAGCCTATGCTTGAATGCAATCTTCTTTCTTTTAAGGGACTAATAAAATTCTTTTAAAATATTTCCAATAGACTTTCTTGGATTCACTGAGAATATTTTCACTGTTAAATAGTCTTAAATTTTTAGGAGCATCTCTGTATATGCATGAATCACCACTTCAGACATTATCTTAAGATTGAACCTTTGGCTCAGCAGCACAGTTATTACTCTTCAGACAATGCCAGCTGGAGTAATAACCTTATTTTGGTTTCTCGGAAGTCAGCTAGGTGGGTCTCCAGTTCCCTGTGGCAACTCTGTCATCCAGCTCAGGAGGCTGTGATCAGTATGTGCATAAGTTTAGTTGATAAGTGAAGCTGCTTTCCTTAGATATGGAAGCACTTGCAATAGTCATTATGATGCTTACTTGGAAGGAGTGACTGATTTCTCTTTTCTGTCAGCCAGGCCAGGTGATCCGTAATGGCGGGGGGTTTATTAAGATGGTAACTTCAAGACATCTAGGAATAAAATTTTCTTCCGTAGCATGTTAAAAATGAATATTGGGAATTTTCTTCATAGTACAAAGTAGCTACTTCATAACAACTGCAGTATTAGTTTCAGGATTTGTTATGGTTTTGGTTGGTTTATTTGTTTATTTTCATTTTACCTGGACCATCAAAATTTTGCTCTAGGGATAGGCATGTGTATAAACTAATATGCCAATATGTCAGACATATGCAGAACAGTGTCTATGGTCTGAATACTCTTTGCTTGATTTTGTTGGCTGAAAAGGATGCTGTTACTGTGTCTAAGAAAATTGTGAAAATAATTGAAAGCAGTATTTTGGAAACAATACTGAAATAGCGGAATCAGTACTAATACTGTCTTAGTGCTGCTAAGTAGCATTACTTACTTTGGAATAACTCTATCAGAGGTCTTAGGTGCAAATGCAGATGATTTTCTAGTTTTAGTAGCAAAACAAAAATTTTGATCCCTTGAAATGTCTCTATCTGCCACCTGATTTTAGAAGCACCTAATATGTAAACATTTTTACTGGTGTAAACAATCTGTCAAGAGCTGTGTTTGGTGCAGATGAATCAGGGTTATAGAAGTTGGAAGAAAGGAAAACTTAAAAGCCTTCTCTTACTCCGTTTTCTGAGGCAGAGCTGCTCTGAACTGTGCCAGGCTGCAGCATCTGCACACCAGATGCAGTGTGCCCAGCTGCACTTCA
This sequence comes from Aphelocoma coerulescens, assembly GCF_041296385.1. Classification (NCBI taxonomy): domain Eukaryota; kingdom Metazoa; phylum Chordata; class Aves; order Passeriformes; family Corvidae; genus Aphelocoma; species Aphelocoma coerulescens. The sequence continues at coordinate 6,900,678 of NC_091019.1, forward strand.
AGTGCAGTGTTGTCAGACAAGCTTTTTTCTTTGCCATCTTCCAGCAGACTTGGACTTACTGAGGATGCTGAAGTAAAAGGATTGTCATCTTCCAGGGAAAGTGTGGATTAGGTGCAGTTAAAGGGACTAGAGCATCCATGGCTGTGACTATGCTAGTAATCAAAAAAGCCAAGGATTTTTTCCTTGGCTTCCAAAGATGAGTAGCACAGTCCAGCCACACCTGTATGGTGAAAAAACCTTCTCTACCTAGCAAGGCAGACTTCTTCGTATGGCTTTGAAGGCCAGACGCCAGCGTCCTCTGGAGTGTGCTTCTTCTGCATCTACTAGAGTGCTGGAAGCTGAAACCATTCTTCAAAGTGCACCAGTAATTGAGTGAGAAGTCCTGTCATTAGGTCTGTCTTCTGGGCTTTTACTTGCCTAGTCGAGGCACCACTGTTGTGACCAGGACATGACCTGTGACAGGTTGCATTTCTCCTGGAGAACGTGCAGCTTGTTTTTTGGTGCTGTTTACCTTGCTGCAGCTATTATCAGAAAATAGGGTCTATGGGAGGCCTTGATTCACAATGCCATCATTACTTATTTGCAACAGCACGTGTACTTTTACCTTTTCCTAACTCGTCAGTTTTGCCATGTAGAAAAACAAAGTGATTCCGGCACTGTGAACAAATTTAAACTATTATAGAATTTCTAATTGTTTAATTACACAAGAAGCTGTTTTTACTCTTGTTACAGAAATCATAAGATTACAATAATGAAGCTACCTTTTTTGTGAGTAAACTACTTATATTTTAAGAGATGAAATCAGTCTTGATTATATTCTTCAGTCTTCAGTACTGAATGTTGATTTCTCTTGTGGCTTACGGTTGTTGTGATCATTTGGGTCTGTAATTGAAGTAGAAATGGTCTGTAATTCTTAGGGGTGGCATACCAGAAGTTTCTAAGTAGGTTGCCCTGCGGTTGGGTGTACTTTGGGACAGCATATGTTGTCTTACACTGCAGAATTATAGGCCATATGAAGCTTGCTTATTTACAGTAACGTGCACACTGCCAAGGCATACGTGTTTAAGGAGTTACAAATAGCTGTGTGAAGAATTGTAAGGCTGCTGAAGACATCAGTTACATTGGGAAAGAGGCATTTCTTTTAGCTAGGATATGTGCACTCCCATAAAGGCCAATGATTTGAACAAATGCTAAAATGATAAATTTCTGAAAAAATGGTGAGTTTTAATAGTCATAGAGTTTTACTGGAGTTAATTTTGAACAAAAAACATTTCAAAAAGTTTCTGCAATTTAAACAATCAAATTTTATAGTAAAGGGCCACTTAGTTTTGTAAGTGTCCTTGTTTGCTGTTTTTGGCGTGCAGCTATTTCTAGATCTGTTTGTATACATAAAAGCATGTAGTGTTGAAGAACAAGGACATACCCTAAATATGGAATTTTATCAGAATATTATTGTTTTACTCCCATCTTTAGAAATGAAGCAGTAATTTAATGAAGAATTTTAAATTTTTTTAGAATTTTAGAGTTTTCTTGGCTAGTGGAAACTATGATGGTCCTCCCTGCTGCTGATAAGGAAAAGTGGAATCCTTGTTTGTGTTGCTGAATAAGGTGCCTGGACAAAAAGGTGAATGTTGGTGTTCCCAGAGGAGCCTGCACCATGCTTTCTATCTAGGTCACAGTGTCTGGTGTCCAGGGCTTATTCTTCTGTTTTATATGGTGGCTGTATTGTAAAGGATAGAGGAGAATTATGAAATGGGTTCATGTTAATGTGAATTTTACTTCTGGTTCTTACTGAAGTGTTTTTTCCTTTTAAAGATGACATTGCGATTCTCACCAAGTTCAAGCCATCACAGTCAGAAGGTATCGTACTAACCAGTGTTTTACCTCCTCCCTTTTGTCTGTGTCCTCTATCCCTTTTTTTTTTTCTGCTGGGAGCCTTTTGGAAATCAGACTTCGGTTAATTGTGAGTCATTGGTACCACATATGAGCCTTTTGCAATGTGATTTGCAAGTCAATTGTTGGCTATCTGTTGGCAGCTCTCCTGGTTAAGATTTAACTGGGCATTTCCATTGCTGGTGCTTGGTGCAGTTCTGGGATGGGGGCCTCTTTGCACCTTCCTACATGATTTGGGTGTGTTGCTTGTGCTGCTCATGTTCAGGAATCTGATTACGTGTTTTATAAGGAGTGAACGTACTAAGTATGTTGTACTTCTCAGTTAATGTATGTTTAGCGTTTATGTTCTCTTTTTACCTTCTTGTGTGCTGCTCTAGGGTTATTCAGGTTTATTTAAGTGGAACAGAGATACCAAGAGGATTTCCTTCCAGAAGTTGCATATGTAATCAGCTATGGTACTGAGAAAGCATTTAAAATGTGGAACTCTGAATTATATTTGCTCTGAGGTTAGACTTTCACAACTACAGAGAGGATAAAATCCAGAAAAAACCCCACACAAAGGCTGTTACAGGCGATTGAATCAGTTCGGGTTCCCTCAGCAGCACAGAAAATTGAAGGTTCCTGCTGCAGGGACAAGGTGTCAGACTGTTCCTGGCCTGGAACTGGAGAGTTGTGTGACAAAATGTTTGGGCTTTCTGCTCCTGGGCCCTGGGCTCGTACCGTTGGCTAAGTCTGCAGTAGCCACCTGCCTCCCAGGGCTTTAGGCAGCACAGGTAGCAGAGCGTGGTGGGGATGCTCCCATTCTTTATCCTGATGTTCAGATTGTATCTACTAATACAGATTTTCCAAGTATAGTTTGCTTTAGCAGAATAGCATGCAACAATGTTAAGTGTCTTGTCATTTTGAAACTTATTTGTTATATTTTACATACCATTGCCTGGTTTCTCATCACATGTATGGTTATAAATTACAGACTATTTTCTGTAAGTGAACTTAGAAAGAAAAAGAAAATTGTAGGAAATTAAATGCTCTCAAGCTGTGCTTAAGTAGGTTATTATATATTTTTGAAGAACCAGTTTATATCCTGCCTGGATGCAATTTTGATGTCAAATATTTGCAGATTACAAAAAGAAAAGTAGGCTTGTTTTATTGGCAGAAATAGTCTAACTGTAGCTGTCTTGACAGTGGTCCAGTGTAAGTCTGTCCAGTCTGAGCTATACTCAGCAACGCTTCCTTAATGGAGAAAGAAGTAAGATGTATCCTCTTTTCTGAAAGAAAGAGACACTATTTTTAGGTGCATGGTCTAGATTTTGATCAGCTGTTTTCAAAACTGCTTATCCTTTTCCATTGGTGGTGGAGTGATTTAGATGCCTGATTTAAGAGACTGATCTGCCTAATCAGCAGAGAGATGGTTGTTTACAAAAACTTACTGGAGCAGGAGCCTAGCTTATGGGCTCAGAGTTGTTCTCCAAAGGAAAATGGTGACAGTGTAAGTTCAGAGGCACAAACCCAGCCAGTGTCTCGATCCAGTTTAAGATTATGAAGGTACTAAATAGGTTTTTCCTTCTAGCATTAACAATTCAGTAACAGTGTCTTTGGTGGAATACTTTATTTGTGGGCAAGTCATGTTGGAGTTCACTACTATTGTTAAAATGAAGGCAGGGCTTTTTGTTTAGTTTGTTTTATCGTTGTTGTTGTTTTGGAGCTAGGTTTTTTTAGGTTTTGTTTGTTTGTTTTTAAAGAAGCAGCTTAGTAATTAAGTTCATATTACTGTTCTTGATCCTGTTGTCATATCTCCATTATGTGGGCATTTGTAATCTTGAGGTTTTGCACCACTGACCCCTTAGCAAGAAACCACACCCTAATTTGATTTCTAGCAAACACCATAGGTAATTGAACTTCCATAACTGAGGCAGCAAAGCTCTGGGTGTGAGACCCTCTTAGACCTAGCAGATATGTGAGACAAAAAAGATACGTGATGACAACAGACTTTTTTTCTGTCACAGTTGAAAATATATTTCTGTGAATGCAAGGTTACACCAAGGTAGTACAGACTGAGTATATTGTGTCTTGCAGCATTTTTTCCCCTCCAGAGAAAAATTCTTGAAGATTTTATGTATTATGAATGTTATTTTCCATCTTTTGTTTGTTCATAGTTCCATGCCTTCAAGGTCCACATCATTTTCAGATACAACAATATTTTTAAAAAAGGAATGTATTTATGTGAATCTCCTTCTCAATGTTCCTTAGGGGAAGAGTGCAATGGACCTTTAAGTGAAACTATTTCAACTGCAGGATCAGAAATCCCAAGCAGCTCTGAGGTAAGGTACAGTACAAATCGTGTTAGTTAATGTACTACTTGGTAGGAAGGAATAAGAATGGTTGTTGTGAAAAAGACAATTAATTTTCAAAACTAGTATTTCTTTTTAGATAGTCTTATACCTCATTTTTATCCATGTAAAAGTTTTCTTCCTGTATTGTTTTGAAAGAGAAAAACCATGAATATGACATGACACTCACTGAGTGACTAACTAGTGCTAGTGGTACAACACAGTAGTGGTAGAAAACACTATGAACTTAATGGTGTTTTCTGTATCAGTCTTGAAATGAGAATCACATGATCTTTATGTGTTTTGACAATTGGAAAAACATACTGTTTCTGCACCAACCAAACACTTTGTTTTGTGCTGCGTATCATATTGCTGGCTTGCTGGGGAAATCAAGGCACACTGGAGATCCACTGCTCTGGGAACCTTGTGAGAGTGCAGCAAGATTCATGAGAAAGCAAATGAAGATTTGAGTTACTAGAGTACCTCATCATGTGCAATATGAAAAGCATCATCAGCTATAAATTTTTTCACAGTACCTCATTGCTTAATATGTACAGTACACAATGCCTTGAAGAGGTAACAGGGTGTGGCCAGTATTCAGTTGAGAAACTGTTTCAAAACGAATACTGAAAATATGTGATCTTTACAATGGTATTTTATTTTCATTCCTATTGTCTGATTTCTTTACTGTTGTTACACACTTAGAGGAAGATAGGAAGTTTAAGATAGGAAAAGAAACAGCTCTTCTGTCAAAATAGAGTCTTATACTGGCCATGAGCACTGATCAGAAATGATGTCTGTTGAATTGAGTGTTGAAAAACTGCAGCTGTTCTGCTGAGCTTCTTAAAAGTAAAACATGTTCTCAATGTCCTATAATGGCCAAAGCTGGAGATGATCACACAGAGACAGAACTCAGAAGGACTTCCTAGATTACACAGGTCTTTGTCTTCTTAGAGCATGCAGCCATATCATCCCATCATAAATTTACCTGTTCCATTTTAAAACTTATTCATATGTTCACCCTATTCCCTTCTGAATCTGTTGTAGGAGTTGTAATCATCTTTTTTTTCCAGGAAAATTTTCAGTGAACAGCCATATCAAATGCTTCACTGAACAAAGGGTATCATACTGTAATAAGCTGATTCTGAGCTACTTTACTTGTGTCTCTCAGTGGATGGAGATTACCTATTTCACCAAAACTTGGAAGAAGTCACTTCATGACTTAAGATGTATGAAAAGGCAGGAAACATGGGAGAAAGAGTGCAACATGTGTCATATATGTAGAGACATGGGATTTGGACCTTGCTTGAAGGATGAAAGATTCATGATGGGGTGGGAAAGTAGGAGGCTTTGATCCTTCAGCACATTCATGTTTGGGAAAAATATGTCTGGTTATCCTCTCAAAAATTTCTCCTTGGTAACTTCATGCAGCATTTTCTCTTGTTTTCTACTTACATGTTTCCTTACATAATTATTTTTCTTCATACTTTGTTACTAAATATCACAAAGTATTGTCATATTAGCAGTATCAGTAAGTAGTTGATAACTTGGGGGTTTTGTTTTGTTGTTTTCATTGCTCCCTCTGAGACAGCTTGTTTGGCCTTAGTTTGTTTCTGCAGATCAGCTGGTTATCTGATGTTTGCTTACATTTAAGTTAGTACTTTTCTGTGCTTTGCCCTATCTTACCCAATGAACCCTAACACATTGTCATTTATCTGATTTGTGCTTTCTGTGCATTAGCCAGACAGAAAGTTACAGAGTTATTCGTAATCTTCTTGCCCAGTTTCACACTCTTAACAGCCATGACAGGCTTAGTTCTTGATGATTAATGTCCTAGAATTCAGGTTAAGTCTATATTTTAAAGTTTTTCTATTAATTAATTGCAATAGTAAGATAGCCCCTAATATTTATGGGATTTTTTTATATATAATGCTAATCTTTTGTCTTCATGTGTTATCACAGCTTCAGTTGTCTTCTGTATAAACTGGAAGAATTTATTTTCCTTCAGTTCTTTGCTAGGTTGCCTTTAACATCTTTGATGCATTCCTGTAGGAATTCAGCAGGGTCTTCTATCCCAGCATGGTTTCTCCTCCTTTCACCAATGCCCTTCTGAGCTCAGGTCAATGCGCTTTGTTGTTGTTTTGACAGGTAGCACATTTCTCTATTACCTCTGTGATAGGTTGGTAATGTTCTTGTCACTTAACAATGTTTCTGCAGTTAAAAAATATGAACATTTGGAATTCCTAAACCAATTTAAATTAAATAATTTTAAAACAGAAATGGAATTATTGAAAAAAACATTGGGAAAGAGTTAAATGAACTTACATTCAAGCCACTACTTCATTATGCTCAGGCTGTCTTTTCTTTTGGAAGAGGAAAAACATAACATCCAGCAGCAGTATGCTTCTGTTCAGCAGCACAGAAAAAAAGCTAAGGCCTTACTGTTGATTTAGCAACAGAGGAGGGAAAAAATAAATCTAGATATAATATGGAGAGAAGAAACATTACCCATCCATAATTCAGTGGTTGGGTTTGGTTTTTTTTTTGTTTGTTTTTTTTCCTTTCTTTTGTAATCTGCAAAGGAGTATGTGATTTGGATGAAAGGAATGATGCATGTAAAACAGAAGTGAAGAACGATCTGTAGTGAAGCCTGCCAGCTTATATACAAAAGTTGGATGAAGTCCAGGGCTCAAAAAGCATTGGAGCACCAATGAGTGGTACATTTGGTCCTTCTCGATTTTGCATTCTTGCCTATTTCACTCTGGATGTTTTTCTGGTTTTTTAAAACTACTTCTTCTTGAGTCTCCTTATTTTTCTTGTTCTTTAATCTCCCATAGGGACAAAAGAAATAAGATCACTTGGACTTCATCAGCTTTTCATAGTCCAGGACTTACAGCATAAATCATTTCTAGATGCTTTGTCATGCAGGGAGGCAAGGAGATATTTTCCCCAAACAGCAGACTGGAGAAGGGGGAAAAAAAAGGATATAATAGGGATATTTTCAAATAAGTGTTGCAATGGGGACTACTTCAGATTATGTCCTTGTTAAACCAGTAATACACGGACAGCCACTTCTATGAGGGATGGGCGACTGTCTTAAGTGAATCCCTGCATAGAATCTACCTGAATCAGTCTTTATGGAGTTCTTGTTCTAAGAAATACATAAATGCCTCTGAAAGACCTTTCAAGCAAATTGGAAAAATGAATGAAATAAAACCTGAGAATTTGTTTTCCTCTATGCTTTCTATTTGTGCAGAGAGAGCACAAGGAGAATATACAATGGTGTGTCTGCTCAGGGATTGTAATTAGTTGTTCAGGTTACTGAGTAAATGAAGATGAAACACATTGACAAAATAGAGTTCCTGTGCCTAAGAGGAAAGAAGATCACTCCATTAATTCAAGATTGGAAGAAAGGTTAAAAAATTGAATTTGTATTACATTTTCTAATAGTAAAAGTTCAGGCCATTCAAATGGGATAAATGTAAAATTAGTACAGCTTTTGTGCAAAATCGAATCATCGGTTTGTAGTTTATCAACATCTGTAGAGGTCCATCTACACAGAGGACTATTTGTTATTCCAGTTAAGAAGTACAAAGTAATTTAAAATGCTTTCTTGGTGTGCATGTGGGATCTGCCTCATAAAAGGCAGGTGACTGCACTACTCTCTGAGTAAGACTGCAGGAACTGTGCCCTATTCTACCTGTAAGAAGGTAGGAATTGATTTTGCACAGTTATATGTTAAATTTTTACCTTTCTGTTCATTTCACACCAGTGAAATGCTTACTAAAAATTCCTGTTAATCCAGATTTTCCATAATGTAACTTGATCATAAGAGAATCTGAGAACAAGCTGTCTTTATTTAAGCCAGATTAGCAGAAGTAAATTGGCAGAGCTCCATCAAATTTATTAAAGCAGTGCATTTTACCACTATTAGGGCTTGACTGATAGATTATTGTCTTTTTTCAGAGCAGCAGGTGCTGCAGGTGTTCTAAATTAATTGGTAGGATTTTTTTTCTGAAGAAACACCATCATAATGTGCATTACTGTTCATGCTTGTTAGTTTTTCAGTTCAGACTGGTGGATCTTCAAACAGAGAAACATAAAATGCCATTATTAGTATTGCAAAGATGGACCAAATTGGTTTCAAAATCTAGAAAGAAGTACAGAAAGACTTCTTCCAAGTCTAACAAAAACACCTGAGGGCTATTTTGGGAGAGCCAGAGTGCATTAAAGACTTAAGAGAGTGGATTCCAGAGTAAGAGGGACCAGCCCAACACTGCTGCCACAACTGCCAGCCTTCTCTGTTTTCATCTCAACAAAGTTGGATTATTTCAGTTGATTCTTGTTTTGCATGTCACATGTTACCAACACTGGAACCCCTTTGTGCTGTACACAGGCTCTGGCATATAATGAAAAAAGCGGTGTGTTTCTATCAGAGTACTTGAAATGTGCAGGAGAAGGTACGAGCACCAGTTTAAAAATAGTTAATCCTAATGACTTGAGCTAATTCATTTCTGACAGTTATTCTGAGCAGGGTAAGATCCTATGGCCAGCAGGAAAGCATTTCACAGAATGCATAGGAACGTGCAAAGGCCTCTGCCAGCTGTTTGTCTTCACCTCACAGCTTAGTGTTTCACTAAATGTATTAAAATTTTGTCTCTGAGTGAGGCAGTGTGAGCAGTGAGGAGCAGTGGGTGGCTAAAGCCTGTATTTGCATCTAACCATGGAGGAGCTGGTGAGCAGTGAATGGGAGGAGTACGGGATGGAGAGGCTGGATAAAAGCAGATGGAAGGGTACCAGCGTGGATGGGGGGAATGTGTGCCATGGACAGGTCAGGAGCCACAGGGCAGCATTGAAAAGCAAGGCTGTGCTTTCATCGATGTTCAGTTTGTACAGTAGTTTACATGGCAAGTATTTACAGTGTATAATTGGAGAAAAACTTTCCACTCAAGCATCTCAGCCCTTAGTTCTCTACTAAAAGTGCAAGTTTTTCCAGTAGCATCAGTGACAGGAGGATTAACTTCTAAACCCAGTCCAGACTGTCTTACGGTAAGAGCACAGTGCAGCTATTTATATTTGCAGTGTCTCTCAGGGAGATTCCTTGCCAAAAGCCAGATTGATCTTTCTGTTTATTTTATTGCATTCTGGAAAGGACATTTTTGGCTTACTTAGATAAGCAAATACCCAGAAATGGCATCATTAAGAAAGAATGTAAAGATGTGTGTATGTATTACTTGATGTGTAACCAGGACAGGAATGGACCTCAGTGGTTTCTCTCAAGAAAAGTTGTATTAAAAGTGAAAAATATTATTTAAAAAATAATAAACAGTACTTTATGAAAATTGGATTTAGGGTAATAAACTTTCTGAAACTTTACAACTCTAAACCAGTAAATGATACTACAATAATAAAATGTGTTAGTATTCTACTTCTATTGAAAGTTAATTTAATTCCACAGAGAACTATTGCGTTTTCATAATGGACTTGCACTGTTTGGTTCCATTGTTTAATTCTGTCTGTGGTTTGTGGTCAAAGTACACAAAAGCAAAACAAAACAGAAGTGTGATAAGTTATCGACTAACGGAGTTAGATCTTGAGAAACTGCTGAGGTATTGTAAACCATTGTTCGTTCCAATAGCAGCACCTGATCTCAAAACCCATCGCCTCTGCGAGGCCGCGGTGGTGGGCCAGGACCCCAGAGAGGTGATGGCCATGTGTGTAGGATGGCTGTGCTCTGCCATTCTGTGTGGAGTGTGGCCTGAGGATGTTGCAGCAGCCTCCACACCAACACAGGAAAACAGTGAGCACCCAGATCTTGTACAATTAAAATCAGGGTAGGGCCCCACTGGGTGTGGGTCAGAAGCTGGGAAACCCTCACTAGTCTCATTAGGCATAACTGCAATTACTGGTACCAATTTACCTTGTCTGCGCTGTGAGATTAAGGATTTGTCTGCTTGCATTTGTTTTTGTTCAGTGTCCACTGTATAATTTGAGTTTGTATTTAAAAAATAGCCAAGTAAGGGGCAGCACATTTGTTCCAAATGCAAGCACAGCCATCTATGCTGTGTACATTTTCTCTCTTTGCTATCAAAATAAATGAGAATACTATTAACAGTTGTTCTTCATCAGTTTATAAACAGTAATCTGTACCAACTTGTTGAGACTGTATTTTTTCTAATGGAAATTATGAGAAATACTGTTTAACTCTTACCAAAAATTGTAATTATTAATGCTTAAAAATCAGTATGGATCATGTAAAAGTTGGTCCTGTAGGCTAGAGACCAGGCTTGTCTGAGGAAGTAGAGGTTGGTTTAAACTCTTGACTTGTCTCGATTGAAAATCCATCTATCACTCAGAAGAGCTTTTCAGCAACTTAAACCAGGAGCTACACTCTTTCTTCTGAATTAGCCTTTAATTTTAAAGCCTCCTTTGCATCATCGCTAACAACATTATGTTTTTCCCGTGATGCCACTGGCAGGGCCTAAACAGCACTGAGACTACTTTACTCATCCCTGAACATCAAGTGGTAAGCAGTAAGAAGTATTCATGCTTCCTTGCATGAATTTGTGTGGCGTCTTCTATTACAGTATGCCAAAATGTCCCTCACCAGAAAATTTTCCAGTTTCAAGGATGCCATCCTTCTAAAACCAATTTTTACTAGCTTATAAAAATGAATGCGGTTTTGCATTTATTCCTGGTGATGACTTAAAAGATAAATTGAAGCAAATCAAAAGAATAATAGACAAAATTGAAAAGTTAAGATTGGTGGAGAAAACTGGAAAGTTTGCTTTTTTATCATTGTTTTGGTTTGATGGGATATAGGGTGTATTCTGACTCTGGTGTTATTAACAAATGTGGGATTCCTTTTTATCATGATGGCCTGAGGGCTCTGTGAGTCAGCATGATACTCTAAAATGTTTTAAAGAGCAAGAAACAAACACTGACATAATTTGAAATATGTTGCCTCTTTTTTTTTTATTGTAGTAAATAATAAGGAAAGGCTCAGAATAGCCACTTACTGAAATTCACAGACAAGATAACTGTATAAATTCTCAAATGTATCAGAAAACTTCAAATAATCATTATTGGTTTATGGAGAAAAAGTATAAAAAGTCATTTAAAATAACTGAAAAAGTACATGCTGAGGTGTATTAAAACTTGTCTGCTTGCTTACTTTGGGCTCTGGTGTCTTCCATTAACATGTACGCTCTCCTAGCTTACTTTTTATTTTTCTTTGTTATGTTCTTGTCTAATATATTCTTTTATCCAGAGAGGCTTTTTATGTGCATTTATATTTCAGTGCAAGTATCTTGGTGTCTTAAACTGCTTTGAAATGCATGTTTTCAAGCTTTCAGATTTTAATGTGGTTCAAAATTGAAACATCAGTGAAGGCGAAAAAAGCAGCTTGCAAGTTTTAGCTACAAGAAATACATGGGATTTTGTGTTTCTTTGAATGGGAAAGGTTACAGTTCTGTATGCAACCTTACAGCCTGCATGAAGTATAACTGGAAACTGGGATGGGTGGTGTTAAGAGTGTTGTTAATACATGTCTTTAAATTGAGTAAGCTCTTCAGTTGCATGGATTCCTTTAAGGAAGAATAATGATGAGAACTTCATGGAAAGGGACTCTGGTAAAATGGAAACTGAGTGTGTAAACCAGAAATTTGCCATTTTGATTTTCAGGAGAGTACCTGTTTATTTTTGTATGTTCTGTAAATGTATTTCCAGGAACATTTTACTTTTGGAAATACATTTATATCATTTAGATATGTATTTATAAAGTAACATTTAAGTTCATATATATGTATAAATATATATATTCATATTTAGCATAGCAGCACTTAAATCCATGTGTTTTTCCTGCAGCATGTTTTAAGTCAGTGAAAAGGAGGAGTATAGAAATATTCCATGCAAACTGGGGATCTAAGTGAAGGCGATGACTTTGTTTTTAAGCCATTGAATGTTTCCTACCCTTTCAGCTATGGATGCTTTTCTTGTATTTTGATTCAGCTTTCAAAACTTACATTTTTGTCCATTCCTGTATTCTGAAAGTTTTTTGTGCCACGGATTGCTAATACATAAATTACCTGGTTGCTTTTTAATGTAGTTCTTTGGGGTTTTTAGACTGTCTGTTTTAAATCTAACTTGCCTGTGTGATTATCAAAGGTGTGCAGTTAATAAAATAAATATTTTCTTTGTAGACTGTATCTTGTAAGCCAGACAAATGTTTCAAATCAATTTAATGTTACAAATCAATGTAATGTTGTAATTTCAGGTATGTTTTTGCCTGGTAATGTAGGACTGTGAGAATGTAATTCCTTGGTATGCTGATGGGGATCATAAAAACCATTCCATGGTATTAATGTAACCTCTCATCTTTCCTGTTAGTCACAGCTGGAGTTGCTTCCCTGTGCTGTAACTAATGAAGCTAATGGGTTTCTCCATCTCCAATTGGTATTGGTTACTGCTTTGTTACTGAAAATGCTGCTCTGAACCACCTTCCCACAAAAAAGATACAAGATACAAAAGCAGAAGGGGAAGGGTGCTCAGGTCTGAACCTGCAGTCCCAGGGAAACTTTGGGAAACCTTGAGGTCTGAGGCATTGAATTTGGGAAGGGTGTTTCTGAACATAGGCCCTAAGGAACTTGCAGTTTTCTGACTGAATAATAATCTGAAAAATACTGCTCTAGGACAAGTTTCCCTGTCTTTGAAGCATGGACATAGAGAGGGCTGGGATATTTAGTAGCAGAGTGTATTTGGAGGAAGCTCCATGCCTACAAGGTGAGAGCTGTGCTAAGTGACCTGTAAAGACCCATTTCCTGTTGGGTGGATAACCAGAAATAGAAATCCCTCAGAGTTCCATAAAAACCTATGGGATTAAATAATTCAGGTATAATCTGCAAAACATATTTGTTTTTTGGGTACTGTGATACCACTAACCCATCAAGGAGTAGCTGCCCACACTGCCCAAGGCCCACTGTTGGTGTGCCAGGGTGGGCAAGTGAAGCCACAGTGACATTCAGCACAGTGCCCGTGGCTCAGCTTCAGCCCGCAGTCGTTTCTCTGAAGCACTCTCTGTGCCAGCGTTAGTGCTTGCTGCCACTTCCAGCAGCTGCTTCTCTCTCTCCAGCTCACCGTGTCCGACTGTTTGCCTTGGCCCTGGCAAAGTGTCTCAGAGGCACCTGTGGAGCGGGGCAGCCAAGGACTCCTCAGCAGGCATTCAGCAGTGCTGGCAAGTCCTGGTGGATCTGAGTGTTGTGTGGGTCTGCCAGCCAGCATTTACACACTGAGCCCAAACCAGTCTGGGCAGAACCATGAGCTCTTACAGCCTTACTTCATCTTGAGCTGTGCTTGTTTCCTTACTGACATCTTGGTCTCCCCTGTCACCTGTCTTGTTAAGTCAGGTTTTCCTGCTGCAGGGCTTTGGATTGTGTCTGAGGTGAGGATTGCAAGTCTGGGTACTCGGAGGGTTGTTTGGTTGGACATGGTCTAGTACCCCAGCCTCTGCAGGTTGTCTAGACAAAAATCATCAAATATAGGATAACTATAACTATTGATATAGTACCATATAAATCCGGTAAGTTTGCACTTACATAGCCACATGAAAAGAAAATTTGTCTCTTCATGATAGACCATTACAGCACTCAATTAGCACATCTGTCCGCAAGCGGTGAGGTCACTGAGTTTTTAGAGAGATGACTAGACTATTGAGGCTGGAAAGCTATTAGAAGGTAGTATTTGTTTTTTGAACAGGTGGTTTTTGTAAACTTGCTTTGTAGTTGATGGATTTATTCAACTTTTTGAAAGCCCTGGTAAATGCTGAATGTTTGCAGTAACATTTCATAGAATCCTCCAGTGAACTTGCGTTGGAAGGGATCTCTGGATGGCCAACCTCCTACTCAAGGCAAGGCTGGCTTCAAACTTAGGTTAGATTGCACAGTCCTGGCCTAGTTTAGTTAGGCTATGTGATCTCTGAGGATGGAGATTATGCAGTCACTCTGGGCAATCTGTTGTACCCATTCCCTCTCAACCACAGCCTCACATCCAGTAGGAATTTCTCCTGTTGTGACTTGTGGTTGTTGCTTCTTGAGTTTTCACCATACGCCTCAGGGCCCCATCTCTTCTGTAGTTCCTCTTTGGGTGTAACTTAATTACTAAAAAGCTTCAGCTTGCTATCTGTTCTGTGTTGGGAAGTTTTAATTTGGTTACTTGTATTGCAGGAGGAACACAGTTCAGAATATTTTCTGTGATTGGGTGTAGTGTCATTTGATAACTGCAGGTTGTCCAAGATCATTAACTGCATTCATGCAGTTCTGGAAAGAACTGTTAAGAAATAAGATGTACAAATCTGCAATGTTTAAAGATTCACTGATAGAATCAATGCAAATTACAAACTTTTTATATATGTTAAACTTGTAGGTGTGCATGTATGCACAAAACTCTGTGCATATGCAAGACTGATCTTGTTCTCCTTGGGAAATCCAAATGCAGCAAAATGGAATAATTTATGGGTTTAGTAAGCTGGCCTGTCACTAGCCGTAATGAGTAATCCTATGTACAGAAGGACAAGGAACTGATAAGTATTCCCCTTCTAAAAGCAGATCTGACAATGACTACTGCATCTTCTTAAATTGATAGTCAGACCTTTAATTACTGAGGATTCTGATACATCTTAGAAAATGACCAAATTTTGATGGCAATAAAGATAAAATATTTCTTCAATTGTATTGAATAATCTAATTATAACTATTCAATCCAAACAATTTGGGGTACTCCTTCAGCAGGAGCTTTTTTTGAAGTAAGTTTTGCTTATTGTTTTATTTCTTTGTGTATATGAATTTAGTTCACTAGAACAATTTCTGTGCTTATGAAGTCACTGTCTTTTTTAATCAGTGGCTGGGGTGGGTTTTTTTTAGGGCAATTACTAACCTTTTAGGTTGTTAGAATACACTTTGGGGTTCACTTACTGTAATGCTGAATAATTACAACACTGTTGATTCTATACAAGTGTTAGTGTGGTTCTGTGCACTGTGTTAGTTTGATTAACATAGTATCTATACTGTTGCAGTTTGCATGTAGTCACAATTATATTTGCAAAGAAAGACCTAAACCTGTAAGTACAAAATAGAACAGAAAAAGGCATTTTCTTTTCTGCAATTGGATTCCATGATTTTTGTGAGCCTTTTAATCATGCAAGATGACATACTGCATTTGGAAGCAAAAGCATTCTGAGGTAGCTGTCCTGATTTCAGTCATACAAAGTAGTCTGATTGATCTGCCGTAAATATTTCTCAAGAAGATAAACAGCAAAAAACCTTAACAGAATTGCTGAAGAGGGAAGGCAAAGAATGGATGGCAGCATTTTCAGGAAGTAATTTATTTTAGCGTTTTGTGCTGCATTAATTTGCAACAGTGTTTTGTAGCTCCCCAAAGGGCTAGGATAGCTTCAGGAACACAGGAATTCTCCGTAATGCATGGCTGCTTCAAGTATCTGATTTCAGCAGTTACCAGTGTGTCTAATGCAGATGCATAAAGTTGTGCAACACTATGGAACAATAGGATTTTCAATTACTTTTATTTAATTTCAGCCTATTTAAAGATAAACATATGAATTACGTGGATATTATTACTTGTAGTTTTGTCAGCTCTGGAATTACATGGTTGCCATTTGTCTTTTTATGTCCCAGTGGGTCCAACCCGACACGAGTATAACAGAAACATGCATGCACTATGCCTGAGCCAGTGTTTTGGTACCTTTGCTCTACACTCAAAACCACTTTGTTATTGCTCTTTTTAAAATCTGCATGAGTATCCAAATGATGGCAATTAGTATTATAGGATTCATTAGCTTAAAACATGTTTTTACTGTCCAAACGGATTCCAGCCCAGCTTTGCCTTTAATGGAAAATACATGATAGTGATATTATTTGTGGGCGCTTGTGTTTTTCTGGTGGCTGGAGGCTTTTCCTAGCTTTAAAGGACATGGATTTCTTGCTCACTGTGGTTGGGGTGTATGTGCTTGGAGCAGTTGGTTCTTGGAGAGAAACAGTGGGCCTAACTACTTGTTGGTTATTCCAGCAGAGTGGAAGGAAGTATAATCTGTTCCTGAAGCGACGTCTCAGGGTAAAGCAGTGATGAATGCTATTGCAAGTGGCTTGGATGGCTGCAGTAATAACATGCTTCACTGTGTGATGCCTTTTGTTAACTGGGAGCAAGGTTCACAGCTATAAATAAATATGTGCTTTCTCAGGGAACACATGCATCCTTGCATGGTATGAGAGGGAAAAGACAGAGACATAATCCTCTGAATTATTCTGTTTTGTTCCTACTCTAATAAAATGAAAACCCCAATTCAGCCCTATACAAATACACTTCTGCTGATAGGTGTGGTTGAAAAAATAACACCAACCTTCCTCAGCACAGAGTTACATTTAAACTAGAATATTAGCTTCTATGGAGAGCACTTTGCTGTATGTCTTGTACATGATTTGATAGAGCTGAATATTGATATGATAATAAATAATGTTACCTAATGTGAGTTAACTTCCCTAGGAGAGTGGGGTTACAGTCTTTTATTTGCCTAACATTAATTACTGTGGCCTCATAGTGAAAAGGGTGGATGTTGTTACTAAGACATTCTGGCGTGTTGGTAAATTAAAATATGACCTTTAATAGATCAGTTGAATACAAATTACCCTGTTACATTGATTTATTAGGTGTATTTTTTTTTTCCCATGAAAGTAAATATTCAGTTTTGAAACATCACCCCTGTATTTTTGCGAGCTGTTTTTATATGTGGTCATTGCTGGGACAATATGTCTCTGTGGTGGTTGATTTAGTGAATCTTGTTATGTAGAGGAAAATGCATGGAATTTACATTTTGCTACCTGCTTCAAGTATTCACAAGTCTTGCTACACTAACATATATATATATATATTTATACTTCCTGTACCAGTTACTTACATGTAATGCTTGCAGACATATGCAGTTAATTTTGAAATTATTTAAACTAGATGTAGCCCTTGTTAAAACTTGCCCAAGTATATCTTCGGCTGTAAAGAAACTGAAGAATTGTGGCAATATGGGGAAACTTCTTTGCATTCTGTTATATTTTAGAGAAACATCAATACTTGGTTTTTTATTCATATGCCTGTATCTTCTACAGATTGATAAAAGACATCAAAGCAAAGATTCTATTTTCTTCAGGGATGGTGTCAGGAGAATTGATTTTGTTCTCTCCTATGTGGATGATCTAAATAAGGAATGGGAAAAAAAGTTGGTAAGTTTGTCTTTTTGAAGTCCTCTTAATTTTTATGTATAATAAGCTGAATATCAATTACTAACCCTTTCAGATTACTAGACCCATCTGGAATAGAATTTAGCTAAAAATTTTATAGCTGTGTGAAAAGCAATTCCATGTATGGAAATTTCTGTATAATTTACTGTTGTGTGTCACGACCCAATTTTATTAGATTTTTGTGTCTATGTTAATTGAATTGATCTCTCTTTGTTACTTAGGCTGAGCAATATATTATACAATTGAGCAGAGTAATCCAAATTATTTTGCTTCTTCAATTAACAGTCTAGCTGAGACTTTGGAGAAATATTTGTAAATACTTGTGTCTGTAAATACTTTCAAATGCTTATTTCTTCTAAATAAGCAAAGATCATCCAAACAAGATTTAACAATAACTGTTTTTTCGCACCCTTTGACTGTAGATAGAGGAGAAATAAATTCTTAGCTCCAAGACTCAATGCAGTTTTCCGCTAATACTTTTGAGACTCTTGTCTTAATATATACTCTGAGTAACACAAACACAGCATGTCCTCTTGGAGCTTTTCCCTGGGTTTGACTTAGTCTCTACGTATGTGTATTCATTCTTCTAGAAGAATATTTAAAGTGGCTTTGATAAGAGTGCTCCTTATGTAACAGAGCACAAGAAGAAACTTTCTCTAAAATGCTAGTTAATGATTATCCCTGAACCTGCCAGCAAGACCCAGGTGCCTGAAAGGTAATAGTAGGTCAGATGGAATCAGTTAATGACAACTGTTTGTTACAAGCTCACACTTAAACTTGAGGTCTGACTTGACTAACATATAAATTCAAGCTATATAAAAAATTCAGTATTACGAGATGGAATCAAGACAACAAATTTTATATAAAGGACAATATTTTTAAAAAATCTGGATTTCAATTTTTTTTCTCTGTATTCGCTGCCTTCTTTCAGAGTTGGGAGAGGTTACATTTGCAAACTAGTCTCTCCAATATATATAACTCCAAAGTTTATTCACAATCAAAAAAATTTTAAAAAGGAGAGACACCGAAGAAACTTCATTCTCAAGTGAATCATTATTCTGTAAGATGAGGCTATCTGCAAAAAGCTAATTATACCAATCCTTGTAACGAAATCTTGATGAAAACTACTGGTCTGTGAAGCAAAGAACAGTTACCATCTATATCTTGTCATATTAAAGTATTTCGTAATTAAAAATTCAAATTTCCTCTGGAAAAATACTGCAAGATTAGACTGTTTAAAAAAATTGCATTTTGCCTTCATTCTTTATGAAGGAAATACTGTTTTCATTAAGAATTTATGCTGCCTGTCCTTGCATCCAAATACGATCCAGTGTAGAACACAGCCCCTGCATCTTACTCTTCTTACCTTAAAAAATCTAAGAATTTGTCATGTCTCTGGTTGATGCTTTTTCCAGATTAAGCATTTCAGTCAGCTTCGCTCACCTAGCCACATTACAAAGATTTTATTGGGAGACAAGGTTATTTGATAGCTATGGTACCATAGGTTTATATACAAGCATGCTTTTTCAAACTCACCCTGACCCTTTGTCAGGCTGTACTCCTAGCTAGATGCTTTCTTCTCCCATGAAGCAAAAAGCATTTAGAAAAGAAGAAAGGGAAGACTGCTCAATGTAGAGAGAAGAAAGATACCAATGCAAAATTTTTCAAAGAAACTCTTAAACTTTTCCATTAGTCATACTTGAATTATTTAAAATGAGGGAAGAAATTAATACTATTCAGGTGATGTTTCAGGTGGGAAGGAAAATGAGTCAGATGGTCAGTCTAGTCAGTCATATTGCGTGCAGCAGTTTCCTTCTCATTGCTTTATGGGTCATTAGGGGGTAGTAGGAATCTTTGCCAGACTGGAGTCTATGTCCATGGGTATCATTATTGACTGAAGGATTCACGTGGGAAAAAGCCCCAGAGCTAGTAGCTAATATTGCACTTCCTCTCTAAGGTAAAAATGCACTTCCTAGGAAGAAACATCTCTGTCTTGCACAAGGCCTAAATATCCATATTAATTAAACCTTGTGAGATGTAATTCTGTGTATGTCTTTTCCTTGCAAAAGAGTTTATGGCCTCATGGAGGAAGGCCAGTGGCCCTGTAGATTAACTCTGTGGTCACTGCATGAACAGGCATGGAGATACCAAATTTTTTTACACAGTTCCTGGGGCATCTGCATTGGCCCTATAATTATGTTCAGCATAGATGTTTATGCAATTAGTATGTCCATAAATTACTGCAGATTTCTTAGCATACAAGTACTGTGCTGTTTTCTTTGTGGTAACAAGATTTAAATATTGATGAACTGCAGCCTCTGGAGTTCGTCTGACATACACTGGACTTGCTATTGTACAGTTATCATAGAAAGAAATGTTTCTTTTACAGTAGTACAATGATACTGTAAAATGGAACAGCTAAGAATAGAAGTGTTCATACAAAGAGAGTAACAGACGTGACAAAGGGTTTTGTTTCCTTGTCTTAAGGAAACAGCTTTATTCTGCATTTTTAGAATGGGATAAATAACTTCTTTGTGTGTTTCAATATAGCCCTGATACAGATGTAAGAGACAGTCTGTTCATTTTCTCCCTTAGTTTCATGCAGAACAACTTCTAACTTTTTTGATATTCCCAGATACGTTCCAGCTTCAATGCTGTTTTGAACTTGCCTTCTATAAGCTACAGGAATAAATCCAAACCACAAATTTCTCTGAACACAAATTAGGATTACAATTTTTTGAGACAATACTTTCTATTATTCCTTAAAGCCTCCAGCTTTAAAGAATAATAAGTGAAAATATTTCACCACCATATGAAATGTATGTGAACATGAAAAAATAAATAGAATTTATAAAAATATCTAACTAAGTATTGCTATATGACCAGCACATAGTCTTTATTGTCTATAAGTATATTTCTTCACAAGAACTACAGAGCATTAGGACTCGGGGATCTCTGTGCAAAGTAACTCACTTCTATGTTGACTGGAAGCAAAGTCCCCCTGTCCCCAGTGGGGTGTAGAGATACAGAAAGAAATTTTATCTAGTTCGTTTCCTGGTTTTCATAATTTCAGACAGAAACTTCTGCTTTCTTAGAGGTACCAGCTAGGCCAGAGCCATGGGCAGCAAGTATCAGATGCTTGTTGCTGCTGTTAGCTTTGTTTGCAGCTGCATCCCCAGGTCTGCAGGAGTGGCTGAAAGCTGGGCTCAATCCTAACTGGGCACCTCTCCACGCAGCTTTGCAGAAGTTTGGCTGGTAGTTGTAGAGGGAATCAGAGCATATCCTGCCTTGGAAGGGACCCACAACAATCATCAAGTTCAATGAGTCAGCAGTGCCCTGGAGCCAGAAGGGCCAACCCTGTCCTGGGGTGCATCAGGCACAGCATCACCAGCTGGGCAAGGGAGGGGATTGTCCTGCTCTGCTCTGAGCTGGAGCGGCCTCAGCTGGAGCGCTGGGGCAGTTTTGGGTGCCACAATATAAAAAGAGACAGAGGTTGAGAGACTGTCCAAAAGAGGGCCACAGGGCTGGTGACGGGCCTTGGGGGGAAGCCTTTTAAGAGGCGGCTGAGGGCATCTGGTTTGTTCAGCCTGGAGGAGACTGAGGGGAAACCTCATCACAGTCTACAATTTTATTGTGAGGGAAAGAGGAGGGAGAAGTACCAACCTCTTCTCTCTCAGACCAGTGACAGGACCCAAAGGAATGGCATGAAGCTGAGTCAGGGGAGGTTTAGGTTGGGTATTAGGAACTAAAGGTTTTTTACTCAGAGGGTGGTTGGGCACTGGAACAGGCTCCCCAAGGCAGCAGTCACAGCACCAAGCCTGGCAGAGTTTTGGCAGAAGCATTTGGACAATGCTTTCAGGCTCATGGTGTGACTTTTGGGGTGTCCTGTGCAGGGCCAGGAGTTCATAGAATCACAGAATTATAGAATATGCTGAGTTGGAAGGGACCCACCCAGAGCTGGGCCTGCATTGTTACCCGTTGTTGTTATACAACAGGTTTAACCTGTCGTTATCACAGTCAGGTATATGGCAGTTGTCTCTCTTCCATAGGTAGCTGATCATGCAGTGTTGCATTTGCACGGGGCATAATAGTACTGCTGGACTTTGGATCTTGCTTTGTTGATCTTGCTGGGATGGTTCATTACAGCCCAGCATGTGTTAGATAAAGAGTCTGTGCTTATCCCACATTACGTGAGATATCCACATAATACGGTGGATGTGATGACTCGCAGAGCTTCCCTCATCCCTCTTTGACTGCAGAGTGGCATCTAGCAGAGTCAGAAATACATGCACCAGGTATAGCTTATTACATTTGGAGCAAAAAGCTTAAAATTCTAACAAGTACACATTAAAAACAACCAGTTCTGGCCCAAGGATACGTTTTGTCCATTTTAAGCCTTTGATGGAGACACGAGGAAATCCAGTATTTGGGAAGAAAAGGGGGAGGAATTTTTTTTTTTTTTTCTGCGGCAGATTGATTTCCTTTTAAAAATGTTTTTCCCATTAACTGGAAAGTACAGTACATTGCATGGGTTTCTGGAGGGGGCTTATGGGAGAAGAGCAAGGTCGTAAAAAGAGCATAATTTCTCTCAGAGCACTGCAGTTTATCACACTAAGTCTATTGTAAGGAAAGATAAGTAAGACCCTTTGGCTCTGTCTGTTCCCGAGCTGCACAGCTGGTGAGAAGCTGTCTGGTGCCAGAGAACCTTCTGAGCTGACTTGCTTGGCTCTCTTTCCAGTGTTTGCTGGAGAAGGAATACACACCAGCATGCTTTGTTAGGAGAAAAGGTAAATCCAGAGGAGCATGTAGCTTTGGATACTAGTCTTGAATGTCAGCTTTTCTATAGCATTTTAACATGCATTCTTAAATCACCTTTTAGCTGTGTTGTTCTCTATCTGGTTATCATGTCAGCAACCCAGAGTTCTCTGGCATGTTTATACAGGTGCATTTAGGCAGGTTTGTAGGATGCAAATAGTGCATGGAATTGCTTTTGTCCCCAGCATGTGCTAGAACTCAGGAGTTACCATATTCGTGAGTTTATATCATCCAGTGTCTAATCTAATATATAGTAATATTTGGCAAAATCAGATGTGACACATAAAAATGAGAGGCCACTAACACAGGAAAACACATCAATACATCTTTGGGTACATTTGAGGACTATGAAAGCTATTCTTCAGTCTGTATTCATTTGTCTGGGTAGTTTATGCAAACTGAAATGCAAAAATGGCAGTCTGCTCCTCACAGACATCCAGGAAAATAAAACTGGCTGAAAATTACAGTGTTTTGGGTTTTTTAAGTATGTTTGAAAGCTGTCAGTTAAGACTTTTCAATAGAAGAAACATTAGACAGCATGGCAGGGTTTAGCCAGAAATAAATTTGTTGTCTAGCTTGTGCATTTTAAAGAGGGTAGGGCTCAATATTTGGCTTAATTTATTGTTACTCTGGCAGTTCTTCAGCAAATTTTATATAATTAAGAGCATTTTGCTCTCAATAGGAACAAAAGTTATACAGAGAAGGAGAGGAAGAACCACCTAGGAAGTACTTCACAAAATCCAGAATTCAAGAAGAATATCAAGCTCACACAGGTCATGCAGCCACACAAACTGCCATGAGCAGGCGTGTTATCTCTGCATGAAGTCCATGTTGACTTTATGCAAGCTAAGCACACGTGGTGATTTGTTGGTCTTATCTAGTTTTATAGTGATGTTTGTGAAATGCTGTTTGAATTGTCTGTAATCAGTACTTGAATATCTGTATCAGGCATAATTGTATAACTGGTAAATAGATGAGACTGTCAGTCTTCCATGTGCTTCCAGAATTTTTCTTTTCATCATTCTCTTGGAAATATAGCTAAACTTGAACAGACACACACCCCACACACCAGCCTTCTGAAGCCAGAAGTGCTCAAGACACAAAACATCAGTTTCTTCTCTGATGACCTAGATGGCACAGAACAAGCCTTTTCCTACCCAGTAGGTGTCCTGTGGCTAGCTAGTGCAATTCCTGATGTGTTCCCATCACAAAGCTGGCCCTCACTGGAAAGTGGCCTGGTATGCATCGGCTGGTTTTTGTCTGTTTGCTTTTTGAAGGTCACATAGCATTAAGGGGTTGTCATCAGGACAGTTGAGAGAAGTGAAACCCAGGGAGTCATCGCTGAGTGACCAATTAGTTGCTAACTTCATCAGTTACTAAAGTGTCTTTGTTTTTCCTCAGGAAAGGAGAAAAGAATTTGAGAGCAACCTTCAAAAGGCTGGTTTGGAGCTAGAAACAGAAGACAAGAAGGTAAAAAAAAAAAAAAAAAAAGAAAAATTAGGACTAAAAGAATAGACCAAGAAATTAATAAACCACTTTGTTTCTTTGAGAAAAATTATAAATTATGCTCGTGGATTTCAGTGGAGGGTGACTAATTTTGGAGAAACAAGATTAATATGTTTATGTGAATCCTTTTTCCAGATACATTGATAAGAATTGTGGAAGCAGAATAATTTTGATTCAAGAGGAAGCTTTTGTTTTGCTTTCATAATGAAAAGAAAGCCTTTGCTTTCATAAAAAGAAGAAGGCAAAATAGCTGTGATTTGATTTAAATCCACATAAACGGGAAGTATGCTTACAGCTGATTTTAATCCCACCTAACAATGAGTAACAAGTTTAGAAGGCAATGGATAGATAATTTATGCCCACTGGATGTTGTAATTATGAGGAAGGACCCTGATGTAACAACTTGAGGATGTTTGATGAGTGGTACTGTTTGGTGTAATAACTGGAGAATGTGCGATTTTGACTGATGCAGTCAGCGTGCCAGAGGCTGAGGTGGGTAAAATAACTCTTGATGAAGTTCAGACTCTCTAACATCCATAGGTGGGGAATTCATCAAGCCATGCTAAAAAACCCTGCTGATTGCAAACTTCTGCTGTGAATGCAGAGCAACACTAGAAGAACACACATGTTTTGTGAGGCCTGTGACAAGATTATTCTACGTGTTTCCAGTGTAATGAGAATTTTCGGACTCCAGTGTATGGCATTAATATAGTTTGAAAAGCCTTTGTGAGCTTTTAGTAGTGCAAAGATTATTTTTATGAACAGTCAACCACTCAAGATAAGCTTTTCAGTTAAAAAAAATATATATACACACACACAGAGGAAGTCCTTCTATTCCCCTCTCCTTCTTTTTTTTTTTAAATCCTTCAGAAATATGTAAAAGGCAATACATTTTGTATAAAAAATATTCCCATAAATCTTGCAATAAAACACAGTTTGGTCTAATGTCTGATTTAACTTTTCTGGGGCAGGAATCTGAAGATGGCAAGATTTTCTTTGTGAAGATCCATGCACCGTGGGAGGTTCTGATCACATATGCAGAAGTGCTGAACATTAAGGTTCCCATCAAGGAAAATGACATTCCCTCCACGGTGGAGAACCCCCTGGACTGTGTGCTTTTCCCACTCAGGCTGCCTGAGAAGGTGATGCACCCCGAACCGGATTATTTCACGGCACCATTCAGCAAGGACAAGCAGGAGCTGTACCTCATTAATGATGAGAGCACTTTCTTCTCACCGTCCATGAGAAACAGAATAGTACGTATGTGAATTTGGCTACTTAGGTTTACATGTAAGATTTACATGGCGCCATCAGAATATTCATGCAAGGAAGGAGTGAGTATAGAAACCGTGGTAACTGAGGTAAATACAGAGATGCCTGGGTACCTGTGCATCTTGCTTAGAAATACAGAATAATATTTGTTGGAACAGATCTTCTGGATGTCTACAAGGCAGTTGTGCCCTCAGTGTTCTTATAAGGGATAAGGCCTTCTGAGGAAGTACTCTTGCTTTTGCATGTTGTTCCTGCAGATTATACACAGTGCACATCCATGATAGGTTTCTATTAAATGGCCTTAAAATAGGAAGGGTCTAAAATTCTCATCCTTGAATCTCAGGTTAATTATATTCTTACACGTTGCCCATATGGAACAGAAGAAGGGAAGAAAAAATTTGGGATTAAGAGACTGCTAAACAATGGCACCTATACAGCTGCATATCCTCTTCATGATGTAAGTATTTTAGTTTTCTGCTTCCTTGAGCATTTCCCGGTGTTTGAACTCTTTTACCTACTGTGACATTTGCTGTTCCAGGAGATATGAAAATATACTCAAACCTTTCAATTTGTCCCAGTAATTGATTCTGTTTTATAACACACAAGACATATCTGTCAGCCCTACTATTTGGCTTTTATGTGCTGAAATGTTTCTTCCTGTGGGTGAGTTTTTAGAATACATGTCAGTCACACCATTTCTTTAGAGACTTATTCCATCATATTCCTGTAATGTTGATGACACAGACCATGCAGTAGTACCTTAGATTATAACAAGGAATGAATACCTAGAGGAGATGCGTACATTCAGCAGTGTGTGTCTACAGGGTGTGTACACACACATACTGTAGTTACACAGTAGTGCACACTACCTGCAGTTAGAGGAAAAACTCTTGTGATCATACCATTTTTGGGCAGAAGTCAGGTGGGTTGCCTGAACCCTGCAGTTCAGTGTGGAATAGGCACTTGTCCATCTCCCAGGGAGCTTTGGGGAGCAAATACTGTAAATGTGGTAAGGGTAGTAAATACTGTGTTTAGTTTTGCTGTAAGGTCAGTTTTTAATATGACACGTGTGGATTTAGTCCTGAAATTCCATGGAGAAAACAAGAGAGAAATGGGTTACATGTTTTACGTGGGTTTTTTCCCTTCAAATTTCTTTTCCTCCTAACTCTTGTGTTTAATTTGTTGTTTAAATCTTAAATTCTCTCCTTGTTTTTAATGGTTATTTCAGATGTCACAATGCTTTAGTGAACTTAACATGTTTATTTATATCTCTGAATTCTACCATAAGGCATTTTTAAATACTGTATATAGATTTATATTTTTAAATGTTTGAATTTTTTTTCCTTTGAAAATAGAAATAAATGAGTGAATGGACATTCCTTAGGTTTTCAGGAGGAAAGTTTGGCTGATTAGGATCTAGAATGCTAGTCTAGGCTGGCAAGTACTTTATACTGTAGGGACTACCAAAACCACAGACAGTAAAAAGCAGAAATCTCTTCTATACAACTACAGCCAACTTTAAATGCTAAGAAATGTTACAAAAAAATTCTAAAACTTGAGAGGCAAACTCAAAAATCTTTGTCTAAAAATAATTATTTAATCTTTCAGAATATTTTCAAAAGGCAAACCTTAGGTTGCTTAAACTTCTGTTGGTTGTTTTCTATTTAGAAACCAATTTTCATGCTTTTCTTTGTGGTTGAGAGACCTTAAGAAAAAGGAAAACCAAGATCACAAACTGCATAATTGACATAGCCAAATACTTCTAGAAGCACAGTTCTATGGCAAAGAATAAAATTACAGAAGCTGTCAGAAACTGTGGTTATTTTACGCTGTTTGATTTCTAGGGAAGTGATGAAGTTCCAAAATTTTCTTAATATTTGGCAGTTAAGATACTGATGATGACAAACACCACAGTCTTAAGAGGGATGCGTCATCATTACTGTTCATCTCTTTCAATGTAGTATTTGAGCCTGTCGATGAGGTGTTTCCCCCTTACTCTGATTTGCTCACAGTGCCAGTACTGGAAAAAGGCAAGCGACCCAAACTGTGACAGTGAGAGGTACACGCTCTACATGGAGTGGGCCCGTTTCTTGCGCTTCTACAAAGAGCAGCCTTTGGACCTTATCAGGTACAGTACAGCCTGGGGGTGGTTATGTTTCCTTGGTTTTCACTGTAATACAGTGTATATTGATTTGTAACTTCATCCTGCTAGGAAATTTTTACCACTTTTAAGATCCAATGATATTAAAACGTTATATATTATCTAATTATAAATATTATAAATATTATATAATGGCTATTAACTGGGAACTATGTCCTGGGAGGACATGACACAGCTTTCTACTGAGAACTGGAAAAATGCTTCATTTCAAATCAAGTCTCTTTCCATCTAGCCATTCGTCCTGGGGTCAGGTATATTACAGATAATTCAGCTGTAAAGAAGCACATACGTAGAATATCTCAGATTTTTTTGATCAATCTCTGCAAAAAACATGTTAAAGATTTATTTGAAATGTTGAAATTTCAACACAGACTTGAAAAAATACAGATAAAATCAGCTTGGAAGCTTGATTCTTAGTTCTGACCCCAAATTTAAACTCACTTAAGATCTCTTTGATTCAGCTGATATGATACAACAGAATGTTGCTTTGTTCACAGGTTACAGTTCCCTGTTTGTAACACAAGTGGTTGTATTTCTGTGGATTACCTATTTGTTTTAACCATGTGGTCAGAACTGTTGTGCTGTTTCATTTGTGTAACTCATTGGAAAAATCAGAAAGTAAATCTTAACTTAAGCTATCCTGTAGAAAAGAGAAAGAGTGATTTTAAAGTCAGATTTTCTGCTAGGAGGAAAAAAGGGACAAAAGAGGCCATGTGTGTGATCATTCACCTTGTTCATGCAGCTTGAGACCATCACGGCCAGCTTCAGACCTCATTTCCCACAGTATTTCAATGCATTTACTCTTCTGTTAAAAGAGATTTTTGCCAAGTGTTTCACTTTTACTCTGGCCAGTTTGCGCTATTGCAGTTTTAAATTTAGCTTGGTGTTCTGTTAATTGCTTTTTTTTTTTTGTATTCAGAAAGTACTATGGTGAGAAGATTGGAATCTATTTTGCCTGGCTAGGATTTTACACGGAGATGTTATTCCTTGCAGCAGTTGTTGGCTTAATCTGTTTTCTTTATGGCTTGTTTACAATGGATGAAAATATGAGCAGGTGAGTATAATGTTGAAAATCTCCTGGGCAAAAGCTAAGCAATGTGAAATTTTTATTCTTGCAAAAAAAAATTTTGTTGTTGTTACTCAGTAGGTAACAAGCTTTTAAAGCTTGTCAGAGAGACAAATTTGTTCTTCAGCTGTCTATTGACTGAAAAGGTGGTGGACCACTCATGCAGAACTTGTGACTATCAGTTAGTAAGACTCAACCTGTAGGTGAAAAGCAATATTTTGTTGGGCATAGCTTTCTGTGTTGGAGAACCTGCAATATGTAAAGACCTAAGAGTACCCCTTAGATCTCTCAAAATTGTTTAAGTGTTTATCGTTGGCTTAAGCTTATCTATTTAATCTATCTTGCAGAGCAGTCTGACTTTTTGTGCAGGTCATCATTTGTACTAACCAGAAGCGTGAGTAAAAGAGATCAGCATGGTTCTCCCATCAAAGAGGGATCCAGTATCTTAGAAGCCATAGTTTGGGTTTTTTTTTTAATAAGCATAGTATTTGTTTTATCAGAAGTCCAAAGATTTATTGTATTCAGGGATTGGGGATGGGGAGAGGAAAAGAGGGTTGACTTCACTGCTTGCTGTTTTCTATAATAAGGCTTCCCTAAATTTTGAGTTTTAACCATAAAAGATGAGTAACAGGTTAAAATTCTCATCTATTCTGTTGAATAATGTAATTTTGAGACTTGTATTTTAGCTAGGTTAAGAATTCATCCGGGAATACTGCTATACATATTGAGATTTCTCTGGATACTAAAGGACTATCATAGGATTGTAAACTTCACCCACTGTAAATTGAAGTAGCAAATTTTACTGCAGATACCAAAGCTGAAGTGGTATCTCTGCTTTTAGGAAAGGTGTTTTGATGTCGTTGCTAACCTGATGAGAAATAACATGGTTTGTATGTTGCCTGAAAGCAGTGCATGTGCAGTACAGCTCCTGAGAAACTCCTGATTCATTGCTGATAGAGCCAAAAAGCCCATACCGAGGGAATTGTTAATTCTACTCCTTGTAGCAGCTGCTTCATTCTTGGCTTGCCCTGACCAGCCACTGGTTAACACCAGTGAATGTGACAAGATGTGGCATCTTTGCTGTGAAGCTGCAAATGTTGAGCTTTGTACAAAGGAAGCTGCTATTTACTTTTTAAATAAATTTCATGTAACAGCTTTTAAGATGCTGTGGAAACAGATACTTTACAATGTTTTCCTCCTTAGCAAAGAAATCTGTGACCCTGCAATTGGAGGAGAGATCATCATGTGCCCGCTTTGTGACCGAGAGTGTGAATACTGGAGACTAAACACCACCTGCGAGTCCTCGCAGGTCTGTATCTGGTTCTGCAGCCACTTGCCATTTTTGTTCATCCTGAAAACTGTCTGGGTACTGACCTGTTCCTGGGTATTCTGTTGCAGTATTCCCATTTGTTTGACAACGTGGCAACTCTTTTTTTTGCCATTTTCATGGGCATATGGGGTGAGTACATTTGATAAGTTTTATGTCAAGCAATAAGGAGATCTTGGCCAAGCTACTGAGGGACACTGGATGAAGTGGGAAGAAGGGGAATAAAGGCTTCACCATAGTATCTTGCCTCAGATGCAAAAGTGATGAAAGAGTGAAAATAAAGTTACAGAGGAATTAAGACTTAAAAAAACGCAAAGAAAATCTATCATGAATCTAGGATACTGTAAGAATATCATAAGTATTGTGTACTTTCAACTGCTAACATTTGATTCTTTCCTTAGTAATCAGAGCAGCCCATATAAGAGTCCTCTCTGCTAAGTCCTGCACA
This sequence comes from Aphelocoma coerulescens, assembly GCF_041296385.1. NCBI lineage: Eukaryota > Metazoa > Chordata > Aves > Passeriformes > Corvidae > Aphelocoma > Aphelocoma coerulescens. Next base: position 6,930,794 of record NC_091019.1, read on the forward strand.
TCATCAGTGTCCCTGTGAGGGAGTGGGGAGCTTTGTGTCCTGTCACTGGGTGGTGGTCCATCACTGCCACTCTATTAGCTGTACTTTTGGGATGAGAAAATTCATTGGGTTCTACTCCAGTGAACTTCATACATTGTATGTTCTGATGATGTAGAAATTGGTGGATTTCTGGCCTCTATAATCATAGTTTCACACCAGTGATACTTGTTCAGACTTTTACGTTCATATTGTGTAGAATACATGTTCTTTTCTTCAACTCTTTGAAGGTTGCATTCAGCATAGCATAGTTATTGTTTCTTATTTCTTTAAATACATTTCACTTGTTTCATACTGTTTGTATGAAATACCATAATTAAATCTTCAACTTGTATATAGATATTTCATTAACTCACAAAGATTCTTGTGTGCTAATAGAAAACCTGTGTATTTGTTATCAAATAAGATTTTTGTTGTATGGCTGTTTTACTAAACTTTTCCTGGTTTCTAAGAACTAGCATTTGCATGACATGGATTAGTCATTCAGGAAGTACCAGCCAGAGAGTTTAGAACTGCAGAAGATAAGCTTTCCTGTGTTTGTCTAAATCATAAAATGTCTCCAGTTCCAATAAGAACAATCAGATTACAAAATGTTTACATTTTAAAGTAGTTTATAAAGGGCTCTTAAAATGTTATATAGTATTATAAATTTTATAGTTGTTTATATATGAAATCAGTTCCCTCTAGCATCTTAAAAATTTCTTAAGCCAGCCCAACTCTTGATCATATGAAAATCCTCAGACATTCACTGTCTTTAAAATGAGCATGATATCAAATAAACATCAAAAAGCAACAGAAATCTTTGAGCATACTACTTGAAAGCTGTTCTGCTTATTTGTTGTAATAGTTATTTATGTGCTGTAGGTTTATACACAGCAATTAGTTGAATTATCAGGTTCTTTTCCTAATTCATGTTGCTTTTTGCATATGCAGAGTAGTTAAACTGTACTTAAACATGGTCATCATAACCATGGAAATACCCATATCTTGTCTTGGCATCTTCCTTGTCATCCACTTCTGGAATTCAGTTAGCTAATAAATCACTGGATCCATATTGTGGTCTTATCTGTGAACTATAGTAGGTAGTCAGTAAAAATAGTTGAGTCACACTGTAAGGATAAATAATAAACCACCTAAAAGAAGCCAGTGCAGATGTTTAACTTGGTTCATGAACTTGTTCACATCTTCCTTGACACTATTTTAACATTTTCAAATTGTAGTTACACTTTTCTTGGAGTTTTGGAAGAGGCGGCAAGCTAGACTGAAATATGAATGGGATTTGGTTGATTTTGAAGAGGAACAGCAACAGCTCCAGCTGAGGCCTGAATACGAGGCAAAATGTACCCAAAAGAAGAGGAATCCCGTAACTCAGGTAATGAACATGCTGAGTTGACACGTGTGCAAATTCAGTTGTATGCTGAAAGTTTCGTAACCTGGAAATTGATACATTAAATCAGGAAAACAAAGGCAAAGTTTATGGCTTTGACACCATTTTTACAGCATCTTTCACATTTCAGGGTAGCAGTCTCTGAAACCTTCATGCCTTTAAAACTACTCTTTCTTAACCCTACACAACATATGAAGAAGCAGTCACCATGATCTAAAGTGATAAGTTGGTCTAGCTGTGGTTTTGCTTCTGATACACAACCACTTTGTTTGGGGAACACCAGAGAGATGAAGGTTGCTGAATTCCTTTCTCTGAAATCTAATTGAGATAAATTAGTGACCCAATTTAACTCTGTTAAACACTCTATATAAATATTAGATGTTAATTGTTTTCATTTAAATTTATTTTAGGTAAGAGTTATTTCACAAATTTAGGGATCAGCTGGTTGCATTCCAACACAACATCTACCACACCCACTTGATGTATTTTTAAATCATCTTTTCCCTTTCATAGAATTGCATATGAATATCTTATTGTCACTAGTCCTAAGTATACTTAAAAAGCACAGTCTTCAGAAAAGAAATAGAAGCTTAGCCAGAATGTGGGAAGAGTCTTTGTTCTATAAACAGTAGCCCTGTCTTTCAGGGCTTGTCTCCTTAATCATAGGAAATACATATACTAATCTTATTTCTCATGAGAGAGGGTTTTCCCCCTTCCACACATGGGGAATTAATTCTGCTGTTGTAACTAGCTCTGAGTACATTGCACAGAGCTCTTTGATAACAGTGCACTCTATGTGTAAGAGTGTAGCTCTGCTGAAGTACTAATTTCTGCACGTCCAGGAAAACAGGTTCAGGTAAATCAATTTTCCTTAGTTAGCTCTACTAATTGAAAACACATGCCTGCCAGTTATGTGTTATTTGCTGGTTTGCATCCCTGTGTATGCTCTGGCTCAAAATCCCCCCTCTTCTGTGGCTGTACAGGGCCCAAGCCCTGCCAGACTGCAGTCTGGGTTGTGCTGCAGCTGAGGGAAAGAGCAGGGAGGTGCTGGCCCTCTTTCCAGCAGGCAGGTGTTGGCCCCTGTGTGCTCTGCAAGAGAGAGTGATCATGTTAGGACAGTGTGGTAATGGGCTGACTGGTTGGCTGTGGTTGTGTACAGCATGGACCAAAACCTGTAGCCAGGTGAGGTGAGTCAGCTGTACCAGAGTGCAGCCAAAGGCTTGGGTGTGCTTGTATAGCTGTCCTGAGAGAGAAGACTCTAAATCAATCCGGATTGCTTAGGTGAGATAGGGTTTTTTGAACTTTATTTAGGAAATAGAAATGGACTGTAATACACTTCTCCTATCTCAGTGCAAGATAACGGCACTCCTCTGTACTTTCTTAGTATGCATCAACAATTGCCATAAAAATTCAATGACTATACAAGCCTTTGTTTTGTGACACTTCAATTTACTGTCTCAGTGGTTTTTCAGAAGCTTTTTTGCAGTAGGGTTTATCAGTGATCCTTATCAGTACCCATTTATAGGCTAACCTGTAGAGGTAATAGTAGTGTAATTTCTCCTATTAGAGCATGTGCTATACTGAACACATGAAAGGACAGTGCTTTCAAATAAGTTAATTCTGCAGTAACCAATAAGGTTATGTGGGTACAGGACAATGACTTTCTTGTGTCCCACAGCTGATTTTGCTTCACTTAGAAAATTATTTCATCGTTATTAATGACTCAGAATTCTAAGTGCACTGAAACTGAAATTGCCATCTCGAGGCTATCAATTTATTTATTCATGGTGCCAAACTGTCTAACTAGATCATAGCTAAAATCTGGGTTTTCTGATCACAGTAGAATTCTAATTTACATAAATAATGAAGCATTCAATTCAAACTTAGGCTCTGTCATTGCACATTACTGCCTGCATTACATTTGGGATTGCACCCATCTGTAGTACTCTGTGACTTTGTTCAAGAGGAGGGTAAGCATTCTACAGTGCCTTGTCCCAAAGATTTATCAAATTCAGGTTATTTTTCACTGGATCTTCTTCCACTGGCATTAGTTCTTAAATAGAAGATTCTGTCATAAAACATGCAGTCTGATATTTTAGGAACTAGAATTGGTTGCAAGAACTTTACATGAGCGTTGAAAATTGTTCATGTGTTGTCTGGGGATATTGGCATGGCTAAGACCCAGTTGCCTGGTGCTGCAGCAAACTTGGCAGCTACATTAATAGCCATTTCTTCAACTAAAAAAACAAATAAAATTTTAAGGAATCTCAGCATGAAGAATTTATAAAACTTGAGTCCAGTTGTGGACTCAGAGCTGTTTGACAGCTAAGCTAGCATTACAGTAATAGTTGTGGTCTGCTCATCTCAGGAAGTTGGTCTTTTTCCTTTAGCTACTGATTGATTTTGGAAAAGTTTAACCATTCTTTCCAGGTACTGTCTTTACTTGTAGCAGTTTTATGGCCACTTCTGTCCTGATCTTTCTGCCCCCCCTGCCCCCCGCCCCCAGCACACTCAAAATTGTGTCCTGTCTGCCATTTTAGAGGGACAGGGTTCTTGATGGTTTCCCTTGAATGTGAGCACTTTTTATACAGCTGGTGAGAGCTCTGTGTGCTGCTAGATGCTGGAGTAAAATGTGGGAATAAGATGAACTGTGCTGTACTTGACTGTTTCAGGAGATGGAGCCTTATTTGCCTTTAACTAGCCAGGCTGTGAGATTCTGCATCTCAGGAGCTACAGTGTTGTTCTGGGTGAGCATCTTTTTGAATCATCGTTTTACCATATGTCAGAGATGCTGATTATTACTAATCATCCCATTAACACAAATAGGTTTTAATTGTGATGTTAACACGTTTTTATTATTGTCCTGCAGATTTCATGCTGTCAGTTAAAGTGCACTTCAATTCTGATAAATTTTTTTTTAAAAAAAGACACTGGAAATTTGTCATTAATTAGTAATTTGATTAGAAAGTTTAACATGGGGATAACTTTGTGACTTATTTGATGTTAAGAGACACACTGAAAAAATTGTAGTAAAGGCAAACAAAAAAAAGAATTCACAATAATGAATGCAGAGTGAGTTTCAGAGTGGACAGTTTAATCTAGCTTGTCCTTTCCATCTACTGTCTATACTCTTCTGCACTTTCTCAGATATTGGCATTATATTGTCTGCTTTTCTTATGCTAACAAAATAATTTTGTTGGTTTTAATGTATGTAATATAACAAAGTGTTTTGCCTGTGTGCTTTGCATTTCCGTGCTGCTGAACTCATATCCACAAAGAATAAAATTTTAAAAATATAAAGCATGATGGTTTACATCTTGTATTTAAAGCTGCATGCATATAGCTATAGACTATAGCTATACCAAGCTGAAAGTGTCTTTCAAATCTCCCTCATTTCCTCAGGTGTCCCTGATCATAGCCAGCATGATAGCTGTGATAGTGTATCGCCTTGCAGTGTACGCTGCCTTCGCCAGCCTCATGGAGAACACTCAGACGCTGCAGCCCATCAGCGGGTTACTGACCCCTCAGCTGGCAACTTCAGTCACAGCCTCCTGCCTCAATTTTATCATCATCATGATACTGAATTTCTTCTATGAGAGAATAGCCATCTGGATTACTGATATGGGTAAGCAGAGGTACTTACTTGTAGGCAAAACTTGGAAGGAATCACTGAAGATTCCATTGAACACCATCAAGGTGTTCTGTGCTGTTGTTCTCAACTCAGGCGCGTGGGAGCTCTGTACCATGCAGTGGCTTGCAGCAATGACTCAGGTGTATCCATGGCCATACAACCTTTTCCTTGCATTTCAGTAGTTCTCATAGCCTAGTTCCTCTTCATATAATGCTTACTTATAATAAAACTAGTCTACAGAGACAATCACAGACCTGAACATAGTTAAAAATCACCTTGTGTTGTATTAGTCACCAAAGCAAGATCAGCCTGTCTTGAACTAGCAGTATTTCAATTAGAAATCCTGTAAATATATTTAAAAAAATAAATCACAGCCATCTTTACAAGAAAAAAAAGACTAAATAACCATACCTCTTAGTCTGTGGGAAAATATGAGATGGGATAGTACATTTTCCATTTTTTTCTGAGCATTGATTCCCTTAGTTCTGGCTGTACAGATTTGGAGTTACACAGATGGAAGGCAGAGGTTGAGCAGGATGAGAAGCTGTGCCCAAGATGTGTTATTGTGGCAGTAGCAATTGATAGCAGTAACCTTGCTCCAGAGCTGGAGGCCCAGAAAGAGTGACTGCTTTTGTCATATATTTTGTGTTTGACTTTTGCTTGCATGCTGAAAATATCCTTCCTGAGAGCTCTTCCTTACATATGGGTTTTTTTTTTTATTTCATTTATTTGTCCTTAATGATTTAGAGATAGAAGTCCCTGCAGGTGTTTTATAGAAAAATAATTGCAGAATGTATTCAGTTTGGGGAGGGGAGCTGAAAATACTAGGTACTTGCAGTTTGTGTAGTTGTCATAAAAACGGTTGATCTTTTTTTGTGAGATCTTGCAAGTCGAGTCAAGAATTGAAGGTGTGTCTTGCAGAAACTTAAAGGGATGTTGCATTTGGTTTATTTTGATTTGTCATGGGCCATCTCTTGTCTCTGAGATCTGTATTCCTTATCTCTCTTGACCAAATCAGAAACAGGACAAGTAATAACTAAAATTGCCCCTAACAAACACAGAAACAAACAGAAAGTCATAATTTTTTTAATCTTTCTTTCTTGAGGATCAAAAATTATAAGTGTGAAGGCTCAGCAGTGTAATTTGGCGAGTTTGCAAGTGTGGACGATTGATTTCTCAAGAGTCAGCACCACCTGGGGTTATGTTACAGGGGAACATAACAGTTCACTATTGTGGGTGGGACTGCTGCCCTCCTCGGGCGGCCGAGGTGGCTGCGCCTGGCCCGGGCTGTCAGGAGCGTGTGCCAGATTTTATTCACTCTTGAACGCCTTGAAATGCTTTGGTCAGGTTTGGTGTTCAGACAAGCAGGTATAACCTGCCTCTGGTGCTCTGAACTTTGTGTGCCTCACATCAGTATTTTAACAGCTCACTGAAAATAAAAATATTTTAGGGAGCTGCAGGCTAGGCAGACTGCCTTACCTGAGTGCTGTCTCCTCTGTCCTACACTCCAATGTCAGGTTCCCAGTAAATACCTCATGTTCTTCTGGCATGCAAACTTACACCAAGCTTGGAAACATCAGTTTATTCGGTTATATAAAGCAACTTTACAATAAGGCAGGTGAGTTCAACACATCTGCCAGGTCCTGAGCAATTCAGAGGGACTTGAATGTTTGTAGTGTATTTCCTTATGCTACTTCCCTTGAATTGGTTGTATGTTATCATTTGACAGGACATTTGACAATAATATGTTTAGGGCTTCCTGCTCCCTTTAAAAATATAAATGTGATAGACAATGAGCAGCAAAAGGCAGCAAAATCCTAAGCAAGGGTTTGGTGATGTTTGGTACCTCCAAGATGCCTGTACTCTCCCCTATTTTTCTGCCCATTATGAGCCTTGTCTTTCAGAGGCACATGGGCCATCCAGTTTCTGCTGATTTTTATGGTATGCCCATACAGCATGTTGGGGAAAAAAATACTGTAACATACTTCTCTACCACAAAGAAAAAAATGACCATTTGTGTTGCTTACAGTGAAATCTTCATCCTACAGGAGATTCTGCTAGTTCGAGATTGATCTTGGATCTCATAAAGTAGTTTAACTTCTGGGGATGGACAAGTGCTAATGGACAGTACAAAGAAGGGGAAATAAAATTTTATAAAAGTTTTAAATATGAATTTCCTTTGCCTGCCTGCATCAAACGTTGCATTGTAAAATAAGGGTAGGGTGTCTGAAAGCAGGAACTCCATCTGCTGAAATGTTTGTAGGTGTTCTTCTTTTCCTTTTTTTTCCATTAAGGTCACTGTGCATGATGAGTATTTGTGAATCTGTATCCTTTTAAAAGGAATAAAGGAACATAAAATTACTGTTTTCTGGTTTCACAGAGATCCCCAGAACTCATATGGAGTATGAGAACAGGCTCACTATGAAAATGTTTTTGTTCCAGTTTGTCAACTACTATTCATCCTGCTTCTATGTGGCCTTCTTCAAAGGGAAGTTTGTTGGTTACCCAGGTGCCTACACATACATGTTTAATCGCTGGCGAAATGAAGAGGTAAGATTTTCGTAATTAAGGTGGATTGTTCCCTTCAACCTGCACAGTCGTAAATTTCCAACTGCAGGGTTGGTCTGAACTGAGCTGGAACTCAGCTGGCTATCCTGAAGCTGATGCTGAGGCTTCCAGTGACTCTTCCTGGTGTTGCTAGACAGGGAAACACCAGCAGTGAAAATCTGTCAGTCACAAGAGTGAAAAATCCTAAAGCTTTTCTTGGTCCCAGTTCTCCTGAAATACCAGTGGGTCTCACCATAGGTCTGAAAAAGAAATCTGGTACTGAGAGCTCACTGAGTGCAGAAGATTCACCTTTTTGGGGCTGAGGGGTGTGTGCTGCACGCAGGTCCTGCTGAAGCATCCCTGAATTACTCTGCCTTCAAATGGTTATGTTGTGGTGTGTGTTTCTTCTCACACTTTAAACACTGAAAGCCCTTCTCTGACAGCCTTCCTGAGAGGGTAGCTTAGCTGGCAGTCCATGTGGAAATTAAGTATTGTCCTTCCAAGTTTTAAGATCTCCTTTCTTGCATTTATACAGTAGTAGAATATAGTTTATCTGGGTGATACCCATTATTCATGTCCATTAACACCCAGTTTGTTTCCACCAGTGCGATCCTGCGGGCTGTTTGATAGAACTGACGACACAGCTCACCATAGTCATGGCTGGCAAACAGATCTGGGGAAATATCCAAGAGGCTATTGTTCCGTAAGTTCCCTCTGACACTGAGATGCCCATCTTATAGCCAGAGGAAATTCTTGGCAGGAGTGATTGCCATATGAGGAAGATAAGAAGAACTCGGGAAATTAAGCACAAATTTTGACATGTAGACTCATTTCATAGAGGCTTTCAGCCTCTTTTGTGGAAGCCATGCTTATAACAGCGTGTTGTATTAAGGAGCTTGCTCAGAGAATGGGAGACTTTACAGAATACCTGAGAGGGCAGGGACCTACAAGGATCAAGTCCAGCTCTTAAGTGAATGGTCCATGCAGGAACTGAACCCATAAGCTTGGTGTTATTAGCACCATGCTCTAATCAAGTGCACCAATCTGATCTGCTTCTCTCATTGTTAACTTTTTCTGCATATTCAGCTGGATTTGTAACTGGTGGGGTCGTCGGAAAGCCAGAAACAATCCCGAAAATTTATACAGTCGCTGGGAGCAAGACCATGATCTGCAGACGTTTGGAGCCTTAGGCCTGTTCTATGAATATTTAGAAATGGGTAAGTTTAAAATTACACATTTGGAATTGAGGACAGGACACCTTGTACTGACACTTTCAAAAGAACATTTTCTCGATTAATTGTTGTGGGTTGATGCCACCACTTTCATCTGCATAACAGTGGATGATTAACTGCTGGAAAGCATTAAATAGGTCAGCCCATTTAAAAAAAAAAAAGCTGTCTTTGCATCTTTAGCTGCTGGGAATTTCACAGAAACACTGCAAAGACTTTTTGTTTTCCTCATTTGAATGAGGAACATTATTCTCAGTGCAGCCAGCTGCCTTAGTGTCTGTTCTTTTCTTGTTCCAAAGCATATTCTTAGCTGATGCCAGTGGAAATTTTAAGTATGGGAAGAGTGCCAAATATGCTGTAAGGATGGGTACTGCAGACATGAGATCTACGAACTGGCTAGAGGAGAATCCCTTCAGCTTTAGTCTTGAACTGATCAGTGCTTCTGTTCAGTCTGTTAGACCAGCAGAGGGAGTGTGGGCAAGGGAATACGGGTTTTGAAAGGCAACATGAGCATGTCAGCATATAACCGTAGTTTACAAAACCTGTGGAACTGAAACTAGAACTGAAGCTAAGCTAAATCTAAAGGACACTTTAAAGAAGTTCGTATTCGGCTATTACAAGGATACATTTTGTTGAAAAATGAACCTTTGTATTGTTTTATTTCTGCAGAAATAGTTTTAAGTGTTCTAGAGATGCATAGAGTTATTATCACTGTAATTTGATATAGGGCTGTGATCTTGTGAAATTAACACACTCAGAGCAATCACTGGTGCCAGCCATGTCCTTGCTCTTCCAGAATCAGAACTGAACCACTATGCTCCAACATTGTCTCAGGGCTGCTAAGCTAGTAGGAATTTTGTTGCTTGTCTAAGGTGAATAATGTAGCACTGAAATCATGGAAGAGGGAATGACTGGTGTATGGGAATTTATTTTTATGCATTACCTAAACCAGATGAAACATTGTGTTTCCTTTATTTGAAATATAGTGGCAGTATTGGTTGTGAATTACCACATTCTGTACTGAGATACTCAATTTTGGTAACAACTGAAAGGATCATTGTATATTTTTTTTGCAATTCTTAAACTAATGTCAAGACTCCCCAGTGGAACTACTGCATATAGAATTGGTATGAATGTTTTGATTAAATCAGTAACAATAGCTGGAGGTAAGGTTGTGAGGTGTGTAGTTATCTGTACAAACTAACTGCAAGAGAATAAAACTGGCCTAAAAGTAAGTGAAAAATTTGATGGATGAATACCTCCCAGTTCCCCTGCAGTTACACACCAGTCATATGAGAACTGCAGCACCCTGAAAGGATTGGTATCCAGCACTGCTGGCATCATTTCAGAGGACGCAAATGCCCATTCCTATGGGTGCTGCAGAATGGCAGCCTGAAACTACTGGAGAAGTCTTGGGGCTGGGGCTGATTGTCACTTAGCTCAGGCTTGAGTAGCGTGGCAGAAGTTTGCCATTTGTCTGGTAGTGGTAGACCCCTGTGATTCTGAGGATACTTTTGGGAGAGCAGATTTTGACACTTTCTTTTTCTCCCTTGCAGTCATTCAGTTTGGATTCATTACCCTCTTTGTGGCATCCTTTCCCCTGGCTCCCCTTCTTGCTCTGATGAATAATATCCTGGAGATTCGAGTAGACTCCTGGAAATTAACCACTCAGTACAGAAGACCTGTGGCTGCAAAAGCACATAGCATAGGAGTGTGGCAGGAAATCCTGAACGGGATGGCCATCCTGTCTGTTGTCACTAATGTAAGTATGTTAGCTGTGCTACATCAACACTGATTCTTCCATGTACTCAAAATTTGAAAAAATAAAAACCAGCTGATACTTATTCTCCTTCATCAACACTGTATCGTGTTAACCTACAAAGATACCATCAAACCATTTAAGTGGTTTGGCTAGTCTGTATGTTGGCAGTGTGCAGCTCCCAATCCACATTTTAGTGGCCGTAATCTTTCATTCAGTTGTGTGTGTTTTCCAGCCTTTTGGAGTGGCATAAACCAGTATGAAGCTTAGTCTGATGAAGCACCCTGATAGCCCAGAGGGAACTGTAGGGGACAGGAAAGGTGGATGAATTCTGTGGGTCAGATGCATTTTTGTCCTTGTCACTATGAGGCCTGTTCTGTGGGAACTCTGCTCAGTCAGCTGCTTCTGGATGCCCCTGTGGGAGCAGTGCCTCCAAATAGTTTTTATAACCTGGTAACTAAATGCTATGCCAGTATTTCATCAGAAGCATATGTAAAGCAGACTACTGAGCAAAAGAGATGCCTCTTTTTAGTGTGTCTTAGGCAACAAACCCACTTGCAGGTACTGCCAACGTAGCACGATACCTCAGCACCTTAAGTATCTCAAGCTTCCAGGCAAACTGTGTGGAGGCTGCACTCAGCATCTTTTACCAAGGTGAAGTGCCCTAATCATGCTTCTCACCCTTTCTTAAAAGATTCTGGGTAATGCCAGAGTCACAGAACAACAACCCCCTTATAAATCTGCTCACGAATTTTGTGTGCCACTTTCTTAATTTCTTTTTCCAATTTTTTTTCAGGCCTTTATTGTTGCATTCACATCAGATATGATCCCTCGTTTAGTTTACTACTATGCTTATTCTGAAAATGAAGATTCACCTATGTCTGGATACATAAACAGCAGTTTGTCAGTGTTTCTAATCTCAGATTTTCCTGAGGGAAATGAACCTAAAGAGAATCCAGAAAACTTTGTCATATGCAGGTTGGTGTAATAATAATTATTTTATCACCTGGTTTAGAATACAGCATAAAAAAATCAATGCAGATCTAAGTAGTCCATTAGAAAATAAATTATGTCATTCTCATCATTCTGAAGTGTGAGAGGTAATATTTAGGCTATCGACAAGCTAATGCTTGAGGTGGTAAGAGATCAAGCCAATAACAAAAGCAATCACCTCAAAAAAAATCACCACTAAGAGTCTCATTGCTAATGTGCATTTTGCTTTCTCTTCATTGGATTTTTTGTTTACTTAATTACACTATTGATTTTTGAGTGAGGAAGGAAATTTATATCCTTGAAGTAGTGAACTTCAGCCTGTATTTTCAAAGATTTTTAGGCTGCATAAGTGGACAAGGAAGCAGAAAAAAGGGGATGTTTAGATTCCAAAGCTGAAAATGAGATACAGTATTTTAAATCAATCCTTATTTTGCTTGATCGGACCAAGAATCAGACCTATCCTGGTTCCATTTAAAAAATAGTCCTTTCCTGCTAGCAGAAGCATTGGAGATTCTAGAATAGTTGGAAAAGAACTTTGCAAAGGGTGAAAGAAGAGTATTGATTTGATGAAAAAAATCTCAAAGCAAACAAAAAAAACCCCAAACCAACCACCCCAGCACTTTTAGAAACAGCTACATTTATTTGGTGGTGTAGAACATGTACTCAGGTCTGTCCTTTAATGAAACCCTGCATCTGTCCAGCCCCTAATCTGTTCATGTCTGTCACATTTATTCAGTCTGTGCCCATTACCCTGTGATACATCCCATCACTCTGTCCTGTATTATTTGACCGTTGCCTGAAAAACAAGTATCCTGTGTACCAAATTTCATGTCTCACATCCTCATCTCTGCTCTGTTGCTGTGTATGTGAGGGTGCTTAAGCAAACACAAAGATAGAAACAAATTGAGAGGCAACCTTTTTCTGCAAAAGGAAACAGATCATTTAAAACAAGAAAAGGTTCCTTAAGTGACAGCTGTACTTGCTTGTAAGTGTCACTAAGCTTGCAGTCTGTCCCAGGCTGACTGTGACATTTCACCTTTGCATGTCTGTCATTCCAACAGGTACAGAGACTATCGATATCCTCCAGATCATGAGAGGAAATACTTTCACACTATGCAGTTCTGGCACATTCTTGCTGCAAAACTGGCCTTTATAATTATTATGGAGGTATGTTCCCAACAAAATTTTCTTCTAACACTGGTACCTTGTGATTTTCTAGATTGTTACTAATGTTACAGAAAACAGAATTGCTGGGAGTATAAAATAATCTGTTCCCTAGGTAATAACCGAGTACTCATGTCCTAAATGATTACTATTACTGGGCCTTTTAACTTCAGCGAGCTGACCTCAGAGTAGGAACAGTGAAAATGGCTGAGGAGACTGCTAATGTTGATCAAAATAATCAGCAAAATAAAAAAAGTCTTCATGCCAGTGTAAGAGATGAAAGCTCCCAGGACTAGCACTTCCACTCATCTTGCTTTAATGAAAGAGCTGTATGTGAGATGACTGTATTCAAAATCCAGACAGCATTTTGCAGGGATGTATATTGGTTAAAAACAGCTAAATCAATAGTTTGGATAACAGGCACTTCAGTGTTAAGCCACTGCCTTGCAAGTTATGAAGGGAAAACGGAGTAGCTAAAGTGCTCTTCTCATCACTTTTCCTGCTGTGTTTCATCAGCTCTCAAAAGCTAAGTGTTATCAGCACAGCTGTGTGAACTTTCTAACAAATCACACAGAAGAATTAAAAAGTGATGGTTAAGATTCAGGCCCTGACACTTTTCTGTTGGGTTTGCTAAATCATTAATGGCTTGGGATTAAAATTTCTGCATAAGAGTGTGTGTTTTAATCTTCATGCACGTCTTAAATACACATTAATTTGGTATATATTGTTCCAGGACAGCCAAATGAAATGTATTCTGTTTGTGAACAAAAAGTGAGCCATTTGGTGACACATAAAACAAAAGGTGTTTCATTTGGTAATGAGTTGTTAATTTTTTTTCTTTTTAGCATGTTGTATTCATCGTCAAATTCTTTGTAGCATGGATGATTCCTGATGTTCCTGCAGATGTGAAAGCCAAAATAAAACGTGAAAAGTACTTAACACAAAAAATCCTACATGAGTATGAACTTGAAAAACTGAAGGAGAGACTGTGCCAAGGTGATAAACAAGCCACAGAAAAAGAGTTCATCGCCACGGAAGGGAGAATGGAGCTATCCAGGGCAATGTAGCCGAAACCCCAACTGTTGGGGATTTAGCTTGTTTTAGCTTTTCTTATCTGTGGTTTGCTCAGTATGCATCATGTTGAAAGCTGTAGGAGAGTTCAACCCTTCTCTTTCAGTCCAAAAATTATAGACTTTCCTTTAAAAGTTTTACTGAGCTTACAAGGTTTAGGAAATCTACTTAACTGTATGATTTCGGCACTGGTTTTTATTTACCCATGACTTTGAATAGTAAATGTAATCTTGTAATTCTAGAATTTGGACTCCGGGTATAGGGGCTGTTAACCACAAAGGGCTCACAGGACATGATAAGGTCATTTACCACCAAGCCCCATCTCTGTGGCTCATTGCAAGACTCCAGGCTGTATCTCAGCTGACTGAAAAGGATACCACAGAGGACCACTGCTGTGGAAAATGTTGAGATTATTATTTTTATTTTGTGGTCACTTAAATAGAACACTCCTGATTGAAGGGTTAAGGTTTGGGGGTTTTTTTTTATATTCACTATGCCTTATGAAACATTGGTTTGAACTTCTATACATTTTGTAGAAGGAATTGATTTTTAAAGACATACGGGCTTAATTCCACTTGGAATTATTTATAGGCATAGAATTCAGTTAATTCATGCTAGTGCAGGAAAAAAAAGCCATAATTTATTTTCATAAAGATACGGTTTACCGAAGAGTTTTCTCTTTAAATGCAGATATTGTAGAATCACCTAATTGCAGGGGGTTTTGAAAAGATGTATATGATTTGGAGAATAACAGTTACTTAATTTCTCATTCTCAAAAACTACCATTGGAAGATTGTGTTTGACATTGGTTTTGGCCAAAGCTGCTCATTTATTTATTTCTTTGGATTCTCAGTGAAATGCCAGCAAAGGGCTAAAGCTGTGTGTCTGTCCTCGATACATGGAGTGTGCCTGTACTCCATGGCAGTGGATTGGGAGCTGGACCACCATATCAGATCTAGCTGAATGGTTTGGTCTTGGATTTTTATCCACAAGATTTTAAGCATGCCGGATAATCTATGTTTATGCTGTTATTGTCCTTATACATAGTAGCCTGAGGCTTGGGTTGGTTTTTTTTCCCGTTTTGAATCTTTGGGAAGGTTTTTTTTTTCTGTTTTGTTAGGTGGCTTTTCTACGAAGTTACTGAGTTTATAAATATATAATAACTATTTATGCAAAGTAGCTTCCAGCTGTTTAAGAATGTGCCATCATTTTCTAGTTTGAAGCAGGTAGGAATTTTTATGGTTTTGCTGTATATTTAAAACATATCAACGCTTCCATGCTTAGTGCCTTGTTTCTTTGCATTTGGAAAAAAGTGTGAAAATGATCTCTGCAGGGCAGTGCCCATTTCCAAAATGTGCTTGCAGGCATCAGGATATAGTGAACCTGCAGACAGAGCTGTTCAGTGTTACCAAGCCATGCCTGCCTTGGCACACTTGGGTTTCAGTGCCATGTGGACTCTTGGAGAGTGGTTCATGCCTAGACTGCAGATTGTCATAATACCAGATTATTGAGTTCTCTCATGCTTAATACACCAGGTAGACAAAAGTAGAAAATTTTGCTCTATTTGCACTTTGAAAGTTATACTTCCTCGCGGGTATACGCATAAAAATCGAGATTTGTATTCCATATCAGCTGAATGATGTACTGTTTACTAGTACCACAACTTAGGGTATTTTGTTTTAGCAAACCTTGCCTGTGTCTTGGAGTACTTGGCAAGTAACCTTAATGTTGTAACAGTTTTAAATCAATGTCCTGAGTGGAGCTGTTGTTATTAGCAAAAGGATTAATATTAAGTGCCTACCTCGAGCACGCATCACATGGTTTGGCTGCCAGTCAAGGAGTTGATACTGATGTACATTTCTCGTTACTGTAAGTTATTTGCCTTCATTCTCTAAGGTTGCTTGATCAATCAAGCATATTGGCAATTCATGTTCATGATGAAGTGATCATGTTCTTGAATATTGAAATATATTTGAGATAATGGCTCTGTTGGAAGAATGCATGTGTAAATGAATTAGCTCTGCTGCTTAATGTGTAAGCCAAAGAAGAGTATCAGCCATCAGTCGTAATCACATATCAAACACCACAATTTGCACAATGAAAGCACTGTGCTGCATCTTGCACATAAACTGTTAATTAAACTGCTTTATTTAGATGGCGTGGGTTTGTTACTGTTTGCAATGCGAACAGTTGCTTCAAACAGAAAGGTAATGAGATGCAAAAGGATATTTCTGTGCAAAATGTACAACCTGACTGAAGCGGAAAACAAATTTGGAAATTCAATGTTAGATGTACTATTTTTGCTTATGGAAGATTAGTTTCTTCTAGTAATAGTGTCCTAATATACTACCCTTGAAAAGATATCAGCAAAATAGGTGTGTTGTGAATGAACTATGCTGTTTAAAAGCAAGATGAAGAAAAATAAGGAAATACATTTGTTTGGGGTACAGCACTGATATGCAGAAGCTGACCCTGAATTTGAATTGATGTTTTGACTCCTACTTCGTGCTTCTTTCAAACTTATTTTTTAGGATCACTTGCTATTTAATGCAGTACAAACAGATGTTTTGTATATGTTGTACCATACAATAGAAAGTGGAAAAAAACCTGGGATCAGTTTATTTAGAAAGAAATGTGTATGTATCTTAAAAATATGTCATTACACTTCATAGCATTACTTCTTCATATACAGAAACTGTTGAAAAGAGAATCTGTTGTCATACTAAAAGCTAATACCACATAAAAAAATTAGTCTTAACACCTTTTTACTTAATAGTTTGCCTTTACTTGCCATTAAGTAAGTATTTTGACTAAAGGTGTCAGTATGGTTGAGTTTATAATGGTTCACATAAGTTTCCTAAAGTGTTCTTGAAAACCTACAAAAGTGAGGAAGGCCTGGTCAGTTTGGAGATGTGCTGATTCTTAATGTTGGAATATTTCATTTTGATGTGATTCAGTATCTAAAAGTGCCCTTTAACCAAAGTGAATGAAGTTCTGTGTTGCAATTACTGTAATTTAAACAACAATAGATTGCCTCATTAGAATTAGTTACACAAAACAAAATTGACCTTTCAGGTGTAATACAATCAGGGATTTTTTTTTTTTTTTTTGCAATTAAAATTTAGGTTTTATACCTTGGGAAGATTTAGTGTGGTATGTTCTAAGCAATGGACTGCAAAAGAAGAATGCTACTATGAGACACTATACTGTTTTTTCTAGAAAATTTTCTTACTATGCTTTTACTTTTTTATGTAATGCTGTCTGAGGCAACAGAATGGAGTGAAAATAGATGGGAGTTTCTGGCTATTCCACATGTACCACTTGTTTGACTTGTACTGTCGTGTAACCGAGTGGCATTTTTGTCTGCTAAGTATGTTGCTGATACATATGATACACTAATGTCGGAATAAATTTTTTAAACATTCTGCTAACGTTTAATATGCACATTTAATAAGATCTAAATCTAGCGAATAAAGCTGTGTTCATTTTTAATGTGCTTTCAACTTGTCTGTGAAAATTCCAAGAATTGAGAAAGGAGCTGAAGTACTAAGAGTCAAATGCCTGGAGAGCCTCCTGGAGAAAAGTATTCATACATATTTCTGCAACTCATGTGTGTAATGTTCATACAGATCCATTTTCAGCCAGGCTGCTTTTCCCTGCGTTGTCTGGATACAGTTTTTATTCCTGCAATGCCAGGACCTGAGGTGACTTCTCAAGTTCTCAGTCACACATGCAGTTTCCACGCGCAGCACAAGTGGTTCACGTACGTGCACTTTAAATAGCTTTGAGTACATATACTGGAAATGATGGCAGAGCTGAAGCTTTCCCAAGGGACTGGTGAAGTCTTACTATACATATTTTAATCTTTCTTAAAACTCACTTCTGGTACCAGTGAAGGGCTTTGGATTAAATCACAGGGACTCTGGGTTGAAGTTTATGACTTGCTCTCAGTAGATGTTTTTACCTCAGCATCTCACCTCTCCTGTTGTACCACGTTGTCAGGACTCTGGGAACAGGGTCACCTGCCAGGCTTGGTAGGTCATTTCCTGTGCAACTTTGAAATTATAGACTAAGACACATGCAATTTAAGCAAATTAAAGAAAGATATAAGATGAATAAAAGAATCTTCTCTGTATTAAAAAAGGAGAGAAGAAAAAAAGACCAACACAAGCAGGGTATAATATATATTATGGTACCACCACTGATAGGGTACTTAAATTAAGTATGAAAATGAAAACTGAGGCATTAAAATGGAGAAGAAATTGGTAGCAAAGGAAAGAGAGGAGTGAGAAAAAATATTAAGGAAGGTACTATTGATATGCAGGATATAGGGGATATTTATGTAATAAGTTGGAAGTTTTGAGGTGCATTCAAGCTTTGTTCTTGAAGGCAAAACCTTGCCTCCACCAAGGCCTGTGGTAAATAGGTAATTTAAAGTTTAATTTGGGGTACAATGTCATCCAAAGCCAATTATACTTTATAAAAAAGAGTAGCATGGTAGGTTGTGAGAAGACATTCACAAATTCTGGTACAAACCTGGCTCTCTGCATGATTAAAAATTGTAGCTACCCTTCAAAAGTCTTAGTTCCTTCATGAAACTTGTGCAGTAAATGAAGAGATGCACCAAAATTCAGTGGTTCTACTTTCTGAATGAGAAAAATAGGTAAGGCATCTATATCATCTACCCAGATTAAAGAGTCTTTCTAAAAATAAGTCCATGTTTATTCTATACAAGGAAAAAAAAAATACAGGGAGCTTTGAAATAGAAGACGTTTTTCCAACGTTTGCATCTCAAGTGGTGTTAAATACATTTTCTTACAGGAGCAGAAAAATAAGTAACCCATTCACCAGTGTATTAGTGGGAAAGAACAGCAAGATCTGGGAAAAACAATACGCCAGCATCTGAAGTCTGCAATTTGAGATGTGTAGGCTCTGAAACAAATAAAATCTTGTCTAATATTCCTCAAAATGTTCAAAATTAGTAGAAAACCAGTGTTTCTCAAAATACTGTCTTAAATGTTTAGGACACACTTCTGGGAGACAGAGGGGAAGGGTCAGGGGTCCTACCATCTGGTGTGGCCAAGATATTGTATCCAGAGAGGGTAGAGGGAGCCCTCACAAAGGACTTATTTAAAAAACCTTCCTTCCCTAAACAGATGGAGAGAAGGAAACGGGGGGGAAAAAAGGATGAGCATTACCATATGAAGGATAACAAAATTATTTCCAGACTATATGAATTACTGTGTAACGTCATTAAGCCACAGCTACTTTTTCTTGTCTGTCTGCCTTGTTAGGGGTGGTAACAACAATTCTTGCATTGGCATCCTTAAAAAGGAGTAGCTAAATTAAATCTCATTCTGGTTTTAAATAATCAGTTGTCTCAACACAACACTTACATCATTCAGATGCAACTCGGGATTTTTTTAAGCAAGTACTGAGAAATCTGCTGGGAGATGATGAGTAGGATGTGAAATTCAGCAGCCATATCAATTTTTGGAAGGTGCATACGCACATTCCCCTGCAATAATTAGTGACTATGCTTTCTCAGTCAGAAATGAGTCAGTCTGAACCATTTGATAAAGGTAGGATTCTTCTGAATTATTCTTTTCAACTCCTCAACAAACCACTGCCATTAGCTTGTCAGAAATACTTGTATTTAAGTTACTGACTGACCTCGCTTGGCCCTTGGGTGTTCAAAGCATCCAACACTACTCAGCATTTCAGTTTTGGTACTGAAAGGTGCAGAGGCCATAGTAACTGCTTCTGTCATCAGGAGGCATTAAATAAATGACCTTTGTTGTTATGTTGGCCCTTCCTTGACCACACTAGGTTTGAAACACTTGATGTTGTGGCTCTATCTGGCCCACACCATCCTTGGCAATGAAAAGCTGCAAAGATAGAAAACCTGGCTCAGATGGCCCCTAGGTCCTTGTATCTTCCACACTGGTGGCTTTTGCTTATATTTCTCAGCTAGTGCTTGGTGAAATGTTAAACAGATAGTGCTGGAATGTTCCAGCACTGCACACTCAATAGCTCTTTTAATAGGTTTTTCAAAAAGGAGTAAAAATGCTCCAGACAGAAGGTTTTAGCAGGGAAAACTGATAGGAAGGCTGGATTCCCTGCCATATTACCTCTTCACAACAGTTTTACTGTCAGATTATCTCAAATAAACATTTCTGCTGACATTAGCCCATTACTAGTGCCAGCAAACAGTAATACAGGTAAGCCTGTTCTCTGGTGGTGGCATCTATATGTTCTTCTTCAGATAAAATTCTGTCTCCGTCTATTCTGATGTAATTTGTACTATTATTTTCAGATGTGGCCAAGATTTCAACATCTCTGCAACAAAGATCCAGGTAAAAAACCAAACAGCTGAAGTAGGTGGGCCAAGAGATTTTATATGCACCTCACCACATAATAGCAATCTGTTAATTTTAAGGTATCTAGAGTTCATGCTGCTCTAAGCAAGCCACTAGTGCATTGCAATCAGGAAGGATTCCCTGCTTTCCCTTTTCACATAGGATTGCTTGCCTCTGTGTCAATGACAGCTTTTTCACTTCCTGAGAAGCAGCACAGGAGACAATGTAGCAGAAAAGTTTCATGTTTTGAGTAAGGGAGAAAGATCCTATACATTTTATGGTAAGCAGTAAGTGCTTTTTCATTAGGTTTTTGTTTGCATTTATCTGGAAATAGCAAATGATTCTGTGGCTGCAACCTGCCTGTCACAATGACTCGTGTTTTAATTAAAAGATGCCACAGTACATTGAGTCATCAGGTATCAACATCCAACTTTTTCATCAACTGAAAGTACCACTCTCTGTGGTACTGGTAAAAGGATGATGGTCTAGTTAATGGGGTCACTGCTGTGATTAGAACTGAGGGAGGTGACACGGGTAGAGGAAATCAAAGCAGAAAAAGAGCCTGCTTCATATTTTGCTGTAAGTTCAGAGTGCTGGGGTTACATGCTGAACGTGTGGAGGGAACTGAAAACAGGAAGGAACTATGAAGTTTTTATTAATTACTTTCTCTTCAGAAGGAGGAAGTTGAATAAACAGAAGTGTAAGGCCTCGTGAACTGGAGAAGACACAAAAGCTGAGGCACAAGACAGGCTTGAGGCCAGCATTTGTAGAGAAATTTTTAATATTCAGCTGCGTAAAAGAAGCCTTTGAATGTAAATGCTAGTCTGTCAGCAGGTCTCCCCTTCCTAGGAGAGGGAGGCCAGTTGTATTAGTAGTTAATACAGGAACTGGAAGGGGGCATCTGAGAGGTTGATTCTGTTGAGAAGGGAAAAGCAGGATTTTCTTTGCTTTTGCACCGGGAAGAAATTAAGTCCAAAGAAATCCTTTGGAGCGTTTGCTTCATTTTCAATGCTGGACAAACTCTGCTTCGAATGTCTACCCAGTGTAACCAGACACTTCACAGTGCACAGAGCAGCCCCCCTTTCTCCAGTGCACACACCACTCATCCCTGATCGTCACCTATCTGTCACTGCAGGGACCAAGCTTATTCCTGGGCACAAAGACAGTCACAGGAGCAAGGCTTTTCCACAGAGCTTAAGTGTCTGATAAGGATGGAGCAAATACCAAGCAAGGGAACGTCAGTTTCTGTTGTGGTGAGAACAAATACAACTTCCTGTAAGGCTACATTGATAAGCTTCTTCATTCTGCAATAAATGCCAATTATTTGGTGCGTATTTGGTGCGCATTTGTCACAGAAATGCACAAAATTCATTCATTCTGAAACTTTAAGCCTCTAACCGGAAAAGGGTTGATACTGTTTAGCATAAGAAGAGAGTGATATCAGATCATTGTCTTTGGTCAGCATATTCCTTGTCACATTTTAAAGCATGGTGGAACAGTAGCTTGGCCTGGAGGTGATCTGAAAGGACCAGCCAAAAGCAGTAGACAAGAATTTCTCTGTTGATTTTGTCTTTGATCAGACCACAGTGATTTATCAGTAAAATGTCAAACACCTAAAATAATGAGGACAGTCCCACCCTAAGTCCGTTGTCAGAACGGTCAATAATGGTACAGGCAATCACAAGACCTTCATGTTAACTGTAAGGCAGAGAGGAGACAGCTGTCAAAGTGGCAACATTATGCTTTATGGCTCTGCATTTGGATGAAAAACAGAGGTAGATTTTGGTGGAAGTGCAGGTGGCATCTTGAACGCTGTTCACAGGACTCTCCTTCCAGGGACTTTTTCTTCATCCCATTTGTGGGGGGCTGACTGAACATCTCTGTTATTTGGATTTCTTCCTCCAGGGGAAATGCTGGAACTCAGAGCAGGATTTTCCCTTGCAGCCTGGTCTTAGCTGAAATCTTCCCTTTCTCATTACCATTGGAGCCAGCTGCACTGTGTCTTTTGAGATTTTTTTGCAAGATCACTTTTTGCAAGATTTCTTACTCCAGTAACATCTGTTTTGTCACATGTGGCAGTTGTGGGTCACTATCTGGCGCTGATACACCTTGAGGCTGTTAGACAGTGATGGGTGATGATTTGCCTCCTCATGTGGACAGTGACTACCCTGACCGGTTTCTTCTGACCCAAACTATTCCATGATGTTACAAAATCAATAGCAAGGCCACATTGTCTTCTCAAGACAGGGTATACTACCATACATGTAGGAAACATACTGACACTCATATTCTGGACTCCTAATTTGGGCAGCTACAGGGATCATGTAAAATAGCTTCAAGACTGCAATAGTCAGCTTCCAACCCAGAATTTTCTATTCTATTAAATGAAACAAGGTAGGCAATGAACAAAGCTGGCAGAAAAACTAAAACCTCGACAAAAAATTATGCTTTGAGATTTTCTTTTTTAATTGTTCTCTGTCAAGATTTCTTTGTTTTTATTTCTTTTATAGCTTTAATACATCCCAAGAAATATTAGAAATCCCGGTGAAAAGAGTTAGCACATTTTGACACACCATTTCTGCAAATGACATTATTCCCTTAGTTTTATTTCCTGGTTGTTAACAAAACTTTTCTAAAGTAGAATTTTTCATTAAAAACAAACATTTATATCAACAGATTTTAAACTGAAAAAGCTTTAATCTTGGAAGGTTTTCTAAATGGTTATTAAGTATGTTTGGGGAATATTTTAAAATATTAAGAATGGAAGTTTTAATTATTTCTTGTTATCATCAAAGGCAGAAAGTTTACTACTTCTTGCAATTCTCAGTCTTTCATCTTGTTCTGCAAGACTAAGTTACCACTTACCACACTCAAGTTGTACTTCAGACACTTGCATGTGTGAGTTGTGTGACCATAGTATCAGACAGATTATATTGTCAACATAATCATATTACAATATATATAATATAATATAATATAATATAATATAATATAATATAATATAATATAATATAACCTATTCATATTACCTGGAGAATCAAACTCAGACTAATTCATAAATAAAAATCCTGAGAAATATCAGGTATTTGAATACAATCAAGAAGAAAAGTTACTGCTCATGCTCAGTTTGCTCAGTCTACCCTCTCAATTCACAAAGAACTTCAGAACCTGATTTGTCTACTAACAAAAGACTACCCAAAAAATGGAGTTGCACTTTAGTCAAGTGTTTATTTAAAGGGTGCTAGCATTGGGCCTCAGTGTTTAGCAATATTATTAACTGGTTAGAATTGCTTTAATTTTGAAGATTACGTTTTCCTACTTATGTCCCTATAACCTTTTGTGAAATAGTAAGGATTAAAATAGGAAAAAGCACGGAGAAGAAGGTGATACAGCTGACCTGTATATCTGCCAACCCATTTGTGCTGAGAAAGGGACATTGCTTCAAATGCTGGGATCTGTAAACTGCTTGTTATCCTGCAGGGAAATGGGGTAGGTGAAGCATGGAGTATTTTGAGAAAACAGTAATATATATGTGAAACAGAAATTGCCTTCAGCCCCCTCAAAAAATCTTAGTGAGGGTCTACTCTCAGACTGATCACCTGCCTGGGGTATGGGAAAGGAATTCCAGAACATGAATAATTTTGAGATTTCCTGCCAAAATGCTAGCACTCGTGAGAAAGTCCTGTTGTATTTAAAGTCCTATTCCTTGAGATTAGGTTCGACTGGAGAAACTTGGGCTGGTTTGTTACACTATCTGACCTCCCCTGTGCCCCAGATGGATTTAAGAGAGAATCCTCCTCTCTCTTTCCCTCACTGGTCATATTTTTCCAACTCCCTCAGTCTGTGTGACTGGTCACCCATCCTTTCAGTGAAGAAGGATTAATGAGGATCATTTTGAAATCTATTAGAAGTGCAGGGCAGCTTTTGAAAGACAAGCAATCAATTTATGAAGCCTTTTGGAGAACACTACACAAGGTACAAGGCATGAGTGAAGGAAAAGATGCTCAGGTAGATGGGGAAAGCATGTGCTTGGTGAAGCACTTGGGTGTAATGTTAACCAGCTGCCAAAGTACCTCCCAATGATTTATGATGTGTTCTGATGATGGAGCACGCACTGATCAGAGAGTGATTAATATTCTTGTCATAAATGGAAAGAAATGGGCAACCTGCCAAGGAAATTTGTCTGTGAAAGCAGAAGACCAACTCAATGCACCAGGAGTGACGCAGTAACATGAGAATGATTTAACACTTGGATTCAGTGGAGATTTTTATTAAGAATAAGATTCCCAGGGAAAGGTGTTTCATAAGCCTGGGAAACCTCATAGTAAAGAATTTGGAAGTGAAGAGGACATGACTGACAGAAAGGATTTTTAGGGACTACTTGCTTTCCAGCCATTCAGTTTGGGGATATGTATTTATTTCAGAGCTTTGATTATTATGTGATTATTCCTAACAGAAAGCCAAAAAAGTATGAAGTCTGTTGTTGTAAAGGCACTAAATCTGGCCTTTGTAATACTTCTGATGTGTTCAGCACTTCAGAAGCCAGAAGATATCCACAAAAAAAGGGGGAATGTATAACTTCATGGTAGGCATGACTTGTGGATGAATTGTCAGTCTCAGACCAATTACTAGACACATCAGAACAAAACAAAGCAAAACTAGGGATAACTAGTACCTAAAAGTCAGTCTATCATGATAAGGAGAAAAAAAAATGATGTGCACAAAAAAACATTCACATCATTGTAACAAAATTTAGGTCTTTTTTTCTGGAAATAGCAACAGTGATTTTATCAGAATTATGTACAAAGTAAGACATACAGTGTGGAAATACAGGAAAATACTGAGAGAAAAAGAAAACAAACAACTAAATTTAACAAGCTAGATGTTGCAAACATTAATTGCCTGGCTGCAGCCCCCGGGGTGTGAGCTCTGGACATCTGGAAAACAGCAACAAAAACTGTACTTACAGCCTCCCTTTTCTTACATATTTATTCATATCTCAGTCTTGATCTTTGCTTGCCTGTGGCATAATGGACATTTTTCATAGATAAAGCAGGCTTAATAGCTAAGAAATACCTCAACAGGGCTTCAGAACAAACAAATGGTATGACAATTTTTTGAGAAACTGGCATTACTTCTGAAAGGAGAGCGTAGAGGATGTGAAAATTGTATGGAATCTTTCTCAGCTGGTAGAATGCCATGGGCACATTTAAATCAGTTCCATACAGATGGGCAAATCATGAATTCCTTTCTGAATATTACGCAAAAATATGCCTCTTGTTCTACTGTGTAGGAATACAGTCCAAGTAGAGACTTTGGCATTTGTCTCTTTCCTCCTTCCAACTGTTATTTTTCTAATAGATTGAGAAGTTTCCGTGGCACTAAAACAGAATAAATAGCATTGTCTTATAAGAGCTTTCTATCTACACTTTAGTATTTGGCTTTGGCAAACAGAGTGGGATCCCTAGATCATACACCACAGCATACAGAGACTAATGGTAGTACTGATCACTTCTCACAGCACACAGGGATAGCACTCGTGGTACTACTGATCACTTCTCCAGCTCTGGAAAGAAAAAAAGCCAGTTAAGAACTGCCCATAAAAGAGTGCCCGTTGGGTAGAAAAGAGAAGCAACCAGCAAACCTTTGCCCTGAGGAGTCAGAAAGTGCCTCAACTATAGAATGAGTTGTAATAATCAGACATAATTCAGTAAAAGTCTGTGGCAAAGGCCCAGCAGATGTCAACTATTAAGATGAGGGCTGTTGGAAAGAAAACCAAAAGACACAAATGCTTGTCCTGGATTTCAGGATGAAAATGCCAGCTTAAGAGACAGACAAGGAAACCCTGAGCCTGGTAAGGAAAGAAGGTTCAGCACAAGTCTTTTGAACTGTTTGAATTTCCAAGTCTTGCAAATAGGCCACTAAATATATAATTAAAATTCACCTCCCCCATAGAAGAAACCCTGGAATAGCTAAAGACACCAGAACTGGTCACACAGAGACTGAGTCACACAAAAATGAATAGACTTCCTCCAGGGGAATCAGTTAGTTGATCTACCAGATCTGTGATGATTTATTTATAACAAACCATAAGAGAAAATAGATATAAAATATTTTCACTTAAACATCAGGTTATAAAATGAAATGCATATGAAATCTGAGCTCAATGGTGACATTTAGAAAAGGTGTCTAAATCAAGAACTTGATATTTTTAGTAACATTTAGAGATCAGAGGTATTTTTAAATGCATAGGTTGAGTGCTTTGGCCTGAAGTAATCTATCTATGTGACATCCTGATCTTCCCCCATCCCATGTGGAACACAATGCAATCACCATTGAAGTCATTAGCAGTGCCCTAAAATAAAGTAGATATTTTCCTGTCATCTTAATTTAAGTGCTGCTCTTATATTTCTGGGGGAGAAGGAACATCTTATGTATTCCACGTATCAACAAGAATAGCATTTCTGTCTTTTGAATCCTTTAAAATCTTTTACAGCCTTTGGTTTTCCTTTGCATCTTGTGGTAAGAACAAGAACACTTGGACTTTTCTACCTTCAAATCCATGGCCATGTTCTCCAAAGAAGGCATCTAGCACTTCTGAAGTATTTATAAAAGAGGCAAGACCATATGGTTTAGAGAAGGCACACACATTGTCCCTCAAAAGACACAGCAATATCAAAGATAGCTTCTGATATCAATGAAACATGAGATCAACACAACCAACAGCATCTAACACTGATGGATTCCATCCTATTTTCTAACAAAATGAGACTTACACTTCTTTTTGTCTGTGTGTGTGTTAATTTCCTTTCATAATCACTTTTGAACCCATTTTGGTCCAATTTGGCAGAAACATGCATGTGCCAGAATTACGAGTTCCCTACAATTTTCAGAAAAGTAATTTACCAAAAATGGTAATTTTGTAGGGTTGTTGTAAAGTGTTGCAAAGGAAAATAAAAGAGGCACAATAAGGAAGAAGGAAAAGGCATATTGATGATATGACAGAAACAGTATATTGACAGAAAAGCATTGGCAAACATGCAAGGGAGGACCTGAGTCCTCATAGATCCTGAACAGGGCCTGATGTAAGGAAAGGACAGTAGAAAATCAGGGTTACTGAGGGCAGGAAGCCTCAAGGAGTCAGATGCATTCATTAACAGCTGGACTCAATTACCTTAGAAGTCTTTTCCACCCTTAATGATTCTATGATTCTATGTTTCTGTGCTCACAGAACAAGCAATATTTGATTTTATATTATGAATACAATAATGGGAGCATTTTTATTAAAATATTAGTCATCTGAAGACATGCTAGCATTGCTAGCTTGGGTTAGTGTTATCTGATGCAGATGCAAACATATGACATAAGAAACCTGCACAGATTTCGTATTTTCCTTATTTGGATCCATATTGGAGACAATGCTTTTATGCTAATTCCAAGGAAATTCAAGACATTAAATTAGTTACATTCAGTCTTGGATTCATGTGATGGTTGTCAGCTTGTCAAGAAATGAAACTAAAGAAGAGTATATGGGATGAATGAAAGTCTCCCTCATATGCAAAACAGGGTTCTTTCTTGGGAAAGCACAACAATCACCTTCTACAGACTCCACTAATGCCAAAGATCAACTAAACACATTCTTCCTCCTTATTTACTTTTTGCTGCAGCTATACTCATTGTCTCAATATCCTTCTACAGGGAAAAGTTATGGTCTAGCACTTGAAAATACCCAAGTGTCCACTAGTAAATTGTATTTGTGGATATAGATTCTAATTACAGTTTTATGTATGTCTTTCTCCTTAGAGAAACAACTTCACATGCAAAAGAATCTACATTCATTCTTTCTACACAGCATTTAATGTATTTTGAGTTAATTTAGTCTATTGAAGAATCAATATTTATCCTAAAGAAGGATAACCAAAAAAAAAAAAATCGAGGCACATTAAAAGTGAGTGAAAATTTTAGGTTGTAATAACAATCTCAGACCCAACATGGTAGTCCAGAGCCTGCTCCACCACCTCAGATGTCAGTTAACTGTTGTACTAAGCACAATTATTTTCCAAATATCTATTATGTGTTTTGTTGAGTTGTTTTCTCCCACCAGGAATAGTTTCCTGATCAAATGATGTATCTGATGTTACTTTTGGTACCTCTTTAAGTGTTCTTCTAGAAAATGAAAACATATAGTAGATTTAAGTCCTGTTCAGATCTGGGCAACTTTTGATTTGAATCAATGGAAATTGCTCCCCAAACTTCTCTTAACAGATTTTAAAATAATGCTAAGAGAAAAGCCAACAGAAAATAAAGGACTACGGCAGCCTTATAAAATCTGTTTCTGATTTGCTAATTCTTGCAATAAAAAGTCACCATAATACAGTCTTCAATTTCTACATTTCTCACAGGGTTTCTCATGCAGTGGAAGGAGCCCTGACTGTCACTAAGACCAAACTGACTCTTGCATAAAAGCATTTTCTAAGATGTTAAACAATCCAGTGATGGTCATCCCGGAATAATAATGTAATGACAGATTAATGATATAAAAAAGATCATTAATCATCATGGTAATAAAAGATAGGATAATGTGCTGCAATCACAAATCCTTGGCTAAATTTTGTTATGGGTAATTGCATCCCACTCACCAAGTGTTGCATAGTTGTCTTGGGTACTGAGAGAATTGTTACTGTGTCTGAGCCCCAGAGGTAGGTGCATTTCTGTCGTGAAACATGACAGATGGCTTCCAGTCCTTTGGGATCCTTTGCATGTAACTCATGGAACAGTACTGGAATTCAAAGGAACAGATGTTCCTGTAATATGTGGGATGAATATAAGCGTCTCCATTTACTTTTAAGATAAATGTATTAAATGCTGTTAAGTTTCTTCACAGATATACCAGAAAAAAAAAATAAAAGTAGTATCATTGCTTTCACGATTTAAAAGGCATTTGCCATTGGGTGGATTTTTATTAGCTTGTTAGGGGTTTTTAACAATCTGTCTGCTAATACTAAATATGAACTAGATTTTAGACAGGAAAGGGAGGATGGAGGAAATAAATGAATCTTTTTGTAACATAACAGAAAAATTTCCAGCCATGGAGTTGGAGTAGTCCTACATAGTAACTGCAAATCATCTAATGATTTTTTTTTTCACTGTGAAATCTGCAACACCAATAGAACATAAAAATTGACTGCGATTCTAGTCCTTTACCTAGTCATTTTACCACTAGAGGGCTGAACGAACAGCTTCAACATGAGATTATTTGAAAATAAGGCACTATTAGAATGAAACTAAGAATTTACATGCTTAGAAACAAGATATTCCTAAATTAAAAACCAAGCAAACAAAACCCTGGAGTTTGTAACATATCTTTAGAATATTTCATCATCTATGTTAGTGCAGAGATCCCTGAGCAATCCAGTTTGGTTTAAAACTAGAAACCACCCCGAAAAAATGAGTGTGCAAGTCCTGTACTCTATCATGTTTCATTTCTTGTGCCTATTAGACTACTGTAAAAGCAATGCAATAACATTCTAGCAACTGAATAAGGGCATCTGAAAGAGTAGCCCAATTTACAAGCTCTAAGCTGCCATATATCACACTTAGATGAAGCAGAGGAAAAGCTACTCAACCTTGCTTGACAAAGTCCACAGCCACTTTTATATTGCCTCTGTGGCCAGCTTCCTGCTCGATTCTTCTCTTTGTCCCTGTGATCGTGGCCCAAAGTTCCAGATTTCTATTTCCAAAATGCACAAACTGGTTGAGAGGGACCATGTGAATGTGCAAGTTCTGCCCAGACACATGCATTCTTTAGCATATTTCAGTCCAAGCATGTTCTCTTTGGGACACAAAATAAGAAGGATAATTGTGTTGTTGTAGAAATACAGAGCCAAGATCAGATCCAACAGTTCAACTTGTGCCATGTTTGTTATGTGACATATAAATCACCAATCTGACCCACAGTTCAGGAAGTTAAGACACCACTCAAGATGCAAGCATCACAGATCGTGAGGAAGCAGAAAGCAGTTCCATGAACTTCTAGTATTGCAGCACATTACAACTATTCCTTTCCACACCACTGTGTAGTGCACTTCTCATTGAAACGTAACAACCACGTTGTGCTCACAACCTAGGTCTGGAGCTATAGGCACAGCCCATTTCATAAAAGACAGGTTTAGGCACTGATGGATAGGCCTCCAAAAGACAAAATTATCTATAAAGTGTTGTCAACCCAACTTCACATAGTTTTAACTTGGATTCAGGAATCTTTACAGCTTGGCATTCAAAATTCAGCACAGACACATCTTTAACATGTCAACACATGGACACCACATCTAAATCCTCGAAGTGATTGTGCAGTTTTTCAAGGGACTTGTCCAGCTCTGGATCATCGTAACTCTGGAGAATAAGACAAAAGCCCACCAAAGTTGTTCAGGAAGTGATCCTTGCAAATTTTCTGGGAGAATGAGAAAATTCCTGTTCTAAAACAATCTTTTTTGTCACATTTTTCTGATTAAGTCAAGGTTTGGCACAAGATTTTATTTCAATATTTTTTTTTAGTGATTGAAACTTTTTTCAATAAATAGCGTATTTAAAAAGAGTTTGCAAAGCTGTTGCTTCATCCAGAAAACCTTATTTCTCGTGGTCTGACAAGCATGATGATTATTTTGGAATTGCTGTGTGATTTTGCAATTCCACAGTCCCAAAGAAGGTAAAAAATGGCTTTGTTCTTCAGGTGACATCAAATTCCACTGGATTTAGTGGATAGCTACCATAAATAGGAGTAATAATTAGATCATAATTCATAATTTTTGAGGCATGTTTATGCTATCCTCAGTACCAGAAATCTGTATTACATACAGGGATTTAATGGCATAACTAAGATTTTGAGCACATAATTTTTTTCCTGAAGATGACACTGTACTATTAAGAGCAGTATTTTGTAATCTTTCTGTAAACAGGAATAACAAAATATCTTAGATTTTGTATGTATGCATATGAATTTAAAGTAACACATATATGCTTATTTTTCAAAATGGATCATAAAATATATGTTCATTTATAAATTCTGCTTGCATGACTCTTGGGAAAGAGAAAACTCATTTTGCAGTGAATCAACAGCAAAGATAAGGTCAAAAATGGAATTTAAATAATTACTATGTTTAAATCACTGGTATGTACCATGATGAAAATTTTACCTTACTGTGTAGTTTTCTTCAGAAAGTCTAAAACTTAGAGAGAAGGAATTTATATTGGTGTATTGAATCTGAACTTCTCTAGAAGAGTTACATGAATATTACTATTCTTAGAATTACTGTAGAAAATTTTGATATCAGATACCTAAAAATAAGAAAAAATGAGCCAAGATCTGTAATTCTTTGTCTTTGACAGAGATTAACTTCTTGAAATAACTCAGTTCGAAATTTGTAAAAATGAACTGTTTCTAGAAATAAAAGGGCAGGTAAGAATTCAATCCTTTAGCCTTCACATGAGCAAAAATTAAAGAAAATCCAATGAGGTGAAGAAAATTCTATTTAATTGCAAGATTTCAGGATGAAACAATAAATCTGCACCATCTTGGATTACATATCATCCCACAGATATTATTAGAGCCATTTCAGAGCCGCATCTTTTACTGGGCAACTTTTGGCTGAATCTCTTTCCCCCTGGTCAATATGTGAACATTTAGCAGTGATCATCTGGACTAGAATATTCTCCATAATGTCCTATTTTCCTTTGCCACTGACACCAGTGGAAAGAGCTCATTGTAATTTCACTGAAGTTTGAGTGAACCTTTGTGAGTGAAGCCTGTCTGTGGCAGGTGTTTATTATAAAAATAATTATTAATAACAATTTTGATTAATGTTATGTGCTGTTTCTTCTAGAAATGGCTTATTCTACCAAGGTTAAATACTTAGTATGTTTAAAAAGCTGACAAGACTGTACAAGTTTTGTAGAACTAATAAGATT
The DNA here is from genome assembly GCF_041296385.1 of Aphelocoma coerulescens. Classification (NCBI taxonomy): domain Eukaryota; kingdom Metazoa; phylum Chordata; class Aves; order Passeriformes; family Corvidae; genus Aphelocoma; species Aphelocoma coerulescens. Next base: position 6,962,934 of record NC_091019.1, read on the forward strand.
AGCTGTCTACTGCTCTCATGTGAAGCCAAACCAGATGAGCTTTATCAGGACATGACTCAGTAATATCTGGATGTATCATCTGATAGACATAAAATTTCTATTTCAGATAGCTACAGCAGCAGAACCTAGTCACTATAGGGTTTTACTGTACCAGGGTTGCTTGCTATTTTGCATATTTTATGCAATTAAGGACTAACTAATTCTCCTCTACTAAGAGAAACAACCAGGAATGTGCCACCTGGACTTTTCTTCTCCATTTTGGTGTGATATGATAAATTATTTATATTTCCCAAATCAAGCATCATTTATTTATTAAATGTTATTATTTTGCTAATAATTATTGCTGCTACTTAATAGCCATAGCATCAAAGCCATGCCAGTGCTGAGCCTTCTAAAAAAAGGGCCCGAGCTCCTTGCACAGCGTAAATAAACACAGCACCCTTGCACTGCAGGCTTTACAGCCTCAAATTCCAGCTCCGAAAAGAGCTCAGTACCTTTCTGAAAGGCTTGAATTACAGAATCCAATCCCATTTAATGCATCCCTGCAAAACAATATTCTGTTCCTGCTGCCTCTCAGAAAAATCTATTAATATGGGTTTCCTTTGAGCATCTGCAATGGCACAGTGGAGCCATGATACACTGGGAAGACGTGCTTATGTAACTGTGCAGCTTTTCCCCTTCTGGGAAAAATCCTCTCAGATTTGTAATGGCAGTGACTATGCTGCAAACCACATCCAATAGCTACCATAATGTAGAAATCAGGGCCGGGTTATGATGCTATATAGCAACATTTCAATTACATATCGTTTATTCATAATTTATTTTCTACTTTAGGACTTTGTAGTTCTTTTACAATTTTGAAAGGAAATATTGAAATTCTACATGGATCAGTCATTATGCAAATTTCAATATTAAAATAATTGGTCTTGTGCAAATGTGGTTTGGCGCTGTAAAACTTCATTAACCCTCCAGCAGAGGGCAACATCTGAAAGAAATATTTCTATAAATCCAAAAAGCAGTTGCTTTTAGGGTACTGCAACTGCAACATATGTTTTCATCAGGGAATCTTCCTTTGAAAATACAGTTTGCATTTATTTACTAACTGGGTAGGTGAAGTAGCTTAATAATTTTAGAACGACTTGTTTAAAACACAAGTTTCAATTTTTTTTTAAAGTAGCACATTACAGAAATTTTAAGATTAAAATGAAACCTAAGAGAAATATAATGGTTATGACTTAGAAAGAAATACGGGTTTTTGCATCTTCAATTTTCTTCAAAGACATAAAAGTTTATTATTTTTAGATTCTGGAAAGAAAAATAATTCTGTTCAGAATATGCTCAGTTCATTCCAGTGCTGTAAATACCACAAATCAAGGTTGAGTGTTACAGGGGCCTACTCAGAGGCGTGAAAACAGAGGACAAAAAAGAGATGGATAAATGCTTTAGAGAAAGCAGTCACCAATGGATTCCTAACATTATCTAAAATAAGCTGTGTGAGTAAACATGGATATAGAAATAAATATACCTTTGGATCGGGTGTTAGCTGTTTATAGCATTACCGCAGCATTATTACAGCTGTGCCCGGTTTGCCCGCCAGCGGGACCGGCTGCACGAAGGCCACGTCCTTTCCGCACACCCGCACTATACGAGGAGCAGTGGCGCTCGTCCAAGGCGCGGAGAGCCCCGCGCCGGGCGCGGCCGCGGGAGGCGCGGCGGGGGCGGGGGCGCGGCGGGGCGCGGCGCTGGCCGCGGTGCTGAAGGGCCGGAGCGCCCGGGGAGCGGAGCCGCGGCCGCGCCGGGGGCCGCGCTGCGCGGGAGGGAGCGCGGGCGGGGGCAGCGGACACGCCGCGGCTCCGCGCCGCCCGTGGGTTCGGCCGGCGGCTCCGGGGGCTTGGCAGCGTCTGCCCAGGGCGGCGAGCGCACCCCGCCCCCGCCAGCGCCGCAGCCGGGGACACGCAGAGCCGGCACTGCCTCGAAACGCTCCCGCACGGAGACCTCCGTCCCCTCCCTGCCGGGCATGGCTCTGCCTCCGCCTGCCACTGCTGAACCCTGAGAGGCCTAGGAGACTTTCTGACCGTGCCTGGCAACTTCGCGCTGCCGGGAACCCCGGGGGCTGCCTGCAGCGCGCTCCGACGCCCCGCTCGCTGCCGCACACAGGCGCGCTCCCTCGCCCTCGCCCCCCCCCCCCCCCGACTCCGCACGTCGTCTCCACCTCGCTCACACACACACTCGCGCACTCTCCCTCTCATTCTCCCTTTACCCGTAGGTGCACCGATAGCCATTGAATGAGGGAGAAAAGTTAAGAGATTAAACCAATATGAACCATCGTTGCTCGTAGCAGTGCTGTATCCAGAGCAGAGCAGTATCCAGCGAGCATCCCCGCAGGAATGGAGTCAGTAAAACAAAGGATTTTGACTCCCGGCAAGGAGGGATTGAAGAATTTTGCTGGAAAATCGCTTGGTCAACTCTACAGGTAAGACTGATATCTCTTATAGGATTCTACTTCCTAGGAAAAAATGAAAGCTTTTCTTAAGCTCCCATTGCTGCAGGAGGTCGAATGCTTTGGGGAGGTCAGCGGTGGCAGGGTTGGGAGCTGTTGAGATTCTGCTGGATGTAATCTAGATCCTGGAAACTAGTGCTGAAGCTGCTCAATATGGCACCCTCGTAACTCCTCTATCTGACTCGTAGATGGTGTCAGTAAAAAGATGTAGTAAAAGATTACCGGACCTTTCTTCCACAAAAAAAGGATCCCATCTTGAAATCATAATCAGGAGAGATCAGCAACCTGTATTTTTGTTCCATCTTAATTTTGCAATGCACTCACAGGATCTTGCCCCCTGCCTTTAACAAACATCAAAAAAAATTCTGTTTTTGATTAGTATTGTCCTTTGTGTAATTCATCGTCAGATGAAGAAAAACATGGAGATGTATAAATAATTGATATCCAAACGATTTTTTTTCTCCTGGAGCTGAAACATATAGAGGAATGTGTTTAATTATTTATCCATTTGCCTTTAGAAGCATCTGCTTGTCCTATTAAGTGATATACAACTGCAATTACTAAACTCAAAAGCATCACTCCTGTATATTTCTGTGTGTAAAGAACATTTCTATCATCGGCGAGCCCTGTGCACACAGATAAATAAGTCCAGATTCTTGCATACCTACGAAGTGCGTGCAGCTAAAGTTCACACATCGTTCTCCATCCAATCTGGTGACTTTAGTGACCTCCACAGCGTTTGAGAATAGTCTGTGAAATTCCAATATATTTTCGATTGTACTGTCTGCTAGAAATTACCCCGAAATATTGGGTTAGGTTTGGTTTTTTATTAGTTTGGTTGTTGTTGGTTTGTTGGTTGTTTGTTTGGGTTTTGGGGGTTTTTTTTTTGTTTGGTTTTTGTTTGGCTTTTTTTGTTTGGGTGGTTTTTTGTTTTGGTTGGTTGGTTGGTTTATTTCCCCCGAATTACAGCTATAAGGTAACTGCGGATTTGTCTGCCCAGGGTAGGTCACGTAAAAATCTTTTTTCCATACCTATGCGGCAGTGCTGGGCACAGACACAAGGCTGTTTCACAGCATGAGTCACAACTCCTGCTGCCATTTTAAGGGAAGGGGACATATCAGTGAAGTGATAAAGATAAAATCAAGACTTCCATTTTCATAGGAAGTACACTATTAGGAAAAGCCAAAAGCAAAATTAAAGTTATCAGCAATGCAATTAATTTCCTACCGTTTTTGGTTATATTTAAGTCATTTTAAATTGTTGAAAATTAATAATAATAAAGGATAATCCAGAATAACTGCTTAAAATATAATTAAGGAAATAAACATTTTCCTTTTCGTTCTTAAAGACTCTACAACATTTAAATAAAACTATTTTCTCTACTGCTTGTAGTCACACAGTAAATAATAAAGAAAGGGTGTTTGCATTTTCCAGCAAATCTCCGTTTGAATTCACACCTGGACTAACAAACGCGCGATTTGCTCATCTTTTTCAGCTCACGGCAATTAAGTACTTTGTTTACTCTTCTTATAATCTAAACAATTTTCTTGCCTCTTACACATTGATTTTCAGTCTGTTCCCGAAGACAAGACGCCCATTCAGGGAGAAAACACTTCTACACTACCCTTTATCCACACGAACGAATTTTGACCATAAACCCACGGTGGTTTATTTTATTCACAACTTTAAGACATTTCTCATTGCCGCGATCTTTAAGCATGGAAATAATACGCCCAGAAAAGAAAAATCATGAGAATTTAAGCTGAGTAGCTTTTGGAGAAAATCCCTGTATTTTCTCCCAAACTCGGATAACCTTTTGAGCCTTATTCTGCTAATTGTTACTGCCGTATCAGCCGGATGAGTTAACATGAAAGAGACACTCCTCCGAGTGAGAAAATACTTCTAGAGCAGAGGTGAGGGCAGCAGTAGTAGAGTCCAGAGTGTGGGCAAGTGGTCGCGTATTTGCTTCTCAAGACGACATAACTGGTTAGCTTTTCTGATTGTTAAGTATCTCCGTGAAGAAGAATATTTAGGGATTCAATATGGACACTTGCTCTATAAACCTGCTTTTTCTGGCTACCGACACAGCATTTTAAAATATTTAAAAGAAAAAAAAAAATATCTAAATGTTCAAAATCACCTTTCATAGTATTTTTCACCTGATTGGAATTAGCTGCAAATAACCATTTCCCTTCAGATTCCTTCAGATTGGTTTCTAGGAGATAGGATTTTCAAGTAAAACCGAGGGAGTGTGGGCAGTGAGATAGTGCTTAAAGCTGCTCCGGGAAGGTTAAACCTGCTCATCACACGCTCACAACGTGTAGCTGAGTACTGAGATCTTTGGGAAAGCCTTCTCCGGAGGTGCCAGTTCTCTGAAGACGATCATGTTTTCTTTCAGTGCATGTGACAGCCATTTTGCAAAACTAAAATAAATAGCAATATCGCCCGCTCCTCCTCCTCGCTCCTCCCTCCCGTCTTTTTCTCTTAACATTTCTCTTGTTCCCAGACCTAAAGCGAGGTGAACACCAAGATCACCCCCTTGGTGTTTCTAATATAGCAAGGAGGTAATAAAGCCTCCAGAAGCCCGTTTCTGCTCCTTCGCCTCTTGGGCTGCCCAACATGGCGCCTCTGCAGTGGTTACAGATGATGTCTTCTTGATGCGTCCTACATATTTAAGCAGAAGTCTTTAATGATAGATGAGCAATTCTCAGCTAGAGCTCCTCCCTGGGCTGCTGCGGAGGGGTGGCGGGGGGAGTTGGGGATGACTAATCGTGACTCCCACAGGTCATTGCTAAAGAACAGTTGAAGGTGAATGGGAAGCAAGGATTAAATCCTCAAATCAACCTCCAAGCCAAAGGAGCGAGGGGAACGGTGAATTTAAGCCTTCAGCTCCGCGAAATTGTTGTGCCTTCAGGCGGCCAGGGCTTGACTTTCCCTTCTTGTGTCGGGCAGAGTCCTAGAGAAGAGGCAGAAGCCCGGGGACACCATCGAGCTGACTGAAGATGGAAAGCCCATGGAAGTGCCCGAAAAGAAAGCCCCGTTGTGCGACTGTACCTGCTTCGGGCTGCCCCGGAGGTACATCATTGCCATCATGAGTGGACTGGGATTCTGCATTTCCTTCGGAATCCGATGTAACTTGGGAGTGGCCATCGTGGATATGGTCAATAACAGCACCATACACCGAGGAGGAAAAATTATTAAAGAGGTGGGAACCTTTCCCTCGTAAATCCCACATCCTCCCAGTACAACTCTCAGTCAAACACTTCAACACAGGTGGGACGGGCTCTGGATGGTTTCGTGGCATTTCCCCCACCTGAGCCCCGATGCTCCGCGGTCCCAGGGCGGGCGGCTCCCCTCCCCCTGCCCGGCCGCGCCGCTGCCCTTCGAAGGACGGAAATCCCGTTCTTGAAGCAGAAACAATTTCTACCAATAATTTCTACTTTTTCATTTCAGTTCCTAGCCCCAGTTTGCGGTATTATTGTGCGAACAATTCGGCCCCTGCCCTGTCTTTTCCACACAGCCTTGAAAAACGCAGATATCTCGTAAAATAAACGTAGGGGATGGGAGAAGGAAGGCGTCGAATAAGGGACTATCAGCGGGTGCACCTCGCCGTAAAGGAGGCGGGGAGGTTTTGCAGGAATGTTTGAAAACACCAGGGTGAATTTGCTTTGACAAAAGGCGTTAAATGATAAGCGGCGTTTTAAATCGAGTTAAAGCGTGATGAGAAAGATGTGATAAATGCAGATGAGTCTTAAACACCCAAACCCACAAACCCCTTACGGCTTGCTGCCCGCACAGGCAAGAGGTAAGTGCGGGCTGTGCGCCCCGGCCCCGCCCGCGCAGGGCTGTGTCTGTGAGCCGGAGTCCCGCGGGTCTCAGGGCTCCCCGGCTCTGCCCTGCCTGGCCCCGCGGTCCGTGCCTCGGTCGAGCGGCTCAGGGCACACGGGGCCCCCGTGCCCCTCTCGTGTCCCAGGGAGGCACGGGCGGTGCTGTTTCCATTGCTGTTACTGGGTTTGTTTTGCTGGTCTGGGGGGCAGTCGGAGTGTTTGGGGCTGGAGTGGAGGGCTGGGGGCAGAGCCCGGCGCCGGCACTGGAGCCCCTTCAATTGCACTGCGGGTGAAGCTGCTGCTGGTGAAAGCTCTAAAGCGGCACAATTACAGCCGTCCTCTTGTCTTTCTCTCTTTCTGTCCCGGTTCCTTGCATTGGAAGAAAGCGAAGTTTAATTGGGATCCTGAAACAGTTGGCATGATCCACGGCTCTTTTTTCTGGGGATACATAATCACCCAGATCCCCGGAGGGTACATCTCATCCCGGCTGGCAGCGAACAGGTAACTGCGGCCTGAACAGCGCCAAGGCGCCGGCGGAGCCCGAGCGGGGCCGGGCTGCGGCAGCGGGGGCGCGGGGGGCTGAGCTCCAGACGGCTGGGGCTCCCCTGCACCCCCAGCTTAAGCCCCGCTCAAAGGCAGGACCTTAGGAAGGGAAGGACCGCTTGCATGTAATCCGGGAACTCCACTGTGATGATGCATTGCTCACCCTCCTTCAAACAACCCCCTGGTTTTGCGGGGAATATCTAATGTTGGTTTCCTTTTCCTTTAAACAGTCACTTAAGGAGGTTGTGGCAATGATATTCAAACAACACGTATTCAGAGGCAAATTCAAAGATCCATTATTTCATCAAAGCTTGAGAGATTTTTTTCCTGTGATTAAATTAAGAATTTTATGATTTTTGTTTTAATGAAAAGGAAAACCATCAGCAGGAATTTTTTCATTAACGCACAAATGAATTTAGAATGGTCGAAAAACATGTTTAAATGAGACTTCCACATTGAAAAGAAAGTGCAGATGGTCCGGGGACTTAAGGACTCGTTTCTATGGTGTCTGGCAATTTTTCAAGCACCCAGGGTGCGATTCTACCTGTTAATTAGATCCTCTGAGTATTCAAGACACATGAGGCTTTCACATCCATGCTTAATGCCACAGGCTCATGGTTTGCAGGGGCAGCAAAGGTCCTAGTGCCACTCTTCAAACCAGTACCACACTAAGTGCAAATGGATACTAAACTCTACCATGTATACCTTTAACTCTTCTCAGGAATGAGCAACATTAAAGGTAGGCCTGGATGGGCAGAGAAGCTTAGCCTGACGAGCAAGACGGCTTATGTGTGCTTGAGACTGAAAGGAAGCAGAGAGGGTGGCTAAAGCAAAAAATGGTCTCCTCAAGATAAATAGCTTTTAGACAGATCTACAGTAGAAATGAGTATATACAAATGCAGAGATGCTCTGTAACTGAGAAAACACTAGTATCCTACCCTTTAAATCAAATAAATCAAAACACATAATTTTTAAATTGGGGTGTCTGTTGTCTTTCTGTTTATAAGTGCCATTTTTCTGATAATGGTTCAGAAATGTAAAAGGCTTTTTCAAATAGCCATTAACAGCCATTTAAAGGGCTGTTTACCTTTTCTTCCTCCTTTAATCATTTTTGCATCTTTACACAGTCTGTAACTGCTCAGGACTAATTGGAGTTTTGATTGAACAAAGGCTACAGAATCTGACTCAGAGAATCAAAAGCAGTCTTCATTCACCCAAACAACATCAGAAAAGTCATTTGAACCAATTCAGATGTAAAGTGATGCAACTACAAAGATTTGCAAGACAATGGCAGGGACACTGCCAGGAAAAGTCAGTAGTAAAAACACATAAGTTGTCATGTGCAAATCAGATTTTTCTCTTCTTCACAATCATTTACATTTAGGACAATAACTGAGGACTACTTCAGTTAAGATAGGTGGATTTTATCTAATTAGTTATTATTAGTTATTATAGTGGAAGCACTTCATGCCTCAGGTGTACTGTGTCATTGCCAGGCATCTCCCTGCCTATATATTCCGTAGGCAACCCAGGTTACTGGGGGTATCTGCCCCAAGTGGTGTGATGAAACCCCCGCTTTTCTTTTTGTATTTTTCACAACCAAGTCAGTGACTGTATCTGGACTAGTGATATTTATCACGTTGGGAGAGTGATGATTATCTGGCTAGAGTTTATGAACATTTCAAAGATTCAGATACCATTATGATACTGCTGAGACTTGCTGTGGTCTCTACATTTCATCAGTCATTTGGGGAATATGTACAAATGCTGATAAACTTGTGGGTACTGAAAGATCCAGTCGATCAGATGATATATTAAACTTTTGGTTAACTCAATTCTGTTCAATATATGGCACTTGAGTGCAAAGTAACATCAGAGAGGGAGGAACTACTCTGAAAAGCAGTCTCAATGAGTGGAATCTTAAGCCATGTGGGACTAGAAACACACCACAAGCTTCCAGCATGATGCTCTACCAAAGTAGTCAGTGTAATCCTAGAATGTTTATTTTTCTTTATTTACTGCAATGAGTGTATTTAAGTCAATGACATTGACCTTGGATTTTTGTGGGTAATTTGGACACATTCATATTAGCATGAGTGTTGAAAAATTAGAGATTGCTTTAGAGATCTTTAATTGCTTCAAAAATGGCAGCATGAAGTGATGCCTTGTGAAAGAAATAGCAAGAACTATGTATTCAGGATACACGTATATAAAAAGATTACTAGGAGGTAATCTGATTCTAAGTATGCATATAATTCCACTGGAAAATTGCTTGGTATAAGTGTATGCTTTAGTCCTCTGGAAAGAGATAACAAGAATCAGCAACTGACAGCCGTACAAATAAAAAAAAGCTTAAATAGTAACAATAACGACTACCCACCACTGGTCCAACCAGAGAAATTATGTGATAGCTTTTTCATTGGGTTTTAAATTCCTATAATGGAAGTTATGTTTTAGCTATTATGAAATGTTTGCAGTAGACCGATAATTAAGCAAAATATAAGGGATAATCAAGTGTTAAGGGCTGTGTTTTTCAGGCTAGATGGCCCTATAACTAAGCACACGATCTGTTTTTAATCTAGACATTTAATAATTTAATTCAAATTGATATTCCCTATTTCACATTCATGCTACTGCAGCTGTCTGTAAATAAACTACCTGCTGTGCTGTCACACACATATGGAAAGGTGTGAAACTGTACTCGGTTTTATCACCTCATCTCAAGATAATTTAAATATTGTTATATTTTAAACTTTGATAATAATATATTCTAGCCCTTTAAATATTCTTTATGTTGGAAATTTATAACAAACCCCTTGTCCTACCAAAAGCAGTACTAAAATGCTGTGGCAGTATATCCTCACTGATTTCCTAAGTGAATTGTTTAAACACTTACTGTAACTCAGGAAAGATTCTTTGAAATTAATAGGGCATTGTTAGATTACACAATAGAAAATCAATTCCCAATGCAGTTATATATTTAAAATAGAAATGCCAGTTTTGACTGCATGTGCCAAGCATTGTTTCAGAAGTAAATCTGCAATAATCACAGACTATTTTTTATAAAACAAACCTGAGTGACCATTTTAGCTCATTTGTGTATACTCAAACATTAGAACTTTCTGACACAAAGAGACACAAAGGGCAGAATTACAATGCTGATTTTTTTTTTTAATTAAAATCACCTGTGGTAATGACATATATTTCCTATTATCTGTCAAAGCTCAAATCCTGGCACTATTCACATTAAAAAATGTAACTACATGACTATATTACATTTTTCTACAGTGCAACTATCTCTCATCTATGCTGAACTCTCCATCACTGTCATTCTAATCTGAATAAAATTATACAAATTAACATTTCACTTCAAATTAATCTTTGTTTCTCAAGTGCCATTCTTCTTGTTATTAAAGGCTAAATTCTTCATCCCAGCAAGTAATCTGATAGGATTATTTGTATGAATAAAATGAATGGTATTTCAGACAACTGTCTGTCATTGCATCTTGTCTCAGAGTCCCACAGATTTTCACTGAAACTGTCATTAGCATGTCAGTGAAATCAGAATCTCTCTAACTCAGCCTTAATGACAAGCATAAAAAATTAAGGTAAAGTATTGGTTTAGAAATAGAAGTAGAAAGATTTCCTAGAAGTTCACATCTTTACATTTCTATTTTAAAAAGAGAAATTTTTCCATTCTTTTAGCGGGTAGGCATATTGTGTGTTTTCTGATTTGCAAACAATGATTAATTCACAGCATGTGTAGGGGATTAGTGGATGATTAAACAAGTGCCATCTTCTGAACTTCTGAGGACTTAAGCTGACCTTGCACTGTGGGGGAACCTCCCCCCCCCCCCCCCCCCCCGCCCCGAGCTGCACTTGCCAACCCCACCTTTCATATTCAGTCCAAAATCCTGCAGATTGAACTGGTCTCTGATCCCTGGCACTGGTGTGGGGCTCATCTGTTTCCAGGCAAAGAAGCCAATATTGCACAAAACCCCCCAAGATGATTTTGTCACCCTAGTGCATTGCGGATTCTTTTAAGTACCAATCTTTACAAGAAGGGGACTGGGGAAACTGGTAGCTGGTACTGCTGCTCCCTCTGCCATATGGTTCAGGGCCCTTCCATTTTTCTGTCATGAATGATGAAGCTGTTTTCACAATTTAATGATGCAACAAGGGATTTAGATGGGGGTTTTGCTTGATAAAAGGGGGCCTCAGATGTGTGACAAAAATTAATAATGTATCCAAGCCCTTATTATACTAGATTAGATGGAGGGAGGTCGACTTTTACATATTAATGCTTCATGAAGGGCTTATAATAGGATTTAGCATGAAGAGCACAGAGACACATCCTCCTCCTCCCACATACACACATGAATGAAAATAACCTGTTTTATCTTGATTTAAGAAAGCCAAATAAAGCTGTTATACTATGGGTTCTGGCCACAGATTGTTATTAAATAGGATCGGTTTTAAGCGATTCTCCTACGAAGCATTTTTAACCTAGAACTGGTGCTTGGGAATAACTGTTCATCTCTAATGGCAAAAGTAGATTATTCTCTCTATTTTTTTGGGCAGCTGAGTTCATCTACCACTGAGATTCATGGCATAATCCCAGCTTTGTTAGTCCTGTGCCATTTTATGCAAATTAAGGGCCCAAGTCAGAAAAAAACTACTACGTTCTGTCTATCATTTAAGAAAACATAAATTGTCAGGGTGAGCATTTCACAGGGATATGTTTACAGTAGAGGGGTCAACAAAGTCATTGGGAAACTAGCCTGTACTAAACAAAAGTCAAAATAGCTAAAGAGTGTCTCCCCATAATGGGTTCAGTTCTACTTAATTAGTTTGAAATACATAAACATAAATAAAAGTTATCCCAAGAAAGGTTATCAGTGTGATTACAGACTGAAAAAGACAACTGGACTAAGACAAATATTATTGGGAGATGAAAAAGTGACATGATAGGTATATAATTTTAAAAAAATCAATACAGGTAGTATAAATCTTCCACGAGTGGCTACTCACAGTTTGCAGTCAAGGACGTGAATATGGAGAACAGCTGAAAAAAATGAAAAAAATTCGCACTATACCAAGCAAAAAAAATCTTTTCAGAGTCAGTAAGAGCAGTGTTTATATACATTGGAAGCAGGTAAACCATCATTAATGGTGTTTAATTTTTAGCTTTCAACGCACCTCGGGTAAGAGCGTTATAGGCTAAAATATTATTTTCTCTAGTACTGAGAAGCAGCTGTATAACTCTACACTGACAAATGTGGAATTTTGGAACTAATTGAATACAGAAGGGCAATAATCCTCGAGATACTAAATGCAGAGAACCAAATTTATTCTTGAGTAATTTTTTCAGGACTAAATATAAGATTTTCAGAATTTAGCCCTCCTTGTTGAGATATAACTGCAAGAGTAGGGTTATGTTTGAAATTTGGGCTTATTTTTGCATTCCATCCTCCATTGATAAAAATCCTTTGAAATCATTATTTGAACAAAATTCACTACACAGTTGACATAAAATTATGCCAGATGCTTTCAGAGAATCCTAGTATGGTTTGGGTTGGAAGAGACCTTAAATATCATCCAGTTAAAACCCCCATGTCATGACACCCCTTTCAGAACAAGCTGATAATGAACTTCTTATTTTTTGGGATTATACCATCCAGGTGTGTCAATGCTGTCAAAAAACTTTGCTCCCAGTTCTCTCCTGGTCCTGAGCCTCCTTGAATCCTTACTGCATTAGCAGTGGTATTTAATAAATAAAACACTCTCTGAAACAAAACCCATGGATGCTTCTGACCGTTAATTGCAGGCGCTCTATGCCACAGGTATCCTTAATCACTTCTACTTGCTTTGTTACTTCACCCCAAAACAATTTGTACACCAGGTATAATGCAACAAAATGTTATCTAGGTTGGTTGCATAAAAACACTAATGTCACTGTCACTTTGGTCTGAAGGAATCTGCCTTTGCTCTGAGCAGTCCTGATACAATCAGCTGTAACATGTGGCCCCTATATCAGAAAACACTCCAAAAACCAGTACAGATGTCCAGCTTTTGAGTCCAATGCATAGTAGCTATCCTCCCAAACAACTTCACAAAACGTTTTAAAATTAAACCTAGAGATGATTCCTTTGATAAGTGTGTTATATACCTCTCCATCGACAGAGACAGTTGAGCCACAGCCTAAGCCCTGCATGTTGGTAAGCTGATTTGAATGAGGTAGTCTTGGTTTGAAACATTATCTAGCAGATTACATATTTAAAGAGCAAGCTGTCCCAAAGCTAATGAGCTAGAAGAAATGAGTCAGAGCTTTCTCCAGACATATACAGATATAATGAGTTGTAAAATGAAACTGCGGGTTTGAGACATTCCCCAGCTGAATTCAGACAGAAAAGAGAGAGGACTGGTAGAGTGAGCAAATGAATGAAGAAAAAAAGCAGACGAGGTGTAGAGGATCTGATTTGCTTAGCGATGTAAAAGAAAAATAGGACTGTGGTTGTGGATACTGAAGAGATTAATACCATTAAAATAAAACAGCTTGGGTAGAAGACATATACTGGATATATGAAGTAAAAAGTTGGAAAGGAAAAACTACTACTGAGTAGGGCAAATGCTTATAACTTCTGAGATGGAACCTGATCTGCTTATGAAAGGATGGTGTAATGCATTTGCTGGTACGAGAACAATCTGAATTTAATGATCCAGGAGTCGTTTACATTCAGCATCAATTGCAATGATGCTGTCATCCAACAGCACCCAAGTTCTTCATAAAATACACATTGAGATATCAAAGAACAGGTCTGAAAACAAGCAATGGAAGGCGCAGCCTGAAAACTGTTTGGGGTGTTGGTATGAGTCAGTGGCATTAGTGGGGTTTGAAGGAGGCAGAAAGGCTAAAGGACTTTGGGTCCATGATACACATCGACTTCGTCTTTGCATGGCATTTCACACCAGTGCTTGATCCAGTCCCTTGTATCATCTGTTTTGCTAAGTCTCATTAATATTTTGGGATTTTTTTATCTTCAAACCTGGCACATGAAACCATAGCAAATCCAGGTCATCAAAATGTACATGCTCTATGTCAAAGTCTTAGAAGGCCCCCATCACACCTGATATGAGTAGAGATATGTTTTGTAAGGAGGGAAGCGTTGTCAATTAACCCCTGAAATTTCTATATATTCAAAGAAAAACTTAAGTTAGAAAGTTGGTCGCAAACTGTCATTGCCAGCAACATTTGCAGAAGAAGGGATTCTAAAAAGCTGCTATAAGCCCACAGACATTCCAGTTAGCTCCCGTCTTGCTCCTTTCTAGACATTATGTTTTACTGGAAAAAATGAAGCATTTAATGCAGCATTGAGCCTTGCAGTTCCTCGCAGACAAAATATTCTTTGGGTTGTATAAGAATACAATATAATCATGTCTATGTTGTGTTGCTGGCCCTTTGCAGTAGAAGGCGTGTCACAGATGAAAGACAGTAGGTAAAGTCAAAGTGAAAGAATAAATTTTACAAATCTTGAGTTGACAAAATAGTCTAAAAAGTCACATTATGTGATACATATTCTGCTGCTCAGAGCTGATGCTGCACTAGGACTCTTCCAAACAAGCACTATTCAAGAAAGAACAGCAAAGGAGAGTCAAAACCTAGCTTAAGTTTTTATACATGTTTCATAAAATAAGTCTCTGTTCAAAGTATTTCATATGATTTCTGTAAGGCAAACCAGCTCACCAACTTGAATCCAAATAAATTTCATTTATTTTATAATGACAGATTTTTTTTCATCTAATCTTTAAACTAGGTTGGGAAAACCTCACAAGAAAACTCATGTTTTCAATCCTCTTTATTTTCCACCCTTACCTAACACATTTGTAACTAAGACTAGGGAAAATGTTTTATCACTGTTTACAAATCAAATACTTGCTCAATACCCATACTTCATTCAATGAAAATAATGTTCTCTAGAATATGATCAATATTCATGTAAAATTGTCAAATGCAGAGGTTTCTCAGAAAAGAACATGGTTACATTTTCCATAGGTTCCTGTTTACAGTCAAAATAAACTAACTTATTTTGAATTTAATTTATTGTAATGGTGCAAAATGCTTTCACAAACACCCCCACACGCCTACACACTGCCTATGATTCCCTAGCAAACTAACAAAATAATCAAACTTTCCAATTCAGTATATAGATCTTCTGGGAAATGATGATCAGTGGCACTTTGGAGGTAAAAACTATGCAGTTACAGTCCTGAATTAATTTTCTATGGAAGCCATTGAATACTTTCTATGCTTTCGTATTTTTCAACGCAAATCTGTTAAAATACATGCAATGATGTTTTGTCGTTGTAAGTGATCAAGACTTACTGTTCTTTAATTATTTTGAATTTTAATAAAATTACATTAATAATTCACTGATACAGCATATATTCACACATCTTAAAACTACAGCATTTTCTTGTTTAAAAAATATTTAAAATTCTGTTTTAAACATACAGTTACTTTCCAATTTTTTTTTAAAGGACAAATTTAGCTAAGGTACTTCCTATCCTTAATAAAAGACACACTTGGTGTCTATAAGTTTCATTTTCTCAGGGTGACTTTACTTATTCAGAGAAGAGAGGCATCGATAATTGTGGAATATGCCAAATATATTAAAAATTAACATAAATAAAAACACAAGGGATTCAGCTTAGGGATTGATTCCTCCACATACACATCTAAAAGGGTCTTTAGCTTTATGAATGCTTTGCAGCACTTTTCATTCCCAGTCACTGGGGTAAAATGATGCCTCCAACCAGGACCCCTTACTTTCAGATATCCTATATGTAACTCGATATGTCACCCATCTGGCACTCAGCATTTGACATGCACTGTGCTCAGCCCACTTTTTGAGCTGACACTGCTTCCAGCTGAGTAACAGTATCTGTAACACACTGTAGAATGCTTGCGTAATGTGAATTGCTTGACAAAGGTAGATGACTAGTGCTGCTGTACAGATGCAGAGATTAGAAATCCAGAGATGAAAATAAATATATTTCTTTCTCTTTAGTTTGTCCCCAAAGAGAAAAATGAGCCAAATGACTTGAAACCCAAACAGATTAATCCCCCCTGCAACCTCATTTCATTCTAAGCACTTCTCCTGAGCTGTCAGAGTAATTTTCTTTCTCTTCTCCCATCCCAAATGTCTTGCATTCAAATATGATTTTGCTATTATTACTACTTGTATTACAGGAGGATTAAGTCACAGTTCATGACCTTTGAGGCCAATGTCAGCAAAACACTGAGAAGATCAATGTTAGATGCTGATTTTGGGGACTGAGTCTACTCAGTCAAGAAACAGAAATAGATAAGTAAAGCATAATGTTTTGTTTCAGGACTGCATCTGGTCACTTTTGAGGAACAGAATTTATTGGGGTTTTTCCCCTCTCCTCAACATACTACTACTGTATTTATTGTCTTCTTCTGTATATGGTTATTTTCTTCTAGATATAGTTCCACAGTTGCTGATTTTGAGACTGAAAGGAATTTTTTTGCAAGACTAGGGGCTGCTGAAGACGTGTCATGGCATTTAAATTCCATCCTAATGCAAGGGCCAAGAATTATGGTGGTGTCATTGCTCTCACCTGCTTTATCTCTCTGGTATAATGCAGTTTTCCCAGAGTTTACCTTCAATCTGCTAAAGCTCTTCATTTGTGCCATAGCCACGTGTTTTGTGGGGTTTGGAGTGTGCCCAGAATGAAATGGATTTTCAAGGATACCTCTGAATGAAAGTGCAGCCACATGGATTTCCTAGGCTGAGCTCAGCCCAAGGGACACCCTGCAGCAAGGCTTGGCTCACTCCAGAGCCCAGCTGTGGAAACACAACTGAAGAAAGGTACAACAGAGCATAGCAGCTTTAAGTCTGTGTGTCTGATAAGGGCCCCACCTCTCCATTCAATGTGATTTTAGAATATCAAGAGGGCAAACCAGTACTTGTATAAAAATGCAATGCGGTGTGGAGAGGAATGAACACTCCTAAACAAGCTGGAAACTGTTTTTCAGGGAGCTATATCTGTCTGAGAATGAACATTAACTATCAATGCATATGACAATGGAAGCACACACACATTCAATTTGCCATGAAAACATAAGAAATCTAAGCTTTCTAACCCATTGTTGGAGTTAACATTGTAGTAAAATTGAGCAAGATGCAGAAATTAAACATAAAGGATCATAAATCACTAGCTTAATTGACAGAAAAAATGTAAGCAGATAAAAAAGGATTATGCAATTTGAAGGTTTGATGTGTGAGTCAGCAAAATAGTTTAGAAATGCCCAAGGAACAATCAGAATGTTCCATTTCCCAATTAAATATATTCAAATGTGAGCTGCATTCAAATATATTTTGATTGAATGTAGCTCAAAATCATTCTTACTTGATCTACATAATAATAAATAGTGTTGAATGAGATATTTAAAGCAATAAACCAGCAAGTTCATACAAAAAACAGCACTATATCACAATATTTTTTTAGGTAGAATTTGGTATTTATGGAAATAAACATAAGAAGATTAAAGGGCACAAAGCAGAAATACTGATGATATTTATGATTGTGCGCTGAGAGATGCAAAGCAAATATAGGAAGATTTATTTGCTCTTGATTAAGGGTTATAGAGGAAATGGACTCACTAAAATAGCCATTCATGACATCGCTTTTAATAGGTATTCACAAAAAGAATAAAAAAGCCATTTCTTGCAAGAATCATAATTTAACTCTAATTTATTCTGCTTTTAAATCATTAGATTTTTGGGGCGAGAGAGGAAATTGTTCTTATAAAACATAGTTCAGGCAGAGAATTGACTCACAAGTGAGGCTGCAGAATTATTTCATCATCTGCACCCTGATGTAACTAAATATTCACCGTGTGTGTCTAAATACAGGCAAGATTTTAATCTGGAAGAAGCATGTCTCTGATCACTGCTTCAGTTACATTTTCCTTTGTCTTCTAGAAGGAACAGACTGAAGGAAACATCTTCTCTTTAGTGAACATGAGAACAGAGGCAATTCTGGGAAACAGCTTTCAGTTGTGGCAAGTAGAAGCTGATTTCAGATACAGGATCAAAAAACTAGAGTAAATTTCCTTGAAGAAACAGTTATCTACTGTAACAATTTCGTAAATCTCATCCTTATAAAGAGATGGCATTTTTTTAATATTCTATCTTCACATGATTTTACAGGACAAAACACCATTGGAGTTTATGTGAACATATGGAGGTATTAAATTGTAAGGAAAAGAACTGCATGTAGTTTTGGAGTAGACACCCATAAAGAAATCAAGAGTAGAAGCCAATTTAGGTCAAAATAATCCTCACAGTGCAACACAAACACATGCTCAGCCAGTCCCAGCAAATGTATTGAACATGCTGACAAGCAAAGCCAGAAATGTGCTGTACAGACAGCTAAATGTTGTTTAACTTGAGATGGAGATCACAGGGAACACAATGAGGAGACAAGATTAAGAGCTCTTCAGCAAAGCTTCCTTATCATGCCCTTTAATATGTGTCAAATAAAAGTGACATATACTCAGTTTGCTATTTGAAGATTAGTTGCAGACTCCGATTCTAAATGCAGAATGTGGAATATTGTGTCTTTGAGGAGAATTTTCATCCTGCTTCTTTAGCCCAAGGTCTGTTTCTCATTGACTTATGGCACTGTACCATTTTCTGAAGAACACAAACTAAGGTCAAAGGTTTCTGTCAAATCAGTTCCACATCAGATACTGTGATGTCATATGTCATCAGATTTTTATTTGCATTACATAGCTTTATACAAAAAAAGACACAATAATTCTAGAAAAAAGATTTTCTCCTACAAGGGGCGGATATTAATTGAATCAAATAAAAATTCAGTCAAATCAGTGGAGTTTTGAAAATGAATCACCACTTCATGCATTTATTTAGACTTTGTAATGTGCTTTATTTGAAGTTAGGATGCTGTGGAATCAAAATGAGCAATTTTCAATGAACAGCCTCTGAAAAAACAGTACTTAGAATGATCTATTTTCTATGGATATGTGTTTCCAGATCAGTTAACTCTTGTGTCTAAGAAAATCCCAGCTCTGTTCGAAATTCTTCCTGCTGCTTTTGACTTGTATCAAAGTGGATTCTCTTCTGCTTTATAAGGAGTGAATGCATGGTGTCACTTTCTTACAATTAAAGCACATGAGAAACTCTTTTACTGACCACTTGATTTAGCAAACCATTTGGAGACAGTTTCTAATTTTGTTTCCAGAGGGGGAAGAATTCAATCAGATTTGGTTGAAATTAGTGTGAAAATTAAAGGAAAGTGGGTGTTTATAGGGAAAGTAATATCTATATCTGTGACTGCATAAGATATATTTCCTTAGGAAATCATGCTAAATAGATAAATACATCCATGTTTGGCCTGGGTCTCAACAGACAGATTATTATACTAGATGGAAGCAGACACTTATCCAGTCCAATTAGTATGTTCCTCATATAAAGAGCACATGTAGGGAACATCTATATTGATATATGAGCATCTGTAGAATAAGTCAATTGGAACAACACTGAAGTTGCTCACTTTCCCTTTTTTTCCACCTTTGCAGAGTATTTGGTGCTGCTATACTGCTGACATCCTCCCTCAACATGCTAATACCATCTGCAGCCAGGGTGCACTATGGATGCGTCATCTTCGTTAGGATCTTGCAGGGCCTTGTAGAGGTATGGAAAAATTATAAAATAACTAGTAAATGTGATAGATGTTTGTTAGCTTTTAACTAGCAATTGTAGCTTTGGAAGGAAAATAGAAATGGTTTGGAATTTATTGTTGATCTTGAGTATAAAGGATTTCAATGTATGAATTATAGCTATTTGATTTTCCTTCAGCTATAAACTTTCATGGAAAAGTATTCCTTGGCTGAGAAGCCAGTGGAATATGCATTTAGCACTGAAGTTTCACTGAATTCCTATACTGCATAAGGCTTACACTGGTGTAATTCTCAACAGTTACTTGCTGGCCAGCATCACAGAATAAATTCATTTTTTTTGCTGGAATGAATAAGAGATTTACCATAATTTAAAAGAGGAAAAAAACTGAGCTTCTCCCCTCCCCTCCCCTCCCCTCCCCTCCCCTCCCCTCCCCTCCCCTCCCCTCCCCTCCCCTCCCCTCCCCTCCTCTCCCCTCCGCTCCCCTCCCCTTCCCTCCCCTCCCCTCCCTCCTTCCTTCCTGACACATTTTTAGTCCTGTGATGGCTGGTTCTTTGCCCCTCAACTTCTGTGTGGCCACACAACTTCTGTTGCATGAACTGCTTTTAACCAGTGTGCTTTATCGTATTAAAAGATTCCAAAAGGGGGTGCAGAAAGTGCCTGAAAGTTAGGTGACTTTCAGGTAACCAGTTTCTTAAAGTATGTGTGTATAAATCTGGATCCATTCCTGGGAAGTGATATGCACGCACAGAGTGTTTGACTGCAAAGATGAGTGGAAGAGAAGCTAGAGGGTAATGAATTACACAGTAAAATAGCTATTGTAGACTCACACATTTCTCTGATACTGTTCAAAGGAACTATGAATGCAAAACATTCCAAAGAAGACTTTTTGGAGAAGGTTCATGATAAATTATGACAGTCTTATGATTATGTCTGTATATGTTCTTAAAAAAATGATAAAATACTGAAATGAGCAGGAAACTGGTTACAGGATCTTCTTTCAAAACAGAAAAAGGTATTTTACAATTTTCTGCATATTGAGGCTCATCATCTCAACATTTGTGAAACCCTCAGTAATTGCAAAAAGATATTAATTTTTCTGCTTTTTGCAGAGGAAACAAAATGTCAGATAAGGAGAAAAGTGAATCTATAGAACCTATGTAATATATATATGGTGTATATGCATATACCATAATTCTTAATCAGGAATTTCATGGACGATTATTGTACATTTCATATAACATCTTCTAAAATTTCAACACTACAGGTTTAGTTTTTCTACATCTAAATTAAAGGCTGGTTTTGAAGAGAGACCTAAAAGGTAGCTGGTTTAAAATCAAGTCAAATAATATCATTCAATTATTTGCTTTACATGCTCAAGGAGGTTCATTAAAGACAAAGAGAGTGAAAAACTTCTCTTAAAATTGTATTTCTAAGCTGCTATAGATATTATATTCTAGTTTTAGAGCAGGGACACTTTAATCTATATTTCCTAAATTATACTTCAAATGTTAGATAAAAAAGTAAAGGTTGGATAAATCAGTCCTGCATTAGAAAGACTTCAGAGAGTCTCTGTTGTCATCCTTTGACTCTGCTTCTTGTGCACTAATACTCTTTAATTATTTGCAATTCGTTCCTGGAAGTGGGAGGGGGAGCAAAAGCAAACATGTTTTATACTTGTTTCATAAGGTCTCTTTAATGATTTGGAATGATATACAAAACCCATTTCATCTTGAATAGATACTGGTTTTTCTGTGGCTGTGCTCAGACTTTGCTATAAAAGGGCAAAGCATTCTCAACTTCTTATTTATAGCAATTAAAAATAAAAACTCATGCAAAGACAATTAACTGAGTGACTGATCAGCATTAGCTAACTTGTGGCACACCCATTCCCCAGGGGGTCACCTACCCTGCCTGCCACGGTATTTGGAGCAAGTGGGCCCCCCCATTAGAAAGAAGTAGGTTAGCAACCACTTCCTTTTGTGGTAAGTAACTTTGTATTTTTGTCTTCCTTTCATTTATAGTGTACAAGTGTTTTGAAACTGATTTTTTCTCCCTTTTCATCCACATGTCTTGTTTTGTAGGTTCCTATGCAGGAGCTGTCATTGCAATGCCTTTAGCTGGGATTCTAGTGCAATATACTGGGTGGTCTTCTGTGTTCTATGTGTATGGTACGCATTTCTGCTCATTTCACTCCAGTATTGTATGACCTTACTCTACCCTTTCTAAAAACGTAAAAGCTATGGTTAAGAGGACAAAAACCCCAGAGAAGTGGGACTGCAAAGCTAAAAATACAGTCTAGAGAAAAGAACAATGAAAGAACAGAATTTAAAGAGAAGAGTATGTAGGAAAGCAACATGATTAAATAAGAAAAGCTAGCTCATGTTGAAACCTTCATCACTTTACCACAAGCAGTGCGAACTTCTGGGCAGACCTATAGTATCTCTGCTCACACTAACATCTCTCACACTGATAAAACTGCAAATTTAGAGTACTTGCCCTGAATAAGTTGTCCTGATTTTTATCTGAAGACCTACATAACTTTATTCCCACTCATTGTGTTAACCTACACTGATGGAAAAGAATGTCCCAAGGGAATACATTCTGCATTTGTGTGAATTAGGTGGAAGAATTATAGAAATTTAATAAACTACTCAGGAAGTGCATTGCTATGTTGAAAGAAATGGCAGTCTCTTCTATTTTGCAGGTAAAAAATTTAGTGCAGTAATCAAACAGCAGCATCTTAAAGCAGAATGGACCTCCATTTACAGTTTGGTGAAATGAAATGGAAGCTGTGTCATTGCATTGCATTGTATAAATTGATGTTAAGATCAGTGAATATTCACTTACAGTGAAATCATTCTGTAAATGAAGCAAAGACTACTTCACTGTGCTAGAGCTCTGCATGCATTTTGCATAAATATTATTCACAGGATCAAATTCTCTGTTGGAGAGTTATCTCTACCGAGATAACTCAGTAAAGAAGCACTGACAACAATTGCCATTTAAATTTGTTGTAATTCTTCACAGATTTTTCTTCCTTGTTTGCTGCTTTACTGTGCATTTCTTTTTAAAGTCTTTCTTTCCATTCCAAAGGGAGCTTTGGTATAGTCTGGTACATGTTTTGGCTTTTGGTTTCATATGAGAGTCCTGCAAAGCATCCTACAATCACAGATGAAGAAAGGAGATACATAGAAGAAAGCATTGGAGAGAGTGCCAACCTCCTAGGTGCAATGGAAGTAAGAATATTCCTCACACACTGGTTTCCAATGAGATAGTAAAAAAACAAACATCCCAGCACCCAAATAAACAACAAAAAATCAAACACTCTCCTTTAAGACCGAAAAGTGTACTTTGAACAATTTGAACAAATGCGTTTCTGGGGGATGGGAAGATCTGAAATCTGCTGGTGGGTTTCTGGGTGGATACTGGTTTTGCACTAAGAGAACACAGGTTCCAGTTCTTCTAGCAGATGACTCATGGAATTTATGCCTCTTTCTCTACTCCAAAGTATAAAAAAGAGGTACAGCTACATTTGAAACTGCAGCTTTATTTAGACTTTTATCTTGAGCTAAACAGTTAGTTTCCTTCCTATATAGTAATTTCTGGAAGGTTTTCCTCTTCCTAAAAGCAAACTGGAGGAAAAGCCCTACTCCATGTCTCTTGAGGTTCCCAGAACATTAGAAAATTCCAATCCTTGCTATTTTATGTTTTGTTTGCCAGAAAGACTGCAAGTTGCAATAGAACATGCTTTGAGATCCATAAGAGCATTCTCCATTATTGCAGTAATTTTGCTGGAAACATGCTATCAAGCCTCTCATAATCTTAGTTCTGTACTGGTTTAGTTCTCAAGAACTGCTAAAAACCATGTATGAACTCAGAATTTTTCAGCCACTGCACACTTCAATCATGCTAACTAATAATCATCGTATTTCTGTAACTGCTGAAAAGCTTTAAAGAAACTATTGCCATGTTTGCTCACTCAGGAAAATAAAAAAAATTGTTTAAACCTCACTTCATCTGCTTAAATTTTTACACCATCCATTCCCAGTAGTCCCTCATTATGTTTTCTATTTGGTCAGAACACTGATTCTTGATTGAACTTAGGAAATAATAATTTCTGTCTTAGTAAAAAACTTTGTTCCATATTAAATAAGGAACTGAAAATATTACAGAGTCACTTCTTTGATAGCTGGCATTTTTAGGCGTTATTGAGGGACTGTCTTAGTTGATATTCAATTGGGTTCACGGTTTTGAAAATCTGATGTGAAATGAGCTACTTTGAAGGACGTTCATACAATTCTAATTTGGACAGTATAATTTCTGTCTATTTTTTATTGTGGCTTTTTAATTAAACTTTTGTTTCTCAAAGTGATTGTCT
The DNA here is from genome assembly GCF_041296385.1 of Aphelocoma coerulescens. Taxonomy (NCBI): domain Eukaryota; kingdom Metazoa; phylum Chordata; class Aves; order Passeriformes; family Corvidae; genus Aphelocoma; species Aphelocoma coerulescens. The sequence goes on from NC_091019.1 coordinate 6,986,913, forward strand.
TGTATCAATAGTTCAGTTGATTCTAAAATATTTAAGCTGAAATTCTTTCCATACCATCAAGTTAGATTTTCTGGCTAGCTTCCCATTAATTAAGTCACTTAATTAATCCTTAGCTCTCACTTCAGTGTAATTTAATAGGTATAGAGGGTGTTGCACATATCCATCTATGGGCTGTTTTTCTTTGAAGAAGAGCCAGTATTCAAATCAACAGTAGACTAAATTCAGCCTGAATTCTTGCTGGAGTGATTTTCAAGCACTTATTTGGGTATGGATCCTGTACTTGGATCAGTGCAGATGGGTGGAAGCCTGGGCTTGTGGAGAGGTGCTGGGACTCAGCAGGACTGTCCATCTGTCTTTCTTTTTTTCTTTATGCAATTTATTTTAAAAATACAATAAAACAAACCAAAAATATATTGACCAAGCAGTTTCAGCTGAGGCTTGATTTAAAAAAAAAAGCAGAATACTGCAATTAAGATTTAAATGATAAAATATGTGTTTGCAATGAATCTCAATGAAGTCATGTATTTACAGTGTCAAATCTGACTGTTGCCTTACATACAGCAATATTGTCTTTTAAAGACGTTATTTTGGACTTATGTCCATGTATGTTCATGTTTATATGGCTGAGATAAAGCACTTGTACATGAGTGTTGTGATACAATTAAGTATCGCTGAGTTTCTCCACTTCTGCATTTTGTAGTAACTTTTATATGCTGTGCATATATGTGCTTGTTGGATCCAGCTAAAAAAAGGGTAAGGAAAGGGAAGATGGATAGTTGACAATGATCAACATGGTAACTGGATCCCCTTCCTATGTTTCAGAAATACAAAACACCATGGAGAAAATTTTTTACATCTATGCCAGTCTATGCAATAATAGTTGCAAACTTCTGTAGAAGCTGGACTTTTTACTTGCTGCTAATTAGTCAGCCTGCTTACTTTGAGGAAGTGTTTGGATTTGAAATAAGCAAGGTATGTAAAAAGAATGTAAAGCTTTTGTCTTAACTAAGTAAATATCAGAACTACATTTATAGTATTTAAGAATAGGAAAGAAAATTGTTATTCATCTTTATCATGGATTTACATCTTAAATCTTACTCATAACAGTTCCTGCTTCCTTGACCAGCATGAATAAGTGAAGTAACAACTATGAAAAAGGATGGGATAGGGGAAGGTGGAGGCAGGATGAGATTTAGTGGTGATCTGTGTGAGGCTACATTGCAAGTTAAGTGCTGAAAACCAGATCACGCTTGGTATTAAAAAGGTATCAGCAGACCCATTACACTCTGTCCCTGATGCCCCAGGGGTTGCAGAATCCCACCAAAACTGTGCAGAAAGCATTAACAAATGGACTTTTCCAGGTGCCTTTTGAAAAGCAGGGCCATCTTGTTCTAGGTAGGATAGTATAATTTATCACCTTTCTCTATGCCCCTTTAATGTGGTGAGAACTGCCCCCCCTTTCTCACGTAGAAAGGAGACAAGATGGTGGCAAAATGTGAGGTATAGGGGTGATCTAAGGTTCCACATGATTCATGTGAAGTTTGGATCAGACCTGTAAGGTAAATATGAATATGTGCATACAATCTATTGGAACAGGCATCACAAAAGTACTATGTCTTATTTTGCTATGTAGTATAGCACTTTGAATATCACCAATGGATATTTAGTATTTTATCTTTCACTACATACAAAGTTTTTCAGACATATCTTTTGCCCACGTGCACTTTGAGGCTTGGTCAGAAATCAAAGGCAAATGGCCATTGTGCACGTGATGATGATCCACAGGGAATCTGTCTAGGCATGTGAGGCTTACCACAAAGCTGCACTAAACACCAAAAGAAATGTAGCAATTCACTGTTACGTGTTTGATCATGAATTTTCTGAAAAGAAAGGACAGGAGGACTATAAGTGAGGGGGGGAAAGGCTTTAGCTTAAATATAAACTATGAAAAGAATCTATAAACAAGAAGTGTGATGGCATCAGAGGTTCTTAAAAATTCTCACTGCACTTCATAAAATAAAATAAAATAAAATAAAATAAAATAAAATAAAATAAAATAAAATAAAATAAAAACAAAAACTTCAGATCAGCAGTTTTTCATTTCATAGCCAAAGACTTTTAATTTTAACACAGAGCCTGACACTGAAAAGAAATAATTAATTAGATGCTGAATGCTTCAGAAAATGAAGAATCAAGGTTTTCTTATGGTTTATACATTGCTAATTCTAATTTTAATTTTAGGTGGGTATCTTATCTGCTGTGCCGCATTTAGTGATGACAATTATTGTTCCCATTGGGGGACAAATTGCAGACTTTTTAAGAAGCAGGCAGATTGTTTCAACGACTAATGTGAGAAAGATAATGAACTGTGGAGGTAAGTTCGTATTTAATTTAAAAGTTTCTTGGAGGGATTTGATGTTCATATTGTGTTCTGTATAGAATAAAGAAACAAACTGAACAGTTGTATGTACTTAGGAAGCAATGCTTTCTGTGTTTTTTATGTAATGCAGATGTTGTTGCTAAATAAAAGAAAATACAGGTGCTCCCATTCGCCATTTTCATATAGTTATTTGGTATTTGGAAAAGCATTTAGACTGTTAAAGAAATAAATGAGTTTTGGAGGGTAATTTGCCTACTCTTAGCTACTTACTCAGTTTTAACTCCTCATCTAAACACCCTCGGCACTAAGAGAGCCCAGACAACTACCTGAGATTACATCCTTGACTTCTGAGGTGTTAAAGCCACATTACCTGTCGTAAGGGCCGGAAAATTTATAAGCAGGTTAAATGTCTATTCCCATGAGAGTTTGCTGGAGTGACCTAACCACATCACAAGTATTTATTTTCATCTTAAAACTGACAGAAAGTAGCAATAAATTAGCATACACAGAGTAAAATAAGGATTATTTGAGAGAGGAAGAACATGTGTTTTTTAGAGATGAAAGAAATACCTGATTATATCCCACTCTGAGGTAATGTTTTATTTGTGTTCCTATGAAATGTCATGGCATCCTAAAGCCTGCAGTATTTGAGAGGGAATTAAATTAGATGCCTGGTTTTATTTATTATTTCACCAGGTTTTGGTATGGAAGCAACTCTTCTTCTCGTGGTGGGATATTCACACAGCAAAGGAGTGGCTATTTCATTCTTAGTGCTTGCTGTAGGCTTTAGTGGATTTGCCATATCTGGTAAGATTATATTACTATTAATACTAAACTATTTTATCTTAAGAGATAGAACATCTAGCTTTGTTTTTATTCATGGATAGTAATTAAAAAGCCCACTCACTTTGGAATTCCCAAAGGACATTATTTATGATCATTACAAAGGAAAGTACGTTTGGTGTTACAGCTTTTATATTAGATTATTTCTGTTCAAATAATTCAATCTTTTCCATATTCATTGAAGCAAATTAGACTCTTCTCATTAAGATGCTAATACACACTACAGATTTTTCTTGAAATCAAACATAGAAGACAAATGGACTGGTATTATACAATGATACCTAAATTTACACATCTTTGTTTAAATAGAAGTCTTTTACTGTTTTTTCCACTGTGAATTTGTTATTGCTTCATTAATATTGTATTATTTTATTAATTTGGGGCTGTTAGTATTATATTATTTTATTTTGGGACCTAATTACTAGAATTTTTTTCTGAATTAAAGTTCAGCTATTCCCCTTTCCTGCTGATTCATCACCCCTTTGTCTTTCCCCTTCCCTAACACAAATCACCTGGCCTTCCCTTGTTTTCCCACTGTGATTTTAGTATCCTCTCCCATGCTGATTCCTTATGTCTCAAACAGGCTCTCTTTCATTTTGTGCCAAACATCTAAAATCTCTTCTAATCAAATCTGTCCTTAATCTCATGCATTCTGCAAGGTACAATTGGGAAGTGCATTGCACTTTCCCTAAGCTGACCATATCATACTGCCTGCGTTTTCCCTTTTACTGTCTGTATCCAAAGGTTTGGTTTCTGTTTTCACTTACTTAAGCACTTATTTTTGGAAAAATTAATTCTGTCCCTTTAGATCATTTAAGTAGTTACTGCCTGCATTTTCAACAGAATTGTGCTGCTGAAAATGCAAGAGAACAAGTAAATATCTATCAAAATTAATTAGTTATTCAGTTAGAGATACTGTCTTTTTTCTCCAATATACCACTGAAGATTAGAAAAGAACTCGCTTCTGCTGGTCTATGTGATAGAAATAAAAATGTGGGCAGTAGGAAAGGAACATGCTACAAACTGGAAGAAGAAATGACACGTTATTTACAGCATGAAATGGTCATGAAAGAGACTATGAAATATGAACTCTCTCCCTGCCTAAATATTTTCTGGGTTCTCTACTCCACTCAGACACTACTGGGAGGTTTGGGGGTTTTCTTAAACTGCAGTTCTGGGAGAAAATTAACCTGGTATCCCTTTAAAATGTACTCTTAAAAGAAAATGAAAACCCAGAGTGTCTCTAGGAATATTTAAGCATTATAAGTCTTACAGGGATAAAGAAATGCAATTAAGCAGACCAAATATGTTGTAGTAAAAATGTCATGTCACTTTTCTCAACTGAAGAACTGCTCTGCTCTTGGTGTGAATGCTCACTGACCTTTCTCTTGCAGGATTCAATGTCAACCATTTAGACATTGCCCCAAGGTATGCTAGCATCTTAATGGGGATTTCTAATGGAGTCGGGACCTTGTCTGGAATGGTTTGCCCTATAATTGTCGGAGCAATGACAAAGAACAAGGTAAATGGAAATACAGTTTTCAAATCTTCCAGTTTGATACAGTTGGTTTCAAGAGAAAGACCTCTCTGTAATACAGCTTGCCAGGATATTCATATTGGAGTCTGGGACTTGCATCCAGGGATACAAATTTGAGGCATGCTTCACTATATGCCCACTAGGTTGATGCTTTTGTGGACTGATAAATTTTTCAAAGAAAGATGGATACAAAAAATTCTAAAATGGACACTTAAATGTTTTAGCTGTGCTGACTTTCACAACCTCAATCTCTAATTTAAATCTTCCAACTCAGAAGAGTTAGGTAAATCTATGTGCTACTCTGATTTAGCGAATTTCTTCTTTACAGACACGTGAAGAATGGCAGTATGTCTTCCTCATTGCTGCTTTAGTTCATTACGGAGGTGTGATCTTCTATGGCATATTTGCTTCAGGAGAGAAACAACCCTGGGCAGACCCTGAACAAACAAGTGAAGAGAAATGTGGCTTTATTCATGAAGATGAACTTGCTGAAGAGACAGGGGACATTACTCAGAATTATGTAAATTATGGTACCACCAAGTCTTACGGTGCTACAACCCAGGTCAATGGTGGCTGGCCTAATGGCTGGGAGAAAAAAGAGGAATTTGTACAAGAGGAAGTACAAGACTCATACAACTACAAGGAAAGAGATTATTCATAACAAACCTAAATATTTGGTATATTTTGTAGTGTTTGTGATTAAATTCATTGTGATTGTTTGCACACAGAAATAAAATGTGGTATAAACATGTAAACACATATCAAACAGGAAGGTCTTACTGTAAAAAAATACATCAAAGTGCAATCTGTATGAGTTGTGATGTTATCACTTTCATTAGGTTATATTTGTACTATAAACATTAGAGTTTTAAGGGTTTACTGGTCAAAACTATAGAGGCAATTAGATACTTTACAGTATACAAGAGCTAAAACTCATAATTAAAGATTAAAGCACAACTAAGCAACCAAGTTGGCACATCTAATGCTCTTTTTAGAAAGCCAAAATTACTTGATCATTAAAAATGCACTTATATATTTGTTACACTGTATTGAAAGAGACTGTGTTAAAGACACACATTTACTCAGTGCAATGTAGGAGTTGTGTGTTTAGTCCAGGACAAGAACTTTCTTGAAGAAGAAAGGTTGAGTCCTAGGCATTTATGAGGATTGATCCAGTTCCCTTAATGGTAATTGTATCAAGCCTAAAGAACAAATAGGGCATATTGTATGTTTATCGTGATTACATGCTGCAGGCTACTCTGTGATAAATAAAGGAATTATTTAGGAGTTTTATACTGAATGTTTGGGCACAAATTCTTATTTCTATTCTTTACAGGACCTCATGAAATTATAGACATTGTCATGTTCTCCCCTGCAGTTATCAACTAATATAAAAACAATATATAATATTAAGTCTGACTTTTCAGGCAGCCTGGCAAATCCCTTTATCAAAAAACAAGCTTTATTATTCTGTTCTTTGCAGTATATTCTGAATTTGTACTGGTGTCTTTAGAAAGAGTAAAAAACCCAATATAACATAGAAAAAAATATAGTCTTTTACAAAATTCCAAAGAGAAGTTTACTATGAGGAAGTAGCCCTATGAAAAAGGATGCATTTGTTTTGCAGAATATTTTGAAACCAATATAAGAAACAGAGAATAATTTAACCCTTATTCTTCCCTTAATAGCTTTCATATTTTTACACATCGTGCCACAGTTGTATACATAGATATGTTTATTGAAGATACTGTAATTATAGAAAATGTTGTTATTTTAGAAATCCCTGAAATAAAAGATGTATTTGTCTTTCGATCAAACCTAATAATAATGGACACTGAATATGAGTAACATAAAAACTCACAACAAACCAAAGTGGTAAATAACTAGTGTTGGGTTGAAAGAAGCCAACAAGCATCATGCTTGTCTTTTTAGCATAACTCAACAGTGACTGCAACATTAGTGTACCAAGCAATAAGTGCAATGCATTATGAAGTGCATAATCTTCTAGATAATGTATTAACCTTCATTTAGCTTGTTGTATATACTTGGGGTTGTTGGGATTGAACCAAACTGAACCAACTGAAGTTAGCAACACCAGACCACTTCTTAATACTCTAAAATGACAACAATGATCCATTTCTTAATTCAATCAAATGATTATTATTGTATGTAATAATCCATTCTGGATTCTTGGTCTGTTCATTGTATTGTGCTAGTGATTGGAAACCCTGCTACCGCAATATACAACTTGAGGATTGTTTTTTTTTTCCTTTTTTTTTAATGCAAATCATACCTTGACCTTAAAAAAAGAAGTATTTTGCTTTGTGCCTCAAAGTGATGTAAAATGTGATCATAGCTTTTGCTGTGTTTAATGAAAAAGATGTGGACTGTGTCACTTTTGTTGCTGCAAAAAGTGTTAATAAAATGCTCTATTTATCCTTTTATATAAAAAGGACCACATTAGTTTCTTGTAATTTTTAGATGTGCTTTAATATAGATGACTAAAATTATAGTCACTGCAGAACAAATTCCGCTATCGACATGGAGAGAGTCTTACAACTGGGAGCTCTGCTCCATACCCAACCTTTTACATTGTCTGTTCTTGCCTCTGACCATGTGGTAGGAGAGGCACCTGTCTCGAGATTGTTTGTTTGCTCACAAGGATGGCTGGCATAGGTGTGGAAGAGAAAGGAGCCGGAGGATCGGTGTGACAGACAATGCAGTGAAACTCGGAAAGACAGACTAATCTGTGTTAGCAAAAAAGCAGGCATAGATCAGCATTCTCTAAAGAAAATGAAAAGCTACGCATTGCTGTTTGGGGAATTTTTCCTTTCTTGATTATGCGACAAGGCTCCTTAACTGAAACATACTACTTCCCACCTATATTTTAGATAAACCCTAAGCAATCAGTAAATTTAAGAAACCCTATATTAAAAATAAGTCTTTTTCTAGTAAAATTTTTACTTTTCTATAGTTTTCTTTCACCAAGTAGAAGAATGTAGAAACATCAGACTGAACAAGAGGCTTCTGAACACTAATGGGAGCAGTAACAGGCCCAGTGCTTTTCACCAACAGGCTGGTTGTCATGAGATGCTGAGTCAGTTAACAGACAAAGTTAATGCTAATTGTTTTGATGGACTGGTGTAATGTTGCCATAGAAACTTCCTGAAAGGTTCAAATGTAGGATAAGTAGGGGTTTCAAAATTACTGTTGTACTTATTGTGGTAAGTGGACAGCTCAGAAAATACAAACTAAATAAAAATAAATTCTTCTTAGTTTTCAGTCTAATATTACAGGTTCTCTATCTTGGAATTGTTTCAATAATTTCCTTTCATTAAATATAGGTAGGGGTTTTTTCTTATTAGCTTGACACCTTTGAAATATGTAGAACAAAGGAGAGACTTTAAGCCAGGCATTAGACACTGCACTGTTCAGCCACCTATAACTCAGTAAGGACCTAACAATTGCCTCTGAATGCTACACTACTCAAGGAACCTCCACATTCTCTTTTCAGCTCTCTGCTTCTGCTTTGACTCCTCCACTTCCTCTTTCAATGGCAGAGCAGAAGAATCCATTCTTCTGGGAAGGAGAAGGAACATGCTAGGTTTTAAGGTTTTTACTTCTTCACAGACTCCTATTCATATGAAAATACAGGAAGCAATTATGAGGAACATGACAGAGAAGGAAGAAGGGGGAAATGGAGAAAATAATTGGGTTCTTCAAGGACAAGCAGCAACAGCTGTGTATGCTTTAGGAAAAAGCAGAGTTGAGGGGACATGACCCTTTGTCTAAACTCCTGTATTTCTTTTCAGTAAATAGGTTTATGTTTTTCCCTTGCTACTTCATTTCTTTTATAAAGTAGCATTGCTAAAATATACCTCTTCAGCCTCTCCTGAACTGTGCCCTTTCTGCTCAGAGCTTTCTCTTCTGAACTCAGGTTCAAAGACTTGCTCTGCAAGCCTGTTGCACATGTATCATGTAATGCTCCACTTTCGGAAGTCTCAGAAGCTCAGATCATCTTGGTTTGTCAATCAGACCCTGTTCACAGTCACTTCATGGTTTTGTCCTGTAACCAATTCCTGTTCTGTTCCCCATCTGGTACTCCCTGCTCACTCATGCTGGAAAAAAAGAAAGGAATGGTTGCTCACATTTTTATTTATTGCTTGGTTATCTTTTCAGTGAAGTAAAAGGAAGGGGCAGAATCCAGGCTCTGTTAAAATTGTTAGAAAATCTTTGCATTTAGATGGGCTAGAATAACACCTTGCATGTTCACCTTCATGTCCTCAAATGATTCCATATAGACAGTATCAGTCAAATTGACAATTCTTAAAATATTTGAATCTCTCTCAGTGGGATCCCTTCTGTTAACACATACCCTTTGTTGCAGAGATAAAGCTATCATAAAGTGTTCTTTGCTTTCAAAAGTGATCATGAAATTCAATTGATCAAATTTCAAAAAAAAACTTTCCTAAGGGGAAAAAGAAAGCCTCAAGGTAAAGGTTGAATAAAAGTTACAAAAGAATATCTGCAAATACGAATGAAATTCTCTTTCAGCACAAAGGTAGGAATAGGAATGAAGGTGGAAGTCAGAATAAATGTCACAGTTCAAAGCCATACTGTAAGAAAGATAACATCACAGTCTCAGTTGCTGCCTCTGAAAGATGAAATGTTTTGTTCCTTTCATGATAAGCAGTGAAGGAGTTTAAAGGCTAGTCTAAGTCTAGACTAACTACTTAACAGCAGCTGCTTTTGTACTTATTTGGAATTTGCGTGAATAATTTTCATTGCACTGAGAGATTTAAGAGTAAATAATCAAAGGACCTACAACTACAGTCAGATATTTTAATTAGGTATCTATGGATATCCTCTCTATCCAGCTAGTGTGTCTCATGTAGCTATTCCAGCTTTGCTTAGTGTTCTTCACTTAGCTGTAACCCCAAGCACAGCAAAGAATGAAATGTATTATATGTTTACTTACAGGCCACTACAGAAGCCTGTGTACTTAGTTATACTGAGGCCAAGCATTTAGACAGTATCTTCCATGTCTGGGAATTAATGTCACGAAATTATTGTTGGCAAGTGTCTCCTTGGTAAAATTTTAACATTAGAAACTTATAATCCTTGCAGTTTTTGTTTCAGGTGAAGACATATTCTCCCAAACACCCCAGGAGAGACATTAGAAAATGATACAAAATTAGATTTTGAGCAACACTCTAAACTCTGACAGGTTTTTATCTATAACAAAGTAGGTGGAGAATAAGTATGAAACAGACGTAATGTCAGACATAAAATATATGGATAAGTTAGAAATTACAGGAAAGAAAGCATTGTGGGAAATTTGAGGAGAAGCTTACAGAAGAGCTGAAAAAATTCCTCACTTTCACACACAGAATCATAGAATGGTTTGAAATGGAAGGGGCAGTGAGGAGAAAAGACCTGAGTATGACGTCCTAAATATCTGGTCACTCTCTCCTGAGGCTAAGGTGGGGTCAGAAGTTGGCTCAGAAGCTGATTATCACATTCTGGGGCACCTGGTCTTGTGTCTAACATGTTTCTCTGGCAGGGCCGCAGGGACACGTAAAGGCCTTAACTACCCTGAGCATTTTGCTCTGGGATGCCCCCTTGCACCCCCAGCAAAAATGATACTTGGAAGCAGAAAACGAATTATGAGAAAGCATGTAGAAGAGAAAGTATCACATTGTTAAGATTGGAAGATTGCCGTTTAATTAGAGTTTCTGTTGTATAATCAATTTAATGTGCCAACACTGGCCAGATGCCACCAATGGCCCTGCACTAAAAGAGTTTGTGAGGAGAGCATGATAATTTTGTTCAAGGTAAACATCAGAACAAACAAGAAAACTGTTTTCAGTTTTAATCTAGAAAGTTCCAATGTTATTTTCTTTTTTATAAATGCTTTGTGGAATTGAGTCAAATAAAGATAAGGTCAACTTTCTTCTCAGTTGTGTTTTCCTGTGGAATTATATCTGGTCTTAGGGTCAATAAAGCACAGTTTCCCCCGCATAGATGAAACACAAAATTAAATATGATGTATGTGATGTATAATACATATAATATGTGTGTATATATATATATATATATAGACGTGATGTATGCATGTATAAAAGATGCTTGTTGGCACATACAAGTCTCACACAGAAAACCACGAGGCAGCACTGCAAGGTGTAGACTGACCATCTAACTCTGCTTCAGGAATCCTGAAGGTAATAGTTCACAATGGCTTTTTCTTGACTGCAAGTGTGATGGGACTATGAAGAAGTAGATTGGTTGTGCTTTGTAAGACAGTATTCTTCATTGCATGAACATGAAAATACTGTTGACATATGCCCTTTAATAACAAAAATCTAATTATAATCTCAGCCAAAACTCTAGAAAAAGACCTAATTCATATAACATGTTTGTATACATCCTCCAAAAACTTTTCAGCTCATTTTAAACAAGAAAAAAATGAAATACATTTAAAAATTAATTATATACATTAAATATTCTTTCAGAATATGTGTTTCAGAAAACATACTTTTGATTATTTTTCCATATATCTCAATCATATTTACCCAATTAAAATAATTTCTCTCTCATTTATATATAGTGAACACATTCAGTTTTGAAAGAGACAGAAATTAAAATCTAAGAAATCAGAATTTCGTTTTTGGCAAATTATTTTAAAGGACATTTTTGTGTGTGTATGTCTGTGCTTCATATAAGTAAAAAGAAAAACTATTTTTCTAAAAAGCATTTTCTATTTCATTTATTTTCTTGCCTTAGAATATTATTATTAGCCTAGAAACTTGCTCATACAATGCCAGCCTTATTGCAACAGTCATTTACTGTTTATATCACTAAATGTAAATACTCCATGTTTATTTAGAATAAAATCTTTTGGGTCATCAGTGGTTTATTTGTTCTTATGCATTAATTTAATTTGAGAGGACACAAAAATGGTTTAACAGAAAACATACAAGCTGAAATAATTTTTGTTGTGTTGAAATAGCAGCACTATTTAGCATTTAATTATTGTCACTCATTTAAGATCTATTCCTTCACTGATACTTTGGTGCACAGACTGTGACACTTTGGAGAATCAAGTGCTATTTCTCTATCAAAATACCCAGTTCTGCTCCCTGTGGAGGCAATGTGTTTTGAAGGCCTTGATGTTTCTACAATGAAGATAAACCAAGTTCCTCAAAATTGTCCCTTTACACCTGTGACTGAACACTGCAAGCACTGAAATTCTGTTCTGGAACAGTCACCATCAGGTAGGAGATTATCCACAGTGCTTCTGCTCACTAAATTCCACTCTACGTTCCCTTTTAACAGAACAGAAGAAATAGACAGAAGGCCCTTACTATATTTTCCTCAAATTCAAAGCTCCTGGCATTTGTTAATTCTCTGTTAAAATGAAAGCTTTATTTTCACAGGACTTCACAGCGAAGTACATCAGCTTGAGAGTACTCTTGGGCTATGGCTGTGGCTGCAGTGAATCAGAGTCTCAGATATCAGTCTCTCATATTCCAAGCAAATATTCAAATCCTTCTGTCACTGAATTGATCTTCTGTAATATCCTATCTCTACTATTTACTTTGCATGAGTTGGTAGGAGTATTTGAAGCAAAGAAAAAAAGAAGTTTGAGTGACACAGAGCAAAACAGGTGAAGGTATGGCTCCTGGTCACCAAGGGATGTATCCATCTCCACCTGCCATGGTGCCCAAATGACAGATGTTCCCGATGTTTTGGTTCCAGCATCAGTTAGGTAACACACCTTAATGCTCACCTAGATTTCTTTCCGTAGTGAAAAAGGTAAGTCAAGCAAGAAAGATAATCCCATAAAATAACAATTAAACAGCCTAGAGAAATGCCAGAAAAAAAACCTCCTGGTTTGACTAGAAGTGAATCTGGAGGTACTGTTTGGAAATGCTTATTTTATTTTTTGTTATTGATTAATTTAATTTTGTAAATATATCACTTTCAATCATGTTATAAAAATAAAATAAGGAATCATATACAAGTTTTTTAACAGAAGCATGTTGGTAGCATGGCTTAACCATTCCCTTCTTTCATTTCAACCAACTTTGGCTTTCTTTTCTCTACAATGAAATCACATACCATGTGATTCGTCCTGGAATAATCTCACAAAAATCTCACAAAGACATGCAGAAAAAGGAAGGTGTGAGAAAGAATGAGACAGAAAAGAACACTCCAGCTGACTAAGGGGAGAGATTTAAAGGGTCACTATCAAAACAGGCTGCAAAACCAAGTATCAGAGAGGACAATAAAATCACTTAGCAAAATTTCATTGCTGATGTTTGAAAGTTAACTATCTTAATAGCAGGGTATAAACCTGTCACGTATTCAAACACTTTTAGGCAGCTTCATTCACTTTCAAAATAAAAGGTCCATGTAATTTTTACTAGGAATCAAAATTTCTTTTAAAACCTTTTTTGATGAGCATGCATTACAGTTTGTATGGACAAAAAGTGTTTACAGAGTAGCTTGAAGCCTGACATCACATTGTGTGACTTTGCTTCTGTTGCCTGAATAGACAGTGCAGGAGCCACCCTGTGACATCTAACGTGAAATGATGTGGATCTCTTGGGGAAAGATACTGGACTCCACCATTTCATTTGGTGTGTGGCCATTAATTTGTGATTAATAACAAAGTACAAGAAGAAATAGAGATTAATTATTGATCTGCTTTTGGGCACTAATTAAAACAGGTTTACAGTTAATCTCTAAAGCACTCTTTACCTTGTTGCAATAAGAAAAACAAATTCAATAAGTCCTCTGTTTTACTTGAGATTAATAGAATGTATGACAACAAATCAGCATTATATTGTTCATAAGGCATTTATGAACAGACATTTTGGTTTCCAGGCATCATTCTCTTTAGTCTCTATCTGTAGAAAGAACAGAGATTGTCAGTAACAACTTTGACAGTCAGCAGGGTTTTGGGTAAATTTTGCAATATCCTAATATTAGATTTGCAGTAGATAAAATGCTTTACAAAGAAAATACAGGCACACTTAACCGTTAGGATTCGTTTTGACTACCCTATAACAGGGCACATAACCAAGTCAGCAATCCTAGACTTTACAAGGTGTCATCTTTCAGCAGGATCCTCTCTTACTAATCTTAGTTTCACAGTCCCTGGAGGTGTGACTGGATGTGGCACTTAGCTCCACGGTCTAGCTGACATGGTGGTGTTTGGTAATAGGCTGAACTTGATGATCTCAGAAGTCCTTTCCAACCTAATTGATTCTAAAAGCAACATATTTTAGGTGATCCTCCACTCTGATACAACATTGAAAATGTGACATTATCTATTTATTCAATGGAAGAAATGAATATGTCTGCATGAAATAACAGTTCTAATTTAAATTTTTAAAACTCTATTAATCCTGGGTAAATTCACCTTAGGAGCTTTGGATTAACATTCACAATCGCCTCACTACTTAGTGTTGTTGAATGTATTATAATTAAAGATTAGAAAATCGTAAGTCATCACTCCTTCTTCCCTTGAGGCTTTAAAGCAAGTTAAAGTCCACAGACAGAAGAATAAACCCACCTTGTTATTCCTCCTGTCTTCTGCTGCCTCCAGATGATGCTCAGACCTCAAATTGAGCATGTGCAACAAAGAGTCACTGGAAATTCTGGTTGCTATTCTGTGTGTGTGTGTGTGCACGCGTGTGTGTTTGCATGTGTGAAGGCTGAAAATTGCAAAGATAAGTACCAGCAGTCAGGAGACATCAGAGTTAGAATTTGCATCTACAACCTTGATCGACTTCTTTTCCACATTCATTATGAAACAATGCACAATGAATTAATGTATTTTTTCATGAGATCTCCATGCCACTCAGTAAACAAAGTAATAACATAAACTAATGAACATGTTTTCTTCTCCTTTTTCAGTGTTATTGCCCCATTTAAATCCTAATTCAAAGACAATGATTATTTTCCTCGATTACTGTTCAGTAGTACTCATCACTACAGTGTCCTAGTACTTCAGATGCTGATACCCATTTCCTCAGCACCAATGTACCATGAGGGCCTTGACTGCATATTTAATAGAAAACAAGATCAAAACACAAAAATTATCATTAACTTATAGGGCACTAATTTGAGAATTTTAATTGTGATTTTAAGAGCAATTGCTGATAAATAAAACTACTAAAGTTTGTAATACAGCCCCCATATCAGCTGCAGTTACAAATGCTCCATTGCCATCAATCAGATGCACCATCTGACCATAACCAGACTTCTTTGTTGTCCCAGAAATAAGAAGTACAGTTATTTAATATCTCTAAGAAGTTAAGTTTTGCTTCTGTTCTTTTTAATAGCTTGTTAATTTTCAGTCTAGAAATTTTGGAATAAGAAAAAAAAGGAAATCACTTAATTGGGGTGGCATTCATCCACCTCAAGTAAAACATCATCCCCTTTTCCTGGTAACTTGCGAACAATTCCCTGCCTCAGCCAAAACACATTTTTCAATTAATAGAAGTAGCTTTTTTTCATCTACATGAACTGTTTTCTGTGTAATAAATTAGCCAAAGATCTTTATGAGAACAGCAGTGCCCAATTCCCAACTTGTGTTCCTTGACTCACTACCTGACAGCCCAAATCTGCAAATTGCCATTACCGGCCCATATCTATTATCTCAGTTTCATTTGATTCCTTAATCCAGAGGACCATTTGGATAGCAAAATTGTTGTCCCTAATCTGTCCATATGCCAATCCTTCTTGCTGTTGGTAAGAGCATCCATAATGGTCTACATTACCCACGGAATCTTTTTTACAGGGATTCCTCAGGAGCTGGAATTCTGCACACAGATAAATATTTGTGCATTTGAGTATGATGAAGTGGTGCATCATTTTTAAAATTTCAGTGGACAAATATAATGATTGTACATGCTACTCTGGAGCCCAAACATTTCAATGCATACTCTGGAAAATGCCAAGGTTTTAAATATAGAATATTGATTTAACTGTCTAAATGAGTAATTATCAATTTCTGAAAGGTTTGCTTCTTACTCTGTGAAAGAATACTTTTATTTTGTCATATATGTTGCAGAAACAGGCAAAAGAGGATGCAGATATATTGATAGAAACAAAGCAACAGGGTTGCAAAGAGATAGTTGTTCAATTTTGGTAGAGCAGCTCTACTGTATTCAGGTGATTCAGGCCAGTTCAAGTGTAAGTGGCCCATACATTTGTCATTTAAATTTTGGAAGATTTTATTTATGCACATTTTTTAATTTCATTTTAATGAAATTTTAAAAATTCATTTGATTTTCAAGCACAATGAATAACAAGAACAAGTCAGGCAAAAAAACAAGTAACAAATCAGTTTGAAAATGCATATAAGGAAACCTCTGAACTACTTTATAAATTACTTCTGTCTCCAAATATTTGGGAGATTTTTCTTAGCTATTTACTTAAGAATCAAAACCTGTATATACATTATAGCAAATGTAGAAGAAAAACCCCTAGAACAAACAGTGAATCATGTGCAGTTTAGTCTAAAAAAGGCAACTCCACAAGGAGCCACTAGAGTATAAGAAATTTCACTTATTTGTGAATTCATGAGAAATACAGTTAGTCAAATCCAGGCAAGGAATTATGAATGGTTCTGAGCAAAGGGGGGAAGTTGTACATACTGTACAACTGACAAAGAACAGTTTGACATCCAAATACTGAGAAAAACACTGACTATAAAATAAATAGTAATTGAGAATATAAAAACAGTTTTCTGTCTCACAGCTGCCAATCTAGTGGCGAAGTATATAGTTCGAAGGTGTTGTCCTTTGTTTAGATAAAGAATGAAATGTTTGCAAGAGACATGAATTATGTAATCTTCCTCTGGTATTTCTGAGTTGCCTGCCCATCATTCAGTTAATAATATCTCTTTCTTCAAACAGCTGTTTTTAAAGAGAAAATTTGGCTATTAGCTCCATTTTCTGAGTATACAAAAACTAGCAGTGTGGCTACTATATTTGATAACATCAAAGAAGAGCTGGCAACATTATGTGCCAAACTCTCCAAAGTCTGGTTGTGTACTTCTAGCTACGCATACTGTTGCATACTTTGACATGTGTCTCATATCCTTTATCAATGATTCCTGAAGGTTGCCAGTCTACCCATTCTATGTCAAGTTGATTAGCTACAGAATCATATGTACTAAGAACAAGCACCTAGTTCCAACAATAGGTGGTTGGAACTAGATAATATTTAAGGGCCATTTCAACCCAAGCCATTCTCTGGTTCTATGATGGGAGCTTGACATGACAAATATTAAGATTTTCCTTCCAGTAAGACAAATTGCTTACAGGATTTTCAGATAGACTACCTTGAAGAGAAATATTTGCCTGACCAAAAATTTTAAACAGAATTCAGCATCAAATACGGCAAGTGTGTTGAGTTTCACTTTTATTCTCTGACAAACACCTGTTTCCTGCTGTATCATAAAAGCTTATTAAACCAAATCTTTCTCCCTTTTCTCCATTTCAAAATCTTTCTGTCAAGACTCTGGCATAAAAAGGCCTTGCAAATAGATAGCAATCTATTTTTTAATCTTCACCACCACAGTTAAGCATGCACATGTGACTTTTTCTCTGTCCCCCCAGTCATATGCTCTGCTCGTATGACAAATCTGGCATTTGGAGGGGAAAGAATTAGTCACTGGAGCAGCTAGGGAGAGCTAAGGATTCCATACAAAAGCAGTGCCTTCAAACCATGTGTCTGCTACTCATCACTCCCTTCACATAAGAATTCTGAAATACTTGGCATATTTTATGGCAAGTTGATTTTTAAAAGTAAAATTATAATAATGTGAACTCTCTGAAAGCTGCCCCAAGGTTTGGAATATGAATACTGGTCCCAGTGGAGGCAGATGAGAAGACAAAGTTCAGGTGAAATGGGGACATGCAAAACATTATTAGCTTGAGACGTCTCCAAAATGCATCTTGGAGATCTTTATGGAATAGCTATTTTGTTATATGTACATCACTGTTTTAGTTTTGTAGGGTGCTCTTTAATGTATAGTACATATAAAACAAGATTGCATAGTTATTATATAGTTTTTAGACCTGAAATAGCATTTAGAAATCTTTAGAAAAAGTTATGAAACACAATAATAAAGAAAATGTCATTAGTGTGTCATATGACCCTGAGAGGAGCTCAACTGGTCAGAGCATGGTACTAATAACACCAAGGTTGTGAGTTTGATCCCCATAGGAGCCATTCTCTTAAAAGCTGGCCTTGATAATCCTTGTGTGCCCCTTACAACCCAGAATATTCTGTTAATATTCTGTAAATATTTTGTATTAGATAGTGGGTTAATTACATGCAGAGGAAAACCTTTGGCTCAATTTTATTTCTTTTGTTAATAAATTATTTTCATATTTACCCAAAGCCTGTTATAAAATCGTAATTTTTTTACTGCAATCTTTGCTTTTCAGGAACAAATACTGAAAGCCACTGGTAATAATTAGCCAACTAGTTCTACTGTATAGACAGTCTGGGAATAGATATGCATAATCATTCTAGCAGCATCAGATATTGTACACAGAACCTGTGAAAAGGCTGGGAGCCACCGTCAAAACTGGGAAATAGGATATGCTGTGAGATCATCAGGAAACATTTCTATTATTCTATGATCTGCTGAAGAACATATGCAAAGCAGCCCATTTCTTACTTAGCTTAGCAAAACACAATTCCTTTAGCAAGAGATTAAGAAAGCTGAGCACCTCTTGGCTCAGGTTAAGCCCCTTTTAGTATTACAGCATACAGAATATGCTATCATATAATTTTTAGTGACAGCAATGTACTGCCTAAGGATTTACAGACCCCTGACACTGTACAAGTTGAAGTCTGCTAAAATCTCACAGTATATGAGTCTTATTTTTTCCTCTAAAAGATACCTGATACACAGTAAATATATAGTAGAAGTGTTCTTAAAAGAATATTTTAATTAAGCACTTGACATTTGGGAAATAGATGAGGTAGAGATGCTTCTGAAATTTCAATGTGTGTATCCTTATGTACATGTATGACAACATTTTATAAGAATCAGTTGATACATTTTGCACTTATTTTGCACACAAAATGTGCAGGACAACATTGCTAAGATCTCTAAAGCTATTTCAAATTCTGCTTTTTCTAATATTTGAAGTTCTAAAAAACCCACTATTTAAACAGTAATTTTACTACATTTTCCTTTTTTTTTTTGCAGTATTTTATACTGATGTTCAGTAAAAGCCCTTACATCCAGAGAAACATGCTTTTATCACTCTGAACCTCCCAAGAGGACCTGCAGCACTGAAAGAGTGATCAACACTGTAGAAAACATCAGACACATGCAACTTTCTTTTTCCCTTTAAAGCATTAGCACACAGGGTATGTAACTTGATGCTCAAAAACTTCCCTTAAGGTCACTATTTCTGACAATTCTTAAGTGGGAGGAGAAGATAAATATTAATAGACTAATATTAATATCTTTTTCTCTAAATAAAATTCAGTACAAGTTTGGAAAAAGAAATACATAGAAAGAAATACATAGTAGAGATCCCTGAGTAGAGCCTGCTACTGTGTACTGTCAGTGAATACTGTCAATATTGCTAATTTCATTACTGGAACTAACTCAAGAGAAAACTCAGTTGATTGTGGTCTTATACAAGGAGTGACTTAGGTCCCTGGCTCAGTACTGGAAAATAATGCAGCCTTGTGGGGCTTTTAAATCTAGCAGGTGGCAGACTGTGATCATGACAAGGAGAAAGACTAGAAGCAAAAAATATTTTATTTTTAATATCAGAATTCTCTGTTCAAATTCAGGCAAGGTGTAATATTTTGTTTTTTCATTTTCTTTGCCCTCTGTCTGTTTGGAATTTACATGGAGGCAATTGTTCTAGCTTCAGATGTGGCAACAATGGAACACGGGAAATTTAAATTTTATTATGACTATTTCTTTCAGGTAGCATATATGAAATTGTGAAAATCCTGATATAAAACACCAGTACAAGCACAAATCACAGTGAATGCAGCATTTATCATCTTGGTTTTCTTCAATTTTTTTCCTCAACACTATTCTGAAATATTCAAAGGAATATTTGAGAAAAATATAAGCACTTCATATTTCTTTACACTGCTTTTAGAAGATGTTCCTTGGGCATCTCTTCCACTATGTGAATTGCTGTCATGTGAAATGGCTGGTCATTTGGCAGGCATTTTAAAGATGGGATGAGGAATGTGCTGTGCTGAGATATCATCAAAGGTACTGCTCCAGCAATCTCACTTCTATGACCATGCAAAATGGCTGATTCATTTGTCTGGGGAAGAGCAGAGAACAAAGAAGAAAGGTGAGGTTGCAATACAGCTTATCTAGATTTTTTTCATGATGTCATCAAAGCTACTGGTTTTTTATATGTTACCTGAGTGATTTCAAAGACATCTTCACAGAGAAAAGAGAGCATTATGCTCTCCTGCAGGTAGGAAAATCCAAGTACAGTAAACTACAAACTGAAAGGACCAGGACATATTTACGTAGCTGGCTATGGGCAGAGCTAGGAACAGTAGCCAGTTTCTAGTGCTAATGTACTATAGAACTATGGGTTTTGGTGAAGAGTTGAAAATAGACCCATACTTGGATTAATTGGATTGAAATTTGATTAATTTCAGCCCAATTTAATTATTGATTCTCACAGAGCACTTGACCCATTAGAGTCTGAAAACTGTGGTTGAACTGCTGGGAAATACATTGAACGATTCTCTACACTCATTTCTGTAAATTTCTGTAAATTGAACAATTCTCTACACTCATTCTGTAAAATCAGGCTGTGAGTACTGAGTATGTTCAGCAATTCACAGGAATTAAAACTCGTTCTAAATAATTTGATGGGGAAAATTATTTCTCTATCTCCCTTTTGGAGGCTCCCTTCTAGAGCACAGTCTTGTTTTTCCACTTATAAAATTTCTATTGCTCTCCTTTAAGCAGTGAATTGCAAGAAACAAGATTTTACTGGGCACATCAATAAACCACTTCGAGCTTCTTAGCTTTTCAGATATGCAGTGACTGAATAACAAATGCTCCTTGAAGGATCAGAACAATTGCGCGTGAATGAGATTACATGCACAGACTGCTTCTGTCTGTCTTGGTAGCACTCACACAAAGGAAATTTTAGAAGATATTAAAATTATATTATTAGGGGCATATATGCATTTCTAAATACAGCTATCATCTCCTAAAAATCAACATCTGTATTTCAGGTTCTATACCTCTCAAAATGTAGCATTTCAAAGGAAAATGCTTTAGCAACTAAGGTAATCCTATGCAAGAAAATGAAATTGTATTGAATTTTCTGCATTCATATTTCCTAAAGAGCATTAAACATGAATTATATATTTTCCTCAAGGGGTAGGAGTCTGTGAATTCCTTTTTTGAGAAATATGTTAATTTCTATACAAATGTTACAGAAGAATACAGAAAGCCTAACAGTTTATCCTTGAGATTAATGAGCAAAATACTTCTTCACTTTCTCTTTCCTAGCTTTAAGCAAATGGGTTTCTCTGTGCCATAAATCACAAATATACAAGAAATCAAATGAATTTTATGATAAAATATGCCTAATTTGGATTTAATGTATAAAATATAAAATTCTATCCTAAGACAACAACAATGCTTTTATCACAGTGAGTGACAGCTACGCAAAGCAAGGGTGGCGGTAACTTTTGTTGCCACCAACTTTTGTAGCTTTTCATACCATCTCATTGTGCTGTGCAATAAAAAATGCATACAAGTAGTTACCATGGTAACTACTGCATCACATGATAGTCATAAACTGCTGCAGAGATACAGAGCATCTTCTTAAAGAAGAATGCATAGATGCACACAGATAAAAGAGGTAATAATTTTTAGATAAATGACCTTGTACAGTACATCTTCAATCCGTTTCAGGTGTGAAAATGTTAGCAGAGGAAAAAATCACATCAAGACTTCTCAAGCTGTACAACTGTAACAGTGAAAACACATTTGCACATAACTATTTCAGTGGGCAAAAATGATTATTTAGATTTTAAAACTTTAGGAGAGAAATTTTTTCTTCAGCAGTGCAAAGAGTATGACACATACCTTGAAAATAAAAATAACAAAAATAGCCAATTATTTCCTTTGTAAAATAATACTGAAAGCAGTTGACAGACATGGTAAAAGGTATCTGCTTGTGTCAAACTCATTCAGTCACAGAGGAGCAGCAGAATGAATCTGATTCTGAAATTCTGGATTTTTTTCAAATATGGAAGTAATAACTTTCATTAGGTAACACGTGTTTTAGTCTTCAACCACAACCTAAACGCCAATGTCTGAAGAAAATATCCCCATTATTCAAACAGAATAAAGTATTTCAACCTTAAAAGTATGCCCTTATTTCACCATCTGAGAGCAAAGCTCTTGTTGCTTTCAAAACAGCTTGTCTTCACCGGTGAAGCAATCTCCCATCAGAAAACTCTCTCTCTAAAGTTCTCCTCTGGGTTGATCTGAGGCCATGCCTGGTGTGTGACCAGGGAAGGACATGCAAGGACAGACAAAATAAAAAATGCTTCATTAAAAGATTTGCTTACATATATGGGAATAGCAAGGAGAGAAGATGAAGGAGGCCACATATTTATCTATGTCCCCACTTTTCCTAATGCAAATACTGAGCTTTTGTGTGGCTCATCGCATGTAGAGCAGCAAAGTCCATCAGGCAGCCTTTTGCTGTTCTCTACAAAGACTCAAGGCTGATATTCTTTGTCAAGCAAAGGTTGGGAGAGAAAAATAAAGCAACTCTAATTAGGGATAGAAATTAACATTATTTGATTCTATGTATAAACAACTGTGCAAGAAATGGAGAACTTCAGCTTCTATTAGCATCTGAAGACAAGGAGAGTCATAAGCACTTCACAAATGCTTTTTCCAATATTTGAAAAAAATTTTTTGGTCATATTTCCTTTGTCTATTTTCCATATCAGAGCAGGCCCCATTTCTCCTGTTTATCACCATAAGGTACTTAGAGTTCTAAAACTGAGACTCAGGAAAATGTCAAATATAATGGAAAAGAAAGAGGAAAAATTATAAAAGAGAAAAACTTGGCAACAAGTTGTCCTGTGGGTCACATTCTCACAGGCTTGGCAAGTTCTTCTGTTTCATCCACTAAAAACATGCTACCACCTCGGCTGCTTCTGCTGCTGCCATTGCTGCTCTGGTGTGTGTCACCAGGGTATTGTCCATAAAAAAAACACCTCCTAAAGCACTGCATAATGTCACTGCCAGTTGGCAATATGAAAAAACCAGCCCTGCTCCTGAAAAACACCACTGGGGGGTTTACCCCTTTCTTTCTTTACCATGAAGCAGATCGTGAAAGAAATGGAATATAATGACTTTGATGAAGAAAACACAAACTACTTACTATTGCAATGAGAATGTTCAAGGATAATTTTGAGGATATTAGAAAATATAAGTTGATCTAAAACCTAAGAGTCTAAAAAAGATTAGGTCCTCCAATAAGAACTGCAACACTGAGAACCCTTGACAAAGAGGAAATGTCACTGGCATGTCAGATATAATCAGTATTTCGTTCTAGCTCTTTGAATGATAGAGAGACACAACAGAATAAAAATTATAGTTATGATTAAACAGCAAGCTACTGGGACAGTGACCAAAAAAAAAACCAAACAGAAGGCATGTCAGGAAGTTTAAAATACTTTTTCTTAAATTGTCTGTTGATTCTGTATGTTGACAGCAACTGGTTTACACCTAGAGCAAAATTAAGCCTTAAAAGAATGGAAAAAAATATATCAGTCAGGCCACTAGAGAGATATATCTTGGAATCTCCATTAAAATTCCAAAGATTAAAAATATCATAAGAAGATTTTCAAATGAGCCACAGTGAACAGTACTAAAGACTGGAGGGGGAAAGTAGTTAAATATTTATATTAAAAATGAGTGTCAATGGGATCCTCCATTCATCACTTACTGATGTTTAGGAATATATTCTATCATTGTAGAAATCTGAAAATGTCTTATCTCAATATCCTTCAGCAGTTACACAAATCTGGGGAGTGTCTGAAGCCTGAAACAGTGTAAGATAAGGACTAAAGGATAAACTCATTTATATTTATGAAACTTAGAATATCACTTGTCCAACTATCCAACTGCCAAGATCCTAAAACAACTTTCTGTATGGTTGTTGAGGGGAAGAAACCTTAATATTTTTAAGATGAAGCTTGATCATGTTATGGAAGTGTGTAAGCAATGTGTTTGTACATATTTGGATTCTCTCTACTCCTTGCAACATGTAAGATTACTTTGAAAAGGAAGAAGATACCTTTGGGAAATATTCTTAATGCAGGCCTCTCAACATCACATCCACAACATGATGCTATTATTATTTTCTTTAGTAAGATGGATTCTGTAATAGAAATTATAGTCTTTGGTTTTCTTTTACAGTTAATTTCTAAGGCAGAATTGCTAAGAATTAGTCTTCAGACTGAATAAGGCTTCCTCCAAATGTTTCTGACCAAATGATTATTAAAACTGGGTCTGCTAGTGCTTTGGAAGCAACATATATGTCTCTATTTGGATTTCAGGTCTACACCAAGTATGGTAACACCAGGCAGCTTTCCATAACTGCTGATTCAGACTGGCAGGTACAACATTATCTGTTCTCTTTTTTGCCCATATGTTTTCTGGTTGTGGAAAAAAAAGAGTTTTTAATCTCTAAATAACCAAATGCATCTTCTGACTTTCAAGAATGTGAAAAAAGTCTGTGAGGATCAAGATGAATCATTTGACACACACATATTTCAACAAACGCGTGGGTGTATGCCAGAAAGTTCTACTGCTGTTAACTTTTAGGCTACAAAATTATCAGGAAACAAATTTATGTCATTTATTCCACAGAACTTTCACTAACAAACTCTGCTGGACAATGACTGAAGAATTATTCTGAGATTTGAAAGATTGAAACTGAGCTCCATAGTAGTATATAGGCTTTTTGTGTGTTCTTGTGCATGTTCTGAATGTCTTTGAAGTGTGATACAAGAAATTTACCCTTTCTCCTCTGTATGAGGATATTTTTTTCCAGTTCTCTCATCTTTACTTCTGAAGCAGCTCACCATGCAAGGACAAGAATCGCTGCCCTTGTAAGACCACATCTTTACTGCTTACTCCAACAATGAAGAAAAGTGAGCTCCTATGGAAGAGTACCAACAAGGCAGGAATATGCAATATTTCCCTTGTTCAAACTCTTCTAGCTTCCAACACTTTTCAGCTTGGAAAATTCCCAAAGCCTCTGTTATTTGTCTACTTAGTAATCATGAATTAATCTCTCTTCCAAATGCTTCCAAATGTTAGTCCTGTCTTGACAAAATATATTTTGTCATCCAAGAGGCCCTGAAGCAAAGAATTTCATAGGCCTAACACAACCACAACTTCCTTCTTGCTTTTAATGTTTTGGGATTTTTTTGTTTGTTTGGGGTTTTCTGTTTGTTTGTTTGTTTTTTGTCAGTCCCTACTACCTTAATTTGATGGTCCTGATTTTCTTATGTTGGATAAGACAAATGACAGCTCACTATCCTACTCATGATTTTGAAGACTTCTGTCGTGATTAAGCTGCCTTAATTTCCATGTTGAAGATTGCTAGCCATCATTGTCTATGTGAGAATCATTCCATTCTTTTGAATTCCTTGTCTCTGAAAGTTTTCTAGTTCCAGTCGATATTTTGTGAGGTCAGAGGACCATAACTGCTCATTACATTTCTGATGTTGAAAAACCATTTACGTATTCAATGGTTTAATGCTGTTTTTGTTCATTATCTTTTCCTATTCACATAATTCCAAATGTTTGATTTTCTTTTTGACCTTTGCTGAGCACTGGACTTAGCATGCATCTCTATACTATGATTCCAATGCCTTGTTCCTAAATGGTAATGCTCATCTCAGAGCCCATCACACTGTATATGAATGTGGGACAATCTTCCCCCTGTGAGACACATAAATAAACTCAAAATCTCACACACAGTTTATATATATAAATAATTTATTCCAGAAATGAGAACCAGAAATAGTAACACATCAGTGTCACATGGAAAAGAAAAATCAGATTCCTAATATCTACTTCACTAAATAATTAAATTCTTATATTACATATTGATTGGAAAGAAGAAACATATCTCACATCTTAATGCTCTCACCGGACTGTATGCTCTCTCCCTTGTCTCAAACATGCCTTCTCTCTCGCAGACCTCCATGAATATTTAATTGTTCAATACAGCATGGGGCAGCTTAGGCAGCAGAGACTGACAATGTATAGTGTTTTACTGGCTGATGACTAAAACCAGAAAGGAGGGAGAGAGAAAGAGAAAGAAGGGGGAAGCAGAGAGAGGGAAAAGGAAGGAAGGAAGGAAGGAAGGAAGGAAGGAAGGAAGGAAGGAAGGAAGGAAGGAAGGAAGGAAGGAAGGAAGGAAGGAAGGAAGGAAGGAAGGAAGGAAGGAAGGAAGGAAGGAAGGAAGGAAGGAAGGAAGGAAGGAAGGAAGGAAGGAAGGAAGGAAGGAAGGAAGGAAGGAAGGAAGGAAGGAACTGAATTAAAGTCTGTAGCCCATGTTAGTCCTTGTACTACTGAGTTATTAGTCAAATTTTGGAGCACCTGCTTCTGATCTCTTCTGAAAGAAGATTGGCCTCAAGTCAGAAAAAAAGCTGAAATGCTTGATTCCCACAGAGAGTTTAGGACTGAACTGAGAGAAGTAATGGATCCGTGTGCCTGTAAGCTTTTTAATTTCCAGAAAAGAAATGAGTTCAAACTGTGTCTTTCTCATCATTATTTCCTCTTGGCATTTTACAGTTCCTTGGTCAGTACTTCTGCCTTTGCACAGCATATCATCACTAAGCCTGACATTTTTGTGTTGTGCCAGTCCCAAGGGACTTTGTGATTTCCACACATTGGTAAAGCAAACCAGTTAAGATCTGCCAGGTTGGCATTATGAGACCCAAGGTCCCCTTGCCACTACAGTCTCTAAGTGGAACTGAAAATAAAATGGCTTTCTGTTGAACAGAGATGATCTTCAAAGTCATTAGATTCCTATTAAATAGAAATAAAATGGCTCATTATTTTTAAAGTAAATAATTTTTTTACATTACACTTAAATTCCCAAAGGAACTAAGTATTGGCACAGAGGATGAAGCCATAATAAGTATTTTTAATATGTCGTGCTTTAAGAGCCTGCACAGCAGTTCATTCAGTCTCCCACATGCAAGCTTATCATGGCAATGCTTTCATTCATGTTTCATTTCTGTGTGGATTTTATGCTTTATTGAGGATATGGTTTATTTTACACTGTATATACAATACTTAGTGTAGTGGGGTCCTAATCACAGTTCCAGGCTATAGTAACTTTGGCAATGTAGTGACCACCTCTTTCATTTATAAATGAGACTTTTTTGTCACTATTATCGATGTTTATGATGTTTTTCTGTCTTACAGAGAGAAAAATACTTTCAAGACTGTGGTATTTCTGGACACCACTGCTAGTATACTAACTTCAAATATTTTCTTCCCTAAATGGGAAGAAGAATCGTGTGTAAGATCAGCAATCCCCCAAGGTGCTTTGAAAATCCAGGCCTTTGGCATTTATATGTTCATTTGCAATTGAAATAAAAAGGAAATAGTCAAATACCCTGTGCAACTCTGAAAACTGTATCTTAAAATTTATGACAAAATATAAAAAGCTGAAAAGGAAATTGTTTCCCCAGCAATAATATGCATTATTAATCTGTGTATTTAGCTATATTTTCATTCTACAGCAAAGAAATAAAAGTGCTAGTAAGCCTACTGACTTTATCATTTAGTCAAATTCCGGTCAAATATAGGACTGTTTTCATGAGTGGTAAAACTACATTTGCTCAGCTATGTGTTGTGTGTGCTGTGCTAAACTGTAATGGAAGCTAAAAGCTTTTTTTGGGTATTTAAAATAGTTCATTATTACTAACAGCTACACACAACCAGATTTAGTTAAAGAAATATGGCTAGATTTAAAGATCACAAACCCTCCAAAGACTTAAAAATAATCAATTCTTTAGGGGGTTCTGGAGCTTTTAAGTCTGTTTCTGCAGCACAGAAATAAGATGTGGATTATAAACAGGAAACAGTGCCCTAATAGCTTACAGCATTATTTTGCATCATGAAATCGTACAATTCAATGTGTACACTGCATAACGTAGTGCCAAAATCTGCCCTTCTACATGTCCTCATTGATTTTAACATAATTTAAATCGCTCAAAACATAAAGAAAGCTACTGTAAAATTTTTTGGGCTATAGCACACTTTAATGATGTCTATAATACTAGCATATTCTATGCAACACAGCAAAGTTTTCACATGGGCCAAGTATACCTTTGACTCCAAAGACGTAGAGGGCTCCAGGAAATGAACCAGGGCAGTTCTGCTAAATGAGGAATTACTACTTTCGAGAACCCTCACCAAATTAAAGATCATTATATTTTAGTGCAATGTTTGAACATACAGAATCAGAGGATCCAGAATTTAATGTTTAATCTGTAGCATTCACAAAGCATGTTTAGTCAAGCCCCAAAAACTGAGGGTTTATGGGGAAAAATAGTAATAATTTTTTGAGTCAAAAAGTTAGTTTAATCAACTGTTTGCCTGTGCTGAGGCTCTTTGCTTTTAACTTTCTGGACCATAAAAATGTCATTACATTATGCTGTCCAGCTTTCTTCCAGATGTATGAGGACTTGAAATTGGTATTTTGTTCTCAACAGAAATTTGTGATTCACACAGAACTGTCTGAATTAGCAGGCTTGTTCTTCAGCAAAACTTCTAAGCATGGTTCCACCTTTGCTGAAACGCTGACGGTTCAAATGAAGGTAGTTACCTCAGCGTTGCCTCTTGCAGTTTCCCAAGGTGGGCGTGCTGAGGCCAAATGTCCTGGGTTGAAGTGTATTCTATTACCATCCTCATGAGCTGTTGAAATCAGGTGGGGCAGTGTTTCCTTGCCTCCTCCCCCCAGACTATCTTGCTGTTAATGGCCCATTATTGTCCTGCCACATGACTCAGAGATAACTCCCTCCGGACTATCTTCTGTTAATGAGCCTAATCAACACTTGGCCTCATGACTCATTACCCCATTGTGAGATGCTCCACCCAGAGGGAGGAACCAAGCATCCCATCGTGGATATAATCTGGGACTCTGAGCACCAGAGACACTCTTTCCACTGGATTTCCAGAGGACAGGAGCTACACAGCCACCACTGGACTTTCTGAGGAAGAGCAGGCCCCTTCTACTACAGGATCACCACTTCAGAGAACTGCTACCACCACCCTGCCTAACAGGGACTCAGGTTGTATCTTGACTTTGTCAGTGTTTTCTTTTACTTTCTTTCCCTTTCCTTTAATTTCCATTAAATTGTTATTCTGACTTGGTGCCTCCCACTGGTTTGTTTTCAAACTAGCACACCAAACTATTTACATTAGGGTTCCACCTCTTCTTAGTTACCCTGAGATCAGAACTGAACTTCATCCAGTTTGGGTGTCACAGCACTGAGTCCGGAGCCTGTGATGTATTATTATGTCTGCCTCCCAGTGTAGATGTCTGATATGCAGTAGGCTGTGGAAGTGCTAGGACTAGTAAAAGGTTTTTACAGTGGAAAAGTTCATTATTCGCAGAGTTATACACAGATGCTTCAGGCCTGCAGCTTTGTATGCAGGCAAGCAGAAACAGTACTGAGAAATTAACGCAGTCCATTGAAGATACCTCCCATGGAGCCTTTCTTTGGAGTCAGATCCAAAGGTTTTTCAGCTTGCTTCCAATAGCAGAGTCCTGACATTAAAGAAGGGAATTTTTAGCAAGGACAACTAAACCAAATAGAAATAAAAACACTGTCTTTTAGGAAAAATAAAATAATTATTTTGCCTAACAATGCCAAAAGCTTAAACACTCTGGTTTCATTGAAATATCATTTAGTTGAAAATCAAAAGAGGTGTCAAGAATAAAGCAACCTGTTTTGGCACTTCTGAACTGAAGATTTCTGGTTTTTCTTACACACAATGTGGAAACAAAACAGAATGTTTCAAAACACCTGTTTCCCAGAATTTCCATTTTAGAAATTCCAAATTTTAAATGCATTTTCCCTAAACTGAATAGGAATAACTGCTGAAATCTTCATTTTTCTACAGGCTGAATTTTCTGTCTTTTTTGTAGCAATCAGAGTGTTCCACCTTCTCAGAAAAGAACAACCATCTTTAGTCTACAGCTTCACTGGACTGGTGTGCTGAGAAGTAATTAAAAACCTGTATTATTGAGCTTCAATTTCCACTCTCCTGGGAGAATGAAAAAAACCCAAACCACTAAGGCAGTAACACATCCAGTAGAGTCTTGATAATGCTTTCAAAAATGCTGTCACATAAGGTAGTCATAAGATCCGTGCTATGTGATATTAGATGACTGACTGCTGTTTGGCAGGCCCAGGCTCAGAGAAAAAAACAAACAAACAAACCCACCAAGTGATGATGTCTTGAAATATATTAAAAAAACAAGACAGACACAGCAACCTGAAGAGAATAATTGAATAGCCTCATGATAGTGTTGTAGTCAGCTCTTGCACATCTTCACACAAATGCTCACACAAATAAAGGCAGGTAGCATAAGGAAACCTTTGCCTCAATGTACAAAGAAAATACTAAATAAGTACACATTTCTTAACCCACCTTGTTTGACCACACCTATGATTTCAGGCTACTTAGTGCAAATGTAAAATATATGTAAGCAGAATAAAAATGTATTGTTTTGTACACGCTGCATGCTCATACAGCTAATAAAAAGAGACTTGTGGTTCAACATGATGATCATGCATTTCTTAAAAAGAAATGTAAGTCAGTCTACAAACATTTTCTACAAAATTATAAATAATAGCTGGTTCTCGCATAAAAAGGGAAATTAATATTAAACAACCTTTTTTGTTGTTGAAAGTTTAAAAATTAGGTTTGTTTTCCATTAGACAGAGAGATTTTGGCAATATTTACTTATCCTAAGTTTCCTGCATTTATGTGGGCAGGGTAGGTAGAATGCACCAGAGCCCTTAGCATCCCTTCCTCTAAATTCCTTGATGCTGGCAAGCTTTGCTCGTTTGTCAGAATGTTCTCTGCTCCTCTTGGCTTCTCAGTAGCTGTGAAACTGGTCTCCAAAGCCTATCCACACCACAGATATTTACGCATATAAAGGGATGGAAGCAAGAGGAAGCTTGCAAAGAGGGGGCTGGCTGTTCCCATCTGGAGCTCTAAATGTGGAGCCTTAGCCTCATTCTGGCCCACAGGGGACATTCACACCAGTGTAATAAGGTTTCCTATACATCTTGTTAAGCCAGCATTAGATTGAAAAATGCCAGTTTTCATCCACATGTCACCATCTCTTGAGCCCTAAGCTTGTCCTAGGATCTCATAAAATACTTGCTTCCACCTGTTTCCACCAGTATCCCCTAGAGTTTATCTTGAATTTAATTGCCTGCTAGTTTTTATGTCTGCTACAGCTACAAGACCTTTAAATAATTTATGTCCTAATTACTGTTCATCATTTTTTAACTAGAAGGCTCAGTTCCATTCACACAAAAGAAAACTCATAGGATTCATCCTGGAGAAATACTTTCAAGAAGCCATATAAAAATAGCAAGTATGATCATGGTTTTGAAAAATGAAATTAAACTTGCTCGAATAAAATGTCATAAAAACATGAATCGTTCCCTTCTGATATGGATCATATTAATTTTGGCACTGATTCTAATAAATAATTTAATGTGAAATGTAATACCTCGGATTTCGGGGAGAGCTTATGTATTGATCATCTTATTCAGGGCTACCATTCTGCTGGCAATTTATATTCCTTTTTCCCAAGCAGCAGGATTAAACCCAACTAACATTTCAATCAATCTCAACTAACACAACCCCAGGCTATCAAATTAATCTAAGATAATTCAGAGCAGAAGCCTGCAATGCCTCTGAGCCACAGTTCAGAATTAAAATTCTCTTTTTGGAAAAGGATTTTCAGTGTTTTTTTTCAGGACTACATCATTTTCAGGAATGAGCAAGTAATGCTTAAAGTTGCTCTATGATTTGTGGCAGGGAATCTTAAGGAGAGGGGAAATCATTCTAATGGGGTGTTGTAAGTTTCTTGAGTTCAACAAGTTAATAGAAGACACATGTCTGGAATGATTTTACTGTTAGCATTTTTTCTGAGAAATACACACAAAAGAAAAAGAGAAGATGAAATTATAGGACAAGGTGGACTAAAGGCTTTTGAAGTTTTACTGTTGCTACCAGGAATAGCTGTAACTCTTTTACAGGTTTCTGGTATTTCTGTTAAGCATATCCTGTTCATTATGTTAAACATCTCATTGTGTATCCATGCATGATTTCTTCTCCGTGTTTGCCCAACTGGGTCTATTTAAGAGAGTAGGGGCCAAGAATTCCAGTGGTCTATGCAACCAGAAGCTCAAAAAAATTAATACCTTGTGAATTTGAAAAATACATGCCTTTGTAGACAGAATTAGGTGTTGCAGGAGACATTTGGTTATTAAAATATTTACTTAAGAAAATAAAACTGTTAGAAGTTGACCACTCTAGAAAAAAAAGAACAAAAAGGACTGCTCAGACATATATTTGTATAGCTTTACTTAAATGAGTAGTACAACATTTATGAGTGAATTTGGCAATATATGGATGTCTTTCCTATGTCTGTGTTGGATCTGACTCACCACTGTAGTTCAATACTGATCTCCAACTCCTTCTTCCCAGGAAGTCCTTCAGGCACAACCTATCTGGCCTTCAGGGTCCTGAAATGCCATGTTCCTGGACAGATACTTACAGCATAATTGAATGAGAATGTTTTAACACATGTATTAATGAAAATAATTTCATGTTTGCTATTGCATGCCCTGGTGTACATGTATTGCGTGCTGGTGCCTGTCTGCATTAGGCAACATAACAAGTACCATCTAGGCATGTAACTGGGAAAAGGAGAATACATGGTTCTTCGTTATTTTCAGAACAGACTATTGGCATTTCCTTATACTCAAAAGATTGTGTAGAACTGGAACAGATGGGGGAAAAAAAGACAAAAATCTTCACATCAATAAAAGTCTTCATGTCAGTCTACTCAGTTGTGGAATTATAAGTTATATAGGAGATAAAAAATTTCTATCTGATTTTCTGTATACCTCTTGGAACAAAGATGCTACTTCCCCCCGCACCCCCCCCCCAAAAAAAAAAAAAAACAACAAAGCAAAAAGCCCAGTACAACCAATGACTGCAGATTTAGATTTAAAAAGTAATTTCTCACTTGCCTACATTAAGCTTGTTTTACTTACTATCTCATCACATCTGAGCTTGGTTAGCCTACTTAGGAAGTGTGGTTAAGTTTTTCATCTAATACTGAAAAAGGTGGCAAAGATTTCTGAGCCAATTTTCTTTCCCAGTCTTGTCCAAGGACCTAGAAGATACTCTGTTTTTTCCCTTCAGCAGAGGCAACATATGGAAATAATACAGGGCAGATACCAGTCCAAGCCATTTTTATGCTCTTTGAAATCTGACTGTTCAGGCAGTAAAAGTATTTCTTGACATAAGTGCTCTCAGCTACTATGATCATGTTAAAGCAGTCAGTTGCTTGCAGCCCAGATGGAGCAAATACAGTGACCCACATACTCTTTGGCCCGACAGATCGATCTCTCCCCCATTGCCAGTCAAAGCACATCATGTCTCTATGGGTATCTGTAAGAAACCAGCATAGAGCCACTCATGGCAGCTTAATCCAGTGCAGTGTCTGGGCACTGAGTGACACTAAGGTCTTTTAAAGATAGCTTAATGCTTTCCACCTGTTTCCAGAGAAACATATGCATGCCAAAGACACAATCAGACTCCCACATCTTCTGCCCAAGCTTGGAAGTATTCTGCCTGCAGAACCATGTTTTGCATGATTTCAAGCATACAGTGGGATTACTGGAGGAGTCCTTAAAGCCAAATAAAGAATTTTATACTTAGTTCATGTATACATGTCTTCTCTCTCATCATTAAAATTAAAACAAAATATGTTTATTGTCAAATTGCCTCAAATATAAGATTTTTGCTTTCACCATATCTCTGCTTCAAAATCAGATAATTGTATTTACTACTGAAGGTACTGATGTGGATTCATAAAAGGGATGACTTTATGCAACCTGCTTAGCAATACTAATATTGCTTTGCCAAATGCTTCATCCCAATAACTTTTGTATCAACAAGGGAAGTTCAGAGGATGTTGCTGTAATAAATTATTTTTCCTAAGGGAGATTAAAATCCTCTGACAGTGCCCTATGTGTTGTAATAACCGTGGGCTGTAACAGTTTCATCATGCTGTGGTATCCCTTGTTGATTTATTACCTAGCTAATGGTCTTTAGAGGGGAGACTTGTTAATAATTTTAATTCACTCCACACTCAGTTCAACATGGAGAGCGTTATGTGTACCATCACACAGTGAACTTTTAACAGCCCAAAAGACTAACCAAGCAGCAGCTCTCATTTACAAAGAATTAATCAATACCTAAAGGCAGGGATCTTGTTCAGACAGAGGAGCACCCATTAGGATCCTGACTTGTGTCTCTTAAAGCAACAGAGACTTTCAAAATCCTTTATTAGTATTTTCCAGGACATAAGGCTTCTCAGCATTTCTCACACAGCAACAACAAAAGCCTAACTAACTAGTTAAAAAGGCAGAACCCTCTGTTGACTATAACTTTAAAATGATGTTGTATATGATGGAAAAAACCACTTACTTACTTTGTGCTGCATACTAAGTCTTTTTTCTTTTCAACAGAACTGTTCATGGGACAGTTCATGAGCTGCAGAATAGCAACTTCTGTGAATATTAAAAAAAAACCCCAACAAATTAGGTATGTGCTTAATGTTTACATTAAAAATACTGTTGTGTCTTGGAAAAAAATTGTTAATTTGTGCAACACAACCATGGAAGAAATAAGGTTTTTTTTATTTTCCTTAGGTGAATTATGTTTAATCACTGACTGAAAATGAGACCATTCACTAGAAAAAGAACTCCACACATTTTGTAGGAGTTGCTCAGGTAGATATTCTCAGAAGTGATCATGAATTCAGTGGCCCAGCTGCTACAAGAAACCACTAACAATGATGTTGCGATGTAAAAAGGGGGGAAATATATATGCTTGTAATGACATAGATTTAAGTTTCAAATTATCTAAAAGTTAATTTTGGTGATATGCTTGAATCTCTGTGGGGTTAGGGCAGAAATTCTATTGACTTCAAAGAGCACCCGAAACCAATGAGCATTGATTGGAAAAAAATTGGCTTCAATAAATACTCTGGATTATACTGTAAGTTTCAAAATTAAATCCTGCATTTTATCTCAATACTGGCATTTTAAAGAAAGTACTGAAACCCTAAACCCTAAACCAAGTGCACTGAGAGTTAGCAGGAGGCACAGGCACTACCTGTAATGTATCTGAACACTCTTATTTAAATTGTTGACTGCTATTAGATACTAAGCGATGAGGATTTAAATATCTATTATATCATCTACTTCTCTCCACTGAAGGAAAAGCAGCAGCATAGTATTAAAATGCTCTAATCTCCTTTGCAGGATGAATCAGATTGGAAATATATTTAGGCTGATGAGATAGACATCTTTATTCCTATTCATTCCAAGTAAAGCATACAGAAAACCAAAATGTCCACTGGGATTCCTGAGCATGACCAAAATGATTTTAGTGCAGCAGATTTGTTCTCATTCTAGTCACACTGCTGTTCATAGCATACCAAAAAAAAACCCCTTGTGCATTTAGCCTAAGAATGTCAGGAAGAACACTGAGAAAGATATAAGGCTGTGTGTATTCTATTTGTAAAGAAAACACAAGAAAATTAAAAAGCACATCTGAAACAAAAAGAAATCAGATTCTGATCCTTTTCTGCTATAGAACATATTTATATTTTTTTTTACAAAAAATCAGTGAGTAAAGAATTATTTAGTTTGCAAGTCTTGCTCTACTGTAAAAGTAGGCAGAGACCCACACCCAAACATCAAAATACCCATCTAATACCAGTTTCTAATTGTTTTTCCTTGTCATCCAACCAGATTTAATGAATTTTCAGACTTGTTTCTCTTATTTTGATATAGAAAAAATATTTTCCCTTCACACAGATGAAACCAAAATGAAGCAGAGGAGAAAAAGTAGAATGTTTTATTATTCAAAAGGTATTTCATAATTGTCTGAAGCATTGCAATTCAAGCAAACCCACCAATGTTATTGGTAGTCCCATCCAGTGTTGATTTAATCAAGCTGATACAGAGCAGTTAAAATCAGGGCCTGGTTCAAGTAGCTTCCTCAATGATAATTTATTTTCCTTGAAGCCAGACATTAGTTTCACAGCCTTTGACACTTCTGATAATGAAAACATTGATAGCTTGGTACAGCTGTAAAGAACACATGAATAAAAGCCACAGGATCAGCTTCTTTGTCTATTGCAGATACCTGGGAAGACTAGGCCAGTTCTGGTGGGGGACATAGGAATCTGATGCCAACCCAAAATTATGCTGCTGCCAACCCAGGCTGGGCACTGCTGACTAGAAAGGACCTTTGCACAATGAGAGATGGGGGTCCTGGGGAACAAACAGAACATGAGTCAGCTGTGTGCTCATCCAGCAACACAGGCCAATGGCACCGGGCTGTGTCAGCAAGACTGCATCCAGCAAAATGAGCAAAGGGATGTCGCCTCCCTTTTTGGCATGATATCAGGAGTAGTGTCCACCTTTGTGTTTCCCAGTATGAGACAGACCTTGACACACTTGAGCAAGGTGAGTGAGAGGCAGCTGCATGGGCAGGGGACTTACACGTTATGTTCTAGGAGCAGGTGGCTGTACTCAGAGAAATGGGTTTTGGAGAAGCCTGATCCTATTGCTATCTTTCCCTGCTTTTAGGAGAATGGAATTGAAATCTTAGGGATATACACTGGTGAAACAAAGGGAAAAGTTGTAATTCCCATCACATATGAAGTTTGGTTTCACTGTGGAAGTAGCTAAATACTGAGAGAGGTTGCTTAGAGAGTCTGTGAAATCTCTCTCCTTGGAGATATTCGTAACTGGACTGGACAGTCTTCTCAGTAAGCAAAGCCAAGCCTAAACTGACCCTGCTTTGAGGGCAGGGGGATTTCACCCAGTGATCTCCAAAACTCCCTTCCAGTTGATATTATTCTATATTCCTATGATTATGTTGGATTACTCCCCCAGTCTGGTATCTGGTTCTACCACAGATACATGATATCACCATCAGCTTCCTTTCATTGTTTTTACAATTGCAAAGAATACTACTTTTTTTGTCAGTTTTCTCTCACAAGGTGCATGTTTTTGAAGCATGGGTTTCTCTGGCTTTAAATTTGGGCACTACCAGCTACAGTGGGGTTGAAATAATATCATCTTTTCTATACTTCTCAAAACTTGATTTGGAGCCAACATGAACTATCAAGATAAAAGGATAATAAAAAGTTACTGAGTTCTTACCTGTTCCATTTGACTAAGTATCTGTGACTTATTTCCATCTTGGTTGTCATATTTGTTTTTAAATAACCATGATCAATGTGTGACAAAAATGATACTGCTGCTTCTTAAAACACTATTACTGTACCACATATTTAAATGTTAACCTTAAAACTTAGATCAAGTGACTTATTCACTATATCCTCCAACCTGCAAAGATGTGTTACATATATGTCCTGGGTTGCAGTGTATTCTATTACCATCTTCATGAGCTGTTGAAACCAGGTGAGGCAGTGTTTCCTTGCCTCCTCCCCCCAGACTATCTTGCTGTTAATGGCCCATTATTGTCCTGCCACATGACTCAGAGATAACTCCCTCTGGACTATCTTCTGTTAATGAGCCTAATCAACACTTGGCCTCATGACTCATTACCCCATTGTGAGATGCTCCACCCAGAGGGAGGAACCAAGCATCCCATCGTGGATATAATCTGGGACTCTGAGCACCAGAGACACTCTTTCCACTGGATTTCCAGAGGACAGGAGCTACATAGCCACCACTGGACCTTCTGAGGAAGAGCAGGCCCTTTCTACAGGATCACTGCTTTGACAGAACCACATCAATCACTTCAGGAGGACTGCTACCACCATTTTATCGGACTGCCACCCTGACTAACAGCGTCTCAGGTTGTATCCTGACTCAGTCAGTTTAACCCAGTGTTTTCTGCCTTTATTTGTTTTTTCTTTTATTTCCCTGTTAAATTGTTATTCTGACTTGGTGCCTCCCACTAGTTTGTTTTCAAACTAGTACAGTATATGTAATGAATAAGCAAGACCTATGTAATAAATGTAGCTGAGGTCTGTTAAATATCATTAACTGTTACCAAAGAAGTGTAATCCAGTAAACAGCAGATAAACTGAGGAGATGGAAATGTTCTATTGTGGTCTTTGTCATATTTTCCTGTGTAACCTTTCCACGCTAACCAGTCCCACATTCACATGGCTTCCTAGTAAATTTTAGCTCTCTCTTCAAAATTTTTAACTATTCTTCAAAATTTTTAACTATTAACTATTACACAAATAATATTCGGCATATGGTGTCAGAATGTAAATTTGAACATTAAATTAAAAATAAAATTTGAAGATTATGTCAATCTGCTACATCATATCACATCCAAAAAGGACAACAGGATAGCTCGTTTCTCATTCTTTCTCTTGTTCAGAAAAAAACCCCCAAACTATTAGGAAGTATGTTTTCATTTCATTGCGCATCAGAAGTGAAAAATGTAGATTCAAGGAGGAAGGAGCAAGGGAAGACAAGCAGTGAAAGAACAACTGATTGACCACAGTTCCTCTAGAAAGATACAATAGAAGCAATGAGTAACTTAAGATTTATAATACCAATTGAGTTTATGCTCTCCACCTTCATGAAATTTTTTCAGGAAGACTGTGATATTGCAATAATACTTCCCTATTTACCTGATCTAAAATTCAGTGAAGTTAATGGAAATATTTCTATTAATAGGGGTAACATGACTGATTTGGGAGGTAGTTTTGGCTCTATGGATTGAACTCAAGGAAATCTCTAAAAACAGCAGAATTTATTAAAAAATGATGGAAGGGTTGTGTTACAAGGCTCATTTATTACTGCTGTGTCCTTGTAGAGCAAGTAAAAATAAATACAACTAATTTCTACCAACATACAGTATTTTTTCATGGACATGAATGGGTCATGCTGCATGTCCCACTGTATTCTATGCTTGCTAAACTCTGTTTTTTAAGTGAATATTGTCTAGCTTGACTTCAGCAAGGCTTTTGATACTGTCTCTCACAACATCCTCATAGGCAAGCTCAGAAAGTGTGGACTGGATGAGTGGACAGTGAGGTGGATTGAGAAATGGCTGAACAGCAGATCCCAGAGGGTCATGGTCAGTGGCACAGGGTCTAGTTGGAGGCCTATCACTGGTGGTGTCCTCCAAGGTTCAGTACTGGGCCCAGTATTGTTTAACTTCTCCATCAATGACCTGGACAAGGGGACAGGTGCCTCCTCAGTGTCTTCACTGGTGACACAAAGCTGAGAGGAGTGGCCAATACATCAGAGAGCTGTGCAGCCCTTCAGAGGTACCTTGGACAGGCTGGAGAGATGGGTAGAGAACCACCTGAAATTCAACAAAGGGAAATGCACTATCCTGCACTTCAGTATAGGTTGAGGGCTGACCTGATGGAGCAGCTCTGTGGAGATGATGAACAGCAAATGATGAACAACAAATTGTCCAAGAGTCAGCAGTGCCCTGTGGCCAAGAAGGCCAATGGTAACCTGGGATGCCTTAGGAAGTGCATTGCCAGTAGGTCAAGGCAGGCAATTCCGCCCCTCTACTCAGCCCTGGCACACCTGGAGTTCTGTGTCCAGCTCTGCACTTCTCAGCATGGGGGAGACGCGGAGCTCCTGGAGTGGGTCCAGTGGACAGTAACAAAGATGATGAAGGGATGGACCATCTCTCTTAGGAGGAAAGGCTGAGGGAGCTGGGCCTGTTCAGCCTTGAGAAAAGATGACTGAGAGTGGAACCCATCAATGTCTGTCAGTATCTGCAGGGAGGTGTCAGAGGATGGACCAGGCTCCATCTGCTCAGTGGTGCCAGGCAATGAGATGAGAGGCAATGGGCAGAAACTGATGCATGGGAAGTCCCACCTGAATATCAGAAGACCTTCTTTACTATAGGGATGACCATATGTTGGAACAAATTGCTCAAAAGGTTGTGGAGTTGCCCTCACTGGAGATATTCAAGAACCACTGGGATGCAATCCTGCGTCATGTGCTCTGGGATGACCCTGCTTGAGCAGAGAGGTTGGACCAGATGACCCACTGTGGTCCCTTCCAACCTTACCCATTCTGTGATTATATAAATCATGTTAAGAATAAGAAAGATCTTGTGCCAAAAAAGCTCAATTCTGTAAAGTATACCTCTAAAATTTCCAAATGAAATATTCATTAGAATTCAACATTTAACAAAATTAGAGCACTAATATTGACTAACTGCAATTGAACACTAATTGCTTATCACAGTGTGATGGATGAGTTTGTTATATACATGATTATACTTATATAATATCCTGCAGCACTACTGTTCTGTAATGAAGAGTCTGATAATTTATAGCTTAATAATATGAAAAAGCAATACATTGATCACTTTAAAATCACAGCAGAATTCTCCCCTATGACTAATTTTGTGTTCTCATGTCCTTCCAGTTTTACATCCCTCTACACAGCTTCCATGAATCTTTAATTCCCTTCAAATGCAGTGATGCCAGAATCACTTTCCATCATCATGCCCACTCAGCTGAATTCCAATGATCTCCACAAAGCAGAATATCAAAATATATTTCTGAGACTGATTGCTTCACAAATTATGAGCTATAGTAAATGAACATTAAGCTTCATTACCCCACACACTCTTCTTTTCAAACAATGTTTCCTCTGATTGTTCCAGATGCTTGAGAGTATACTAAGGTGAGAAAAAAACCCCAATTTCAATACCAAAACAGATCCTTTGGAAAAATTGTTTCCATAAACGTCATAGTTTTTAATAAGTTCTTTCATTGTAGAAGTATGTCACTAAAATTGTAGAGAGAAAGGTTTCTATACATAACATGATTTTTTCTCTTTGATGACCATTATCTTTTGCTGCTCAGACCTCTCATTTATTACTTAATTATGCAGTTTTCTCTTCCTTATTTTTTTTTACTTTTAGCACTGTAATATTTTATGTTAATAAATCCTGTCCATAAAATTTCTTTTCTATTTTCAGATAAACTTCATTGTTGATTTCTTCAGTTACTTGTTCCTTCTTTATGAAAGAGAGAAATGCAAGAGCAATGCAATTTTATTTTCTATTTGCTATATCTTGAAACCAATAATTTAAAAAATATTTTCATTTTCAAATTTTTTTTTCATAAAGCTACACTGTTTTCTTAAGTATCTTACATTGGAATTTAAGTTTTAAAAATGTAGATTTTTAAAACTATTTAAAATATTTTGTAATGTATTTTTATAATATCTGTGTTTCATATAAATATTTATTCTAGTGATAGGAAAAAACCCACATTAAATAATGGAAAGTATATATTACATATGTTGCATATTTTATTTTACAGAAAACATAAGAGAGATATCTAGCCCTTATGATTATTCTTCTACTACCATGTTAAAACTGCCTAAACCTGTAATTTCTCACTTTGAATGGCCCAACTTTACCTTTGACGGTAGGACAGTGCATGGTAGTTACCTTCATAAACAAAAATTTATTATCAGCTCTTGGTACTAGTTTTAGAAACAGTAAAGCTGAGAAAATGTAACATAACTACTGAGTGTTATAATACAGCTGGTGAAGACCTTAATATTTGAGAGAGAGCAGAAAAAACAAATTGAGAAGAATATCAGAGAAAAATAAATCATCAACAATTCTTCCTGCCTTCATTGAGGAAGATCTGCAGGAGATGAGAGCACATGACTTCTCTAAACCCAGGAGAATTACCTGTAAGTTGATGATTCTCCTTTACCACCTGCTACCCTTCTCCTGGTGGCAAGGCAAGCAGAGTATTCCTTCCATGCTAGCTCACCACAGCTGACCAGCATGGCATATTGGAGCAATTCACCCCATTTCCTCCTCTCTGTGCTGCAAATTAGACCATGTACACATCAAAGTGTGTACTAAATGTAAGCAATAGAATAAAATTGGTAGGAAGGAAATGCAGTATATCAAACATTTATATTGCGAGGTAGCCTGCTTTCATTAATAGTTGAAAAATCCCCCTTTTTTTTTTTTTTTTTTTTTTTTTTGTCCCTTTAGTTCCTCTGTTTCTTGGTTGTCTGCAGAAATGACCAGTTAATGATACTCTCTTTATCAAGAATACACAAAAACAGCACACTGCTATCTACTGAATTATGACACACTTGAACTCAAACCCAGAAGCAAATCCCAACAGTTCTTCAACTTCATCATTTCCTGAGACAGTTTTATTAGAGCTACAGCTAATAAACAAATTTTTCAATATAGGGCAGTGGACCCTGAAAGCATGGTTGGACCAGATGGGTACAAGGATGCAGACAAATAAATAATTAAAGATAAATGAGGCTTCACAGCTTCTGCAGGAAATGAGTGACAGATCTCGTGCTCAGAGCATTAACATGACATGAATTCAAAAGGCCTGAAATTTATGTGGACCATTAACACTGCACACATGTGCACAAACACATACAATTTCTTAATCAGTCCTGGCTCTGTTTTCATGTACCAGTCCTAGGTCAGAAAGGGTGAATGCTTCCAATCAATATCCAGTTGTTAGAGTAACAGCCATGTCGGTTCTGGATGGCTGAGTGGGTGAAAACATGTTTGTTCTACTTAATGTGACACAGTCCCGTCAAATTAACAACCACGGGAGCAGAAGCAGGCTTGCTTAATGGGCTGAAGTCAGTTCCACAGAGAATTATTATCAACACTAAACCAATAGATCTGAAACCTCATTACTAAAGGTTTATTTGCCAATAATAACTGAAGGCACACTTTATGTACATAGGTGTTGTCTAATTTTAAAGATACAGCATGCTACAGTACTTAGTAAACAGACTGTCTTTAAATTGACATAACCTCAAGATAACATCTGTATATTATGTGAGTAGTAGAGTTATTTAGACAAGCACCCCTGTTCAGTTAAGCTGCAATAGATACTAACCCTAACCTTGTAAATGCTAAGAATTTCCTTTTTCTACTGAGTCAATGACAGCTGTACAGGATTTGCAAGAAAGCTGAACCCCGATATACCAGCTGTAACCAAGGTCTGAAACACAAATTTTAGCTCCCCTGTGTGTTTCTAGAATAGAGTAACTGATAGTGGTTAAAAGTAAGCTTCAGTTTGGGGCAGCTTTTTGCCACAGACACGCAGAACTTGCCATGCACTGGTCAGATTCTGGTAGCTGGATTGACAGATCCTCTTCCCTTTTCTGTTACTGTGAGAATGATGTCTAGAGGAAAAAATAGGAAAGTCAAACACAACCATTGAGAAAAACCCCTTTTAATCAGAAACAGCTGAAATTTGTCTTACAAGATAGCAGTTGGTGCTTAGCTATGAGAGATGCAGGGATACAGCACAGGTAATTGTGCTACGAAGAAGGGAGAGTAAGAAGAAGGCAGAGGTGCAGAGCTCAGTTTACTTTTCCTTTGGGAATGGAAAAGTGAAGATGGCAAATGATGTTTGTGGGGGAATCTTTTTTCTTTC
Source organism: Aphelocoma coerulescens (assembly GCF_041296385.1). Taxonomy (NCBI): domain Eukaryota; kingdom Metazoa; phylum Chordata; class Aves; order Passeriformes; family Corvidae; genus Aphelocoma; species Aphelocoma coerulescens. Next base: position 7,030,525 of record NC_091019.1, read on the forward strand.
CAAAGGGGTACCATGGCTAGCCTAGCTTTCCAGAGCTCTCAGCATTTTTCTTTCCTCAGCTATCTGCTGCTACAGACAAAACGTTACACTGCCTTCACACAGAACCAGCCCTGAGCATTCCCATGTGCAAAGGATAATTTTACATAGTTCGTAGCCTTGACCATTCCTGGTTGATTTCCACTGGGAAATCAGAATTCAGCAGATTGCAAGATTAATTCCCTGCCACATTTCAAAAAACACACTGTAAACTACAGAAAGCCTTAGAAATTCATATGGGAAATTTTAATATTAGTGTAATTCCACCTGAAATTGCTCTCTGTAGTTCTCATTTTTGCTTCTAAATATTGTAGATTCAATTAGTAATCCAACACTACAAAAACAATCAAAATGAAACTATAATTGGCTTATGAGAAGATCTATTAAGAAAAATGTTAGGCCCACATATTAAATTCTCTTGTAAGTAGGCTTGAAGGAAGTGTTTCATCAAACATTAAAATTATACAGTAGAAGACCATCAAAATTATTCCATAGAAAATGTTATTTTCAGTTATTTTTATTGTTATTATTCTACCTAAAAGATCTGCTTACTACCGACAGGTCAGAATTTTAAGTGGAAAAAAAACCCCTTAGATGCTTGAAAACAGAAATGTTTTGGCTGCAGCTGAACATTCTTCAATTAGGAGATGCTGCCACTTAAGAATGATAGGATTTGTATTGCAGTTGCTTTTTTTGTGAGGTAGTGAGCAGGATGAGCCAGAAACACACAGATCGCATGCTCTTAGTAGTCTCTGTATTTAGGAAGAGCAGAGATATGACTAAAGTGCCTGCAAGACATCTATGATTATTCCAATTTCTTTGTATATTGGAATAAAACTACTAAAATATCGCAGTTCTGCCATGTATGCTAAGGCAGCTATATTTTTGAAATCTCAAAAAATTTCTGAAAGAAGCCTAAGATGTGGGAAGGTGTGGGAAGGTTTAACCCACCAGTGTCTCACTAATACAGTTTGTGTTTCCACCATGTAATTTATATAGAATACAGTTTTCTATAATAAAACAAAATAATCAATTTAATCAATCAAACAGTAAAGCTTTGGCAGCATCTGCAATTTACAATAGTCAGTGAAGAAAAGCAAATAAAGCTTTATTTAAGAGATAATTATTCAAACATTTGGCAGAACTCTCTAAGGATTTTTCCTTAAATTTTTGCTGTTAAAGATTTCTGTACCTCCTAAATCCAATTTTAATTACCTCTCTGCTTGCTAGACCTTGGAGACCATACTTGCATCTGTTTTATTAATTTATATTTTCCTTTTAGATTTCAGCAACACCCTCCCCCAAGCTGTCTTCTGGGGAGCTATCAATACTGCCCATTGCATTTAAAGAGAAGTCAGATAGGAGAGAATAAGGGAAAAGAAAGAAAAAACCCCTCCGTTTCTCTGATTTGGGAGCTAACTGCATGAACATATGGAGGTGGGCACAATTCATATCTGTTTTAGAGTGCTTTCATTGTTGAAGTGTAATCCACATCCAACAATTTGCTGCTTTATATGTATCATGCAAAATTTCCAATTCATCAGGAATTTAAGGAAATTTAAGATTTGGGAAGGGGAACATGGCAAAATTACTTCGGATGAGATCCTGGCTTTACAAACTCAGTCGTATTTTGTTACTGACTTAGGCAGAAACAGAATCTCATCTGTTTCAGTCTCCCATTTTCTTTTACTGTGGCCTCAGCTGCATCCCTTGCCATACATCATAGCAACAACAGCCTGTGATCAGAAACTGCCAAAATAAATTGACTTTCAAATAGTTTAGCCAATAAGTAAAAAACTAACTCATTGGGATTTCATGAGAAAACCAAATGATGAAGTGCAAATGATTATGAAATGGGAGGTTGTCTATTCTGGAGGCAAGGAGAAAAAAGCATGCTATTCTGTGACATGTGCCAGTCAAAAAAGAGGACTTGTTTAAGAGATGACACATACTTGGATACCTCTGCCTGGTAATAAAATCCTCTAAATCTAACAGTACCAAAAACTCATCTGGAAAAACACAGAATCATAACTTTAAAAAGAAGGCATGGGGAAAAGTATAAGACAAGCATTTGTAGGATAAGAGAATAAAGGGCGTAACATTTATTTGCATGAATAGTCAGTAGTTTTACATACTTTCCTTTTTAGCTTAGTAAAATATTTTCTTATGAGTTGCCTAAAACAACATTCATTCTAAGACTGTCTGCATTACAAAGAGTGCTGCCAGCAGGTCAAAGGAGGTGATTCTCTCCTGCTGCTCAGCACTGATGGGACACAACTGGAGTGCTGGCTCCAGTTCTGGGCTCCCTGGTACAAGAGATGTGGGCATAACTGGTGCAAATCCAGTGAAAGGCCACAAAGAAGACTGAGGGATTGAAGCATCTGTCACATGGGGAAAGCTGGGAGAGGCTGGGTTTTCTAGGTTGGGGAAGGTTCTTGGATATCTCATCAATAGTGCAGGGTGCTAGGGAGGGGAGAAGAGATGGAGCCAGATACTTCTTGGTAGCACCCAGTGATGAGAGAAGAGGCAATGGAAAGAAATAAAAACACAAGAAATGCAGTTTACACTGAAGTAAAAACCTGATTACTGTAAGAGTGGTCAAACAGTGTAACGGGTTTCTCAAGAAGATCATGGAGCCTTCAATGCTGGAGATACTAAAATCCAACTGAACAAATTTCTGCTGTAGAACAAGCTGACCTAGATGATATCCAGCAGTCTTTTCCAAAAAGACATTCTGTGACTTCGTGATTTTGTAGGCTGAGTTTTCAACCTTTATGTATAATTGCTCTTACAGGGAGGAGGACCAGGCTTCCCAATGTCATAGACCACACTGTGCTCAGACCATGTCCTGAATTTAGACGACCTCAGGTTCAGAATCTCTCATCACATGTAAGAAGTTGTCTGCCAATTTACTAGGTGGAGAGGATATTACAGGAGCACAAAAGAAAGTTGGATTCAGTAAAATGGACAAGAGTTATTTGTAGAGAAATATTACTGACACATTTCCGAAAGTAAGCATCACCCTAGAACACCTAGGAGGCACATTAACAAATTTAATTTCATTTTAATACAGAAAAGATCTGTCACTGATTTTTATTTACAATGTATCAGATTATAATTTAATTGTTCAGTTATTTGTTCTTTCACACATCTTTCTAAAGGCTGGCTTCCCTCTTGGCTGCTTCATATTAAAATAGGGTTATAAATATCACAGCTGTTTAGTGCAGAGAGCACAGGTGTGTATTGGTTTCAGCAGTCATGCAGGACAATTTTCTGGCCCATAATATGTGAATTCATTGAATTCTGGCAGCAGATTGAAAGTGGAAATGGAGGCTGTACATATGTACAAGAGGGTACTCAGAACAGACATCTGCCATCCTCATACAGATGTATAGCATCAGAGGAAAACAATGAAATGTATTTAGGACACACAAGCTTAAGAAAAGGAGCTCTTAAGAAGCCCATCTAGAGCTCTGGATATGAAGAGTTTTCTGAAAAAAACCCTCTTTTTGTCTTCCCTAACATCACAACTTATCCCTAGGAGAGGTGAAAAACAAGGCCTGTAACCAAGCAACACTATATAATCTTTAAGACTTCTCTCTTCAGAGTAAAACAGCCTCAACCCAGTACTCCATCCTTTCTTCATCAACATAGGCAGTATAGAGCACAGCTTGGACACAAACAAACAAAAGCCTTTGTGTTTCATTGTTCCTTGAGAATAAACAAGATTCATTACTAGATTAAGCTCTTTAAATATATTTGTAAATCTTCCTTTCATCTGAATACAAAGCAATGCTGACAAGAAAACTGCTAGAAAACACAGATTGCTCAGACTGAAAGCACATTAGACAATCATAGACAAAACTTCTGTTGCAGAATCATGTATGATTCCCCTGTATGGTAAACCTAGACCTGTACAATTAATTGAATTGCTGGTTTACTAGAAAGAAGTAAGTCTTAAAAAATAAAAATATTAGATTCTCAAATGATAAAAATAGTCCTCACATACTTAAACTTCGAGTCTCAGATTTAAAGTAATTAATTAATTGAAACTAGAAGACATGATAGTAAATCTTTAGAAAAGTCAGGTAAAACATTCAAATAGTCGGGGGGGGGGGTATATTTATTTTCCCAAATGTAAAAAGCTTCTATTTACTTTCCAAATAGTTTTTGCTTTCAGTGGGAGAAGGGAGGAAATCTTCACTTAATATTAATTTTCCTAAAAACTAGCTTTGTTTAAACCATGCTGACTTTCAAATGTATGCACTACAGCAACAGCTGCCAAAGAAGCACAGTCCTACAACTAAATAAATTAATGCAGCTAAAAAAAGGTGTATCCATTAAGTAGCTCACATCTTTTCCATTTCAGCTGCTGAAACATTTAAATTACTTTGACATTCATGCTATCTAATGAAGTGAGAAAGGATGTAATTTCTAATTGATGATCAATGCAGCCTGCACTATATTTGACTTAACAGTTTGCCCTAATAACATTATCAATTACTGAGTGGCATTTTCATTCTCCCACAATTTACTTGTAAGTAACTCTGTACATCACAAGATATTTAGTGGGCATTTGTAACAGAAACATAAAAAACAAAAAAAACCACCTAAAATGAATGTGTTAATCTCAGGGTTTCAGTATAGCCAAATAAAAGTTTTTAGGAGAAACTCTAGCATGAAAGACATTTCTTTCTTAAATTCTCTCCCAAAGGACAGACTTTTAACTGAAAGCGAGTAGAATCAATGTGATGAATGACAGGCCAACAACTTAATTTAGCTAGAGATGTACATTTGTTACTGTCAGATATGCAGCTTTACCAAAGTCACATCCAGCCCACACATTATCTCAGATAATCACTTGCAAGATGTCTCAGGTGAAATATGTCATAACCTTCAGAGAAAAGATAAAATTAGAGCTAACATATACTCCTCTAAGGCTTTGCAGTGCAGATTCCATGGGACATAACCTGCTTGTATTGTGTTGCAATCAATTTAAATTTTATGAAAACTATGTGGCAAGCCGTTGGTATATGGCAGGTTTCCGGGATTAGATGTATTCTACCCTGGTATAGCCTCTTTTTCTTTTGCAGTTGCCTTTTGTTACATTTTGCAATCAGGAAATGATTCATGGTGAGGAACTTGACAAGTTTAGGCAATAGATATGGAACCTACACAAGGGCACAAGAATCTGTCTTTTGGGAACACACAGGAGAACTGGTGCATATATATATATATTTTTGCAGGAAATTTGTTTATAGACATTTAAGTGTGCTCATTATTTGAAGGTACAGACTGTTTGAAGCACTTTTGCTATGATGATCTGAAAGTACCACACTGAAAAAGAAACAGTTTCTGAGACTATTAGGGGTAACTACTTCTATTCATCAAAAGAACTCATTCTTATACCTCAGGTAGATGTGCACAGCTTGAGAATGCAGACAAGACTTTAAGAACCCGTGCAGCTTTACCTGGATATATGCTGATTTCAAGTGGGTGCTCAAGGACTTTGTAGACAGATTTTTGCTAGCATTGAACTGGCTGTTCTAAGCACACATTGCAATGTGGTTGGGGAGGTGCTGAACACAAAATACATCATAGCTCTATGAAAATAGGTGATTACCCCAGGTTTGGTTGTGTGCATGGTACCAGTATGCAACTCAGGTCATCTGAAATTGTTGATTGTCGTGTAAGCATGCTCTCAGAATTAGTCAGAGGAACACAAGCGCTTTGTGAGAATAAAGAGGGTAGAGAATGTAAGTAACTTTTCACACTCCCTTATGAGGTTGGTTTTGGACGGTAAAATAAAACTTAAATAGAAGGCAAAATTACTGGTTCCCCTGCCTTTCCTGCCTCAGACAGTCTGTGGGAGCTGGCATTGACTCATTCTCTAGGAATTTAAAGTTCTTTTGCATGACTAGTGTACCAGAAAAGGTCACTAGTGTGATTAATATCCATTACTATCATTATTCTTACAAAGGCCTCCACAAAATAATTAGAAAACACTGTAATAAGAGACCTTTGGTCCAAAACATTATTTTTAGCTATGTATGTGCATAAACTCTCAATCTCTGTCTGGTAACTGCAGCAGAAGCTTATAAAAAAGATTTGGGATTCTGAAGGTATTATCTGCTTGAACTCAATCATCAGTGGATGTGTAAGCTTTGCATTTTAGTTTGCAAGATTACCAACCACAACCACTTTCATCAACATTATCTTTTCTATAAGCAAGAATGATATACAGTGAGTGAAGTCTAAAAAAGCTTACAGGCTATTAAAGAGTGGCCTCATGTTATTGCTGTTCACCATTAAAGGGCAGATCAGGTTGACAACCAGTTATGTCAGTTCTCATGCATCAGAAAAGGAATTAGTATCCTAAAGACAGCAAAAAGAGGGCCTTAGCACTACTTGTGGGTGTCAAAGCATGGTGAGGAGAGTACCTGTGGAGAGGGACTGATGGGGAGAGGACTGGAAGAAGGGAATGGCTCTTAGAATAAAATAGATAATCGTCCTCAGTTTGTTAATATTCTACACCATCTTTTTTGCTTTGCTTACAAACATGGACCTGTTGGACCAAGTCCAGACAGATGGACCCCCTCTCCTATGAAGACAAGCTGAGAGAGTTGGGGTTGTTCAGCCCCAAGAAGAGAGGACTCTGGGGTGACCTTAGAGCATCTTTCAGTACCTAAAGGGGCTACAAGAGAGCTGGAGAGGGACTTCTCACAAGGGCATAGGACAAGGGGGAATGGCTTCAAACTGAAGGAAGGAAGGAAGGTTTAGGTTAGAAGTAAGAAATCCTCTCTGTGAGGGTGGTGAGCCCCTGGCACACTTCGCCCATAGAAATTGTGGATGCCCCATCCCTGGAAGAGTTCAAGCTCAGGTTGGACAGGGCTTAGAGAAACCTGGGATAGTGGAAGTTGTCCCTGTCCATGTCAGTGGAGGTTGGAACTAGATGATCTCTAAGATCTCTTCCACCCCAAACTATTCTATAATTCTATGATTCATCTTGAAAGTATGGAGATAACTAATATGTATACTTTTAAAGTATAATGTATGGTACAGATTTTCTCTAAGGTGTCTTAAAAAGATGTAACAGTGACACTTTTTGGAGCACTATATGAAAAATAACACCCTATATTAGGTCATACTTGGTTCTAGTGAAGAAGAAGCAGCTATATACAGAGAATTGGGGTGTGCTTGTCACTGCCTATACACAGTACCTAGAGGGCACCAAAAGCTTCTTCACATCTCAGAAGGCTTAACCACAGTGGCTATATCTCGTGACTACTAGCAGGAGATAGTTCACAGGAGTTGAAATCAATTCAGAAAAGATACATTTAAAAATTAACAGGCTAAGATGAAAATAATTCAAACAGATGTACTTGAAACTAACATTCAGAACAAAAATATCAGGCCAAGTGCTGCAATGACTGCCTTAAATGCTCTTCCTAAGGGCAAAACTGGCTGCTAAAGATGGTCAGTTGAAGAAATTAAAGGAACAATATAAAACCAAAACACACCTGAAAATCCATTCAGGAATTTTTCAAGGAATGCAGAGGAACACTGCTGAACTGCTGTGATGATATATTATTAATTACTCAAGCTTAGGACCTAGATCACCCTGAAACAATCAGCTGTCTAAAGTGGAGAAATGCAGCAGTGTTCTGCTGTTCGTATTTCTCTCCCAAATTGCATAAAGTTTTCTCAATTTAATAACAAACAAAGAAAGCAACCCAAAACGTGTTTTGCTGAAGTATAAGGATATAACAGAGTTTTGAAAGTTCTTGTAGTTCTTTGACAAGGAATGGAAAATCATGTCTTTCCTTCATTTAGACATGTTCCAACAGAGAAGTTGCTCACTCAAAATGTCATGTGTATGGTGCTCTCAGGCACTTCATGAGCTTCAAAACAATATGAGGGAATGTAAAATTTTTCCTTATTGCACCAGCATTCATGACTTTGGATTGTGGAGAACATGAGCACAGTAGCAACAACACATCTTGGAAAACACGGAACGGGGGAGAACAGGCACTGCCCAGAGCAATTGCACATGGCAGGAAGAGATGCCACATTGGGAGGTGCACAGAGGCAGCACGTTAAGCAGAACCATGGCTGCTCACAGGCAGAGACCTGGTGTGTTCATGGCATTCTATTATTTGGGTCATCTGCCAAGAGCATGAATAACCTTTAAGGCCAACACCATTGAAACAGTTCTTGGAAAGAGTTACTGTGCTGTAGTAAGCCAAGTTTAGACTGCGCTGCATTTGTGAGCGCATGTGTTGTAGTAATCTTCCAGGGTAATGCATTGGCAGCAGTGGGAGACATTTTATTTTTACAATTGCTTGTGCAGTAGAAGCATATTCAGCTGCACTTAAATGCACTTCATGGTTATTCACATTAGAGGCAAATTTTCAAAGAGCTGCTAAGGTTTTTGGCCAGGTATGCCACTGCTTTTATTGAGAACTGCATGTGTTAAACTGAGCAGTGTGCTTTGAGAAACAAGCATATGCTTTCCTCCTCTGAACATTCAGGAATGTATGATTTTTTCCCCTAGATTGTTAAGGCAGTTAGTATGGCTGACAGTTTGAAAGATGTGCTGGGAGAACTTGGATTCTCTGGTATGGCTGAGGATGCTCCTGTGGTAAGGTGCAGAGGCATTTGGTGTCACTGAAGCAGTGCAAAAGCAGAAGGGTCCAACTGTAGTGGTCAAAGATACATTTTAGACTAACATGATATCTTTTCCCCTTTTCTGTCTCCAAGTATGCTCTCTCCCTTAAAAAAAAGTCAGATTTTTGTTTCAGAGTGTTTTCATTTAAAATTTGTATGCCTGAGAAGAGGCCTAAGCTTATATTAAATTGTCCTCTTCCAAGCTGGACAGCCCACCACTAACAAAACAAGAGGATATATTTCATGTAGACCCTTTGGTGCTCCCATTGGCTTCAGTCCTGCAGAAACCCTGTCAACTCCAATATCCCTTCATCTCACAAAGGGAGAGCTAGCCAGAGAAGCAGAAGGACCAGAGCAAGGACCATGTCCTCTTCAAACCACATATGGCAAAACAGCAGACACCACAAGCTCAGAATCATCATTGTGCTGCCCAACATCCACAGATTTCCCTGATTATGAGCATCTTTTGTGCAAAAGGAATGTCAAATCTTGTGACTTTTCCTATAAAAGTGATTTAAAAATATTTTGTATTTATAACAATTATAAAAGCATCATGAATTGTATTAATTCAATCTATAATTAAATTCATACTATGCAATTTGGAATTAAAATTGGCCTTCTTAAGATGTAAAAGTCTCCTTCAGACATCAAATTGCTGGGTAGAAGATGTTTGAAATATACCTTTACACTTTTTTGAAAACAAAAGTGCTCATTACTTAAAACATTAAGACAATAGTTGTGTTGGCAGAAAAAGGGAGGTGCTCACTCTGCATTGTCCAAGGTGCTAATTCAATGTGTTAATTACTGTTAACATGGATAATGAGGCTGCTCTAGGCAATTTTCACCCAGCCTTTGGAGGAAAATTTCAGTTTTATTCATAAACAATTAAAGCATTATGTAAAACTGCTCTACAGCTACTGCATACTTCACTCAGTACACATGATGGTGTTGGTTTTAAAAATAGATTAGGATATGTGTAAGAATCTACTGGGCTTAGGAAATTGTTTTTGTTACCAAAACCTAATAGAGCAGCAGATGGTGAACTGGCTCTAAAGAAGCTGCAGAATATTCAGTACCCGTTTTTCCAGCTTTGCCATTTGATATGAATCAAGACTTTATCCTGGAAGAAGAGGGCGCAACAAAATCTATTTTCTCAACAAGTCTTTGGATTAATGAAAAGATGGAAGAAATAAATGTTATTATCCTTCATCTCAGAAAATATGCCAACCTAAGGAGATTCTGAACACTCTCTAGAGGCAGAATAAACTGTTTTTTCTTCTCCAAAAAGGAAGGGAAAAACAAATACTACTGGGGCAGTCACCTGCAAAGGTCATGGGTTCAATAGTGAAAGAAAAAAGTAGTTGAGCTTAGCAAACCATTAGCCACTCCAAAGATATTTTTCTCTGTGGTGATTCCTGGTTTAAATACATATAACTTAGCCCAATGCAAGGCAGACAGATGAGGCAGTTCAAGATTTTTGAAGTCTGCATTTGTAGTACCATCACACAATGCTAACATTTTGCCTATTTTCATTCATCCTGTAAAACCATCATCAATGCAACTGCTATGCAGTATCATGCAAAGTAACCATATGTATTCCTCTGAAAGATTAGGCAATTTGTTTCTATGCTCTTGGCAGGTTTTAAATTAACACTTAGTGATTAAGAACTAAAAATAAGGTAAAAGGCGCACTGTAAGCTTATCATGATGCTGAGGTAATGGATTTTGACAAACCTTCTGCTATTATACACTTAAAACCAAAAGGTATCACTTTCCTTTAGCTTCAGAACTAATGTTGTAAAGCAGGTTTGCAAATCCAGATTATAGGGCTGAAAATATCAATAGCTGGTAATTCCATGCAGCTGGACTACTGGAAAAAAATAAATGTATATAATCATATTACAAAAAGAAGCATTGCTGTAAAGAAATACTGCAGATTTCAAAAGGCCATAAATCTGTACTTATGGAAAAAAGACACCAGCTTTCTCAAGCAGCAGAAGTTTGCTGGTGCTAGATGTGATCTATGTAGTCTTGAGAAAGCAGCAGCAGTACTAAAATAACTACCACGATCTGGAAAAAATCATTCTTCCTCCTCTCATGCCAACGTTTCTTTTCTAGGTTCTTAACAGAAGAAAACTGTCAGCTGCTGCAATCAGTACCCAGGCTTTATGCATCTCTTTCCTTTCAATTCATCAATAGAATGAACAACACAGTTCATTATATAGAATAATAGAACTTGCACCATGTCATACATATTTCTGAGCAACATAAACATCTACATCCTCACCATACTTACTTCAGCAGGTTAAACCCAGTTAGGAACCTTTATGGTTTACAGTCTTTGGACATATAATGATGGTGAAACTGTTTCAGCTGAAATTTTGAAGAAGGCTAGAAAAGTGACTGGTAGAGTTGAGTGCCTTTAAGCAATATTGAAAATATTTAAAGTATTACATTATTCTGAGATAAATATCAGAATCTGTTAACATAGAAGACCTACAGACATGGTCTTCACCAGATATTATTTCAAGGCACACCTTTTTGTGTCCCTGTACTGTTCTCTTTTTCGTACTTTTCCTACGTAACCCTTTTGGATTTAACTGGAGTGCTGCCTCCATCATTTCTACACAGCATTTCATTATTTGTTAATTCTAAATCTGTTTCTGTGTTGTCTTCTCTCAGTCTTAATTGCTTATTCATATTGACAGTGCTTTCTCCAAGCTCAGTGGCAGTATCCCCATCACTTCCCGTAACATCTGCTTCCATGCCCCACCTACACCCAGCAACAAAAAGTGGTGTGTCTTCCTTCACCTTGATCTCTTGTACCGCATGCCAGAGGGGTCTGATCTCTGCTCTGTGCATGCAGCAGAGAAACAAAGTCTGTATGCCTGCAGGAATAGATTTTTGTTGAGATGAAGAGGTGAAGATGCCTTTCATTTGCTGCAAAGGTATTGCTGACTACTTCAAAACAAAGAAGGGCTTTTCTAAGGCAGCTGTGATTGGAGTGTGCTGGCCAGGGTGTTGAATATTGAAATTGTCTGCCAAGACACAGAATTACCAGAATTGTCTGAGTGTGTGATGAATAGAAAAATATTTTCTTTTGCTTTTTTGTTACTAAGAGGTGTTTTCTGAAAAAGATTATTTTTGTGTGTACACCAGCATATGATGTATTAAAAATCCCATCTCTTTTCTAAGGTAATGTTTTTTCCCCATGCTGTTTCACAATAGCTAGAGAGGTTTGATTTAAACTTCCAGATACAGTCTGCACCCAAACAGTGACTCAAACAGCCTACAGTTATGACATACCTGCAATAATAAAGGAATTGGATGTAAATAAATAAAATGGAGACTGTAAATACAGCTCCAGTTTGAATGGTCTTGTACCCTCATTTTAATGCAATACTAAGCAAAGCATGGAAATGTTTACCTTTGTCTGATCTTTAATTCCCTAAATTTATGTGGAATCATGCACAGATGCTCTGGAAACCAGCATGGAAAAGCCTGGCATTTTAATTGATCCCAGAGCCTCTTTCCTCAGAGCCCCTGCTGCTACAAAGTCTGCTTCTTGTTCCAAAGGGTTGCCTAGTCACGGCAAGCAGCCAGGCAAGGTGCAGAAATCCAGGGAAGGAAGTAACCAATCAATTTTTTAATTTCCCTATGTAAATAGCAGCAAATAAGGATGGATTTTGAAAACTCATAAGTGGAAAGTGAGATGCATTGTGCACATTTTAACATATGTATTATTGAGTGCAGTGGCTCGCAGACAGAAATTATAAACGGGTTTGTTTCATAAGGCTTTTTTCAGAAGCCTTTTTGTTTGTTTCATAAGGCTTTTTTCAACCTTAATACACCATTTAATACTCTGAATGCTTCTTGGAGGGTGGGTGGGGAAATAATTTTTACTCCTCTGTCACTACTATCCTATTAATTTTAATGTTTTCTTACAGTTAGTTAATTATAAGTAATACACTTTTTTTATGCTTGAAAGGCTAAATATTGGCAGAGTTAGGAGGATGATACATAGAACAACCCCCTGATTTTAGGAAGATTTATTACAAAAGGAAGAATTTTATGTTTTTCCTTAAAGATTTTCAATTAGTGTTGTCATGGCACATGAGTAAAAGCGAGTGCAGATTTATCAGTCGTATTCACAAGTCAGTGAGTTGTATGATCCCTCTGCACTTTCTGTAAAACAGGTTGGTTTGGGATTGTTTCTAGGTTTTTAACAGAGGTTGCTTTGCAGGTCTGCCCTTCTCTGAAAATTATCAGTGAGTGATTTTTCAAGATATTCCATGCTTCCTGCTATATCACCGTAGTAACTTCCATGGAGAACGGATCAATGGTCATTTGAAAACACTAACTTGTTGCTAATTTCCATAAAAACGTACAGTCTAATGTGCCACTAGTAATATGCCACTTCTGCCTTTGAGGTCCCTACTGCCTTAATGTAGCTCAAAGCTGAATCCAGGTAATGAAGAGTCTTACATATGCTACATGAAATATCTAACTTTATCATAAGATAATAGAAGAATTTTTTCAGTGATATATATGGAATTTAAAAACTGATGCATGCCACAAGCTATTTACTCCATTTAAAAAAATTATATATACATATACAGTATATATAATATATAACTTTGCAGGGGAAAGGCTTTTAAACTTTTAATGGGAAAATATAAATTTGTTTCACCTGTTCCTAAGAGAAATCCTTTTGGCACAGTGAAAGGATTAAACACGGACATTAAAGATTTCAAAGATCAATTCATTTTTTCAATAGCCTTGAAAAGAGAGAGAAATCCTAGACATACTCAGGTACACATAAGCTTTGCCACTGAGTTAAGGTCAATACTTCTTTCAGTAACCTTCTCATGGTAGGAAAAAAATAATACCATTAAGTATTAGCTATAGGCAGCAAAATCCTTTTGTTTACATTATTTAGCTCTGATTCATCCTACACAGATATTAATTTGATTATGAGGGTCAATGAAACCTTTATTTATCAGGCATAATATAAAAACAGTTCTTCTAAAACACATTTTCTTGTCCTGCTGTCTCAGTCCTTGCTTGGAGAGAATAGGGAACATGTAGGAAAGGAAGGACCCTAAAAGGATGCTTCATTCTCAACAGGCTATGGTGTCCTTGACTGCTTTGTTCCAGCTTCCATTCAAATTGACGACCTAGAGATAAAATGTAGTAATTTTTGCTTGTAGTTGAAAATCCAATAGGGAAAAATAGACTTCCTTGTCTATTGTTTAGGAGACCTATGACTTCTTGAGTCTTCAATCACTATCAACTCAAACTAATTTTCAATTGATAAGTCAGATGAGAACAGTGTCTCAAGGACACCATAAAAAATATTTGCTCTTTGTCAAATCGGTTTGCAGAACAATGGAGGTTGTTTCTAAAATAAAATTGAAACTTTTAGGTCAAAAATTCTTTTGAATAAAAGAAGTTTCCACATTAGCATTTTTTTGCCAGAAAGTACTCCTTTTAAATGAAAGAAAGAGGAGATTAAAATATCTTTTACTCAGAGATCATACATATGTCACAGTTCAGGCATTTATTTTATTATCTGTCAAATAGAACAAAAAACTCTGATACCTTTGATCAGTTCTAAAACTTGCAGCCCAAAAACTGGCAAGACAGATATTTAATTTTAAAAGATTGGGGATTTTTGCACATTCATTGCATTAGTCTGGGGTGCTGTAACAAGGAGTAAAACCAAAAATAATTCTCTTAAAAATCAAAACTTCTGCAGCAGTTTGAGGATCTGCTGCATTTTAGAGTTGTTTTCTTTCCTATCATGAGTCCAGCCATCAAATATTTCTTCTCTCTCCCACAACTTTTCACACTAGTTTCCCAAATGGATTTTCCACCTCTCTGCCTTTTTGTCCCTACTTAAACATTTTCCTCCCATTTCATTGTGTGCAACCAGAGAGGTGAAATAATTGCAGACGTTCCCCCTTTTCTCATTGTGGTAAATAGGAGGTCTCTTTTCATGCTGACAACATACTCACAAAAAGCTGGACTTTACTTGTTTTAGCAGACATTTGCTTTTTAAAACTCTCAGAGGGCCTGACCATATGTTCAGCTCACATTTATACAGCCTGATTAATTTAACCCATTGCAGTCTCATAACTGGCTTGAGAAAATAAAATTCATTAGTATACCAGGCCTGTAAATGTCATTCTATAAAACACAAATAAATTTGCAGTGTTAGGACACTCGATTTAGGCTTTCAGTTTGAAACACATTTATATTACAGAAATCACATAAAGCGGCAGGCCAGAAACAAAGAAGAAATCCATTTAAAACACCTTGCAAGCACTGGAGGGCCTTTGTTACAGTGATGGTGGAAAATGGACTCTCAAAGTATTTTTATTGATCATTTGGTAAATGGTGCTCTTCTTACGATTATAGATTTGATTAATATTTGCAGATGTCCAAAATAGTAGCATTTCTTGTGTCACCACCATATCATTTACATGTTCTGGAGCAGCTAGACTCCCCAGAGACGGCACGGGTAGGTGTTGATTCCTTCCCAGCACTGTTAACAGCATTTCTTCAGAGTAGGGGAAATGATGGTACTAAAGTTGTCCTTATGGTTTTGAGATGAGGTAAGAACTTTGCCAACAAAGGATTCAGAAATACTTATTGATTCCTGAATCTCTCTTTTCTATATGTAAAACCTTTTGGGCTCAATTTAATCAATGGAGATATGTAAGTACCTGGGCTGGGGAGGGATCTCAGTCAGCTCCAAAGTAGACTGAATTAAACACTACAATTACTATATGACTGCCATTGTCCCAAAGTAGGACTTTGAACTTGTGAGCTTATGTTCAAGGAGGCAGGCTTAATACTATGCTGGACTATGTCTATCATACCAAGGCTGAGATTTCCCAAAATATGTAGTCCTGGCCTTTGTTTCTTTCCATATACTAAGCAGAAGGAGAATAAGCTAACACCAAACACTTTAAAATCCTGTCTTCCTGTTAGCTTACTTATTCATGAGAATATTACTTTGTTATGTGAAACTAAAAATACTGATTACTTGTTACTAGTTTCAGTAACACCTGCAAATAGTGCAAGCTTCACAAGATGCAGGGAAAGAATCCTTCCCTGAAAGGGTTACAGGAGAGAGGGAAAACAGGTGGAAGAGGGAAGGTAGCATCTCTGACAAGAAAGTTCCTCAGATGGTAAGAGACTTGATTTAAGCAATCCTGGTCCTGATAAAAAGCATACTGAAGCCAGTTAAAATCTTGCTTTTAGGATTAAACTCAGAATAAATAAATTGTAGAGGGATAGAATGAAATAATTTGTTTTTACAAGTCTTTTAAATTAAAATACACTTCCAATTACTTTCATCAGCTGAAAAGGACAGTTGGAATATGCTGCTGTACCACATCTTGGACAATGGCTTTGCAGGCTACTTTGTTAGGTATTTCTTCTATAAACCAATGAGACAACAGTAACTGAAAAATATTTTTAGCCTCCTCAATGTCTCTCATAAGTGGAAAGCAGAAAATCTATTTCATAGGAATGTCTTCTAGCAGTACTTCATCTAAAACACTCATTCTCAGGGCTAAGGTTTCATTTTCTCACTTATGCCAGCAACAAGGTAACAAATCTTAGGTACACGCTCAGGTTACATTTCTCTGTTTCTTGCACATTTTTTATTCACTGACTTAATCCTCAAAGTAGTTATGCCAGCAGGAAAGCATGCCATCTTTCCAACTTATTTTCTCAGTGACAGTAGATAGGCATGACAGGGATCTGATCCCAGCCACTCACACATTGAAGACAAAATGTTTTAATTTACAAGACTGTTTGGGTTTTTTTCTAGCCACAGGAGAAATTAGATGAGACATGTCATTTAAATAGTATTCACACCACCTAGTTTTGGAGAATCTATTCCTTCTACTCCTATATATGAGTATATACGCTCATTTTGGAAACGAATCAACTTAGAAGTTCTCATTTCCTCAGTGGTAGTATACAGGGTGATGCAAGATGTGGTTCCAACCTATGACAGCTGCATACAACTTGCAAAAATTTGGTAGCAGGGGTATTAATTACCCCAGATTTTTCTTGGGGTCAGCAACTGCCTGGAGCACTTTCCTCACAGCCACAGACTGGAAGCATGACACATAGGAAGGAAAACATGGGAAGACAAAATGAAAGAAAATTATTACCCACACACAACATTTCTGTATGAATTTTTTGATACATGAAAATTATGGAATATAGATGCTGCCTCTTATTTGGTCAAGAGAGCTAATAGGAGCAGTGATTTTTTCAGAATTCCTTCAGAATCCAAAAGTAATTCAGCTGTTTTCATTATCACTTGTTTCAATTTATAATTATAGTCTAAAGCAAAATCTCTTACCCTTGCCGGTCATTTGGTTCACTGTGATTATCCTTAAATCCCATAACAGAGAGCAGCATGACACTTCACAGTAAGAGCTATGATCTGTAGTTACAAAGTCTGCTTCAGTGCAGTGGGTTATCTCATTACTGAGTTATGTACCATAGTATCCCTTACTGTATCTTAAACCTTACTGTATCTTATATAATACTGTATATTACCTAAATGTAATATAAGTGATTCAATACTGCTTCACATCTCGCTTTCTAAATGCAAATCTTGGTTGAAATTCAGTTCTGCAAATGCATGCATAAACAATTGCACGCAGATCTTGTCAGCTGCAAGTTCAAATATTGCTTATAAAATTGAAATTTTAAGTCCTGATTCTATCACCTCCCACTGATTTCAGCAAAGCAGGATCAGAAAAAAATTTGCAAATTACATTTGATTAGTAAATCTCAATCTGAATTCCTACTCTGATTACCACAAATCTCTAGTTTACTTTTTATGGCTTTTACATCAGATTATTTTTGCCACACCTGTCAGGAAATGCTTTTGGAATCACATTTTACTGTCATCCAAAAGGGTGGAGGTGACTCCCCTGCCTGGAGCAAAACCCTGGCAAATAAATTTGCTGATAAAACATTTCTATGAGATTAGACTACAAATGCGCATCAGGGTCTACGAATCTCCCACTTAGAGTGAAAATTAGGTAAAAACTTCTAGACAAAAGTCACTGATTTTGAAAACAAAAATACAGGAATGTTTCATGCCACAGTACCAGAAAAACCTTGTACACTTTACAGTACAATTTTACAGGTGAATTTTGCCCACTGATAAAACAATCTATCCGCTGAGTATTTTAAATCTCTGATGAAGAAGTGGGGACAGGCATGAAGCAGTTCCACAAAATTGTCTCTAATCTCATCAGTGGGCCAAGTCTTAAACAGAGGAGCCTCAAATCCAATTGGAACATAAAAAGGCTACTCCAAAGAGTTCATAACCACCACAGCAGCATAATTTCTAACTCTTCAAAAGTAAAAGCAGAGCAACTATTAGTTTATAATACCTTAGAAAAAAGAACTGTTAGAAGAATATATGTCTTTAACTTTTCCATTTGGAAACCTAGTTTAGAGCACCAACTAGTATTTCCAGAAGTAGGGCTCACCTTAACCAGGTAGTGTTTTTGATCTAAGATTGATAAAGTAGAATGAGAAAATGTGGACTTTGAAATCAATTTTGGTGGTGGTGGCTGTAGTAGTGGTTTTGTTTGTTCATTTGTTTTTACAATTTCTAGAGAAAATTTTGCATTCATTTGAAGTAGATACTGGGTAACTTGGCAATTGATCCCTACGGACACCTAAAAGGAGCACCATTGTGTCTACCAGTAGGGGTGGAAAGACTGAGCACTGGAACAGGTTGGCTGGAGTGGTCATGGAGGTCTCCCACCTTGGAGATAATCAAATGCCATCTGGACAAAATCCTGGACGGTTTGCTCTGGATGACCCTGCTTGAGAAGTGGAAGTGGACCATATGGCCTCCAGAGGTCCTTACAAACTTACCTTTTCTGTGATTCTGTGAGTCAAGTTAGTAGAACATGAGCAAATCCCAGTAGGATGCTTCCTCACTGTTGTTTGTGTTATGGTATCATTGCAGCTGGAGACTGGGGCAGGTACAGTGCTGTTGCCTCCAAGTAAGAAGAATGTAACAAAAATTAATCCTTCTCAAGCAGCATCAATAATGCAACGTTCTCAGAATAGAGCATGTTTGGGTCTTCACTTTAAAAAGGGATTCTGCTTCACCCTAACTGTGAGCTCCTTTCCAGCTAGTGGCAGGACTTTGTTGAAAGCTCTGAATACTCAGCAGATCTTCTGCATTATGTATGAACAGGTCTTGCAAACAAAAGATGTGTAAAACAAGTTACTATTTTTTTTTATTAAGATAAAATTTGAATTTCTGATACTGTTATCTGTTTTATGGAGTCAAGACCCTTGGTATAGGGTTAGTGTGTCTATGCTTTAATCTTTTCTCTTTACTTTGGCATTTCTTCTGATAGTCGACAATGAGATATTGTGTATCTTGATGAAGGAAAATCATTCTTTTAGATTAGTAAAGATTGGATCTGAAATGCAAGTCTGAAATAGAATGAAAATATTATCAGTTTTACAATATAATCACATTTAATAATCATGGAGCCATGGTTGCAATTTCTACATTTCCCATTGCCTAGCAAAAACTTCAGATAATATTACAAGCAAAATTTAAATGTTCCATACTTCCATAACTGCATCATTTTTCTTTCTACATCTCCCCTAATATCTCTTCACCATCTGCAAGTGAGTCAACATATAAAGTTAAATTCTGATCATGAGGTCACATTCCATTTTTATTCTGCAAAAATAACCAGCAACAAAAGCTGCTAACACAGACTGATTTTGGTGCACATATTAATACAGACTTTTGGATGAATACAAATTGTTGTCACAAAATGTCCTCGAAAGACCAGTGTTCCTCCATGTTCATGAGGTTGTCAAACTATGGCATCATTAACATTGTGTAGTGTAATTCTGCTCTCCCCATGGACAAGGACTGTGCAGAAATAATTACTTGGCAATCACATGCACTTCATCACTTCCAAATTAGATTTTTGTGATCCACTGCTTTATTTCCAGAGTAATCTAATTACTACAATGGAGTTGCCTTCACCTTTTTTTTTTTCCCTTTTTTCATTTGATATTTATTGCCACAGATGCAATGTGAGTTAAATACAGCCAAGAAAAATATGATTTGGGGAGAAGCAGTTGGATAATGTGTTTTAAAACATAAATAAAAATGATCCTTTAAATCTCTATTCCAATGTAAACACATGGAGTAAATCACTAGTATAAAAAAAAGAACCAAAAAGTGTATCTAGGGGATTCCTTGAAGTAATAGATTTTGAAAAAAAAATACATTCTGATCACATAGAAATATTTCTTTCATTTTTAACAGTACTGTTAAAATGTAATTCCAAAAAAAAATTCATTTAGTCACCTTTGAATGTCTAAAGAAGGGCATTCAAACTGATGAAGGTTCTGAAGCACAAGTCTGATGAGGAGAAGCTGAGGGAGCTGGGGGGCTCATCCTGGAGTAAAGGAAGCTTGGGGGGACCTTCTCTCTCCACAAATCCCTGAAAGGAGATTGTAGCAAGGTAAAAGTCGGCCTCTTCTCTCAGGTAACAAGCAACAAGACAAGAAGAAGTGCCCTCAAGTTGCACCAGAGGAGGCTTAGATTGGATATTAGGAAGAATTTTTTCACCCAAAGGGTTGTCAGACACTGAAACGGGTTGCCCAGGACAGTGGTGGAATCCTTGGAGCTATTTAAAAGATTGGCCTCAGGAACATGGCTTTGCAGTGGACTTGGCAGTTCTCAGTTAAGGGTGGGACTCAATGATCTTAAAGTTTTTTTCCAACTTAAACTATTCTCTGATTCTATGATTTTGCTTCTGTGATATCACCAGAAGGATAGTCAAAACTGGTTTTTTCTTCCAATAAATAAATGGCATGTGAACATTTAAGCTTTTTCTGGACTCTGGATGGCTCTGGATGAGGCAACTGGCCCACATTTAACAGGTTGTGACTATTCCTCACAGTATTTCATCAAGTGCTTATATTTAAGCACACAAGTCTCTTGTTATTGAATGAAACCTAAGAAGAGATTGACATAAAAACTTATAGTTAAGGGATTAGCTAAAGAAGATGTATTTGACTATATTTTTTATGCTCAGGTGTTTTGGTATATTTTGTCCTTTATTTTCTGGACTGAGGACTTGGTTGAATCAAACCTATTGAAATTAATACCAAGTCTTGCAGATCCTCATGATTTGTACAACAGGCTGCCAATTATTGTATTTTTTGTTCCTCCTGTTATGGGCTTTATTAAAGATATTTATTTTCTCAATAGCAAGGCATGGTACTTCTAAAATCCAATACGATCATCTACTGAATATTTGTGCAATCACCACCAATAATATCGGACGGTTAGGCATTTAGGTAACTTGTTTTTACTAAAACCTCAGTATGGCTTTTATAGATAAATCAAGTCCTGTAATGCTAAAATGAGTATTTTTAGGATAGGATTGATCAGTGTTTACAGAGTCAGGACTTTTTTTCAGGAAAAAGAATAAGTGCTCTTACTGATATATTTGCAATTAGAAAGAAAGGTAGTTTTATGTTTAAAACACATAGTGATGTGTTGTCCAGAAGCAGAGTTCTGTGTTTCTTGGACCTGTGGTAATGCACTGAAATACTACTGCTTACTTGTGAATGTACAGTTAAAAGTACCACAGTGAAATGAAATTCCAGAAATCGGTATTCTTGGTAGACTAATAAGCCTGGGTCTTTATTTCCACAATAATCAAAACCTAATGTTTCAAATTACACATACAGGTTATTGGCTATGATAGCAGAACCCATACATCTCTCTTTCACCACTCCAGTGGCCATTATAGCCCAGAATATTTCATATGTATATTTCTTCAGAGACTCAGTATCACTAAAGTTTCACAATTAAGGACTGGGAGAACAACCACATTCCATATTATTGCCACACATTTTTTATTGGATTTTCAATCTACTCTCTTGTACATCCTCTACTAGACAAAGGCATTCTCTGAGATCCTTTGATTTAGATTACTTATTAAAGAGGACTTTCAGGCACCCTCGGGGGCTCAGGTTACTCTAGTTCTTGTGTGTTATGAGGTGACAGAATGGAGATTGCAATGCTGTGGCCATCAAGGTGAACCTTGCAAACTAGGGAATAGGGTAGCAGATCCTCATGTGATGAGGGTCTGGAGAATCTTTCTGAAGAGTAAAGAAAAGCTACAACTCCTTTTGAATGATGTATGCTCCCCACAGCTACAGATATTTCTTCCCCCAACACTGAGAATAAAAGCCCTGGCTTTATCATAATCAGTGTGAGCCTTGCTACTCCTAAAAGTGGAAACAAAATTTCATTCTGTTCAGTGTTCTCTTGTTTTCCAGCACAGCTGAATCAGCATTTGCATTCAAGTTTAGGTTGCAGTATTACTACTGCAACACAGAGAAGAAAGCAAGCAAGGAAGTCCCTATCTGAAATCTTCCCAACCTTCATGTCTTTTTAATGAGCGTCTCTCATTTTTGGCAGCAAGCCAGAATCAGATTTTCATCTCTCAACTCAAACACTGATACAATCACATTAATTGCAATTCTATCTAGAAAAAACTGTCAGAATTCTGTCTCTAATCATAATCCGTGTTTTCCATTTTACACTTACTCAATAAAATCGAGTACCATAAACTCAAGTGCTTGAAATGTCTGTTGACAGAATTAGCAAGTTCTTTTGGCTTTTGTGGGAAGAACTGTGAAAGAAATGGGGTTTAACTATTGCAAGCCTAAAGTCTAAATTATACTTTCTGATATGCTATACCTAGAATCAGACATTTTCTCATTAGATATGTATATTAAAAATGGGCCAAAATCATGCAGACGTTTTAGAAGAGAGTGATACAACATAAAAGAGCACTATTTTAAGGTGAGGGAAGTTAATGCAATCAGTTTATTACAACCAAACATTTTGGTGCACTCTAGTGGCAGAACATTGAGATGTGCAATAGCTTTGCTATTTATTTGCTATTTAAAATCCTGGAAAAGACAGAATAATTTTATTTTTTCTGGATGTACAGGTAAGTAAAGGGTCCTATATTGTATTTATCTAATGTTCTCATACGGGGTGGAAGAGAAGCATTCCTAAGTGTCAATAAAAGACAAGCCTTGATTAGTGATCTCCTGTAGTCAACAGACTTCAGATTTTAGGCTTCATCCCAACACAGGCAAGGAACCACTTACATCTAAATCACACTGATTTAGACTCCAAACTCCCTTCCCTTGGAGTTTGTGGCCTTTCACTCTCAAGGTTTTGACTGATGACTACGAGTACATAGTTCGTGTAACAGGCATATACAGACATGTGCACAATTGTATGTACACTTGCATTCAAACATACACATGCACATGGATATAAAAATATTATACCAGCCAAAGGACTGTAAGATAGGAAAGGAAAAGAAAGCGTGAGTGCATACTGACCAACAATTGCCCAAACATTCATAAATTAAACCAGAGAAAAACTCATGAAAGAAAAAGAGAAAGCGCAAAAGTAGTCATTCTATATCTGCCCAAAAAGCAACAAAACCATAAACCATTATGATATCCTGAAGCTTTAAAATTCAAAAGTAGTGATAAAATTGCACTAAAATACTATATGTGCAAGACTGTCATTATTAACAGAATATAATGTTTTTTACTAAAAAGTCACTTACTTTAATGGCTAAATGTGGATTTATTAGGAAGAAATCTCAAATATTCTGAAAAGATGGAGAGGGGATGTTCTACCCCTACAAGGAAAATGGAACAAAATTTCTTATCTAAAAGTGTCTCACGTGGATTGCAATAGACCCCTGTTCGTACACACAGAAACTGAGGTGCAGGAAGAGGAAGGGACTTGACCAAATTCATTTCACTGCCTAATGACAAAGTTGGATTAGATCTGAGTTTTCCTGAGTTTCTCTCCAGTGCTTACCCAATAAAGAATCCTTCTTAGTGAAAGCACACATCTTATCCTGAGAACATATGGAAAGGTGCTTCTTTTTGTGGAAAGTATATTTACGGTAATCACTCCAGCCCAAGGAATTTTTCTAAAGGGTTCTGAGATGAACTCATATTTAGAAACTGCTATATGGCACAAGATAGATGCTGGTGTTTGAGAATATTAGATGAATGCGTATTAATATATTTCCTCAGGACAGTATTTGCATTAGGACAAAATAAGCTGTGTTGCCCAACCTGAGACATTACATCACTTGTCTCTTTTTCTTGAATACATAGACTTCATGTTCCTTATACTTGCTAACCTCTGAACTTCTAGGTACTGTTTATTTCAAAGTATACAGGTTTCTCTCTGTTGCTTACTTACGATAAGAAAAAAAATAATTGACCTTCCAGATCTCTTTAAATATCCTAGAACTAAGGCTATAAGTCAGGAAGACTAAACTTCATGAAGTCTGTGAAAATTCTGAGAAATCACAGAAACGTATAAACCTAGAGATTACAATAAATCAGGCAGAATATAGGACAAGAGCAAAACAAAGGCTCCCTGCTTGAAGGACAGAAGAAAAATTTAAAACTACTTGCATGCACAGAAGTCATAGCAATTGATTTTTCAGGAGTAAATATAAAGATTGCCTCTGCTAGACCATTGCTTCTAAAGATTATGTTTACTTTGTAAAAACATGATCAGAACTTTTGTTGATGTATGTAGACCAGCTTTGAACCAGGTATTTATATGGATTGTAAGAATAATAGCATTTGCTCCTGCCTGGTTCCTGAGTCTGTATCCTGTAATGAAAGCCCTTGGCACAGCACCTGCAGTGGTATCAGTAGCCAGATTACACTGTGGAGGTCTATACAAGGTGCAGTCAAAACTTTGGACTGAAACATGGGTATTATCTTCACAGAGTTTCAGATCCTTTTAGTTTTAAAATAATAACTTGCACCTACCCAGCAGAGGTTAATTTCAGGTACTCCTAAAGATCATGAATGCATCCACTGAAATCAAAGGAATTCTTCAAGAACAAGATAGAGGAAAATACACCTTGTTTAATTGCAGGTCAACCAAAGGAATTTAATTTCTTTGCCCAGATAATTAAAGACACAAATTTGCCATCATGGTGTTCCTTCACAGCATCATGGCCTGATACTTCCATCAAGATACTAGTTTGAAAGGGGAAAAATGTTCATCAGTGAATTTGGTTTTGCCAGTCAGATAAAAGTTGCACTCGTGTTATTTTATGAAATTACAGTCGTTTGCTATTTTTTGCCTGTCCCAAGTTCTCAGACTGTATGAAGTGACAAAAAGGTTTCAAGACCATTGTGAGAGGACTCTTGAATATTTAAGAAAATTGTTATCAGTAACTTAAAACCTTCTAAATATAAAGTGCTATTCATGTAATTCCTAGCCATGAAACCTTTTGCTGTAGAAAGAGAGCAAAAAGAAGCAGTTGTCATTTAGGACTTACTCTTTGTCCTACACTACCCTATTGTTCCCCATCTACCATACAGTTTTTAACTGGGGAGCAGAATAAGTTGTTTGCTGAATTTGCTTCACATACCAATTTCAAAAAAATATTTCATGCCATCTGGACGTTGCCTACAGGTTGGTAGCTATCCAGACAGGTAGGAGGAAGTCAAGGGCTGGTGCTCTACTAGTGGGGGTATGAAACAAGCAACAAGTGCTTTATGCACAGACAGTGAATATATCAATTATACCTAAAATTTGCTGCTTTTAGAAAATGCATTTCCAAACTGCATTGCAGGCTCTGAGAGTACTATGAGAACCTGTCACCTCCAAGGACACAGGAATACATCCTGCTCAAAAGGAATGTATGACTTCACCCTAGGGTATTGAAAAGCAATCAGTTCACAGAATGGATCAGGAAAGTTTAAAACGCAAAGAAGGAAGAGGCTTTGCATTTGTACATGAAAACATGAAGAATGTTACATTTTTTATTCAACAGAGTATTTGTGTTCATGGTAATAGTTGCTTCAAAACACATTTAAGCACATTTGGCCCTCTTCTGAGATTCAGTAGAATAAAGAAGTTAAAGCAGTCAGCCCAAGGTCTATTACCATAATTGGTTTTAACATAATTTCAGGCTGAGGAATGCCCGCAGGACAATTGAGTGTTCTCTTGCTTCTGCTATGCAAGCGACATTTTTCATTGCTTGATGATTGAACAGCTCTGGAGAGAAATTGTAAACTGCACAGACAGCCCTTGGACATCTGCCCTACCCAAAAAACTCAATGAATGCCTTGAGTTTCTCCTGAGTGGAAAATGTCTCACCACCCAGACATGACACTAGACACAAGTTAAAATTAACAAAAAGATTCTGTTTGCTTGACTTCTGTAAGGCTTTGAGGTAGAAGGAAAATCTAAAGACCATTGATTCCAATTTTTACTCTTGTGTGATTATTTAAAAGGAAATAGAAGTCACTATATTTACCACACTGATGAATATTTTTTTTTTCCTCCACTAAAGCAGAAGGAATGTTTTCATTAAAATAGGCTTTAAATATGAAGGTCAGGGCTAGTGACAGATTCAGATGTATACATATTGATTAAATGTGAAAATACAATTCAGGAAAAACAGAGATGCTAACATTTAACGAGCAACCACATCCCTAAACAAAAAGTCCCAGATGATTACACTTGTCTTGGAATACTGAAACAGAATGAAGAAAAAAAAAAAGGTTCCTGTTTTTTGTAACAAGGACTAAAATAAGCTTTTAAGGAGATGATCTCCAGCCTGAACAAAATTTCACATTAAATAAATGTACATTCTATGAATATTCACTCTATTACTTGGTATTTTATCACATGAGTTGGAACATGCCTATCACATGATAATGTTAGGAAAAGTTTTTCTTCCCTTTTTAGACATGAGTTCAGTGGAGGTGTGACTGTGTTTGGCTAAGGTACTAGAGCCTAGCATGATTTCTGGTTTAATAAGCATTGCTTCATTTTACACTTGGAAATTTTTCAGGTTGCATTATTTTCCATTTCATAATGCTGCACTACTGTCTTTTAAGTGGTTGCTCTTTCATTCCCAAAATGTTTTGCTTTTGAGGTTTTAAGTCATAAATTGATGACCTGGTTTATTTGTTGCTGCAGGTCTGTGTAATAGAAAGCTACAAACTTTGTATAGCATAATCTAATTGTGCGGGACAGGTATCCAGCAGTGGCTGCTTACTCTCTGGAGAAGAGAGTGACAGTGTTCTTGGGTAGCTGCAGGATAAGAAGTCCCTCAGACTGGGGAAGGTGACACACATAACAACATGTAGGAGGAAGTGGCCGTTCCCTTCTGGCACCACCAGGCAGGAAAACAATCAGATAAATCAAGCTTTCTTGAGGTCTTCTGCATGCGTTTATTTTGCCATCTCCCTAAACACGGAACAAAACACCAGAAAGAATATAGAACAATTTCTCATCAAATCTGAAGTAATTTTAGCTAAAGACAATAGAAATATATTAGATGAAAATTACAAAAATGTAACTTAGGATCCAATCCAATTAATTTAATTACAAAAAGACTTAGGCATGCACTTGTATCCCCCTACCAGTCTGGTTAGAGTTGTAGAATCTAGAAATATCCAGGCAAAAAGAGACAGTAAAGAAGTACAAAACTTAAAAGGAATATTAAAGTGCAAAACCAAGCCCTCAGAAATTTGGTGACCACAGAACTATTGCTGCTTCTTTCTCTCTGTTCTCCCATTCC
This sequence comes from Aphelocoma coerulescens, assembly GCF_041296385.1. Taxonomy (NCBI): domain Eukaryota; kingdom Metazoa; phylum Chordata; class Aves; order Passeriformes; family Corvidae; genus Aphelocoma; species Aphelocoma coerulescens. The sequence goes on from NC_091019.1 coordinate 7,057,941, forward strand.
ACTCAGTTTTTGCAGGAACTTTTCTAAAATGTTCATCCTAGAGAATATGCCCAGCAGGAAAAGTTAACATTTTTTACAGTTCAGAACACTTTAGATTATTTTTTCTAAAAGGAAAAGACAAGTGTTAGTTATAAAGAGCAATATGGGGACTGATTATGAAATAACACTCCCTATATAAGAGGGTACAATTTTCAATCTGATACAAAAAACAGCGCATATTATTCAGACTGGTATTGATTTGATAAAATTCCGAAATATTTTCAAAATAGGGGAGCTTGGACTGGGACTAGAGTGAGAAAGGAAGGCTCATCCACGTCCAAAAAAGTTTCCTGGTCCAAACATCATGATTCAAGAACATTTATAATCAGCCATCCCAGAACTTCAGATCCAGACAGCCTTACTTTCTTAGGAAATCTTCCTTTACAGCTGGGAACTCTTTCACGAAACCTTTTTATGAAAGGCTATGGGAACCACAGTGAGAGGTATTCATAGCAAAGTCTCATATGTCCTTGCAAAAGCTTCCTCATAGCTGTGGTGGGATTTCACATCCTCAGCCAAGAAAACTATGACTTCATTTTGTTGCTTTCCCTGTTTAACTACAGATTCTGGCACCTTCACCCATATGGGCTGGAGTTTTCTTCCTCTAGTGCCTTTAATACATGCACCAAGCAGCCCTTCTCAGCTTCAGCAAGGGGAACTGCAAGGAAGATCCAGGGGTATGCAGAGAGACTAGCAATCTATGTACGCCTTGCCCTGTAAGCATAAAGTCCTTCACCAGAACATTTTGTTCTGATGGATATCTAAGACTTAGAGATATAAAATCTACAGGGAATACTCTGAACACATTCATCTTCTCTCTCCTTTTGTTCTACTCTCCTCTTTGGCCTCATTCTTCTCCTCCATCACAATTTCTCAACTTCTGTGCTAATATTTGTACCTCAGCTTTCTCTGATTCATGTTTGTTAGAACTTCCATTAAGTATGTTGTGCTTATCATTGGCATTTTATGTGATAGATCTCATTTGTTTATCTCTACATTTATAGTTTGTTAAATTTTTCTAGTTTGGTTTTCCACAGTCCATTTTCACAGAACTTTATGGATCCTTTTGGATCCTGTTCAACTATACAGCACACTTAACATTACCAGTCTGAAAATATTTTCAACTACTTCTTTCAAAAGTTATTAGACCTTTTCACCAACTGAAGTACAGCTTGTTTGCTAACTTCTTCTTTCCCCTTTTGAATTATTAATTAAATTCTCCATTTTAACAAATATGTCTTTTGTGAAACTAATAGCTGCATCTTCTAAGTGTATTTTAGACAATGCATTTTAGACAATTCATCACATCTGTTGAGACTTTTCTTATATTAAACAAAAACATGCTGAAATCTAAGTCACTTGATGACTGAACTGACATTTATTCTAGATGACATGATAATGATCATGCTCCCAAATCAAGTTCCCAGCAATTTCTTATTCAAAATCCAAACCCCATATCCTGCAATATTCTCTTAAGATTTCTTGTGTTATTGAATAGTTACTATGTCATTAAATTTTCTATAATAATCACAGAAAAAGAGAGCAGAATTTAAGTATAATAAAATTAGTTGATTTTGATAGTTGGAATAATATATATTCACAGATTCTGTTGCTTACAATTGGATAAGCAAAAACATTCCTGCCCTATGCTATGAATAATGCAAGCATCATTAAGCAAACTAAAGAAACCAAAAGCAATGTGCATTATAAATATGATACTGTAAGTTATTCATACCTGAAATCTTGTGTGATAGGTGTTAGTTGGACTTGTTCGGAAAAAAAATGTGATCAGTGTTCAAGATGTCACCAAACTTCTTTTTGAAATCTACACAGACCTGTATTACGATTCTTCTAAAAATTAAGTATCTAAAAGCAAGGCCTTAATCACAGGCAAAAGTACAACCACTAACTGTGAGAAGTAGTAATAAGACCTTTCAAATTTAAAAGATAATATACCCCAATCAGAGCCCATCTTGGTTTTTTGCTGTGTAGATACCGAAAATTGTCACAGCCAAATGCAGAGAGCATGCTTTCATACCATTCTAAATGGTTTTACATGCAAATGTTTGCCAACAGCAGTAAAGATTCCCCCTACAAACAGCAATTTTCCTTGTAAATGACACCATTATACCTACCAGTTTATGCATATGTACTTCATTACTGCAAACCAAAATGAAAAACAATTCAACTAAAATATTTGAAAGGTATAACTTAAAAGTTTTAAACTAAAGGAATTTGAAACAGTTCCTGTTTAGCACTAAAGTGGTCTATTTATATTTTATCACAACATCATGAAGCAATTACCACCTATATCTCAGCATCGAGACAATAAAATATTCTGGAAGTAACATAAGTGTGTGCCACAGCCAAGTTTCAGAATGAAACATCTTAGCAGTTTCAAGGCTTTAAAGACTACCTTCTGAGAAGGATGCTGCTTGTAAAATTCTAAGGTTTCTTTCCTAAGCGAATAGATTTTGGCAAAAAAGTCTCACAGGACTGTCTTTAGATTAATTTTCTGCACTGCTCAGTAGCTAGAACATAAGATAGCAAAACAATTTGGGCTTTGACCTCATACAATCTGAAGCAGCTGGGGCAGGAACTCCACAAAATCAGTTTTCATAATGAGAGAAGCATCTCTGTTTCCATTGTGAGTGGACCTTCTAGAGAAGCAATTGCCTTTCAAGGTGTCGGTAGTCTGATCACATACGTGACTTTTCTGAAAGTCCTAGACAGTCTTTGAAGGACTTGAATTAATCTTGTGAATACAGGCACACATCCCAGCTCTGATAATACTAAACAAAAGCCCTCGCTCATTCTTTTCAATAAAAATGCTGCTCCTAGATCTGTCAGTCACATAAAACAGTCCCTTAAGACTTTCTAATATCTCTTTTTGAAATCACCTTAGATTCAGGCTAGAGGGTTGGGGAAAATACCTTTTTTCACACTCCTGCAGGACAAGACGTGCTATCTGTCTAGATTGCAGTAAATGTCATCAGAAAAAGAAAGGCTCACTAGCTTACATTAGTATTCAGTTTTGCTGAACTTCCACTATTCTGAATGACCAGGAAATTGTAAAGCTTGTCAAGAAATGTTATGATATCCCCCATTCCTGAGGAGCAGCTTTACGATGGGCAGGATCTGTGAACAAGGCCACATCATCTCCGAGTGCAGAGGCTGCTCAGTGTCACAGAGAGACACTTCTCCCTGCTAGTAAGCCTCCACTGTGAAGCGGAACAAAGCTCTGCTGCCCATTGAGCCACATCCAAAAGATTTCTGCAATGAGTGCAACATATTTGTCAGTCAACAAGTGGTCACAGAAGTCATCAGAAAACAGCTGTAAGTGTAGGAATAGCTTCCAGATATGCTGCATGAGGACAGACCATCATGGAGACACCATTATTCTGGATGATTCCTTTACCAGGCATTATGCACAGGTCTGTGGAAGCCTCCTGTCACCTGTAGCCAAAGTATGCATGCCCTGACAGATTCAATTGTGCTCATAGCAGCTCCTGTACCAATGACTATCATTGTAGGGAGCCCCAAATAATCCCTCACCTTTCGTTTTACCCAATGCCTGTGCTCAGCAAAGCAGCAACTCTGTGCTCAGCACTTGGCACTTTAACTTCCTGCCAGTCACTTCACACCTGAAGCCAGTGAATTTCTAAAAGCCCTAAGGCAGATGAGGTCCCACTACATTATAAGCATATATTGTGATAAAAGAACTGTGTCAATGCAGCAAAACACATTACCCAGAGTACTAGTACAGAAGTCTGTGAGTACAGACAAACTGTGATTTCAAATCACCACCTCAAGAAATCACTGAGATTTAAAATATTAACAAAACATAGTAACCAAAGTGCAATTAGCAGAAGGCAAGTTTAAATCTTAAGTGCTAACAATAAACTAGTGAACCAGTTCAGGTAACAATGCAGAATCATTAGTGAGCCTAAACCAGATGGTATCTCATTTTTAGCTATAGGCAAAATGCCAAATGACATGACTAAATAGAAAAGAAATCCCAATAGTATTGAATTTTTGCGCCTATTGAGCATGGAGACTGAAAGGCAGGAACATTTTTAATAACCTTTCTTTGACAAGCTTAAAGCCATTTACTGCTGAAGCCTGACTTCGACATAAAGCCAAGAGAATAGGCCTCTAGAGAAAGCTCACTGCTGTACAGCTTCACCTTCCAGCAAAACACATTATGCAACAAAGACACATACTTACTTCCATTAAAAAAACAGACCCTGACTGGCTATCTCATCAGTGACCTTTCAATCCAGGTTTCTATAGTATTTATTGGCTGAAAACTTGTTTCTATGAATAGCAATTGTCTGATTTTAAGACAGAAAAACTTTTTTTCTGTTTCAGGGAACAGCATTTGCAAAGGCAATGGCATTCAATGAAAAAGGAAAAGTAACCAAAAGTAATGAAGTGCCATGTACCAAGTGGCATTTAAAAAACAATATTCATACTGGTTTTGCTGATACAGCAATTTTCACCAGAGAACCTTATTCAAATGCAAAGGTTCTCCACATGAAAGTATTCCAGACATGAAGATTTCACAACACTTTGACAAACACTTACATGACAGATGGGTAAGTTAATTAAACAGCAGGCCAGGCTCTGGACTTCATTCTGGACTGTTTTTTGTTCCTTTGACACTAGGAAGAGGCCAAAAAGCAACTCTGTATCTCTCCCTCTCAGAATTCATGTGTCACTGAGAAGTCTCTGGATGACCTAACTGACATCTACCTAACACTATGGGGACACTGGAGCAGAACTACCCTAGGGCAGCAATTTCCCAGCTGGCAGATGGCCCATTCCAGGCTGGCAGGAAGAAGGCTGGATGAGAACACCATCAAGACTGCAAGGATATATGCTGGTTCTCAGAACAGGCTACAATGTGCACTAGAACTTGAGACTATTTTCATGACTTTTTGCTCTTATAAGACCAGTTTAGCAGATACAGGGAATAATTTAGTGATTTAGGGCAAAAAAGATGATTTTTTATCCAGATATTTCCCTTCCAACCCAAACCATTCTATGATTCTACGGCTATTGCACAGTGCTTCTTTGGTGGAGCTACAAGAGTTCACCAAGTCTTACAAAAAAATCTGACGCTTAAAAATGTATGCAGTAAAATATAAAAGAGAATCAACTGTACTTAGGGAATAATAGGCTAAGAATACCCTGATGAAAAGAGATAATTGTGTAGACCAATAGTCAGAATTACAAAAAAGAGGCAGACAGGCCGGAGAGGGTCCAGAGTATCAAAGGACTGTGATTCTGCCATTTGAGGGAAGGCTGAGAGGACTGGTTTTGTTCAAACTTGAGCAAAGAAGGCTTAGAAAATTATCACCATGTTCCAGTATTTCAAGAGCGACTACAAAGAAGATGTAGCCTCCCTCTGTATGACGGGTAATGGGCAGAAGTTACTCCTGGGAGATTCTGATTAGATACAAAAGTGTAATTTTCACAATGAGAGCAATCGGACATTGGAATAACTTCCTCAGGGAAGTGATGAATTCCCCAACATTGGACACTTAAGATTCAGCTGGACAGGGTGATGTGCCATTTTGTCTAGACAGTGTTTTTACCAAAAAGATTGGACCAGATGACCCTTGAGGTCCCCTTTCAACCTGGTGTTCCATGAATTAAATTTTGAACAGCATATTAGATTTTTTGTAATATCATAGAAAGAAGGATTACTATAATGTCCACTGATTTAACTGGAAACCAGTGTTGACAAGTCCTGTGATTTTAATCACAAATCTTGAATTATTTGGTGATTTACTGTTAATTTGTTTATTTTTTTTTAAATACCAAGTTCATATAGTTATATCAAGTAAGAAAATGTCTTTTTTTTTAAAGGACCTCAACCTTTGAGTGTAGGGAAATAAAATAAATCTAAGGAACAGAAGACTTAAGGCTCTAGCACTGAAAGGGAAGTTGCAAAAAGGAAAAGGTATCAGTTTAAAACACTTCGGTATTTAAGACAAACTCATAACTAGGAGTTTAGATTATAACCTGTAAATGCTAAAGCTGCAATTATTGAGCATTGTAATTAATATAACTGGAACAGGATTTTTTTTTTAATGCTGGGCATTTTATGCAGTTTATGTATTATTAATCATTCTACAAACATGGGAGAGGGAATCCTCAAAATTAAAGCACTAAAACTGGGGGGTTTTCCCAGTACAGGGTCTAGCACCACTCATAACAAAATTAATACTCTAGCAATCTCTTTGCTCCTTTGAGCTCCAGTTACTGCACGATTTGCCAACAAATTGTGCTTGTGTTTTAAAGATTTTAGCGAGGAAGAATACTTATGTAAACACTGGGCATTTCCCTCTTGCATTAAGGATTCCAACATGTCTCAGCTGTTTCATTTTCTTTTCAGCAGCCCATAATGCCCCTGCTATAATATCGATGAGCTCCCAGGTCTTATGTTCCTTTTCATAAGGACACAAGGGCACTGAGGCTACTTTCATTCAGAGTGAGTGAGCATTTCATTTAACCCTTACTACGTTAATAGGAAACCCAAACTCCCCCCCAACCCCTCCTCCATCCACCTTCAAAGGAAGGAAACACCTCTGTAAAAGTTATCAATCATTTTTTTCATACGGTTGTTTGTTTCAGCTGTACACAATAAACTTTCTTGGTTCTGCCACCCTGGGTCAGAAAGGGCAACATGCTTTGCTTTTCAACGTGAATGAAAGTGATTTAAAATACTATAAGACATTGAAGCAGCACAGCCTGATGTAGCTCCAAAAATGTAAGTATATGCACAAGAAGGATGGTGGAATCAATTCAAGTTTTCCACTCCACTATGTTATTGATCACCTGCTGTAGTGGAAACTGTAGCAGAACATTTTCAGATTCAAATGACTGCTTTATTTTATTACTACTAATTTGACTTTTGATTCATTAAATTACATAAGCATACTGAATTTCATAGGGTCATTTTCAGAAAAGCTCTTTAAAGACACCACCTCCTGTATTTAAAAGTATCTTAATAATAAAAAACATTTAATTTTTCCAAAAATATATATGATACCATGCATGTTTATGATGTATTTAAATTTCTCGGTATTATTCACAGTATCTGCTAATTTATGTGTTCATGACTACATTGCCTTGTGATCAAGATTTTGCTGTATCTTAGCCAAATCACAACATTGTTTGGGTGAGAAGGGATCTTTACCAATCATCTAGTCCAGGCAGTGTCATGGGCAGGGACATCTTTCACTAAGTCAGGATGCTCAGCAAACACAGTAAAACCAGAAATCAAGGACAAAATGTAGCCTCCTTAACCTGATTTTGGACAAGCTAAGCTTCAAAGGACACAGAATATCCTTAAACTGTGGAATGTCAGAAGAGGTTTTGGCTTTAGGTCCAAAAGTTCATCAGACAGTACCATTACATTGCTTGTGGTATCCTACTATGCAGAAATCTAGGTGCCAGCAGTGCCTTGCAGCAGACCAAATGCCCTCCCTACCACAGCGAATGTCCTGCTCCAAAGAGTATACATTTGAAGCTACAGTGCTGTTCCAGAAAGCTAGCTAGCTTTATATAACCTCCTTTTTGCATGCAGCAGTTGACTAGTTGAAACTAGTCTCTATTTAAATACAATGGGAGGTTTTATCACAGGCAACTTGCAAAACAAGTGCCCCAATCAAACGCTCTCGTGGGTCCTTCGTGTGCTTATGGGTTCCAAAGTGCCAGGTAGTTCTGAAGGCTCTGCTCTTCTGCATCTTCCCCTTTTAAGCACACTTCCCAACCTCCATCAGCATTACAACAGAGTAAAGAAACTTACCACTGCCTGCTTTACAATTATAAATAGGTTATTGCTCTCCAGCATTACCAGTCTTTAAAACCCTCTAAGATGCAATTGCAGAATATTCCCCATTATATTAGGAAAATTAAAGAAAAATCGTGTAAATAGAAGCCTTAAACACCAAAAAACAAACCACACAACAACAAAAGAACCCCCCAACCAACCAGCTAAAAATTCTGGTACCTACTAGAACCAGAAAGAATATAAAGGCAACATAGCTATTGCCAGTGACCTCATGAACCTCATCACCTATGGAGAAAGAGCAGGAAGAATAGGATGAAAGATGGGCCACGCTTGCATCTACCCTAAAATCTGATTATATGACTTGGCAAGTAACAGGAAGAATGCCACAAACTTTGCAAACAATTTAATACTTTAATGCAGGAACTACATAGAAGAATTTTGGCTCCCAGGGACTCCCATTTCCTTGTGATCCCATCATCCTTCCTTCCAATATGGCAGAACATAGTCCTGCTTCTAATGGTACTAAAATTACAACAATAAAGAGATGACCCTAGTATTTTATCCAATTTTCTACATCTCAGGTATTCAGAGAAGAATTTCAAATATTAAAGGTATTGCAATTATCTATTTTTTCTTGGGTAATATTATCACAGATTTATTTTTCCTGTTATTTAAATGCCTCCACTCTGATATACTGAACTCCTGAGGCTGCAAAAGGAGCTTTTGCAGTACATTTTATTTTTCCTCTTTCCGCTTCAAAATGTAAAGGGTTATTGAATTCTTTTATGCCTTGTTTTTCGTTTGGTTTTTTTTTCATATAAAAATCTGTTGGTACTTCATTTCATCAATAATGCTACAACAATGGGAAAGGCTGGAAAATAAAGATATTTAAGAAAGTGCTTCACTACCCTATTATTTTGGATGCTCCAAAAATTCCCACTGAAGAATTTAACAATATTAGAGTGTCTTCTGAAAGAGGAATTCAAGATAAATAACTTTGTATTGCTTAGGGAAAATGAACCTTTTCTATCTCCTGGGTTTCTGCATTAATTGTTTTCTTTCAAAAACAGTCTGCATGAGTGCATGCTGTCTAAGATAGTTCTCTGTGGAAAAGACCTTAAATGGCATGAGTTCTGTTCTCTACCTCCCAGAATATAAATCTGCATTAAAAGACTATTTAGTCTGTTCACTCAAAGTATAAGGTCTATGACAAAGGATTCGGCAGTCTCTGGTAATTGTATTAGATATCTTATATTCCCCCAAAATCGCCTGTTTACCGATGAAGCTAGTTAGGAATCTTAGTGTGATAAAACACAGATTCAAGTTTCAAGATCATGTTTATCAAATTGATTATATACGGCACTAAAAACCTCAAAATGTTAAGAATTTGGAACCAAAATTTTAACTTCAGTTTTTCTTTACTGAAAAAGTATGTGAATCAGTTCATATATACTCAACCTTTCCCCAGATCAAACTGAAGTTATGATCTAAAGTTCCATTTTTAATATAAATTTTCTATTCTTTCCTCTGAAAAAGCTGAATTATTGAATTTTTAGTCACCTGTATATTTTACTATTGTGAAAGAATAAATTACACCTTTAGTTTAACCAATACACAAGATAAATCAGAGTAGCAATACTGTAAATAAGAATTTTTATGCCATGGGGTCTAACTGATAAATTCAAAAAACTATAAACACAAATGCTAGAAAATGGGGTTTTGTGGATTTTCATACATTACTATAAATGTGTACTGAATCTGACAAGAGACACTCAATCCCACTGTTTTCCCCAATATTTTAGAAAAAAAGCATTGTTTCATTAATCAATAGTAGCTTTGTAACAGCTAAGGATTCCAAAGCATGTTGTAATCAATTAATTTGGATTCACAGCTCTCTAGGGAACACAGAACCTACTACCAACATTTCACAGATTAAGAAAATAACAAAGGAACAGATATTAAATAGTGTGTTACAACCCACAGCTAGTTCCTACAACAGCAAACTTCATCTGTATTTTAAACCCAGTTTTCAGATTATAATTCAGATACTTTCAGAAAAGGGTTAGTGGCTACCACCCATGCTTATGTAAGCCTTTGCTCAGCAGCTCTGCTGGTCACCAAAAAGGCTTGACAAAAAGGTTTTTTTTGCCATATGTCCACAGCTATGGAAGACCAAAGTCCCACATCAAGAAAGAGCTGTCTGTATAAAATGTCTCTGAACAATCACAGTTAATAAATTGCCTCGAACCAATAAGGGCACAGCATGAACAAAAAATGTACAGGTGTTGAACAGATCTTAGCACAGGAGGAGAATCACACAAGTGGTGAGTGGAATTTTCTTTACATTTGGCAGAATGTTTATAGAGAAAACACCATGGAAAGTGAGGAAAAAGTCGGAATGCTGAATGTATTTTCCAAGTACGTGTGCCAAGGGTAGTAAAAATTTTGATTATTTACTTTATAATGCTTGTCATCTGTATAAGACCGATGGCAGGCCTAAGGCAATCATGTAAGTTTTAAGCATCATTATGCTGTAAGCATGAACCATTACTCTTTCCTGTTTACTATAGTCTAATAAAGTAATCTTATCAATGTAATAAATGATATTATTTATCATTAAACTATTAATAAAAATCATTATATCTGTTTGTGAACCTATAAATTAAAGAATGCATCAATAAACCCCTGCATTTAATTATAAATTAAGGATATATACACACACAGCAACCTGAAATATTTCTTTAATGAATAAATACAAGCATTTTTTAACCTGAAAACTAAAACCAAAATCTAAATATGAATGAATATTTTTGGCTCTACACTTGATCTTGGTCCTAGCACAAAGTTTCTCTCACCAGAAGGAGATTTGGAAGGGAAGATAGGAGACAGATGTTGGAGCAATGTCTACACAAGATAAAACCTAATAAGTTGGGCTATGTTTGAAAGTGTCCTATAAAGATAAGATCTACCTCAGTCCTTTAACCAACATTAAATTAAAAAAATTGGTTTTCGTTAATTGAAGGAAATGAAATCCAAAATGAGAACAAGCACAAATTAGGAGTTATGAGACCTGCCTATTTGCATTGTCTTTAGTCAATACGTGCCATATGAATAAGAGAGACAGGCCTGGTGATAAAGCCAGAAGAGAAAAACGACTGTTTGCCAAAAGACTGGATGTCTATTAGCAGATGTGATGTGTAAGTTTTCTAGGAAAATGAGCCCAATACAGTAAAAACTAAATCAAATTCTGCCTATGTCAGGTGACTGACTGGCTGATAGAAGAAGGTTTTTCATATCTATATTGCCTACAATTCATTTCTGTAATTCTGTAGATTATATATTATCAATATCAAGAGTAATGAAGTAGCGTTAAACCCAGAGATGAACATTAGGTGAAAGAACACCATTTGAGGGAGACTGGGAAGCATAGTTTGCTAGCAGATATACTGAGTCTCCCAGATGTCTGAAAAGAAAGAATACATCATCAGTCAAAACAAAAGCCAGTTCATGAACTGTTAAACCAGAAACTGAATGCTCTTGACTTCATGCCAGAGAGGATGCAGTTCATCAGAGTTCCACACACTTAATCTCTATCATTGCACTCAATACTGTGAAACCTTAGAACAACCCTTCTGCCCCAAGGAGTTGATCATTAAAATTAACAAAAAGCAAGTCGGGTAGACAATGATGTTCAAAAATAACACACCATATTTTATGACATAGATGTACTAAAAAAATTGTAATTTGATATTCAAACTAAACACTAAATTATCAGGGATCTTAAATCTGTAAAAATGAAGAAATCTGTGAAATATTAAGATTCTCTGATGTAGAAATATGCCAGCAGGCAACTGCAAGGGAGTGATACATGCAATTGCTATTGATTTCAGCTATGCAAGGATAACTCACAGCTGCTTTCAAGATATCCATTCTTTTTTCCTTTTCTAGCTAGTATTGCACAAGAAGCCATGATCTTAGTATGCACAGACCTTCTAGAAGCAGGATTCTGTACTCCCCATTTAGGGTGTTATCACTGAAAACTTCACTAGGCCATTCAGTAAGGAGAGAAAGGATTTATTATGGCATAATCCCTAAGAGGCAGCCATCCTAAAACTTTTAGTGAACAAAAACTGGAAAGTACTCTGTGCTATAAATAAGCCCACAGCTGTCATTTTCTTGTTCCTTCATCACCTCTTTCTACAAACCTGCTGCAAATATAAACGTTAGGTGTTTGCTCTTTACAGCTCAGAGTAGACAATGACATAAGATGGTTTCACAGATCTCAGATCACCAGCCGTGAAAGGAAAAATATGGTGGCTATGGTGGGAAAAATACCATATCTGCAGGCCCTGCTTTCCTAACATTAGATTACTTCAACAAGTAAAGAATTTCAATGCTATTCAGATATTTTCCTTGAGTATAAACCATTTGTAACTGCATTCACCCAGCTGCATGCCAGTAAACTCATAATTTTAAGATGTTTGTAAAAGCACAGTGCAGCTGGGAACCTTAAAGTACTTACAATGCAGCTGAGAGATGACAAGTTATGAACAGTTATTTGTAAAGCTGCAACCTAAGCAGAGAGATGCAAGGCAAATATCCTTCAGTGACGGCATCCCAGCCCAGTGGCAAAAGGAACGATTGCAATGTTTGACATCTGGAAGATAAAAGATATTAATCTCTTTTGAAAAGACTCAAAACTAAAAACTGCTTTACAGTGATATTCAGAAGCTTGAAAACATATGAGGCAACTGTTTCATAAATTAATTTTCGTTCATGGTTTTATTCAAATAAACCTCAAAAAGAAGAATAATTTTTTTTCTTTTCTTCTTTAAACTTCATTGACTCATATTAGGCCTGAGTTTGACCATCAGACTTAAGCAGAGTAGTAAAACAAACGTTACAGTAGTCTACACAAAGAACTTCCTGCCATGCACCACCTCGCTGATTTCTAATATAAAACTATTGCTTGGAATTGAATAGTGAATGGGACACATTTATGCCAGACAGATACATACTGAATCTCTCTCACTTCAGCAAATAATTTCATATTAGAAGTTACTAAAAAAGGACACTGAATTGCATTGAGTACTAACCACAGTACATCTTATTTCTAATAGCCCACTTGTGTGATACGTAATTTCTGACATAAATTACTAATAGCTTTTTCTTCCACTCTTTAAAAAATGGCCCAAAAGCCTGAGCTAGAAAGATAAACAACGATTTCCTGGAAATGGAGAAATCCACAGCAGGTAAAAATGCAAGATGATCAGGTTTGACAGAGACTGCGCCAAAATACGACGTGCTCTGGTAACCGTTCTCCCACACACATCCCCAGTGATTTAGCTCAGCAAGTCCTTTCATTTTTCACTTCCAAGTGCCAAACTACTATAGAATAAATACTATACAGATTTTCAATTTGGCAATTTTTTGTGAAAGAGGGAAAGGTCTACTATGCAGCACATAAATGCCAGAACCTCAAAATAAAATCTCTGAGTACCGCTAACATAAAATCGGCCCCTTTCAAAACCTGAGGCACCCAAAATTTAACAGTGACTCTCAAAAACTTTTCCCACACTTGTTCATCAATCATAATATCCATCATAACCCAGCAACAGAACTGATAAGTAAAAAAACCCAAAACACTATAGACAGTAACATATCACAGTGCTAAAAATCCATTTCCTGTTGTTGAGCAGTTTGGGACTATGAATTTATCTGCACAGTGCTAATCAAGATGTGCACAGTGGTAACCAAGATACAGAGACAAGTGTTCTGCATTTTCTTGTTATGGGTGCATGCAATTACCAGCTATCAAAATATAAAATGACTTTCCAGATGGGCTGGCTGGTCTGGTGAATTGTCTTAGCTAAATGCAGCTTATTTTTCTGATGAAAACTGGTGTGGACTTTCTATTGAGTAGAGTCTCTGGTAGGATAAACATACAGATGCTTGTGGCCCACTTTTTTCTTTTTGTCTTCAGGCATGTTATTATGGTACAAGTAGCAGAGGTGGCTTGTCCAACATAATTCTTCCCTCAGAATATCCAGGGCTTATCCTTCAATTTTACTTTATTTTCAACAGATACTGAGCTCTCTTCCACTTACTAAAATCACTCTTCACAGGACAGAGTTCTCACTTTTCTGATGTTCACTAAAAATCTCAACGCCTGCGAGCTGCAGGACTCCCATGTTGGCTCTACACCAGATCTGTACTGGTCCTAGCACAGAGTTTCTCTCACCAAAAAGATGTTTTGTAAGGGATGATAGGAGACAGACTTTGGGGCAATGTCTCCACAAGGTAAAACCCAATAAGCTGGGCTATATTTGATAGTGTCCTATAAAAATGAGATGCACCTCTGCAAAATGGCATTAATCAAGCAATATACTAAAGCATCTTCAGATATTACGTCACAATTTTTTACATATCAGTATATTGGCATGTCTTGATATGTAAAAAATTATCATTTATGACTATGTTAGCTCTGTCAGGTTACCATAACACAATTCAAACATCCTATTAAAAGGCAAGTTAGCACCACTGAACCATACTGTTTGTCTAAATGTGGCAGTCTAAACAGTTTTAAATTGCCAGTCTACTTCTAACCACATATTTTGATCCTGTTAAATTTTATTAGAACAGAACAATTGAAAGAGAAATATTACTGCCAGAAGTAACGTGTCTAAATGCTTGTCCATAAAGGAGGTGCTTAGAGCGTTACTCTTACAGAAGTACAGCTAAACTTTTAAGATCATACCAGTGTAACTACTCCAGGTTAATATTTTGATTACAAAATAAAAGTAGCTTGACATTATTTAAAACATTTTTAAAATAAGCAACATGAATTAGAAAAAATAGGAAAAAATTTAAGAGAGAAAAAAAGTATGTCAAAAGAGATTGTAACCTTTAATTATACTGAAATAACTAAACTGAAAATTTACATGCTGTCTTAGATTTCTGGCCTTTGTTCTCGGTAGGAGTGTTCATACTGTAAGAAATACTCTGCAAAAAATGTTCTTCCAATCTGCCCCAGTCAATGGGGTCAGCTGAAGATCTTAATGTAAATATATTTAATTATTGACTTTTACATAAGATTTGTTCTTATGAGCAGTATTAACTGTGCAAACAGTTCTACAGGCATGTAGAAGGGGCCATGATTTCTCCCCCACTGCAGTATATATGGTCATTGTATAATGAACTTCAGTTGCCTTCCTTAATTCAGTGAGTAGTGAATGTTACAGTATTAGTCCACCACTCACTAAAACCAATTCAGAAAAAATTAAAATCATTGTTTTTTACTATTCAGTAGAAGAAAGGATACTACCTGAAGACTACAATGGGCCAGATCATTAACTAATATGGCTGTAGCCTACCTGCATTTGTTGCAGCAGGGGCTAAAACCTCTTCCTGCATCTGTAATATATGATTTGTCCATACTGCATTTGTAGAGCAGACTTAAGTTCCTGCTAAGCCTAATGAATCTGTACCAAAGTAAGCTACATCTGCAGAGCACAGCTCTTTGTGACAATGTGCATTTTATTATCAATATTGAAGGCATATAAAGTTCAATGCTTATTAGGTCCTTGTTTATAACGTTTTCATGGACAGTTGTCTACTCCATATTAGCCTGGAAATCCTCCAGTCATCTCACACTGGTTTGTGTTCCAGCAGGACAGACCCTTCTGAAGCACTCCAGAATTCTGATCTCAAACCTGTTTAAAACAGCTGCAAACTGCCAGAGTCTTCTCATCAAGGCTGCCCATAAACCAAACAGAGAAAACACTGCAGGAGTACCCTAAAGGTTCATTGCATTATGGCACCCAGATACAAAGGAAATAATTTGGAAATTAAAAAATACAAACCCTTTCAATCTGCCAATACCAGGAAGAAGCCAAAAGTTGCAATCAGAATTGAGGAGAGAAACTTTTTATTGTAGACTTGAAACAAATAACTGCGCATACTACCCACAAGTCCCACAACTGAACAGGCATAATCCACAAATAGAGAATCCAGAATGATACAGTATTTAACAAACCTATGCTGAATTACAGGGGGGGAAAAAACAACAACAAAATGTACATTTAGAGATCTCTTAGAACATGGAAAGCAAATACAGATGGCATAAAAATGCATAAGATTCCTCTTGTCTGAGTAAGAGGAATTAGCCACTCTGGTTTTCACTTTGTTCAGGAATTGGCTCAAAGAATACCATAAAGTTATGAAAAAGTGCCGAGACTATTTCTGAAGATCACCAACAGGCAGGCTGGCTTCATCAAAAACACAGTGAAGACATGCTCTTCCAGCACAGCAAAACAGCTTCCTCAAGACATCACCCAGGCTACACTGAGGGTGCTAAATCTCTGCTCAGCACAAGCTGCTGCTCTCCTCCACTTCCAATGCAAACCAGCACCCACCTTGTCAGCACCCAAACTAAGCAGCATTCCAGCACGGATGTTACCTGTGACATCAACTACAAAAAGCTCAAAAAGCTTAATGAGTTTCAACTTGCACACAAAGAAATTCTTTGCTCCTGACTTTTTCTTGTTTTCAAAATGCTATTTCATTACATTTGCACATCTAATAGTTAAATAGTCTTCAGTTTTGGATTTGAAAAATATTTTTCAAGTATAGAATGCTAAATAAAAATTTAATATTAAAATTATATATACTTCACTATCTCAATGTAGATATGTGCAAAAAAAATTCTTTGAAATGTTATAGAATTAATAAGGAAAATATTATGAGTTTAATAAAAAGAGCATTTAATATTGCATAACTATATCCCTGTAGACAAGTAGGAATATGAGGCACTGACTGCATGGTCCCCCCATTCTGCTTGAGGGATTCTCATGTTACATACAGCATTCCAAATACCTTGGCCCTTCTGCCTCTTAGCCTGATGAATACCTCTTTGTTTTCCATAGCCAGGGAAAGGAGTTTCTTTTTAAAGTAACTAAGCTCTCTAAATTAGGGGATGGGTCTTCATGAGTACAAAGAACTGTAAGAATGTTTGCATTACTATTTTAAAAAGAAACATGCAAATTTTTCAGATACACATTTTCAAGGTAAATAACATTTTCACATACCCACATGGGGAGAGATTTGTAAAGAGCTCCTGTACTCATGTGGGCACTCCAGCAAAGCAGTAGCTTTTAAAACAGTAAGAGCAGTGCTCCACATTGCTACTACATCTCTTATGAAGAGCACCTCAATATTATCCCGCTTTTTCGTTCTTCATCTGTTAGAGATTCTGTTTGGAAACAGAATTTTTTTTCTGCCTCATCCTCTTATTACATTACAAAGAGTAGCAATCTAGCACAAAGTCTTTAGTTTTTAATTCATCATTATGATTCAAGTAGTATGATACCTTAGGAACAAGACCTTGTCACAGAAATAATTTCAGGTAAGATCCTTAGAAAAGCTAAACTTAGCAAAACTGAACTATCGTTCTTCCAAAATGTACTCAGGAAATTCTGTGTGTCATGTTAAAACAAGCAGAAAAGGAAACATTTTAATTAAAGAACTTGAATGTTCAAACTCACCACGAGTCTTGCAGAAAAGGAGGAAAAACACAGCAAAATTACTGTTCTTGGTTAAGACCCCAAGGACATAAAATAAACAATATTTAACAGAGCTCAATTTTCATTTATCATTGAAATAATGAACAGTAGAATAATAATTAAATGTCATAAAGATTTCTATGGTAGCTGGTAAAAGCAATATCATGAATTGCCTAGTAAATTTTGATTCATTCACTGTACATATGTTGACTTAGTGGCCTGAAATAACTATGGTACAAGTCCATTTTCCTGTTTGTATATCCACCATACTTGTGTGCCATGGGGTCTGACTAATGGGCCAGAAGATCTGGTTCAAAGATCTGCTGCAGCTCTGCTACCTCAATATCATTGGACATTACCTTAAACTGTGCAGGTTTACTCCATTCTGCAGGTCAGGGCAGTCAATAGATAGATTACTGTGACTCAACAGTGTCAGGATTACATTTCTTATTTAGGTCTACATATTATTGTTTTCTGATACACAATAACAAAATACAGGAAATGTAATGAAAGCAGTTGCTTGCTTCATTATTGGGCAGAGGGTTGGGAGGCAGACTCCAAACTATTAATTCCTTTCCATACTGGTCTATACCCATAACAGCAGAAGAAACAGGGTTCATAATTAATATTTTTCTTTGAAGCATCAGTTATTCTACAAATGGCAATTTCAGAACAGATAATATTATCTATTTCCTGTTAGTAAAGATCTACAGCACAAGAGGAACTGATAAGCTTGCTTGCTGACTTACCAAGCATTCAGGGCAGCACACAAGCAGGCAGCAGTCAAACAGAATGAAAGACTGAGGCCATTTCATGAAGCAACACTCAAGAAATCAGTGAAAAGACCACTAAGTTTCCATGAGGATTTTCAAGTACATTAGTGAAGTGGCATTATATTTCTATAGCTTTATTCTCCTTAGATCTCTATCACCAACAACTCTTTGTTCTAAGAATACTTACAATAGGTGTTATGGTTTAACCCCAGCCAAACACCACACAGCCTCCTGCTCACTCCCCCACCAATGGGATCCGAGGGAGAATCAGAAGGGTAAAAACTAGAAAACACATGGGCTGAGATAAAGACAGTTTACTAGGGAAAGCAAAAGCCGTGCACACAAGCAAAGTAAAACAAGGAATTCATTCACTACTTCCCATGGGCAGGCAGGTGTTCAGCCATTTCCAGGAGAGCAGGGCCCCATCATGAGCCATAGTTACTTGGAAAAACAAATGCCATCACCCCAAATATTCCCCTACCCCCGCCCTTTCTCCTTCTTCCCCCATTTTATACCCTGAGCCTGATGTCACATCCCTTTGGTCAGTTGGGGTCACCTGTCCTAGCTGTGTCTCCTCCCACAGTCCCACACACCCCCAATTCCCTCACCAGCATGGCCATACGAAAAGCAGAGAAAGCCTTGGCTCTGTGCAAGCCTCGCTCAGCAATAACAAAAACATCTCTATGTTGTCAATCCTGTATTCAGCACTAATCCAAAACACATGCCCATACCAGCCACTGTAAACAAAATTAATTCTACCTCAGCCCAAAACAGCACAATAGGATGGCAAAACCTGTGTCGGTATGGTTACATACAATATCAGCCTTGTTCCCATTTTATTTGTGTAGAACTGAAGGGGTTTTTTGTTTTTTCTAAGCTGATAGTTATTGCAGGAAAATATAAACAAAATATGGTGTTGCTGACACTAACCACCTACTGATTTTACAGCATGGAAATGTTTCTGATTCTGGTTACCTAAGAACTCTGCATGGGGTGTGTTTGTTTAGGTGTGAGAGAAAGCTTAACTAAAACAGTTTATCAGCAAACGCATCTAGTGGTATTTAATTCTGCTACAAGTTTAAAACAGCAGTAAAAGCAGGAAGAGCTCACTTTCAGGAGGTTATACCTCTTTCAGTTGTTATAATACACTGATGGTCAGAAAGCAAATTTTAAAATATAAAACAAATTTTAACAAGTGTCAATCCTGAAAGTCTTGAACAGATATTAGATCAATGCTTTGTGTCCCAGCCAGTTCCACTCCTCCAAAGGTGTGAAACAGAATTAAACCTAGATCTATATCCTTCTCCAGTCACCATATACATTAAAAAGTACTTTTTCTTAATGGAAAATAAACAGTTTTGTTTTCAAATTATGAAATAGAATTTTAAATAAGGGAAATAACTCAACTGACCTAAATGCAATAATGTACTTTTTAGAATAAATCTAAGCTGATTGAGGAAAGCATAATAAAAGTTACTGTTCAGATGTTACCCACCTGAAATGACTACACGAATAACTCTCTAAGACAGCCTATCTTCTGCATTTTTGCAATGGAGTAATGTGAAGAAAGAAACTCCATTCCTTTCCAATGCTTTTCATCTAATCATAATATCTCTCCCTTTTCTAAACTGTTGATTAGGAATAAAGAAAATACACACGGAATGTGGTACTTGAACAAAGCATAAACCACTAATGTTGCCAGGAGAAACTGCTGAGTCTCCTACCCCAGCCATATGATCCCACACATGTATCTCATCCTTTGCCCTAGCACACACTCAAGATAAGATGTGCCAGGATAGCCAGGACAGCAGGGCATCCCACCCAAGTGAAAACCCAGTCACACAAACACTTGGCCTCCCCCTAAGAGTGGGCAGGCAGGCCAGGCTACCTCCTTCAGCAGCAGCAAAGCTGGTAGGTCTGTAGAAGCTCAGCTTTACTGGGCTGGAAGCAGAGCCAACAGACAGCACTATCCTCTGTGGCAGAAGAGGAGCTGGGCTGCTCCTCCCGAAGACACAGCAGGCTGCACAGAAAATACACCAAAGCCACCGCTGAGCTAACACAGCTCAGCACCAAGTGCCAATTCCCAGGCACTGATGGCCTCCTCACTCCCGCGCCATGGCTCTGTCTCTCAGCTCAGAAACAGACAATCCCAATATAACAGAAACAATCAATCTTCTTGTCCTGTCATGGTCTTGAATGGATTCATAGTTCTTTGTAACATACTTCCAAGAAGTCAAATAGTGCCAGCAGTTTTGTACTAGTGGGATATTCTCAAAAGAGGAAGAACCTCCTTCCCCCCAAAACCAAAAGAAATAAAGCCCTAATGGAATAAAACTGTTCAGTAACTGTTTTGGAAGTCAGTCAGTGAAGGTATTTTGAAAAATATCCATATAGAAATAAAAACTGATGGAACAGTAAAAAGCCATCTCAGAAAGTGCATCCAAAATTATCATGTTTTCTATTTCAAGAAGCTCAATTCTAAGTGGGGGTAACTTATCATAGCTCGGTGGGAATTCTACAGTAGCTGAAAATTCAGTTATTGAACCATAGAAATTCATTGAGCAGAAGAGACAGAATCAAATTCTATATATGCCTGAGAACACCAGCATGTTGGCTAGTAACAGAGCTGGTTTTTAATGCTGCCTTTCATCAGTAAAGCTAAGGAGAAAAAAAATAAAAAACAATGACTGCCTCATGAAAAATTAGGAGAGAAGTATTTTATAAACCTTTGTTAGTTTAGCTGTTATGAGGCTATTGCCTAACTACCCCATACTAATTTTATTGGCTCATAGCAGATATAATTTGAAAGTATTATGTTACCCACATAAACCATGCATATGGTTCAGAATGTCAGCGTAATCTGTCTGTGGGTAGGGTAATGTATGGTTCCAGAATAGAGATGGTGTATATAAATTATGCAAGGTATTTTCTAATCCTCATAATATTTCAGTGAATGGGACAGTCATTATGTAACAAATGTCTCCTACACCTTCCTGACAGATGGGACATGAGCATTATTGCTTTTCCCTGTTCCTTCAAGGCAGGTCACTCTCTCAGTTCACTACAGTAATGTTGCCACTAATTCTAAAGGCTTCATCATTCATTCAGATTTCAGCATTTCATTGTGGTGGAAAAGCTACCATTTTCCATTTGTTTCACATTAAGTTAATTACCTTTTACCACAGGAGTGCCAAAGGAATAAGAAAGTCTCCAAGATGAAGTCTACAACAGTGCATGTGATGAACAGTTTTTCTGGTAATATCAAATGGCTATTTGCTTTTTCTTAAAAATTGCTTTTGAACCACTGTGAAACATTCCAAACATCTTAGTCTCCTAATTAAACAAGGACAGATTTGCAATCAGACCAAGGAGTATAAATACCTGCATCAAGTGGACAACTGCCACAAACCACAAACCCCCTGTATCACTCTGCACAATTTGATTTCTCTGGGCTTCACACAGCAGACTGACACCAACATTATTTACTTTAGAACTTAGTTAAAAGATATCATTTTTGGATAATAACCCTAATTGAGCATATGTTACATTTAAATCGAGAATTTCACAATCCAAAAGCATGATTTGGCAGTAAAAATGCTGTTACAGTTGCTTTTCTTAAAAAAAAATTGGTATGTCCAGAAGTACAGGCAGACCTATAGACTGAGATTTTGTAAAAATGCATTAAAAATAATACAAATAGCATGGCAATTCACATAACATGAAATTTCTATTTTTACCATTACATATCATAAACTCTCTTCTCTCAACCAGTTGCTTTAATTGGACCAAACCATTTTAGTCATGCTGTATGTATGGGACAGGCTCAGAAGAGGAGATTAAAGGAATCAACATTTCCAACCTTTGTAGTGACAATTCACACTACAAAATATGAAGCTAAATACAAAGAGAAATGAAAACCTAAGGTCTCTTCCAATATTGTTGGGGAAAACTCCCTTCCAGACCTTGATCAGCAGCTGAACGTTTTACTTCACGTAATGTGCAATGTTCTCCAAACACTGAAGTCATGATCTTCAATACAAAGAGCAAAACACCACTGTGTCTGAAGCTTTTGTAGTGACAAGGATACAACAGGTGTGTTACGATTGTATGTCACAGCTGCCAAGATGATGAAAAACCTTTGCATTTTAGGAAGCTTTGTATTTTAGGTTTATTTAGATATACATTTATGAAGGCTGAAGGAAAAAACTTCATCCCACACACAGGTTATTTTTCTGTAATTAGAAGACAGGGGAAAAAAATTCTTTTACCTTTTATGTTTCTTTTTACCTATTATTTTTAATTGCTGTTGGAAGAAAATGAAAATATTAAAATAAGAGCATCATCTCTGCCAACAAACATTAATTCTCATTAGCTTCTGAGAAACCAAATACTTTTCAAGAGGTCTCTTTTGTTAACACATACACTGTTTTAAATTAAAGATTTCTGATTCAGCTAATCCATTTCTTAGGCCAACTACATGGGATGTAGGTTGGTGTTTTTCCTCACCTCAGATACCTTCTAAAAGGAGTAAGTATTTGTTGCCTTGTGGTCGTCATACTCAGAGATGGAAAAATAATATGCTGTCATTTCTTCCGATTTATAGTGCAAAAGTCAAACTATATTTCTATAAATCATTGTCTGGATTTGATATTGCTTATAATTTGTTGAGTCTTCTCAAATAGCAGTAACCATGATAATGCAGTTATGGCATGTGATATAGCTTTGTAAAGTAAATGTAAAAAAGGACTGAACAAAATACATGGTAAAAGGCATTTGGAATCCATGAGCTCAAAGAATTTAGATCAGCTTATCAGTTAAATCGTGGTGAAACAAAAACACATGCAAGTGTTTAGAGATTGCGCTCTAGTACAATGCACACACACCCAGAGAAGAGGGCCAGTTCACTGAAGCATTACAAATCAAAATGCAGTCACTTTCTTGTGCTTAAAGTGCTCTACAAGGAACTGAAAGGTTAATGAGCAAGGTGGCTTTAATTGCTTTTTTCTAAATACATGGCCTATAAAATAAACATACCTGCCTTTAAAAGCTCCGTGTTCCAAAATTTCTACAGTAAACATTCTCTGTTGGAATTTTCTATTCATGGAATTGGACTATAAATAGGGATATAATATCTTTAATATGTTGCAGACACAACACTCTTTTCAAATACCCTGACTTTGCTAGAGGCTATAATGACAACAGTGAAATAGCTTAGATAGCACTGGGAGCAATTTGTCAGTGCTGTGCACAGGGTCCAGTATTTTCCTATTGTAATTAGTGGCAAGTGCATGCTCACCATTACCTGAAAGTTATTGTAGTAATTCCAGATTCAACCAGATGTCCAGTGACTAGTGGAGTGTGCATGTACGTATGTTTGGATAACACACCGTCTTAAATTGCTCCTCTTAGTCTTTTGCAATTTATTTCATGTTTCCAACAGTTTTGAACTTGCAGTGTCAGCAACACATTTTTGACATCATTGAACAAAGACAACAATTATTTAAGTCATTTTTCCCCTCTCAAATTGAAAAGGAATAAAAATTGTCGTATGTAGAAAGCCATAGGCCAAAGATAAAATCTTAGAAAACTTCACATAGATGCAAGGTGTGAAGATGAGAATTTTATGTTACTAGAGTTAACACCACAGGAATCATTCCTCAGTCACTTAAACAATTTTTTTTCACATAATAAATTTTTTTCATAGGACTGGATGGTCCTAAACATTTCTATGGTCTTCAAAAAATAAGTTCAGTGTTTCTTCTTGCTTTGGAGGTGACATTGTCCATTACACTTCACACCAAAATTCATGCTCTACCTAGCTCAATTACAGCCAGTGCCACAAATCCAATTACTTTCAAAAGGAAGCAGTATTAAGTCTGATCCTCACATTCATTGGATGGACTCCAATAGTCTTGAACAATGATCACATCAAAATGCTACAACTGCATTTTGTCATTATGAGCCACGTGCTCCACACTACGCTCTTGTGTTCAATGCTATGCTCACTGCTCACAGATCAGGCTCATGAGGTGCGAAACAGCATACCCAATTTCATGACAGGGAAGCGCACACACCAGCCCTTCTTTATTTCTTCCTCATTTTTCTCCCTACAGGCCATATGCTTGGTCTTACTAGCCAAAAAATTTTTGCTTGAAATATAAAAGCCCATTTTAGGAATACACAAACTCTCTGCAAAGGATGGCAAGTAAGCAATGAAAACCACAAAAATTGCTGATAAATTAACTTGATAATCTTATCATTACAGAAAACAGAATCTTTCTTTTAACTGATTCAAGCTTTCATTTCCTGTTACTGGATCTTATTTGTGCTTTTTGGGTTAAATGATGGTTTGATGCACTGTTTGCAGGTGGAGGGGGTTGTCTCCTCACTGAATTTTGACCCATTTAAAAATAGGGGAAAGTACTTGACTACTTCAGCAGTACTAAGAAATTTACATTCTAGAAATTACATTATAGAAATTTACATTCTAGAAATTATTTTCTGCATTATGGTCATCTGAGTGTTCCCTTGATGAATATTATCTTTGAAGCTGAAAATGATTTAGTACACATTTATGAAGAATAAAAGGGAAGGTGCTTTTGTTGCATTAGGGAAAAAGCAAACCTCAACAAAAAACCAAAACATTGGCAAATTTGAGGTGAATTCAATGCTCAAAATAGCTTGAAGCAAATAAACAAGTGATGGGTCAGATTATTTCATTTGTATAATTAAAAAATGCCATCACCTTACTCAAAAGGATGTAGATCTAGGTATTAATTAAATTACTATATTTGCTTGCATATCACTTCCAATGCCTGAAGATCCCTGCATAGCTGAGAAAACCCTTAGTTTCCTATATATACTTTATATTTTTACCCTAAAACTAAAGCTTGAACAAGGCAAATTATAAAATACCTGAACTCAGCAAGTTTCACCTCAGCATTAAGAATAATGAGTCTGTGAGAGACAACAGTACACAATTTTTTGTCAATAGCATAATGATTTAAAAGCCTTTTCTCCAGGGCATGGCATCTTTTCCCAGCTGAAAGGGCAAGCTTAGGCTATTGCATTGTTAAGCAGCTGACAAATGACCTTGTTGTCACACTTGTTTTAGGAATTGATCATGTCCAATTAATTCCTAGAAGAAATCAATTGTTCTTACCTAGCTCATTTACATTAATAAGAAAATATTAATGACTCCACTGCCTATAAGTATTAGAAAGAGAGGCTGCATTCACATTTCAGCCTACTGGTCTTTAAAGAGGATTCATTATCTCCTCCTAAGAGAGCAAAACAAATACATATTTTTTCCCAGTTATTCAACATTAAAACCAAGTATTTATCTACGTATTTAACTGATACGTGAATCATATAGAAAATTGTCTTTGCATTGTTGGCTTATTTTTATGGGTGTAATATTTATTATGCATGACAGAAAGCACATGATCATTTTCTTCCATTGCTAACTTTATTTTGAGAGAAGAACTATGCACAAGAACTCAAGACCACAATTAGGATTTCCTGTTCTGAGTCCAACATACCATAAGAGGAACAATGATACAAATGTGCAGGTAAAAGCAGTACATATTTCATTCCTGGAAATTATCCTTAGGAAAACATTCAAACAATCTTTGTGCTGGGATTTAAAACTCATGACCGTTGCCAAAAATCTAAATAGCGCTTTATCAAATGCTGGGATTAGTGTGTTTGTGAGCTACACGCTATGAATAGCCCAGGTCTGAGCATTCATCCTGAACTTTCTTCCCAGAGGAAGAAATATAATAGGAAGGTGCAGTTCAAGACAAGATTCAGAATTTGATTGCTACATTTTCTATTCAGCGCATACTGCTATGATTTCTGGTAAAATGTACTAGTTAAGTGTTACAGTAAATTGATCACATAATACTATGGAATCTATCATGTAATAGAAAAGGAATTTAAGAGCTGCATACCTAATATTATTAATAAAATGGGCCTGTGGATACAGACAGTTAGAGGATATGGTTTATATTATTACCTGATCCTAAATTACATTAAAGAGCTGGTAAACTTCGAATTGCAAGGACAAAATAGACTTTCAATAGGATTTTTCAATTGGAAACTTCTGACTGGCTAACACAACTATGAGTGTTTACTCCCTGCGTCTCTTCTGCTTCTAGAAACGAGCCCTGAGCTTGGATTCTCCCCTTGGATCAGAAGTTCAAGTGTATCTGTGCAGAGAGGCTCTGCTGCCACCCTCTATGGTATCTGTGATGAATCAAAATAATAACTGTAAATAAAATGCCAACCACTCTAAAGATTTAGGGACAAAGATCTCTAGCTGTGAAAGAACTGACACAATGGAAAATTATTGGCATGTAATTAATTATTTAAAATAATATCAGTAACTCTAAGGTACTGGCACAAAAGGAATTAAAGTGGTGTTGGCACATGAATGACTTCAGTACTGAAGTAATAGCTAGTTTTACCAGCTTAATGTCTTAGTAGGCTACCTTTGAAAAATTATCAAAGAGGATGCACCTTAACTATGTGTTTATCTCTGGTCTAGTTCATTGCTACTGTAATTTTTTTATCCTGAGACTTTTTAAAAAGAAGTACATGGGTAGAACAAACATGTAATTTTTTTCCAGGTTGTCCAGCATCTCTTAATCTAAAATTCAGTAAGGCACATAACTGATTAATAAAGGATGTGTTTGGTACAAATAACATTTAATTCCTCATGAGACAGATACAATACTGAGAGCAAACTGCTTGTGAAAAGTAATTATATTGATTATTATCTGATAAAAAACTAGTTTTCCAGACCATACATGGGATTATTCAAATCTATTTTATACCAGGGCAGATATGATGCTGTTCCTTTGGTCTCACCTCTGTGAGACCAGCCCCTATTTAAATAAACAGTTTCCGACCCTGCACACGCGACTACGCTTCTCATTCACTACCTTAACATTCTGCCGGTTAAACCACTGATCAATGTGGTTATTTGGGCACACAGAGGATGAGTGCTTTGGAAGAGCAGCTAACATCAAATCAAAACTCTTCTGATCTTTTTTTATCACAAAATTACCAGCCCAATGCTGTCCACAGCAGTAGCAAAGCCATTCAGTTTCAGTGAAGGGGAAATCTACCCTTTCTCAATGGGTCTTCAAAAGTGAGCAGCCTTCCACCTTTTCTCCTCACCCTTTCCACTTGAATTTTATTTATTTTTCTGTAATTCTGCCCATCAAATAAGTAAGTACATGGTGCCCATGCTACTGCTCTTTGCTGTATTCTGAACGGCAATGATGTAGGGCCTTTGCTGGCATTCTGCAATGGGTCATTCATCCAAACTGTTCACAAGGAATAGAATTTAGCTTTAAATCTTCCATTTTTCAGAAACAGCAGAACTAAAGTTAGCCATACAACTTTTAACTATCTAGTTAAACAGTACCTGAAAATGTTACTTTCATGTGATAAACATATTAGTCTGCCTTCATGACCTAAAAAATATTCTCTTATACATGAGAAGAAAAAAAAAATCATCCTTCACTGTCACTGAAAAGAAAAAGAACATTAGACCCTTATTCACCTGTTTGGGAGAGGGCTGAGGAAAGAAACATTGTGTGCAAAAAAAATCATGCTAATGCATTGTCACAGTCAGGCTTGTATATTCACCTGAATGGTACCAATTTGCTAATATTGTTTTCATAAATGAACAATTTATTCTACACCATTTATTCTTGTATCTGCATACATACTGCAAACTACTAGAATATAATTTGCTTTCTTCTAGATTTTGCCTAGTACAAGAGAACAGACACTTCGCAAGAAAAGTAAGAAAAAGGCTACTTTGTATCCAGACATCTCATAGTATATCACTTGTGAAGTTACAGTTCTGTTTGACAAGGGCTAAATTTTTTTTTCTTACTTGGAGGAAAAAACCGAACATCAATAGCAGGAAAGTATCTTAGCTATTAATTAGGCAAGTAAGATCCTCCTAATGCATTCCACAATCCCTACCAATCTTCTAAAACACAAGCATAGCAGTTTCTTCAATCATCATTTCATAAATAGCAGAGATCTGCTTCTCCTTATTAAGAAAAAGAAAAGAGGAAGGTGACTGGGGAAGAGGCCTTAGCCTGTCATTTACAGTACCTTGCTTCTCATGATAGTTGAGATTATCAAGAGTTTGCACATATGAGCTGCAAATACATCGAGGGAGGAGGTTACAGACATCACACCTTTCCCGTTTACACTTTTATTAAAAATGGAGTTCCAAAGAAAATTCATCAGTCACACAGCTACCTGGAGAACTCGACAAGCACGCTGAAATAATAGGGAATGTGGACCAGTGCATTTGTTCAATGAATGCCATATGGATTTTGGAATTTGGTAATCAGGGATCTGGCATGTCTTTATAATGTATTTGGGACAGATTGGAACATTTTTGTGTAATTGCTATAACCAGGTGCTTTTGTCTCGTTGAAGTTAAACTACCTTTTACTATCCTTGTTTCTATAAGGGAGACAGAACTGGAAATCAAGTATATATGGTCTATACTGGCCTCTCTTTCCCATCCCTGCCCATGATTACCTCTTTACTTTCTTAATAAAGTCACTGATGGGCCTATTACTTCCTAGCTATGCCAGTAAAAGATTCTGTAGTTACACTTAGTTAATAAAGGTGTAATAAACATTACTTGAAAAGAAGCATGTCTTCATGAACTGAATTTTACAACACAAAGCTTAAGTTTATCAAAAAGCAAGACTTCAAATACTGCAAGAAGAAACTCCCTACAAGGATCTCATTTATTCTATAAATAGTTAAGAGACTTAATTTATAGTGAACATTCTGAGTATAACTAGAAAACATATCTACCCCGACAAGCAAAACTAAGACTTAACTCTCATTGAAATTTGTCCCAGAGACTGATGTACCTGGGAACAGTAGGTTTTAATAGTTGAGGCTTGGTTTGATACTATAGCATTTGTAAGGTTATTGCAATATTTGATAATCACCTTTAATGTATATCTGGGGAGAAGCAAATAACTTTGACTAGTATGCTTAGGTATATTATTCATCAGGAACCTCTGATAGCAGAAAGTATTCTAACAGACAAAAAAATCTTATGCCTGTTAAAAGCATTAAGAGCAAGCTCAAGTGCAGAGTTTCCATACCAAATGCCAAAACTACATAACACAGGGAACTGTGGCTAGACAACATAAATTCAAACTTCATGCTTTACACGTCTAAGCAGTTTTAAACACTGACAGATTTCAGACAGATTTTTAGACAGATTTTTTTTTTTTTTGATACCACAGAAATACTGACTCAGTCAGGAGGTCCACTGACATTGGTGTCTTTTAACACTGACCTCAAGTTCCAGAAGGGGCAACAACTCCATTTAAGACAGAGCAAGACAACTGCCACAGTTGTACTTTTAGAATATGTTCATCCACAGATCTCCAAAACTTCATTGTCTCACTGAAGTGACATAGTAAGGAATACAAAGAAAATAGTTGTATTTTTGATAGGTTAGCAGCATGTCCTTCTAACTATATAAATGGTGCTACCCCTAAGTATCTCTTCTGTTTTAGAATAGGGGAAGGAAAAGAACTTGTGTATGTCTCTAATTACTTCCATACAAGTTCAAATAAGCATCATTTCTTTTCCCAGATGATATTCAATCCTTGTACTAATTGCTTCCATTTCAAAAGCACAAGATTCTTCCCACTCTAGTTGTGCCATACAGAATTATCAGCCATAGTTATATACACTATTTCTTGTCATAATACAGACTACTACTCTAATTAGCTTCAATACAGTTTATACATTTAATAGCTTGTTTGCTTTCTTTAAGCTTATAAGTGAACAATCTTCTAACCCCTTCTAAAGGACTTTTGCAACAAAAGAGATCTCAATTGATCTTGAAACTGTAAGAATATGGTCTGCAGGAACACTGATAGGTCCTCCACATAAAAGATTAATGAATAACTCTTTTTTGCAGTAGTTCTGTATGTTTCCTTCATCTTCCTTGACTAGTCTCTTTTTATAGTGCTCACTTTTGGCAATACTATTTTACAGAGCTAAATATACACATTACTTCTGCATTGCAATACGAATTTTACTGACACTGGAAAGGCAGAAACTACCCTGTTCAAGTTTTCCTCACACAAACAGATAAAACATAAAATAACAAAGAGGCGAAATAATATATATACTACATACCACATATTTTATACATACAATTATATAAAAGTTTGTGTACGTATATAGACAAAGTTTTATAAATATTTAATACATATTATATATACATACAATAAAAAAGTTTGCTGTTCACTCACTTCTCTGCTTCACAAAGCAATGAATCAGTAAATAAATTATGGAAATGGGAAGAAAACCACACAGAACATCCTACAATTTACTGCCATTTTCTTAGGAAATACTTGCATATTATCAAATAACATAGCAATTAATAGACTTCTATTTTCAAATGTTCCAGTTGGTTTCCTCTCACTTTCTTCACTGAGCCTGGGGCTAAGTCATGTGCAAGAGCTACAGAAGCATGGAAGTGGACACCAGAGCAGACAGCCCAATAAGGACAATCACTACTAAATGAACCCTGAATCTGGGGTTTTCACATTTGAAACTCCACCCTCCCTTTGAACCTTTTTTTGCTCAGCTTCCAAGACTTAGAAAAATTACTACCAAAACCATATCTGAACTGCCATACTTTCTAAACAGAAACTACTCCATATTTGAAGCAGAAAGGATTTTCTTCATTTTATTAGATAACTAATCAGCAAGTACTGAAAAGGAAGACATTTTCTGTGTTGACCAGAAATAACAGCACAATTACAAGAAATCACCAGGCCTTCCTGAAAGACTTCAGAACCAGCTGCAGTCAGAACCATTGTGATCAGCAGTTACAGTAACATTTTGTTTTCAACAAAGTGAGGTGTAGTTGTCTTGCCTTTTACATCAAATAAAGTTAACCAGATTTGCTTGATTTTTTAAGTTTTCATGTTGCTTTTGTGTGCATGCATTAGCAGCCTACTTCCATCAGTAAGTCAGTCCACACACTTAGGCCACAGACTTTAAAGTCTCCATCTTGTGTCTTCAGGAGTTTTAGAGCAGCTTGAGTCTGTTCCTTAAGCAGTGTAGATCCCTGACAGAGGCAGCTGAAGCGCTCCCTTAATTCTTCCCAGGACAATTCAGCTCTGTCAAAGCAACTTTTAATCCACCTTCCCTGCAAGGGATCATAGAGCAAGTGGCTTCCCCAGGCGGTTAAGAGGTCCAAATAAGATCTGCTTAACTGAGAATAGTGACCAGCTAGGAAGGCAAGAAGGGAACATGGGAGGCAAAGACAGAAGGCAGAAAATCTCTCCTGGTTGCTCAGCAGCCAGGAAAGCAGGAGCCCGGCGGTGCATCCGTCTTCTGCAGCACTCGCCTGGTACCCGTCTAGGCTGGTCCCATCTCGATCCCTGTCTCCGGCCTGCTCACCGCCACTCCCCTGCTTCAGCACAGCCAGCGCCGCCGCCACGACCTCGAAGGCGCGGGGCTGGGGGAGCTGCTCCAGAACACCGCACAACCAACGCAGCTGCCCCGCGGCCTCCCCGACCTCCTGCCCCTCCTCCCGCAGCCGGTTCAGCAGCAGCTGCGCCTCCGCCTGCAGCTGCAGCTCTTGCCCGGGGGGACGCCGCGGCGGGCGGGGGGGCAGCGCCAGCAGGCAGGCCGCGGCCTTGCGGCGGGCGAGCAGCGCCAGGCCGCGGGGCTCGGGGCCGGCCCCCGCGCCGGGAGGCTGCAGAAGGCTGCGGAGCAGGCTGCGGCAGGCAGCAGGCGGCAAAGCGCGGTTCTCCAGCAGCGCCAGCCCCACCAGCTGTGAGCAGCGGCCCAGCGTAGGGAAGCCGAGCAGAGGGTACGGCTGAGCCCGGCGCAGCCGCCGCCCGAGGGCCTCCCGGAGCTGGGGGCGGGCACGGAACCGATCATAGAGGTGCTGGAAATACCGGGCCCATTCTAGAGCCCTGTCTAGGGTGAGGGAGTCCCAGTCCCGCACCAACGCGGAGCGGGACACAACCAGGAGTGCCGGCAGCTGCTCCACCTGCCCCAGCACAACCTCCATGCCCCAGTCTTGGCGCTACGGGTTTGAGCGGGGTCCCGCCGGGAGCCGGGGCCAACCCGAGCCGCGGAGGGATGGCGTTTGTAACTCTATTGGCTGAGGGGGACGTCAATCCGGTGAGGATCGAGCTTTTCTTAAAGGAGTCGTCGTTCACCTTCCGGCCGATCACTCAGCCAAGAGCGGGAAATTGAGCCGAATTAAAATTATAAAAACCGAGGACGATTATTATATATATATTTTTTTAAGTAAATCGTTCCCCTCTAGGCCCTTTGCCATCTTCGTTGCCCTCCTTTGGACGCTCTACAGTAGCTTTCTTTCTTTTTTTGTATTGTGCCGCCCAAAGCTACACACAGGACTCAAGGTGAGGCCACACCAGAGCAGAGCAGGAT
The DNA here is from genome assembly GCF_041296385.1 of Aphelocoma coerulescens. Classification (NCBI taxonomy): domain Eukaryota; kingdom Metazoa; phylum Chordata; class Aves; order Passeriformes; family Corvidae; genus Aphelocoma; species Aphelocoma coerulescens. The sequence goes on from NC_091019.1 coordinate 7,090,607, forward strand.
AATCACCTCCCGCGACCAGCCGCTCTGTCTATGCCAAGAGGCATAGAGCAATATGTAGCATAATACTCCTAACTATCCCTTAAAAAATAAACCTCTTCAGGAGCAAAGCCCCCCTGCCCCATCTTTGGGGGTACTTCCCAAATTCAGTGATAGCTCAGTCCCCGGAGGGCAGCCATGTCCGAGCTCAGCAGGGAGCAGGGCTGGCTGCCCATCACTACCCACGGCTCAGTGTTCTGCCAGGGGCTGGGCTCACCCTTCTGCCCTTCCAGTTAATGGCTTCATAGCTCATTAGAGATTCCCCAGGGCAACAGGCCTTCTCCGAGTACCTGTGCCAAGCCTTTGGCTGCCTGCAGGGGTAGTGGCAGACACCTGCCCTGGCTGCCTGGGCACCAACGCTGCTGGTATTTCCCACACAGATGCCTCCAGACAACATGGTGGAAACACTATAACTACTCCTTTCTGCAGTGACAAGAGGTGACTCCTCTACTTCCACCTCTGCTAGCTTAAGGACAAATTTACGCAGCAAGCAAGGGGTATCAGGCATGGCTTCACACAGCCTGTGTATTGGAGTGACTGTTCTCAGGTGCTTGCCTAATGCCCACTGCCTCAAGGGCTTCCACTATGCTGGGTTACAGGTTCTTTCCCTCTATCCCCATCTCTTTGACAGAGCTACACTACATGTTCCCTCAGAGTGTGGAACTGAACAGGCTGGTCTGGCTTCTGGCAGCTTCCACAGGAGCACCTTTGTGCCCCGGCTCCTCAGGGTTGCACCAGTGGCATCCAGGTGCTGGAGCTGTGAGGTTTGGGAGCTGCTGGATGTTCCTCTTGAAGTTTGCCAGCCCACAATCCTAGCCAATGGAGCAGGTCTGGAGGCAGCAGAGTGGCCTGGTGAGTGCGTGGTGAGCCCCTGGTGCCTTTGGCTGAGTTGGGTTGCAGCAATGCCCAGGGGAAGAGGGTGGACACCCTTCTCACCCAGCCTGGCAGGACATGGCCCTGTGTCCTGTCCTGGGACAACAATGCCAACCTGCCCAAGCAACTCCTTTAGCTTTTTGAAAGGCACTTGCAACACCTGGCATAGTAAATAAGGTTTGACTGGAATTTACTGCAGGAACCAGCAATAGAAACCAAACTATAATCATGTGAGCTACACTACTGTAGGGCAAACTGTAATGCTCTTTCTCTTGAAAGAGCATTATGCATCCCCATGCAGAATGTATGTTCTCTTCTATACATCCTAGTGCTGCAAATAGTTTCCCCTGAGTTTGTTATTAAACAAATAGCATTTTTGGGTGATGGAGTGTGCAAGGACTCTTGGTAGCTTAGATAGTAAGAGACACAACACTTGTAGCTCTGACTTCAAACTAACATGCGTGAAAGACAAGAAAGAGGTCAACAACTTGCTTCTACTGCTTTCTTTTCCACTTAGGAAAACTGAAATGTGTGGACAGTGCCACTGAACCCATTAGAATTTTGTGTCTAACTAGGAATGTGCTGAGACCTTGTCTCATGTCCACAGATCCTTGCCCTAAAAGTAACATCAAAGCTGTTGGTGACCAGCTTCTCTAATTCACATCACACTTTGAAAATAAAGCAAAAGACTGATTAAGAAATTTGCAAGGGTTTAGATACTAGGCTCCCCTCTCTAAACCCTCTTGTAGACTGCCCTAGATGGTTGTTTAGTAAAAGTCTTTCTCAAGTACACTCACTAAAACAGATCTCTCATCTGACCTATTATCCTATTTTCTTATTTCCTATTTTTCTTATTTCTTATTAAAAAAAAAAACGTGAAGCTGTAGGCTTGATGCTCTAGGTCACCTGTAGGTTAAGGGCCTAATATAGGCATTGGAGTGAAATTCTATGGCCCTTGTTTGTGATTGAAGGAGCTCATAACAACCTCTCAATGTCTATGAATATAATGTATTTCAAGGTATCATTCTAAAATACATGGTTTTCCCCTCTTTTAAGCTTTCTGTTAGATATTAAACATTAAATTGGCTACAGATGTCTAGAGATTTCTTGCATTGTTAACAATAGAATTGCTACTGTAATTAACAAATTAATACTTACCTATCATCTGCCTTACCTGTATATTCCAATGCATATTATAAAATAATATACAATGAAGAGAAGATGGAACGTGCAAACTTTGAAGTTACATACAGTTGAGTGCAGCACTTTGGGATGATACTGTGTTTTACTTAAATGAAAAAGTGACAGAAACCTGGAGTGGTTGGAATATAATTAAAATTATATATATAGTATGTAGTATGTAATATATAATATGTAATGTATATATATAGACATATATATAGGCCTCTCTGGTTTAATACAGCACGTCTTGAATGAAGGGTTGTGGCACAGAGGAAGAAGACTGTTTCAGTGAATTCCATGTTTTATTTTGGTAGGGTTGTTTTTGGAGGTGCATATGCTCCATGACATAAAGAAGAAAAGATATTTCCCTTTACATCAGACAACTTTTCACAAGAATTCTTTCACATTACTGTTCTTTTTCTTTATTGGATAAAGCATATGAGTTTATATCCTCATAGTGTATGTCTCTGTATCTTTCAGTTGAAAGAAATCAAATAATCACATTTGCAGCACCAGGAAACTAACAAAAACAGGTTGTGAAATTCTAAGTAGTCTGGAAAAAACACTGTTATCTGGAATACTCTTGCCTGTGAAAGAAGATGGCCTGTGTGTTCTAATGGGTCTCGGTAGAGCTAATTGAAAAATTAAATATCCATTTCATGAAAAACTCTGAATATTTCAGCTTTTTTTTTTTTTTACTTAGGGTGAAAATTCTAAATATCAACATTTTTCCTCAAAAGGGCACAGGTTGACATCTCTGTAATAAAATGGTTCATGCAAAAAGACACTTGTGTATTTCTAGGTATTGCAGCTGCATTTAGAGTCTCCTGTCATGATCGGGATGCATATAATAAAAAATACAGCCTAATGTGAAGAAGCAGCAGAGTTTTGCATTAGAATGCATTAGAAAATTATTTCAAGGAACGACAAAGAAACAAGGTATCGGTGAGACTGTTATGATTCTGTTACACTACAATAGTCAGTAAAAACCATAATTCTTTCTCTACACTCACCATTAAAGGAACTCCTTTTCTTCTCTTAAGTGTGTGTTATTATTTGAGAACCTGACCATTCTCAGACCACATTCTAGGATCTTCCACTGCAAGAATGGGATCTATTTATCAGTTGATTCATTTGCTGGGGCAATGTACCATGTAGCAATCAAATCAAATAAATTTAAATTGAAAAATTGGCTTTTTCTTACTGGTGAATTATTTGCATATGATTTTTAAGACCTAGTACTCCTTTCTATGACCAGTCTTGGATCTAGATAAGTAATAGCTTGTGTAGCCATAGGGTTCTTCCATAGTAATCACCATTATTGCTAAGCATCAAAAATTGTACTTACTGTCTATCAACTCATATTACGACTATTGCTACCTAATAGTATTGCTGAGTTGTATACGTATTGTTTAAAAGTATCTGTACAGTGCTGAGTTGGTTTTCTACCTGAGGAACACCTTAGGATACTTGGGAGATACTTAGGAAGAGAGTACTGAGAGACTGAAGAGGTGAGGTAGAGAGTTAATATTGGGGAAGGGGATAGAAAAGGGAAAGTTGATGTTACGATGTCAGGAGATACAGTAAGAACACAGAGATGGGGTGGTGTGCTGGTTTGGCCAAATTTAGAAATATATCCTCTGAGAGAAGGCAGGTCACGACCATCCCTCCCCCACCAGGTTTGGGAAAAAAAAAAAAAATTCTCAAAGGAAAGTGAAAGAGATAAAAACTATTTCTTTAACAAACACATGGGAAAAGGATAATAATGCTAAATAATAAAATCTCTTGCTGTGGAGAAAAAACCTGGGAAAGTGTTAGAGTCCTCCCTTTGGTCTCCTCGGAGCTGGGACTTGGCCCAGGGTCAGGCCCTCTGTGCTCAGTGGAAAGTCCTCCCAATGTGTTCTGATATTGAAGCAGTCCAGTAGAAAAGGGAGAAAATCCGAAATTCCAGGGAAGAAAAAAAAGAATTCAACTTTCAGTCTCTCTCCAGAGAAAAAGAAGCTGAACAACTGGCCAAAAGCTGACTGGAAAGCAGCAAGCCAGGTGCTTCCTCGCTCCCCTGCCGCAGCTGAAAAAAAGTCTCTATCTCTGTGTGACCTTGAACAAGCTGCAAACTGCTTTGAAGAAGTTTTGCTTAGGGTTTCCTCCCCCCTCTCAGGCTCAGTTTAAAGGCATAGAAAGGCACAAAATTAATTCCTGGGCATAGGGCAACTATATGGGATACACATCATAAAGTAACCCCAAGACAGGCAGATAGAATGGTGAGTGGATTTTCAAATAGCACTGTGTGCTGAGTGTGCTTTCCTGCTTGATTACTTTTTAAAAAAGAAACCAAATTGGTTGTTTAATATCAACCTGCTTCCTCTATTAATGATGCTTGTAGTAGTCTCTGATACTGTTTTAGAGTGTGTTTGGATGTGTATTTCATGTTATGTAAATTACGCAGTCTCTCTATTTTTACCTAACAAGAAGTGAAACTCACAGTGGTACACTGTGGATACAAAAATGCTGCTAGCAAGAATTTTTCTTGCTACTTTTTAAGTCTGTGGGATACTTTTCTCTCTCATGGAAGATATTCGCAGTTTATAAACCATGAACACCTGCGAACCTTGCCGAGCTTTGTTTATAGTACAGTAGGAAAATATTTTGACAATGGATGTTTTAGGATTTTAGCCAATCACCCCCAAGGGGTGGCTTATCCTTTGTCCAATTAGACTATGAAGAAAAAAGTCTATAAAAGAGTTTGTAAAATAATTAAATAAATCAATCTTGCTGCACAGTTCCTGCCTGTTGGATATCTCTCTTCCTCCATACAGCTGCGGGATATGGTAATAGGTACACCTTAAAGAAAATCATACAGAAGAATTACCACTTCATTACACAGTCTGAAAAAATAACCTTTGTTTTGTCTTATTTAAAAGCAAAGAAGAAAACAGAAGAGAGAACAGGGCATATTTTAAATGATAGGCTAGAGCAGATTTGCAGATTTACAATTGCAACACATTGGATTGTTTGCGTGTCTGCTGTATGCTTCTTCTAAGTAACTGTGATAGTATGAACAGGGGTGGCCACTGTTTCCTGTGTTGTAGGTTTTGCTTCTGTTTTGTTGTTATGTTTGTTTGTTCCCCAACAAAGTCTATTTTTTTTTTTATTTAATCTCTAAAATAAGCATTAAAATAAGAGTTTTGAGGGTATTAATCTATGTTTGTGTTAAGCTGTGGTAAATGTTCCTTCATTACAGCTTTTGATTGATAAGATACATGGCAAAGAAAGTTGATGAGGAAGTAAGAGAAGTGTCTGTTAGGTACAAAAATCTGGGAAGTCATTTTCACAGCTCCCTGAAAACAAGCCCACTTTTCAGTGAAGCCCTGCAAAACAGTTTCGCAAGCCTTGCATTTAATATGAATTACTCTGCTGTTTTATCTAAGCTGAGAAGTCAAGTAAAACATTCATATGAAGTTTTATGGAACTAGTGAGTTTTTTCACTCTGGTTACGGAGCCAGTGAAATTCACCCTGGCAGGAAATACCAGTTTTGAGGCAAAATTGATCAAAGTAGCCAGAAGTCTGGGTTTCATTGTTATATTTTCCTTCCTCTCAGAAGTCATGTTGGCTATAAAATGGTTATACTATTTCTCCTGATCAGAAATGTAGGACATTGTTTACTCATTCTAACTGGCATTATAAAACTCCAAAATGGTCTTTCCTTAGATAAGGGGGTGTTATTGTAAATTACGAAAATGAATACATTGAGAGACATGTATGATCATCTTCTATATTTCTGGCACTAATATTCACATTCTAACTGTAAGGAGACTTGTTTAGCTGCCTCAAATTGTGTGTTAGGCACAAGTTTGCCACGCTTATTATCTTACACGTAGTGAAGACTCTAAACTTGTGAACCAGTCTTGTACAATTTCTTTCTATTTCTGCAACAAACTCTGTGGAAAACTGAGGTTATTAGTCAAACCACTACCTGGTAGACTATGTCACCCCTTCCATACCTTCTGATGAGGTACTTAGATTTATTTTTTTGTGTGTCAATGTAATCTCTCATTATCTCAAAAAAGAGCAAGGCTGTGGTGGGCTTTTGGTATTAGAACAGATCAAATTGCATAATAAAGGTGTCGAACCTACTAATTTGTACATCAGCATGAGCCTTAGACTGTACAAAAGGCATATCTGTCATCAGGGGGATTTCCCCTGAAACCTCTTTGTGAGTCCTGCTTGAAGTGTATCAGTGTATTAGTAACAATGCCCATTTGTGATGAGTAAGGTTATGATTTTAATAACTGGTGTCAGTGGTCAAGCATCAGTTTTGCAATGCACTAGAGTGAAAATTGATTGAAAATCAGCATGTTGAAAGAACACTATATGTAACATGCCACTTAGATAACCTAATTTTCACTCTAATTAGGAACTTCACCTATGTCTGGCTATACCAAAATGAAATTTTTAGGAAAATTGTATAAAAAGACAGGCTTTGCTGCCTAGCTCTATTTCTAATTTTGATACTAGCAAAACTGCTAAGCTAGGGTATAGCTCTTCAGTATCATAGACATAAACATAAGTGTAATTGGGTGGCAAATGGAGTCATCTTTTTCTATGTGAATAATCAATTAGAAGTGAAATTAGACATTCAAAGTTCCCTTGCACCATATGAGCCTTGTTAAATGATCATGTATGCACTCCAAAAAAAAGTTGCAGCTGTTATGTGTGTATTAGCTACAACTAGTTTTGCCTGAGGTTGTTTGAGTTAATGCATTTTTAGCTTATATTTGCTGTGGGATAAGAGCATGCATTAATGTTGCTCAGCTGATGAATGGTAAAGTATTAAGCTGTGTGCTTTGGTCACTTGCCTTTGTTTGTGACTGCCTTTAGAGAGATTTAATTTGCTGCCTGTTGTGGTGATGGGCTTGATAGGTCATAGCATGTACTGATGAGCTTGCCTACATGCCCTCTTTTCCTTTAAGCCAAGAAAATTCTTATCTACTTATTTTAAGTACTTTTCTTATGGGATCAGGTGCACAAATTCATCCTTCTGAACCATTCTTCCAGCTTGAACCCATCCCCCCTCTTTTTGGGTACCTGTTAAGAACTGTCTTAAAGAGCTATCTGTTTTAGAGATCATCTTATCAGAATCCTCTGAAAATAATATTCCATAAAACTTGAGTCATAAAGGCTGGCTATGGCTAAAGGTTTGGAAGTTTGATATGTAATACTCTAGTACTTGTATGAAGTGAAGAATAGTTGGACTCAGCTTAGTCTAGTGTCACAGGTTTAGTATTGAATGACAAAGTGGCTATAAGAGTACTGGAAGAAAAAAAAAATTAATGTTTAAGAGTAACAACTAAAAATTCTTTCCTAGTTGTAGATTCTGCATATTTCCATGACACCGAAATTGCTGTCATTCACAAGAGTTCAGGGAGATCTCATAAACACATTTTCATGTTGGATTTGGTAATATTTTTCATTTACATAAAAAGATATATAAAACTCTATGCAAGACAGCTATGTATAGAGATATTTATATGTATGTCTGGGTTCTAATACCAGAAGTCATTTGGATTATTCATTTTCGTTGCCTTAATATCCTGAAAACTTCTCAAAATTGTCAAATACCACTCCTTTGCAGTTCTATAGTGTCTTTACGAATAATACATCTGTATATTCAGAGAGAGCTACACTAAAACACATATATGCACACACTGGGTAGACATTTCTTTTTTTGAGTGATAAGGCTTTTATGTATCTGTTGTTTCCATTTTCATGTCTCCAAAGCTTTTATGTGAATTTTTCCAGCACATTTCTCATTATTCTCTCAAATTTTACTCTGCTGAATGGCTGCAGCTTCCAGACATATAACCTGAAAAGTCCTGGGAGAATTTACATAAAAACAATAAAATCAAGGAAATGGAAACCACAGAATGTATACATAATTTTTTTTTCAGTCTTTGCTAAGAAGATCATTGGTTAATACTTATAAACTAATCTGATTTTCCATTTTAACATCCTTTTCCCTGTGAAGCAAATGTGGGAGAGTGGGACTGTAAGAATCATTCTTGAAGTGAAGGGGAGCTTATATGTGAATCTCATTAAGGTTAAAAGATTTTACTTTTCTCCATCCTAGTATATCAAGAAGAACATCCCATAAAAAAAATATCATATAAGTGCCTTAATCAGGCAAATGTTAATGCAAAGCTTTGAAGGGATTTTCCTTCCTGTTTAAGAAAATTGAAAGGGTTTTTTTTTATTTGTTGGTTTATTTATATAAACACATATAAAGAAATACTGGATTATGTTATCTACACTCATAATGTCCTCTAGAAGCAGATCATTAAAACTCATACAGCCACTTATAGGAGCAATAGTACAGTAAAATAGTACAGTGATTTTGGTTTCTATTGACAGCTGCTTGCTAATAGCAAGTTGTGTACCTGTCTCAAAAAGGATTTTTCCTAACTCCAGAGTTTTTAACTTAATGGTGTTCTTTAAGAAGTTTTTTCCACTTTTTACAGAAAACAGAGGTATTTAATTAGTAAAAAGGCCCAGAAACCAAAATGTTTTGGTGTTGCCATTTCTATAGCAGTTAGGTTTGTGTATTTCATGTCAATTGCATATTATCTTGGTTGTCTGACATGATTCCTAGTCCAGTGCACTTAAGGGTTTGTGTAATGGCAAAGATTGGAGCTTTTGTGTATATTCAAAAAGCATGACAATATAGGTAACGTATGTAGTACAATATGCTAGTTCATAGCTGGTCCTGAAATGTTGCTATTTGCTTTCCCAATTAGCAGTGTTGACTTGTACTTGTAGAAAAGAATAACAGTGGGCTAAAAAAAAGGCAGCAGAGATGAGATTCTAGCACATAGGATATTTGCATAAACCTAAAAGCCAGCAAAAGAAAATTCTTGTGCAGTTTGTACTTGTGGATGGGGTGATGGTGATGAGTGAAGATTAATTCCTAGAGCTAAATAAAAAGTCTAAAAGAAATGTGTGATTTAGTAAAGGTCTTTTTTGTGAAAAAAAAGTAGCAGTAGCCCAGAATTAAACCTGGAAATAATAAAATTCATATTAATTCCTTTTGTTCTAACAAAAAGAGCAAAAACACTACTCTTAGTAGAAAGCACTGTTGAAAGTATCCTCATATTTCTTGGTATTGCAATAGCTTCTTTTATTTTGAGAAAAATATATTGGTAACTTCATCAAGGAATAATTACTCTCTCAGAAATGTATTTGAGTTTTATATTCTGCATGGGGAAAATGACATGAAACAATGAAAAAGTATTGTGTCTGCTTTTCTCTCTGTGAAATGCTGATGCTCATCAGCCTTTGAAAGAGTATTAGTTCTGTTAACTGACAACTTACAACCCTTGGGAGCTGGAATTGGTTCCCTTGGTTTTTGTAGAAAGAGTTGGATCTAATAGCTCTTAGAAAAGGGACAATATGGATCAAGTCTTCGAGACAAAACTTGCCGATGATTCACAGTTCTAAACCTCCTAAGGGAGTTAGGCACCTTGCCACAATAGCAAGTCAATGGGAACCAGATGCCTAAGGGTCTTGAGAGCTCTTGAAAATTTCTGCATTAACAGAGATGGTTGTGTCCAAGTTAGGGATCCTCATTCATGTAGTGAAAGCATCCTGTGCATCTGGCAGCAGTCAGGATTTATATGGGAAACTCAACAGTTTGTAATCTGTGTGTAACTCACCTAAATACTGCAGTGGATAGATGCTATGAACTATAGTACAGAAATGATTTATCCAAGGAAATAGTGCAGAAAATTTCCATGGGAGTAATCTGAGTAATTTTTTAATCTCAGAATGCAATTTGGTTCTATTTTCTTTAGTGGTCTTTGAGATCAAGACAGTAATTTCGCTACAAATGAGAGGTTAAAATTTTCTATTAAATAAAGTGAGGAAATAAAATTACTTGGGCCAAATCAAAATGCTAGTTTACATGAAATCAGTATGGTTTATCTATTCTATTCCAAGGACTAGGGAAAGAAGAAAGGGTCTTGTCAATCCCTGTCCTGTTGACAAAACCGAGATACATGTCCTGGTTCAAAACTACCATTTCATTTGCTGGTTTGCAAAGAACCACAGAAGACATGGAACTGGAAATGCAGAGACTGCCTGCTAGGATGCAGTGGTTCCTCAGAGAGTAGGCTTAGAATGGGCTGATATTCAGAACAGAAAATGTTTGTGTCTCCTTTAGTTTACAATATATTTAGGGTGTAATTTTTATTTGTCTGGATTCCTGATATCATTTTGTTCTTTCTAGTTTCCAGATCTTTGCTTTTACAGTTTTTGAAATCATTCCCCTGTGAAAACTTTGCAATGTGTGTATTTAGGATTCATAGCAAACATGAAAGTTTCAAGTTATACAAAAATTATTGGTTCTTGGTAATTTGTTCTGTGAATAGATGCCTTCTGCCTGACTTGCTACTATAGCCTATGCATCTCTGTCTCAGGTAACTTGAATTAACTAGTACTTGGAAAGTACTGACAAAGATATTGGTCCAAAATAACAGTGTGGATCTTACTTCATTTTTAAATTTTTATTTTACATGTCGTTTACATTAATAAATTGCAAATAGTAACTTCAGTCCTGTTCCAAGCATCTCTCCAGTTATTGTATTAATGGATATAAACACAGATTTAATCCACAAGGTTTGGTCATGGATTTCCCACTTAATTTGTCTCTAAAGTGATTCAGCAACCCAGTTCTTAACAGCTCACTGAAAATACCGTCAGTTGTAACTAGTCTGCCATGTTCAGCAAAATCAGTGGAATTGTACCATATCCCAGGGGAGGGTTCTGTTGCCCTTTGGAAAACTGGGAGACTTTGTAGCCTTTTATTAAATTTTTAAAATATCTTTTCAAGGAAAGCTATTCCAAACTCTCTTTTTTGAAAATTTACATGCTGTGGGCCTGGCATTCCTTGTACTTGCTCAGTAGTGCAATTCTTTGTACTTTCACTGAAGTGTAATCTCTTGGCTTCATTCACATTTTTACATTTGTTATGACTTGCCCCAGAAGACAAGGGTAGCCCAGGTTCTTGTTAATAGATCCCTTGGGGTAGATTAGAGAAAAATAACCCTGAATGATCAATGGTTATATATATATATATATATATATGTATATATACATATATGTATACATATACATATATGTAATTATAATTATAATTATTATTTTATTATTATTATTTATATATAGATGTGTAGGGTTTATTTTAGAACAATTTGGTTGCGATGAAAAGGAGGTATGTAGCATGTAGCTGTTTTGGTTGTTATTATCTATTGTAATATAGCAATATAAAGATAGCACTTCCAAACACGTATTAAGAAAAACAAAAGAAAGTATAAGAATAGAAAGATACATAGTCACCACCTGTGGATTAAGCAAGGACCCTTGATTGTTACAATTTCGATGTCCCTTGGTCAAAGTGATGGTCGCAGTCTTGATACATCAGGGGTGAGGAGAGCCCATGAAACACGAAGTTCGATTGGTTAATATAGGCTCAGATCCAGGTGGGAGTTTTACACTGTATGCTGTAACACTGTGGATCACAGGGCACTTTGAGGGTCTTTGCTGGTTTATGACACCTTCTAGGACATGACAGCTGCCTCTCACATCAGTGTAGTTGAGCCAATTATGGCCCATCAGAGGGATAAATACCTTCAGGTCTACATGAAAATGTAGCGGTACTTCTTCCAGAGGAGAGTTTTCGCACCTGAGCCAATTATGTAAGGGAGGAGATTGGCATGATAAAAAGCACTATCCCACCTTGAAGGATCTGCTTCTTATCAGCTTCTTATTTGGCACAAAACCCAGTTTGTAGCTCCCAGCTTGTGCACCTCCTCTGCACCTGGGCAATTACTTTGCACATCATCTGCAAAAGCACCTGTTGCTTCTGTAAATGGCTGATTTTTTGAGTCATTAACTATTAACATTCCACTATCAGAGCATTTCTTCTTATTTGCCTTTTATAGTATCTCATGGAGAAGCAGACAGTGAACTCAGCCTATTCATAGGACATAAAATATAATTATATATTCAACTTAGGCTACCTATTTATTATTAGGTTAACAATCTGGTTTTATTATTGGAGTAATAAAAATTTAAGTTAGCTGAAGAACATTATAATTTTTATCTCTGTCCAGGAAGACTTAGTGTATGTTACAGCAGATGTGTATCACCAGTTATGCCATGGTAGATCACTGCATAATTTTGTTTACCATACATTTTTTTCTACAGATCAAAATTTCAAAATTTCGCATCTATAGCTATGAGGGTGGAAAGATAGGTCCTTATGATGGATTTAGACCCTAGCACTTGTGTATATCAAGACTGCAGTATTTTAGATTACTGGTTTTCTTTTTTTTTTTTTTCTTTTTTTTTTAGTGAAGCCTGAGTGCCACAGATACAATGTACCATATTTGGTAGCAAATTCCATGTGGAATTACTAGCATCTCATGCTGTCATATAATTCAGATAACCATTCTGAATATTTAGTCTTAGTTATTTGGTCTACTTTGTGCCTAATTCTTCTCACTTGTCAGACCTACAATATTTTATAAAGTGTTTTTTCACATTTGTTGAATTATTTCTTGTTTTAATTATTTTGTGGGCTCTTTGCCTGGACTTGTGGCAGATGAAGAAATAGAAATGTCCTAAATTTAAAGATCACAGAGAAAAAGTTTTAATACTGGAATTATGACTCTGGTCTTATTTGTAAGCATGGCTATAATGTTCACAAGGTTAAAAAACTAGCTTTCTGTCTCTATCTTTCTTTCCTCATTGTTGGTTTTGGCTATTTGATTTTGAAGTTGTTCTGCAATTTGATCTTACTAAAAGTTTCCCAATGCATTTAAGCAACATATGTCATTAATGTGGGGGGCTGGGTAACCAGTCCCACCATTGCTTGTAATTCAGCCTATGACAGGCAGCAGGAAAGCAGAACAGTTTCGGCCAACCTCAATTAGGAAAACATGCCCAAGGCATTGGCTATAGCATAAAAAGAGATGCATCAGGCTCTCCCAAGAGGAAAACTAAATGTGTACATTGTTGAACAAAACCAGCTCCAGATTTTTGACATTGATATGGTTAACAGAATAAAGAATCATTCCCAATGAAGAAAAGGGTAAACTGGAAAAGGATGATCTGTGGATTGCAGGTGCTGAAGTAACATACTAAAAATATAAACACTAGTATTTTGTCAGCAATTAGATATTCCCTTATCTTGTTATCTTGTAATGCTGTGAACTGGGAATTTTCTCCTGAATGAAGTGTCCTTACATGATGTATAAGATCACAGAGATGATTCTGCTATTGATCAACCTCTTCACAGCAAGAATGCTTGTAAAAGAGGTAATACATTAAAAAAGTAGTATTTGTAATTTGTTGAATCTTCTGTCTGTGACATCAAAATGTTTAATAGGCATCCCTTGCCTCACAACCCTCATGAGATATACTCAAAAATCATGTTATAGATTGTACCTCTGAAGCATCTGCAAGATTAAATAACTTTTCCTTAAATACTTTAGGATCACACACAGATTTCTTGTTTTGGTATGACAGCAAGTGATAACCAGAGCCAAGATTATTCCCAAACCACCTTATTTCCTTTCTCTATTAGCATTTTACCAGATACGTGGCTTGCAGTGTAAGGAAGAAGGAAAGACAGGGAAGGGAAATATGCACAGGATGCTTCTATAAATCAACTTAATAAATCAAGCCCATCTTTATACAATTTTTGGTGTGCACTTGCATCAGACTACTTTATGAGATTATGTTTTATGAATGTCTATTTTATAGATGGGAAAACTAAAATAAAAAGTGATTTAGCAGAACTCGTAGAACAGATACATTTGCAGAGCTGGGAAAAGGAACTGAATCTCCCAACCCCACAAGACAGGAGTAACTTATTAAATGAGCTGGCATTCACCCTGTTTCATTTGGCAATGTAGCATGGTGCAGAGGGAATGGTGTTCTTTCCATTAGGAATGCTTTGATGATGACACTGTAATAGAAGAATGAAAAGGAATGCTGGACTTGAAGCATTCCTTAAGGTATAAGATCGACTGTTTGAACTGAGAGTTGGAAAAAAAGTCCTGGAAAAAAATAGCAATAGAGGTAGTATCTCAACAATTGCTTCTGAGGAATCTTAATTTGTAATGTTGATAGAGAAAGTATAGGGTTAGGGGATAAATGCTGTGTCAGAAGGACCAGGAAAAACGTTGGGAGAACTGTGAAAGCAGCATGGGAAGAAACTCAAAACTTGCAGAAATCTAAGCATGCACCTAATTTTCACCTGTAAGGACCATTCTGTCTCTCTTCCTTTACTTGCTAGCCAGGCAATGAATCCTTAATTGCCTTGTTACAAAGACAGGTTAATTACAAATTATACATTTTGTGAGTGTGCATCACTTTGAATAGGGTAGAATTTTTTGCTTCACAGATAAAGCAATGTAAGAAAAATAGAACTGAACTTGTGAGATTGCCAAAGTACCTCCTGATTTATGGGGCTTTGATATGGAAACAGGATCCTAAATTGGACTGCAGAAGTTGTTCCAGTGTCTAGGCTAGTGTAGTTTGATGAAATTGCTGTGTTTTCATTAGGTAGTCAGTAGGGAAGAAAGACACATTTGTCTCACATAAAATACCTCTGTATGCCACATATTTGCTTTGGGATTGACCTTAGCATTTTCATCTAGAGGTATCAGATCACTACCTCTCCTACTGAAATACATTTTTCCCCATTCAGTAAAATATTACAATTATGCCTCTGACTAATATAGACGGAAGTGTTGTGGGAAAATATCAGTGTGGTTATGATGAAGCTAGGAAGACTTTGAATTGAGTCCATATACTTCTCTGTAAGAAGAAATTTAAAGCTGTATCTATAGTTATCTGCAGTTCTCTCAGATTTGGAATAGCTGCTGATAATTTTGTTCTTAGTACCTAGGCTCAAAAAAGCGCCTAATCTGATTTAATTAATGGGAGTTTCACTGTAAGGGATAGAATTGGGACCTGATTTACTATATAAAAAAAAACCTCAACAAACTGTTTTCATACAAAGCCCAATAACAAAAGGAGTAAGTTAAAGGGAAGGAAAATTGAAGCGATGAATCTTAATGATTTAAGAGAAACCTAGGTACATGTCAAGAGAAGGAAGACACTGAAAGCAAAATGAAAAAGAAGGAAGGCAGGAATTTGACCAGCCATGGGGGAAGTGGGTGGGCAGACATTATTACTGTTAGAACATTTTTGTTCTAACAGTATGTTAAATTTTTGTTTAAAATAATTTTTGAGTTCCTGGAAAACTAATTGGTCTTCTGGTATTCTTGGTCTGGAAATTTTGCAGGTTTCAAGAAATTGCAATGTGTGCCTGAGAACTCTTTTGTAAAAATTGCCTCCCAAAGCACAGCATTCATCTGTTAATTCCTATGAAAATTAGTTTATGTATTTTGTTTCAGCTACTATAAAACAACAAGCTGATAAAATTATTCCGAAACACTTACAAGAAGACAACGTGGCAGTGATAGCTGTTTAGATCCTCTTTTTCTCACTGCTCTTCTTGTGATGTCAGCAGTTAAAATCTGGTGCTTCTATGTGACCTCAGATAGCATCCTATTTTAATGATTTGTCCATCCCAAGTAGAAACCAACCACAAAATCTAGGTCTCTTGTAAAATATAAGGAACAGGAATGGAGACCATCGCTTCATTTACATTTGGGCTAGTTCTGGCAGATATCTGAGTCAGATTAAGTTGCTATACATCTCAATCACTTTCAATTGCTACTTCGTCTTGTGAAGAAGACAGTGTAGTATGAGCTATAGTTAGAAAAGTTTAGAGTTCTGTATGTGAGAGTATCATTGATTTCACTCCAAGAAGTGAAAGGTGAAAGGAAGGTGTTATGAGGCCTACCCAGTATAGGTAGGGATTTAAATCATCTTTATCAATGTAGAAACTAAGGTCCTCATATTTAAGAAAAAATTAATAATAACTGTCTGCTTCATTCATGTTTAAGGCACTGTTTGTTTAGAGACAGATTATTGTGCTTTGTCAAACAGAACATAGACTTTGACCTGGTAATCATTGTATAGTTGTTCATGTCAACTGCATGTTCTGTATCCACGGATAAACAATTATGACATTCAACCAAATAATACCATTCTATATAAAACAGAATTGTGAGCATTTATTCTATAATGTTTGTCCAAGTGATGCACATACTATAGACCTGGATCTTCTGAGATTCCATGTATGCTGGTGCACACTGCATCAATCCAAGCATCTCCATGATAATAGAAATCTGTGTTATTGAATGAAATTTCATCTGGGTGTTTTCCCTGACACTAATGAAGATTACTCCAAAAGATTAGAAGTAGGTATGTTTTAGTAAATATGATGCAGAGGAAACAGTTAACTTGTATTTGGACTTGAAATGATGAAAATTGGCTTCTCTTTGATTAGAGCACTCAGTTTCACATTTAAGAGTAAAACCAAAATTTCATTAAAATTGTAATTATTTTTAGTTATATATAATTATATAGATAGAAAGTACAGTTCTTGCATAGTAAGTTTACAAGATGGAAGGACAAAACATGTTACTTTTGTGGTAAAGGAGTTGTTTGAAGTTTATTCATAGAGCTTTAACATGACTCTTCCATTGCAGGTTTGATAAAGTTTGGTTGACTGCGAAGGCATTGTGTGTGTTGAACTGAATTATAAGAGGATGGAATTAACTTACAGCTTGTCTTATTTTCATGGTAATGAAAATAGAAAATGATGCATAACTGAAATAATTTTAAATTCTACCCATTTCATTTTTTCCACTATTCTTAAAATTGCATACAAAGGACATATTTTAACTGAGATTTATACATTATATTCCACTGTTTTAGAAAAAAATGTAAAATAAGGTGTATCTGACACCAGTTAGTGCAATATGTTTAAGTGAGTTTCATAAGGCTATATTTATTGATCTCAGGCCTGCAAGGCTATTGACTACTCTGCCTTTTTTAAGAGTCAAGGAAGACATGGAAATTTTTGGCAAAGTAAGTTCTATAGTATTGGGACAATACTGGGTGATTTATGAAACACATTCTGCACTCGTGGCTGCTCATAGTCTAACAAACTGACTCAAGTATCAACAAATTTTTGTTACCTGTGACTCTATTTTTTGAATTTTAACTTCTGTGGCATGTACTGAAAAAAAGAACAAAGCAAATCTATTTCTGCATTTCAAACTTATTTAATTTTCAGTTAAATAATTTAATTATATAGTTCCTTTAATGGCAAAAAGCAAGAAAATCAGCAGGTATGATATTCTCAACTCAATATACATTTAACGCAGCATTTCTGCTACACAACTCAGTTGCTCTCTCCCATCTCTTTTCTTTCAGTTGACCAAGATATGTCCTGTTTCATGTACGTATTTTAGGAATTGATACAGAATTGGGTTGCTAGTCATTAATTTCATTATATCCATTATATTTGACGGATTTTTTTTTTTACTGGTCGCTTGTGACATTAATTATATATGGAAGAAGGAGTGTTTAGGTAATTTGGAAAATTAGCAGGAAAGTGGGATCAACAGATACGACAAGACAGATGCCTGTGTCTCTGCCTGCTGAGAACTTCATCCTCCACTCTACTGTGTATTTCTCTTGGTCTCTTTTCTTCCTCCCATTCAGTGATTGCTGCTTCAGCTCCCTGGGCCTTGAGAAACCTTTGATCTAGGAAATTTTCTCTCCCGTTTGTAAATGACCTGCAAGGTACCTTCACAAGAAAATTCTGATAACAGAACGATACAGCGCTCAAAGGTCATCAGAGGTGGTGATTATAAGACAGTTTTTAGAAAAGGGCTGAGGAATTACACAGATAAGATGGGCCATTGTGGTCATCCTTGCTGACCTTGTGCTCCAGAATTTAATCTCTAATTATCTATGCATCAAGGTTTACAATC
Organism: Aphelocoma coerulescens; assembly: GCF_041296385.1. NCBI lineage: Eukaryota > Metazoa > Chordata > Aves > Passeriformes > Corvidae > Aphelocoma > Aphelocoma coerulescens. The sequence continues at coordinate 7,108,673 of NC_091019.1, forward strand.
TGAAACCAAGTAAATCTTTCAGAATCTTTAATCCTAGTTTTTTGTCCTAAATTATAGAAAGCTTATGACATCTTTAGATAGAATTTGTTGCATCTCAGTCACATACACACATCTATTATGAGAATTAATTTTAACAGTAGGAAAGGAATATTATCTAGATGACAATGTGTGTGAACCATTTTGTCATAGTATTAATATTGCTCAGCTTTCCTACATGCACCTATGACTTCCAAATATGCTTTATCTTCCTCAGTCACAGTAAGTCCTCCCTCTCCCTCTCCTTTCCCATGTCTGTCTTCAAATCATTGTTTACTCATGTAGCCATTCATCCTCTTGTTTGTTTGGAAGTAGATTGTCAAAAGTATTATCAGAACATGTGGACACAGGAGGCTGAAAGTGTGAGGACCAAAGATTGATTATGTGGAGGACTAATGAAAATGATAGCATTTCACAAGGAAATTTTTGTGTATTTCCTCTGCAAAGGTAAGTAAGGCTGTTATTGAAATAACCTTACGTAGAAAATATGTTTCTATTCAGGCTCCAAAGTTACTGTGTCAAATTTGAAAGCCAAATTCTAATGCTAAACGGTGAAAGAAGTGTGAATCTCAGTTTGTTCATAGTTGTGATGTTGCTACTGAAACTTTCATAGCATTCATATAATAGACATTTCAGATGCATACTTGGCACTGTGTTTCTGTCACTTTTGCTTGTGTAAGACTTGACCTAACCTTCAGTTTTTTGTTTTTCTTAACTCTTGTACTGGATGTTATATATTGCTTGTCTATTATCAATCCTCAATAGAAAAAGATACATAGGTAAAGTATCTATGAATGCAAAGTATTTTACTCTCATGTTATTAGATTATCCTTTGGTACAATCTGACCATATAAAGGAGCGCACAACCAACTTCAGCTTCAAAACCTTACAACTGCTTTTCCAGTCCTTCCCACTGGTACCTATGCAAATGCTCACACAAGATTTATTGCATGGCATCTGGAAAAGCCTCAGCTTAACTCCCTGTGCAGAATCGCTCCTAAGCTTAGTAGGAATCTTGTAACTTCCAGAGAACATGAACCATGAGAAGCTTCTAGTCAAGATGTAACTGTTGCTTACGGGAATGTTATTCAACTTCTCTAGAAATTGGCAGAACTTTTAAGTACAGGGGACATTTCAACAAAATTTGTCTTCTCATCTCAAGCTGTTTTTTATATCAAGTTGACATAAATTGGATTTAAATTGCTGCTTGAATCATGCCGCAACCGGGCCAGGAGACACTTCAGAGACAGAGTCAGAGAAGCGGGTATTTGCTTTATTCGGCGCGCCGGGTGTGTGGGGATCGCTCCTCCAAACACACACCTGGTGCTCTCTACAACACAAGTATTATGGGTTAAATTAGGAATATTCATCACATTCCTTGGGACAGGTGTGGTTATACAAATTATTTCTCGGAAGTCATTAGCATATGGGCCACGCATGCGCTGTGTGTCCTGGTGGCCGCGCTGAGGAAGGCCTCTCCTCTTCCTCGGGGGTCTTTTCTGATGAAGGCCAGTAGTCATCCTTGAAGTGAACTTTTTCACCTTTCTCCCTGGGCATGTGTAGTCCTTTGAGGGATGATTCAGCAATCTCTGAGATGATCCTTGTCCCCTCTATCTTGACAAGATTAGGGTGAATTCGGCTTCTCAGGCTTTGTAATTAACATCTTCTGCCTGAACTAACATTTGCTGTCTCCCAATAGTTAACTTGTGTTTACATGAGTTAGTTATTGACTGCCCCTTCTTCATGCTTCTTATTAAATAACAAATAAAAAATCTTTCTCAAGGTCAGGTAAAAACTGTAAGATAAGCAAGTGCATTCAGGAATCAGTTCATCAGCTTGCCATTGGTTCAAACCCAGTGCATTTTTAGGATATATTTTTAGGGCTTTTTTTTCCTCCTTTTTTTTTTTTCTGAGCAAAAAACTGGATGAGCCAATGAAAACAGTCTTGACTAGGGGCATTAAGATTTTGTTAACTGGATCAAAATTAGGAGGTAATTTAATTGTGTGCTGTTACTCACATAGTACATGGCTAGAGCTCATCATAATTAACTATATCAGCATGCTAATGAACTGCTCTTATTTAAGTAGCACTCATCACAGCAGTTAATAGCCCATCAGAAAAGCATAATAATAGTATAGGAATACAATAAATAACAAGAGTGCATTTGATTGGCCAGGAATGAATATCTGCTACTCAGAGAATAGGAATTTGCTTAGAGTGCAATTTTTGAGAAATAGCCCAGCATTAATTACACAAATCAAGTTTTCCCAGCAGATCAGTGTACAAAGAAATCAATGTAAATAAAAAAATATGGGTCGGTTTGATGTGTGTTTCAGCAATGAAGTTAAAACAATTCTTTCAGTATAATTATACATAATGTGTTTTGACTAGAACAATTTAAGTGACTCTACACTGTAAAAGAAAAATAAGTGCACAGTTTGTCTGGAACACTCTCACTGAAAGTGATAGCATGATACTATTAGGAAACTCAACAAGACAATCTACATTCATGCATTAAGAGAAGCAAAAGTCTGAACATCTGTTTCCCACTATTGAATTCACAAAAGGGGCTTTGCTTTGCAGGGAATAAGTGAACAAACAACAGTTGGAGAAGGTTATCTCTGACATTTAACAAAATGTTGAAGAATCACAAAAATGGTGTAAGGTGAGAATGAAATGACTGAAATAATGGTGTGCTAAAAGTTAGCTTGGCAAATGAAGCACAGATAACAAGAACAAGCCAAACCTCTACCCATTACTCTTAAATGTGTAATATGAATGATCAGTTTATGAACAGCATACTTTTTTATTCAAGATGGACTACAAGGTGGCCTGAAATGGTTTTGGAGAAATATTCAATAAAGAAAGCTCCCCAAGATATTTCTTTAGCCAGGAAAAAAAAAAAAAGAAAAGAAAAAAAGTGACAATTAAAAGATATGCCTATAAGTGTTAAAAAATTCCAGAGATGATAGTCAAATTAAAGAAAAAACAGAGTTTTATCTTGGTTGTGACATTTTCTTTTCTCCTTTTCTTTCCTTTTCCACAACCACGAGTCTTGAAAAGGGCTCAATAATAAAAGAGAAATGGAACCAAGAACCAACTCGCTGCCAAGGGCTGTAATACAATATCTCAGCATTTCAAGGGTAAATCAGTGTGAACTGCGTTTGCCGTCCCTCTGAAAAAACTGTCTTGAACTTCCGTTCAGTCAGTTCGGACTGCTGAAGGATAGGAAATTGGTGTCAGAGAGAGAAAAAAAAAAAAAAAAAAAAAGAAAAGAAAAAAAGAGAGGAAAAAAGGGGGGAGGGGAGAAGTGTAAAACAAAACAAAACCGGGTTTCCTAAAGAGAGCATCGAGCTGAGCGAACAGAAGTATGAAGAGAGGTAGCGCGGCTGCTACCGGCCCGCTCAGCTCCGCTCGGGGGGACAGCGGCGGCTGCCGGAGGCGAGAGGGCAGCGAGTGCGGCCCCGGGAGCCCTGCCTGCCTGCCCGGGCCAAGGTGGGAGCCCTGCCTGTTCCCCCCCGGCCAAGGTGGGAGCCCTGCCTTCCCGCCCGCCCCGGCCAAGGTGGGAGCCCTGCCTGCCTGCTCCCCCCTCCCGGCCAAGGTGGGAGCTCTGCCTGTCTGCCTTCCTGCACGCCCCGGCCAAGGTGGGAGCTCTGCCTCCCTGCTCCCTCCTCCCCGCCAAGGTGGGAGCCCTGCCTGCGCCAGCGGGGCTTGCTGCTGGCCTTACGGCGGAGTTGGCCACGCGGGCTCCTTTAAATTGAGGGCGTTTCGTGTGTCTCGCCGTCTGCTCTCGAGTTTAAAGAGAAAGGGGCCGGAGCGAAGCGGGAAGGTGATCTTTGCCCAGCGGCTCTTCATTGCGGAGTAGGTGCTTTTGTTTCCTTCCCCGCCATGTCCCGAGGCGGCCGCGGGGGTACGTCGGGGGAGCAGCAAGGCTCGGCTTGGTGGCGGGCACTCCGCCGCACGACGGGGGTGGCTGCTGCTGCTGTCTGGTTGCGGGGGTTTGTGGGGTTTTGGTGTGGATTTTTTTTCCTCTCGCTCTCTGAGGAGAGCTTTTCAAACGTGGGAGCTTGAAAGCATCACGGAGACGGAATGAGAGTGTGCGTGGGTGTGTGGCGGAGGTCCACGCGTGATTCTCCCGGGGCTCACCGCGGCGAGGCTGCGGGTTGTTGGCGGGCTGCCCTGGGCATCCCGCGGAGGGCCGGGGCCCGCGGCGGTTTTGCTTGGTCCTGCCCCCGAGGGGCAGACCTGGGAGCAGCACTTCCAGCACTCATGGCAAAGCCATTAGCTCAGCCTGAGTGTGGAGGGGCCCCGAGGAGGACAAACGCTTCGGACTCCGCGGCGGGTGAGAGCGGGGCGGGCAAGAAGGGACGGGGGTGGGTGGCTCTTACTCACTGTGCGCTCACCCCTGGCCCCAACCTCTGGTTTATCTTTGTGGTTTCTCTAGGCAGCCCTGGGGTGCTGGTAGCGTGAGAGGAGGAGGGCGGGTTTGTACGTCTGCAGCGCCCGCGGGAGATGCGAGCGTCCGCATGTGAGGCTGCGGCAGCTGAGGCGCGGGAGGCGGCCGAGCCTCGCTGCACCGCAGGCGGCTGCGCCAGGCGCTCCCAGCCCGCGCCTCCGCCGCCCCCAGAGGCAGGAGGACGAGCCCCCTCTTGTGCCAAAAGCCGCCCTTCCAGGGCTCTTGCTTTCCTCTTCAGGCTCTAGATTCAAATCTCTGAGGATAAAGTTTCACTTTTAAGAAGGCTCTGCTTCTCCACTAACGCTCTACGTGTAAGGAATGAAGGTTGCTGTCATCCCTATCTAGGATTGCTATGTGCATCCTGCTGCAATGGTGTCATCTGAGCCTGCTGTCTCTGCACGCTCCCAGGGGAGTACAGCTCTTGGGATACAAGGACGGATGCCTTGCAGGCTCCCCAGTGCAGCTGCAGCATACTTCTGACATTACTTTGAAATGAAAAATGAACGAAGTATTATTGGTCTTCTATGTACATTAAATAATGTATTTTTTGTTTCATTGCGAAGTAGACGCTGTGCCAAGTGTAACAGTTTTATGATGGGTTTTGTGACGTGGATTGTGATTTAATAGGGAGTTTCTGAACAGGACATTCTTAAATTCATATTGTATGGTGCTGTAGGCCATCGGATCAAGATTATACCACCCTTGTTGGAATCATGGTCAAACCTATATGAAGGTGGTGAAGTGCTGAAGAGTCAATATTATCCTCAAGTTACAGCTGTCACTTACTTTATCCTACTGACTTATTTGGTCACTTTATTTATTTTACCCACAGTCTTATTTAAATTGGCACACTACTATCCCAAGTACCTCTTCAACTCCACTTTACACCTCTCCGTTAAACTTAACACTAATTTTAGGACAAGATTTAGAAATGGAGCATCATAATTAAAAGCAAAGCTGATGACTGAAAGTCAGCTTGTAGCACTGTCTGCATGGTATCCTTGCAGCAAGAGACACTTCTACTCCTTGTGAGATGTGGTATGTCAGTTTAAATATGTATTTCTTTTTCTAACTGGTGGAGGTTGAAACTTCTTTTGTACTAATTTTTAATGGCTATTTTGCTTAGACAAGCAGAAAAACATACAGTAAGAGCCAGGCAAAGAGGAATCAACTTCAAAGGTTTTGGACAGTGTTAGGAATCAGGCTCAGTTTCCAGGAGTTATAATTTTCAGAGCAAGTATGTATTGAATGTTCTTAAAGTTTTGTTTTTGTCTGTGTGAGAAAGACTTTCGGCTTTCCTTTTGGTGAGGAAGACATTATCAAGGCAATAAAATTGTTTCTACTAGGCATAGTCCTGAAAATGTCTAGATTTCCAATGAATAGATCAGATGTTTAAGTGCAGTTAACTTTGTTTTGGTCTGACCTCAGACCAAGGGCCTTACAGGTCTAAAGTATAGGTAAGCTGTTGTGCCAGGATCTCCATCCTCCCCTCTAAGTACTGCACACACTTGTAATGTATATTTGTAATGTAAAGGACAAAGGCTTCTTGTGATTAAAACTTACTTTATCAGTGTAGATCACATTTTGATGTAAGCCATGAAAAATTCTAATTGATTAATGAGTTTCAGATGTCGGTTCCCTTTCAGTGCCCCTCCCCCTGCTCCTATGTTCACTATGCTCCAAGTTAATCTGGGAAAACTCCAGAAACCTTGGGCTAAATTGGTTGTGGAATAGTTTATAAGGATAATAAAAAAACTAGAAAAATTAGATTTCCTTATAATGATGTGCTTGTTGCATTTGTCAGTTTAAGTTTTATCTGCTTGTTTATAGTAGTGAGTGAAGTTAAGATTACATGTAAGGTACATGTATTTAGGATGTTGCAGACAAGAATGACCTATTGTTTCTTACAGAAGGGAAAGCTCTGCAAATAGCTCTTGAAGAGGAGCTATGTGAGCAGAATGACTTTAAAAATGATTGTGTTTGTTTTTATGCATGTAAAAGGGCAAAATGAGAGTGATTACTCTTCTGTAGTAAACTGGAAATTGCAGGTGGTAAAGATTGACTAAGTAACATCTAACAGTGAGTGGCAAGTCTCTGGTTTTTTTTCTTACTGCTTCTTTTAGTCCATTTTTAGGATTTCAAGAAAGGGAACTTTGACAGTTTCAGTTGGGAAAGTCATTCCATTGTCTTGCAGATCTTACCATAGCGAACAGTTTCCTGACATTAAAAAAATCAAAATTTTTTAGTTATCATAGGAAGGCATTCATGTATTTTTTTCCCCTTTCTGCATATATGTGTGTGTATACACAGATGTATATATATGGGTGAGGGGGTAGAAAAACAAGAGCAGCCTTTAGTCTGTGAACTGATGTTATACTCTCCAAATCTGAAAAATATGTCAACACTGAGACAGGAAAACTGAAGTAAGTTTTAAAATGAGAGTGTATTAATCCTTGGTTGTGGTACATCTATAAAACTGGAATTTGATGATGTGAAGGTGATGATTGCAATATGGGTCCCAAATTGTGGGCAGCTTCATTTCTACTTGCACAATTATGCATTTCATTCTGCAACCTAATTTGTTTATGAACATTGAATCTTAAGCCTTTTTTTGCACCCAACGTGCCATTACAGTAAGTGAATGCTTCAAGCAGTCCACTTAAACTCTAGTAAAAGTTTCAAAAGTTCTGTTCTTTTCCATCTGCTTGAGGTGATTAGAACTAGCAGGGAGATCCAGCAGAGACCCTTGCCAGATACACTCATGAGCTCTGTTCTGGCTTTTGATCCTCTGTCTCCGCTCCTTCCAGGTTGGCTGCTTTCCAGTAGCATTACCTTCTCTTTAAGACAGCAGGAGATTGTCTGCATTTATAGCTGATACCCCTCTGTCAAAGCCAATGTACAGTCTAGTGCTCAAGTTCCAGTTCCTTCAGAGAAAAACTTGCTACTCTTGTCTAAGTTGCTGTCTGTTCCCTCTATCACTGACAGTAACGCAGTTGCACAGTTGTGTGTATGATGTTTAGTTTCTTCTACAGCTGCTGGCTAATATGCTTCCTCAGTCATATTTTAACAGATTTCATTGCACAAGCTTAAAGCCTGCATATTTAATCCTATGAAGATTTTATGAAGAAGAGTCTTTGAACCCAGGGTCTGAGGCAGAGTTATGCCATCTTCTGTTCCAGTTGTTCCAGCTTTGTAGAGCAACTAGGCCACTTAACTGGCATACGTGCAGATCTTCAGTCCTGGATAACTCTGGTTTGGCTGCCATCTGCACAGAGCCAGTCAATGAACTTGCCTGCTAGGCAATAGTGCCTGGGTGGGCCAAACATGATGTCTGTGCACAGTGTCCCCGTCAAGCTGTTATGGTGCAAAGGGCACATCGTGTAGGACCTTTGCATCAGAGGTGATTTGATTGATCCCTGTAGGGAGTTCTGCATTTGCTTTATGATGTATTTTTTCCCTTCATAGACACTTTTAACTTATTTTCATTCTTTTTTAACTGAATACAAAGAAAAATGCTTGTTTCACTGGATACTTAACATCTATGCTAATTCTTAAACTAAGTCATAAAGAGCAAGTGACTCAGCAAAATCTCTTTGTTCCTGACCTGGAAGGATTGTATGTAGGAGCAAGCTGAAAGAAATGGTTCAAGTACCTACTTTCATTTGAGAATTAATCCACATGTGGTAATTGGGAACCATGTTGAAGCAACACTGTGGTATAGAGAGCACTGCATAGCCAGCAGGTACTGAGTATAAGCTGTTATGTATATATGCTGGAACCGGATGGGTAATTTGGAGTAAAAACTTACTGGTTTATATGATTAGCTAGCAGGGTAGAGCACATGTATTTTCTTTGTATGTATAGCTATGCATACATGCAAGCTTTTATATGTACATTTTTCCTATACAGAATATTTTTTCCTCCCTTTTTACATTTGGTTGAAGAAAATTATCACAATTTTACAGGTAAGGAGGTTGGTTGGAATAGGAAAAGGAATTGAATCTGGGGATCTGCAACTGTGAGTGCTTCATTGTGCATCCAGTTTTACTTTCTAGATTAAACAGTCTTTGCCTCCTGTGTGTTTTGAGTACAGTGTATCATTCTTGATTCCTTTTTTTCTACCATTTAACCTCAACAAAAGCCAGTAGAAATACAGAAGATCACTTGTTTGATTCTCATTGCTTTCACCTGATGATCACTGATAACAATCATCAGATAGTGTAAGGTTACACTGCTGGCAAAATACAAGCTGTGAACTGCAATACACAGATAACTAAATGCAGTACTGTAAAGCAAAATAAGAACTTCACTGTTCAGGAGGAGCAAGCAGAGAGAAATAGGACCTTTTATTGTGTTGAATCTGATACACATCTCTGGGTGTACTGTAAACCGTCCCACACTGAATTCTTCATCTAGACAATAAGTCTAGGAATTTGAGATGTCATCTTATTGAGAGAGGTCAAAAAAAGGGTTGTGCCACATAAATATGACCTGTAACAAAACAGGATGAAAAGTAGTCAAAGACTGTTCCTCATCTACATTCTGAATAGTAGGGGGAAGCAGTTGCTTTAAAGCATTTAGAGGTAAGTTTTGAGAATGCTTCTACGTACCAGGTCAGCCTCAACAGTTTACAGAGAAGTGTAACAGTCTATAAAATATTTGGCATGTTTGTGTTGGCTAGTTTTAAACAGCTGTATATATGATGATTCAATGTTGCTGTTAGAAAGTACTGAGATTAGGAAACCCAATAATTTTTGGCTACTTTGTTCATACTTCGTTTGCCAAAAGGAAAGGATGAAATAGTTGTTGGAGCCAGAGGCTTGCCTCAGCTGTGGTGATGTATCCTTGAAAGCTGCTGTCTACTTCTGATGCAAGTTAGTCCATTCCTTGGACCAAACTCCTCATTGATAAATTTTCAACAAACTTTTCTTCAGTTCACTAAAAAATAAATATATTAAGACATTTTAAGGGAGAGATTTGAAGGTATCTGAGTGATGAAACAAGAGCCTGGCCTTCACCACAGGAAGAATCTTCAAATGGATCTTGAAGGAGCTCAGGACTCAGTTGCTGTCACCTTCACATACTATCTCATTTTGGCTTCTTCATGGATCCCAACTATTATGTGATGAAGTTCTGATATGTATGTGCTAGTACAATTGATGAAGTAGAGGAACATTTGAATGGAACTTGGGTACTTCAGTACTGAACTGTTGTGAAGGCTTAAGTTAAGAAGTTCAGTAGCGATCAGTGTTTGCATGGAGAATAATTCAGAGCTTGAAAGTTTCTGATGCTTCCAGTTTGATAACTGACCTCCAGCAGAGTTTGTGACAGGAGATACTCTGCTCCTTGAAAGCTGAGTTTTAATTTTTTAAGAATTAATTTTAAAAATCCAAGGTAGGAATTTTGTGGATTTTACTGAAGTGTAGGGCACGTTTTCGTTTTCAGAGAAGTAGTTGTAAGTGAAAAATTAGGGGTTTTTTTGGAAATGAAATCCAAGAAAACTTACACAGAGGTAAGGCTGGATTGTATGTGATTTTTCTGTAATTCTTCAGGCTCTTCATCAATATTAACTTTCTCATTCCCCAGTCCTCACTTTGCATGCCCACTTTACAAATCAGTGCAGACACTATTTTAATTCAGGGTTACTACTGCAAGCAGACCTAGACCCAGTATAGAGATGCCTGAATCATTTTCACCTTCTAGAGACTTTTGTCACCTGTCTGTCTGGCTTTTGACATCTTTCCAGTTTCTCCTGAGAATGCGTCTTAAGGAAACTACCTTCATCTCAGAATGCCCTTCTTGTCTCTTTTCTCCTTATTACCACAGTTACTACAAAACTGAAGCAAACTTGCATTCTCCAAGATCTTTGTTCTCCCACTTCTCTTCCCTGAATGAGTCTCAAAAATTTCTTGCGGACTTTACACAGCCTGATTGCTGAGTTAGGTCAGTATGAAATATACTTAAGGACAACACTGTATTTTAGAGACTGAAATAACATCCCTATTCCCCCAATTCTCTATTCTGCATTTCCACAGAAACAGGCCTGAAGTGTAAATAGACTGCAGTGCGTCTTCCATGTACTGATGGGGAAACCCAGACTGCTTCTGTGTAGCTGTTTAAGAAGCCTTCTTTCAGTTTTCTCGTGTCTTAAAGAAATGTAGCTTTGAGACCATAGAATTACTTCAGCCTCACCAGTGTCAGCAGCCTGTATTGTATCTGGCTGACTGTCAGGCATATCATAATGTTGGCGATTAATTAGCCCCAGGTTCCCATAGGGCACTTCACATACATGGTCTTGGAAGTGATGAAGTAGGGTGAAAGAAAAGGGTACTGCCTGTTGTTTTCTTCTTAACGCAGCTCAGTGTGTGTGCCAATTTTTACCCTTCTAGCAGGGCAGACCCTGCGTAGAGTTCCATGATTAATATTGCTCTGTGCATCCTTGAAATAGAATAAATTTAGGTTGGAAGGGACCTCCAAGGGTCATCCAGTCTAACCCCCTCCACAAAGCATGTATGAACTGGGAAATTATTCCCAGCGAAGAGGTGCAGGGTCTAACAGGTTCCTTTAGTAAAGCAGTTCTGCTTTTTCTGTTGTTTTTTCCAATCTGTATGTAAAAATAAATAAATTGCAGGATTTTCCTAAATATTTAGATACATACACTCAAGAATAAGAACACACTCTCTCTGTCTTTTTTTTTTTTTAATTGTATTTTACTGCTATCATTTCAGAGGTAATTCAGGAGAACAAACTAATTTTTAGTTCTCAGTGTATCAGTGGAAGTTATAGACTCCAGAAATTGGTCAAAATTATTTGTGGGCTCCTTCTGGAAAGCAAGTATATGATAGATACTTGATTTTTCCTGTATAATCTTTAAAGACAACTGTGTCTATCAACAGACGACTAGTGTCAGTTATCTGTCTTGCCTCTGTTTCTATCCAGAATGAAGCAGTGATTTGAAAGGCTAATTTATGTGGTTCTGAGTGACTTGGAGAAACTTTATATATACTGTCATTGAAATTCCTTAGGTGTTGGTAGCTTCTAGTCTGAATCAATATATTTTGAGAGTGGCATTCCAGATTGATTTTTGCAGAGCTAACAGTCCAAGTCTTCTCCCTCCCCTCCCTTGCAGCATGCCCTAAATGAACAGGTATGATTTGAATTTAATTAACCAGGAAGCCATAAATCCAAGCTGACATTTTTACAAAGTCAGTTTCACAACAGAGCTGTGCATAAGTTATGTTCTTAAGTCTGTCTTAAACTCCTCTGCTTTCAAACAAAATTTGATACGTAAGGATTTTTTTTGTTAGAAAAATGTAAAATCTACTCATAATTCAGAAATATGTGTTTATACAAGAGAATAAATCTTTTTTATGTATATTTTTGCTTCTCCCCAACTGAAAAAAAAATGTCTAATTTCAGGTAGAAGTATATTTGTAGTGAAAGCTTGGGGTGAGGTACTGTCAACAAGAGCTTAAGCAGATCTTTTTGCGAACATGGAGTTTAGTTGCACAGAGTAGGGTTAAAAAATGCTGGAGTATTTTAGTAAAAATACATTTGGAAAAGTCAGTTACAGCACAATTTTACAGAAAGGCAATTTTTTTTACATTTAGTAAATATTTTCCTTTTTTGACAAACAAATTGTTTTCAGTATTCTCATTATTCAGGCCATAATAGATAGTATAACAAATAGTTCTTTTTTCTGCTGTTGTTTTTAAAGTCACACATATCTCCTGCCTGGTATGAAAGGTATGCAAAGGACAGAAAGAAAGTGTTGGCAGATTATCGTAAGTTGAAGCCAGTTGACATGTCTTACCACAATTGGTGTGGATCAGCCAGTTGACAATAGGCAAAGGACTATTCCTTATGGGTCTCACATTCACTTAGTGTCTGTCTTGTGCCACCTGTACAAGACCTTGTGTCTGCTGGCTGATGTAGTCTACAGCCTACCAGGCAGGGAAGTATCCCAGTTCCTTGCTGCAAGTTTCTTTCAGAGAAGAAGAAATAATGTTTCTTTAGCACGCTTCTGCTGCAGGTGGGGAATTAGCCCTTCAGACACAGATATACAGATATAGGTCCAGTGGCTCTAACATCAGTGGCTCCTGTGACTGACAGCACTTAATACATCATGTGCTAAAGATTAGTTGTCTTACTTGAAACTAAAGTTTCAGTAAGTCATCACTGAAGCAGAGGGGAATTTGGGAAGTGACCAGTGCTTGCTGTTCTGCTTTCTGAAGAAATAATGCTATTCAGTCAATATATTTGGTGTAGATTTTTCTTTAAGAATTTTGAAGCTGTAGAATAGACTGTTTCCATCTGGTTACAGCATTTATTAATTGCTAATAAGTTTGCTGTAGGAGCATAATTTGGTTGTTCCCATGTTTTTTTCTGGGCCTGATCCAAAAATCTCTGAAGCTCTCCAATTAATCTGAATGGGTATTGGGTCAAGCACCATAGTGAGTTGTTAGCACTCAATGTTTATTTTGTTTATTTTCAAAATGTTTATTTTGATTTGATTTTAATAATTCCTTGCAGAATATTTGGTTGTGTTAGCAACATGTACCTTGGTGAGTACAAATGAAGTTAACATTTATCTGTATGATTTTTTTGAATTACTTGCAAAAAAAAATCATTAACAGAACAAAGCTTCAGTCACTGATGTTTGCAACCATGTGTTAGATCCACATCTGTTTGTCTGATATCTGATTTCTTAGAATCATAATTACTACTGTTATTATTGAGTCACAGATTGGTTCAGGTTGGAAGGGACCTTAAAGACACCTGATTCCAGCCCTTCCCGCTGCCATGGCAGAGACACGTTCCACTGGACCAGGTTGCTCAAAGACCTGTACGACCTGGCCTTGAGCACTTCCAGAGATGGGGATTATCTTCTGGATGGGATTATCTTCTACAATTCTAAAAATGGAGCGCATGAGACTTTATTTGGTATAATGAAGAGCTTTCTTTTCTTTTCTTTTTTATATATATAATTAAACAGGTACAACAAGCGGATAAGCAATGTGCACTGCCCTGAGCCCGAAGGCACGTGGGCCTGGCCTCTCCGACATGCATCAATACAGTCAATGGCTTGCAAGTAGACACGAGGCCAACTTGCTGCCAATGAAAGAGGATTTGGCCCTGTGGCTCACAAACCTGCTGGGTAAGGTACAATAAGATGGAATGCAGATACTGGGCAGTATGAGAACTCATTCCACTGTTAGCTGGGAATTCAGATTTCTTTGTGTTTCAAAAACAAAGGTAGTTATGATTAGGTAACTACCGCCATATAGAGCAAATGTTAGCAAGGTCAGAAAAGCTAATGAGTAATTTGCCTCCATTGTGTTTCTGTGAGTAGCATAACTGAACATTATATATTCTGTGTTTAGTTTTCTTTCAAATTTCCTTTTAATTCTTTTTTTGCAAGTATTTTCTGTACTTATACCATTAAACTGAATGGTGCTAATTGCTGCCTTCACCTGTGGCTTCCATTTTTATTGATAGGCCTCCTAAAAAGTATGGTGTACTGACTGTCTTGAACAGAAGGAACCATTAAATAATTCTTTGCTGATCAAACAGTCTAGTAATTGATAAGGCAATGCATGCTAAGACTTGTGGAAGCCTGTGGAAGTCTGTGCATAGAGGGGTTTGACCTATCATAGCTGGGACCTGGGGATTTACTGGTTGCAGCTGTACATCTTGGTGTGGGAAGACAAGGCATATTGTCTTCAGAAAAGGATGCAAACCAAAAGCTGAGAAAAAAAATCAGGTAGACAGTAAAAAGAGAGAATGAGTTTGTCCCTGGCAGGAAGGAGAGAGACAACACCTTGAGATGAAATTTTCCAAGAAGGTGGAATTTAGAAGCTACAAGCCAGGAACTAGTATGTTATTTGTTGTGAACACTCAGGGAAAAATGGCTTTTGTGTGATCTCTGTAAATACAAAGGATACTACCAAAGAAATACATGACTTACACAATACCTCATCCTAAGGGAGACATGCCAGTAACTCCTCTCATTAAATAAAGAGAAGAAAAATATTTCAGAAGTTATGTTTACATGAAACTTTAGTTGATGGGATTTTAGAGGAAAATTTCGATGAGCACTTTTAAATTTGGTGTGTATGGTTTTGGAGGATTTATTTAATTAAAAAAAAAAAAAAAAAGAAAATCTGTTCTGGTGAGACATGGGCAGTGTCTTGTCATGGCAAATGCTGTAGTTAAACCATCTCAGTGATAGCATACAGTAATAGAGTATATCCAGTGTCTTTCATCAGCAAATTCTATATTGCTCTATTTCCTCTTTTTTAAGAGAAAGAAAGGGAAATATCACTTATGACAGATGTGGTCAATAAGCACAATGTCAATAGAACACAGTATTTTGCAGGTGGACAATACCTATTTTGGAGTTGAATTGAGTTATGAATCCGCAACTGCAAAAGTGGCAGGTGTTTTAAATTATATTTGTGTGGTACTTCCATTTAAATTAATGAGTTTTGAATATAAAATTGTCTATGCAAAACCAGAACAAAATTCAGAAACTTTTCATTCTAATTACCACAAGACAGTAATCCAAGTGACTGTTTTTTGAATTGGAAGCAGCACATTCTATTAAGGATTCCATATATTGTTTAAATGTTTTAAACAATGAAGTTTTAGTGATCCACTCTAAAACAAACAGAAGCTTGTTTGCAGTTTGTAACAGAGTTCTCCCAGTGATAAGTTTAGGAATGAGGTCACTCTTTGAGCAAGAAAGTAGCAACCAGCAGGAGGTTCTGAAATGCCAACTGTAATTAAATATCTGATTTTTCATATGGACACCAAGTTCTGCACTGCAGAACTAAATGGGCACAACCTTATTTTAATTAAGCAGCATATACAGTTCATTTGCTTAATGCATTCCCCCACACCTTTTTGCACCAAGCTCTCCTTTTCTCAGAGTTTGTGCCGATGAATTGAAATTATACTGATTTGTTAGACTGCTTTGAATTCCTATGTAGACATTGTTATTCAAATTAATAATTCAATTAGGTTAAAATTCACATTCAAAACAAATTAAGTGTGAATTAAAATAATTGTTATTCATAAGAGTATATTAACTCAGAATTCAAATTTTGTTTAATTACTGCATAATTTGGATAAACTTTAAGTAGAGAAGGGATGTGTGAGCATGCTGCTGAACAGGAAGATAGAAATGAATATACAGCATGCATTTTTCAGCATCCTGAAGGATAGAAGAATATGGAAGGCTTTTTTTATTTGTTTTGGGTTTTTTCTCTCTACGTGGAAGAAATAATTTATTTTGCATTAATGGTCAGTAGATCTTTACATACAAATACTTGCATGGATGTGCAAGTAACACAGCACAGATAATACTGTGTGTATCCACATCCTAGCTTGCTCTGTCTGTATCTTGTGTGGCTTCATTGTAAGTGGCCTTACGCCAGTTTTGATGCCATAAGATTTCTCAATTTATTAAGGAAATTAATCTGCATTTCATTTAACTTTTGCCATTTTGGTTCATGTTTTGTTTCATCTATATTTTTGTCATCCATCTCTACTAGGACTCAACAAGGACACATAATCTTTTCAAAGAAATGCAGATTTTAAAAAAAAAATTAGGCAAGAATAGGCCTGAAACTCTTTGAGGTAGTTTGATCAAGTGATGGTGTTTTAGGAGATTTTTATGGAGAGACAATTATGTCCTATACAGTGTTACTGGTTGAAATGGTAACGATTTTGCAGCAGTATAGCCTGAGGTGGGTTCAAAACCACAAACTGGAAAACATTATTGGGATATTGCACTTTATAATATGAATGAAGTATTTTGATATCAGATAGAAAATAGGCACAGCTAGAATTTGACCTTACCCAATTGATAAATTAGAAAACTGTGATACATGGTGCAGCTGGAAAATAATATTGAAAGAATTTTTAATCCCGAGACTTTGGATATTTAATTTAGGATTGACATTGTTGTGCTGGTTTTTGTTTAGTAATCGCTAGTACTTTTGTATACACTTTGCTAATTATTTTTGGAACCATGTCAGGGAAACTCGGAGCTTCTGAGAGGACAGTTTGTCATTACAGTTCCATTGCTGAATAGATTTCAGCTGTCTATCATCTGGGAAAAAGAACATTGCAGATGAAATCCACATGTCAGATAGGATTAACCAATACAATATTGCACATTAGAGCATTTTCAAAGTGGGACATGTCAGTGTTGTGGTTTGTTTGCTGGAGAGGAAGATTGTAGCTGTAGATGTTGTGTCTCCTGTCTTTGATTCTCTCTGTTGAGCTTTGGTGGCTCAGTCAAGAGTGGCAGTGACAAAGCTAACTGAGATGTGTTAACTTACCTGACTTGCAAGTCATGATCATCTCTTAGCCTTGTTTCTATTAGGTATAGAGCCAATGAAGCATTTGGGAATGCTTTCACTGCTGACAAACTCCAAATTTGGTAGATTGTGTATATACTTACTTTAGTAGAAAGTTTTGAGGATACTGAAAAGTTCTATTCTACCTTGAGCAAGCTGCACATGGGAATTAGCACCCTTGGGCCACAGAACTCTTCTAGCAGACGCAAAATGGCAATTTGAAATATTTGCTTGTCTGCTTTACTCTCTAGTATTGTCATGTTTTCTTTTGTGTGTCTGTGAAATGGCTGACATGAGGAGTAGGCCTCCTCACCAGCTTGTAGTTTAGGACAGGTACAGAGAGATGGTTTCTCTGTTTCCTCTTAATCTTTTTCCCCATTCCCAGAGTTCATTTACAAGCTGGGTTATATTGTCTTTTTATTCCATCCAGCTTCATTTAGCATGTGGAATTGACTACACCTCAGGCACATGCTGGGCTCCAGGTTTTCAGTCCTGAGGCCTCTTCTTAACAAGAAAGAGGGATTCAGAAGCTCATAGCTGAGGGGTCACGGAATGCAAGATGCTGAGGAATTGGACATGTGAACATTGAATATTGTTTGATGCATATAAAAGTTGCTTGGGCAAAAAGTGAAGGAGGCTTGGAGAAAAGGAACAGAGGTGAAAATGTTAGGAGAGGCATTGAAGACAAGGCTAGGTATTTAAAGTTTGTTGAAGGAGGTGTAAAGTTTGAGGTTGGAGAATGGTAAGTCTTCTGCAAGAAAACTGTCTTTCTTTGATTCTGAGTTAAATCTGCGTCAGCCTAGCATTCTTGCTCACCTTGCTGCCTAAGAGCATTCTGTAACAGAACATGTATTTTTGACATCAATTTGTTCAGATCGAGCCAGTGGGAAATGTGGGAACCCAGAGTGCAGAGAATATTTCTCTGCCTGTTTTGAGGGGTTTCACCCCCCTGAACAACACAGCCTTTGATCTCTATCCATGTTAAAAACTGCCTACTATTAGAAAAGAACTAGAAACTAAACTAGTGTAAGTTAGGTGACAGACTGCTATGTAAGATTGTCACAGGGTGAAAAATTTAGAGGTTTTGGGTTTGTTAAGGTAGTAAATAGATAAAAGCAAAAAACATAAAAATGGAGGATTGTTGTTGTTCTCCAGACTTTCTTCTTCTTCTACTACTACTCCGTATTCTGCAGTAAAAGTAGTTTGGGATGATTGGACAAAGAATTCCGCAGTTCCTGGCTGTGTTACTAAATAATTGGTAGAAAAGTAAAAATAATGTACATTTTTAGTAACCATTGGTTGATTTACCTTTAAAAAGGCCGTGTAATCTTGATAATTCAGCTTTCTCCTGTATTCTCTGCTTTGTACTATGTCTGGATCATGCTAGTGACTCTTTTTCTCTGATAAGACTTAATAAACAACTATCAAGAAGCAGCGAAGGCTGGGAGTCCTGTTTGTCTCTGGAACTCCTGGCAAGGACTTTAAAAACTCTCTCCCATCAGGAGAGATTTGATTATGGCACAATCAGTGTCAGGAAACATAGGTTTTAAATGTCTGAGTATCAAGATATTCACAGTACTGACACCTCCAGTGATTCTGGTGGCACTGATACAGTTTCTTACTTAGTTGAATTGCTTTATAATTTTCTTTATTATAAACATGCCTTTGGAATTTTTTATACATCCCTTTTCAAGTAAGTCATAATGTCTCAATGCTTTCAAAGTTATTTCTCCTGCTGTCAACTATTGTAGGGAACAGAGTAGCCTTGTCAGAAAACTACCAGTTTTGTATGTGCATAGTCATTGGCCTTGGTTTTCTTTATTTTTATCACATTTTGTTTTCTTGGGTTTATGTGCCATGTGAATTGAGAGGGTCAGGAGCAGTTGTTTTGATGGTGCCTCAGTATTGTAGATGTTTCAGAGATTCACCTGAGTGAAATGTTTGTTTTTGTAAACTACTAGTTTTGTGTTACTACAGAAATGTACAATTAAAATGATCCATGAGCAAGTTGTGAGGCTGGAGTCAGTCTTGCACTGTAGTTATTACACCAAGTGTAATAGAGGAATCAACTAGATTTGGGTACTTGGGTCTTTCAGTCTCTCTGCCTTCTTCTGAAGGCTCTGGTTGTCTGAGACCTGTAGGGAAAGCTTTATCTTTGACCTCTTGAGCACACACCCAGGGCATGCACTCTTTTCCGTTATTCTTTCATGGACCTCCAGTCTGGTTTTATTAGGTCTGGGTGACCTTACGGACATTTGCATACAGTTTGCAAGTGGTAGGTGTTCAGGTGCAACTGTTTGACTTTTTAAGGGGACTCTAGTGGTTATGGTAAAAGAGAGGGTATGCACTACTTGAGAGGTTTCTGAAAGCCTTTGTATTCCTGGATTTTCTTCTCATACTTTCAGTGTTGTTTTTTTATGATACTTAATGTTATTACCATTCTATAAAAACATTGTAACTGCTTTCTTGTAATTATAGGGGGAGCTATACATTTTTAATGGAGTTTAATGTTTTTTCCATAAAAATACATGGAGCAATTTTTTTCCTCAGGTTATGAACATTACTCTTATTTGAATCAATACATTTCTACTGTTAAATATGTCAGAGTGTCTGTTTTAGCAAAGAAATGCCACCTTTTGGAGCCATAAAATACAGTGAATTGAAAGCTGGAACCTAATATACTTTTCATTGGAGGCAGATGTTCAGTGCAAAACTCATTCTTTCAGATTTCATAAAGGTGAATAGAACTCAAATAATCCAGTTTAGTGTACAATATGCAATGACCAAACTGCTAATGCAATTCAGCACTTAACATAAATAGATTATTAAGTAGCAGAAGAAGATAATAGAATTTTTCTGTATCTTTGTAAAGAGAAAATATCCTTAAATAAGTTTTGAGGGGTTTATAACATTCTATTATTGTGAAATGATCCATCTATATATATCTATAAAACATGGGACAGAAGAGATATGTAGAATGTGGTGTGTTTTTTTGGTTTGCCTGTGTGAAAAATTATGTATTTCAAGTGACAACAAAAATTTTTAGTCTGTTAAAGATACTTGAAATAAATTTTTTAGAAGAGAAGGAATGTATTATAAAAGGTAGTACTCAAGCAGTTCCTGTAACATAGTTATTTTTAAAATTTAGCTTCTAGTGGCTTTATAGCATTTTATAAAAATGCTGACAGGGTAAGTGGGAAAGTATGTAGGCTAGAATGGTGGCAAAGGCTTTTGAGATGTTGAGCTGTTCAGTTTTTTATCTCTGGGCTATTATAGTTTCAGTCCTGGCTTCATTTGATTCAGAGATATGGCAAAAATATTATCAGCTGGCATAAGCTAACTCTGCATGTCTGCAGTGCTACTACTGCTCTTTTGCCTGGAGAAGTCATTTATGTATATAGGAGCTATAAAGTGGGCTACATGGCAAATAGATTTAAGTGGGAATAAAAAAGGGAAATCTTCATGCTAAAAAGAAGTTAAGAGTGTGTTAGAAAAAACAAGTTTCACTTCAGTGAAAAAGAGAAGTCTGCTCTACCTGAAGGTGGTTTGCTGCAACAATCTTTATCTTTTTTATTTTAATTTACCAAACTAAAAAGACTCACATTTTGGGTTTTGCCCAAAAGATGCTCAAGTATCTCAAAGTTTTCAGGCAAGGGCCTAGAGAAATCAGCTTTCCTATAGCATTTTTAAAATCATACTGCTTTATAATGCTGTTTTGTTCAGTATTGTGACATTGAGTATCAGGTTACAATATATCAGCAAGAAGTTCAGTACTAATTTATATACTTAATTTTTTGTTACTTTTGAATGTTATTTTTCCCCTCTCTTCTTAGCAAAAAGATACAGGAAAGCTTTACTTTTCTTATTTTGTTTGACAAAAAAATTGCAGTGAACCTGTTCTAAACAGATTCATATTTTCAGTTTCTAGACATCTCATAGAAGCAGGAGTGGACCTGGATGAGATGAGGACCCAGTCTCACTTTAGTTTTAAAATATTTTTCTTTTTTTCGACACGTTAGACTATTGTTGCTAATGCATGCTGTGTAACAACCTATGAAAAATGAGTTAATAGTGTTATTTCCTAAATGGCATATGTAAATGCTGGGGGAAAAAAACAGCCATCTTAATTGGAAGAACAAGAATTATTTCCTGATGTTCTCTTGATATGAGGGCCGAAAAATACAGCTGCTCGTCAACATAGTGTCAGAAGTGAAGGCAAATTTTTCAGCAGAAATGTGAAAATGAAAAACTTTCAATAAGAAATAGGAATATTTTTACTGGAAATGATATTAAGATCCTGGAAGTTTAGTCTAGGATGGTAAATAATTCCCTTCTCATCTG
Organism: Aphelocoma coerulescens; assembly: GCF_041296385.1. NCBI lineage: Eukaryota > Metazoa > Chordata > Aves > Passeriformes > Corvidae > Aphelocoma > Aphelocoma coerulescens. The sequence goes on from NC_091019.1 coordinate 7,129,872, forward strand.
GGGTCAGTGTGCAATCTCATCATGGAACACGTGATCCCCTCTTCCAGGGGGATGTAGTTACATTGCAATGTAAGATTGCTCTAGAAGAGAGGACAGTTTCTGGCAGCTGAAGTGCTATGTCATTAGTGTGATATAATAATTGATATATTTTGAAAACAGAGCATTTTAGCTTTGTTCTTTTAGTGAAAATTTTAATCTGTGTGGCAAGTAGATGCATAACATGAAATTTCACTCTTTGGTTTTTTTTGTTAGGTACCTAACTTTACTTCTGAAAAAGAACTTTCATAGGAGCATTTCAGTCACTGTCTTGTCTACTTCTTGCAGGAACAAGATTTAAGAGTGTTCTAAAAATATACAGCCCTTTCCTTTATGACATGGTTTTCTTCTGTTACAAAATAAACTGTTAGCAACTCATGCTATAACTGCACATACTCACTAGTGTAAACCATTTGCCTGCCATACTCTCTCTTTTAAAACATTATGTTAAAAGCACTAGATCTTCATATAAAGTGAAATATGTGGTGTTGGTTATGCTAGAACTATTTTTCAAATATCACATGCCTTCCCCAAAAAAGCATGGGATTTTTTTCATAATTTGCTCTATATCTACCAGTAAAGTAGTATTAAGGTTATTCACAAAATATTCAGAATAATGCAAGTTTTTCAGTTAAAGCTTATTTCAAAATATTGTCCAGATTTCTTTTGATTTCCCTTTTCACAAATGCAGTCTATACTATTGCATGCTTTCTGCCATGTTAACTTTCTGTTTGCTGTTCAGGTAGAGAAATAACAGCAGAAACCTTTATGGAGAAATTGGATAATGGTGCCTTGCTTTGCCGGTTAGCTGAGACCCTGCAGGAGAAATTTAAAGAAAACATCTTTGATGCAAACAAGCCTGGCAAAGTAAGTGTTGGTCAACACTTTAGCATTTAATATCAGTATCTGATTTATGCAACCATTTTGGTACTGAATTTTGGGGGTTTTTTGACAATTAAGTGGTTTTTTATGTGGAGATTCTGCAAATGGGTGGGGAGGTAATTGCTCTGTGTAGAAAAATTACAATATAAAATTGGGGGAAATAATGCTTATTTGGTATTTATTAAAGTATCTATGCAAAGCAGTTACTCAAAAAAGTACTTGTAATATGTGAAGAATAAGAATAAACAAGATCTAGCAGTGGGATGTGGTAGGTAATAGCGAAAATATGATCCTTGTATTTATTTTCAAGGGGAATATTAAGTAGCTGTGGGAGGTGTCTTTTCCTTCAAAGACAGCTCTAGGGAAACCAGTAATAAAACTCTATAGTAAGTGTTTGTGCCTTGATTTCAAAGATCCTGATGGTGTACTGGAAGAGGTTTCAGTAAAGAGTTGAAGGAATGATATGGAAAACGTGAAACTTAGAAGATACTGAGGAGTTTTGGAAGGACCAGTTTAAAAACTTGTTTGAACACAACCTTGCTTTAATTTTAACTATTCTTGTAGGGCAATCTTACTGGGAAAAATTCAAGAGTGCGGCAAGTTTATTTCTTGGAGAAGTTGAATTAAATGGTTGACACATTAACACATTCTATGTGAAACTGTTCTTCTTTTTATTGTTGCATTCAGGTACACCTTCCTTGAAAGCTAAAACAGGCAAATAAGGAGCAGGTAAAAAAGAGGCTAAGAACAGAAATCATATAATGCATCCTCTATGCTTGATGTTTTCATAACTTGTCTGTAGCAGGAATTAGGGCATGGACTAAATTTTTTCAGCTGTTCCAAGAACTGACAGTCTTGCGTCAGTTGCACCTGTGTAAGTTGTTTTTCTTGGTTCCAAGTTCATAATTATTGTTGTAGAAGAAATTGTCTGTCATATTTCCTAGTTCAAATTATAATCAGGACTTCATTAGTAGAAGTACTGGGTGACTTTGGAGTTCCTCTTTATAATATGGTCTGGCTTGTCTTCACCTAAGTGTCATGGTGGTTTTCAAGTGAGAAAACACATAGGGCAATCCTTTTGATTGAGCCTAGGAACTAGATAGGCAGAAGCAAGGGTTACTCATATGTTTTCTTGTGTTCTGAGTTACATTAGAAACCAGTTAGACATTTGCAGTCCCATATGTGGTCATTATTTAGATTTGTTGGTCTTTGTTTTTCAGGCTGGTACAACTGACAGTGAACTTAAAGGGAAAAAATCTGCTCACTGCTGTTTTCTCAATGTATGTTATTTCATACTTAGTATAGTAAGAATTCAACAAAATGGCAGAATAATAGATTTTTATCATTGTATACTATTAGGGAGCTATCCATCCTTTCAGATTTTAATTCCCTGCGTAGCACTCTTGGGCAATAGGACTAGTCTTCATAGTGAAAAATATGACTTTGTGGTGCCTAGAACATTTATAAGGAGATAATACTGTATGAAATTTAGCAAAGAAAGAATTCCAAAATCCTCTCCTGAATCATTATTATGCATTTTTTAAATAATACATGTGGAATTTTGAAGCCATTTGACCCTTGCTCTGCACAGGAAAACAGAAACATGTTCTTTCACCAAGGTGCCCTGATGACTTCACTGGCAGCTGGGAGTAGCCACTGATTTCTATTGAGTTCAGCCTCTATCAAAATAGATAACACACTTTTCTATTCATATATGTAACTTCTAAGTTTTTTAGATAGAAGCAGCTGATATAAAATGAGTGGCTGCCAGAAGGATCAGCTTGCTTGCTGCACCAGGTTGCAGCTGAGTGAGGAAGAATAAGGACATAGTTAATGCAGGGCGTGTGTGTAATCTTACTAAGGCCTTCCAAAAGCTTGAAGATTTGGTCTGTTTTCATAAGCAAGTTTTTCCTTGTATCTGAACGTGTTCCTATGGAAAAGCTTCATAAAATATTTTGGGTTTAGTTTTGTCTTAAAGATGATGCATCCTGCTCTGATTGATATATACTATTCATCATGAATTCATTGTGCAGCTCTTTGGGGCTGTCTGGCCAGTTTTGCAATTCTAGCAACAGATGTAAGAAGGCATTAAAAGCTAATATGGCATGCACTGACTTATCAGTTTTTTGCCATAATTCCTTAAATTCATATTCCACTACTCTACAAAATAGCAGAGGTTAAATCCTATTGCTTCTGGTTTAATAGCTTGTGCAATAAGTTTCTAGTCGTCGTCAGTTTTGCAGTTTGTTAACTAAACTGTATCATTCCCATTCCTATTAGTGAGCATTGAACTTTCTTCAGATTTCAGGAATCCCATAGGTCAGCATCAGGCTTTTTGAGTGTGAAATAAGTTGGGAAAACAGAGATCACAAAAGTTCACAAAATATTGTGTTTTCCAAATCTGGAAGGAAGATTGTCATGTTGATATCAACACTTTCTTTTTGTGTCATGTGGAAACACTTGTGGATACTGGGGACATTTTCAAAATACATAGGAAACTACTGGTAATGTGACTTGGGGATAGAGCTTTAAGAGACTGAAAAGTGTCTAATGGTGTGTGATGCAAAAGTAGTCTTCTCTCCTTAAGAATCAGAGGCAGGCAAAGAAGACATAACTTTTTATGCATGAAGGAGATAATGGAGCTGCTTTTTATGAGTGACTGGACAGGTTAGGATGCTTGAGTGTGGAAAGAGGGGCATATGATGGAACTTGCAAAATCAGGAATGGTGTGGTAGAATGTAATTTTCTATACAAAAACTATGGAACATTGAATGAAGCTGGTAGAAGCCAAAAAGGGGGGGTTGTTTACATACAAGCTGGAAAATTCTTGTCAAGGAGTGTATAAATTTGCCGGGGTTCAAGCAAATACTGAATAAGCTGATGGAAGAGAGATCTCTTGGAAGGCTGAATACACAGCAACCCCACCCAGATGAGGAAGTCCCTATAGCTGAAAATGATTAGAACTTGAGAAAGAATAAGTCACTCCTATGTTCTGTGTGTTATTGTTTCTTGGGGATGAATACCCTGCTGGATGTGGTGGTGGACAAAGGGAAATCTATCACAAGAGTCAAACTTCAAAGAAATTATTTTAAATTATATTTATAGTTTTTATTTCTGTATAAAGCCTCTTTAGGACTGAATTCCTGCATCTAAAAATACCACCTGGGCCACACTCTGCATTGGTATTTGTTTTTCAGGGCAGTAATGTGTGATCTAGAACACAGGAGTTTGGCAGCCTCTGGTGCCATTTATGCAGTCTCTGCATGTTGCTGTTGCGAGCTTAATGCCATAATAAGCACCTTTGGATATTACAATAGGTCTCTGTGTCCTCCATGAGTCTAGATACTTTGCTGTTTGATTGGTTAATCATTCAGTAATAAGATATTAATAGCATTTCAGTTTCTAAAGTGGAAGCATTTAAAAACTGTTCGTTTCAGAAGATGTTAGGTCCTAGGATTCTTTTGCAAGTCCCAGAAGACAATGTTCTTCATTGTTAAGCAGCTAAACCATGCTTCAAAACCTGATTATTCTGAAAGCATTGATGTTGTATCTGATCCTTTGCTACAGACAGACAAAATTTTTGAGTTTTAGTTGAAAATGTTTTTTTTTTTTTAACAGGGAAGCTAGTATTAGACTGGTGTGACTATATAATGTATTTTTTAAGAATTATTTTTTTTCTCCTTCTGGAGATTTTTAGAATCATAAATAAATCTAATCATATATATTTGTAAAATGACAAGGAGATGACTGGTATCAATCTTAATAAATGCTCAAGATTTGTATGGTAGTAAGTTGTTGAAACTATCTGTGCTGCTGCTAATGAAGTACTGTCTTGAAACTACAGACTTACTATTATAGCAGCAGTTATTCCACAAAAGTAGTTAATGTTGCACAGTGCCATTCTGTAATTTTCTCCCATTGACTTGCATTTCTTCTGCGCACTCTCCTGTCAGTATTTTACTTTTCCTGACAGACAGTTAACTTGAGAATTTCACAGCTGTACAAACAAATCCAGAGCATCAAGACATGTGCAGTATGCAGAGAGACCACATTTGATTTGGTTTGGCTTAGATTAGTAAGACCATTAATTAAGATTTTTAAATAAACATAAATAAACTGTGTTAATTGTTGTTATCATTTTTGTAGGCAGGGCACAGTAGTCTGCCCACCTTGAAGCTGCTCATATATTTACAAATGCAGATACTGTAGGATTTGTCTGCAATATGTCATGAGCACAAACCTTCTATGCCTCAACAAATACTCCTACACCTAAAGTTTATACTTGCAGGAGGATTGCATGGTAGATAGAGTGCTGTTTCCCACTGGACTATGAAAGGAGATTTCTGAACAATTCCATGTGTTTTTCGGCTTGGCATGTTCCAGGTGAATACATTCAAGAACTACTTAAAAAGGGTTTAAGTGCACTTCAAGCCATGCATTGTGTTGGAAGCAGAGCTATATAATCCTGGAGGGTAGCACCAAGACATCACGTGTCTCTGGATTGTTCTTCACATTGATATTCTTGTCCTTAGGAAAGCATGGCTTATTCCCTTGTTTGGCTGAAGCACAATGTATGTGAACTGGCCTTGCTCTTTTCAGTGAACCTGAGGCAGGGATTCTCCTGCATACCTCTCCCTCTGCTCCAGTTTAACGTTGCAGAAATAACCAGAATTTGCATCACAAGCTAATTGTCAGGGAAAAAGAAGGGCAGGTTTAAGTATTTAACTACTTGGTAGCTCCAACTTTAGAAAATATCATAATGATTCAGACTGCAAATCAGGTCATGAGGACCAAACTTTGATTTCTAATAATATCATTTAACTAGAAAACACCTCAAGTTTTTTTCCAGAGATTTTAATTAACATTGGCTTTGTACGGAATGCTAATACTTAAACACTTCATAAAATTTATATTAAACCTGGATGTTTTTGAAACGTTTTTGCCATTACTTCAATCCATGTATTGCAGATAGGGATGGCATATTTTCTGAGAGAAATTTATAAACAGCCATTTTTAGATTTGCTGGATTTTGCCTCTTATGTGAAATGCATCGTAACATTCCTATTATTTATTTTTTTAAGTATTTAAAGCAAAATGTAGAAATCTTTGTAACAGATCTTTCTATTTGGCTTTTTATTTAGACTACTAGGAATAGATTAGAACAGAAATGTAACAGAGACTTGCATGAAAATTACCTTATAAATTGAGAAAACAACATAATTTAGACCAACTGTCTTCAGTTTACTGTGCAATTCTTAGGTCAAAGTTAGTGGTAGTTGTTCTTTGGGAATAATGAATAAGGAAGAACTACAGAATTTGGTGCAATTAACAATAGAGTCTTGAACTTAAATATTAAACCAAAATTTCTGAAACAATGGGAGTGGTGAATGTAAGTGATGACTGCAATGCAGAAGAAGAAAACAGAAGTCCCTTTGAGGCACAGACATCAATTTATAGCTACCATAATTATGTCTAATTTTTTTATTTAAATAAATATTCCAATTTGTGTTTGTTTATGCAAATCAGCCCCAAATTCTTCAAGTATGCAGTAAAACTTGCTCTCAATTTGAGGCTGATCTAAGGCTGATTTAGATATTTGGCTGTATAGGTAGACACTTCACCATGTTTTTCAAATTATGGAAGTTTTTAAGTTCTACACCTGCTTAGAATTCTTTGGGCTCTAGCAGTTTCCTTGTGGATTCTAACTGGAAAACTTACACAAATTCAGATTCTTTATCATAATAACAAAAATGCAATTTTTTCTTAAAAATGAACATACTGGACTTTGGAGCATCAGACTTACCTGCAGTAAGGTAGATATTAAATTCTTCCTGAATGTTTTCAGCATCTGCATAAAAATTTTATCTTTGTTAAACATCTGGAAATTCAAAAAGCAAACAGATAAAGCTGTTAAACAGATAAAAGATAAATCTCAAAAAATTCTGTACTTCTTTAGACTGCCTAGATCTTTCACAGTCTTCTTGACACTTGTCTCACGGGAGGTAAAGCACCATTTGGAATTAATCTTACAGAAAGGGCTGGAAAACCCCCACCTTGCCTTACACTTCAGAAGGTCACAAAATGTGAGATTGATCATGGGGAGAAAACCAAGTGGAAGAGGAAGAAGAGGCATAATGGTAATACAGCAGCATATCCACCATTATATATTACATCAAGGAATTTGAATAGCTTCTTACATTTATTACTTAGATTGACAATGAAAGGCTATTCACTATAATTCCATAGATCAAAGTAATGTTATTTGATCACTGCCAGTGAAATTATGGAAACCTTCTGAATGTGAAATTTTAGAACCTGTAATGTGTTTTGATGAACTTCAACTATTTAGTTAGAATTTTTTGGAAGCATTGTCTTTAGCTTGGGTTCTTCTGGAATAATTAAGGGAGAAAGTGATTTTGAAATTGCTGTTACTGAAATTAGTTGGTTTTGCCAAAATTTAGTATTTGTCATATTTTATTTTGAGAGAATCATGTCCCCTTTGAGAATGTGATGTTTGATAAAACATAATTGTGGGGTTAATAAGATGCTTTTCAAAATATGTCCCATGAAAATCCACCCAGACTTGACCATTTATATCTCATGGAAATACTTTCATATCTCATGGAATAATTGGTGCTTATTGGCATGTTCATTCACAAGTCATACTGTGTGACAATGACACAAACAAATGCAATTCTGTTAATTGCAATTCTCCTATTTTTCTCCTATTGTAATATAAATGAAGGAAATTCAGAAACTAGGATTCTGCTATCTTCAACTGACTCTTTGCTAATTCATCTCTAAATTCTGAGGTTGTGATGGTAAAAGCTCAGGATCATTTACCAAGGATAACCCTCTGAAATAGCAGCTGTGAGAATTGCCCCATTCTGTTCTAATCAAGTATTATTGAAGAAGACTATTATGAAATGCCAGTTTTAAAAATCCCCTTATAAATGTTAATTCTGAAATCCAGAGATCTAAGGAAAAAACACAGAGCATTTATTGAATTTGAGTGAACTACTGAATCCCTGTTTTCATGGATACTGTAAGGAGGTCTTTGCCATAGCTTACCCTAGTGTCTCTCTCTTATTCTCTCTGTTTATAAAGTCTTAATGCACTTCAAAAAATTTTTAATTGAAGTCTCTCTCTTGAACGCTATCTAATTTTAGTCACTATTTAATGCTATTATAGCATTAGAAAAAAAACAAACCGCGTTTGATTTTTGCATTTGGCCTGCTAGCATTTTCAGAGAGTAGGAGTAATGGCTTTTAATTTGTAGTGCATACATGTCTGGAGATTCCAAGTTACTTCTTCAAGATTTTGAAAGACTATAGATAAAAGTGAACGTGTCAGTAGGCATGGATATGTTACAGAGGTAGATGTCTAGAAGTTTTAAAAGACAATTTATAGACCTCCCCAAGTCTTTGGACTATAGTGACCTAATCCCACCCTCAATTACACAAATTGAGTGGAAAGGAACAGCTCATCTGTTTAGATGGGCTCTCTGTTGTGATCCTCCATGAGTTGTTGTTGTTGTTCCAAACCGGAACAGTTGTGCTCTCCATTGCAAGATTCCTGGTTGTGGATCTCTGTGTGGTACCCGGCTGCCCACCAGCCAGCCTCTGAGAGATGGCCTTCTAGCTCTGACAGACATTGTGATTTTGCCTCCATATGTTGAAATGCATATGTCCTTTGACTACATTTAAATTACTTATTAGTCAAATAAGGAAATGTGCTTAAGCTGGTGAATGAAGCTCCTGCCTTGCTGCTTTCTGACATTATTTTACTTCTGGGTATCACAGTTGTACAGTGCATTGTCTGTGGATTGAATCATCTCTTGTATTCCTTGGCTTTCTGGCGCACTGCTACAGGTAAAAGCTGCATTGTTTCTGTGAAACTAGTTTTTCATGACTATTAACACTATCTTTTTTGAATAACCAATCTTTTGCTGTGTGATGAGTAAGCTGTGTCTTGGACAGAGCACTTAGAAGAAAAAAGCCATGAAAAAATGCTTAACTTTAAAAATTATATTGTTAAATTAAGTTTCTTTTTCATATATGCTTACTTTTAAGAAGCTACAGCTAATGCCACATGGGAGAATGTGTTCTACTTTGACACTTAATGCCATGGTTAAAGCATTCATTTAGCCCTGCATTTATTTGAATGCTGTAATCTGTATATTTCGACAAAGCCTTGATGATGTTAATTATTTTTATTGATATATTGTAAATCTGTTGGGGATTCCAAAGTATTCACAAATGCTTACTTAGAATCTAGTAAGTTGATAATGAGTGATTTTTGGCTTTTAATGGTCTCTGCAGTGATTATGTAGGGTAAAAATCTGGTAAACACATGATCTGTAAACTTGAAATCCAATCTCCTATTCCATTAAAATGACATAGCTCTACAGGACATATGACAATGTAAAGACTATATTTCACCTAAGGACAATGTTTTGCTACTTGTTAAGTGAATTGCTTTGGGGTGCTTGCTTTGTTGTATGTTCAATGTTATTTTTCATTAATCTAGAAGTTGTTCCTAGTTCTATGTCTGTGGAAAAATTTGGCTCTTTTTTTGGTGTCTCCTAAGCCTTCAAAACTTCCTTGCTGAGTTCTCGTATTCTAAATTTTCCCTGGGGTTTAACTTTTATTTTGCAGATTTAGGAGGGCTGAGGTGTTTATATTTCTTTTCTTAATTCTCTGTTTTTCAGTGGGAAATGCTTAGTTTTAAATTCTATGTATGTATTTCCATATTCAAAATTCTTTCAATGTATTTTGCATGTGCATTTAGCACATTCTTTTGACCATTGGTCCAGTTGTTTAAGAATACCTGAGCAAAATGAGGAAAGAATTGAAGGAGGAAAAGGATTGCTACTGGCCACAGAGCTAAGTTAAAAGGCAAATGGTAAAAAGTTCTGAAATAGATACATGTTCTCTCTAGCTGATATAATCACATTTCAATATGAATTTATGCGCACATAACACTAAATGGCCAAGCAAGACACCACTGCAGTCAGTTGCTGAATAGCATATTTCCCCCCTGCGCCCCCCCCATTTTGGTTAATGTAGTTCACCAGGAGATAAAAGCAAATTTTTCCTATGAGTACCTAGTAAACTGTAGCCCTCTTTCATAGCAGACAAAGTTGCTCATCTTTTTCTTTTTATTCAAGCATAAGTGACAGTTCAAAATATTCTGAAATCATCTTTTCAAAGAGGGAAGTATGATGAACAGTCTTCAAAATATGGCTCAAGCCTAAGTCTGCCATAAATAAATGGGGATTTTAGCATGTTTGTGAACTCTTGTTTTGAAAAAGCAGTACAAAAAATACATTTTTCCATGTGATTTCAGAGCATCGATGTAAGAGAGTCTCTTTTGGATTTAGAAGTGAACCTGACAGCATTTTTCCAGGATTGCATCATATGTTTCACTCACACTTTCACATCCTGTATTAAACCACATGCATGCATGTCAACAAGACAAGACTGTAAAAGGAGTGTGACTGGGGAATTGTTTTCCTGATATTTGATAGGAGTAATTGCAGCCACTGCTGCTTCAAAGCAACTGTGGTTATACTATACTATGTCAACAAAAGTCAGTTTTGCCATGTGGAAACCTAATTACTTCAGAATGATCTGTTAGAAAGCATTTTTGAAATAGTCAGGCCATTTATACAACTCAGTAAAAAATATTTCTGCATGAAGCCTTTCTTAAATAAAAGCTTTCATGTGTTATAGTTTGAACAGTACAGTGACAGTTTTGGAAATATTAAAAAAGTAGACTTCTGTTTAAGAGGTGGGAGCAAAATTTAGTAGGTGATAAGAAAATATGAGTATTTCCCTATGATTTCTGTTGATAAACCTGGTAGGGCTATTATTGAATAGAAAAGAGGGTGGGATTTTTTGCTGTTCTCTTCAGCAAGACCCTAATATTGTGGAAAATGGGATGAAACTTTGATATATTTTAGTGAGATCATGTAGTGTCAGGGATATTTATCTGTGTAGTATTTGCTCCAGAAAATGTCTTGAAGCTTTTGTGGTCTTTTTGGTCCTTCAATTATGTAGTTGTTGTTCCCAACAATGTCTTGTTTTTATATGTGGTTGTTTGTCACTTCTGAGCTGTTTAGGGCATCTGTTAATCAAACATTTTTTCTGCCACTATGCAGATAAAGAATATCACAAATTTGCTTAGTTAAGTGTGGTGTTCTGTACCTAGACTCTTACTATTTGCTGTAAGTAGCTCTTACTACTTAAAAATGTGCTTCTAAAAGACACTGTAATCCTTATAACTGCAGAGGAATGTTGTAAGTTCCATGAATATCTAAGCTTCATAATGAAGCTAGGTTAACTGATGTGTTTAAAAGTCTTAGTTGTCAAGGAACAGAATTGTAATTTATGGATAGTCTGTTATGTGTATGAAATTTCAGGTGATTACTGACACATAAACCATCTGTTCTGACTGCTCTTCTTGAAAGAAATTCCATATTCAGTCTCTGCAATATACGTAAATCAAAAGATATAAAATATTCAGAACCAGATTTATTAATGTGCTGTTAGTACTGGGGAGCAGCAGTGACCCAAGGGTCACTAGGGGTTTTCTGCCTTCCTGCCAGGCATTGCAATGCTTTCCCAATGGCTCCTTAAAAGAGAGGCAGTGCAGGTTCTCCTGGCTATCTCCTCACTTCTAGCTGCTTTTGTACTGCTGAAGGCCCTGTGCCACAGAACAGCTCCTGGTCTCCAGGACCAGTGCTGGAGGCTTGCTCGTGCTGCTGGGCTCAGGGCCAAGGAGAGCAGATGGGTTGTGCCCACACTGAGCCCAAGTCTCCACTGATTGCCAGATGGCAGCCACCAGCCATACACACAAGAATTTCTTTTTTGTGTTGTTTGGTTTGGTTTTTTGTTTGGTGGGGAGTTTTTTGTTGTTTTGGGGTTTTTTGTTGTTCAGTAGTTCTAAGGTAATCTAAGTGGTTTATTACAGACTTCCAGAACAGTGTTTAATATCCTTAGCAGGACTTGAAAGAATATAGGCTATTTATTATGGTTGTGTCAGCACAAAAAGGTACAGAATTGTCTAGAGCTGGAGAGCTGTGTGGAAGCAAACAAACCCAGTATGATGTCACCAGCCCTTCTGAGCTGTTCCTGCCATTAGAAACAGGGTTTTTTCTTGGAGAAGACTCACTAGTTTTCTGCAAAGGTAACTCTGAGAACAAAGTAGCACATAGACACTGTGGAAAAATCCAGAGATGAGAACTGAAGAGTGAACTGAGAGGTGACATGACTTGACAGTGCAGGTCTGTTCTTACTTTTAAAGTAACTGTAGCCTTATCTCCTTTCCATTCTCTCTGAAGTTCTTATGCACAAGTCTGCAAGTGCCAGGAATACTGGAGCTGGCTTCTTGGCATCTTGTTCCTGTCACAGTGCTGTTCATCCATAATAGATCATCCAGAATTTGTGCTTTTAATGTGACATAATAAGTCAAAAATTACAAAGAGTATAGTGGTGTCAGATATAGTTTATTTAGTCCCCTTATGTTGACTATTAGCTCAGTTGATTCAACATCCATGTATCACTTCAGATAATCCAAGCAGAGATGATATGGGAAAATAATTTCATTCAGTTTGATTTTCATGTTGTTAAACCAATTTAGAGCTGCAGGTAATTTGATTCAGTGAGAATATGATCAAGTATGATGTATGTACAGTGGATGTTTTTATGTAGCTACATTGATACAGTGCTACGAAATGGCACCTTTTTGCACCTACTGACAAGATGGAGTTTAATCATAAACTACTAAGTATTTCTGATTCCACTGAAACACTAAAAACCACAGATTAGTTGTCAAGACCTGAGGGAACCAAACTACCTTAGTAGTCATGACCAGCCTCCCCTGGGACCCTGACCTGCACACTCTGCCCATTGCCCAGAACCTCCCTTTGACCTCAGCCCTGTTTCTTGCCAGAGCTGCATTGTGAGCAGACCATCTGCAGCCTGGCTGCCTGCTGGCTGGGTTTTGTGGCTAGGGCCTCAGCATCTGCTGCAGCCCTGAGTCCAGCCTTGTCTTCTGCTGTTTCTGACTTGCCTTCCCTAGAAGGTCATTAGACCTGACTTGGCTCTTCCTCCTCTAACAGAGCAATAGTCTAAAGCTCTTATGTTCCCGGCACTGCCTTATTTGGGTGCCCCGGGACTGCACCATTGCCAGTGAGGGCAATGTGTGTGCTGGGATCACCCTTTGATCATGGATTATCTTCCCTCATGGAGCAGCCCAACTTGCTGGTCTCTGCCTATTTCCAATTTTGCTTTGTGCCAATCAAATATCCCAGCCCACACCCACACTGCTTGTTCCTCTTTTGCACTGAAAGAGTTAAGGTCGGGTTGAACCTTCTCTTGGAAATAATTTTGAAGAATGAACTTCTTTAAGGTTTCTGCAATGTTTTGTATAAGATTTTAGTGAAAAATCATGAAACAGAAGTCCTGTTTTGACAGCTTTCCTCTGTAGCCTGGACTAGCTGACCTTTTTCCAACAGGCTGCAAGAGACTTGTGTGACTCCTTTTAAAAGTGAGTGTACTTTTAAGACTATTAGATTTATCCAGTTAAAATCTCCTGGGAAAGGGTAGGGAGAGAGAGAGATGGACAAATGCTGCATTACTTCTTCCTAAAGACTAAGTCAATGAGAGGAAATTCAATGTAAGAAACAGCCGATAGAGTACAAGAATTTGCCTCAGGATAGATACTTACTATTTCTTTGAAGAAATTAGGGTGATGTGAAAAGAGTGCTAGCCTAAAAATGTCTAGTGCTGACAGCTTTTTATTAACTTTTTTTTTAAGAAAAGGAAAAAAAAATCACTGATCTGTGAGGAACTGAGAATTCTTTTCCATTTTTTTTCCTTTTTTTCTCTCCAGAAGAATGGAAAGGGGGCAGAAATAGTGTTTAAAAACTTCATTGTGCTCTGATCCTTCAGACTGATCCATATCTAGAGCCCCTTGAAAGAATTCACGTTTTACAGTTTTTTTATTTATTCTGGTGTCTTGGTTTGAGACAAATTAGGAGGAAATGTCCTGAGATGAACATGTCTTCTAATGGAAGGCAGGTTTTTGCAACCCCTCCCCTACAGGTTTGAAAGGAATTTCTTGGAGGAAAGTGGAACAAAAACCTGTTTATTTAACAAGCAGGGTGCATGTGGGCACAAGGAAAAAAAATTAATAACGTTAGATAATAAACCTTCTTGTTGTGGAGAAAGATGGTGGATTTTTTAGAGTCCTGTTCGCCTTCTCCCGAGGTCCTTTGGAGCTGGGGTGCAGCGCCACAGGGCATGCCCTCTGGGCCATGATGTGGGGCTGCTGGTGCTGTTCTGGTGTTTTGGACCAGAGCAAAGCTGAACAGTTCCAGAAGAAGAAGAAGAAGCCATAGTCCTGGGAAAAACTTCTTGCCTCAGCTAATGAACAAGAAGCTAGCTAAAAAGCAAAGAATTTTAACTGTCTCTCTCCTGGAAAAAAAGAGCCAAGAGCTGGGGAAAAAACTGAGGTAGTTATCTGTGTTTTGAACATAGGCCACCGAAAGAATTCCACCGGGTTCCCGCCCCTCTCCCGGACCTAGCTTAAGGGTACAGGACTCATGTCTGGGCATAAAGCAGGCAATAGGGAATACAGTATCATACAGTCACCCCAGGACATCTGGCTTAGAGAATAGCTGTTTTCACTTCCCTGCTTTCTTCTTGCTTTCCCCTCCTTGTTCTAGGATGGTCCAGGAGTAGATTTTTCTTTAAAATACCATGTAAAATTGGTCGGTGTTCTATATAAATTATAGAAAAGTATTGAGCAAATATCTCCGTGCAAATAGTTTGAACCATAAGCTAATTTTTCCAAAACAAGGAAATGTAAATTGTATAATTGGAGTAAGAATCATGGGGAAATGAAAGCTAGATGGTGATTTGAGGAATAGATTTAAATGCATAAATCTGTGAGACATATTTGTATATCTAAGACAATCTGTAAGTCCCCATTCACATATTGGTAAGTACAATGGTGTTTAGCCCTACGGTTCTGTTTTCAGTTTATTTGGTTTATTGGGTAGATTGCAGTGAGTAGCTCTGCATGTAGATGTATTCTGCCATTACAAAGCTGCTGTCAGATGTATAATATAATATTTAAACTCCTTCTAACCTGTGTATAATACTGATATTATTATGCTATTAGAAGCTGTTGTAAGGGGAAGCCTGTGTCTTTTTTTTTTTCCTCTTCCCATTTCCAGTAATTTTAATCTAGGAATGAGTAGAGATGCCATAATTTCAGTTTTCTACCACTTAGCTCACTTTTGACTAACTACTGACTCCAGAACAGAAGTAAACATTTCATAAATCAGCATTGAAAAGCAGCACATTCAAATTAACATAAGGTCTGAATTCCTCCATGATTTAGAGATTCCTAAAGTTACATAGCAACAATGTTTCATTTTTTGTGTTCCTTTGGCCATGTATTACAGCTATTTTTTATTTGAGGAAAAGAAGCCTTAAGTGAGAACTAAATGCTAAGGACTTCTTTGTGTGAGTCTCAGTAAATGTACCAATGTAAGCAGCAGGATTGCTGTGGTAATTATTCCATTTGGTACAGATATTGATGCTGTAACAGTAGCATCCTGTCTGATATTGAAACCATGTAAATGGAACTGCTCTGGTACAGTGAGAGCCTGCCTCTATAGACCTTGACCTAGTACCTGCTAGATTTACACTTCTGTGTTGTGCACAGGGGCCTTCTGTGTGTTGTTAAATGGGAGACAATGAACTTTCTGAAGTGTTTGTAGTCATTGGGCCTCAAGACCTATTCCTTTGCACTATGATTACCTCCTAACTTAGAACTGAAAGTAATTCAACCTTAATTGTGAGAATGTTCCGTTCCTAGTTTAAAGTCTGTCTTTATCATTTTTTTTCTTAATTCAGTGAATTGGACCAAACACTAGATCCCAAACCTGTAGTTAACAATATTCCTAAGAAGTAGCTAATGTTGGTTCTGCTCTCAACTTCATTGCGTGGACTGTAATGATGCTTTTGGAAAGACTTTGTGGTTGAGAACTTCATGCTGTTAAATTCACTTCTCATGCTTCTTTGTTTGGAATTCTTTGATGGCCAAGGAAAAAAGTTGGTGGGAGTCATCCATCTATGCAAAACTTGCATAGTGATTTCATAATACTTAAGTATTATACTAGCATGTAGCATTTAGCTAAATAAAGAACTCCTGTTTTCCAGACCTTACCAGTTCGGAAAATTCCATGCAAAGCCAATGCTCCTTCAGGGTCTTTTTTTGCACGAGACAACACAGCAAATTTCTTATCCTGGTGCAGAGATGTAGGTGTGGATGATACCTGCCTGTTTGAATCAGAAGGTTTGGGTATGTATTTCTTTATTATTTATGTAGTAGTTGGTAATTTTAAATAACTTTTCCTTTGTGTTTAGCCTTGAAAGACAGAAAGGCTTTTTAATAGATCCTGACTCTAAATCTGACCTGTGTTTGACTGTGTTAATTCTGCCACTTGTCTGTAGAATGAACAAATAAAGTACACATCACGTAATGTTCATTTAAGTCAATTTTAAGAGGAACTTAAATGAGACAAAAATCTTGCTATGTGTTCTTGCACACAAATGATTTTCCACCCTACACATACTTTTCTTGGCATGGAATGCTGTTCCTTAGTTCAATGTATAAGATGGTGCTTTTCTGTTTTGGGAGACTAGGATACAAGTATATGCTCAGTTCTGTCTGCAGACATTTGGCTATTTGTGCAGATTTAATGAATTGCACAAGAGGCAAGAAGATACAAAATTTTTCTGTTTCCTATGCTGACCATTTTTTCCAGCTGGTTCCCTTGTGCATTTCTGGACAAAAATTATCCAGTACTACTGCTTCAGGGTGTTTCATGAAAAGAATTGTACTGCTTAGGAAATCAGTGTTCTAATACTACATATTCTTCATTGTTTTAACTCTTCTCTCTTCAAAGGAAAATTTGTGAATCTTGACTTCAGAGTTTTTCAGTCAAATCTTATTAAATGAAGAGAGTCCAATGTTTGTTATCTGAACTCAGATAAAAGTGTAAAACAGTCATGGTGACAGACAGAGCAGATTCTATGGAAGACAAATGAACACACTGTGCTGAATGAAGAAGCTTCTTTGTTCTGTTGCTCAAAAAGCCTTTGCCTTTTGAAGCTCTTACATGTGTTGTGACTGATCTATTTCCATACTTTTACAGTCTTGCTCTACTTCTGTAGTCTAGCACAAATATTTCTGAGACAATTTTTCTTTTTCATTTGTCTGTTCTTTTATCCTGGGAGGTTTTGTAATTACATTATTTCGTATGTCTGGGAGAAAATGCTTAGCACAGGACAGCTTAGTATCACAAAGGTGACAAATAGTAAGTAGAATATATGTATTGACTCTATTTTGTTAATTAAATCTTCAAGATGAAATTCTTATTTGATATGGTAAATCATGTGAAAGATGAACCATAATTGTAGTTTTAATGATTTGAAATGGTGAAGAAGTTGGATATTTACCTAGGACCAAGAAGCTTGTAAACACCAGGAGATGCAGACCTCCAATGCCTGGGATTGGCAGAAGAACCTCTGGTTAATAGAATACTTCAAGGTATTTGGAGTTTGTACTGCTATAGTAAGCCCAGCGGTTTGCCACTGTTGCACAAATTTATTGTGCACTTTTAAGAAACTAGACCTTGTTTAGAGATGGAGTTGACATAGCTGGAATACTGACATTTCCTGGTAAGTTAATTTTCACACATACACAGTGCCTTGCCTGCCATAGTAAAACACAGACAGCAAATACACCTGAAAAGGTGGTGCTCCAAAGGAATTCCTCTCTCAGAAAACTGAAGTGAGATATAACTGAGTGTGCAAACCCATGCTCTATTTTGTTGGATTAGTGAATGATTTTCTTCACTGATAAAAACTAGGTTCTGTTTTTCTTCCCTTACTGTATAATATACTAGTAGAAAAGATTCATGGTGCTGGAAATAGGATTAGGATTTGATAATATTTTAACCCATTTTTATGAACTTTGAGAAGGAGGTGGTAACCATGCCATTAAAAATATAAAAGATTGATAAAACCAGTAGCTATTATTCTCTCTCAGTTTAAGCATTAATTCAAAGTTTTGCTTTCATTTGAGATTTTCCTAATGCATTAGAAAAAAATGATAAATCATAACAGTTGCCAATCTAAAGCTTTTATGTTCCTCTCTCTCCCACAAATCACTTCACCAATGCATAGGAAGCAAAAATTCAGCAAAGGTAAGTAATATCAAAGGTTCTTTTCAAAGTAGTGAGAAATGTGTGTGAATGACATTTAAGTCTTTGCACTGTCTCATTGAATTCTGTATTTATTATGATTAATTGTGGTGAAATTATGGTTACAGAGGTAACTGTTTTCTGTATTTTCTTCTGTTTTTCCCCATGGCTAATAAACTCAGTAAATTGGTGTGTAAATTGTTATTGATAAAGCAGCTTTTTTCTGTCTGTATTGGAGAACCTTGTGTCGATGTTCTCAATTGAGTAGATTTTTATCCTTGTTTTTTTACTCTTATTCTGTCTGCTTTATGGTATATAAATACTATGTTATTTAATTAGAGCACATAGTGATATTTTCTTCATGCTACTGTATCATATAAAACATTCTTGAAGTCTTTTTCTGGCAAATATGTATTCTAGAATTATAAGAGTGGTTTTGAAGATTTAGTGCACTGAAATACTTGAATGATGGATTTATGACACTACTGATTTTGAAAAAAAGTACCAAGTATATTAGAGATCAGCAAAATGAGATCTATACTAGCTAA
This sequence comes from Aphelocoma coerulescens, assembly GCF_041296385.1. Taxonomy (NCBI): domain Eukaryota; kingdom Metazoa; phylum Chordata; class Aves; order Passeriformes; family Corvidae; genus Aphelocoma; species Aphelocoma coerulescens. The sequence goes on from NC_091019.1 coordinate 7,148,622, forward strand.
GATATTAATTGCTATTATTTCTCAATACTTAAAAATACTATCTCATCACGATGAGTTCAGAAGTAGTTTTTGAAATCGTGCAAGTATAACTGCACACAAATACATCCAGCACTCCCAACTTTTTAGCACTGAGACTGAAGTGATATGAAGGTATTCCTCACTGGAATGGAACTGTCTCAAACAGAGCCTAGAGCAGATGGGGGCAGTCCATGCCTGATGAGCTTGCAGGTAATTGATGCTAAGGAGAATCTTGAGTATTCCTAGAGGCTTGCTTCTGCAAAGGGTTAACATTTCAGAGCTGATCCAGACAAGCAGGTGAGCAGACATATTCATGTCATTTTGCTCTTGTCCTTCACTGGTGGACTAATTTAGCAATTTATGTAATTATTTAAAGTTAAGCACAGTTTCAAATGCTTTGTTGGATTTGGACTATTCAGATGAGCTAAACAAGGAAACAAGATTGAAGTCTTCAAAATAAATAGAAGCAAAATAAATAGAATGAAAAATAGAGGTGCTTGATATAGTAGATATGATTATGCTTTCTAACTTTAAATATCATTGAAAGAGAACAGTAGAGAGCTCAAAAGTTTGAAGACTTGTCCTACTAATTTGTTAATAGTCTATAATATGATGTAGTTTGTTTTGCTGAAGGTTATCATGCTTTAACATAGGTTAAAATGCAGACAAATTGGAAACACAGTTTCCTGTTAAGATTTTTAACACAGCCAGAGCTGACTGGTAGCAATTTATCTCTAAATGCAGAGACATGGCAGGAAAGTCTCCAAGTTAATGCCTTTGCAAAGAAAAGGTGGCTGGGGTACCTGCTGTATGAGCTGCAGCTCATACATGAACATCTGTAAAAATTATAGCAACACAATATGTAAGGATAATCTTAAATGATGCAAAATAGAGGGATGCTCTGCATGCTCCCTGCACTCATGGCCAACTTTAGCATGCTTGGTTTTGTTGTTTGGGTTTTTTTTATTTTTAAAGTTAGTTTATTTAAAGAAGAAGGAATTAGCTTTACTAATAGCAAAAATCATGATTCAAAATTCAAATTTTGATTATCTGTGCAAATCTTGTGGTATAGTGTCATTGAATGGTCTTCTTAGATATATCAGACTAGGACCCTGAACATGATGTGCTAATTCTTTGCAGTGTAAGGATGTTAATACTGCCTGTAACTCCTCTGTTTCCATAAGTATACTTTGTAAATTCCCCTGTATAGGTTTTAGGGCAGCAGATTCACACAGCTATGGTAGTTTTATTTATGGAAGCATTCTAGGTGGAGATATTTGTAACTGTGCTCATGCCTGTAGAGTATAATACTCAAAGAACACTCTTCTTGGACAAATAAGAATGGTAAGATTTTCTATGATTGTTTTAGTTAAGTGAACTTAAAGCATAAGTTCTGAACTCTTTGTGGTAATGGAGTGTTGTTGGATGGTTATAGGATTTGGAACCAATGAATATTCTGCATCTCTTCCATGATAAAGTCTACCCGGCAAGAAAAGGGTTTGCCACCAAGTGTGCAAGCATGCTGATATGTCATTTGTTTGGGGAGTTGTTGAATGCTGTTGATGGTTAATGTTTTGTGCCTGTGTATTCTATACACCTGTTCACACAGTAGATGACATGGACTTTTTTGATGCAACTGATTGATTAGAACTTTATGGACAGGTTTCCTAAATAAAAGCATTTAGTATTTTAATGGAAATAGTAAACTGAAAAACAAACACCTCTGATCTCTCTTCTAACATTGTTGGTTTAAAGGTTATTTTAAAAAATATTCAAATGTTGTTTGCTTAAAAATACTTCATACATAGGGGAAAATTATTTTTTCAATTAATACTGTAGTTTATTTGGTTTCAAGATGCAAGATTTTCTGTTCTTTTATACTGACACATGTACATATTGTAACACGGTGTTAAAATTTACATGAAGTTGCATCAGAATAAGATTTTGTCCCATCTTTCACAACTCTTTACTAAACTACTCATAATATTACTGAATATGTTTGATTTTGAGGACTATAGAAGCATCCTGGACTCTGTGTTGTTACCACTGGATTTGCATGTTAAACTAATGAATTTCAGTAAATTATTAGTGTTTAGATGATCTCTATATTTCTTCTAGATGAATTCTTTACTATCCTTAGATCTAGTCTGTTTGACACCTTAATTGTTTTGAGACTTCCATAAGTGATTGAGCTGAAACAGGGCAGGGAGTGTGGGTGAGTGAAGCACAAGTGTGTCATAGCATAACTCTGATGCAGAAGCAAGGGTAAGTTTGGGATAAGTTCACAGTGTTGACAAAGCAATGTTGGGGGTTTTTCTTAAGAACAAAAAGCCTTCTGTAGGATCAGAATAAAAATGAAAGGAAAAAGTGAGAGACAATAGGAAGAAGGATCAAAGAACAAACCTTTTGGAAAACTTTACCTAAACTAATGTGAGTTCTGATGACAATTGGAAGCCTGTGACAATAAATACTTCATAAAACTCTGCTTCTAGTGGGCTAAGGAATGCTTTAGAAACAGAAATCATATTTACTTTTTGTGATTTAGCTATGCCTGATATCTTAATCTTTAAAACAACCAAAAAATTTAAAAGGTAGTTTATGTTAGAAGAAAGAGTGACTTCATTAAAAATTGTTTATAAAAGTGTTAGGAGCCAAGATTTGCAACTTGGCAGGAAGGTGTGAGAAGTTTATTTCTGTATTGTGATTGGATATTCTAATAATTTAAAACAAACACAAAACCACAAGCAAAACAAAAAAACTGAGGGTTTGTTGTTGTGAACTCTCAGTTTAAACATGTTCAGCAAACACATGGACTCCATGTGAATTGTGTGTTCTGTCTCCTCACAGTCACAGGTTCTGATAGTGCTGAAAGCAGAGGCTGCTCCTCCTCTGCTTCTCATGGTAGCATCCAGGCACTGAGGTAAGGAGCACTGGGGAAGGGATGAGTGAAGGATGCAAAAGTGTGGTGAACAGTAGGAAGGAAAGAAATTGAAGGACATGGAAGAAGCACAAAGGTTAAATGAACAAAAGAGAAAGACCTCTAAAAAGAATGGGACAGCAACAAGATGGGAAATGTTATTGCCAGAGAGAAGCAAGGATAAAAACTTCTAGGAGCTGAAAAGGAACTATTGTTAACAAAGAGTGGCTGGAGGTAGCATGTTAAGGTGCAGGCAGTGAGGACAGCAGATAAGAAGCATATAAAAGGAGATGAGATATGAGATGAGATGAGATGAGATGAGATGAGATGAGATGAGATGAGATGAGATGAGATGAGATGAGATGAGATGAGATGAGATGAGATGGAAAGCAAAAGGGTCTATAACTGTCAGGACATCTAAAATAAGCACTATTTCTCTATCTTCCCATTGCATTCTTGTTAAGCAAATTCCATCAGTGAGATTCTCTAAATATATGGATATTTCCATTCATTTTATGCAGGGAATCTGCATACAATAACATTTGTTTGTCTCTGAAATCCCCACATACATATGCTGTATAGTCCTCAGGAATGCTAATATTTTCTTGTTATAAGCACTCTTATGAGATGATCTGTTGTTGGTTTTTGTGGTTGGTTATTGTCTGCACACGTCTTCATCCTGTAACAATTATTTCACTGTCTCACATTGTTCAGTGTGAAATGCATGAAATGTGTCTAGATTATGTTGAGTCAGACTTGCTAAAAGGTCTGTGAATTTTGTTTGGGTAGAGCATTGTTTTACATTTTAAATCAAATTCTCTTCTAGCTATATTTATGGATCTTTTTGCAAATAGTAGTAGTTGAACCTCTCTTTCTCCTCCATTCCAAAGTCATTCAGATGTGCATACGAATGAATTGCAATTGACTCTTTGACTTTTTCCAAACCCAGTTTATTTCATTTAGATTTTGGGGGATGCCTTACTTCTTAAAATCAAGTTTTATTTGGGGGCTGTCCCAACCGGTTTAAAACCAAAGTATTAGAATACACTTCTAGGGTCATGAATGTAACACTTTAAAAATACTGATTATTAGTATAGGTAAATATTTAATATAATTACTGTGTTGTAGTTCTTGGGAAGGAAGAATATTGAAAATAGCTGAATGTCCAAGTGTTCATCATTTATATTCTTAGTAGCAGATGGCTGAAGAATAAATATATCTTTCCTAGTGCAGTGCCTGTCTAGTTTCCATGCTCTGCAGTTTCACTTTTGGAAATATATTTGGATGAGATTAGAGGACAAATGCATACCTCTCAAAGGGCTACGCAGACACTAGGAAAAGATTTTGGGGTGAGTATTCAGCTCACACAACTTACACTTATTTATGTCAGTGGAGCTGCAAGTTGAAGTCACAGAAGCTGAAGGTCTGCCCCAGGGCGTTAGTTACCTAGAGATGTTTAAAACCTAGAGATGTTTTGGGTCTCATACATACATAGAACAAAGTAATTACTTTCAGAGCTTTAACTAGACATTAAAATATCTTTTTCAGGTATGGTATTTTTTCTTCATGCATTTGAGTTTGGTCAGTCTTTAGATTACCGATTGACCTTAACTCATTAAAAAAAAATTATTTTGATGCTGTTCAGTTTTTTACTGATTTATACAAATTGTCACACAATTACTTTTTGGTCTCAATTCAATCTGAAGTGTAAGGTGAAATTTTTTTTATTATTGTGGAGATTTTTAAAACCTGATTTTTACCCACAACATGAGGGCTTTACTCCAATAGGTATTTCTGAAGAGTAGATTACAATGTACTTATAATTACTTTTTTCTCTTTTCTTCTATTTTTCCTTTCTTCTTCTTGGAGTTTTGGGGAGTTGCTTATGCAAACAGCCACAGACTTTTCTTCATTTATTGATTTTGGATTTTGCTTATATGCTTTGCTGAACTTCTTTACAGAACACTACCTATTCTGAGTTGTGGGGGGAAAAAATGTATTTCTTTATGGTGGTATTTCATAATTGCTATAACTTGCCCCTGAAGGCAAGGGTAACAGGTTCTTGCTAATAGATTCCTTTTGGCAGATGAGAGTGAAACCACACTGACTAGTGTGTTTATATATATATATATGGCAGGTTTATTTTAGATTAATTTGGTTGCAATGGAAAGGAGGTGTGTAGGCATTTTGGTTATTATCATCTATAGAAATGCAACAATATAAAAGTATTAAGATATTACTTAAGAAAATATAGGGGGAAAAGAGAGAAAGGATAAAAATAGGGAGTGGAGTAAGACTTAATTGTTGCAATTTCAGTGTCTCTTGTCTGAACTGATGGTCATAGTCTTGCTCCATCGAGGGTGGGAGAAGCCCATGAAACACCAGGTTCAATGGGTTAATATACAGTCAGGTTCAGGTGAGAACATCCAGGGTACCTCCCCTGAGGCAAGGGTTTTACACAGTCTGTTGCAACCCTATGGATCATGTGCAGTCCTCTGGTGGAAGGCCCCAGAAATGCGTCTGGGCACACTTTAGGGAACTTTGATGGTTTATGACTCCTAAAACATGACAGCTGCCTCTCACATCAGTGTAGCTGAGCCAATTATGCCCATCAGAAGGGATGTATGCCTTCAGGCCTATGTGGAAGTGTGAATGTCCCAATACCTTCCACAGAGGGGATTTTTACACCTGAGCCAGTTATGTAAAGGAGGACATTGCCATGACAAAAAGCACTATCCCACTTTGTAGAATCTGCTTCTTATGAGCCTTTTCCCTTATTTGGCTCAAAACCCAGCTTATTGCTCAACAAAAGTTGGTTTGTTGTGGTCATCCTCTGGGGGTGGGTGCACACCTCCTCTGTGCCTGGGCTGCTCTTAAACAGTTCAAATGTTACACCCCCCCTCTCCCCGCCCCCCCCCCCCCCCCCCCGAACCAGAAACTCTCCTCCTCTCTTTTGGTTAGGAAGTGCCAACCTGGCCTCAGTTAAGCACCTGCTGCTTTTGCAAATGGATGATTGGGACATTAACCCTTAACATTTCAGTTTCTCACAATGAGAAGATCATGCTGTGTCACAGCTACCTCTGAATCATAAAAAACTATTCTATGTGGAATCCAGGCATGCAGACTTGCATATATGTGTGTATGTATAAAGAAGAAACTCTTTTTTTGTCTGTTTGGGATTTTCGTACTGTGAAGAACTGATTCCTAAAGCATTCTAGTTTCATATTTGCTTTAAGAGTAGATGTAAAAAAAATTCAGGACCAAATTTATAGTGAGGTATATCTTTCTTAATGCAACTTTGGTTTTTTTAAATTTAAATTGGCTAAGAAATATAGTGATCTAAAGGACATGAATTCTCTTAGTCTGTAGAAAGAAAGGTATCACTCTAATATTATTATTTTTGACATTCTACTAACGAAAGTATTCTGCCAGATCTTTTGATTATTTTTAAAGTTATTAACTGCTTGCAGATTACCAATTATCCCAAATAATTATTCAGTGATTTAGAAAACTAAATGGTACTTCTGAACTGTTTGCACTCTGAGAACCATTCATCAATCCCATCCTTTTTATTCCAGTAAAATTCCACTGCAAGCCAAAGAAAACAAACATTTATCAGTCAAGAGTTACAGATGTTGATGATTAGGTTCCATTCCATCACTAAGGTCTTTAAAATAGCTTTTATTTATCAATGTTTTCCATCTTCATTTTGCTTTTCTAGTACTCCACAAGCAGCCAAGAGAAGTGTGCCTTTGTTTGCTGGAACTTGGAAGAATTGCAGCAAGGTAGGTGAAAATATTTATAGATTGATGAAATATTTGCATTCTTGACAGCAGTGGCTATTGACAGACATTAAATCAGCACATCTCAAGCTAACTTCTGTGCTCATTAGGTTAAAATAGAATGTTTGTTTTGATGTCACTCTTGAGGGCAGTTGTTAACAAATGTTACAAAATCTCTGTACCTCAATGAAGATATTTGTTGGCTATCCTTGTATCAGGAGAGGAAGGGTTTGAGAATTTTTTTTTCTATGAAGCTTTGAGCCGTTTCTCCTTCTAAAGTCAGATCTCTCTATAAAAAAACCCTGTGATTTAATTAAGTTTACTGGTAATAAGTTGATCTTCACATGACCTAAATCTGACCAAGACGGTTCTAGCCATGCTGGACCTTCAGTACATTGAAATGTTATCTTTGATGTCAAGACAAAGACTTTTGCTAAGCAATCAAAATTACAGTAACTAGAATGGGATTTTTTCCCCCTTTTTGCAGATGAAGATTTAACCACCATAGTGCATAAGATTTACTAAAACATACATGAGCAGCAGAGTTGCTGCCCAGTCTTGCATGTAAATTGCAGTTGCATTCATCCATGTGTGTCAAACTGGAGTACCTTGCTATTCAGAAAATTTCATTAATTGCAGAAGAATCCTTGTGGTGACAATCAGTGTGAAGGAGACCCCTGTTTATTCCAAGCTTAAGAACCAGTATTTGCCATGTTAAAATTGCATCATGTGTATTCATATTTTGTGAATGAACTCACATGGAAAACAAGAAGTTCAGAAAGTCAAGTTTCAGAAAGACCCTTGCTGTCAGTGGAAGCTTGCATAGGAATAGCAATAACCAAAAAAATAGTTGATTTCAGGTTTTCAATTATTTTGTTATCTCTAAAACTTGGGTTAAGAAGGCAAATTATTTTAACTTCCCACAAAGAAGAAAGTATTTTGATCTGCAGGTGCACAATGAAATTGATTTTAATGAATCTTAATTTACCTGAGCAAACAAACTGTGCTTTCCAGACCAGCTTGGAGACAGACCCTATGCCTGAGGCATAACTGTCAGGAGTATCTGCCCCAGTTGGTTACTTGATAGTATCCAGCTTCCTCAGGGAATGCATGTTAGTGGTTAGGTAGTGTTGGATTCTGCTAAAGTTGGTTGAGTTAGATTAATCTCATTTTGCAATGAGATTTGATGTCTCAATAGATCTACAAGGGAATGAAAATAGACTCTTATCCTTTATATTTGTCTTAAGCTTCCATGTCTCAGATGCTTTCTGTTCCAGACATGAAAAGAAATATTGAACAAGTAAATAAGCCATGTTGTCATTTATTATGCATGTCTATCCCTTTATTCTTAAAATATTTGTATTTTATGTTTTATTTATATTACTATATATCATTAATGATTGTTTTATGTATTTTGTTTATGTTTCTGTATTTATGTCTCTTTATTTTAATTTTATTTATAGCTTCCGGGTCAAATAACATGTCTGTCTACTTTTTCCTGCTCTAGTATCTCTTCAAAAACAAACAACCCCCATTTATAGTCTTGTATGCTTCCAAGGTAAACCAAAACTGAAGTAGAATGTCAGGTTAATACAACTGAAAACCAAATACGTGATGCCAGTTTTGCCTGAGCTGTGGTAAACTAGAACTGTATGGGAAAGAAGAACTGGTAATTGCCTTCATTAGATGTAGGAAAGAGCATATTAAAGTGGCACTGCTGTGCTGCTTTAAACAGGAGAGAAGTCAGATGTATGCTTTGTAAAGCAAACTGGGTCTGTTGGCAGTCTTAGGGATCTGCTTTCCAGAACAGGAGCTGCAGAGATCTTTGAAAATGTGCCTCAGTATTTTTTTGAAGAATGAAAAGAGTAAGAGACACTGAGTAATTTTAGAAGCAGAAAGATATGTTCGAAGTGGCTTACTCATCACAAGGACTCAGCTTTTGGCACACTTTGCCCAGCTAGATTATTGTTTGTCTTCAGGGTCTGTAACTCCCGTAAGTCAACCTAAGCTCTTTTATTTAATGCAAATAGACATGTGATTGAGGCACAAGTGAGGAAGAATGAGGATTGCTTGAGGAGGAGTTAAACTGAGTTCTGTTCTGCTGAACTTGAACTTGTATTCAACAGATACTCCGTGGAGGAGGGGAGACAGGTGACAATTTATTTACCTCTGCTTTAGTAATCCTTTTAGCATGTTATCTCATAGTGTCCTCTTAGCCAAATTAAAGACAGATGGACTTGATGGATGGACTGCACAGTGAGTGGGAAACTGGTGTGACCACTGGCTCAAAGAGTAGCAGTTCAAAGATACCAATAAAAATACAATTGCCTGATAAATTATCCAGAATTTCAGTTGTTTATGAAAACAAAATTTGAGATCGTCTGTGAAACTTCAATAGTTAAAATGAGCCCTTGTGTCCCTGACAGATGTTATGTGGCCACAGTGAGAAGAATTATGAGAGAGGGAACTGTCCTATGGGATGGAATTGACTACTGACAATGCACAGGACTATTGCAGTGGGTTGCACAGATCCAGCATTCTCCCTAAGTATACGAAAGTCAGAGATTATACAATGGAAAACAGCTAAATTATCTTTTCTGCACAAAGAGTGAAGTTCTTGGGTTACTGTTAAACTCTGGGGGGTTAAACAACCATCACAGGTCTTTTGGAATTACTGTTGAGCGATTTCAAGGTCTTTCTGCTATTGTATTCAATTTTACCTTGATAAAAATGGAAAGTGGTGCTCTAAGAAGTCTACCAGAGATCATGTTACAGTTCAATGCTGCTTCATGTGTAGCTGTGAGAAGCCAGGCTAGAAAGCAGCAGAAAAGGAAATGCTCAGCATACCTGCCCAAACAGAATTTGCACCTCTGCCCCTCTCAGAAAAGATGTGGTTTTTACAATTTCAGCTTTCCAGCAACTTTGCTTCAGGTTGATACAGCATGTGGAAAAAAAATGGGTGTTTTTGTTCATTGATTTTATTTTTCAACTTTTCACCAGAGGAATTCAGAATACTGGAAGTACAGGAAACTTTAAAAATCTATCACAAAGACAAAGTGTAGAAATTATGAAAAGTAGTAGAAGCAAAGAAGCAACATTTCTTACAGTGGAAGAGTTTTATTTGATGAGTAAGGCTGTATGCAGGAGCAGGCTTAGAGCCCAGTGGGAATTTAATAATTTACAGCCTGTCAGCACCTGCAGACAGACAGGAAGTAAATAGATTGTATATGAATGCTTGCTTCAATGTTGGCTGACTTTTCATTAGGCAGACTGCACCAGTTAGAAGCCAATACAAGCACAGATTTGGTTCTTGGTTTACTTTCTATTAATTTACTAGGCATTAGTATGATGAAATTAAATGTTATCAGAAAAACTCAAAAGCTAGTATATGCGCTTATATCTTTTCTCTGTACACTTCTATCATTATTATGGTATTTAGCTTAAATTTTCATTATGTATATTTGTTACTGATCAATATTTTAGTGTCCGGATCTTTATCTAGATAAGTCAGTATAGTTCTGCATCTGGACTATGGACTTTTTTGCTACAGAAGAAAATATGGTTTCATTTGTGCAAGTAGTTTGCCATGAGAAGCCTACCTGGCATGGTAACTCTTCCAAGCTGAAGTCATTCTCTGAAAAAGGAACTCTATCTGTTTTTCTGGGGTTTGTTCAGTGTTGGCAGATTAAAAAAAAAAATGAAAAAAACAGAAGGGGATTATCAGTAACTAGGAAAATGAGATGTGCTTTTAGACTTCTGAGTTCTGTCCAAGCTCTGCTGCTTGATGTGAGATACTGACTCAATCACTTGCCATAAAGCTTTCAAAAGATCTTTCAAAAAGAACCTTGCTCTTCCAGTGCTCTGTTTTGAGCTTGTCTGTGCTGACGTTGCATGTATTTTATTCTAGCTGGAGCTACAAGTGTGTTGCCACTGTAAACAGAGATCTGAAGACTGGCTGTCAAAAATCAATTAGTAAAAACACTAACCACTTCTGAAGAGTAGTGGCCATGTCTCAGTTTACTTATCTATAAATTCAGTACAATAGCTGAGACCAGGAAAACCCTTAATCCCTTTACATTTGGATTTCTTTGAAAAATACTAACACAAAATATAAGCTGTCATGTAATTTGAAAAGATGCTACTTGGAAAGAAAAAAAATTTAAAAAAGCACAAATGTACTGAGTTTGACTCTGTCCTGCATGGTATAGCAATTTTTGAGGTCTAGTGTTGTTCATAAATTATTCACCAATATATATGTTATCAGACAGAGAAGTTGAAAAAATACCTATATTTCCTGTAAAATTGATTAACTGAGAGACTGCATCTAAATTATTTTTTTCTATTAATTTGACATGATGGCAATAATGGTTGCTATATTTTGTACATGTTTATTAATGTGCGTATCATTCTGCTATTGCACAGAAAGTAGAAATTCTTTCCACTGTTTTGTTTTAAAATACATAATACTTTATATGGACTAGTAATTTATTATTTGCATGTTTCCAAAAGGTTTGGGGTGGAACCTCCTGGATTAATAAAATTGGAAAAAGAGATTGAACAAGAGGAAACATTTTCAGCTCCCCTTCCATCTCCTTCACCATCACCCACAAAGTCTCCTGGGAAAAAGAGCACAGGGAAACTGTTGGATGATGCTGTAAGTTGTGGGAGGAAGCTTCTTCCTATACTACCCATTCTGATATGCACTTACTTGCAAAACACACACAAGCCCGAGTTTAACATCTCACTCTATTTTAAACATTTGTAGACGTAGAGAGTTTTGGGGGTTTTTTGACCACAATTATTTATGTCTGAAGCTTGGGAAAAAAAAAAGTCACACTGTGTAGGAGCTCTGCAGCTTAGCCTAGCTTTGTGCTTAGGGCCACATTCCCTTCTTATTACTCTTTTACTCCTTATTCACCAACTCCCACTTGGTGCTTTGTCTGAGGAAGGACTGAGTCAGGACGAGATTTGGCTCATACTGTACTGAATGTTAACAAACACTTCTAAGATATTTCAGCCTAATTTTTATGCTGTTCTGCATGATTCTCCCATAGTTAAAAAACAAGCATTGTTTTCCTCATTGTTAGAACAAAAGTATCTTGCTTTGAATTTCATTAAACTTGTTGCAGCATATTGAGTGTTCATGTTTCTGCTGCAAACCCATAGGGGTTCATTTGAAACAGCTGGAATCAGATGAAAAGGACACATTTTGAGACCATGAAGAGGTTAAACTGGAAAAGTACAAATCTAGCCTGTAAAAAGGAGCAGTTACCATAGCAACTACTACATTACAAGGTAGATGTGCCACCTGGGAGTTACAAAGCAGTTCTTGAAAAATCCATGTGCCACTTTCCTGTTACAAAGAGCAGATGGAATATAATGTTCATTCATTTTATTGAAACACTTTTTTTATTTGATGCATATAATTACATTTAAAATTTTCTGGTTTGTATTTCTTCCTTAACTTTGCAAAAGCACTCGTGTTTCAACAGAATTGAGAAAGAACAGTTATGTATAGAAGGAGGATGATGACTGCATATATTGTAGAAATTGAACAGAGAGTATCTAGGTTTTCTCTAACCACCTCCTTTAATTTAGAAAGCAGTACGGATAGAAACAGAATGGAATTCATCCAGCTAGATTCCTGACCGGCACTGCCCCAGACACTCACACCATAAAATAGCAGCAGTTGCTCATATAGTCCAGACACAAAGTAAAATAGAATATAATTCCTCCCTCTGCTTCCTTATTTGATTTCCAAATTCCACTCAATACTTCTGTGTCCTTTAGGACAGTAAGGCAATGGAACCCTCAATAGCAGGATCAACAGTGAAGATCTTATTATCCTCTGTTTTACACTAGAATAAATCTGTTGGCTTTCATTCTCCACAGGCTGAAGATTTTGCTTACACAGTTCAAAATAACCTTGAACCTGTTTAGGCCCAGCTACTCTGAGTTTTTGGTTCCTTAGATGAACTCTGGTGGATGAAGCATTAAGTTCTGACCACCCATTTTCAGCTTCGAATTTCCAATGCCTCCAAGGGTGATAAATGCCATAGGATACTATGTCAGGAATCCTTGACTATCATACAGTATTCAGAGGGCCATTGCCAAAAAGTTCCCTAAGCACAATCCCAGTCCTGGTACTATATTCCAAGAAATACAGCAATACACCTTTTTCATCCTCAGCAACCTGCACTTGGATTGAAATCACCAACCACTGACTTCATATAAGTTATTCCTATTGTACATTGACTATCTAAATAGTTTATTCACCAAAAATGGTGGCTAAGTCTCACCCATGTTGATAAAAATCACTTGAGTAACTGATCTTAAAATGCAAAAAGTGACTCATACAAACTGAGGACAACTCATCTGATACTTGAGAAACACTTTTTGTGTGTAAAATACATGTGGAGTTCCTCTGTTAAGTGTTCTAATTATTTTTTTCATAAAAATATCATGCCCTGATTTAAAAAAGGAAATCTTAAGAATACTTATAAAAAACCCTCCAAAAAGTAATAATGTTATTCCGATAAAGGCATTGAGCAATTTTCAGAAGTAATTGGAAAGCCTTTGAATCACTCAACAGGGCTAGTTTCAGAAGTATAGAAACAATAATTGGTTACCTTATAAGTTCTTTATGTCTTATTTAGCATACTGAAAATTAATTCTTAAAGCAGATCTGAAAACCATTTGTACTTCAGAAGCCTTATCTATTCATGATAACCAAAACACTTACTAGAGTGCTATAGATTTGGCCAGGCATCTTTTCTTTATATGAAACAATTTAAGACTTTAATTTGTTAGCTCTTCTGAAAATATCCTTTCCTGGGCCTCAGACCATTTTTACAGGCCTTGGTTTACAAACTGGATATGAAAATGTCTGGAATATTATTTGAAGTGGACAAACATCTACAAGTTCTTCTGGCATTTTGCATTGTTTGATGCTGACGTACTAGGTATGTACTTCGTCCAAGAAAACCACAGTGTATGAAAATGCTGCATTTATTCTTGCTGTTCCAATGCAGAAGTGCAATATGAATGTCAAGTAAGAGTTTCACAGCCAGATCTCCTCTTGATATTGATGCCTTTGCTACTTTCCTATCATTGAAGACTACAAAATATACTTTTACTGAACATCACTGCCTTTGGTAGGATATACCAGAACAAGGAGGCCAAAGTCAAGCTGATGCAGCTAATAAAAAGCAGGAAAGTGGTTTTCATCTGTTTTTTCTCAGCCCTTATTTTTGGGGCTATGTAGTTAGGTTTGGCAGTGATAGTGTACTTGAGGTAGTTTGATTGAACTAGCCCTAACAAAGAGATCATCAAAGGGCAGTTGAAAATTGTGGGGAGTGTCTTGGCAGGAGTTTTTAATCATGTCACAGTATTTTCTGTATGCTTTTTTTCTAAGGTGGTGTGCACAATTTTAAAGAGGCAGGGCCTCTTACTGGTAAGGAAGATACCTCTATATTTATATGTATTTAGAAGGCAGGATGCATCTTATGACATCTTCATTTTGCCTGTTAGCTATATTAACACTGTGAGCTGATTCACCATAAAATACTGAGAATACATTTACAAAAGGTTGATGGTGAACTCCATGTAACAAATGGTTTGACTTCAGATAAACAGTGCAAATTTGATGCTGAACTGTGTGACATTTGTCTCTATTTTTAACTCAGCTACTAAATCATTGCTATTGGAAGCACCATAGGGTGCTTTCTGGGATTACAGAAATGTTAAGAAAAAACAAGAAAAATATCATCAATCAAGACTTATATTAAGTGATATATTATGACAAATGTCTTATTGAATGTTTTGCTATCCATGCCATTTTAAATAGTTTCTATTAATAACTTCTTGTTTTACAGGTTAAACACATTTCTGAAGATCCACCTTGTAAATGCCCTAATAAGTTCTGTGTGGAGCGTCTTTCACAGGGAAGATACAGAGTCGGAGAGAAGATCCTTTTTATTAGGGTAAAGATTTTATTTTTACTTTGTAGTGAATTGCTATTATCTGCTACCTTCCACTTTGAAGATTACATCACTGATTAACAGGAAAAAATATTTTCTTGTTAACCAGCACTGACTCATTTTTACGACACAGTTGGAGAATAAATAATCCACAGTGTGTTAACTGACACAAGGAATTATTAGTATGTGATAAATATCCTTCTGACTTTAGATCATTGAATTTGCTCTCTCTTTAATCAACTGCAACCAAAAGAAAAGTCTTTAGAAATGGACCTGGTGACTTCTCAGTTTGGCTTGAAAGAATATCCACTGCATTAAAACAGCCTTTCTCCCACTGTGTTTTGACTGATACTATTTAACAGGTCAGGATACAGATCAAAGGCTTCAGGATCACTGAATTGCCAAGTCATGACTAAGATATATTGCTAAAGTAGCATGAGCAAAACATTAAAATGCATAGTACTTCATTTGATTAACAGATATTTCCAAACCCAGAATTGTATTTCAGACTTTGTATGTAGACTATTAACTCCCATAGCACAAAGTTAATCAGTATCAATATTTGCCAGTATTATTATATAGCTGAATTTAGCATATCAATACTTTCAAAGCTTAATTCTTCTGATCCACTTAATCTTCTCTATATATGTCTATGGTAATAATAATTGAAAATATGCTAATCTTGTTATTCTGTAGTTGTATGTTAAGAATCTGATTCATACTACGCTTCTTTCCATCCTCCTCTCTACATGGACTATTCTTGAGTCATGACTTGACAAAATGATAGATCTTGCTCTCAAATAATTGTTATGCCTATTTTGCTAAAGGCACGTAACTGTGACCTGATAAAACTGAGCACTTGTAAACAAAAGAAGTCAGAGGGACTCCTTGTCATCTGCAGAAGTCAAGTTCCTGGTTCAGCAAAATACCAGAGTGCTTATTCAGTCATAAACTTCTGCTTAACATAACTCACAATGAAGTCAATGAAGCCAGATAAGGATTTGGGTTTTTTCAGGAGTGTAAAGTTGGAAACATGTATAAGTACTGTGCTGAATAAGGATTGAGAACTCCTAATTAACTCAGTAATAGGTCATAAAGAAGAAGAAATAAGAGATTTTTTAAATCTCACAGATAGTTTGAGATTTAACATGCTAGTAGAAAGGATCAATAGCTTTTCTGGTGTGCAGCCAGTGAGACTTTTTTTTAAGAAACTTGAGTTCTGCCAGAATGGTGAGTGTCAAATTCCCTTTTGCTGGCTTCTTTACTGTGCAATCTAGTCCAAGCCAGATTTCATTCCAAGTTTGCAAACAAAACACGCTTTTCATATCACGCTACTGCATTCCAAGTTGAATAGTGCAAAAAATAACGGTAATATAGATTAGATATTAAACAGCAGTATTAAAGATCATTCCTACAAAACTTATATCAATGGAAACTTGCCATGCATTTCAGTGGGAACAAGTTAATGTTTTAGAAGGTTTTAGAAGTCATTTGTCTTTTGGTTTTGGTTGGTTTGAACCTCATTTTGGAACACTTCACTGGATCACAGTAAGTTTTTACTCTTCACTCTACATGTTCTTGTTGTGTACATAAGTAGATTTATAAGCCTTTCTTTGGAATCCTATCCTTCACACTTGTGAAGAAGCACATTTGAGATGTGTAGCTGATTTTTAATTTTGTTGGTATCTTGCACCCTATTTGATGCCACTGAGGTAGTCCCTCCTACACTCTATGTTCTTTACACAGCATGACACAGCCAAATACATACCATTTATTTACAACCCAATGTGTTCCAGTTGAATTGAGACCAACAGTTTTCATTGCTTTAAGATGGCTTAGTATACCCATTACTGTATTAGTCCATTAAATTTTTCCAGTAACCTCTACAGAATTTAAAACATTGGTAATTTCAGTGATGCTACAAGTATCATTCTGGTAGGAGTTAATACCTATTAATTGATGGTTACAGGTTTTTTTTCAGAAATTATTTAATAATATCTCTGTAAATTTTTTTTTTCTAATTCTGCAAGTTCTGTTAGGAAGAAAACCCAAAACCAACAAACAAACCAGAAGAGAAAGTGTCCCAACTTCCTCTTTTTATTAATTTATATCTATATATGAAATAAGTGAACAAGGAACAGCAAAGCAAAATAAAACATGGCAGAGCATGGATTTCATGCAGAAAATCACAGAAACAAATTACAGTTGTCAGTATAAATTAATTCTAAGGAAAGGAAACACTTTGGAATATGTAGTAAAAAGCACAGGAGTCACAGTCCCATTAAAATTAATTTTTTTAAAACATGGGAAAATATTAAAATTCCTAATAGAACTTTTAAATCATTAATTAAGGGAAATTATGAAAGTTCATGAAAACATTAAGATACTTAAATCTCCTGATAAAATTGCATGCCCCAAAAGCATTTTTTTACGCATGAAGTGGTTCTGTAATGCATAAACTGAATGCAATTAACATAATGCTGTGGTGGCTTACATGCTAAAAATTTATTTTCAATAAAAATGTATCTGCTTGTAGATTCTTCTTCCTTTCTTCCAAATAGGAACGATTCTAAATTCAACTTACACAGAAAAGATGGAAGACATGTTTTACAGCAATGGATTATATTAATTGAAATAAATGACCAGCTTATTTAAAACTGAAACACTGGTTTACAACTAGTGGGATCTCTGTATGTGTGCAATATACAATTAATCATTTGCCTTTTCACTCTCCTACCATCCTACCATTATGCCTTAATCTTTCAGAATGGAACAGAATGAATAAGCCTATTTTTAAAAACAAAGAATAACAAGTCATGAAAACTTGCACAAATGTTTGTTTTATAAATTGGGGAGTCACAGAGTTTGAAGTGCTTGCTTCTTGCAGAAGGAAGCAAAGTAAGAGAAATTTTTATAGTAAGAAATGTCAGTCACACCTTTAAAAAAAGTACTTTTTCAACAGTTTCAGTGACAAGAACTCTGTTTTCAAGTTACCTCATGTTGCATGGTATATGCATCAGTATGAATATTTCCCACAAACTAACCAACTTCTGTCAGAAAGATCTGTCATTTTTGTCCATACCCATGACAACATTCAGACTGTTGGGAGATTATCTCCCAGTGCAACTAGGAATCACATTAGATGAAACAATGGGTCCTGTTTTTAAAGATTCTGATTTTTCTTGTGACATATAGATGTTCTCTATCTTGCAGACCAGTTGATAAGTATGTGATTGCTCTTAAATGATTGACCCTGTATTCTTAATATAATGTAACATTATTTTACTATAGTAATAATAAAATGTTTATTTAATACTTTCTTCATCTAAATCCCAGGAAAAGAAAGGTGTTATTTACCTGCTACAAAACCTGTGTAGAAACTTTATTTTCAGATTCACTAACCCAATAAATGTATAATATGTATGTTTATATATGTATAAAAATCACTTTGCAGACTGTCTAGTGTGCACTATTGCCTTTTCCTGGTGAAGAAAATGTACTTGTGTATAAATACAGAAGTACATTTTAGTCCAAACCATCCAGGTAGGGATGATGTACCATATACCATACAAGAACTGGAAATAAGGAGAAATAGAAAGCAGATTGATTATACAGATCTCAAGACTCAAATGTTTTGTTCTGCCTTTCCAATTCAAATGCATATGTATACTCATAGCATTTGCATGGTGTGTTTCTGTCTTTCATTTTTCCTTCAGCATCATTTTCCTAGCTTTTTTTGTCTTCCTTACTCCAAAGATTTTCACAGTTATTCTGCTTTTCCCAGGCCTATTCACTTCCAATCTGCAAAAGAGTTTGTTTTTAGTAGTGAAAATCCTTCCCTAAGCTTTATCCGTAACAAATAACTTTCCAGGGTGTTTAAAATGTCAAAATCTTGGGCAGATCAGGAGTTTTAATTAACCAAACTCCAAAGGAGATGTAGTGGGATGTCTGGGATCTTGTGAGGGAATTCTGAAAACACATCTTGGGCCTCAGAGCAGCAAGTCACTGGCCTCTTTGGGCTTCTAATCTCAGTATTCTTGTGTTTGTAGACAACTACAGTAATTCTCAACTTGAGGCTGCAAAAGACCTGGGGAAATGCATGTCTGAAGTCCAGCTCTAATTTGTGCCCAGATGTAAGGTGGTTTTAGAGACCTTTCGGCCAGACACTTCTTTACTCTGTGCCAATTCCTCTCCAACAGCTTTACAATCACAGAATAGATGACATTTCAGTCTTACTTGTGCTACTGAAAGTGGAATTATTCTCAACCTTCTCAGGTTTCATTCATTGTTTAAAAAAACAAGTCCTTAAAGGGCCAGTAAAATTCACTCCACAAGACTCAGAAACTCTTGGACAGTGATACTGAACATGTCATTGGGGTGACTGGATTTGAGTGCTGCCTATAGAACTGTCAGGAAATCTGTTTTGTTCTATACTCCATCATTAATCTGTTGACATTAGGCAGAACCCTGCCCTGCCCCATCTTAAGTTGCAGCTTGCTTGTTCTTTTAGTTACCCTTTCTCTCCTGCCTCTCCCTTTTTTATTTTTTTTCCACCTTCCTGCCTTCAGCTTTTCTTATTTAGGCCTAGATGCCTCCATGGAGGCAGAAGCCCATGGACATCTCTCTCTTCACTTTGTACCTGATGACACTGTTTTTTGCACTCAATAAAAAAGCAGCTACAGCTACACTGTCTGGTCCTGTGAAGACTTGACATTTCTAGTTAAATTGTTGACTGACTTTCACTGGGGGTTATGAAAGTAAAGTACTAGAAATTAAATAAATAATTTTTTGTCCCGCTTGATTTAATTTTCTACATTATTTCACTGCATTTGTGCAGCCATTCATGTTAATTTAGTGTCTAGAACTTTGAAAGATTAGTTGGAAACTTCTTTACAAAAAAACCCCTTTGTAAGTCAAACTATTAGCTCCTAATTTAATGGAAAACTGTTGAAGTTACTCCTTTTTATTTTCACCCCAATGAAGTTCTTGTTAGACTTCGTTGAAATTTTTTTACAGAATATATCTTTGATGCAAGTCAGATTCAGTGGAACTGACAGGCTGTGCAATAGCTCTGCAGTTTTTCTCACTAGCTTAGACTTGTTTGCCTCAGTGACCTGCTGTGGACAATCAAATATCATGTCTCCTTTAATTCCCAGTGCCTCCCTCTATGCATTACTGCACAATGAGAACCTCACTTGGAGATAAGAAAAACTTTTAGCAAATCATACTGTGCTTTTTTAGGGTGTAATGCATCTTCAAAAAGTGTAACATTCTAGTTCTTTAAATGACTAATACATCTGTGGTCATTTTCTGCCATGGTATTTATAATTTAGGCTTCTAGAACTGAAGTTTTAACAATATTACATTCCCTGAAATTAGTAGAAAGAGAACTCTCCCTTAGGAGGAGGCTAGGGTAGAGCATTCTGAATCTTTATCCCTAAAAGCATCACCCTAAATTTCAGCTGACTTCCTTAGCAAGAGCTGAAGATGGCAAAGCAAGACATTCCCCAGGTGCCTGAGTTTCCTCTCTGGCAGGAATAAGCTGGGGTAAAATTACCCTGCACATCAGCATTGGAAATATTTTCTGTGTGGTAATTAATTATACAGAAAATTGTCAATACTTTAAAGATGAGTAACAAAGCTAGAAAAATACGTACTATAGATCTCATTATTTCAGACTTTTTTTGCCTCTATACTGAGAATACAAAAATAGACCAAATTATATGGCTCCCCTCCTCTCCTTTTTTTTGGTTCTCTTACTCCTTTTATATGAAAAGTACTGGACCAGCATCTCCACAGCTAAGAGCACAAATAGAGTGCTAATCCACTCCACCATTAATCTACAGGCAAGAATTTTCAAAACAAAAAGACCTTTATTTATAGTGTATTGTTGAGAACTAAGGATTGGATCCCATAAGTTTATGCTGAAAATGTTAGTGGGGGAAAGTATTTCCTTTCTCTCAGTTATTTTCTTGAGTTTCTGTTAAATAGATGAATAATTTTGTAAGAATCCATTTTACATTTACTAGACAATAATATATTCGACATTAATGATGAGACAGCAGCAGGTGCTCACAGTTTAGAAAACAGTTTAGTAAACCTGATCCTTTAGAAATAGAGATGCTGCTATTCATAGTGTTGCTCTTAAAGGATAGCACTGAGCTTTACATTTCTTCTTTAAACTTCTTTGGTGAGTTGACAAAGTATGACACTAATGGGAATAATATTTAACAGAGTCAAGGTAAGTATGTCTGTCTTTTATAGAAGAATGCTAAAATATTTTTTAGGGTGAATTCAAGTTAATATTCTTCAATGTAGGTTTAGATAATTACTATAAAATGCTAATTAAAAGGGAAAAAACCCACCTGATTCTTTATGATATACACTGTACAGTATACTTTTATACTGTAAACATAAGTCATGCTGCCATCTGGAGAAAAAACAATAAATGTGGCTTAAGTGGTGGCATCAGTTAAACACAACATCTGCACGGTTCATAAGGGATTGTCATTGGACATTTAGGATTCAGGCATAAAAGTGAATTGATTATCTATTGCTATATTCCTTAGCTTTAGTGTAATACTCTCAAAGAAATCTTAGCCTTCATGGAATTTCCAATTGGGCTTAATATCTTGACTCAGGAATGATGGTTCTGCATAGAACTGGGCTGGCCATGATTTAACAAAAATGGTATGTAGGCTTTTAAAATATTTAACACAATGTGGTTTGACCTTTCTATTCCTAAAATAACAGGAAGAAGTTAAAGTTCATTTAAAAAAGTATTTTATTTCTTTGTCATTCTCTTGTCAGTGTGAAAGCAAGTTTTTTCCTCTTGTTATATCCAGTTATACTTTGTAAGCATTCACATTCTTCACCAAAAACTATACCTAGTATAGTTTGTTTTCAAACTCGGCTGCACCTCTGACAACATGCAAGATGTATGTAAAGGTATAAAGTACTTTTTGCAATAAAGCAACACAGCAGGATTTTATCCCATGTCTTTATTAATGACTTTGTCCTCTGTGATGCCTTCTAGTCCTGACCAGAGGAAAAGTATAAATGCTATATTTCCAAATTCTTTCACATGTTGAAATACAGAACATTGTATTTTAATGAGAATAGTCATGATTTGTATGGTAGAGAATTTATCAACCAGTCTGTTCCACTAGGATTTTGTCTTTCCAAGCAGATGTTGTCAGATGCCCACTCTTTCTAGAGAGATGGGGGAAGTTGAATTTTTATTTTTGGTTTTTATTCTCTTAAACAGTTTTATTTGGGTTTTTTTTTTAGAATCTGAGGGATTCATCTCACCTACAGGGTTCTTTCAGTGGGAGGAACAAGAAATTCCCCTCTATTTTCTATGATGATTAATGGGATTGATAATCAAACTACAGTTACATGGCATTTTATATTATTTATCTTTCAGATTAAAAATGTAAAAATTAAACTGTCAATTTGATATATTCTTTGTTATAAATTGTGGGTATTTTTTACATTGATTTATTAAGATTCTATTTTGAGATATTACGTTCCAACTTTAAAAGAAAAGAACCCCCAAAAAAACTTTAGCTGCATCTGCATCAGTCAGTAGGAACTGACCATCTTTCAAAAAGTAAAAAGAATTATTTAACAAGAAACTCTCATGGTAGCAAAGGAATAAAACAATGAAACCTTTATCCATAACAGTTATGTCCTTTTAATTATTTATTAGTCTAGGAGCCAAAGACTATGAAAGAGTCATGATAAATGCAGTGTATCTCTCTTACATTGCAATAACATAGAAATAATACTCCTAGGATATATTGAACAGTGCTTTTTCAGTGCAGATTTTAGATTTTTATGTAATTATAACATTTAAAAATTTCCTTTTAAATATAATTTGCTTTTAATAATTTAGGATAGTATTAATAGCTATTTTACTTCATATTTTAAATTCCATTTGTTAATGTAAATAATTAAAGAAAAATGACTGGCAAATATTCTTGCCTACAGTAAGGTAGAATTAAGGAGAGAGGTTTTAAGGTTAAGTGCACTGAAATTTGATTATTCTAATTGTTATTCTAACATAATGATAACTTGCCCTTCAAGCTATTTGTGCTGAACATGTATAAAATTTAGTTCATGACCAAAACACATGAACAGGTTAAAATACAGGTTTTAGTAGTTCTGCACAGGTACCTGTAAGATCCTAGACTAGCATGTGTTAGTTACTGTTTCTGCTTCTTGAACTGGTCACCTCCTTGTATATCACAAATAGAAATAGTTGTATCACATGACTATGCCAGTTCACATGGGACCAGAATTATGCTTCCATAGCACCTCCATCAGCAGAAATCACAAATGCCCAACAAAGGTCAACATTTGATCCTGACTTTATTTTCTTTGGGTTTTTTTATTTTTTTTCTTGACATTAGGACATTAGGTTTTGTGCATCAAATAACGAATTTTCACTGAAGTTTGCTGTGTAGTTTCCCTCCTTTAGCAACAGGACATTAGGAAAACTGTAATTACTGCATTTTTGCCTTGATGAAAAGTTTATTACTTATCACATGAATGCTACCGAGTAAGTACCAACTTAGAGATGGGTTTAAGTTTTTAGAAAAACCCTGAGGTTAGTGGTAGCCTACACAAGCCAAGGGATAAAACTTCTCTCTTATCCTAATGTGGAAGTTGGAATTAAAACTGAATATGCAGTTGCCATTATTTATCCTCTTCTGAAAACAATATAGTTCAACATACTTCCAAAAATGCTGTTCATGTGATTGTCTTCTGGTAATGAACTATTTCATTGAGGGTTAGCTGTACACAAAAACAAACTTTCCCATATATTTTGATTTTTAAAATTGTGAATGCACAAATTTCTAAAACTTAGTTAATACATTTTTTTAACAGTTTGTTTTACAAATCTCATTGAGATCTAACAGATGTAAAACTGATCTGACTTTTAAACATTGTTTTGCATGTTTTAATGGAAGTTTAGTAGCATCCCTTTTACTCTTTTTGTTGTCACTGATTTTTGAAACTTCAGAACATAACAAGAAGAATATGTTGCTCTAAGGAAGTTTTAAATACAGGAAACATTTTTTTTGCCAAAGATTAATAAACTCTGGAGATCCCAGAGTCAACTGTTACCTTAAGTGTATTTTCCAAAAACCAGCAACTACTAAACTGAAGACCAGCTATAGACTGTTTGTCAAGTCATAAATCAGCATCACTTGATTCAGATTGCTTTGTGGTGTGCTGTAATGCCTTTCTTTCCACTCATCAGAAATGGATTTACCTTAAGGTTTAAAAAACAGCTCAAGCCCCTCCCACCAAATTCCACATACCAGGACACTAAAATTGTCTTACTTTATCAAGATAATATTTCAATCATGACAAGAGATGCTGAAGTGCTTTAGTTGTTACAAACACTCTATTTAGATAAATATATGCTATGGAATTTCTTAGATATTTTACTAGGTATTTTAGGTTTTTCAGTCCTAAGAATACACCTCTTGTCTAACCAACTACATGCAACTCTGTCTGAAGCTTTTAAAATTCAGAAGAGAGACAGATCTTTGCCCAAAACATGCCATTTACATTACCTATTAAGTTGTGATTGCTTTTGTAAATAATACTGAAATGACATTAAGTAATTTTAAAATTTGCATTAAGGTCTTATCATACATAGAATCATAGAATAGTTTGGTTTGGAAGGGACCCTCAGAGGTCATCAAGTCCAATCCCCTCCTTTAAGCAGGGTTATCTTCAACTAGACCAGGTTGCTCACCCATCCAACCTGGCCTTGAATGTTTCCAGGGATGGGGCATCCACAGCCTCTCTGAGAAACCTGTGCCATGGCCTCACCACCCTCATTGTAAAACACTTCTTCCTTATATCTAATCTAAATCAACTCTCCCTCAGTTTAAAGCCTCTTGACCTGTCTCGTCATAGCATAAGGAAAATTGCTGCTTCCTCTGCTGTGTTTACTGCCTTTGACAGTCTTGCTTTTCTCATCTCATCTTTAACATATTACCATGTTAACTTAACATGAACTTTATTGTATTTAAGAGTAACTATTTATTCATAAGGAGACATGTTTATAACAATTTGGTAAATGCATAGCCATGAAAATTTCCTGTCTCACTTGAAGGAAGATTTAATAATACCAAAGATTTTGTAAATATGAAGGAAATGGGTTTGTGTCTCTGTGTCAAAGTTTTTCATGCGTTAGACTACCTGTAAATGAACTGGTTTCTACCTCATCTATGTTTTGCCCCAGCAATCCCTCATCTGAAACCCTTCCTTTTCCTGAATTATTATTTTTCCTTATGAATTAAGATCTCACCAAATACTTGATCTTTACACTCTGAATTTCAATCTAGAACCCAGACACAATTTTGACTCTTTCCACTAGAATAATGATGGATATATGCTGGTGCAAGTGGTTCTGGTGTGGCAGGGAGATTCAAAGACAGGTGTACCCAGAGCCTTTTGGCTTGGCAACCAACTGATGGCTTCCTGGTCCTGTTCTACTAGTGTGGTTTTATATGGAGCATATCAATAGATCACTTAAAGATGACCCAGCTAAGTCACAAAATGAGTTTCTATGAGAATAATTTAATTTTTTTTTTAAACTGACACAGATATTTAACATTTTGATACCATTTTGCTCTAGCATGTTGCTTTCCCTAGAAGATATTTGAGCTCACCTAAACTGGTATTGCTCCAGGTTCCAAAATACCTCCTGGTTTCCATGAAGGGAACATACGAAAAATTTTTGAAGTAGTTACTCTTTTTACAGCTCAGGTTTTATTCTCCATATCGGACCTGAGAAACATGTTGCCATTAGCTAGCCTATTATACACCCAGTTAAACTAATATAACTCACTTAGTTTCAGACACTGTAGTTGAAGATAGTACTTGAATATGTTTTTGGACAGTAAATTGAATTCTTTAAACTACATGATAGGGTTTAAAAATTCCTAACCTAAAAAGTTTCCCAGTCAAAATGTATTTTAAATGCATTTTAAATATTTTTTATTTTTATTTTAAATTTTCTTTTAAAGGTATTTCTGTTGTGTCTAAGGTGTAGAACCATAGTAGTATTCAGAATTCTGCAAAGAACCTTCAAACCCGACTCACATAAATCAAGTAAAATGGCAGGCTGCAAAAAACTCAGGTTTTCAGAAATCTCAGTGGTGCTCATGCAAATTTCTTGGTTCATTTTACTTAACAACTTCCTCATGATTTACTGAGAGGCAAGAGGGAGAAGGAAAATTTAACATTTCATAAGGGTACAAAGAACCCTGTTTCTGTTTCCTTTTCTCCTCCCCACCCCAGTTTCTCAAGGTATTGGCAAGCCAAAGAATGATATCATGGCAATTTCATGCTGAAAGTGTATTTTGTTCTCAAGTCTCTCCCTCCTTCTCTTTAGTCTTTGCTAGAGTGGTGGGATTTTTTTTTTCTGTTTTGTTTTTGTTTAAATTTAATACAGTGCTTGCAAAAGATGCTATAGAAAGTCCTGCATAAGACAACTCTGGACATAAATCCAGATTTTAAAGGAGCCCGTGAAAACCTGGTCTGCATGTACTGATAATTGTGTATAATTTTGTTACAGATTCAGCTGTAACGTAGCTAATTTACTCAGGGTTAGAGTCTTACTGGCCTAATTTTAGAACACATTTCCAACTGAGGAAAAGTAATAGCAAAGGGGATGTGGTTTTGTTTAGGATTTTTGTTTAATTCGCTATTATCATTTTAGTATTCAGACCTAGCCCTGAGTCCCTTGCAAATAGCACCAAAAAAAATAAATCTCTGAGAAGTAAAGCTGGTTCTCAGTGCTTCAGGAAATCCCATCAGTACAAAAAAGCTGTTGAGGATAAGTAAGCAACCAGTGCTTTTGGAGTATCTAAGTATATATGGAATAGTAGGGGAAAGGCTTTTTGTTAAATGTGCAAAGCATTCACATCCTTTCTTTCAGACTGGTGAAAAGCAAAACGTGACATACTGATTAGGCTTACGATGGTGCTTCTCTAACTCTGTTCTCTACTGTTTCCATTTAGTTCAAAAACTGGCCTGATGTTTGAGCCAGAGGAGATGTCTTAAAGCTCAAAGCTTTATGCTATATACCATGGTGTCTGTAGCATGAAATCTTTGCTGTAGGAAATATGGAGATCAAGTGTTTGATTCACGGCTGGCAATGTGCACATATGTGTATCTAAAAGGTTGGTGAATGAGTATTTTGTGCAGCCAAGACTCTGGCTGTGTTTGGCTTCAAGCCATCAAGTAATTTTTTGCAGATGCTAGTGAATATGAATGTATTGACATTTAATACTTCAGGAATTGTTATGTAATATCCCCTTTTTGCTAATACTGAAGAATCCAATACAAAAATAAGAGCATCATGATGATGAAAGATTACGTTGATGTGAAAATAGACATAATTACATTTTACACTATGATCTTCACATTCATGTTTCTTAACTGTTCAAAATTCATAATAACTGCTTAGGAGATACTTTGAGAAGAAAGTTACATGGGAAGAATTTCTCAGCACTGGTGCTTAGCATTAGCAAGGCTTGTCTAAGGGAAAGATCTCTGTAGCTTTGTCTCTGTCTAGAGCTAATGCTTGGGGCTATCCATTATGCAATTACAACTAATAGTCTTGTCCTAACAATTAGTTTTCACTTTCAAGATTAACATAATAACAAAAACTGTTTAAAACGTAAAGACTTTTTAGAACAAAAGCTAAGACTAATTTAATAGATTCTCCAGTCTGAAGAAGCTTTGTTTTACAACATACATTCATTTGGCTTTATTCATAATACAGAAGTGGAAAATGTTATGAAGATGTGTTATGATCTACCAACTTAACACATATGCTTGCATTTAGGAACTCTGATCTGCTTTATACCCCATCTTACCTGGGCAGTGTACTTCATGTATTTTATGTGAGAGTGTGTGTGTGTACACAGCTATACATGGGTGTGTACAAATGCACGTGCCACACTGCTATCTGTGAAACCATAGTCCTCTGACTAAAAATTTAGGTGATGTCAACTCAAAATACATCAAGGAGGGTTAATATGTTATCTGGGTAATTTTTAGATGTCCAGGTGAATTAAAATAGAGAACTGTGCCCTTTAAGTGTGGCAAATGCAAGAAGGAAATGTTGATTTAACCTTCTCTGTTTTGGCTATGAGTTTGAAATATTTATGTCTGTATGCCAATTTTTAATCTAGTCAAACTGTTTTGCAGAACATATGCACTATAATGAAAAGTAACTTTAATAAATGCTGCATATATTTAATAGAAATTGCATATAGAGAGAGACACAGAGATCAGCGCACAGAGATTCTGTAGAAATTACTTTCCTCAGTGCCAGTTGGGAAACTGATTCCTCGTTAAAAATTGGATAAAGCTTTAAAGATTTAACAGATCTGTTAAATCAACTGAAGATTTTAGAAACTGCAACAGTGGCTCCTAGTCAGGTCTGTGTTTAGAATATGAAATAGATATAATTTTGGTCACACAGGGTTTCTTGAATGTTCAGATGGAGTATGCAGCTAGAGTTGTTGTGGTGCCTCGTCTGTGATAACCTGAAAACAGGAGGAGAGGTAAGGTTAAAAAAAACATCTTACCTTCTCATGGATTAAGATATGGCCAGGGCACACCATACAGATGTGGAACACAGGAAATACTGTCTACCCCACAGTTCAGATGTAGCAGCAATGAATGAGAGACAGTATTTGAGAAGGCATTTCAGTCAAGAATGTTTCCATTGCTTTTTCAGGCTTTACTGAAGCGTCACCTAATCACCTTAACAGAAAAAGAAACCCCAAAACCCCCCCAAAACCAAACCCGACAAAACAAACAAACAAAAACCCAAGTCCAACAAACACAAACCCAAAAAAACCTCCAAACCCTAAAGCCCCCAAACCACCTCAAAACAATGTCATCATAGTGTGAAGTCATCTTGTAACTATTCATTAAATTCTCTATCACTCTATTTGAACATTATCAAAGGAAAATCTATGATTCTGGCAATAAGTAAAAAGTATTTTTTCTGAAGGAAGTGAAATCTAAGGATGAAGTATTGAAGTATGCAAGGATACTTGCATACTTAGTGCTTACATACTGGATTTATCTAAACATAGCTCTTCCTTTTGTTACACTTTTTTTTAACGAGTTTTACATAATTCTTGCTTTTGCAATCATTACTAAAATGCATACATGCAATAGAAGTACTGCTTCTGTTCTGTTAGCTGTGTTCGCTCTGCCTTCCTGTCCTGAATTACAGGACTGAATGTTATAAAGTTTATGCATGCTTCTGAGTAAGTGAAAAGTGGTTTGTGTTCTCTAAGACAAGAGAGTCAACATCGAGGCTAGCTATACACCAATGAGCACTGAGGAAAATACCTTTGCCAGGAGTCAGTTCTAAATCAGAAACAAGTTTACATATTAAAAGAGAAAGGATAGAAACTCTGGGCTACTCTGTTAGAGTCATCAGTGTGTTTTTGGCAACTAGCACATTTTCCCTTTCCAAGACCTTTGCCAGAACCTAGAAAGATCTTTCTTCTGGTATTTGCAGAAAGATATAAAACTGATGAGTGCAAAGAGATCCAGCATACTAGAATATATACAACAGGGAATTTCCATGTGATTGAACTGAAGTGCTGTCAGGTTACAGCTAGCAGCTATCAAAACTAAACTGAATTACTAATATTAACTTTAAATAATTCATTCCTGTGTCAAGAGGGCTACCAGAGTCCTGAAATTATTATATTATTATATTACATAAAAATAGCACAATATGAAAAATCTGTGTACTCTAAGTTTGATTGCTTCTCCATTTAACCCCATACATTTTTTATCTTTAAAATTTCACGCCAAGGAAGTGGGGGTTTTTTTGGTAGCATTCACTACACTTTAAATGGATTTTGGGGCTTGGCAGCTGGTCAGCCACTCACAAGTGTCATGAAAGTACAGGAAACTCCTGGAAAGTATTCCAAAGATAAACTTGGAATTCCGTAGAACAAAAGTGATAGTATTACCATGATTTTTCCTGGATCTGTCTCATGAAAAAGTGAGGATTACGAACAAAGTTACTATCAGATGTGCTGTCAAAGTAAGGCTGTGGAGAACAAGAACATCAGTATTTTGTCTTTTATTGCCCAAATTTACCAAACGTAAATTCTGGCAGTTTCGTGTCCATGTAAAATATATTGTCTTGGGTCAAAGCAAATAAAAATTCAACATAAACATATCAAACTAGATGAGACTGGTTTCAGCTGAAATTTATTTTGTGCTAAACTGTTCAGAAGAAAAGCCTGAATAAAAAAAAGTTCTGAAGTGATTTATATGTGTACAGTTTAGGACGTTAGAAAGATTTATTAATGTGGCTGAGAAATTAAATACTTCTAATTTGTATGTTTAGTTATGTTCAGTATTAATGGAGTAGTAGGGTAAATAGTGCTCGTAAGGAGATTCAAAAAATGCCTGTAATGACTGTGGCAGAATAGTGATGTGTGTAAAATGAAATAGTTAACTTCAATACATAAAACTCATACATTTTCTAAGCTGAAATGCAGATCCATAATTTCTCTATGGCAGTATAATTACAGAGAAAACCCATTTTAAGTTCAAATATATTAGAAATTTGCTTCAAGATGATGGCAAGTGCTAATCTGATCTAAGAAAGAAAGAAAAAAGTAGTAGCAAGAAAAGCTGGTATCAGTGCAATATCATGCAGCCATGTTGTCATATGTTAACTTCTGCTCATGCTGTCCTCATCAATGCGACTAATTCACCTTGGACTTGCATTTGGATGGCTATTTTTTGAAGCTGGGAGCATGACCAGTTGTGGATTACCTGCTTTCACATTGCATCAAGAGTAAATTTTGTCCACTTAACAAGCTAGTTTAAATTTCCAGCCATTTGCACTCTTCTCCAGTTGATGTACTTGGTATGTAATTCCCAGTATTATTTATACTCTGGTCAAATTTGGCCCAAAGACTTCCATGCAAGTCAAGTCATTTAAGATATGGTGGATTTGAAATATGTAAAATACTACAGATGGCATTTGACTAGATTTGACTGTCTAGCCAAATATATATGTGTATTTGGATCTATAATCTAAACTGATGACTGCGGTCTTGGATAAATAGTTTGTGATCTGTAATATCTTAATTTTATTTAAAGTTTTTCATTCCATTCAGACGATTTTCACAATTTTTAACACATTAGTGTAGCTTTGGTTCATTACTGACAGTGCTGGTTTCATATATTTGCAGTGACATAATTTCATTCCAATTTAGTAACATCATGCCCCATAGACTCACACTGACATCATTTTGAAAACTTTGAGAGAATGCTTTGTAGTATTTAAAGGAAATTAAGCCCAAGTATAAACATTATTGAAATTATGCCACCCTTGTTCTCCTCTCATTACCCCGGTGTAAATTAGAAGGCATTTTAATGAAACCCATGGAGTTAAATAAATTTATTTCAGGCCTGTTCATTTAAAAGAATAACCTCCAGTCTTAATTCAAGCAAGATCCAATAAAACAATCTGTCTCCAGATACTTTCTAAATGTAATTTTCTTGGTTATGCATGTAGCTTTGTTGATTTAAAAAACAGGGGATGGAGGTAGGAGACAGTTTCCAGATTTCTGTCTCATACTGTGACTGTTTTCATCATTTTCGTGTTGCCCTTAACTGTTCGTATATAAGCCTGGAAAACATCTTGAGACTTTTTTGTTCTTTGTCTACTAGATTTTATCTAAAAGTGCAGGGACTAAGGTTTCAGCATAACTAAGAATCATAAAACAGAAGGAATCTGAAGCCCTCTGTAGGCAGCCAACCAGAATCGTGGATTATCTGTGCTTTGCATAGGTTTTCTGAAGTACTTTACAGAGTCCTGACAGTCCTTGTGAATATAATCAGTATTGGTTGAAGGAATATTATCTGAATATTGCCAGCTCACTAATATTTTTATTAAAAGCCCTTTATCTCTGTTAGAGATGCTAGTAACCAAAATATTCTTCTCCGAAATAATTTCCCCATGAAGGGTATAGCTGCTCCTCTCCCAGTCAATGGAAGCAGTGATACTGCAGGGTAGAACTGGCAGTGTACTCACTTCTTGGGACCTTGGGTTTCTAGGAAAATGTTTATTTCCTTACTGTGTTCTTTAACGTCAATTTACATGAAACTAAAGACTGTTTGCATTTTTAATGTACCCTATATGTAAAGGCAAATCTAGCTGGAATTTGGCAACAGTGAGAACACTGTGTTGATAAAAGATGTAAGGGTGAAATTTTTTCTTGTGAATTGACATTAGAGTGAGGCCAAAGGACGACGATAGCAGAGACTTGCTAGCACTCAGGACTATGATGAGGAGATGATGTGAAAAAGAGTGAAATAAAGTAGACAAGTGATGCATTTTTCAAAGATAACTGCTGTACAAGTAAAAAAAGCCATATAGTATCATATATTGGCTTTGGTTGGAAGGGACCTTAAAGATAATCTAGTTCCAATCCCTCCACCATGGGCAAGGAAAACCTGGAATTAATAAAAAAATAGCTGTTAGAATGAGTGTATAATGTACTAGTATTCAGTATAATTACTGTAATGTTAAGTATCAACTGTTAGTGTCTGTTCACCAGATTGACAACAAATAACAGAGCAGATACAGATGTATGCATATTATTACCTTTAATCTTAAATGTTGGTCAGCTCATGTTTTTTACCTTACCATGCTCTACCTGCAGGCTTATGAACATACACAGTTATGAATCTAGGAGGGCATTTTTCAAAAGAAGAAAAGGGCATCTAGTTGAATGAAGCTGTAGAAGTGGAATTGCATAAATACGAGTGGGGGAAAAAAGTCTTTTTCTTTTCTTAACTCTTCTGCCCATTATTTGTTCTTCTGTTCATGTACCTTTCCTTCTTTATATACATTATATAGCCCAGGATAAAGCAGGAGCTGCATTGGTCTGGAGTCCAGAGTTCCTTACTGCTTGTGATAATTAGTGAGGGTGTAGGTGCAACTTATCAAGGGAAGGAGGTGGAGTCTGGAGTAGTGGAAACCTAGGAACTCAGAACAGAGCCTTAGTGGGGGGAGATGGGATTACACCTACTGCTGCACTACACCATGAGGAGAAGCAATTGAAGGCCAAGCCTTCACACCATGGTCCAAAACTTTTTGGAAGAGAGTCAGACTAGAAAATCTCTTTGAGTATATTGGGAATTAATTTACATTTCTGCAGAACTAGACTGTGCAACTTAGGTCTTTGGGCAAATTAACCAAATTACTTTCAGGATGTGAGTTAACAGCTACTACTGCTCCACAACAAATGTTCACATGCAGTCTTTCACCTTAATGTAAATGTTAAGCAATAGTTCCTAATGGACAACACTAAAATCGTACTGCATCTCTTTGAGGAGTATTCTGGCATTAGAATACCAGACAGCTAGGAGATTTGAACAAGAACAGTTCCCTGTTTTCTCCTTGCCATTTTGGAGTACTGGATTGCCATGGGGCACTTGTAAAAAGAAGGATTGCATTCCGCTCTGTTTCACGGCTTATTCCTTTGTGCTTCTATTCTTTAGCAGGTTTTAATTTTCTCTCACCTGTAATGCAAGGAGCAGACTTCCATGAAGCTTGCAGGTTGTGGAAAGTACAGGAAATAAACATCCTGTAGAGGAAAGATGGAGGAAAAGTAGGTGGATTAAATTACTGAAGTATAACCCATCCTTAAAAACAATAAATGTATCTGAATTTTATCTATTAATTGTTGATGCTATTAGAAGAGATTCTTGTAAGCAGGATCCTCAATATAGCCACATTTTAATGAGCCTTTTTGTAGAGGATAGTATAAA
Source organism: Aphelocoma coerulescens (assembly GCF_041296385.1). Classification (NCBI taxonomy): domain Eukaryota; kingdom Metazoa; phylum Chordata; class Aves; order Passeriformes; family Corvidae; genus Aphelocoma; species Aphelocoma coerulescens. The sequence goes on from NC_091019.1 coordinate 7,182,182, forward strand.
ATGTAGTTTCCTTCTAAAGGACCATATTGTTAAATATATTTACGATGACTGGACAATAGCACATAATTTTGAATTAGTCAGAATAAAGGCTGGATTAATTTATTTACATCTCTATTCTAGGATCACTAAGCAACCAAGGACAAATGGCTTTATATCTGGCTAGTATATTGTACTGCTTTAAAAAGCTTTTTAAACGAACATTTGTTCTTTGGCACAGGGATAAACAGATTGTAAGCATATTATAGCTTCTCTTGGGTAATTTCTGGATTTTAGTACATGATCTCCCAGGCCAGTGTAGTCATATGGCTGAAACTTCCCCAGTTTTACATGTCTCACTTTAATTAAATTTGTTTGTTTGCCTTGTTGGTGGTGCTTTTGTGTTTGTTTCCTTATTTTTATATGTTTATTTTAATAAGCTGCAGTCACGGTAAGGTAGGGGCTAGTGCACATTGAAATTGTGCACTATAGGTTATTCATCTTCAGGTACATGTAGACAGCTCAAGAATTACGAGCACAGACCAATTTCATCTGCAAGCATTCAGTGTTAATCTTAAAAACTGCTCTTAATTTCAACCATACCTACCCTCTGACTGGTTTTATCTCAGTTATTGGGAACTGTCCTTTTTAATGTTGATGTTTTATCCACATATACTCAATAGCCAGCAAGCATGTACACGGATGAAATGGAAGAAATGTCTTGTTATGCCAAGCCTAGAGACTTGAAATATAGAATTACAGTATATTTACTTACTGAAGGATGTGAAAATATGTCTTTAGAGCTTATAATTAAACCTACATATCTCATAAATTTGGGAAGTGAAATAGTATTATAGTCATTACATATTATTTTCTCTTATGGGTTGGATCTGATGCCTCAGCACTTGCCACTCCTCAAAGTAATGCCATGAAGAAGTAAAAAGTCTGAGTAATAAAGGCATTACTGAACTTTTCATCCAAAAATATATGTAGGCAGTTTCTGCATCTGAAAGTGTAAAGACTATTCTGAGCATGTCCAGAAAAATGCAAATCTTTCTGGTATTCTTTTGTTGGGATCCTCACTTTAAAACTATTGAATTTTCTTTTGCTTACTTGATAGTGTAAAACCAAATGAGGCAGCTGCTAACCTTGAATAAATTAATAGAAGGCAGAAAACCATTAAAGTCAAGGTATTGGTTACACTGACTGGTGCTGAAGACCTCTACACAGTCATATAATTTTTAGTTCTTCTTAAAGATAAATCTGCAAACATAAAATGCAGGGCATTTAGTTCCTTGTTAAGGTATCTGGAAATTTTTAATTTTTATTCGTTTTCATTGCACAAGGAAATGAAAAAGTCCTACCTATCATTTTTGAGATCTTCACTTGTCTAGAATATACTTTTTTATTCCTGTTTCTCATGCCTTTAATTGATTGTGGTGTTTGCCTGCCTCCTTGTGATTTTCCTTATAACTGCAATCCTGATGTATTTCATGGCTTTGGCCTTGTGGGGGTTTTTTGACTTTTTTGTTGGTTGATTGATTTAGTTTGGGATTGGGTTTTTTTTATTGTTGTTTGGTTAGGTTTTTTTAAGAGGTCATACTAAGTTATTGAATTGAATTGCGATGACTCTAGACATGCCATTTATTTATTTATTTAGGATTTCACATGTTAAACTGAAATGCTAATGGTCAACTTGAGCATGTTACCATACCTATCTCAACTAAACTTAATTTTGAATGTTGGATAAATCAAAATACCTTATACACAATTTTAAAATTTATGGGTCATGATTTTTACCACTAAGGGACTGGCAGCATCTTTATTTCAACAAGAGGCAAAAGATGGTGATTTGGGGAAAATGGGCAACAGTCACTTTTATGACAAATACTACAAAGATCACAACGACAGGTTGTGGTTTTTGTGTATTGTTTTTGTGTATTGTTGGGTTTGCTGTACTGGTATCCCAGAGAATGGGGACGCACAACAAAAGAAACAATTAAGCATTTTAACTCCAGCTTCTGCATTAATCTTGCATACACTTGAAAGCAGCTGTTTGTAGCAATTTGGAAGGTTAAAAAAAGAGAAGTCCAGACAGGGAAACACATAGATTGCTGCAGTTGGATGTATGTGATAACTGAAATCACTCTGTGCTGGACTTAAAACATCTGTCACTAACCACACGCACATCACTTCCAGAGGCAGGCAGTGAGCAGAATGCTGTAGATGAAGATGTGCAGTTTTTTATTTAGTTGCAGGAGGTACTTACTTTTTTTTGGCTGTTTTGAGGTAGGAAATTAGAAGAGACAGAATGAGTCTCAATAAAATAGCTAGAAAACTGATGGCACTTCAGGATTCATAAGAACATTTTCATGTATTTCTGCAATCCTACAACACGAGCATGTTCACATGCAACCCACGCACATTTGCATGAGGAAACCATAGATTCGCTGCATTCAGTGGCAAAATCCAAATAGATGATCACTCTGCGCATGAATACACTCTGTAAGTGACTCAATATCCTTAAAGGAATGTAACTTAGGAGAATCTTGATAGTTTGTGTAAAATTAATTCCTATTTGTATTTAGCGGGGTTTCTGTTTTAAATTTGTTCACAGTTTATATACAGAAGTCCTATTTTTATTTTTTATTAAATTCTGCTTCTAACTTATTCTGAATAGTACCTCAGTGCTCTAATACATGATTTTAGAGGTATTTCTTGAGGGGTGAAAACTTAGTTGACATTAGAAAGTGAGAGAGAATTGTCTCTTTAGCTATTTGGATTTTTTTAAAAGAAACTTTTCAGGGCCTCAAATGCTAATAGAAAGATTAATCATTACAATTAAGAAAATTAGCTGTTTGTTTGGGGTTTTATTCAAAGGTAAAAATAAAATCTTTTTCTTCTTTTTAAGAAATCTCTCATAAATTTATTTTAGCAGCCTCATGCTAATGTTTTTGAACTTTTTTTCTTAAAGACAATCTTCCCCTACCCCCATTATTTGTTTAGTATATATGGTTTTCATCCAGAGATACCATTTGCTAGTTGATGCTTTCTCTTTCACTTACTCTCATAAACTCTGTCTGATTTCTTTCTATGTATTTAATCTGTTTGCCATATCATCTCTTCTGGTGAGTGTTGCATAAAATATTTCTTATGAGTCAGTGTTGCAGCTAAGAGCAACTAGATTTCTGCTCAATATCTCACATTTCAGTTGATAAGGACTAGGTCTTCCTTGTGGCTGGCCCAGACTGTGTCTGGAGGGGAAGAAACAAGCAAGTGTCACCTTAATTGCCCTCAGACATCAATCAGGTGCACCAGATGTCACCCAAAGTACTTGGAAATGCACAGTGCCTTTACCTACAAATACCATTCTGAACATGAATCCCATGTCTAATTAATTTTCCTTGCCATTATTAATCTTTGCCCAAGACACAAATGCCTTCCCTTGTCAGAAATTCACTTTTTCTTAATGAACAGGAATTGTGTTTACTTCTGCATCCGTGTTATTTCTTGCACACTAAGTGCTTCCCTATGCAGGATGCTGTTTTCAAACAGTAACCAAGATTAACCTAGTGTTAATTAGACATGAAACATATGCTATTTCCAAATTCTATAAAATTGTATCAGAAACTAAATTTAAGGTTTGAGGGAAAATTTAATCAAGAGTAAGAATTTCAAATGTCCAAACCATCATGTTATTTTTATCAGTACAAAAATGATTTCATCTTTCAATCTTGATTTCAGTTAGTTAGGCAGGAATACTTGGAATAATTATTTCAGTGAGTCTGCTATTGTCTGAAAACAGAAATAAGCAGTTTCATTAAGTACAATATTTCTGCTATAGTCAATCCCAATGCCTTCCCTTTGTAGAAATGTTTAACACAACTGTTTTTGCCTTAACTCCAGAGGTCAACAGCTATCTGTGCCATACAGGATTTACCTGGCTGTGGTTTCATCCTCTAAAACCAATTCCTGGCTGCTTCCGGTATACAAATGGCTGAACTCCTGTGCATGTAGTGGTTTATGCCATTATACCAAACATATTGACTTCATCTCTTGCCATGCACAAATAGACAGAGAATGTTGCATTTTTGAATGTGAAAAGGGAAAAAATTCCATTTCCTCACTTGATTATTTCTTTTGCAGAAGGCAAGATGTTATTTCATGGCTTCTAAGTATATTTAGTGAGATGTAGAATGAGTGTGGAAATGCTCACCCTCAAACTGGGACTTCTACACTAAACAAGTAATTGTTCTTCAATGTCTCAGCCTTAATGAGATCTTTCCATTCACTTCACTTGCAAGCCGATCTTTCTTTGTTGCTATCCCATTCCTATAAAATTCTCAGTTTCCCTGACACTGCTTTCCACATGTCTTTGTACATATCTCAGGTCCTGAGGTCAGGTATTATGTGCAATTTTCTTTATCATTGAAACTATGGAACAATCGCTACTACCTCTTCAGCAGACTGTGTATCAATGAAAAACCACTGCTGTGCTGGATCCCATAATTTATGGGACATTGTTAACAGTCCCACTTCCAGTTTGTCCTTTCAGGCTTTCAAGTTGTAATTACTGTGAGTTGCCCTGAGATTTCCCTCTCCATCCTTCATTATTCCATGGGCTGCATCAGTTCAGGATTTCAGTGGGCTGCTAGATTTTTGCTTACTCTTAGATGCCTGCTGAAAATAAATTTTCTTTCCCTGTGTCTTGGTTTGAGACAATTTAAAGGAGAACATTCTGGAACCGAGTTGTCTTCCTTTAAGGGTTCAAACAATCCCTTTCCACTAATAAGGAATGAATACAAGTAGATGAAAGTGAAAAAACCCCACAAAAATTTATTAACAAACAGAATGCCAACAGGCAGGGAGAAAAAAGTAAACAACTGCTAGATACCAAACTGCTAGACCTCACAACCCCACAGAAACTAAGAGAGGCCCGAAACGCCATTCCCAAAATGGCACCCGCCAGAGGCGGCCCTGTGGCTGAAGGACACGAGAGAAATGACGTCACACCCTTCCCTTCTAAAATGGCGACCGCATGGCCCCAGGAACAGAGGTGGGATGGCGACAGCCCCTACCGGGAAGGCAGGAGCTACAGAGCAGTTCTAGAGGCAGATGAAAACTTGCCGGTTCGTGTGGGGTCCGCGCCGCTACTACCGCTACCTCGTGCCGCTCGCGGGCTCTGGCGCTGCTGCTGCCATGCTCTGCACCGTTGTGGTGGGGTGGCGGTGGGAGGACTCGTCCATCGGGGGACGCGGGGTGTCCCGACCCCAGCACCTCCCTTGCTTTTTTTTTTTCTGCTGGTAGAGTTTGCAAAGTTCACTTTGAAACAGTTTGTAATTGTGAAATGCACTTTCTGCAATTGGCTACAGTTGCAAACCCAAAGCTGCCACAAAAGAGAGCTCTGCTCCCATCTTCTCTCCTGGTGTGGTGTGGCCTGCAGGGACCTGCAGGTGCCTGTGGAACTCCACCCAAGGCAGCTCAAATCCACTAACTGCAGTCTCTCTGAGCCAAGGGGGGGAAAAAAGGGCCCAAAAAGGGAAGGAAAAAAGAACCCTTGCCTGAGCAAAGAGCAAACAGCTCGCGAGCTAACACCATGTGGCAAAAAGCAGCAAACCACCCCCAGCAGGGAGATTTTAAAAACACCCGCGGATAGCAACCCCCATACACAAGTGTCCTGGATGCAGGGTCTGAAAGAGATGGTAACAATTTTTTGGCAGAGATAGATATGGAATACAATAACGCTATGAATCCCCCCAGGACACCTTGGCTCTCAAGTAACTGTTGTCTCTAACATTCCACTGGGTACTTACAGGCTGTCTGTTTATTATCGTTTTACTCATCCCCACATCCTATTTTCTATTTGCTTATTCTGTCACCACCCTGCTGTTGCTGTACTTCTCACAACCCACAACTGACTGAGCTTCAGTGATACCCCTGTATGTTGTTAGACTAGATTTATCAGAGTACTGTTTTCAGCAATTGCTGTTGCCCCTTTTGGGAGTCTGTGGTGCTGTCCTAGTATGATATTCTGCTGATACATCAAATAGAAGATTTTTCTGGTACATCATTCCTGATACCACTGCAAACATGCCATTTGCCTGCTCTCTGCTATAAATGGAGGCTCATGATACTCTTATTTGTCTTGGATCATGTAGGACTTTAATCATTTAGCATCCTATTCATTTTTAGACACCCTGTGTCTTCATGATCAAATGTGTGTTTCCTAGCTTCTTCCAGACCTTTATAAACCAAGATATAAGTAAAAAGCCATCTCAGCTTTTCCACATCTGTACCTCTTCTAGGGGAGCTCACTAGGAACAATTTACAAACATTTTGCCCTTGGTATTGGGTTTCTAACCTGATTACATGCTAGTTTCCTGAGATGTGACTAAATCTAAGTCAATTTTTGTTTTCATTTCATATTGCTGTGAGGCTTGGTGGAGATTTGCTTTGAGCACAAACTGTAAGAGTGGAGCAGGATTTTGCTCTGTGTAAAGGAAAGGCTCAGGGTTGAGATAACTGCAAGCACTGTTCCCAGATTTTTTAAGGGTTTTACAAGATTCACTTGCCTTCCTGCTACGAGTAATTTCAATCATGTATTAATTATATGTTACTTAAGCAGTGTTTTAATGTAATATATGTCATACCAACAAGGTATGTTAATATATGAAGTATTTGGTTTTGAGCTACAGCAGTCTGATTTCAGTGGAATCACTAATCACTTACTTTTGTGCCTGTCTTCAGCACAGATGTTTTCTATTCCCAGTTGCATTACCAGCACTGCACCGAAAACATGGCATCTTATAGTAGCATTCCATAAGCACTGTAAAAAAAAGATTTTTGATAGACAAGGTAGTTTAACAACTTGGGTAATTATTACAAAAATAAATTAGAAAGTCATGAGGTAGAAATCTCAAAGGACGTCCAAAGGCACTTAAAAATGGAATATAAAAGGCTTGAAAATAAAGTGAATCCCAAGAGACATAGGCAGTCTCATTTTAACTCAGCTTTACTTACCCTTGTTTGCTTACATTTTTCACAGAAAGGAGTGCTTTTGAAAATGGAAGCAGTTGCCAAATGGACAGTTATATCAGTTTAGAAAAAGGAGAAATCAACACACAAGCAAAATGACCAATCAATTAAGTAAAGATGAGTTGGGTGGAAGAAATTCACTTCGTATTCTAAATGACAAGAGCTATGTGTTTTATTGAAGTAAAACAGCTGATGTCGTTATGCATCTTTTTACAGAAATATCTGTGAGATGAAAAGGAGAACAAGAAGGCTGCTTTGAAAGGAGCGTATTTAATTAACAAAGGATATAGTGGTTAGAGTTTTAAATCCTTCATCCTACGGGCCTTTTCATAAAAGAAAAAAAAATATTACTTATTTTAGCAAAAGGGTCTGGTTCAGATTTCTGAAAAACATGACCCAAAATATCAGTATTCTAATTATCATAATAGTTTTTGCCTAGGAGGAGAGCATGACATTTAGTACTCAGTACAGTTTTGCAGAAAACCTCACTTACTTTTAACTTCCAAAGGATAAGGGTGTATGCTTAAAACCACCAGCTCTACTGTGGCTAACCTCAATGTTCTGCCTGCAGAGAGCTGTCTATAGTCTTCTCTGATGAGTTTTGTTTGTGAAGTGACAGCCAAATTTTGAAAATAAGAAAAGTGAATAATTACACCTGCCATTTTCTGTTTCATACTCTTAATGTTTAAATAGCCCTTTGGGTATTTACATATCTGAATGATTATTTAGATGCCTTTTGTATTTGTATACACAAAGTCTGCTTGTTCTTTTGATCTGAAACAGAGGTTGTTTCAATAAATTAAGTGGATACCTGTTGATGTGTTTGATACAGCCCAAGATGTAACATTAAAATAACATTCTTTATAATTCAGAAAGGATGTTAATTCTAAAACCAAACTGCAGCATAGCTAGAAATATTGTGACAAGCAATTAACATATGCTCTTGACATCTTTTTTTTAGGCTGAGCTTTTTTATGACGTTTTTTCCAACTGAGATTCATTTACTGTGATTTACTACAAATAATTCCCTAAAAATGCAAGGAAGATGTTAATCCAGAGAGCTGTCTATTTTCTGTATCATTATCATGATGTCTGAAGAGAGAGGAAGTGCAGGATACTTTATTGGGGTTTTAGAATGACAACACAGAAAGTTGGAGCTGGTCCCTAAAAAATCCATATGTAATGGCTGAAGTTGCATCATTTGGAACTTGTAAAACTAGTAGACATAATCCAAAACATTTTTGTATAATCCTTTATATAAGAGGGGAGCTAGGCAAAATGTGACTTAATGAGGGATGACAAGGGAAAAAGAGGAGTGCATATTTCCTGGTTTTCAGGTGGAGAAAGACTTATTTTTACTTATTTATTTTTAGGATAATTTAGGTTGGAAGGGACAAATAAATTTTTATCTGCCAAAATATACATAATTAGACTGCAAATAGGTTACTTCAGTGTGGATGAATAAAATACCTGGAATTGGCTACATAATTTGCACTTTTTCAGATTTGTAGAGGTGAGGTTTAATTTGACTCCCTTGGATGTGCACTCAGGCACATGAGTGAGTTCTTAAATGTCTAAAATAAGCTTTATTGTTTTATTAGACTAAAACAGTTCTCTAAGAAGGCACAAATTCAATGACAATGTGGTATGTACAATGTTGGTTATAAAGTAAACCATTAAAATATATGAATGTGCTGCTTTATGATACCTCACTGGTATTTATTTGACTGTTCTGCATGGAGAAACAAAAGGGAGAAATGAGTAAAATCACCAGCTGAACTCAAGAGTAGACGAGGGAGAAGTTACACTGGCACTTGCAGAAAAATTTTATTTGATTTTAGGCAGAAAATTCTGGTATCTCCAAACAGTTCCAAATAAATTACTTCTGTTGTACCTCATTGGATTATTTTAATTCCAATATTAAACTATTTTATTAGAATGTAGTATGAGCAAGACTTAATTGTTAAAATAAATGGATCTTCATTTTTTTTAAATGGTTTTTTTATAATTTTCCAGAGATAGAGGAAATTGTTTTGGTTGTTTGCCCTTCACTATTCCTTTTGTATAGATCCCTATCCCATAAAGAAAAGCCAGTTTTGAGACATATAAAATGGTGACTTTACTATAATACTTTCAAAAAAATAATCTAAAAGTATTCATGTTCCCTGACATATTTCTACTAAACACATGAAGAACAGAATGACTCCACACTATAGGTCTAGGAAAACATGTAGCATTTATTTGCATAAAATATGAAAATGTTTCGTTTAAAATACCAGCTGATTTTATTACAGGTTTTTTTAAAATTTACTTTTAAATTGCAAATAAAAACCACTCTACTATTTCTTTTCCTTTCCTTTTTTTGTAAAGTAAACTACCATCATGTGGTTTTGACTTTCAATTAAAGTAAGCAGTTTTTTACAGCAGAAAAAGTGTGATTTCTTTGTGAATGGTTGCTTCTCAAGAGTGTCTGTGTTTTTTCCTGCCTATGTAATTTCAGATGCTGCACAACAAACATGTGATGGTTCGTGTTGGAGGAGGCTGGGAGACTTTTGCAGGTTACTTACTTAAGCATGACCCATGCCGAATGCTGCAGATGTCCCGAGTAGATGGGAAAACTTCTCCAATCCAGAGCAAGTCTCCAAACCTCAGGGACATGAATCCAGACAATTACCTGGTTGTTTCTGCCCATTACAAAACCAAGAAGGAGATTAAGTGAAATAAGCCTCTCATGTGAGTGGGACTTAATGTATGTAGGTCCAAATTATTTTCCCAAGTGTAGTGAACTTAGTTAATGCTTTAAAAGGACTTTGGAAAATTTAACACAGACTGGAAATGACACCCCATTTTGAAGATCTTTGAATTGTAGAACTATTTATTTCTAGTACTGTATCTTTTATAGCAAATTACCCTTGATAGGCTGATTACTACAATCAGATAATAAATAGACATATATTTTTAGCCAAATTATTACTCTTTAATATGTGAATGTATACTTAGAGCTACATAAAGGAGCAGATCCTGTTAATGGAAGAAAATACACAACAAAATATATTTGTATGAAAACCTTATTACTTCAAATCCCTGACTGTTAGGCTAGTTGAAATATATATATGCAGGTGGAAAATGGGTATTTGGGGAGATTATTTGGTAATGTGTCTTGAAATTAAATAAAAATTGACTGTTTCTATGTTTTGCAATCTTTTCTTAATTAGTAGAATATAATGGCTTATTGCATGCCAAACAACTTCTCAAAGCCATTACTTAAAAGAAAAAAAGCCCAAGAACCCCCTTCACACCATTTTACTATTTAAAGCTGAAGACAATGCTGAGTGTTCGATCTATGTGTAGATCCTTTCTGTTTTTCATGAAGTTGCCCAATATAGAAGCATGGGGAAGTGGAGAGATTGCCCCTTCCTCTGTCAGACAGTAGAGCTGGTTGGTTGTACCAGTGAGGTGATGTTCTGCAGCCCATGAGGGAAGCAGTAACAGGCACACAGCCCTCAGACCCAAGGAGGAGCTTCAGAAGATGCAAGTCCCTCTGGAGTCACAAAACACCGCACTGTTCTTGGATTGAGCTTTTCCTTCCCCTTCTTTTTAATTTTGTTGCTCATGCTAAATGTGAAATATTCATTACCCTGTAAGCAGAGTGATTCACATTCTCATAAATCATTCACACACCTCTAATATAGCTAAAGGCATATGTGGGCTTAGTTCATGATTTTGGCTACTTCTCTATGTTTATATTTGGTAATTTATGTGCCTTGTAACACCCTAGAAAAATCATTTTATAGGATTGTTTCACTGACTGTATAAATTTACAAAAGAAATAAATTTTTTTTAAATACTCATACATTTTGAACCTCTTATTATTTGTAATCTCTCATCTCCACTTTGCTGCTACCAACTGGATGCCTACAATACACAATACTGCTTGCTGTCCTAATAATAAGCCGCACAAAGAAAGGGCAAACATATAACACAGAAATACCCAAATTTTATTGAAAATTAATTTTTCTTTGCAGGGAAAAAAAAATTAAAAAGCATCCTTGGAATATTTTTTTTTAGTACTGACTAATACTTTTCTCTATTTTCTGATGTTTAATTTTTGAAAATGGTCTTATGATCTGCTCCTGTGGTCTTTAACAGCAAAATGTCTATGGGCTAGAAAGGATCAAGACCATCTTTCATGTTCCATGCCTTATTAAAATCAGCATGTTGTATCTCACTTCTGTGGAAAAAGCCTACCTCACCATCTAAAAATACCTGCTAAATACAAACAGTTCACAATTGCTTGGTGCAGAAGACAAAGTAGCAGGGCATAATTCCAAAATTGCAGCCTTTTATTCTTATTTTGAAACACTTGCTAGAAGGATTCAACACATATTCAAGCAATAAATCCTTTGAAAAGCCATAGGAAGACTCAGTTGTCATAGAAGCAATATATGTCCTCCATAAGGAAGCAGAAAATAGACCACAAGCAACATTTTATTGAAAATGTAGCGTAGCTGAAAAATAATCATTATCTTAATATAAGCACTGAGAGATCTGTTTTCAAATGAAAGAGAAGGGAAAAAAATCACTCATGAAAATGTGAGATGTTTATTTAGAAATAAGGGCTAGTTTTTTAAACATATTTACTTGGATTTCATAAAATCACTGAGGTTGAAAAGACTTCCAAGATCTTCATTTTCAACCTTTATCTCCATCATCCAAAACTTAAGCTTGTGTTTATGTTTATGTTGGTTTTTTTAATATTTGACGGTGTTTACATATTAATAAATCAGAGCAGATAATTATAGAAGAGGTATTCTTCATTTTATTTTAATATTAAACTTCAACAGTCCTAGTAAATCCAAATCAAAATTCTAAATTAAACTTGGACCCTTTTATGTACTTGGACTGTACCTATCAAAATAATCTTTTTCTTGATTCAGGGTACTCAAATGTCTTTAAAAAAATCACATTAAAACACTTCCTAACTTAAAACTTCAACTTTGCCAGTTCCAGAATGGGAGGCCTAGAAAGGATTTTATTTTAAAGTATTGCCAGTACCACCTGATGTAAAAAACATGCAGGTGGGACTTACTACTTTTGCCTGCATTGGTGTGGATGTGAATAAAAGAGGAAGAAATGAAAGCAAACAAAAAAATGCAGTAAGCTGATTAGCCTGGAAGAAGGGGTTGGAGGTAAGTGTTGCTGATCTGATAAATAGTATTTTCATAGTGTATTAGGTCCTGTAGCAGTATAGGAGTTGGAAAATTTGTTAGGAACCTATGGCTCAATTTATAAAGCTAAAGTTGAGCAGCAGAATCTTGCTCAAAGGCATACAGCCCTTGTGGCAGTGATGGGGGCACAACAGACTTAGGTCATTTTCCGTGACGTAGTGATTTTAACTATTTTGCTGTGTAAGTTGGCTGAATGTGAATGTTGAGGAGGCTGAAGTCCTAAAAAGTTTAAGTGATAGGAGCTGCAACAAAGCCTTTTCTCAGTCCTCATAGACCAAACCCCATGGGAGCTGTCTGAATAAACTGTGCTTAATCTCAAAATGGATAAATTATGTAAAATTATTTATAAAAACCATTATTATTGTATAACGTCAAATATGACTCACCATGCTGGAAGCCATTCAGAATTAGTTTGGAAATGTAACTGTAACATCTGTTATTGCTCACTATAGGAGGTGCATTCTGTCACCTTGCTATTAATACATTACCTGGAGATCTTTTTCCAAGCAGGATTATTTACATCACTGATTGAGGATAAAGTTTTTTCGTATCTCTGTTATAGGGATAATTGCTCCTTCCTTTGCAGTACCACCTTTTATTCCAACAGGAATTTAGAGAAGGAAAATCTATGGCAGCTAGTTCAAGGACTGTTGGTGGGCATGAGTGAAATGAGAAGGCAATATATGTGTGGGAAGGTACAGCAAGTTCCTTGTAACTGAAGACTCAACCCAACCCTGAATTCATTACACGTTCACTTTTGAGCTGGAAGATGAGCTATTAGCCACATCACAGGTACGGAAGCATCTCCTAGAGATGCTGACGAGGGTTTGGTTCTTTTTGGGTTTACGCTTTTCACTGCCTCATTGGCTGCTGCCCAGCAGTACCTGACAGGGAGGGAGGTACAGTGATGCTTCTTTGCTACGTCTCCCACTTTCTTAGCCTGTGGCATGTTGTGTAAAGTAAGGTGGAACAGACAGGTGGGATCACACAAATGCTTATGGGGCTGGACAGGCTTTCCCAGACTGGAAAAACTGCTGGCACTGCTTGTACCTGATGAGCTGTGTCTCAAGAATTTAGTGTTGTCACTGTGCCAAATCCACATGCTGAAGTCATCTGTGTTCCTCAGGGCCCACTGTGATGCTGTCCATCCTTTTGGAGACACAGCTTCTGTGTCTTCCCAAATTTCAGGACATTTGCTACAAACATACACTCTCTAGCATAATCCGTGTATTTTAACCATATGCAGTGGCAAATGGATTCACTTGGTTACTTCAACAAAGATGATGCTATCACAGTCATGGAAAGTCAGCTTTTCAGTCCAGTTTACCAGCACTGGGCTTCAGTCTGCCAGTTTTTGAGGTGATCTGCAAGACTATACAAGATGAAGAAAAAAGAGTTGTACTGATGTAAACAAAGTATCAACTGTCTACATAATCTACATGAACAGGTTTATTTTAACAGCCTCTGAGGTGAAGTAAACGTCTATGATTGGGGGAAATAAAGACAAAACTGTTGTGTCTCACATTAACTAAGTAAACTTAACTTAAGCAGTAAGACAGACAGGGAAGACATCTGTAAGAAGAGAGCAACTCCAATCTACATGGCTGTCAGCCTTACTGTTTAATGGTACATGTCAGGTAGCTATCAGTTGTACACTACTGATCTGCAGTAGTTCCTGCTTTCACTCTCAAGTGAAATGCAACTTAAAGCAACAAGAAGTGTTTTTATTTACCCAAATAATTCCCAGTCTGTTGAGCCTGGCCGTTTGGACAACTGGATGTGTATGGGACAGGAACTTCTTTTAAAACAGCTTTGTAGGTGATTCGCAGTCTAGAACAACATGCTCCCACATTCTCTGATGTGGCTTCTTAGCTGTAGGAATAAATCCAACATTCAAAACAAGGTCTCTTAAGAAGCACAGACAGCTCTGGCTTTTACACAAAGGATGGAGAGAAAGATGAGCAGGAACTGTGATTGGTTTCACTCAGTTCTTTCAATGGCTTTAAATGAAAGTGTCCATGTTACTAATGCAAGCAGAGGCTTGGATGACAAGAGACATAGTTATTTGTTCCCCTTGAGGTTTTGGGGGAACAGTATGAGAGAGAATGAAATGAAAAATGTTTTAAGTTTGAAATATCACAAGTGACCAACTAAGTGTAAGTGCTGCTTAAGTGTCTTTGTAGGACACCTACTGTGAGGTTAGACTGAAATTCTCATTTCAAATTAATGTTTGAGATACTTTTTTATAACTCAATGCCTTTTCACTAGACTTTAAAAAAAATTTTTATGATCAGTTAATACACTGAAGAGAGCCATTACCAGCAATCAAATGAAACTGAAGGCATTCTTCAGCCAGGACAGAGCTGTTTTCAGCCTGAACACCATTATGTTAATATAAAAAAATTCTCCCTTCTCAACTCAATTCTGAAGGCTAAGCCAGGAAACTGTGTCAGGACTGCACTCCCAGGACAACATTAGGCAGTACTGAGAGGTGAAAGACAAAATACATAGTTCAAGGGGGGGAAAAAAGCCTCTATAGTCTTGAGGCCAAGTCTATAGGTCAGAAATGGGGCAAGTGCAGTACTGAACCCATACAGAATGCTCTCTGGGAAAAAGAAGATGTTTCTGCACTGTAAGTAGTCCACCTAAATAGATAACACAGAAATTTTTGGAAATAACCTATCGAAGAGATGGCATGGTAACTATTCTCCTGTTCGTTTTTCAAAATCCTGAGAAGGGCAGCATTGCCCTCTTGTGGTAATAAATGAGAACAACTAATAACAGGATTTTTAATTTCATGTTTAACTTTCAGTATTCATTATAAATACGTACAGACTCAAAATAAATCCACATGAGAAAATGAGAACAATTATTACACACATACTAAAACAGCATTCTTGATCTAAGTATACAGGATTTTAAAAGGTCTCTATTTTTTCTTTTAACTAGTCACAAAATTATTTCGTTTGTAAGGACCCACCATGAATCTACTTTTCTTTTTTTGAAAAAGGCACTAAATTCCTAAGCAGTTCAAGAGTCATTAGGAAACAGAAAAGAAATGCTGTCATCCACATATTAAAACATATATATATATACACAAACACACTATTTTCTTAGAGAACTTAGGACTTAGAGAAAAGTTTAATTGTAGAGCTTGAAATAAGCATCAAAACCAACATGTGGGCACCTGAGCTTGCTCAGGCCAGTCATCATACACAGATAGACAGACATCAACTGACCAGACAGTATACACATACTGACTTGACTACATGTAAGGAGGCCACTTCCAGCTGACAGGAACTCTTGACAGGGAAGCAATAAAACATGCATGGAAAATAAACAAAATTGGCAAAACCATAGTGTTCAGAATTAATTCTGAAGTTTCTTAGTGAGTATTTCCACATCTGTTGTCCCACAATGGCAAAGTACTGCTGAGTCTTCAGATATAAACAGCAAAAGCCACATGATGAGTAAGCGCCACTTGGCTGCAGAAACTGGCAAGTTATCGGCAGTAAACATCAATCATCTTCTCTCCAGAAGTCATGTGTTACCCAACCTGCCACTAAAGAAACAAACAACAAAACACACCACAGGTTCATATGAAGATAAGGAAAAGAAAGGAAAAATTCTCAACTAAACAAACACCATTAGGTTGTTTAACTACAATAAATTCTCCATTCACCTTTCAATTCTCAATTCACCTTTTATCCCAGCAAGTGATGGACATGCAGTGTACCAGTGGCAACTTAACAAACTCCTGCCCCCTGAGTCATACATGGCAATGAGGGCAAAAGATAACGGCTTATGAAGCTTGAGTTTCAATGATCAGATACATCTATTGCTTTGGAGAGATTGTAATTCTTCATTAAATCTCTGCCTGGCCTTCTGAGGTGAAGTTTACATTAGAATAGCAGTAGTAGTAAACTTGATCCGTCTTTATGCCAACACCGTATGTTTCTTTTGTAATGAGAGACACATACATAAACCCAAAACCATCACCCTACTAAGTTCAAATGTTTTCTATAAGCTCTGAAGGAAGGGAGACAATCTCAACTGGCACTGAAAAGGGACACTGAGTACAGGATAACACAGTGATGAGGTCCCCAGTGCTGAGAGACCTGTAAAACTGATGCATCATAGATGTAGAAACTGGGAAGAGGGGGGGGGAAAAAAAAAAGCTCTCTGCCATCCCTACTGTCTTTCTGTCCTAGTGATGAAGTCTCATTAAGAACACTGCATTAGATAATGACACATGCTTCCATTTCTATTCCATTTCGCTTCCTCCTGGTTTTTCCTCAAGTTACTTGATCTTCTACATGACAAAACAGGATTTTCACAGTGAATATATGGACAGTTTAATCATGTTGTTTCTTTTTTAAACTTACTCTCAGTCCTCCTTCTCCACCAGGACGTGAAGCTGCAATTCTCTTTTCTATTTCTTCCTGTTTCTTTTTCTTTTGCTCCACAGCATAAGCATTCTTAATACCTCGAGAGGAAGCCTGAGAGAAAACACATTTGGGTAAGACCATGTTAGTTATCTTTCTGTAGAGAAACCAAACTGCATGTCTTGGCAACACCATTTTATGAACTGTGGTTTGTATGAAAAGACTGAAGCACTTAGTAATGCTACTATTATATCAAGATAGCCCTTTCAGGATATTTCCTCATTCTGTGAGCTCTTGGTCCCATAGATAAGTGAGGGTGATTTTGTTTCACTTTGTTACATCCAGGTGAAGATATTTAATCCTCAGAGGCAGAACCAGAACCTCCCTTCCCAAAAGTCCACAAATTTTTAGTCTGTGTTTTTTTCAGTGTCAGGGCCTACTCTTAACCCTCACAAACAGGGGAGAAAAAGGGTTGTGTTAGTAGGGCTAGCCCAGGCTGTGAAGAAGTTCAACTTTTAAACTGTGACCTGTGAGAAATAACCTGCATGATAGTCTACCTTTCAAAATGTCACAGGATGTGTGGGTAGCAGGAGTACCAAATGAAAAACCTGTTGTGAACTGCCTGCTTCACATGCTTGTGGGAACTGTTTAATGACAATCTAGACTAGACGGCAGGAGTATCAGAATTATATACAATTAACACCATGAAAAAGAAATAGAAAAAAAACAAAACCTTTTTAAAAAGTGATTCTTAGCTAAGTTTAGGATTACAATACCATAGCAGAAGTTATACAAAAGATGCTAAAATCTACCAAGGCAAAACAGCAATGTTCTCACCTGAATTTTAAGGTCCTGACAATAAGCTCAGTTCTCAGTGGGGTACTAAGACAAATCTTACCACCAAATACCAACCTACTTAGACCACGCGATCTCTGCCTTTTAGGAAACTGGCCTTCCAAGTGAGTCAGGTACCCAAAGTGAATGTAGCACCCCAAAAGGAAGAACAGCTCACACGACGTCAGGATGGATAATGAGCAGCTAAGAAGCATGTGCAGGAAAACACTAAGCAGAGAAGGAAGGACATCTGATCTACTCTGTCATCCCTGCACATGTGCAAAACTAAAAATGGCTGCTTGCAAGACATTCCATTACCCAACATTCAGAGGCTAAAATGACCTCTAAGATAGTCCTGAAAAATCCTGGTAGATGTTTTATCCCTTTGTCTTCCATGAAAAAGAAAAGTAACAGAGCGTGATACTTCCATTTTTCTTTGGCAGCATAATGGATCCCACAAAACTTCAAGGACATCCACAACCCTAGTTGCTTCATTTCTCCTTCCTCTCAGGAAAGCTTTTTAGCTAGGTATTTCCTACAGTTATACTTACAAACCCCTTTGTGACTGAAACCCATTTGTGATTGAAAATAACATGTGGATTACTTTTAGTACATAGAATGATACAAAATCGAGAGTTTTAAGGAGTCTAAAGCATCACTCAGCTGTTGCTCCAGTTATTTACCAAACTCCCTTCAAACTGGGTCAACATGGTCCCCATGCATAATGGTCAATTCCTAATTCAGTATGTAATGTCACTAACATTCACACAAATAACAATCCCTTCTCTGCACAGTTCAGCTGTGGTCTTTCAGACATATCATTCAAAATCTACAATAAGTAAAGAGTATATGCTACAAGTCTTTTTAGAGGTATGTAAGGAAAAAAAACAGGCTGGCTATTCTGCTAGAACATTTGTATCCTACCTCTTCTAACTTTAGATATCAAAACAGTTAAAGCTTGACAACATTAAAAAGACAGAAGACTAAGTGAATACTACATCTTTGCTGGAATCTGAGCTTATAAACATGCTCAAACTGTTGCCTTGTTGATAAACAGAAGTTGCAAGTGCATACAACCTGCATTTTTAAGAAACGTACAAGTGCAATACCACTTGAAATTGCCACTGCAACAATTGTTTGACCACTTTGGTTTGAATACTACTCAGTCTCTTATTTTCAAGTCTTAGAACAAGGAAAAGACCATGTTGAACTTGCTCTTCCAGTTCTTAGGTTTTTTATAAACTATTGTAAAATATCACCTATCCAAACAAGCTCCGTTACCTTGCAATGGTCTTAGAGCACCTACCTAGCTGTGAAATTCTTAATATATATTAAAAAGGTATAAATGTAAAACGTTAGTAATACTAGGAAAGTACTGAATGACAATTCCCACAATCCAAACATGACACCCAGTGTTACCAGAGAAGTCACAGCCATTCTCCCCATAAACCAGTTACCTAAAAATAATTTCGGTAAATGGCATTTTATCAGACATTACCTCCATCTGCCTCTTTTCAGCAGCTTCTGCTAGTTGTCTTCTTTTTATTTCCTAGATATAATGTTAAAGACAGTGAAATTCTATTTCAATATAGTCTTTGCATTCTTTTTAAACTCTTAATTTTAAAGTACAACTCAAATCTGTAATGTGAACTCCCACAAAATGTCAACTTCAGGTCAATTAGCATCATCTTCCCCTGCACTTCAAGAACAAAGTGTTTTTAGTGACTAATGTGCCAGAAGAGCAGCTGCTGACATATATACAGTTAAACCCCACCAAAAAATTGCTATTTAGCTGTTCCATGCCTTCACTCAATCCAGACTGGGGTGAAATGGCACACAGTGCATGAAACATCCTTTTGGAGTTTGGAAAGGGGAATGCTTGCTCTCCCAGGTGAAGCAGGCTCCTTTCCTTCTCCCCCATGAAATCCACAGATGAGGGGTACAAAGCACAGAGATGGGCTTGTAGCTAGGAAAAATGTCATCCAGTGGAGGGTAGTTAGAAGCAAGCATCTCTATGCACTGGAGAAAAAAGGCCAGCTTTTCCTATTTCTTGTAAAAATGGGAGTCATATTGACTACAAATATGTACTAACGTGTCACGCGAAACCCTCCCTCTCCATACAAACCACAGAAGTGCCCACGCGTGCGGCAAAGCAGCAGGAGGTTCTGGAGCGCCAGGCCCCAAGCTGCGGGGTGCCCCGAGTAGCCTCGGCCCAAGGGTTCCCCCGCACCCCGGGCCGGGGCTTCCTTTTCCCAGCACAGCCACTGTCTCCTGGGGCACTGCAACAACCCCGCGGTCTGGCCTCCATGTTAAGGAGGGAAAGTCACCACCCCCTACCCACACACTCATCCCAGCGACGCTGGGCGTCACTGATAAACAACGGGGAGAAGGAGGGGGGAAGGAGGAGGAAAGGAAATGGGACGGAAGTGGGACCGCCCCTGGGCCGGGGGCCGGCGCCACCGCCACGGTCCCACACTTACCGGGTCGGGCGTCTCCACCACGTCCTTGACGGCGCCCCCCATGCAGGGCAGACACTGCCCCATGGCGGGCCCGACCGCCTGCAAGCCCCGTGGAGGAAGCGGCAGCGACCCCGCCCACGGCCCCGGCGGGGCGCCGCGCCAGCAATGCCCGCCCCGGCCTGGGGCCGTCGGGGGCGGGCGGGGCCGGGGCGGAGGCCGGAACGGGGTCGCGCGATTGCCGCCGGTAGTGAATTAAGTGGAAGGCGTTCTGTGACGGCAAAGGGAGAACAGTGTGATTGGTTTCCCAGCCGATGCCGGGTTTAGGGCCCGCTGGCGGCGTGCTCCGCCGGCGGCCAACATTTCCGATCCCGTGCCCCGCGCGGCGCTGCCGGAGCGCTGCTGGAGAGGCCGGCGCACATCTAGCTTGGCTCAGGTGGTTGAAGGTGTCTCTTTCTGGCTCTTCTGCTATTTATTCAATTTTTTCTTAAAAGAAAAGAAAGAAATCTTTCAGCATTACCCCATTCAACAATATTTCCTGAATTTGAGTGTTGGTGCATACATCAATCCCCAAGGATTATTTGAGGAGTATAAAATGTATTCTTCACAAACGATCATGCAACTCAGCTTCTTGTCTTCCTTGGTAATTTTGAACAAAGTATATATTTTTTGCACCCGTGTTCTTGTCCCAGCATTTATTTCATGAGCTTGAGATATCATACATTATTGTAAACCACGAATTTAAGTTTTTTTGTTTGTTTACTCCATACGTAATTAGGCATAGAATCATGTGGCTTGGGTAGAATCATAGAGGGGGTTGGGTTGGAAGGGGTCTTAATAACCACCTAGTTCCAAACCATCTGCCATGGGCAGGAACACCTTCCACTAGACCAGGTTGCTCCAAGCCCCATTGAAGAAGGGGCAGTCAATAGCTCATGTAAGCACAAGTTAACTATTGGGAGACAGCAAATGTTAGTTCAGACAGCAAATGTTAATTACAAAACCTAAGAAGCCGAATTCACCCTAATCTTGTCAAGATAGAGGGCACAAGGATTATCTCAGAGATCGCTGAATCATTCCTCGAAGGACTACACATGCCCACGGAGAAAGGTGAAAAGTTCACTGAGAGGAAGACTACTGGCCTTCATCAGAAAGACCCCCGAGGAAGAAGAGGAGCCTTCCTCAGCGCGACCACCAGGACACACAGCGCATGCGTGACCCGTATGCTAATGATATTAATGACTTCTGAGAAATAATTTGTATAACCACACCTGTCCCAAGGAATGTGATGAATATTCCTAATTTAACCCGTAATACTTGTGTTGTAGAAAGCACCAGTGTGTGTTTTGGAGGAGCGATCCCCACACACCCGGCGCGCCGAATAAAGCAAATACCCGCTTCTCTGACTGTCTCTGAAGTGTCTCCTGGCCCGGTTGAGGCATGATTCATCTAGCACCCTGAGATGGGACCCTTTATGCCCAGCTGCCGGATCCAGGGGTAAGCAGACCTCCCAGTTGTGACCCTGAATTTTCAGGGGGAGCTCAGCTGTCCTTTGGCTCACGGCAGGAGCAGACAACGACCATCTGCACCAAATTAAGGTATTTGCTATTCCTTTCAAACACAGAAATACCAGCAGGTCCAGGGTTTGAGTCCCTGAGGGTGGGTTGAAAGTCCCGAGGAGAACTGGGTCTCCCAAAATTAGTCCTGGGCAAGAGGAAAAGTACTTTTAAGGGGTTGGACCCCCAGGGGTTGGACCCCACTGTGAAAGGTACCTTTAAGGGGTTGGACCCCGCTGTCATGTGCTATTGTACTGCTGTTTTTGTTTTGTCTGTTGCTATTCTGCTGCTGTGTGAGTGAGAGTGGATGAGACGTGCTGTCAAAGTACGAAGTGAGTGAGGGGCTCTATCTGCGGTTCCGTACCTCGGCGACGGGCTCGGCCAGAGAAAAGCAAAGCGTTTGGCAAAGAGTGAATGAGTATAAATCATATAAACCCTTGGTTTGGAATTCAGCCTTACTGTCCGAAGGGGGGTGGATTTTAGAGGAGAAAGATTTTAGTTACTGAATTGAGAATACCCAGGCTCCAATGCTTTTCTAATATAACCCCAGCTAATTTCCCTTTTAAAATCCCGTGCCTAGTGTGGAAACAGTTCTGAAGCTTGGGTTTGTTTTCGTTTTTTTGTACATGTATTAGAAAGTGGTATTTCCTATTAAAAAGAGTGAACAGTGTCCAAGTTCCTGGAGGAGAGAGCTTGGTATTAGACAAGAGTGGCAGAGCGTGGCTTTGTGGAAGGAAGGAGTTGGTTCTCTGGTTGTGGGGGTTTTTGGCTGTGGAGAGAGAGAAGAGGGGGAGAAAGGACAAAAGAGGCAATGGGATCATCAGAAAGTAAGGAAATAACCCAGAAAAGTCTGCTAGGATGCATGCTGGCACATTGGAAAGAGCTGGGGGGAGTCCCTGGAGGGAATATGAAAAAGAGCACCCTAATTAAATATTGTAATCAGTGGTGGCCACTCTACAGATTAGATGATGGTGAAAAATGGCCAGAGAATGGCTCTTTAAGATATAACACTCTATTGCAATTAATGTTATTTTTAAGGAGGGAAAATAAATGGGATGAGACCTCCTATGCAGATTGGTTTTTTACCTTAAGACGCAAACCAGAGTGGCAGAAATAATGTGGCATCAATCTCGCACCACAGGACTCTATGGTCCTCCTCCTAGAAAAGGAGGCAAAAGGAAAAAACCGCATGAAGAGGTGTTGCTCATCATGCAGTATTGGACAAAGATGTTTAAAGCTCAAAGCTGAGAGAGGCCAGGATCCCTTGGAAACCCAGGAGCTAATGGGGCACAGTGGTGGCACCCTAACATCGGGAACAATGTCCCCAGCGCCCCAAACATCCTCAGAGGATAGTGGGGATGAAGGAACAAGCGAGACTGGCTCAGGAATATCATCCAGAACTAGGAGCAAGACCCCTGTAGAGAAGAAGCTCATAGCACCACTTAGACAAGTGGTGGGGCCAGATTGGGGAATAACAAAAGTTAAAACACCATTTACAGCTTTGGATTTAGATACCTGGAGGGAGGCAGCCAGAATGTATAGAGAAGACCCTGAAAAGGTAGCAAAAAGGTTTGAATTGGTTGTTAGAAATCAAGATATTGATTGGGGGGATATAGACCTCATGCTGTCAGAATTAACTGAGACAGAAAAAGCTGCTGTAATATCTCCACAGCGAGAACACACGTGCAGGGACAGATAGCTGCTGGGATATTACATGGAAATGTAGATAACATTTTTCCTACAGGAAATCCACACTGGGACCCCAATGATCCACAAACATACCCGTTCTTAGATACAGGAAATAAGTACACTGGGGGCTTCTGAATGTTATACCTAAAACAGTTAACTGGTCATTGTTATTCAGTATTCACCAAGAAACCACTGAATCCCCAGGTTCATTTATAGAAAAATTAAGGGATAGTATGAGAAGACACACTACACTAGACCCAGCTTCTGAAATTGGGCAGCAGCAGTTAATATCCTTATTGATAGGGCAATCAACACCAGATATACATAAAAAACTGCAAAAGATTAAGGAACCAGATAACTGAAACTTAGAGAAACTCCTGGCAGTGGCATGGGAAGTTTATAAAAACAGGGCACAGCCCCACACAGTCGCAGTGGCCCAGGTCAGGGGACCGGGATTCCCCAGGGGCGGAAGAAGGCCCTCCTTCTCCCAGAGGACAAAGGCAGCAATGCCCAGGCTCAGACTAATGTCTGTTATGCGGTCAGCCTGGGCACTGGAAACGAGATTGTCCTATGAACCGTGCCACGACCCCAGTGACGCAATCATCAGCGCCACTGGGAGCAGTGACTGTAGCACAGCTGTACCAGGAGTGATGGGGACCGGCGGGTCCCTCCCTAGCTGACCCGCTGGTCAAAGTTAAGCTAGGGGAACCGGAGGTGGAGTTTTTGGTGGATACTGGAGCCACATTCTCAGTCCTGAATCAGACTTTGAGTCCTGTCAGTAATGATTATGTCCAAGTTGTTGGGGCTACAGGGAAAACTGAGAAGGCCTATTTTTTGAGACCCTTAAAATTTACATTAGGCAAAAGGATGGGAATACACCAATTTCTATATCTTCCAAACTCACCTAAACCCCTGCTAGGCAGAGATCTATTAACCTGGTTACAAGCAAAAATAGAATTCACAGAACAAGGAATGAGACTACAGGTTCTAGAAGAAAAATTAATTTTGGCCTTAAGTTTAGCAAATATCCCTGAAAAAGAAGGAATACCCATAGATGATAAGAGATCAAGTAATCCCACTAGTATGGGATGTCAAAATCCCGGGAAGATCAAAATGAGCTTCCCCAGTGGTTATTGAATTATTAGAAGGGGCACAGCCGGTGTCAGTCAAACAATATCCACTAAGGCATGAAGCACGGGTGGGAATAGAACCAATAATTGCCAAATTTATCAATCAAGGGTTGCTGAGAGAGTGTAGGTCCCCCTACAACACCCCAATTCTACCAGTACAAAAGCCAAGTGGAAGTTATTGGTTAGTCCAAGACCTGAGGGCAATAAATGCAATAACAAAAACACTGCATCCCATAGTAGCCAATCCTTACACTTTACTTACAAAATTACAAAGTGACTGGATGTGGTTTTCAGTTTTAGATTTAAAAGATGCTCTCTTTTGTCTGCCATTAGCTAAAAGGAGTCAGGAAATTTTTGCCTTTGAATGGGAAAACCCCAAAACAGGGAGAAAGAGTCAGCTCACATGGACTGTATTGCCACAAGGATTCAAAAATAGCCCCACAATATTTGGAGGTCAATTATCCCAAGAACTGGAAGCCTGGACACCACCACTTGGAGAAGGTACACTCCTGCAGTACGTTAATGACCTACCGATAGCAACAAGGACCCGTGAAGACTGCAAGAACTGGACTGTAAGTCTTTTAAATTTTCTGGGACTAAGTGGATATAGAGTCTCCCCTGAAAAGGCTCAGCTAGTCCTCCAGAAAGTTACATATCTGGGGTATGAACTGGCAGGAGGGGAGAGAGCCTTGGGAGACAACAGGAAAGAGGCAATTTGTCAAATGCCCCAGCCAACAACAGCCAAAGAACTGAGAACCTTTCTGGGAATGACAGGATGGTGTAGATTATGGATCTACAACTATGGACTCATTGTGAAACCTTTATACCAACTCCTAAAAGAGACTGGTGGAGCTCACCTATGCTGGACACCAGAGACTAATAATGCTTTTGTAACTCTGAAACGTGAGTTGATGCAAGCTCCAGCATTGGGCATACTGGATGTCACTAAACCTTTTCTGTTGTTCTCACATGAGAGGCAAGGACTGGCGCTGGGACTTCTGGCACAGAAGCTGGGACCATACAAAAGGCCAGTGGCTTATTTCTCCAAGCAGCTGGACGTGGTCAGCCAAGGATGGCCCCCCTGCCTGGGTGCAGTGGCAGCTGTGATCCTGAATATAGAAGAAGCTCGCAAGTTCACACTGGGCCAGCAGATAACTGTTTTTGTCTCTCACACAGTGTCAGCAGTGCTCACACAGAAAGGAAATTACTGGTTAACCCCATCTCGCTTTCTCAAACACCAGGCTGTCCTAGCAGAATCGGAGGATGTGAGTATCCAAGTAATTAACGTTTTAAACCCAGCAGCTTACCTCCAGAGCAAGGCTACTGAGGAGCCTGTACAGCATGACTGCATTGAAACCATGGAGGCAGCTTACTCCAGCCGCCCGGACCTAAAGGACTCTCCACTAGAAAATGTAGAAAACTGGTTCACCGACGGGAGCAGTTATGTCAAGAATGGTGAGCAGCTCGCTGGGTATGCAGTTACAACCACCGATGCTGTCATTGAGGCAAAACCATTACCTGTGGGGACATCAGCTCAAAAGGCTGAAATAATAGCCCTAACTGGAGCCTTGGTGTTGGCCGAAGGAAAACCTATCAACATTTGGACTGATTCAAGGTATGCTTATGGGGTGGTACACGCTCACGGGGCTATCTGGAAAGAAAGGGGTTTATTAACCTCACAGAAGAAAGAAATCAAGCATGCTACTGAAATCATGCAGCTACTGGAAGCAGTGGTAAAACCTTCAAAAGTGGCTATAATGCATTGTAAGGGACACTCCCAGGGTAACACTATCCCTGAACTGGGAAATGCTATGGCAGACAAAACAGCAAAGGCAGTGGCTGGCGGGGATCAAATTCAAGCTCTTGCTTTAATCCCTTCTAACATCCTTATGGGTGAAAAACCCCCACCATATTACACTGATGATTTTAATTTGGTACAAGAAGGGAAGGGACAAATAGGATCTGATGGGTGGGCTAGAATAAAGGATCTCATTGTAATACCCAGAGAACTGCTAAAATTATTCATCCAAAGCAAACATTCTAAGACACATTGGGGAGTTGATGCTTTATATAACCATTTGAAGGACAAAGTGACAGCATCAAAATTAAAGGAAACAATTGAGGACATAACTTCCACTTGTGAAATCTGTCTTAAAAACAACCCTAATACCACTGTTAGGCTAAGCACAGGAACTATCACTAAAGGAGTTTTACCAGGGGATGTGTGGCAAATTGACTTTTCTGAATTACCTAGGAAGGGGGGATACAAGTACCTTCTAGTCCTCACAGACACTTTCTCAGGCTGGCCAGATCTTTCCCTTGTAGAACAAATAAAGCTAGAGAAGTTGTTAAAGCTTTAATACAAGAAATTATTCCACAACTTGGGGTACCCCGGGAAATTAATTCTGACAGAGGATCACACTTTGTAGCCCAGGTGGTGCAGAAAGTCAGTCATTTACTAGGCATACACTGGCAGTTACATACACCATACAGGCCTCAGGCAAGTGGACAAGTGGAAAAGATGAATCACTTAATAAAGCAACAATTAGCCAAAATTTGTCAAGAAACTAATTTATACTGGTATCAGGCTCTGCCCATGGCTTTGCTAAGAATTAGGGTAAAACCGAGGCTCAAAGAAAAATTAAGTCCCTTTGAAATTCTGTATGGAAGGCCCTATGGAACAAATGTGATTCACAATGACAGTGTGGCCCTGGTAGGGCAAAGCTACCTAATACATTATGTAAAGCATTTAGGTCAAAAATTACAATCAATACGCACTACAGTTGTTAATTGTCAACCACCACCACCTGATAAACCCTTTCATAATGTGAAACCAGGGGATTGGGTTTATGTTAAGTCTCTTTCAGGACATCCACTCCAAGAGAAATGGGAAGGACCTTATCAGACACTGCTGACCACTTATACAGCAATTAAAGTACAAGGAAAACCGACCTGGATCCATTATACCAGGACCAAACCTGCGCCAAAGCCAGAGTGGGAGGCAAGAAGAACAGGACCTCTGCGCCTTCAGCTACGAAAAATCAACACAACATGATTTGGACCATACTGGTAACATTGATAATTGGGGCAGGTGCATGGGACCAGAATACATACCTTCGATTGCTCAAAGGTGTTGTTGAAAATTTTAATCTAACTGATTGCTGGATATGTTCCCAGCTGCCTGAGAATTCTGCTAGAGGCTTTCCTTTGGTTGGGGCAACATTCCCTAATACAACAGAAATCTATGCTGCACTTAGCACTAACAGGCTTTCACATTATGTCAACATATCCCTAGATCAACTTCAGTGGAAGTTGGAGTTTGAAGAGCCAATACTTGGGTCCTCACCAGTATCCTGTGTGCAGAGGCGCTGGGAAGAATCTGTACCTAAAAACTCAGGAGGGAATAAGACAGACTCCAAATGCGGGAACTTAACATTTATAGGCAGCTACCCCAACTGCTCAGAATTCTGGACCTATGGGGGGGCCAACATGTGGAATAAGAATCAAACAAGACAAGGACCAAAGCCCAAGGGTTGGCCGGTGCCCACAGGGCAGGGTTGGTACTGGATATGTGGTCACAGCGCCTATAAAGTTTTACCCTTAGGATGGCAAGGCCGCTGTGCCATAAGACCGGTATTTCCCCACATTACTGTTGTTTCTCAACTACAAGGCTTGCTCCAAACTTTTATACGGAGGACCAAAAGGACATCAAACCCCTTAATAGATAGGCCCACTAGATTTCACACCTTTGCCAGATGGTTTATACCGGGACTCAGAGTAAGTGAACTAGAGAAAGCAATAGTGAACCTTTCTGCTACTGTAGAAACCATAATGAATGCCAGTGCAGATGCCATAAGAGCACAGCAAATCGAGATTAAGAGCATCTCACAATTAGCCATACAGAATAGACTTGCATTAGATTTGCTGTATGTCAAGGAAGGAGGAGTATGTACAGTTATAAATACAAGCTGTTGTAGTTATGTTGATTTAGACAAACGAATAGAAACAGATTTGCAGACAATTCTGCAAAAAACACAGACACTGTGTCAGATCACCTTTGACGACACTTCTTGGGGGTTTAAAGAGGTATGGGACAAACTTACATCATGGTTACCCAACTTATCCTGGCTTAAACAATTGTTTGTAATAGCTATTTGTGTTATTGCATTCTTACTTACTGTTTGTATTAGTAGTTACTGTTGTATGATACTATGTACTTGGAATCGCAATGCTTATGCCCAATGGCACAAGCATAAACTTAGAAATAAGATAGAGAAGGGTTCTTACCTTAAAGACATGCAAGATTTGTAAAGAATTACAAATAACCAAAGAAAAGGGGGGATTGAAGAAGGGGCAGTCAATAACTAACTCATGTAAGCACAAGTTAACTATTGGGAGACAGCAAATGTTAGTTCAGACAGAAGATGTTAATTACAAAGCCTGAAAAACCAAATTCACCCTAATCTTGTCAAGATAGAGGGCACAAGGATCATCTCAGAGACCGCTGAATCATTCCTCAAAGGACTACACATGCCCACGGAGAAAGGTGAAAAGTTCACTGAGAGGATGACTACTGGCCTTCATCAGAAAGACCCCCGAGGAAGAAGAGGAGCCTTCCTCAGCGCGACCACCAGGACACACAGCGCATGCGTGACCCGTATGCTAATGATACTAATGACTTCTGAGAAATAATTTGTATAACCACACCTGTCCCAAGGAATGTGATGAATATTCCTAATTTAACCCGTAATACTGTGTTGTAGAGAGCACCAGGTGTGTGTTTTGGAGGAGCGATCCCCACGCACCCGGCGCGCCGAATAAAGTAAATACCCATTTCTCTGACTCTGTCTCTGAAGTGTCTCATGGCCCGGTTGCGGTGCAATTCACCATCCAGCCTGGGCTTAGACATTTTCAGGAGTGGGGCACCCACAGCTTCTCTGGGCAACCTCTGCCACTGCCTCACTACTGTCACAGTGGAGAAATTCCTCTTATTACCTCATCTAAATCTACCCTCTTTCAGTTTAAAGACATTCCCGCTTTGAAGCCAATCTTACAATTGCACGTTCTTGCAAATCTTTCCAGCTCTCTTGTATGCATATATGTACTGCAAAGGGCTTTAAGGCCTCTCTGGGGCCTTCTCTTCTCTAGGTTGAAGAACCCCAACTCTTAACCTGTCTCCATAGTAGAGGTGCTCCAGCCCTCTGAGGGTCTTTATGGTCCTCTCTGGACTCTCCAACAGGTTGTTCTTAAGTTGGGGGCCCCAGAGCTGTACACAGTGCTCCTGGTGGGGTCTCACAACAGCAAAGAGACAGTCACCTCCATTGACCTGCTGGTCACACTGCTTTTCATGCAGCCCAAGATGTGGTTGGCTTTCTAGGCTGCAAGTGCACATTGCTAGGTCATGTTGAGCTTCTCACGGCCATGGCCTTCTCCTGAGGACCCCTCTCAATCCATTCTTTGCCCAGCTTGTATTTGTGCTTGGGATTGCCCTGACTCATGTGCAGCACCTCGCACCTGGCCTTGGACTGCACAGGGTTCATACAGACCCACTTCTCAAGCCTGTTAGGTCATCAGAGTGGGTAACTGGGTTGCTGAACTAAGTACTTGACACAAGTCACAAAACAGTCCAGATCTTTCTGAACTGGCCATCAAAAGTCTTAGTGTCATAATGAGAGACTGATGAGGTGCACTGGAAGGTGGAGAGAAGGAGGCTTACCTGCTGCCCTTACTGGAGAGGCTGACCTTGTATGCAGGAGAGCAGAAGAGCTCAGCAGAGCAGCTGGGCTGTGTTGTGTTGATGCCATGATGGTTTTTTGCCTTTTCTCTTATACTCCTTTTATATACCTTTTAATAGCTTTTGTATTCTTAGTGGTTTTTAGCCTACATTCTTAGGCTTATTTGTCAAGCTAGGAGACTAAACATCTTAGAAGCCTTGTAGTTAGGGATCAGAAGGCCCCAGACACCAAGGTCCTCTCTACAACACATTTTGTAAACTAAAATAGAAACATCCAGGGGAAGGTTCCTTGGGGAGGGGGGCTCACTCAAGGCCCCACTGGGGAATCTTTTGATAGATATGCTAATTAGTAAGACCTATAATGTTATACTTGATCGATTGTGGGTGTGCATTGTGGTGTGCATTTTGGCGCATTCCACCCAGACGTGGTGCACCTAAGGATCCTTAAAATAAATATAGAGGTAAAATCCCTTTATCCCTTCTAACCATGTTTGAGTCTTGATTTTAAGACCAGGAAAAGGCATCAGTGTTCCTGGGAGCTGCAGTGGAGGTACTGTGACTTTCCTGCTGCATGGTGTAGTGTGTTACGAATTAATTTTCTGCATTGTAATGAAAGCATTCTTAAATTTTACTTATTTTTAGAGTATCAAGGTGCTATTGTTTTGTGGATTAAGTGTTCAGTATTTGTCAAGCTTTAGATTACAACTCAGTTCTCTATTGCTTACAGTCCCCCATTGAATCCATCAGATCCCCAAAGGTAACTAAAAGAGATTTTGCTGCAAATCTGTTAAGATTTGGAGAAAGATTGAAGTGCACTTGGACGGAACTCTTCATGGAGAAAGAGATCACAGCTTTCTGAAGAAAGTGTGACCTGGGGTAAGATACATAACAGAAAAGGTAAGTGGTTCTTTTAATGTGCTTATATAACATAGTCAGAAAGTTGTCTATTGAGAAGTAGCAAAACCATGGTAAAAATTTTCTGTGTCAGAGGACCTATATGTCATCACTGGGGGGTTTCAAGGCTGATGATTTTCTTGCTGAAGCTTTAACCTTTCAGTGAAGTCACTTGGTTTTGAGGTCCTTTAATAGCTGCTTATTTTTGGGATTTCACAGAATGTTAATGCCTAGCTCAGTAACAGAAGGGGGAGGTGGGGGTGTTGCTTGTTTTAGTCCTTTGAGGGCATTTTTGTCCACTCCTCCCACCCTGCCAAATAACTTTGTAGTGATATAACACATTAGATGTGTAAATAACTTAAAGAACCCCACCAAAACCCATACTGAACACTGGCATTAATAGTAGTAGCACATTGCTTTTAAGTGGGGCTGCTATGCTGATGTCTTGGGGTGACTTCATGATGTGTATCCCCTATCACTGCTCTATGCCCAGGCATGATTCCTGTGCCTTTCTGTGTCTTTAAAACTGGGTGTGAGAGAAGGAAAAAAAAAGGCCAGATGAACTTTTCAAAGCAGTTTGTGCTTCAAGGTCACTCTATCTTCGCTGCGTGCTTCTGCAGTGGCAAGAGCAGAGGCAAGCACCTTCCTGCTTTTCCTGGGCTCTTGGCTCCTTTTCTCAGAAGAGAGAGACAGAGAATTAAACTCCTTTATTTTCCTGGGACTTCGGTTTCTTCTTCTTGTCTTCTGGACTGTTCAACAATACCAGAACACACCAGGAGACCTTACGCCTTGGCCTGGAGGGGCCCAAGCCAACCCAGCTCCAAAGAGGAGAAAGCCACACCCACAAAGGACTCTGGAAGTTTACCAGGTTCTCTCCAGTGAGAGGTTTTATTATTTAGCATTATTCTTTTCCCATTGTGCATTGTGTCTAATAAATAGGTTTTTTTCTTTCACTTTCCTCCAAGGAATTTTTTCCCAAACCTGGTAGGGGAGGGCTGGCTGAAACCTGCCTTCTATCAGAGGATGTTCATTTTGGACATTCCTCCGAATTTGTCTCAAACTGGGATAGCTGATCAGTTTGAATTTTTTTTATTCATCTGATGAATTATGTGTAGTGAGTTTTGAATATCTGATTTAACAAAAAATACATATTCAAAATGTCAGTGACCTTTCTGCAGGATTTTGGGAGTGCATTAGAAGATTTGACAATTTGTTATCGATTCATTTGTAACAGTCTAGTTATGCTGACATTTGTCCAAGAGTAGTATCAAATTGTGCCAAAATCTGACTTTTATCTGACTTTTAAATGTTGATTAGTCTCTACCTCTTATCTTCTTGATATCCAGCAGATGGTACTATTGACACAAAAATATCCTGTATCTCCTAAATCCATAACCACACCTTCAATTTACTGTTTGGTTCGATATTACAGGCAGTTGTATTATTTCTATTGCAAACCTGGAGAGAGACCTTCTATGTAAACCTTCTATGTAAACCTGGAGAGAGAAACCGTTTTTGGCTGTTTGTTTATAAAGTTATCATGCTTATTTAACTATTTAAAAGGTAAAACTCTTACATGATTAAATTAGTCAGATTTTAACTTGGGACTGCTCAGTTACTTATCATACCTTGTAGTTATTTGAATTTTAAACTTTAGGGATCTTTATTCAAGAGAAGACAGGTGTCTGTAAGAGTGGCCATGACTCAATCATAACTGTGATTTGAGAAGTAGAAGTTCTTGCTTTTGCTATAGGCAGTTCTTAAAGCAATGGAGACATAGACCACTTTGCAGGAAAAGCAAAGGAACAGCTTAGTGCCAGGCCTTCTGCTGGAAAAGTAATTGCAGCATCTGTGGATGCTTATATACACACATCTTTAGGGCCCTGATGTTACTCATAGTCATTAGCTACCTGTTTAAATATCAATAGGAAGCAACTGCAGCTAATCAATGCTGTCACTGGTTTCATGGGAGCAGGTGCAGCCCTGATGTGTGCCTAGTGTCTGTCCGCTTGGGTTAAGCAAGGCTTCAGGGCTGACACTCTCCACAGCAGTTCCAGTCAGCCAGTCCTACTTAGCTGTTCCTTCTCTGGCTGTATGGTCACATGCCACCTTCTGTGGATGCTGAAAGCTTGATGCAGAGAAATTTTCCAGCTTTCTGCCAGCATCCATGTGAAAGCTTGCTTTCACACATGTGCTAGCTGTAAACAGTGAGAGGTTTTAGTAAACCAATCCTTTATCTTGCAGGTGCAAGGTTGTTATGCAGCTTGTTATGTTACTGACTGGAGAAATATTTTGAAATGGGTGTTGTAGGGTTTAACCAATCATTCTAAGAGGTGGATGGTCAAAGGACCAATAACCTTATGCCATTCAAGCAAACCAGGTTATATAAATGAGTTTGGAAATTAATAAATAATTCCATTTCTTTCCTGGACTGAAGTCTGTGTCGTTTTTCTCGCCATCCCCAGTACAACAGCAACAACCTTCCTTGCAGAGTGGTAAATTAAAGGGGACAATCAATTTCTGTTTGTAGAAGAGTTCTTGTATCTGTGTAAATGCCACCTGCAATACAAGTGAGTATATTTGTGGGGTGTTGAAGTGAAAGCTCCTCTGGACTCAGCCCCAGAGGGAAGCCAAAGCACAGGGGTTGAATTAAAACCTTTGGATAAGCTGAGATACATGAAGTCACACCAAAGTGAAATAGAAATAGAGATTTTTAACTTTTAGTAGAAATATATGCTAAGTGCCTTAAACATTAAAAAGCTGCAACAGAGACCTTAAACACAGTTCTTACTGCAGCCATGTTACCTTTTCACAGAATTCTTTACTTTAGACAAAATATAGATAGAATGATACTGTTCACATTTTTGAGATAGAGTGTTCACATAAACAATGAGTTGATAGAAACTGTATAAGCAAATCTGCGTAATACCTATACTATACTTGTGTATGACTTATGACTGTTAGAATTAGACCAGGATAGGCTAAGAAAAGGAAAATTTGAACCGTGTGTTAATCTTATTGGTGAATTAACAAATATAATCCACACTTCTGTGAGAAAAAATATAGAGCATTTAGAAGAAACTAGAATTAGAAGAAGAAACTGTTTTCTGCCTGCTGTTTGCTGTTGCTGCTTGGCTTTATCATGTAACCCCCTTCGAACTCTGCCAAGAAAGCTGTGAGACTATGAAATAAAGAACTTAGCAGAACAGCAGTCTCCTCTGCTCTCTTACCCTGGTCTGAGAAGGAGGGGTAACCCATCTGAGCTCAACAGTGGAGTCCTGTTTTTACAGACCAGCAGGTCAAGCTGGAAGGGAGCATTTCCATCTCTATCCTGGCCTCTTCAGGACCATTTAGGTACTCTATAAAATATGTATAATTGAGCCAATAAGTGGCTAGCTGCAAGAAATTCTGCTGCACTTCAGGCATGCTAAATAGATTGAAGTTGGCAATGGTGCTCATTTTAGACCCTCAGCTAGCTTCTTCTGGCCTCTTCGTTCTTGAGGGGATCAAGAGCATCCATTTGTGTAAAGTCTTCCATCCAAAGCACAATTAGTAGAGTCTCAGGCTCTGAGTGTGACTGTAAGGAATCAACAATGCGACTGATGCTTTTTATTCATAACATTTTATTTATATATGAGGAGGCTGATTCCCACCACAAAGATGATGGAATCTTAAAAGGTAAGTGTTGGGGTGACCCAGCCCACTGCAGGGCTGGGGCAGCGTGCGAATCAATCCCAGCCCCTCCCCTGGATCGAGTTCCCCGAAGAGTCAGACTCAGGGGGCTCCTCAGAAGCCTAAGCCGCACCCCCCCGGGCAGTGCCCGGGTACAAGCCGCCTCCCCCAGTTCAGGAAAATTCTCGGTTACTCGGTCGTTCATTGGTTCTGTTATAACTCCCGCCTCTCGGTTTACCCCCAGTGGTTCTTGTTACATTGTATCCTCCCCCTGGCTTATAACTCATTGGTTGTTTTCCCCTTCCACCGGAGTTTTCAAATTCCCTATAAAACTGAGGACAAGGCTCCGAGGAGCCGTCCCATCCCATCCCAGCAATCCAACCTCATCATGATCCCACCGCATTAAACCTGTTGGAAGCCAGACCTGAACAGCTTCTCTCTTCCTTTGTCTCTGAGCTAACGTGAGCCGATCCCATCGGCTCCTGCCATGTTTCCTCTGCCGAGAAGCCAGCTAGCTAACCCAGCAAGCAGCTCTTTTCCTGATCCCGAAGTCGCTTCTGTGACAGGCAGAAGTAACACAGCTGGACTCTCTCTGGCCTGGGGCACGCCAGAGTTGGTGCCTCGAGCACCAAACGCTACATTAGGTAAGTTCTATGTCACCTCAGTACCTTTATAGTACTTCCACTGGCATTCATGATAGAAAAAAGACAAGGATCTCTTCTTACTGCTTCTACATTAGGGTCCTTACTATTATAATAATGGGCTGTGGGCCAAAAGAAAAGAGATGGTTGCATAGCATTGGCACAATTTAGTGACTTAGTATTTTGAGTTGTCCTAGTGGAGCTCTCAAGAACTCCTTCTGACAAGAACCTTAGATTTGTACCGATCTGGAAACATTTGACAAAGATTTCCAGGCAGTAGCTGGTTTTGGACAATTTGGAAAACTAGCTCTTAAATCCCTAACTTTAGACAGAAGATACTGTATATGTCCATAGTAGAATATTAGCAGTGAAATAATAATGAACTTTAATTTTTCCCTCTACTTGGATGGGATTCAACCCCAAATGTGGGGAAGGACATGGGATCTGTAAGGAACAGTTAGATGAATATATACAATTAATACTTCATGGCAGATTAAATGTACTAATTCTCAACATCATTGAAAGTTTTTGAGACTTTTTAAAAAGACGGTAGCAAGGCTTGTTTTTTTAA
The DNA here is from genome assembly GCF_041296385.1 of Aphelocoma coerulescens. Taxonomy (NCBI): domain Eukaryota; kingdom Metazoa; phylum Chordata; class Aves; order Passeriformes; family Corvidae; genus Aphelocoma; species Aphelocoma coerulescens. The sequence continues at coordinate 7,217,983 of NC_091019.1, forward strand.
AATTTATTTATTATTCAAACTTTCTAACCAGAGATGAGCAAATACAATATAGTGTTTAATTCTAGACCACAGATGCAGATATTCATTGTTCACTTCGTGAGTTTCCTTGAATTTCTTTTTACGTTTTAGCGTAGGGGTTACTGTGAACATCAGACTGCAATCCAAGCTCTATAAGGTCTCTGAGAGTACAGTTTTTGTTAAGATCCATGAGAACTGAGCTTTTTTTTAAACTATACCTTAGCTTGCTTCAGTTTTCAGCTAACCTTTGAGGTTTTCCTTCATCAGCAATTAATCCCTTTTTATTAGTTTCACATATTTTGCCATAGATTGTCACATCTGCTCCACAGAAACAAGACAGGTTTAAGGATGTTGCTAGTTGGTGACTAAAAACATGCACACTAAATACAAGCCCTTTGTCCATACAATTTCCTTATGTGCAAAAAACTATACATATGAAGCACTGGAATTTCTGGAAAAATTCAGTGTAAAACTCAGTAGCATCATATCCTTGAATAAAATCTGTAAAAGCGTATAATGATAAACTCTGAATCCCAGTGAAGCTCCTTCCAATTTCTAACTAAACCAAAGAATGCTTATAGGTACTGTGCTGAGCATGTTCTTATGATGCTTTTGTCAGTCCAGAATACCTCAGTTAGACAGTAATTAGGACTGCGAAAAGAACATCTGTTTACAGTCACCGTATCTAAGCATAATTTTGCTTAATGAAATAGCTTCTGTTTGAGTACAAGGGCAGTTAAAACCAAGAGGAAGATTTCACTGCTTTTTAAGGTCAGTTTGCACTCTGCTTGCCTTTGTGCTGTGATGCCTTTTCCTGGTCTTAAAATCAAGACTCAAACATGGTTAGAAGGGATAAAGGGATTTTACCTCTATATTTATTTTAAGGATCCTTAGGTGCACCACATCCGGGTGGAATGCGTCGAAATGCACACCACAATGCACACCCACAATCGATCAAGTATAACATTATAGGTCTTACTAATTAACATATCTATCAAAGATTCCCCAATGGGAGGCTCAAGTGAGCCCCCCTCCCCAAGGAACCTTCCCCTGGATGTTTCTATCTTAGTTTACAAAATGTGTTGTGGAGAGGACCTTGGTGTCTGGGGCCTTCTGATCCCTAACTACAAGGCTTCTGAGATGTTTAATCTCCTAGCTTGACAAATAAGCCTAAGAATGTAGGCTAAAAAAACACTAAGAATACAAAAGCTATTAAAAGGTATATAAAAGGAGTATAAGAGAAAAGGCAAAAAAACCATCATGGCATCATTGCTACACAGTCTGAAAAATCACGATGCACTAGACTCCTTTCCAAGCCATACAGCTTCCTCCCTCAAGCGTATTAGCAGAGGTAGATTTGGACTTACTTATCTAAAATGACTTCTAGACAAGTACAATGTTTCCCACAACTGGATGAGAATGGGAGCAGATAATTATTGGCCTTTGTAGATTCTGCTTGATTTTGCAGGCACCTGATATTCTCTAGCCCTTCTTGGGGCACCTCTTTCATATCTTGGATATGGAAGGGAATGAAGCTCTTGCACATCTTGCTTCTGCATGTCAAATAACCCTCACCGGTTTGACACAGGGGTTTGCAGTCTGTTCGCTGCTATGAAGTCTGGATTCAAAGAGACTGGTACAGCTATAAAGCACCCTGTTAAAATATATATATTCTGGCTTAAATTTTGTCCTGCTCAAAATTGGCTTGATACCGCTGCTCTAATACTTTCCTCTTTGGTTCTTTTTCTGCTAGTTGACCACTCACTAATATGGGTCATTCTGTAGAGTTGCATCTTTAGACTTGAGAAATGCTTCGGCCTTTGCCAAAAAGAATGGCATAGGAAAAGTGGGCTGTGAGAGCAGGGACATCTTACAGAGCCTTCTACAAGGCTCTTGCATTTTCATACATAAGTGTACTGTTTGTGTGTGTTTGCATTGGGTTTTTTAAAAAAAACTCGTTTCTTTGCTTACTGGGGAGCAGTACTTGGATTCACTCACATGTTTTAAATCAGTATTGCAGGGATGGGGGGAAGCCCAAAAAGTGAAGGACACAGACATGCATTTCTTTTTCTTTCATCCTAGAAATGTGACTTAAAAGTTAAACCTTTACCTTAAACAAAAGTAATACACACTTTCTCTACCAAAACAGAGCATCACAAATTGATGTTTGCATCCAACACATGCTGGAGTGTCTGACAACATACTTGACTAAAATCTACCATTTTTCTCTTTCCAATTTTTGTGCAGAGTATCAGACTAGATCTTAAGGATAAAACTTTTAGAGATATATAAATTATTCTGCCACCATGGGTGCATGTTCTGATATGTATGAGAAATGTATGGTAACCTGTATGGATTCCGCGAATGTACCAATACTTCTTTCCCTTAATTGTGTCCTTGAAACAGAAAAGAACATACCTAAACTTTACATAGACACATGGATTATATCTAGTGATAAATACATGAGTAATGATTTTAGGATTTCATTTACAGTGAAATTTCACATCATAGTCAAATAAATAGAGAATATTATTGAAATTGGAAAACTAAAGGTAAAAATCAATTCTGTAACATAATAATGAAGTTCTAGGAAATTCTAACAAATTGTCAGAGTTATATGGAAAAACAAGAACATTTGACACACTGTTAGAACAAATATAATTCTGGTGTGTCAGTTAAGAGTAAGTAAACTATGTAATATCTTTATTTTTCCATTTAAAATAGTGTGATTTTAAGAAAAACTTCATAAAATTATATAAAACTTCTGCTTTCCTTGTGACTGACTATATTTAGTGAAGGCTCTAGGAATAATTGAACAGAAATCATCACACAGGTTGTATAGGTTTCCTCCCACTAATCATAGCGAAAGTCAGGAAATAAATGAAGATGTGGTAAACTTCCAGAATTTTGCTGATGTATTGTGTTGCTAACCAATCTTGTTGCAATAAATTATCTTTATTCACTGGTGTTTCCAAAAATGGTTACCATACTTTTCAGGACACATCAGTGTCTGAGAACGTTAGTGTTTTAATCCATACTAGAAGAGAACGGCAATGAGAAGAGGATTTCATGTTCCCAGGCTTTTATTGCCCTCTGATATCCATTCACAGTGAATCAAATGTATTCTTGTTCATGATCTCCTTTAAAACAGATCAGCAGACAATAAGCCTTTCCAGGGAAACACTGGACTTGTACAGTGATTAAGATGCCATCCAGCCCTTGGCAGCTCCTGGCCAGCATTGGGAGCACATGGGAGGTTTTATGATTGTGGAGGTTGTGGAGAAAAAGCTGTGCAGGTGGAAAAAGAGGAAGAGTGGAAAGAGTGGTAAGTATAACTGCCTCATGCTGGCTCTGACTTGAATATTCTTGACTGCATCTTCAGAAGCAGCTCTCACTAACTGGCTGGAGCATTTAGAAAGAAAAGCTGTCTTTTCTGTGAACTGTAGATCAAGACTCAGTCTTGTTAGTTTAATGTTTCCATGGGAACATTGTGCATATTTATTCTATATAGTTGAACACAGACTCTGGATTCAGACAAAGTTACATTTCATCCTAGAAACAAATTATCATTTAAAACAATGAGTTAAAACAATGAGTATGCAGAGCTACTGTACTGTATGTGCTTTTCTGTGGTATATCAGTCCAAACACTGAGTCACTTCCAATTGATAGCTGACTAGAAATAAAATACAAATGTGTCTTGAAGCCTGCCCATTTATCAGTCAGACTTTTTTTTTATGAGCAACCCTTCAGACTACAAAAGGAAACTTTCTTCAAGCACTATAGATTATATGTACTCAGCCACAAGTTATGTAATAGCATCTGTAGAAAAACTTGCTTTGTAGATCTGTCTGGCTTCTCCTTCTCATCCTTAAGGCCTCTAGGAATCTCTATAAAATTAAGTTATACCAAATGTGAAACTGAGGGACAAGTGGAATAGTCTGCATTCTCCAAGTCTCATGTCATATTAGAGGAGCCAATGAACTGCAGCAGTGTTGGATACAAATGAGCATTACCAGAACACTCAAGCACTAATGTGGTACTGTGGGAACTGTTAATAGTACAGATATTTCTGATACTGCAGTGACTGGCTGAAAACAGACAAAATAGCAAAGAAAGGACAACAATAAGCATGCTGTTGGGGATTAATTCTATATGCCTTTTTAACTGCCTGTTGCAAAACATTTGTACTACTGGCTTACTGAGGTATGTTTTCATTACTGCTGTTATACTTCCTATTTATCTCCATTTTTTGTTATTGACTTGTCAATGACTAATTTCACCTGATATTTTATAACTGTGTTAGCAGAATAATTGCAACTGGATTGCCAATGTGAGAGGTGTTACTTATTGTTGTATTTAAGGAATTTGTAAAACCAGAGACAGGTATGAACTGTACTCACAAGATGGTAGTTGTGCATCAGACAAATGAGAACTATGCCCCAGTCTCTTCCAATGCAGTGTTATTGATATCCAGTATAAATTAAAAATAGTCTTCCACAACATTTTCCGCCAGGTATCTTTTTAAAATAGTTTCCTCACTAAGGTTTGGAATATATTTATATTTGGTACTTGAAATAGAAATGTACAAAGCTTGAAATGCACACTTCAGAAAGCCAAGATATGACTTGGAAAAATACCAGTGGAAATTCATTTCAACCATGAAGCTATAAATTCATATGTAAGAAACAGAAGAGGAACAATACAGTACCATTAGATATATGATTATCTGAGAATTTATTGACAAACAAATAATCAGTGTTTTATTTAAATGCAAATATTTCTGAGTGCCTCACAAATAATGTCTAGATATTTGAAGAACATCTACTATCTCTATTTTTAACATATAATTCTAAAAGCCAGCAGCTGATTATTTGGGGGGGAAAAAAAGGGTTGTAATGAAAAAGATCCCAGAACTCTGCTTATTGTTCCACAAAATAAACTGTCATGGGGGCTTCATCATACAAGACCTACTACTAAGTATGAACAGCACCACAGAGCTCCTATCATTAAAGCAACCATTAAGGTAAATTTAAGTAGTTTCTTTTTGTTAGTAAGATCTGCCTGGTGAGCTTTGAGGTTTGTTTTGTTTTTTCATTTTCCCTATCAAGCCTCTTATGGTATATTTACACACTACAACTGTCAGAAACATGTTTAGAACCTGAAGAAGGGTCGGAAGGAGGATCCGGGAGACTACAGACCAGTCAGCCTGACCTCGGTGCCTAGCAAGATAATGGAACAGATCATCTTGAGTGCAATCACATGGCACCTACAGGATGGCTGGGGGATCAGACCCAGCCAGCATGGGTTTAGGAGGGGTAGGTCATGCTTGACGACCTGATCTCCTGTTATGACCAGGTGACCTGCCTGGTGGATGCAGGAAAGGCTGTTGATGTTGTCTATCTGGACTTCAGCAAGGCCTTTGACACTGTTTCCCACAGTAAACTCCTGGAAAAGCTGGCAGCCCATGGCTTGGACAGGTGCACTCTTTGGTGGGTTAAGAACTGTCTGGATGGCCAGGCCCAGAGAGTGGTGGTGAACGGTGCTGCATCCAGTTGATGGCCAGTCACTGGTAGGGTCCCCCAGGGATCTGTGCTGGAGCCAGTCCTGTTTAACATCTTTACTGATGACCTGGATGAGGGGATTGAGTCCACCATCACCAAATTTGCAGATGAGACCAAGCTGGGAGCATGTGTTGATCTGTCAGAGGGTAGGAGGGCTCTGCAAAGGGCCCTGGACAGGCTGGATAGATGGACCAAGTCCAACAACATGAGGTTTAACAAGTCCAAGTGCCGAGTCCTGCACTTTGGCTACAACAACCCCCTGCAGTGCTACAGGCTGGGGACAGAGTGGCTGGACAATGGCCAGGCAGAAAGGGACCTGGGAGTGTTGGTCAACAGCCAATTGAACATGAGCCAGCAGTGTGCCCTGGTGGCCAAGAAGGCCAGTGGCATCCCGGCCTGTATCAGGAATAGTGTGGCCAGCAGGAGCAGGGAAGTCATTCTTCCCCTGTAATCGGCACTGGTGAGGCCACACCTTGAGTGCTGTGTCCAGTTCTGCGTCCCCCAATTTAGGAAGGACATTGAGATGCTCAGGCATGTCTAGAGAAGGGCAACAAGGCTGGTGAAGGGTCTGGAACACAAGTCCTGTGAAGAGCAGCTGAGAGAGCTGGGGTTGTTTAGCCTGGAGGAAAGGAGGGTCAGGGGCGACTTTATCACTCTACAACTCCCTGAAAGGAGGTTGCAGCCCAGTGGGGGTCAGTCTCTTCTCCCATGCAACGACTGACAGGATGAGAGGACACAGTCTTAAGCTGCACCAGGGAAAGTTTAGGCTGGACATCAGAAAAAAGTTCTTTATAGAAAGAGTGGTTGGGCATTGGAATGGGCTGCCCAGGGAGGTGGAGGAGTCACCATCTCTGGACGTGTTTAATAAAAGACTGGACATGGCACTCAGTGCCATGGTTTAGCTGATGAGGAGGTGTTAGGTTAGGTCAGAGGTTGGACTTGATGATCTCAAAGGTCTTTTCCAACCTAGTTCATTCTGTGATTCTGTGATCTGTCCATGAGTACATTGTCAGAGTTTAGTCCATGGACCCAAGCAATCAATGCTTTTGTAGAATAATTTGTTACGGGGTTGACCTGTGTCTAGTGTGGTGGGGGAAATTACACAATAATGTATTACAGCCAGCCAGACCTGTGCTGTATTGTTAGACAGTGTGATGTATGGTGAGGGAATGAGAGGACTGACTTGGATTTTATTGTGGGCTCTCGTGCCTGTGAACCCAGACAGAACACTGCCCTGGGCTTCTGTGTGCCCTGTCAACATCATGGCATAGGACTCTACTGCTTTTTACAAGTCACTACTGATCTCCATCTTTATCACTGTGTGCTCAATAGGGAGGCATCTGGGGAAATTCTTCTGTGTTAAACACAAGTAATCTTTCATAAATGCAGCATCCTCTAGTTGCTTTGCCACCACTGTGAGTGATCTCTGGGATGGAGAAAACTCTTTCAATTTAGAGATTCTTTTTTTTTTTACTGAATTTGGTCTTGTTTTAGGATGGTTGTAAGCATGTTTTGTACATGAGGTGCCCTGACACAGCAGACAAAATACTGAGCAAATGCTTTTGAAGGTCAAGATAGGAAAAAAAGGGCATGCTCTTGTCCTTGAACATTGGAGTATTCTTGTCCAGGAGCCCTGAGAAGTGATCAGTATGCTATTTAATTTTGACTGGTAAATTAAAAAGACACAGCAATCCCATCAAATGATTACAATGTAAAAAAATAAAATAAATTGAAGTTAGAAATGGTTATTTTTCTTAGCCTAATTTCTGTTAGTTGTTTGGAGTATTATGAATGCAAAATACTTTGTACCCATGTGTGACTGTATTTTTTGAGTTCATTTTTCGAACCAGATGTGTATTAACCTTCCATTTGTTGTTTTGAACAGTGTGAAATTCTGACCTTGTACACTTGCCTTCTGTTATCTGCTCTGTGAGGGTCAGTTTTGGCAGGGTTGTTTTATGTCCATCAGAGGTTTGCACTAACCTTGCAGCTAATCTAATATTGATTTATTTCTCATAAATTTATTGTTTGCAATTAGAACTATTTATCTGGTTGGATGCTATACTAGTTTTTCAGTGGAAAGAACTTGCAGTGCATGGGTTGCTGGCTGAGCTAGTGATGGCCAAGAGGTCCATGAGTGCTCAAGGCCCTAATTTCAGGTGTGAAGTGTTCCTGAAGTACACAATCACCTCATCCAGATGTCATAAGGCTCTAAAACATAAAAGTAATTATAAGATTCCAAGTCAACATCAGCATACTCCTTGCACTGAGGCAAATCCTCAATTCTGTTACGCTTTTATCATTTAAAGAGAGTTGTTTCTTTTATCCAGAAAAGTTAGAGGCTCGGTGTAAGCTAGAGGCTAGGGAAAGCTACATGTCTTCCCACCCATAACAGCACTTCCTTTTCAATCCCAGTACTTCTTGAGAATGTAATGTAGCCTTTCTGACTCAAAAATATGTATTTTATTTCTTATTTCAGCTATTCTTTTCAATGCATCTTCCATCATAGTATTTCAGCATATGAATAGCCCCAGTGACTGCACATTGAATCAGAGCAGGGCTTACAATAAGACATCTGTCGAGAAAATATGCTTATTGATTAATTTAAATATTGTACTCAGATACAAATGTGAATTCTCTCGATATTATGCATTGATTTAGAACAAATGGAATCTCTTTTCTCTTTCTTAGCACTGTATCTTACAAAAGGAATGCTTAATACCTCCATTACATGACTTTACTGCCTGCATCCTTTCAAACCCTGGGGCTACAAATAGGAAAATGGTGGTCTCTTGCTTCTGGACTGCCCTTTGCTTCCTTGTCCTGTAATTATTTAGGCAATTCTACCACTGTTGCAGTGTGTGAGATTAATGTATGCTGTTCCTGTGTTTTAGATTGGCCTGTTGGCCTCCACCCCTTTGTACTTTATCCGGTCCCCATCTAGAAAGTTCCCTTCTCCTGGTTCTCCTATTAGTTTCTGTTCTCCTGCCTGCCCCTCTCTCTTCGCCGATGGTTGTTGCACCCTTGTCCCTCCCTTACCCCGCCTCCTGGCCCTCAGCCCATTGGTTCTGGTTTCTCCCTGCCCCTAGGAACCCCGATAAAAAGTTGTACCCCTGCTTCTCATTTTGTCTTTTGTTGTTTGCCTGGGGACCTTCCACGTGTGGAATAAACCTCGTAGCTGGAACCCTATACAAAAGACCCTTCTCGTTTCTTTTCCACTGATCGCCGCATAGTGGACGTGTGAGTGAGTAGCTGCACCACCTCGAGTGTGTGTCTGTGCCTTCGTTTGGCCCCAGCGCCAAAGTGGCTTCGCCTCCCACCCCCGGCTGGGGACGCGTTTGGAAGGTCGTGGCATTTCACCATCTCGCTCTGCCTGCGGCATACCACTGTAAGGAAGAGAGGACTCAGTCCTTTTTGCAAGTTCCCAGTGTTTTGAAAGAAGGCACAAGGGCTGTATACTAAAGGTTACAGCTGTAACACTGGATGAACATACCTGCAGACATGTATCATTGAACCAGTAATTTGAAAAATTCCAAGTACTCCAGGCTTCTTTGGGCCAAGGATTCATTCTTTTCAGAGTATCTGCCATTTCATACTTGAATCTACATGGGGCCAGTCAACCAAGTAGGCTGCACTGCTTCATAATTGAATTACTTCATTTTAATGGAAATCACCTGTGACTACAGAGGCAAGACGTTTGCTTAGCATTTAGTATTTCAGATTGAATATTTTGGCCTTCTGCTGTGTTCCTCTATTGCTCTCCCCCAGCAAAAGGCAAGAATAGATAAAGACTCTTTTCTTCTTGATGTCTGGGGGAGTTCTCTGGATGGTGCACATTAGCCCTCACTTCTTACACATGGCTGGCTGATGGCAATAGCTATATAGATATTTCACTGGAGCAAATTTTTGCCCCATGCAGATTTTCTAAATGTACAGCCCCAGCAGCACATCTCTCCTGATTCATCAGTTTCTTCTGTAACTGTTCTTGCTATTATTCAACCCTCCACTATTATAACCTTTATTTTTATGTGAGGAGAAAAAAAATGGTCCCTCTTCCTCTGTCTAGCAGAAACCTTTGGAATAGTCTCTTTCTTATGTAACTCTGCGCCTGACAGCTGCTGGGCTCCTGTCCTCCTTTGCTGGGGCATAGTTAGTCAGTTTAAAAGGTTGGTGGTGATGTGGTTTTATTAAGAGTGACAGAGTTGTGAGTTAGCGTATGGCTTTTGAGAGACTGTGGTAAACCTTAGTGTGACAATTTCTTTCAGCAGCTCATTTCTTGGTTATCTTTGTGGAATTATTTTCCCTACTTCAAGAATATCCCCACAAGCCCCACAATTCCTGGACAAGAAAGTTGAGCCTTACAGTGAATGTGGAGATTTGCTTTTCAAAACTTCGCACTAAAACAGCTGCTGAAATTATTTTTCTATGCCTACATATTGTGTGGATATATCCCACCTCTTCCTGTGAATCCAGTATAATAGTTCAGTTGGTTCTGTCAAAAAAACTGAAACAATTATGTCAGGGTGCTGTCTCATTGCTTTGTCAACTTCAGCTTGACAAAGTTGCAGGTAACAGAAATAGGTTATACAATCAAAATTCAGAGCAAGTATAACCACAAAGCTCTGTGGTATTTTGCTCCATTGCAAGTTGTTTTTTTGAATGATGCTGCTGTTGTATTGAACAATACAAGCTTGCAATCATTGCTGGTCTGTGTAACAGTTGTGTGCCTGCAGAGTTAATTTTCAGACGTTGAAGCTTTTCTGTGTGCATCTTGTGCTCATGCAGATTTTCAGTCTTTTTCTGGTTTTAGGCAAGCAAGTCTATAAAACAGCCTTATGCTTAAATGTGAAAGCCAAACCCCAGAATTGTTTTTCAGCTAAAATCAGTAAGGCAAAACCTGTAGCACTTATTCAGTGAAAGATTTGCTTATTTGAGTCCGGATCCAGCTCTGTGTTAGTTTTCATTCAGTGGATGTACATCCCCTCCTTTCTTCCTCCCAAAGGAAATCTGACAGCTCGTCTATTCCAGGGGCTGTGAAATATTGGCAGGTTTGAAAACTAACTGTGTTAGCTTTTCTGACAAAGTCAATCAAAGGGCAGACATATTCCGATAGCATTCTCTGAAACCAGCCAGCTCTGCGCCAGAAAAACTGCCTTCATGAAATAAGGGATGCAGTGAGACATTTCCCAAAGTGCTACCTATGAATGTGCATTAATGTTGGAGACTACAGAGCATGCACCTCAGACTTATTCTGCCACTTCCAGAAAAGTACAGAAAAGTCAGACCTGTGAGGCTGCAAGTATTTTCTTTCTGCTATGCTGGTGGTCAGTCATCCATGACGTTATTCTTGGGGTTGTCCTGTGTAGGGCCAGGACTTGGACTTTGATCATCTTTGCGGGTCCCTTCCAACTCAGGATATTCTGTAATTCTCTGGAAAGAGATAAGGAACTGTGGTGGGAAGGACCCTCTTGTACCTGACTCTGTATTGGTTCTGGAGGAACATACACACACAATTTTAAAGTCTCGAATTTTCTGTTGCTGTGATGGAGGATTTGGACTTGGTGATCAAAAAGGCAGGAATTTTATTTTGAGAGGAAAAAATGAAGTGTGGTTATTAGATGTCTGACATCACTCAGATGCCTGTATCTAACATAATCATAGAATTGTTTAGGTTGGAAGGGACCTTTAAAGGTGATCTAGTTTCATCCTCCTGCTGTGGCCAGGGACACCTTTCACTAGATCAGGTTGCTCAGTACCGTCTTTCATGTGTGAACTGTCAGTCCAGGATTATGGTGATGTGGAGAGGACACAGCATTTACCTTGTGGTTCTTGGCCTTGGCTGTGGGACCTGGACAGCTCAGGCATTTAGAGCTGTCCTGAAATGAAATCAGTTGCAAGTTGAAGGTTTGCAAGCTCTGATACTTGCTGCCTTATCTTTGGCCAGCTGCCACTACTTCATCTATAAATAAATCAACTTCATGTTATAGGTGTTTTGGTAATTTTGTTAAGAGACCATATTCCCAGAGCCTTCTAGTGCTGTAGTAGTGATAGTTTTGGCATGACATAATTTAATCATGCAGCCCATTGCATTTTCAAAGCTGTCAAAACAGCATGATTTTGGAGATTCCCTACCTCAGCTATGATATTACTTAGTTCACTTGCCCTGTCCTTGCTGCCTTTAAAAGACTATGTCCGGTGTTTCCATTAGGAGGGGGATTTCTGCCAGAAAATATTTTAACTCTGCTGGTGAAGGAACAGTTCATTAAACTTTGAAATTATTCAAAGCATTCAAGAGCCTGGGTTGAGGTTGCAAATGGCCTCCAGCTCTAAGCTATACTTCCTGTTATTTAGAAGGAGTACTGCTTGCAACTTTGCAAGATGAGGGATTTAGTTTTTAAGTAATCCTTTGGATTTTTTTCTTTTTTTACATTCCTGCTTCTATTAAACAAATGTGTAAATTTATTCAAGTATACTTTTTGAGGACCAGTTGTACCATGCCTAAATATATTAATGTACTTTCATGTGGCAGACTCTAGAAACACTAAAATACCAAAAAGCAGAGAGTGTGTATTTCTAGTCTGCTTGGAAGCAGGAAGGTGAAATCTTTGAACAGATTGTTTTTCTGATACTAATAGCCAAATGCTACAGATTTTCAGAGCTCACTTTAAATAAAAACTGCTCTAATTGACGGCATGCTCTTTTTGGTGGTTTTTCTTTTTGTTTTTTTGTTTTTTTTTTTTTTTTTGCTTAGGCAGAACTTGATTTGAGAGTTCCATCTGTGTTTGGATTCATGGTCATTGGAATTGTGAAGGAAGCATGTAGTACTTTGGGAGCATTTTACAGTAAAAATACATTTATAATGATGTCGTATGTGGAAAGAGATAATAAGGAATATAAAAAGTTGGGGTCCTGGAAGTAATACAGCTGAGATTATGTTGATAGCCCCCTGAAGAAATTTGCTTGCATTGAGGGCAAATTAAGTGAGTCATGTATATCTGTAGCTAGACTTATGCTGTGTCTCATGCTATCTGTCATGGTATGTTCTTTCCTTCATAGAAAAGGATCTTTGAGCATATCTAAGGAATCCTGCTAAATATTTGGCTAATGTAAATATGGCATAAGCCTGCAACAAGATCAAGGACAACAGCAGGGGTGTCATGAACAAGTCTTGCCAGTGTTAACTACTGTGATTGCAAAGTATCAAAGCTGGGTTCTAGGGAATTCTATTATATATAAGATGTTTACAAAGGTTGTCAGAGAACAGCATTTTTCACTAAGGAGAGGGGAAAAAGATATGTATTTTAATAGGGAATGGGAGTGTCCCAGTTTTTGAGATAAAAGTTCAGGAGGAAACACTCCGGAATGAGTGTTCCTCTCCTTTTCCTCCATCAATGAGACAAATAGGTCACAAGGAGTGAAAGTGGGAAAAAGAAACCAAACTTTATTAACACACGAACAAAACAGGGTAGAGCAGGATAAAAAAACCCTTAAAATACAACAAATTCGCAGAGAGGGAACAGACACGCAGGCTCAGACCAGCCAGGGCTGCCCCACAGGTCTGCCAGGGCTGCCCCTGCAGGCTCCCTGGATTGGCAAGGAAGGAAGGGAGGCAGTGAGGCAAGGGGAAGGAAAGGGAAAAAAGAACAAAAAAAAAACCCAACGGAACCTTTTCCTAGCTAGTTGGAACACAAAGGAAACCAAAAAGCAGCACCGCACTCCCGGTGCACTCCCTCCTGAGCCCCATCAAGTCCCCCAAGTCCCTGAGCCTTCAACTGCCCTGCACTTGGGTCCCGTGGCCCCACTCCCCCAGGTCCATCTTAAAGGCACAGCGTCCTTGGGCATTAAGGGGACGGTTAAGGAATAAAGCGACTTCATAACATCACCGCAGGACATTCCACCCCTTATTCCATACCGTCTGCTCAATGCCCAAATTAATACATTTTAACTTTAAACATACACGTTTTTACAGATATATACAGCTAGGAACTGGATCTCTCGGGCATGTCCCTTGACTTTGTTCTTTTTGATGGCAAAGCCAGTTTCCAGGAGAATTTGGATGATCTCTCATTTCCCACATACCTCCGATGCTGTGTTCCCTCGCACAATGATGCCATTAATGTACCAGAGGTGTTCTGGAGCCTCACCCTCTTCCAGTGCAGCCTGGATCAGTCCATGGCAGATGGTGGGACTGTGTTTCCACCCCTGGGGCAGTTGGTTCCAGGTGTACTGCACGCCCCTCCAGGTGAAGGCAAACTGAGGCCTGCACTCTGCTGCCAGAGGGATGGAGAAAAATGCATTGGCGATGTCAATGGTGGCGTACCACTTCGCTGCTTTGGACTCCAGCTCGTACTGGAGCTCCAGCATGTCCAGCACTGCAGCTCTCAAAGGTGGGGTTACTCCATTCAAAGCACAATAGTCCACGGTCAATCTCCATTCCCCTTCTGACTTGCGCACAGGCCAAATGGGGCTGTTGAAGGGTGAGTGGGTCTTGCTGACCACCCCTTGGCTCTCCAGCTCACGGATCATCTTGTGGATGGGGATCACAGCATCTCGATTCATCCGATACTGCCGGCGGTGCACTGTCGAGGTGGCAATTGGCACTCGTTGCTCTTCCACTTTCAGGAGCCCAACTGCAGAAGGATTCTCTGATAGTCCAGGGGAGGTGTTCAATTGCCTAATGCCCTCTGCCTCCAAAGCAGCTATTCCAAAGGCCCACCTGACTCCCTTCAGGTCTTTGAAATACCCACTCCAGGGGAAGTCTGTGCCCAGAATACACGGGGCCTCTGGGCCATGTGGTAGCCGGTGAACATACATTACAAGGGACAGAGAGTTTTCAGTAAGACAAGTCCCTAGTATCACAAGAACCACTTCATGTTAGGGTGGCCAGAAGGGCTTCTCCTGGGATGCTTGTTCTGTTGTGTTGATCTGTCCAAGCTTGGAATCCCTGGTTGGCTGTTGGCCTCTACCCCTCATCACTCCCCCAGAGTTTCCCCATTGGTCCCCGTTCCCTGGTCCTGCCCCGTTCCCTGGTCCTGCCTTTTCCCCACCCCCGGACAAAACTGTGAGCTTTGGGATCATGTTGGTATTTGCCTCTGCTACCTTCAACAGTGTAGCAGCAATAAATGCTCCTGCTGGAATGCACGCAAATGCCCTTCTCGACTCTTTGCTATCGACTATAATACTGAACCCACCCGTGCCTCTGTGGGTGCATGCGGGACCCCACAGAGCCGAGCAGGGACAGTATTAGGGCCAGTCACAATAGGATGTTTCTTCCACTCTTGTTCAGTTAGGCTCATGTCGGCTTCAAGCAGTGTCAGCTGCTGTGATCCACCTGTTACTCCAGAAATAGAAATCAGTTCTGCCCTGACATGTCTCAATGGAATCAAGGTGCACTGTGCGCCTGTGTCAACCAAGGCTTTGTATTTTTGTGGTTCTGATGTGCCAGACCATCGAACCCACACTGTCCAAAAGACGCGATTTTGCCTGGCCTCTCCTTGGCTAGAGGCAGGGCCCCTCTAGTTCTGGTTTTCATTTGAAACTCGAGCTACTTCCCTTCTGGTGGAACTCCCTCTCTCAGCATTACCATCCTTCAATTCACACACCCGTGCTGCTAGGACAGAAGTTGGTTTTCCATCCCACATCCTCATGTCTTCCCCACTGTCACACAGGAAGAACCACAGTTCAGCTCTTGGGGTATACCCTCTCTCCCTAGCCGTGGGACATCTGCTTCTGGCAACAGGCCCTCTTTCAGCTCCTTCCTGAGTTTCTGATGAGTCTTGTCCATCCTATCTTCCATCTTCTGTATGGTCTCTGACAGACTCTTTTCCACAGCTGCAATTCTTGC
The DNA here is from genome assembly GCF_041296385.1 of Aphelocoma coerulescens. NCBI lineage: Eukaryota > Metazoa > Chordata > Aves > Passeriformes > Corvidae > Aphelocoma > Aphelocoma coerulescens. Next base: position 7,233,408 of record NC_091019.1, read on the forward strand.
TTGTGTTGGGCCGTGCACAGTGTCTGCATACACCCGGAGCCTCCTCACCATAGAACTCACTGTCTCATCCCCATCATTCCATGTCATCATTGCTAAAGCAGGGGCGTGTTCTCGTGGCGCTTCATGCAAGTTTCAGCCACATCACTGGTGTACATTTTACCATGTCAGGGCTCCTAATTGCTTGGTCATCTGAGAATATGATCTCTTATCACTGCTAGTTCTCTCAGGCATTGAATTCCTTGTTCCATGGTTTTCCAGGGTTTTGGCTCCAGCTGGCGATCTTCTCGGCACAGGTATCTTTCCTTCACACTTCTTAAGAACCGTGTCCAGAGACTGAGAGCTTCAGGGCCCCTTGTCATCCCTTGGTCAATACTTAAATCACATGACAGGGATCCCAAATGCCTCACTTCAGTGCCATCCAGAATTGTACCATTGCCTGCAGTATCCCAGACTGGGACCATCCAACTTAATATAGTTTCATCAGGCCCTTGGGTGTAATCTTTCCTCAGGGTACGAAGGCTCTCTATGGACAGGGACTCAGTGATGATTTCAGGTTCCAATTCCTCTTCTGGCTGTGAAGGTCCTGGCTGCCCATCATCATCCACTGGGCAAACGGATTTGGCTTTGTGTTTCTTTCTCTGAACAGGGGCAACTGTTATTGGTTTAGGCTCCCCATCTGCTTTAGCTGCAGCTGGAATAATTGGGGGGCATGCTGGTTTATTCTCCTTCTCCTCTGGCTGTATCTTCTGCCCTACAGTATCTAGCAGCATGTGGTAAGCGTTAGCCAGGACCCAGCACATGGCAATGAGCTTTTTCTTTTCATCAGCATTGTTATTGCAGTTTTCCTTCAGATACTTCCCCATCTCAGCTGGATTCTGAATTTGTTCAGGGGGGAAGTTCCAGGCTACTGGGTCAGAAAACTGCTTCAGGGTCTGGCCTATGTCCTCCCATACCCCACACCACTTAGGACTTTCCACAACTGGGGCAGGTGTCTGGGCAACCCCTCTGGAAATCTCAGCCCTTATTTTAGACAAGCTGGAGACTAGATAGAGAAACCCTGCTAGATACCCTGCTAGATAACATAATAAGAAAATGGTATCTTTAACATCCAGGGGAAACTGGACACTTTCAAAAGGTGACGTGCCAGATCTGAAGGGGAAAGAAGGAGATTAAGGGCTGGAAATTATCATCCCCTGCTTTTCCCCTAACAAACTGGGTGTAATTGCTAATACATTCCAAAAGGAAACTACCAAGGCCAGAATGGAAAAACAACATGACATACACATTCTCAATGGTTTCCACTACTTCCGCCAAACTTTGAGAAATCACTAACACCAGGCATATCAAAATGGCAGTCCTGATTCTTATTCCTGACTTATAAAAGGTGTAAGCCAGGGACCTGACTGCCCATAGCTGTGGACATGTATTTATGGTTAAGTTCCACAGAAAAATTATTAAATCAAACAGCATGGTCTTACTGCCGTAGTTCAATACAAAGTGATTCAAAGCAAAATGTTGGGGGTTTTTTCTACTTTCACGTGCCCCTGAAGTTGGGCGCCAAATTTATGTCTTGGTTTTGGAGACAAAACTTCAGGAGGAAACACTCTGGAATGAGTGTTCCTCTCCTTTTCCTCCATCAATGAGACAAATGGATCACAAGGAGTGAAAGTGGGAAAAAGAAAACAAACAGTTTATTAACACACGAACAAAACAGGGTAGAACAGGATAAAAAAAGCCCTTAAAATACAACAAATTCACAGAGAGGGAACAGACACGCGGGCTCAGACCAGCCAGGGCCACCCCACAGGTCTGCCAGGGCTGCCCCTGCAGGCTCCCTGGATTGGCAAGGAAGGAAGGGAGGCAGTGAGGCAAGGGGAAGGAAAGGGAAAAAAGAATAAGAAAAAAAAACCAACAGAACCTTTTCCCAGCTAGCTGGAACACAAAGGAAACCAAAAAGCAGCACAGCGCTCCCGGCACACTCCCTCCTGAGCCCCACCGAGCCCCCCAAGCCCCCGAGCCGTTGGGCCCCGGCTGTTCAACTGCCCTGCACTCGGGTCCCGTGGCCCCACCCGCCAGGTCCATCTTAAAGGCACGGCATCCTTGGGCATTAAGGGGACGGTTAAGGAATAAAGCGGCTTCATAACATCACCCCAGGACAGGGAGTGTGTTATGAAATAAGTATTTGTCTGTTAACATCAGGGGAAAAAAGAAAAATTGTTATTCTAATGAATTTTGAAGGAGGGTAAACTTGACACCATGGTTCATGATCCCATTTTCAGAATAGTTGAACCTCAGTGGCAAGTAGGCATTTGTTACATCTTTCATCTTTCACTTCTGGAGAATGCTTGATAGGGTTTTATGCACTGAGACAAGAGTCACTGCAAATTTGTATTGAGCAGATGATGAAATGATCTTGTTTCTTCCATTTTTCAGATACAGGAGATTAGCTTTACTGTTGAAGAAAAGTTATTCTTGAATGTTCTGTCTTTACATGTCAAGTTCCTTCAATCACAGAAAACAGTTTGTGTGCATCAGAAAGCTAGAAGCCATCTTAAACTAAACTTTTCTAAATACTAGTATCATTAAGCCATAGTTTTACTATAGTTTTGGTAACTTGCTTATTTGAGCTTCTGATTTTAAGATATAAGTAAAAACTAACCTTCAACATGTGTCAAGATAATCAGTTTCTCTGGTGAGTGTGCAGAAGCATTTAATCTCTAAATTTGTAATGGCATTTCACTTTCCTCTCTTGAAATGAGGAAAATGTTCACACCTTGGAAGTAACGATTGTTTTATTCAATGTTTGTTTATAAATTATCGCTGTCCATATGTTTTCTTTCTACATGCATTTTGTTTTTTAGTACATTCTTAGTGCATTTGAAAGTCTTAGCTGTCTAGTAGGGGGTAGGATAGATAATGTATGGCAGTGATACAGGGCATTAAGCTGACCCAGAGAAATTCAGGGCTTCTAATGACAATGTTTAAGGATCCTCCTCTATCTACTATTTGCACTAACAGCACAGTAAAAATGAGCAAAGCCAGTTCAGTAAGCTTATGTTCAAAGACAGTGTAGGTCCTTATTTTTTTACCAAAATCCCTGCTAAGCAGGGGAAATGTTATATTGATGTAGTGTTTTCTGTAGTCCACTGCAAATCTAAGGTGTCTATGTGACTATGAATTGTGAACTGAAATACAATTATTATGAATTCATCTCTATTAGAGAGACATGGCAAATAGAAATCATAGAAATTATCTGCTGACTTCTTGCTTGCTTTAGTAGAAGCTTTCCTGCTCATCATAATTCTGTATTTATCATGGTTTTTCTATTTTTGTCATGTACTTTGTCAGCATCTAGCTCCAATGTGTGATCATTACAGTGATAATACTTCCAAGTCCTGTCTGAAAATAATGTCAGTATGGAGTAGCTGGACAAATGCAAACATACAAAGGTCTAAAAAGTTACTTTTTGGTTTTTACCCTCATCATGCAAGATGTAAATGTGAAGGAAGGGAAATGTAAGTGTTATTTATTTTGATTGTGTGGGAAGATGTCTGGGGGTAAAAAGATAACAGTACGGAAGTTACAGGGAAAAAAGTTGCTATTCCCTGGATGGAACGTGGTCAACATATCCAACATCCCTGTCTTGGTTTGAAAGACAGGTGTCTGCTAAGGAAGGCAGAAGCCTCCCTTGGAATGGCAGATGTAACCCCTTTCCCTCCGAGTTATTATAATTTTTGAAATCAAGGGGCTTTTAGGCAAAGATGTGGGAAATAGGAATAACAGTTATTTACTATTATATATATAACCAGTCAAACAAACAACAATAACTATGGCAGTAACAGCAAACAATCACAAACCCAGTCCCAGCCTTCTCGGCTGTTGGGCCCCTTTTCCCCTCAGGTGCACTTCTGCTCACAGCCAGCAGGGGCGCTGGTGGCTCCCGGTGAGCAGGGCAGGTGTGATGGTTCCCCCGCGGCTGCAGGGGGCGCTCCGGAGCAAGCTCGGGGAGCACGCGGCACTGGTGCCCTGGGATCCCAGGAAGGGATGGAACAAAAGCTTCACAAACCCCTGGGCAGCCGATCCCGGTGTCTGACCGGACCCTCGGGAACAGCCGGCTGGAACGGCAGGCTGGAGCGGCAGACACAAGACTCAAATCCCGGGTGGCAGACGCGATGTATCCAAACGGGGAGCCCCCCAGAGGTCTGGGCAGGCAGGGCGAGCACGGCTACAACGTAGCGAAGGCTTGAAGCAACAGCGGGGCAGGGCGGCCGCAGCCCGGCTCCCAGCGGGGCAGGGAAGGCGGGCTTTGGGATCCCGGGGCTTCTCCAGCAGAAGGAAAAGCAGCCGAAGAAAGCAGCCTCCCTCTCTGTCCGAACGACAAAGACCGAACTGCCCACACACCCAGCTGAAAAAAAAAAAGGGTAGCCAGCTCTTTTGTTTTTCTTAAGTACCCAGCCATTTGCTCCCCTAGCAACACGAATGGGGAAAATTCCTTTAACAGAAAAAAAAACTGAAGAGAGCTCCTAAAACCCCAACACTGTGTTTGGCCTGTGACCATGCACAAGTCCGTTGAACTGCCACTTCAGTCTAGTGAACTGCTTGTTGAAGGAGCCCCACAATGGGATGCTGACGGACTGGTCAAGTACAAGAGTCTTGGGTTTTCTGAGGTGCTGACAGACTAATCAAACACAGAGCTTGAGGAAATTTCCCCTTTCCATGTGACAGAATGACATAAATTCTATTTTAGAAAAAGCTGAATGAGTAAAATAGTTTCAAGAAACATTTTCCTATATCAGTCAGCATGTGATTGAGCAATGTGAATAGGAATAAATAAGCTGATTCATTATTGGAAGGTCATCATAAAATGTCTCAAGGCAAATAATTATTTAAATACAATAGAAAACCATATAAAGTCTCAATAAAGATAGACAGTATTTGAAAATAACCTGTGTAAGTTGTCTTGGGCAGCAGAAATGGCTTACAGTGGCCATGATACCTTTAAAATGGATCTTAATAGTATTGCTTCTGCTCCCTGTCCCAAAGCATTAGTCATTTTAAAGAACTTTAAGGAGGTAGGGGAAAATCCTCTGTAAGTAGATTTCATTAAATCCAGTTGGTGTTTTGATACACAGATAAAAACTTCCTGACAGTCCAAGGGAAAATCAATATTCATCACCATATGGAGTAATGAAGCATATTTTCATGCTGGATTTCTTATTATAGGAGACATTTTATTTGCAGCAATAATGTGGGAAACGAAGCAAGTCCCAAATGGAAGCACAGAACTTAAAGCAGAGGCAGACTGACTCTGCTAGGGAACATTTTTCAGATTTCTAGAAATTACTTTGAAGTTCCACAGTCCACAGGAAAAAGAAAAAACCAAACAAAAAGTACTGCATTAATTCCTTTGACTAGTCTAATATAGACAGCTGTTTAATAAAGCAAAATAGATTGTAAATTCAAATAAAATATACTCTGTACAGGTGATTTCATGCACTATTTAGTTTCCTTAATTAACAAACATAAGTATTATCTCTTGTCACTCTAAAGCACTTAAGTTCTTTATATCTTTCTTATTTTCAAAACTACTGTAAGAAAGGAAGACAGGCAGGAATAGTGGTGTAAGACTTAAGTACTGAGCTGACCTGTTGTTTGCAATTCTAACCGTAGATTTGCTGTATGAAATGCAATCACTGAGCTTTTGCTTTTCCCAGATGCAAAATTGATACAATGATCTGCACTGTTTTCTTTCTTTCTTTCTTTCTTTGCTTCTGTTCACACAACACTATGATAGCCTCAAGTAGGTAATTCTGTGGTGGTGCCAATGAACCTGTAAGATGCTACAGTGATAATTATAAATTACTTTGATCAAGCATTGTGTGGTCAGAAGGACAGGTAGAAAATGTGCACATCAATGGTGGGCTGGTATCAGGTGTTAGGCAGAATTAGACTGCTACTAGCCTAAATATAGAGGTCAAAGGCTGGTCGGAGGAAGGTGGTCATTTGTGAGAAGAGCCCTTGTCCTGACTCTCCTGGATTATCTCTTCTGCTTAGCAGGCCAGATGACAAATTTCTTTTCAGTGAGAAAGTTGCTTTTCCCTGTTGCAGTGGGGATACTGCAACACGCCTATATCCAACCAGGAGTCCCGTGGAAAAGAAACAAATATATACGGACGGATTCTTGCTAGATGTTTCAGAGATGTTTATTTCCCCAGCCGCATGGCCGGGCTCTGCTGAGGGACTCTTACAGTCGGGACCCGAGCTGCTTTGCCCGCGCAGGGGAACACAAACCAACCAATGGGGAACGAGGCTGAGCAGGGGCAGGGAAACCCCGTGCCTCCCCTCAGGGCTACAGGGCGTGGGGAGGAGACCCCAGCATTTCCCTATTCATCATTAGGAGAATTACTGAGATGCTGCTCCTTGCTGATATCTTTAGGATGTGACACACTGCCTGATTGTCCCAGTGTGGTGCTTGGCTTGTCTGGTGGCTTACTGTATTTTGAGTCTGGGATATCAATCATTCCCTCTCCTGCAAGGTTGACTGAGGATTAGCATAAACTAATCTTCCCCACCTTCCCCTTGAATCATTTCATGGCTTCATCTGGTGACAAAGTGTGTCCATTCAGCCTGAAATCTTCTGCAATTGTTTGGAAAAAAGCTAATTCAAATTTTTCTTGTTATGAATTATGTAAGGCTAGTGTCAGTGTGGCAGCTGAGGGTTCAATGGGCCCTTTGCCAGTGGTGCACTTTTGCTAGCCTAACCTCTCTTTATTTTTCATGTACCTTTGTTGACTGTACAGTAGAGAGCTCTCTTGCCATTACTTTATCTTACAGCAAAGATCAAGCAAAAGTTTGCTCCCCCCTTCCAAACTTCCACCCGAGTAAATTTGTGGGCATGATGGAATCGCCTCTTCCAGCAGTGCTATAATGGATGTTAGCAGTCCCCAGCACTCCAGGATTGATTATATGGAATCATCCTATTAAGTTTATCACAGCTCAGCTATAACACTTTTGCAACAGTAACTATAAAATCAATATGGAGAAAACATTTAGATAAATCAGCAGTTGAAAGAATGATAAATAGATGTTCATTGAAACAGAAATAAACTTTAAATACACTGAATGTGAAGTGATCCTTATAGAAATAAGGACAGTGAGCTTGCTTCAAATGAGAAATTGGTGGAAGGTGGCAAACTAGAAGGACCTGGGGGTGAGAGTATGTGAGGAACAGATGATGTGCTGTAACAGAACAAGGTGAGATGCTCTGCAGACGGGTGAGTAAGGGAGTACTAAATATGAGCAAGGACGTGATTTGTCTTTTCACAGCACAAGAGCGAATGATGATACTGGTATATGGTGCTGAATTTTCAGTAACTTCTTTTAATGTTGTGACACAGCTGATGCTCTAAAAAGGGGAAAAAAAGGTCTGATGCTTTTGAAGGCAGATGGAAATTCATTGTAGTGGGAGAAGGATCAGGCTGTTTGATACTTTAAAATCAAAGAAGAAAGGAAAGGAGAAGTGAAATGTGACAAAAATACATAGAAATCAAACAGAAGGAAAAATAATAGAAACTGAACAGCCACATGCTATTTACCAGACAAGTGCTGCCCAGCAGCTGGAAGCTGAAGTCTGACAAGTTTGTCTTGGAATTGGATCTTTCTGGTTTTTTCCCCCCACCCCCTCCCCATTGTAATGTGGTGGTCAAACACTGAACCTAATTACCAGGTAAGCTGTAATTCTTTCCATAATGTGACTGTTGTTTTAAATCAAAACTATCTGCATTCCTGGAAGACGAAGTTTTGCAAATGCACATTAGTGGATTCAGTGTAGGAACGACTGTGGAAGACTAAATCCTTTGGTCTTATAGGAGCTCCAGGTAATGAACTAATATCTCTTCTCAATTTATCTGGTGTTCAGGGCCTGTATGCCTTTTCTGTCAAGTCAGCTTTCTGCCCTGCCCCACACTTGTGGTTCAGGTGGGTTTTAGAGTACAAGCTGATTAAAGGAATCTATCAACTCCATCTAATCTATCAATTTTTTTTGTTGTTGCTACCTTTTTGCTCGTAGTGACTGAAATTATAAAACTAACTCTATGTATTTTCTATTTCTTTATTTATTTAAGCGGACAACACATTATACTCATGATTAAACAGTACTACCCTGTTCACTGTGGTGCATAATAACTTCATTAAATAGTTCCTACTTGTGTTTTTGGATAGTTTGCATGCACGTAGACACACACATACATGTGTATACATATTAAAAATATGTATGTAAAAATATATATATGAAAACAGGAAGATGCTTTTAAAAACCCAAACAAAATAAATACTCATAGACTGTAGGGGGAAGAACAAATAGTAAATTTCTAACCTCACTTTTAACCTGGCTTCAAGGTAACAATACTTTCTATAGATTTAAAGCATTCCTATGGCTGCCACTTCTCTCAATGATACAATTTTTCAATTCTTGCTGTTCTGTGCTCTGCTCTAGGAGGGCTTATGTTCCTCTGAACACCAGCTGCTGGCCATTTAATGCTTAAAACCAAGCTTTGAGTGGGGAATATTATGAAAGTCACTATTTCAGTTGTTTTTATGCACCAGTGATGCCTTTCACTGTTGTCCTCCCAATTTTGGGATTATATATTAATCTCAAAGCAAAATTCATATTAAACCAACAAGTTTCAAGGACAGTAGTGATTTTTTATTTATTACTGGGCAATGCTTTATGTGTTTACTCAAAGCTTTTTTGAACTGTTCAGTGGCCATGAACCTGGTGTTGTAGACTGGATCCTTGGCTAGGCTTTCACACTTACGTGTCATTGAGGTCAATTCAACCACAAAGCTTTGTAGTAGCTGAGGATGCAGTCTCTCACTAAATCATAGAATCATAGAATGATATGGGTTGGAAAAGACTTTAAAAATCAAGCTGTCTACTATGGGCAGGGGCACCTTTCACTAGATCAGGTTGCTCAAAGCCCCATCCAACCTGTCCTTGAACACTTCCAGGGATGAGGCACCCACAACTTGTCTGGGCAACCTGTTCTGGTGTTCTACTACCCTCTGAGTAAAGAATTTCTTCCTAATATGTAATCTAAACCTACCCTCCTTCACTTTGAAGCCATTATTCTTTGTCCTATCACTGCATGCTCTTGTAAAATGTCTCTATGCCCATCTGTCTGGTAGGCTCACTTTAGGTACTGGAAAGCTGAAATTAAGTCTTCCCAAAGCCTTCTCTTCGTCAAGCTAAACAACCCCAACTCTCTCAGCTTGTATCCGTAGCAGTGGTGCTCCAGGCCTCTGTGCATCTCTGTGGTCTCCTCTGGACTCGGTCCCAAGAGGTCCGTGTCCTTCTTAAGTTGTGGAACCCAGGGCTGGATGCAGTATTCCAAGTGGGGTCTCACCAGAGAGGAACAGAGTGGGATAATTATCTCCCTGGACCTGCAGCCTAGGATGCAGTTGGCTTTCTGGACTGCAAGGTCATTTCACATTTGCAGGTCATTTCAAGCTTCTCATCCACCCGCTTGACATCACCCAGAATCTGAAAAATTTTACATCTCTACCAGTCCAAAAGTGATGGAATTGTATCAACCTGCTTATTGTAGCTCTTCTGAAGTGCTGTTGTGAATAACTTAACAACTGCCACATGCTTAATTTGAGTGGCAGGATAGTTTGGTTGATCATCAAAGGTGTTCCTGAATACCTGTGTGAGGAACTGTCCTTTCCCTGCATCCCTCCAAATTGCTTATCTCACTGAACTATCTATTGCAGTCTGTGCCACATGACAGCAGAGACAAAAACACTTGAATGGGTTTGAGTCCTTAGTCACCATGGCTGAATTTCTGATATCCTGGAGACAGAGTGTAAGAAAAAAAGGAATGTAATTCCTAGCTTATTGAATCTGTATTACTGGTATTATATTGCTTGTTTGGTCCTAGTTTGATTAAGTTTGCAAAAAGGTCGCATGAAAACAACATTTATTGGAAATTTGTGAACTGACTTGAAAAAATTTGAGTTCTAGCACACTGGAGCATTTTCTGGTCTGCATACAAAGCTGATAGTTTGGCAGGAATTCAGGTATTCTCTATCCAAAAAGGCTTTTCTTATGTTTATGTTTCCTATCAAAATACATATTTCTAGAGAATTTATATACAATTAATTTGGATAGAAAACTCCTGGGTTTTTTTAGTAAAGAAGAAGTCAATATTTATTGAAAATCTCCTATCATTTGGCTCAGTATTTGTAAACAGCTTGCAAATACAAATAGCAGGAACTAATGGAACTCTACTTTTTCTTCAGCAATCTGCCCAGTGGCAAAACATATCTTATGGAACTTACTTTTCATTTTATGCATCGCTAGAGATCATCCCCAAAATACATATATCTGAACAAGTCCTTGGGGATCAAACCTACCCAATTCCACCACCTAGCCAGAAGTAACTTTGACAACCTGACAAAGCCAGTGTATGTTGATTATAGCAGACTTTTTTTGCATTCAGATAGGAAAATAATGACAGTGGCTTCTGGCTATAGCATAAACAAAGATTTGTCTTTTTTTCCCCCCCTCATTAGCCTAGTGAATTTAAATGTGACTGTTTCTGCTGTGACTAAATGGCTTGTGGTTCATTACTGCAAGAGGGTTTTTCTAAGAGATCGCATATATGCATGTCACAGGTAACTTGATATTTGTAGGAAACTTACTTCTCTATGTCACTTCATAAAAAATTACGTCAGGGTCTGTGTCATCCATTGCATATAAATATAACATTATGCTAATAACCAATCACTTATCAAACTTGCAGATAACTTTTTTTAAGTTTGGGGTAATAAAAATAATTAGATACTTCTCTAATAATTTGCACTGTGGCCAGATATGTCAATTTTTCATTCAGTTTGTCTGGGTGTTTTGCTTGCTTCACTTTGGCTTTGAAATTTTTTGGCTTTTTTGGACATATAGATATTATAAACTGAAGCATCGATAAATCCTCATAGATAGAAAGAACCTCAGTGTCCTTAACCTGATTCCCTTTGTGCAGAAAGGTTAAATATTGATTGGTGTAGCAAATAGAGCTGGGAAGACTCTAAGTTTAGCGTCTCTGTGGTTAGCTGGGAGATAAGGAGGCATCCGTCCCCTCGTCTGTGCTGTTCAACACTTTCTTTGCATTAAGGAGTCAGTAGAGCAGCACAGAAAGCTGTGCTTCTCTGGTGAAGAATCTGATACCCAAACCAGTGGTCTATGAGTCCCTTTTTCCCTTTCTTGGCTCAATAAATATTTAATTCATCCCTGTGAAGGGATTTAGCTTTGGTAAAAAAGATTGATGCCACTGCCTTTATGACCTCAGACTGTCCTGTATCTGCAGGTTTAAACATTTCTTGTCGTAGGTGGCAGCAGGGAGCTGCAAATTTGCTAATGCAGTCTTGCCGGCCAGCTTTCTCCAGGTTTTCTCAAAAACTGTAAATTGTACAGGTTGAAATAGAATTTGACCTAAGTGTCTGATATCAAATGGAGAAAGCAAATCTGTATTTATCACCCTTATTATCTGCATAACCTCAGCAGAACCTAGCCCATATTGTGCCACCTTGGATTGCAGGTCCTGGGCAACTTTCCAAGCAATTACCTCATGCTTGTCATGCTCCCCTGAATCTGGGAGAGCTTTTGTCTTGGTTTTGAAAGACAGGTGTCTGCTAAGGAAGGCAGAAGCCTCCCTTGAAGTGGCAGATATAACCCCTTTCCCTCTGAGTTATTATAATTTTGAAATCAAGGGTCTTTAGGCAAAGATGTGGGAAATAGGAATAACAGTTCTTTACTATATATATATATAGATAGATATATAACCAGTCAAACAAAACAACAACAACTATGACAGTAACAGCAAACACAAACCCAGTCCCAGCCTTCTCGGCTGTCAGGCTATTTCCCCTCGGGTGCAGTTCTGCTCGCAGCCAGCAGGGATCGCTGGCGGCTCCCGGTGAGCAGGGCAGATGTGATGGTTCCCCCGTGGCTGCACGGGGCGCTCCGGAGCGAGCTCGGGGAACACGCGGCGCTGGTGCCCTGGGATCCCAGGGAAGGATGGAACAGAAGCTTCACAAACCGCTGGGCAGCCGATCCCGGACTCTCCGGAACAGCAGGCTGGAATGGCAGGCTGGAGCAGCAGGCACAAACACAAATCCTGAGTGGCAGACGAGATGTATCCAAAAGGGGAACCCCCCGGAGGTTCAGGCAGGCAGGGTGAGCACGGCTACAACGCAGCGAAGGCTTGAAGCAGCAGTGGGGCAGGGCGGCCACAGCCCAGTCTCCAGCAGGGCAGGGAAAGCAGCTTTGGGATCCCGGAGTTGTTTCCAGCAGAAAGAAAGACGCCGAAAACGGGAACCAGCAGCTCCTTTCTCTGCGGCTTCTCTCTCCAGACGCTGAGAGAAAACTGCCAACACGCCCAGGTGAAACAAAGAGTAGCCAGGTCCACCCCACCCCCAAACGGGCTGCTGCTTTTGTCTTTCTTAAGTATGGCCATTTGTCCCCTAGCAACATGCATATGGGAAAAATTCCTTTAACAGAAAAAAAAACTAGGACTAAACTAAAACCCCAACAGTTTTATACACTGGGAAAGCTTGGACCTCCCCTTTAGGGGAAGCACTACCATCCTGAACTTCTGGCACAGCCTGCGGATGGAGTGTAACAGCTCCCCAGTTACCCCCAGAATCCTCAGATCCATTTGGCAGTCCAAGGACTTCTAACAACCTCCAGTCATCCTCCTCCAATGCTCGCATCTTAAGGGACTCTAAGAAGCGATTATAATGCGTCGGATGCACTGTTACTGTGCAGTCCTGAAAGGTCCAGGGGCGAGACCGGCGCAGCCTTTTTCTTCGCCGCGCGGCTACAGCCGCCTGATGACCTGGGGCCAGCACCTCATCGGCCTCACTGCCTGATGAGGAATCATCAGGCAAAGGCAACTTTGGGGTGCTGGAAGTGAACAGAAATGTACGTGGAGGGGCACTTTGGCTAAGTTCGCTAGAGGCAGAACAGACAGGACAGACTACAGCTGGCTGCGCAGCAATTTTTACACCAGTTTCTATACGGGAGGCCGTCTCGGCCAGCCCCGACCGAACTGGTACTGGAACTTCTGCCGCCGTTTCTGGGGCTACAGCTGCTCTCGGCGCCGCCGCCTCTGGCACAGCAGCTGCGCTCGGCACGGTCGCCGCTGCCGCGGCTGTTTCGCGCTCCCCAGCCGCGCCCGGCGCTGCCGCCCCTGGCCCGTTCTCAGCGGTCGCTCTGGGCGCTGCTGCCCCTGCCCGCTGCTCTGCAGCCGCCGTCTCTGGCCGCGTCTCCGCAGCCGCCGCCGCTTCCGGGTTTTTCCCGCGGCTGCGCCGCTTCCGGGTTCGCCGCTGGCCGTGCCGTTTCTCGGCTCGGAGCCGCATCTCCCGCAGATGGCGGGGGGGGCGCAGGCGGCGTGGGCGGCGGGGCCGGCGTGGGCGGCGCGGGCTCGGGCATTCGCCGCTCTAGCAGGGTGAGGAGTTCCTCCATTCTTCGGGATAGGTTTGGCAGCTCCATCAGCAAAGGCAAGTGCTGCATTAAGAGGTCGATGGCTCGGTTCTGCGATAGCGCAGAACAGTCCAGCGCCAGGGAGGGCAGCGGACCACACCCAGGGAGTCCCGGGGCAGGCACGCCCGGCGCTACGCCGCCTAAGAAGTTAGATCCAGGTCCATACGGAACCGAGCTAGGAGCCTCTCTGGGCATCCAAGTGGCTAAGCCGCTGATCTGCGGCCCTGGATAAGCCGTGGCCGCTGCCCAGCCGAATGGCAAGGCAGGCTGTGCGCCCTCTCGCTGCCCCGACCCCCCCGCCTCTGGCGGCACGGGGTTCCTGGGGGCTGCGGAGTCCTGCGATTGTGCAGGGTGAGCCGGTGCAGGCTCTGCCTGTGGAGCCGGGGGGATTTTTCCGAATCCATTATCATTTTCCCCGGAAACCCAGTCAACGGGGTCCCCCTCGGGGCTCATCCCGTCACTCATCACCGAGATAGGCGAGCCAGCCCTGCTGTTACAGTCAAGGTCTGTCAGCAGGAAAAATAATGAGCGCCAGGTTTTGTATAATTCTAACGCTGCTGAGTCCCCAGTCGGGAGCTCCTGTCGGACAGCGCATCCGAGTTCCTGCCATAAGGCAAAGTCCAGGGCACTATCTCTGTCCATGGAAATCCCTTTTAAAGTAGCCCAGTCTAATAATTCCCGAACTGAGTTTTCAGGAATGGAGGTATGCATTATACTAAACACACCTTTCCAGACCAGCATCACAGCTTCGGTTTGTGAGCCGCTGTTTGCCATTTCTCAGTTCTGTCGGACCTGCCGGTCCTGGGGGGAAAGGGGAGCAGCGTACCTCTAGAGGAATTCGGCTTGGCTCGCAACAGCAGGACACGTCAGAGAGTGCAGATCACGTCGGGCAGCACCAAATATTACCGCAGGCCTGGTTCCTACGGTATAGCACCGTGTCCCGCAGCCATAGGGAGGAGGAGGAGAGAAGATCCAGCAGGCAGGAATTGTGCAGCAAGATGGATTGATTTAATTATTTTACAAACTCTTTTATAGACTTTTTTCTTCATAGTCTAATTGGACAAAGGACCAGCCACCCCTTGGGGGTGATTGGCTAAAATCCTAAAACATCCATTGTCAAAATATTTTTCTACTATACCATAAACAAGACTTTTCAAGGTTGCAGGTGGCTTGGTTGTTTACATTCCCTGCCACCTCTTCTGTGAGAGAGAAAAGTCTCTCACGGACTTAGAAAATAACAAGAAAATCCTCGCTAGCAGCATTTTTGTATCTACACCACTCAGTATTTTTTTTGTCGCAGTATCACTGTCAAAGCTCAGAGAAGTAATAGTTTTTAGTTTTCTCATATGGGGTAAGGACCAATTCTGCTTCTGTAAATTTAGAGGATGTGACACATCTACTTATACTCATTTGACACAGCAAGCAGAGGAATTATTGGAAAATGTTCATACTAAACACTGTTCTTGTTGTGATCATTTTGTTAAATGCTTGTAGATTTCCTTCTGGTATAGGAGTGCTGAGCTGAATTATATGTTTTATGATAACAGCTATCAAACAGATAGGCAGATGCTCTTTATGTATACAGGAAAAGGCTTGAAAATATTCCAAAAAAAAAGTGGAATTCATTCTCTGAAACTTTTTTTCATTTCTAGTTAGGTTTAGTATCAAACTGGTTGGGATATGATGAGTTATTTGTATCTTATGAAAAATTAGTATGAATTAATGCATTACATGTGGTGCATGTGAACTGTAGAGAGGGAAATATAACCTTGCTCTGTAGCGGAGTGCTGTTTGGAAATTTAGAGTGCCAGCTATCTAATATTTTCTCTGCTTTATCCCACAATAGCTCATGTCTGTAACCTTCCCTACAGAAAATAGTACGATGTACTCCATTCCCCCTACACTTTCCAAGCAGAAGCCAAGTGGGTAGGGTTTGACTAGTGTTACTGTCCTTGCCCTCTAAATGAGAGATCACACACAAGTGAATTCATTCCAGTCTATATAGCTTAAATTCGTGTGCCTAAGACTTTTATAAAATGTGGCAGCTTATATCTCCTGATGCATGTTACCAGCTAAACACACTTCTTCAAACTGGTTTGCAGAGAGCTTTTATTTAGCAGAGAATCAGACCAGAGACATTCATTCCTGGTGTTTGCAGTGCTCTAATTTCCTTCACCAAGGCAAGAAAATAAATTATACTGGAGCTTAGGAGCATAACTGTGAGACAGTGGCAAAAATATCCCTGTAAGTTCTTTCAAATTTATGACATCCTTACATTTTGTATGTTGCCTTCTGTTACCAGCTCCTGGGTTGTCTTTTTGCCTCTGGTGTGATATCACATTAGTATTATGTAAAGTAATATTTTAAAAGTCTTTGGTGTCATATTTTTACAATAAACACTTAATATGTATGCTTGTATAAAAACATGCATTATGTAAATATTCAGATATTTAAGTGAAGTTATGTTGATGTGATCCACATTTCATTTCCTCCAGGAAAATATTACTTGGGTCATGTGAATTTATCTAACCAGGACAGCTGAGCAAGCTTTCTTTGAAAAGCATTTCATGTGCTTTGTAAAGGATTATAAAAATGCATACTATCAACTGTGAAAAATTTTTGTTAAGCACACATTTCTCTGTACTTGGAGGTGATCAAGGATCTGTAATTATTCTCTGGAATAATAGAAACTAACCAATATTTTCTTGAAACTAACCTGAAGTAAAAATTTTATTGTTTAGGTGTTTAAAAAAGGTAAAAATTAAGGGCTACTTAGTCATGCAAATTAATGTATAATTAAATGCCACAGCACTTCCTTGGAAGTCAAGAGATTTTGAAAGTAAATAATAACATAGGCTAGACTCCATTGGCAACAAATCACAGCAAGTCACTCTTCTGTTTTCTGCAGGCTTGTGAAAGTATTCATGACCCTTGCTGGGTCCCCAGGCTTCCTTGTATTCGATGTGCTGTATTTTTGCAGAATACAAAACCTCTTATTTTGCTGCAATGTTTTTTGGAAACATCTTTTTGACCTTCTGAAGTTTGCAAATGGCCTCTACATGTAAATGAAATGGTAATCACCGAATTGTTTATTATTTAACAAATGCAAAATTCAGTTACACCTAATAGCGAGTCAAGTCACACTTGGTGTTTAAAGCTTCCCTTTGTGTATTTGTCTGTTGTAAAATTGTAGATTACAGGGGGGGATACTTCAAGGTTCCGTTAGAGGGTTTTTTGCCCTATTTGAGTTCTTTAGTTCTGAGTTTTTCGTTTGTGTAATAACTCACGCCTATGGTTTCCAGTGAACTTGGAAAAATGGCATCCTATTTTTTCTTGTTCACCAATTTGATACATTATTACAGCCACAAAGAGATACAGTTCTGTCAAAATCTGCTTTGCTCTACAAAAACAGATTGTGACCCAGAGATACTAGGGTCATATACAGATTTTGAAATGGACTGTGGCACATTTCTCTCTTTGGCTTGGCTCAGAAAGGGCACAGAGTTTTCCAGCATCTTCTCCTTTCTCTTTTTACGATCGCATCTGAAAGAGTCCATGTGTCTAGTCAAATCTCACCTGCTGATATATGACACTGTTCCTGTTTTATTTGGATTAGCTTATATTGACTGGCTGGGAATTTTGGTGCATTCGACTGCAATTACAGGCTTTTTCTATAGAATTGGAATAGTAGGCAACTGACGGAACGACATAGTGAAATAAACTGTAGAGATAAATAATATCTATTAAATCAGTTCTTAATAAACTTTTCTTTCTCAGAATTTTTTTATGGAATGAAAATACTGAAATGAATGCTAATGGCTGTGTTATTGTGTGGGCTTCTAAATTTACTGGTCTCTAAACTAACACCACAACTGATTTTCATATTGGAGGATAATCCAAGGAAACACTGACAGATTTAAGTAGAAGCAAGGCTTATATTGGAGACTGCTAGAATAATGAGCTCTCCAGTTCTCTTAAGTTTTAAATCAAGATCCAAGGCACTTAAAAATAGTAATATTATGATTTAATTCATTGAGAAATTACAGCATGCTGCAAAAAATATTTGGTGAACTTCTAGGAACTGATACTGAAATTGGCCAGATAGAAACTCTCGAACACAGTTTTGAGTATTAGAAAGCAGGCATTCTTTATTGCAGCATGCTGGTCACTAGGGTGATCCTTCCTCTAATGAAGTACCCCAAGTGTCAGGTAAACAGAGTTTTTATCATACACACTGATTACATGTTCACTGGCTATCCCTGCTTATTTTATATATTACTTTATTTTACACCCCTTATCAGAAGTCTTAGAGTTCTTTGGGGTCTGTCTTCAATGTCTGGTGTCCTTTTTAGGGGGCTGTTCCTCAACCCTTGCTTTTGAGTAAGCGCAATACTGTTGTTTTGCATAACTTCTGCTTTGTCAGCCTTGCACAGCTGAGCTGGCATCCTGCTTGCGTTTTGCATGACTTCTGTTTGCCTCAGTTACGTCCTTTATCTATTTCTCCAAGGCTGTGCTGTTCTGTTCAACAGTCCTTATCAGAATCATGTGTTATACTCAGATTCAGGATGTCTAATACACCGTATTTTAAAGACAGCCTGTGCTTAAAGACATAAATTAAGAAAAACCCTGTGAGGACATGTTAAGAAAATATTTACTTCTGTAAGAAGCCATACTCATACTTC
Organism: Aphelocoma coerulescens; assembly: GCF_041296385.1. Taxonomy (NCBI): domain Eukaryota; kingdom Metazoa; phylum Chordata; class Aves; order Passeriformes; family Corvidae; genus Aphelocoma; species Aphelocoma coerulescens. The sequence continues at coordinate 7,251,627 of NC_091019.1, forward strand.
TGTATGAGCAGCAATGTGGATGGATTTGGGTTAGCTAAATATTAAACTGATGGTTGTGAAGGCATGCCTGAACACTGTAACAACTGAAATTGCTGTAGTTATATTTGCACAACTCTTTGGTTTAGAAGTAATATCCTGGGATTTCTTGATGTTAAATCTCTTTGCTTACTCTTTGATTACTAGGCTGTTATGCAATTATGGAAGATGCAGACAATTTTTTCCTAGCAAAAAAGGCTTCCTTTAAAAATGACCTTACCAGGGAATTTTCAGCAAAAGTTACAGAAAAAATTTTATTAATATTAAAATCTGTGTCTTGCCTATCTTTTTGAAACAGCATTGCATTGTAGGAGTTGGTAAGGTTAAACGGACTTTGTTTCAAATATTTTTCCCTGCATGGTAGACACTTTTGTCTTTGTTGTTGCATTGTAAGTTCTGATTTTTAATAAATATGAATAAGTGGAAATTTATTTTATTATTATTATTATTATTATTATTATTATTATTATTATTATTATTCACACTCCACAAGGATTTTATTTATGCAGAAGTGTGGCTTTCAGTGAGAAAGGCTTTCTACAGCTATTACTGCAAGCTTACCACTTTCTGGTCTGATCTTGTTCCTCAGAGGAACAGGTAACAGCAGGTTTTAGTCTTTGGAAGGACAATCAAGAAGAGGGTATGTTTATTCACAAGCATTATTCAAAACAGAAAAGAACAATTGCAACCCAAGTCTTCTGTGCCCTGAACCATTTTGTTCAGATACATTCAGAAGTTAAGTATTTTGTTTGTAGAGTGATGTTCATCTATTTGCTACTGTTGCTCTACCAGAAGTAGTGATCAGCTGGCTAGTGGGAAAAGAAGAAATTAAGTGCGGAACAAGAAGGCTGTATTGTCATGCAAATGTTTTTAGGTTTTGGGGGTTTTTTTAACAAGATTCAGCAGTGTGTTGGGAATGTAAACCCCATGACAATAGCAGGAACTGCTTTGAGATGTCTGCAATGCTGTTCAGAAACCTGTTCTTAGGTGAAAGCATCTTCCCCCTGTGCTTGTTATCTATGATTAGGGCAGTAGTATATGAACCAGTAGAATGACTGTTACCTAAAATTCTGGTTCAACTGATCACATGTGAGTGGCATATGAATATTATCAGATCTTGTTTTATGAAAAACCCTGAAATACAATTAATGTCCATTCCTAGAGGAAAGGCTTAGGCTCAGAATAAGTTAGAGTGACATACAGACACATATTTCTGTAAGTGGATGAGGGTGAAATATACCTAGGTCTTTTGTGCACTTTTAAACTTACAAATTAGAAAGACACTTAAGGCAGTTCTCTGTAAATACCAGATATCTCCTGACATACGTTGGGTGCATAGCTACAACAGAGATAGGGCTGGGAACCCTTACCATTGTCTTTAACAGTATGGGATTAAAACCAGACTGTCATTTCTGAAAAATGGAGTGGGATAGTTTCTCAGCCCCAGTATTTTTTGTAGGTCATGAGATCTGTATTTTTTTGCTTGAATTTGCTAAAGAGCATTACTATGTTTAATTTAACACAATGACTTCTTCTTGTACTCTGGGTTTGTTTTGCTTGTTTCATGGTTTTGTAAAATAGGTTTCCCCAAGTGCTGAATTGGAAGAATGACATTACTAATGATGTTGATATTGGTTATTTATGAAAATAAAGTACTTTGAGTTTGAAGATGCAGCTGTAATGGATACCCTGGGAACTTTAGTATCATTTGTCTAAATCAATGAAGGTGCATATATTTTCTTCCTAAAATTGTTAGAGCTGTAGGAACCCAAGTGAAGAAAGCTGTCTTTCAGATAAATGTATAAAAAGCCCTGTATGCATAAGCATATGTTGGGGTCTCCTCCCCCCGCCATGCAGCCATGTAGCCCTGAGGGAGGCACGGGGTTTCCCTGCCCCTGGTCAGCCTCGTTCCCCATTGGTTGGTTTGTGTTCCCCTTCGCGGGCAAAGCAGCTCGGGTGCTGACTGCAGCAGTCCCTCGGCAGAGCCCGGCCATGCGGCTGGGGAAATAAACATCTCTGAAACATCTAGCAAGAATCCGTCCGTATATATTTCTTTTCCACGGGACTCCTGGTTGGATATAGGTGTTACAGTATCCCCACTGCAACATATTGTGGAGAATTGAGGACAGAACGATCCCCGATCCCTAAGCGACTTTGTGTGAGTAAACCCTGGAAACTTTGGATTCCTCTTCTTGGTTTTGTTTTGCTATTCCATATCTAAACTATGGAGGAACCGTGGGAAGACTCTTGGCTTTCAGAGCCGCATATGGACATTTATCTTAAACTTAAAATGATTCTTGAACAACGATTTGTAAATTTTAGCTTGATTCAAGCTCAGAAAGAACTGAAACACTTCCTGGCATGGTTGTTTAAGGACTTTTTCTATGTTTCTTGGGATTTAATTCTTACCAAGAGCTTTTGGAAGACCGTTTGGACCCAGTTAATATTTGAGTCAAAATATATGCCGATGGAAGAATATTTTCGTGAATATTATTTAATAACCGAGACTGTTGAGCAATGTCAGCTGTGTCCTGGTGAAGGGAAGCCTGGCTCAGGGACCGTGCGACCCAGGCCACGTGCACCGAGCGCTCTGCGAGCAGCAGCGAGACGGTTCCCGTGCGCGGGTGGAGCCACGCGGGCCGCAGTGTCGGTGGCGGAGCGAGGCACGGCAGGAGCGGCACGGCCCGGCGGTGCCCGCCCGGCCCCGCGCAGCGCGTGGTGGAGCGAGCCCCGTGAGCGCCCGAACGAGAGGGGCGGCGCGCGGGCGGCGGCTGGAGGCGGCGGAGCGGAGCCGTGCCCAGCCGAAACGCGCGCTGGAGCGGGGCGCAGGGGGGCTCGGGGGCCCAGCCGAGACGTGGGCGCAGCCCCTGGCAGTGGCAACGCAGCTGAGAGCAGAGGAGGCGACGCACAGAGAACGGAGCGGCGCGGCCCGGCCCGGCCCGCGTGGCCCCGAACGCGACCCTGGGAAAAGTGCGCCGAAACCAGCAGCCCCCACAGTTCCAACACGGGAGCGACCAAAAGAGAGAGCAAAGACACAGCGAGACAGAAAACAGCAGCCACTCGGAAAAAGGAAAAGACCATAGTAGCTAAGATCTTAGGGACAGTGAAATGGTATAATGTTAAACAAAACTATGGTTTTATAACAAGATGTGATAACCAGCAAGACATATTCGTGCATAGAACTGCTATTAAAAAGAATAACCCTGAAAAATGCATCCCAAGCTTGGGAGATGGAGAGGTGGTAGAATTCAAAATCATACAAGGTAGAAAAGGGTTACAAGCATCGCAGGTCACTGGGCCTGATGGTGTTCCTGTAAAAGGCAGTATATATGCAAAAAATCGTAGTCATGTTAGACAATATCTCCGTTGTAAACCCCCCCTACAGTCTCCCTTTCCTAATCCCACCTTTCCCTTCTACCCTATGTCCTATTACCCCCAGTGTATTCCCAATCCGTTTTTTCATCCATGGTTTCCCTCACAAAACCCTGCCTTTGCCAATTGTTTCCCCAAAAATCCTTTTCCAATGCCGAGTGGGGGATGAAAAGGGGGAGGGAAGAAATTAAACCCTCTCCTGCCTCAGTTTCCCCACAAAGCATGTTCAGAGAGTTCTGTCTCCCTTCTGTCAGCCCTAAGATGTTCCACAGAACCTGTTTGGACATTTAAAGACTCAGGAGGGTGGCTTGTTTTGTTTTGAAACAGTTCTTGTTATGGTTATCCAGTTGTCTTCATTCTCCTTTTATTAAAATAAAACGGGTGAGATGTTGGGGTCTCCTCCCCCGCCATGTAGCCCTGAGGGAGGCACGGGGTTTCCCTGCCCCTGCTCAGCCTCGTTCCCCATTGGTTGGTTTGTGTTCCCCTTCGCGGGCAAAGCAGCTCGGGTGCTGACTGCAGCAGTCCCTCGGCAGAGCCCGGCCATGCGGCTGGGGAAATAAACATCTCTGAAACATCTAGCAAGAATCCGTCCGTATATATTTCTTTTCCACGGGACTCCTGGTTTGATATAGGCGTGTTGCAGTATCCCCACTGTAACAAGCATATTCTTGGGGTTTCAAAGCTGTGCCAAAAACCCAAGACTGACAAACATGCTGCTTTATAACTGCGACAGAAAAGCTGAGGTGGGACTCACTTTCCTTTGCACTCTTTGCAGTTCTCCTCCTGGTTTGCATAAGTTTTGTAGTGCACCAATATTGTCATTCTCTTACAGATGATGCATATGAATGAGAGATGCAATATCAGATATGGTTGCAAAATAAAAACTTTATGAAGTCAACTATAAAAACATGAGCCAGTAAAAGCTCTTTCTCCATCTATTACTCAGCATATCAAAATATGCTCATTGTAGAAAACTCCCATTTAATCAAGTTTCTGTGTCTAGTGGAATTTTTAAGATAATCTGTAAAAAAGCAAACTGTGGTAAGTATATACATAGGAGCCTGGCATATTGCCTCTTGGATCTCAGGAAGTCTTAATGGTGTTGTTCCACAGCTACTTTCAAATCACGTGGTGTAGGTGTATTACTGACTCTATGTACTTTCCTTAAATAAAGGGAGAACTCTTCCCATCCCAGCACTGAGACAGGTTTTGTGGCACATTTACTGCATTGCTGTTGTTTTTCTGGTAAAGCATAACGACTTTGGGAGGTTGGGGTATTAAATTTACTATGCCCTAAAAGCTTTTAGTTTGACATACTTTGCAAGCATACATCTGGACTATATAGCTTAGACAAAGCACTCTAATATCTCTGCTGGCCAGTTGTGCTTGTAGCAGGAAGTCTGGGTTCTGGCAGTATTTTAGTTTTCATGGAAAAAGGAGGAAATGTGTTAAGAGTCCTTCTGAATAAAGTACATCCAAGAAAGAACTGAGTGAAACAAATGCAGAAGCATTTGTACAAGCAGCATTTGCCACCATCCTCTGGTACAGTATTGCTTGTGGGAAGAGGATAAGTTTAGTGCATGTATCTGCTCCTTTGTCATTGAATTTTGGCTCAAGGCATCAAAAAGGAGGGAAAAAAGAATAAAACTGTCTCTAATCAGTTCCCTTCTGCTTTCTGATTTACAGCTGTTGGTGAGATTACCTATGGTATATGGTGAGAAAGGGCCTGCCTTCCTATTTTTCTCTAGTCTTTTTCATTTATGGTTTTAATTAACTTTAGGCACAAGAAGAACAGACATGAAAAAAGAAACAATTATAACCAAAAATAATCCTTTATTTAGACCCTAGAAGAGTGTAGGAGGTGGCCTCTTTGCCCTCCCCCTACACTCACACAATCTTTTCCATGGCAGGCATTCTATATAAGGCCATGTCCTGGGTTGCAGTGTATTCTATTACCATCCTCATGAGCCGTGGAAATCAGGTGGGGCAGTGTTTCCTCGCCTCCTCCCCCCAGACTATCTTTCTGTTAATGGCCCATCATTGTCCTGCTGCATGACTCAGAGATAACTCCCTCCAGACTATCTTCTGTTAATGAGCCTAATCAACACTTGGCCTCATGACTCATTACCCCATTGTGAGATGCTCCACCCAGAGGGAGGAACCAAGCATCTCATCATGGATATAATCTGAGATGCTGAACACCAGGATCCTTCCACTGGATTTCCAAAGGACAGGAGCTACACAGCCACCACTGGACCTGAGGAAGAGAAGACCCTTTTCTACAGGATCACTGCTCCAGAGGACTGCAGCCAACATTCTACCAGACTGCTACAACAGGTTGTATCTTGACTCTGTCAGTTTGAATCAGTGTTCTCTTTTTTTTTTTTTTTTTCCTTTTATTTAATTTCCCCATTAAATTGTTATTCTGATTTGGTGCCTCCCACTGGTTTATTTTCAAACAAGTACAGGCCAGTATGGAAGGCAGAAACAATTTTTCTTGTTGCTTAGATGCAAGCTGTCACAGCTAATCAATATGAAGAAACCTTAAACAGATTAGCCCAAATATAAGGGAAGAATTTTCAATCTTTTCATATAGTCAAAACCAGCCAAAGTGGTTGGATTTTGTTATGTCAGAAGATTGAATCTCTTATCAGGATCAGAAAAGAGAGTTTTCCTGTCTTCCAGTGTAACCTACGAACTATCATGTCCTGTTTTATACATTACAATTATTGTAAGAGCTTATATTGTCTTTTTCCCTGTATGTTATATGGAAACAGTATTATATGAAGTTCCCCATCTGAAGAGCTTCCTGGTAAGGGTGTTATGTGAAGGGCTTTGAATGAAAAATAACCACAACTTTACTGCAAAATTAAATAGAATTCCAAATAGCACATTTTTAAAGAGAACAGAAGTACATGAATCATTCAAGTAATTTAGCCATTAGTGCCGTTAGAGATTTCCTTTCAGTTTTGTCCTGGGTACCTGGATTTCAGTCTCAGAATCAGATTCATAGAATGGTTTGGGTAGGAAAGGATCTCAAATATTGTTTAGTTCCAATGCCCCAGACATTGGCAGGAACACCTTTTACTAGACTAGGTTGCTCAGAGCTCCATCCAGCCTGGCCTTCAACACTTCCAGGGATGAGGCATCCATAATTTTTCTGGGCAACCTGTTCTAGTGGCTCACCACCCCACCAGCAAAGATCTTCCTCCTGGTAGCTAATCAAAACCTACTATCTTTCAGTTTGATTTCATTCCTCCTTTTCCTGTCACTGCATGCTCTTATAAAAAGTCTCTCTCCATCTTCCTTGAAGGGCTCCCTTTCAGGTGCTGGAAGGCCACAATTAGGTCATGCTAAAGCCTTCTCTTTTCCAGGCTGAACACTCCCAATTCTCTCAGCCTTTCCTCATAGGAGGGGTTCTCCATCCCTTTGATGAACGTGATGTCCCTCTACACTTGCTCCAACAGGTCCATGTCCTTCCTGTGCTAGGACCTCAGAGCTGGATGCAGCACTGCAGGTGGGCTCTCACCAGAGAAGAGGGGCAGAATCCCCTCCCTCGACCTGCTGCCCATGCTGCTTTGGATGCAGCCCAGGACATGGTTGAGTCCTATATCAGAATTTTAAAATTCATTTTCTCTTTGAATTGAAAACCAACGAGACTATCTCATTGGTTGTACAAGGTAAATTTGGTATGATTTATGTTTTTATTTTGAAAATGGCTCTGCCTCAGCAGCAGTAGTCATTCTTAGAGTCCTTCCAGGGGTTGGTGCCCTGGCAGTGGGTGCCTCTGGGCAGCCTGAAGGGTCACTTGTTCACAACAGAATTGTTCAGATCTTTGCGGTGAAATCCTGAGACACAAAGCAGTCAATGCCTGGGATCATGCAGCAAATAATAAGCAGAGATGAGAGCAGAATAAAGACATCCAGACTGTCGGGCATGTGTTTTAACTACTAAATCACTTCTCCTGCAGGAAGCCAAGGAGAGTGTGGCCTTTCCATTTGGTACTGAATCTGTATTCTCCCTGGCATCCCTACTTCTGTATAGATTTATGGGTCATACCTTTAGCATTCATACTCCTCCATACTCCTGCCACTTTTATCCTCTTCTTCTTCCATGTCTTAACTGGGGTCTTTTCCTTTGCAATATCCAGTACCGCTCAGCACTCTCGGCCTGTAGTGATGCAAGGGGATGCTTGGCCTTTCTTTGAACCTCTATGCTGGCTCCATGGTCAGAGAGATGTTTCTTTTCTGTCATTGTAGGTCTTCACAACCCTTGTATTCTCTCTCTTGTAGTGATGCAAGACTCATCTGAAGCTTGCTTGAATTCTCACACATATGTCATATCTCTGATCACGTAAAAATTCAAGTCCCTCCTGATCAGCTACTCTGCTGAATACTTATGAGGCTACAAAAATTCAGAAAGCATCTAGACAGATGATTTTTGGTTTGGTTCTTCTGTGTGTCTAAAATTTATCTTATTAGGTCCACTTTTTTTCTCTACCCTGTTCTTCCCCTTTATCTCTCTCTGTCTTTGTGACTTCTAAGCTCCCTATTTTTTAGCTCCTGCCCATGGTGGTCTTTCCAATCCTCCTGGAAGCAGCAACTCCTTACAGTCAAATTACACTGAGAATAAAACCAGCTTCTGAGACTTTTTGATAAGATGAAGATTTGGCAATTGACAGACTATCTTAATGTATAGTTCAAGAGTGAATGTATATACCATAAGTACCACTGTAGCTTCATTTTTTTCTCAATGCAGTGGTGAGAAGAGATGTGCTATAACTCAGGCTGAAGCTAACAACATGAAGTGTGTGGAGGAAATTTTAAAAATATTCCTCTTTTCTTTGAAACAGTATCCATGGAGCCCCAGACTGACTGTAACTGATCTTCTACCCTTTTTTTCCAAATAACTTGAACCCTCCTACTCTGGATTCTTTAAACTGGAGCTCTTAATATTCCTCCTGCATTATAGGTAGTGCATTTCCCTTGTCTGCGTGAGATGCTCTTTAAGTCCAGCCTTTTACTCTGTGCTTCAGCTGGTCTATGTGGTGTTGTGGGTTTTTTCCTCCTGCTGTCTGTAGCCTTAAAAAGATCAAATTACTCTGCAATTATTAATTCTTTTACATTATTAATTATTTTAAAAGATTCATATAAAGGCAGTGTGCATTTGTGTCTGCATCTTTTTTCTGTATGTACATATAGAATATAGAAGAAATGTAAGTCAAGCAGCTCAACTGTTTGCTTTACATCCTCACACTACAGTTCCCGCAGGTATGCTTGCTTGGTTAAGTGTCACCAGGACATCCCATGGCTCTGTTGTTGCTTGCTCTTTGGAAACTAATGGACACTGTTGCAGTTGTCTCTTTAAATCAAGCATTGACTGTGTGCTATTGTGTGGTTAACAGCCAAGGGCTAAAATTCACTAGTAGCTTACAAAAAAGGGAATTCTAGCAAGATTGAATGCCTAGTCAAGCACAAATAATCTAACTTGGAGAGACATGGAGTTGATGGTTGATGGATTGACTGCTCAGTGGATAAAGAATTGGCTGGATGGCTGCACGTGAAAAGTTGTGGTCAAGGGCTCACTGTTCATGTGGAGACCAGTGTCTCCTCTCAGGGGTTGGTACTGGGGCTGATACTGTTCAACATCTTTGTCAGCAGCATGGTGTCTTAGGTTACAATATAAGATGTAACCAAAAGTATGTATTCTATCACCATCTGTTAAAACTAGGTGGGGAATGTTCTTTATCTCTTCCATGACACATCCCTGATAACTCCCTCCAGGTGATATCTTCTGTTAATGAGCCATCTAGCCTCACTGCATGTCTCAAAATTACATCATCCCATTGTGAGATGCTCTGCCCAGGGGGAGGAACCAAGCATTCCTACCTGGATATAATCTGAGGTTTGGAACACCACAGTCAGCGCTACCTATTGGATTCTCAGAGGACAAGAGCTACCACTGGACCTTCAGATGAAGACCAGACCCTTCTACAGCATCACCACTTCAACAGGACCACTTCAAAGAGGACTGCTACCACCACCCTGACTAACAGGGTGTCAGGTTGTATCCTGATTCTGTCTGTGTTCTTGTACTATTGCATCTATTTTAGTTTTCCTATTAAATCATAATTCTGACTTGCGATCTCCCACTGGTTTGTTTTCAAACTAGTACACGTGGACAGTGGCATTGAGCACAAGTTCACTGACAGCATCAAGCTTTGTGGTGCAGTCAACTCTCTGGAGGGAAGGAATGACATCCAGAGGGACCTGGACAGGTTAGAGAGGTGGGACTGTGAAAACCTCATGAAGTTCAACAAAGCGAAGTGCAAGGTTCAGTACCTGGATTGTGGCAATCACAGACATAACAACAGGTTGAGTGGAGAATTGACTGAGAGCAGCTGTGTGGAGAGACTTGAGGGTGATGGGTTGATGAAAAACTCAACATGACCTGGCAATGTGCACTCACAGTCCATAAAGCCAACTGAATCCTGGGCTGCATGAAAAGCAGGTTGAAGGAGGTGATCCTCTCCCTCTACTTTGCTCTTGTCAGACCCCACCTGGAGCACTGCATCCAGCTCTGGTCTCCCCAACATAAGAAGGACATGAAACTGTCAGGTTTTTGCGTGCTAGCTCAAAGAGAGCCCAGAGGTCTAGCCGCAACCTGACTGCACTACGGCAGGCACAGACACACATGAAAGTGCAGGCAGATGAGGGTGCGCTCCTCACCCAAGGGGGCTGTCCCTGAACAGGGTATGAAGGCACGCAGGCAGAGGCAAAGAAGGAGAGAGTGGACTCTCTGTGTAATTTCTACACAGAAGGTTTATTGAGGTGAGACAATGGGGGGAGGAGATGGAGAGCCAAATATCTGACAGGGTCCAGGGATTTTATAGTGGGGATAGGAAAGGCGGGGATAAGGGATACGGCAAATGGGATACTCGACAAGAGACAGGGTTGAGGGCAAGGGAACCAAAGGAAATAACACAAAGGAGGGATTTAGGGAAGGAACCAATGGGGCATCAAGGAACAAAGAACTTTCTAGAACTGATGCATATTAAACTTGGGAAATGAATATACACAACCTCATACATAAAGCAAGGAGGGAAAAACACTAACCAATCAGGGGAAACATGCAAACAGCAGAACAAAGGAATCATGGGTTCTCACTATGACTGCAAAGCTATATACTAAACTTGGGTTGCTGACCACCCCAGCTGGTTGTCTGAGTTCTCCTCAGGAGACAGAGTGGCTGGAGTCACCTGCACCAAAACATGAAACTATTGGAGCAAGTCCAGTGAAGGCCATGAAGCTGATAAGAGGACTGGAGCACCTGTCCTACAAAGACAGGCTGAGAATGTTGGGGCTGTTCAGCCTGGAGAAAAGAAGTTTGGGTGGAGAAGGGGGCCTCCAGGGAAGCCAGAGAGGGACTCTTTGTCAGGAAATGTAGTGGTAAATGCAATGGGTAAAAACTGAAAGAAGGGAAATTTGGGCTAGATATTGTTAGAAGCTTAACAAGACGAGGAGCCCGGGCCCCCGGCGGGTGGAGAGAGAAGCAGCCCAACCATTATGATTGATAAGAGCAAGACTCCCTTTATTAGCAATCCAAAGGCACTTATATAGTGTACCAGCTTGTTAACTCCTAAGTGGCTTAAAGCTTATCAAAACATATTTCTACTTTTACATAATTGGACTTACATTGGCAAGCTTTCATAGTCATGTTATGATTAAAAGAATTCAGTGTCCCTCCCTGCTCTGGGTCTTATCTGAACAGCTGCAAGTTTTCACTCCCTCTCTGTTCCTCAGGCCTGCTTGTTTTCTTCACACGAGAATCTTCTCATGGAGAGTTTTTTCTCACACACAGGCCTTTTGCTTGCAGGCTCTTGCTACAGTTCTTTTATTGATCCCAATAATTCTATTTCCCAACAAGATATGAGGAAGAAGTTTTTTACTGACACAGTGGTGAGGTACTGGAACGGATTACCCAGAGATGTTGTGGATGCCCCATCCCCAGAAGCATTCAAGGCCAGATTGGATAAGGCCTTGAGCAACCTTGTCTAGTGGGAGATGCCCCTGCTTATGGCAGGGGAGGGTGAGACTAGATGGTCTTCAAGGTCCCTTCAAATCCTTAGCACTCTATGATTCTATGAAATCAGTCTTGGTTTTGGCTTTGTTTATATATATATATTTTTTTTAATGATATCCAACAAAATAACTTCTGGGAAATCAGTATTCCTAAAGATAAATATTACCGCTGGCCTGGCTCCTTACAGTATATCACTGTGTCCTGCAGCCATAGGGAGAAGGAGGAGAGAAGATCCAGCAGGCAGGAATTGTGCAGCAAGATTCATCTATTTAATTATTTTACAAACTCTTTTATAGACTTTTTTCTTCATAGTCTAATTGGACAAAGGGCCAGCCACCCCTTGGGGGTGATTGGCTAAAATCCTAAAACATCCATTGTCAAAATATTTTTCTACTATACCATAAACAAGACTTTTCAAGGTTGCAGGTGGCTTGGTTGTTTACATTCCCTGCTACCTCTTCTGTGAGAGAGAAAAGTCTCTCACGGACTTAGAAAATAACAAAAAATCCTCACTAGCAGCATTTTTGTACCTACAGATAAATATCATGAAGATTCAACCATGAAGCTCATGTGACACAATCAAGCCCTTAATAGCCCGTGATCTCTAATAAACCTAGTGAATTTTTAGAGACATCAAAGTGGAATATTCCCTGTGGAGAAAAATAGCTGAGAAGGGCTGCATTGAGCATTACAAGATCTAATTTGGTTGCACTGTCAGGCATATTATTTTACTTGATTTGCCACATGCTTTTAAAAAAGAAACCTCATTTTGCCGTATATGTTGAGCACTAAAAAGATACTCCCAATTCCTTTATACTCAATAATTTTTAGAAATCTGGGCACCATTATTAGCATGTTTTGGGTATGTCTCCGTAATGAAATGTCATGGGATTAACAGTTCTCTGTTTGACATTCTGCTCTGAAGTCACTGAAGGATTGCATTTGCTCTCATTTGCATTGTTCTACATTACTTACAAGGCTCACAACATTTCTATCTTATTCTGTAGGATTCATAAAAAGAACAAAAGTACTGTTTCAAGAATTGATTGCCAAGGGACCTTCTTTCAAATAGCCTTGATTCAATTATAGTTTGATATTTTCCATTTCTGTTTTTTGTTAATCTATCAAATAAGTGCTTATTAATGACAGTAATAATAACAATTTCAGCAGAATTTATTACAGTGCAAAAATTGGTTTTGTACAAGACCAGATTTATGAATACATTAAGACGCTTATCTCCATAATAAACGCTAATTCTGAATGGAAGGAATACTGAAATTAAAGCTGAATGGGTATTCTTTACTGATTAGATCAGTCCTTGAAAACGAAGTGATTTCCTTCAAAGCTTATTTCTTCAAGGGTTAGAACAGTAAAATTTTCCGCTGATTAGAGGCAAAAGTAAATTAAAATGCCCTGTTCTGAATTAGCTTCTCTCAGAATCAAACTTCATTTATTACTTTATTACATTACTATTAATTAGCTGAAATAACACTCTTCTCTAAAATTCTCCCGTTTACATTATTAACTCAAAAAAATAATTTCATTCAAAGGTTGGACACCTTTAGTTTATTTCATGTGTATGCATGATAATGTTTGGGTTGGCCTGTGTGTGCTTGATAATGGTGATGCTTACAAATCATTTAGGTGCCTTGGCCCAGAATTTCTGCACCTGCCTCTGAAACTATTTCATAAAGGACAAAAAGGCTTTTTTTCCAAAAGTAGCCCTGCTCAGTGGTACCAAGCAATAGGACAAGAAGCAACAGGCAGAAGCTGTTGCACAGGAAGTTCTACCTGAACATGTGGAATAACTTCTTTACTGTGCCTTAGCACTGGAACAGGTTGCCCAAAGAGGCTGTGGAGTCTCCCTCACTGGAGATATTCGGGAACAATCTGGACAAAATCCTTTTCCATGTGCTCTAAGATGACCCTGCTTGAGCAGGGAGGTTGGACCAGGTGACCTAGTGTGGTCCCTTCCAACATTATCCACTCTGTGATTTATTTTAAAAAAGAGAAAGAAGGATATTAAGTTGTAGAAAGTTGTTTATGAGAGTTTTTGCAATTATTTAAGTGCATCATTTTGAGATCCAATAATAGGATTTGTTCCTTTTAAGATTTTACTAAACAAATTCTAAGTTTGAAGACAAACAATTAAATACTCATTAAAACTGGCCTTCCACTTGACTTTTTCATGTTTTCATCTGCTCCAGGTGAGAATTGTAGCTGAATGAATCAAAAAACATACAGGCAAATTTTTGTTGTGCCTTTAGCTGTCTAAGAGCCTGTAGAAACTGAAAATTCGCTAATTCAGTTTACAAAAAGCACACCCTCTTCTGTAGTTTGCCTGTATTATGGAAATTTTCTTTTTTCTCTCTCCCCCCCCCCCCCCCCCCCCCCTTTTTTTTTTCTTTTTAAAGTGTCTGTTTGGGGCTTTTTTGCTTTTTTTTGCTTTGTTTGGTGGTTTTGTGAAAGTGTATGCTACTTAGGTGTCTGGATTCAAAGGTTGACTGCTGACTGCTGTTGAATTGATCTGGCAGCATAGATGTTGGGCTCCATTCTAAGCTCTTTGGAGCTCAAGAAGCTTGTTCAGTGCATCAATCAGTGATTGATTTCATTAAACATTACTAACAGTATAACTGAACTGTTACATTTTCTTTAAAAATAAGGAAGCTGATGATTGTCCTGTCATACTGTGTAGGCTTCAAATTTTCTGTCTTTTGTTTCTAATGAAGAGTGTAACACTTTACTGTATCATCATTGCAAGACAAGTAAAAATAGGGATGTCCTACATGGCACGGGTTTTTTAAAATATTGGGGTTTAGATAAAAAAAATAACTTGTCATATGTGCTTTCTTCCTATGCACAGTCATGGGCACTATTTCAAATATGTTACTAGACCACTCATGATAAGAAAGACCAATACAAACCCCTTCACCTATGTAATAAATTACAATTATGAACTGTCATTAAACTCTAGATTTAAAAAAATACAAAACTACGAAGTGAGAGTGGGTGTATTAGTAATTATATTTCAAACTGAAAACTCTTAATAAAATTACTTTGGGATTTTAAGATACAATACATTACTGCACCTTGCATGTTTGGAAAAATCTGCATTGCAAATAGGTGAATTCAGAATTCTGGAGATGTTTCAGTAAACAGACAACTTAGGTGAGCCATATTGGATTATAATAATGTTTATGATAAACTGGCATTAGTTTCTGTTCTCTTGAACTTCTTATTACTGAAGAGCAGCTAATGGAGAGATCCTCATAGTCACCTAATCTTTATTTGTGTTTCTTTTGAAGCACACTGTGCTGAGCATAAATGTCAGACTTCTCTAATTGGAAATTACTGAAATTCAGTTAAATATGCTGTTACAATCAGAAGAAGAAGAAGATGTACTTTCCTCTTTCTGGAATCCTATCCTCTTTTTATAAAAGAGCATTGTTGGTAGCAGAAATAACTGAATAATACTGTCTCCTATCTTCTTAAAATAAAATTCTTAACACAGTGATTAACTTCTTGCACAAAAAATATAAAATTAGTGGGACCACAGCAAATGGAGGTAGCTGGACTAGTCTCCTTGTACAGTACAGCTGGGATGAGCTGTCTAGGCTTTTAACCAAACTCTGCCATCCCACATTTTTTCTATTATTACTGTGAGAGAAATTAGTTGTAAGCAAACTGAAGCAGTTCACCAAAGAAAGTGTCATGATGATGAAACCTCATGAAAGAAATCGTTCAGAACAGGTTTATAATTTGTTCTGTCTCAAAGGAGTATTTTAGGAATAAAAGAGATGCTTTTCTGTGAGAAATTGTGAGCATCTGGCATTTTAAAGAACCAAATAGTATTTTCAAGATTACTTTTTTGTCTCAGCACTATCGTGAAGTAATACTTTTGAAATTTTGCTGATATTTTAAATATTAATTAGGCACATATGATTCTGTTTAGAGATTCTTGGTACACTGAATTACAGAAATTACAAACATTTTATGAATTGGAGCAGTCTGATAAATAGAGACAAGTCAAGGTCTGCTTCTGGCAAAATGTTACAAAAGTATTTATGAATATTCAAAAATCACATAACTTTAATAATGCTGGTGACTTTTCCATGTTCCATCTCAAATGTTCCTTTATTTCATCACTCAGTATTCTTATTTCAAGTTTAACTTACAATGATGAGGTAAAACTAGTTATAGAAAAATGTTACAGCGGGGATTCTGTAACACAATGCACCAAACCAGGAGTCCCGTGGAAAAGAAATACATATGGACGGATTCTTGGTAGATGTTTCAGAGATGTTTATTTCTCCAGCCACATGGCTGGGAATCTGCTGAGGAACTGTTACAGTCACGGGACCCGAGGGTCCTTGCCCGCGCAGGGAAACACAAACCAACCAATGGGGAACAAGGCTGATCAGGGGCAGGGAAACCCCGTGCCTCCCCTCAGGGCCCCTCTCCCAGGGCTACATGGCAGGGGGAGGAGACCCCAGCAGAAAAAGGTGCTAGAGTTGTTAATATTGGAAAGCTACAAGCTTGTGGAGAAAGAGTCCTTGTTGTATTTCCAGATAATACTCTCCCTGTAGTACAATAGCTTTGAAATTACTGTGCAGTAAAGAACACCATCTAGATTCCCAAGCAGAAGTAAAATTTTTCAGTCCTATATCTGGATTCAGGAAAAGAGGTAGCTGTTGCAGCAGCAAGATGAAGTGCGGAATCTGAAGGAGAAAGGAAATACAGAATCACAGAATCAGCTAGGTTGGAAAAGATCTTTAAGATCATCTAGTCCAACCTATGACCTAACACCTCCTCATCAACTAAACCATGGCACTGAGTGCCACATCCAGTCTTTTCTTAAACCCCTGCAGGGACGGTGACTCCTCCACCTCCCTGGGCAGATGATTCCAGTGCCCAATCACTTTTTCTATAAAGATTTTTTTTTCTTATGTCTAACCTAAACTTCCCTTGGCGCAGCTTAAGACTGTGTCCTCTCATTCTGTCAGTTGTTATCTGGGAGAAGAGACCAACCCCCACCTGGCTACAACTGTTGCAGTGGCTAAGTCCACTTTACACGCCTCAAGTTGCCTTAAAAGTGGTCTCTCCTTACAACACTGTGCTAGAAAGTTCTCCCTTTGTCTAGATTCTGCTGGTCACTGGCCCTCTCCCCCTCCCATCCCTTTTCCCATTAGCCCCTGTTATTCCATTCAACCTTGCCTCTGCCCCCTAGCCCTCAGACTATTGGTTTTGGATGCTCTGCCCACCTTTGGGAGTTTTCGGGATAAAACGGGTGCGGGCTTTCAGTTGTTGTTCTTTCTTGCCTCTGTTCCCTTCGGGGTGTTGCTATCAAACACCTCAGAATTGCACGCAGAGAACCCCTCTTGCCTCTTTGTCTCTGGTTCGTGTTTAGACTGTGTGTGTGAGTGGCTGTTAGCAACCACCTGCGAAGGTGAAATTGTGTGCATGCATAGGTGCTAGGAGAGTGCCGTCTAAGCGGTCCATGAGGGACTCGGCAGGGACAAATGCGGCATCGATCCACCGAAGCTCTCACTTCTTTATACAACCTCCTTTCATGTAGTTGTAGAGAGTGATAAAGTCACCCCTGAGTCTCCTTTTCTCCAGGCTAAACAACCTCAGCTCCCTCAGCCATTCTTCACAGGACTTGTGTTGCAAGCCTTGTTCCCCTCCTTTGGACACATTCAAGTGTCTCAATGTCCTTCCTAAACTGAGGGTCCCGGAACTGGACTCAGCACTCAAGGTGCGGCCTCACCAGTGTGGAGACCAACAGCTGGAGTGAAAGTCTCACAATTACCGATTTGGACACAATCACTTTGTACCCTTGAGAAATCGGTTTGTACCCATGAGAATTCTAGTATCAACAGAAGCAAGAAACCAAAACAACAGAAGAAGAATGCACAGCTGTTTGTGGGAGTCTGTTTATGGGTTTAGAATAGGTGTTAGTTGTAGGTGACCAATAAATTGTAATGTAGTAATTTAGTAGCCAATGGACACGCAGCATGAGTGCCAAGAAAGTGTATAAAAAAGGCTTTGTAGAATTAAAGATGCTTTTTCCCTGAAGCAGTTGGGGTGTGCGTGTATATGTCGTGTCTGCCTCAACAGTGACTTCACCAGTGCCAAGTACAGGGGAAGAATGACTTCCCTGCTCCTGCTGGCTGCACTATTCCTGATACAGGCCAGGATGCCATTGGCCTTCTTGGCCACCAGGGCACACTGCTGGCTCATGTTCAATTGGCTGTTGACCAACACTCCCAGGTCCCTTTCTGCCTGGCCATTGTCCAGCCACTCTGTCCCCAGCCTGTAGCACTGCAGGGGGTTGTTGTAGCCAAAGTGCAGGACTCGGCACTTGGACTTGTTAAACCTCATGTTGTTGGACTTGGTCCATCTATCCAGCCTGTCCAGGGCCCTTTGCAGAGCCCTCCTACCCTCTAACAGATCAACACATGCTCCCAGCTTGGTCTCATCTGCAAATTTGGTGATGGTGGACTCAATCCCCTCATCCAGGTCATCAGTAAAGATGTTAAACAGGACTGGCTCCAGCACAGATCCCTGGGGGACCCCACCAGTGACTGGCCATCAACTGGATGCAGCACCGTTCACCACCACTCTCTGGGCCTGGCCATCCAGACAGTTCTTAACCCACCAAAGAGTGCACCTGTCCAAGCCATGGGCTGCCAGCTTTTCCAGGAGTTTACTGTGGGAAACAGTGTCAAAGGCCTTGCTGAAGTCCAGATAGACAACATCAACAGCCTTTCCTGCATCCACCAGGCAGGTCACCTGGTCATAACAGGAGATCAGGTCGTCAAGCATGACCTACCCCTCCTAAACCCATGCTGGCTGGGTCTGATCCCCCAGCCATCCTGTAGGTGCCATGTGATTGCACTCAAGATGATCTGTTCCATTATCTTGCTAGGCACCGAGGTCAGGCTGACTGGCCTGTAGTTTCCTGGATCCTCCTTCCGGCCCTTCTTGTGGATGGGCGTCCCACTGGCCAGCTTCCAGTCATCTGGGACGTCCCCAGTGAGCCAGGACTGTTGGTAAATGATGGAGAGCATCTTTGCAAGCTCATCTGCCAGCTCCCTCATCACCCTGGGATGGATCCCATCTGGTCCCATAGATTTATGAGCATCTAAGTGGCTCAGCAGGTCTCTGACTGCTTCCTCCTGGATAACAGGGGGACCATCCAGCTCCCTGACAGCATCTACCAGCCCAAGAGAACACTTGTCCTGAGGACAACCTGTCGTTCTGTTGAAAACTGAGGCAAAGAAGGTGTTAAGTACCTCTGCCTTTTCCTCATCTTTAATTACTAATTCCCTCCCACATCTAATAGAGAATGGAGGTTGTCCTTACCCTTCCTTTTGCCATTAATGTATTTATAAAAATATTTTTTATTATCCTTCACAGAAGTTGCCAATTTGAGTTCTAACTGGGCTTTTGCCTCTAATTTTTTTTCTTCATGCCCTAGCTACCCCCTTAAACATTTCCTGAGATACCTGACCCTTCTTCCAAAGGTGATACACCCTCTTTTTTTTTCCTTAGTTCCTTCAAAAGCTCCTTGCCCATCCAGGCTTGTAGTTTTCCTTGTCAGCTCATCTTTCAGCACATAGGAACAGTCTGTTCCTGTGTCTTTAAGATTTCTGTTTTGAAGCAAGCCCATCCTTCCTGGACTCCTTTGTCTCCTCTTAAGGGCTGCTTCCCAAGGAACTCTCAAAATGAGTCTCTTGAGTGGGCCGAAGTCTGTCCTTCAGAAGTCCAGTGTGTAAGTTTTATTGATGCCCTCCTTGTTTCACCAAATATTGAAAACTCTATAATTTCATGTTCACTGTGCCCCAGATGGCCTCGAACCACCACATCTCCCACCAGCCCATCTCTGTTTGCAAACAGCAGGTCTAGAGTAGTCTGTCCCCTGGTAGGCTGGCTCACCAGCTGAAAGTGTGTGGAGGACAAGAAGTTGTGCTCCACACACTCTAAGAACCTCCTGGACTGCCTCTTCTCTGCTGTGCTGCATTCCCAGCAGATGTCTGGTAGGTTAAAGTCACCTACAAGAACAAGGGCTAGTGATCTTGAAACACCCTCCAGCTGCTTGTAGAATAAGTTATCCACCTCTTCTTCCTGTCTGGGTGGTCTATAACAGATTCCCACCAGGATGTCAGCCTTATTGGCCTTCCCCCTGGTTCTTACCAGTAGGCACTCAACTTTCTTGTCATTAGTTTCAATTTCCATGGCATCAAGAGCCTCTCTAATATAAAGAGCTACCCCTCCACCTCTTCTTCCTCTCCTGTCTCTTGTGAAGAGCTTGTAGCCATCCATTGCAGCGCTCCAGTCATGTGAGTAGTCACACCACGTCTCCGTGATGGCGACTACACCATAGCTTTCCTGCTATACCATGGCTTCCAGCTCCTCTTGTTTGTTACCCATGCTGTGTGCATTAGTGTACATGCACTTCAGCTGGGCTGCTGATTTCACCCCTGACTCTGGCTTATCACCCTTGCACTTGCTTCTGAAGAGCCTAGTTGTATCCCCTTCCCCCTTCGAACCTAGTTTAAAGCCCTCTCAATGAGTTCCACCAATTCATGGGCTAGAATCATTTTGCCCTTAACATATAGACAGAGCCCATCTGGCTCCAGCAGGCCAGGTGCTGTGAAAGTTGCCCCATGATCAGAGAACCCAAAATTCATAGCCCCACAAGCCCGCAGTAGTGAAGCTGAAAGAGAGCCTGGAGTCTCACTGTAGCCCTTACCAAGGGGAAATGGGTGGGATGGGAGGCAGAGGTGCACCCATGCTGTTCTGCGCTGGTTCTGGAGCAAGGTCTATGAAGTCAAAGACCAAATTTTTCCAACTATTACAGTGAGCCATGTGCCAGCCTTGGTACAAATGTGTGTTTGTGGGATGGTACAATCCAATACTTGAAGTAGTTGGAGCAAATAGAAAACTGTCTGACTTGAGCCAGACAGTGAGCTTTTCAAACTTAAATAAATATTGGATGCTTTATAGAGAATAATTCAGCCTTGCAGATTTTGAAATGGAAGTGTTCTATAAATTGGAAATAATGGGACAAGCAAGATGTATCAGAATATCTGTAACAGTTTTCTTAAATTTGGCATTAGTATCTTGACAACAAGTATTTGGGACTACTGTTTATAAATAGCCAGGGTCTGAAAAATGTATCTAAATGGTTTGGCATCCTCAGAAAAGCATTCATACTTCAGTAATCACTCTCAGACATGGAAGACTCAATATATACTTAAATTTTCTCAGTATCTCTGACATTCATTCATCAGAAGAAAACAGCCTCCCACTCACGTCCAGTGTCTGCTCTGAATTGTAGAAGGCTCATTTGTGCACCACAGACCTGTATTTATGCTTCTCTGACAATACTGGAAATAGTTTGTATTCTCTGGGAGCTGGAGGATGATTAAGAGCAATGTTTAACTGGTGGGAAGAGCAAGGCAGGGTCAGGTGAAACATCCTGCATAGAGTAATGCATAGGAGGTCTCTGGAAGAACTTGAAATGAAATGTATCTGCCTTCACAAAAGATCTCTGTGGCATTTGAAACATGAGAGACTAATGTGACTGACAGTTAAAATAATCTGCTCATTTGCAGGCAAGCATTCTCAAGTACTGCATCAGTCCGATTGGTTTGAAATGTAACAAATTTCTGTCATATTTCTGAGCAGCCCCTGACCTCTTCAAGACTTCCAGACTCACTCTTCTATTTCAAATTTACTACTTTAAATTTCTACTGAAAGCAGCCTAGATTTTTATTATGAATGCACAATCCTGGGTATTGAGAACAGCCTTTAAAATGTTTCCTCCTATATGAATTTCATGGACAATATTTCTGACTATACTTCCTGAAAAAAGATACGGCTTGTTTGATTAAAGTTTATGAAGGAATTGCAAAATATCTGCAGTGATATATCACTTCCAAAAAAAAAAAAAAGAGCAAAAAGCAAATCAGAACTAAGTGGACTGAGTGGAATAAATTCTTGACTCTGTCTGAAAGGGATTGAGAATAAAACTTAGGGGATGGATGCTGTACAGGAGAACAGTTTCTGGTTGGAAGTACTTTTGTTCCTATCTGTTTAAGTTTTGGTACCACTGAAGTGCCCTTCAGACTACACAGAGCAGGATCAACACACAGTTCCCTGTTAAACAGACTTTTCTTTAAGTTTGCTGGCTGAACAGCAAAGAAGCCATCACAAGATGAGTAGCTGGCCTGTTAATCACAGCATCACTGAAGTGTGTATATTGAGTTTTGCGAGATGCTAATCATCTGCCATTTTTTATGATGATAAATGAAAACCTTCTGCATGTAGAGCTTATCTGAAGAGTGAGTCCCTGAAGGAAAGCATCATGTCAGTGTTTCATATTTATTCTCTTTCACTGGTTCCCAGACAAAAAGCTATTTAATTACAAAAAAATTACATTGTGTTTTAACTGTGAGCTTCACCTGACCCTAGGAATCAATCCCCAGACTTTAGGCATTATGGATTAATCAAGATGACAAGAACTGTGGAAGAAGCATTGGTAATTCTGATAATCACATCTTATGGTTTATGAACAGAACTCCACAATTCAGTGCCCTTACCAAGCCTCTCCAAAGCATGTGGCACTTCCCCTACCCCCTCCAAGTGGAGGCACAAAAGGCAAAGATCGTGGGCTGAGGTAAGAACAATTTACTTTAAACAGCAATGAGATAAGAAAATTAACAGCAAAAGCAACAACATTAATAACAAAGGGTATAAGATAATAAATTATTCACATGGACAAATATCACGGTATCCCGCAGTGGTAGGGAAGAGAAGAGTGATCCAGCAGGCAGGAATTGTGCAGCAACATTCCTTTATTTAATTATTTTACAACTCTTTTATAGACTTTTTTCTTCATAATCTAATTGGTTAACGGATCAGCCACCCCTCGGGATGATTAGCTAAAATCCTAAAACATCCATTGTCAAAATATTTTCCTACTGTACTATGAACAAAGCTTTGCAAGGTTGCAGGTGTTCATAGTTTATAGAACTCTACTAATATCTTCCATGAGAGAGAAGAATATCTCACGGGATTGGAAAGAAGCAAGAGAAATTCTTGCTAGCTGCAAATTTGTATCCACAATTCCCCCTTTTTATTTCATAAGACAACAATTCTACTAGGTATTAATCTTAAATAGAAATCTACATCAGTTATTAATTCTAAATATAGCCTTAAGGGCTTTAACTATCTGACTCCATAACAAGATATTTAAAGTTCAGTCTCTGCTTGTGGAAGGACCATCCCAGTCTCTGCTTGTGGAAGGAAGGACCATCCCAGTCTCTGCTTGTGGATCAGGGCGAACACATTTTGAAGGTAGCCACCGTACCCCAGTATCTGTGGAAACGCAAGCATACCCACGACCCCAAACGATAAGCTCATGCAGACCTTCCCACTGGTTAGTGAGTAAATTCCATACCCAAACTTTTGCCCGGGGCAGTTGTGTCTCACCTGCAGACTGCAATGAGAGAAAATGATTCAGAATAACAGGATTATTTGAATTTCGTGGTACTCTATGATGATTAATTAAATACAAAGTTTTTCTAGTCAGCTCTGTGAGGTCTCTCCATGCATTCCCCCTTTCTGGTTTTCCAAAACACACTTCAAAGTACCATGAGTGCGTTCGACAATGGCTTGGCCAGTAGGAGAATGTGGGATACCAAAGGTATGGTCTACATCCCACAGGTGCAACAACTGTCGCATCTTCTCCAAGGCATAGGCAGGACCATTATTGGTCTTCACAATAGCCGGCACACCCAGGACCAAGAAAGCCAATTTAAAATGGGCAATGACATCACGGCCCTTCTCTCCATTGTGAGCAGAAGCCCACATAGCTGAGGAGAAAGTGTCAATAGACACGTGCACATATTTAAGCCAGCCAAATTCAGGGATGTGCATTACATCCGTTTGCCAAAGCTGCAAGGCTTTTAGCCCTCTGGGGTTTACCCCCGCTGGCAAAGGCACAGCGAGTCCGTGACAGTCAGCATGTTGGAGAATGGCTAGAGGAGCAGGGACATGGCTCATTGATAGAATTATTGGATCAATAATCCAACTGTACAAGTAAAAAGGCCTGTGTGAGAAACCAGGCTGGGAACCAGAAGGGAGTTTTTGAGAAGGTGCAGCTGTGCTGATAAGATGGACCATCCCTAAGAAGGGAGGAAGATCTTTGATCTCTCAAGACAAAACATAAATAATAAAAAGCTTGCCAAATGTAGTCTTTTATCTAACCCAATTATGTAGAGGTCAGAATGGGCTTTTATAAGTTTCAACTAATTAAAGAACTGATAAGCTTGTATTCAATACACTATATAAGTGCCTTTGTATTGCTAATAAACGGAGCTTGCTTATATCAATCGTATCGGTTGCCTGCAATGTCTCTCCTCACCTAAGTCATCGATTCGTTTGCAACATCAGCACAAGTGCTGACAATGTCGCGCACTTCGGTTGGCGTTAAATGAAACTGCTTCTGCAGGGTATGTGCCCTTTGATGGAAGAAACCGTGCGATGCCTTGGCTTGTGCAATTTTGTCATGCTGAGGCCCTACCCATGCAGGGTTGGCCAGCATGTCAGCCCTGGCGTTGCCTTCTGTTAGAAAACCTGGTAAATCGGTGTGGCTTCGAAAGTGCAGAATGTAATGCGGGTGAACTCAAGCGTGTATTACAGACCACAAGGTTTGCAATAGTGAAAACAGAGCTGCATTGTTCACCTCCTTCAGAAATGAACAATCTAAGCGTTGGGTTATATCTGCTATGTAAGCAGAGTCAGTAACCAAATTCAGAGGTACCTGTGAGAATCACTGAAAAGCCATGGTAACAGCCCTTAATTCAACTAACTGAGAAGAGCCTGACTCGTGGCCTTTCAGCACCTGCCATTCCGATCCCTCCTTCCAGGTAACAATGGCTTTCCCAGTTTTCCCAGAACCATCTGTAGACGGTGGGTCCTTGCATCGGAACTCAACTATTTCTCGGCTGCAAGGAAAGCACGGTCGATTTTGCCAACTGCAGTAATTTATGGCTGGGCAGATGGTAAGTGATCTGCCCTGAAAAGTTTTGCAGCGCACTTTGCAAAGGAGCACTATGGATAAGGCTCCACTCAAAGTGTTCCTTCGAGATTGAAATGACAATTACTGCAGGATCCGCAGCCATCAGTTGCAAACACTGTTGGCAGCATTTGATTATCAGAGAAGCGACCAATTCAAACACCGTGGTTGCAGTCCTTTTCGGCTGATGAGGCAAAAAGACCCATTCTAGGAAATGCAAAGGATCAGGCTATTGTGCATTCCACTGGCCAATGATACCTGTAGGATGGAGGTCTGGAATAGTAATGAGAACAGTGATAGCAATGGAGGGATCCACTCCATAAACCTGACGAGCGGAAACAGCCCGTTGGACCTCCTGCAGTGCTCGTCGTGCTTCCGGAGTCAACTCCCGAGGTGAATTCAGATCAGGGTCCCCTTTTAATGTATTAAAAAGCAGAGAAAGTTGCTTCACGGTTAGACCTAAATAAGATCATAACAATTTGATGATACCCAGCAGTTTCTGAGCATCATTCAAGGTTTTAATCAAATCCGGGAATTGTACCTCTTGGCGTTGGATAGCTTGGTCCAAAATTTTTACTCCTAAATATTTCCAAGGAGGATGCTGTTGAACTTTCTCCGGAGCTACCTCTAATCCATAGGCATGCAGAGAAGCGAGCAGCTGAGGCTGTATTCTCAGCAGCTCATCCCAGGTGGATGTTGCCACCAGGATATCATCCATGTAATGGTAGCAGCATTCATCAGGAAACTGCTTGCAGACTCCGGATAAAGCTTGAGTGACATACCACTGACAGATAATTGGGCTGTTCCTCATCCCTTGAGGGAGGACCTTCCATTGGTATCTCTTAGCAGGTTCAGCATTGTTAACGGCAGGCACAGTAAAGGCAAATTTTGGTTTGTCATTAGGATGCAAAGGAGTTGTGAAAAATCAATCCTTCAAAACAATGATCAGGATGTCCCACCCCATAGGAATCATGGTGGGAGAGGGCATGCCAGGCTGCAATGCCCCCATACCTTCCATTACTGCATTAACTTTCCGGAGATCCTGCAATAATCTCCATTTCCCTGATTTCTTCTTAATTATGAAAACAGGAGTATTCTGGGGACTAGTAGAAGGCTCAATGTGCCCTGTTGTAACTGTTCCTGAACCAGCTGATGAAGGGCATTTAACTTCTCCTTTGGTGGGGGCCACTGCGGTTCAAAGATTGGTGTGTTAGTCAGCCACTGCAAAGGCAGTGTAGGATACTGTGTGCCCTTACACACAGTAACCCCTGCTAAAAATTTGTCCCAATCCGTACCCCCCAAGCTGCCAACATGTCCTGCCCCCAAAGGTTAAGGGAAGTGGTAGTAACATAAGGCTTAATTGTAGCTGTGCATCCCTCTGGGTCCCTCACCATCACAGGCCATTTGCTTAAATAGCTCTGTGTGGTTCCTCCTACTCCTGCGATGGCCGATCCCACAGGGGCTAAAGGCCATGAGGGAGGCCACACAGAGAAGGAGATGACAGTTACATCAGCACCCGTATCAATCAAACCTCGAAGCTGAATCCGGGGTGGTTGGGCGTTCAGCAGGACCAGGGTACGTGTCATCTGTGGCCTTTGGTCAGAGATGTCTGCAGTACAGAAGGCCTGCGGAAGTCCCGTAGATCCACTGCCATTATCTTTGTGAGTTTGTTGTTCTATCCTGGGGACACAAGACTTAAAAGGCACTAATTTAGCAAGTCGGGTCTTCTCAGGAACAGTGACAGGGGGTTTTTGCATGGAGTCCTGTGCCAGTTTGGCCAAATCCAGAAACATATCCTCTGAGAGAAGGCAGGCCACAACCACCCCTCCCCCACCATGTTCGGGAAAAAAACCCCCACTTTTTCCTCAAAGGAAAGTGAAAGAGACAAAACCCATTTATTTAACAAGCACACCGGAAAAGAATAATAATGCCAAACAAAAAAACCTCTCATTCTGCTGAGAGAAACCCAGGAAAATTTCAGAGTCCTTCCGTAGATCTCTCTCTCCCCTTCCGTGGAGCTGGGACGGGGTGGTGGGCCCACCTCCAGGGCCAAGGCCTCGGTGGAAATTCCTCCCGATGTATTCTGATATTGAAACAGTCCAGCAGAGAAAAAAAGGAAAAAAAACCAAAGTCCCAGGAAAACAAAAGTTCAACTTTCCATCTCTCTCCGGAGAAAGAAAAACGAGCTGAAAAACTGGCCGAAAACGAGCAGGGTGCTTTCCCCACTCTCGCCCTTCTGCCGCAGCTGAAAAAAAAGTCTCTATCTCTGTGTGACCTTGAACAAGCTGCAAAGTGCTTTGAAGAAGTTTTGCTCAGGTTTTTCTCCCCCCTCTCAGGCTCAGTTGAAAGCCACAGAAAGGCACAAAATTAATTTCTGGACCGGGGCAGCGATAGGGGATACAGATCACAAAGTCACCCCAAGACAAGACCATAGCATGAATCTGACCTGTAAA
The DNA here is from genome assembly GCF_041296385.1 of Aphelocoma coerulescens. NCBI lineage: Eukaryota > Metazoa > Chordata > Aves > Passeriformes > Corvidae > Aphelocoma > Aphelocoma coerulescens. The sequence continues at coordinate 7,278,657 of NC_091019.1, forward strand.
GTCAGCGTCAATAACTCCTGAGTGCACTATGATTCCTTGATAGGTAATATCAGGTTTTCCCATCAGCATCACACTGGATCCCTGGGCTAGGGGTCCATATGCATCCAAGGGAACCTTATAAATACTGCTAGAGTCTAATATGACTGCTGCTGAGGTGTGGACATCAAAACCATCTTATCCCTGGGTGCTGTCTCTAGGGTGGCTGAGTGTTGCTGTTATCCCCAGAGAGACAGCAAAAATCACGACATAACTCCAGGTCAGATGATATGGCCGAAGCAGAGCTAAGACCACATTTAATGGAAAGCTCATCTTTTATAGTGTGGTTCGCAATAAAGAAATTACATGATTGGCCTATTCACCCACCACCTCTCAAGGTGATAGGTTGAGCGGTATAACACCCATCCATAAATATTATTTTTCCATGTACCCAAAACAATATGCAGTTCTCAAAACAATTATGCAGCTGCCAAGAGTTTACTTTTCTCTAACTGCTTTCTCATGAGAGACTGTGTGAGAACGAAAGCTTCTCACAGGTGAAAAGCTTGTGAGAAGCTGCGAGAAGCTCTCTACTAGCTTTTTAGTATCCACAATTCACCCTTTTTGTTTTAAAAGGACCAAAAGGTTGCATTTGTAATCCTCTGCGGGATCCCGTGCAGCAAGGAGAACAAACACAGCATAAGGGGTCTGTTAAGTAATGGCCAGTTACCAAACAGAATCCAAACCAGATACCACTTTAAAGCAGGCAGAGGGATTCTCCAGCAATGCCATGAGAAATACATCTAGCAAACCCAGGTATACGTCCAGCCATTAATTCTGAATAGCCTTAAGGGCTCTGCATCAATTACTACTTCTGGATAGCCTTAACGGCTCCAATATTCTGCATAACATTCTGACTCCATAACACAAGAAATTTAAAATTCAGTCTCTGTTAAAATTCAGTCTCTCAGGATCCTCAAATCTGCTTGGCTTCCCCAGTGTTTCCAATAAATCCCAATCGCCCTCCTCCAGAGCCCGCATCTTAAGCGACTCCCAGAAACAGTTATAGAGTCAGACGCACTGTCACAGTGCAGTCTGGGAAGGTCCAGGGGCGAGACTGGAGCAGCCTTTTCTTTCGCCTCCCAGCTACAGCTGCTTTACAACCTGGGACCAAAGCCTCCTCTGCCTCACTGCCTGACGATGAATCGTTGGGTATGAGCAGCTTTGAAGAGCCATGAACTAACAGAGGCAGGCGGGGAGAAATCGCCTGACCAGAAGAAGAACCGACAGCAGAGGCTGCAGTCGGCTGTGCAGAGGGTTGCACCACAGCCTCTTTCGGGGATGCAATCGCGGGCAGTTTCCACTGATCCGGCGCTGGGGCTGCTGCAGCCGTCTCCGGTGCTGCGGACACGCCTGGAGCCGCTGCCGGCCAGGGCACAGCTGCCGTGACCGCCACTTCTTTTGCCGGTCTCATCTCCGCTGGCGGCTGGCATGCTGGTGCAGTGCTGGTCGCTGAAACCATGACTGCCGCCACTGGTTCCGGGTTTGGAGCGTCTCTTGTGGGTGGCGCAGGCCAAGTGAGCCCCGCGCAGCGGGGCATCTCCTGCAGCTGCAACAGCTGCTTTTGCAAGCTGAGCAGCTCCGGCAGCTGCCGTGATATGTTTGGCAGCTCTGTCAACAAAGGCAGATGACGTATTAAAAGGTCGACTGGTGCTGTGCTTGTGCAGAGCAGTCCGTCTCTAAGGAGGGAGAAAGGCCGCATCTGGGCATTCTCGGCATAGCAGGTGCATGCGCAGCACTGTCCGGCGCTACGCCAGCCGAAGGTGTCCATCTGGGCATTCTTGGCGCAGCAGACGCCTGCGCAGATGGGCTAGGAGCCGCCATGGGGGTCCAGAATGCAAGCCCACTGAAACGCGGTGCCGAAAAAGCAGCGACCGCCGCTGAGCCACAAGGTGGGGTGGGCTGCACGCCATTTCACTGCCCACACACCCCCACCAGTTGCTCTGCTGGCGTGGGGTCCTAGGGGGGGACGGGGTCCTGCGGCAGCACATGACAATGACCTGGTACAGGTTCCGGAGCATTCACCGCCCTTGGAGCCAGGGGGGCTTTTTCTGACCAGCCACCACATGCCCCTAGAGCCAGGTCAGTGGGGTCTCCTTCGGGTATCTCTCCGTCACTTGCCACCGAAACGGGCAAGCCAGCTCTGCTGCCACATTTGAACTGTATCAGCAGATTAAACAAAACCCGCCACACGCGTAGTAATTCCAGCACTGGCAGATCCCCAGACGGGATCTCGCACCAGAGTGCAGAGCCAAGTTCTTGCCACAGCCTGAAATACAGGGTGGTGCCTGCGTTCAGGGAGATGCCATGCAGGGCCGCCCAGTCTAATAATTCACAGAGTGAGTTCTCAGAAATGGAGGTGTCCATTGAACTGAAAACACCCCTCCAGGCCGATAACACAGCATCGGTTTTTAAGCTGCTGTTCGCCATTCTTTCAGTCCCGTCGGACATCCCGTTCCGGGGGGGGACAACAGCATACCTCTAGAGAAATGCAGCTTGGGTCACAGCATGCAGAACATGTTGGGGTCATCAAATATCACGGTATCCCGCAGTGGTAGGGAGGAAAAGAGAGATCCAGCAGGCAGGAATTGTGCAGCAACATTCCTTTATTTAATTATTTTACAACTCTTTTATAGACTTTTTTTCCATAGTCTAATTGGTCAAAGGATCAGCCACCCCTTGGGGTGATTGGCTAAAATCCTAAAACATCCATTGTCAAAATATTTTCCTACTGTACTATGAACAAAGCTTTGCAAGGTTGCAGGTGTTCATAGTTTATAGAACTCTACTAGTATCTTCCATGAGAGAGAAGAATATCTCATGGGATTGGAAAGAAGCAAGAGAAATTCTTGCTAGCTGCATATTTGTATCCACAGACAAACATTCCCAATAATAGACAGTACCAGACAGCTCCTTCCACGATGTTTTCTTGACCACAAGGAACCCTTTCTCCACAGAAGGGAGTCCCTTCCCCTCACCTTCTGAAATGCCATGAGGTGGTATAAAGTAACTTCTGTGTCCTAGCCGTGGTCCCTCCCAGCTACTGCAAAAATGAACCCCATCTTGGCTGGAACCAGGACATCATGCTAAAAAGAAAAGAGCCCAGGTTTAGTCTTCTTCAGCCAGCCCGTCTTGGCAGAGAAAAGATAGCAGGAAGAGCTCATTTGCTATTTTTTATAAATAAAGCAATTATAGCAGGAGTGAGTATATTATATGTAGTCTTCTATCTGTTTACAAATTGTTTGCAGTTTATATTTTTTGTGGGATTTTTTGTTTGTTTGTTTTGTTTTGCTTTGTTTGATTTTCAGAAAAAAATCACTGTGAAGTAATTTGTGAAATAATTTGACCAATTCTTGGTGTCTTGACATAATATTAGAGTGAGTTTTTTGCAGAGAAAATTCCTGTGCACTAGTTAAGATGTCGTTTTTGTAAGCATATGTACGATTTGATATAAAATGCTTCAGAGCAGGAGCTGAGGTGATCTTGATCCAGAAAAGCAGAGGAGTATGTGTCTGACAGAGCTGGTGCTGGTAGTTAATACACTGACTTGACCTGGAGCTGAAATGATTAATTCTGTTGACCAAAAGTCTATGAGAAAATTTTATAATGCTATTTGCAGCTGAGGAAATGTTATCACATTGTATGGAAAACAGATAAGTGGGTATCAGACACTTAGGTTGGAGTCTTGTCAACACTGGGTAATGTACTGGATAATAATTTGCAGCTACTTTTCAACAGATGACTACACCTTGCTACGCTTTTGAAGCATTAACTTGTTTCAAAAACCAGTGATTAGAGGTGTCACCAAAAACCAGGAAATAAAGTCTCTGACCAATTTGTTATGTTAGAAGGCCAACATTACTTTATTCAGTGCACTGAGTACATGGGGAATCGCTCCACAAAAATGCACACCTGGCAGCCTAATAGACCAGGTTATATTCATCAAACTAATAAATATTCACTACATTTCTATTACATTTCTTGAATATATGCATGAATTCTAATTACTTCCATGGACTTATTTGAATATGAGTAGGGGTCTTTTGAGGTTCTTTGGTGGTCATTTGGGGACATCCCATTTCCCAAATTTCCCTTTTATAGTTCCACATCTTCTAACAAACCTTCTCTCCTGGAGAGTATCTCAAATATGTGGTCAGGTCATGATGCACTTCTCTTACCATTCTTTGCTCCAGCACTGTATCTTTGTTCTCAAAATTAAGACATCTACTAGTACATATTAATCATTGATATAGGTAAATAAGGAAGCATTAGCTTGCACAAGACTATTAGTCACAGGTGTGAAAATGACTAGGTATATTTCTTTCTACTTGTCAAGATCAATGGAAGATGTCACTAAAGTCTTTCTTTCAACTGTTTTGTGTATTGAATAAATGAAAAGGTTTTAGAATTACAGTAGTTCTGAAAAGCATATAACAGAATTTTCCCCTTAATCAGAAAAAGTCTGCAATGTTTTTACAGTCCCTATATCTGAAACTTATTGCAGAATTTTAATATAGTGTCAGTTGTGACATTGAAATGCAAAACAGTTGTGCTGTCATGATCCTGTGGCTGACACGGGTATAGTTCAGTGAGTTTACTGGAAGCACAACTGGTCTGTAGGAGGATGTCTAATCAGATCCAATGGAAAACACCGGAAACTACTAAGTATGGTTAAGGTTGGACCAGGTAAGTGCTTTTGAAGGGAATGTCATATTTGTCCTTATTGCTGTGCTGTGCTCTGTATCTCAGAGCACCCCTTGTATGCCCCTGCAACAAATGGGCCATCTGTACCAGGCTGTAGCTAAGCTGAGTTAATTCCCTAAAATATAAACATTGTGGATGGCAGTCCTTTCATCAGCCTGGCATCTCTTAGTATGCAGTTATAGACTTGACTGGCCAAGGGGAGTGACATGGTTCCACAAGATATTGTGATACATAGGAAAGAAATCCATGCCAGATTACTTCTGTAGAGTATGCCTTTTATAAGAAAAAAACAGTGTTGTCTATACTTGTCTGACACAAAATGTGATGTTTCTGCTTTCACTGAAATGGAGCACAAGTATTAACATCCTATACCAGTGGAAAATACAAAATAACTTCTTTTTAAAAGCAAAATTGTTTGGAGTTAGAGATCCTGATAAAATATGAATATTGCATATTTAAAACAAACAAAAAAAAACCCAAACAAAACCCCCAAAGAATAAGAATTTACCACAGGAGGGAAGCTTTGATTTATGGGAGGGGGTGTGTTGGGGAGCTTTTTGGGATTTTTGGAGGGTTTTGTTTGTTTGGATTTTTTTTCTTTGGGGGGAGGAGTTTAGTGGGGTTTTTTAAACATTAATGTGCTTAATGCAAAAAAAATATGACTGCTTTAATTACACTAACTAAAAATAAGGAGTGGATATACACTTTAAACAGTAAATGAAACCAATTCGTTATTTTAAGATAGATTAAATAGTTAAAGTGTGTAGTAAAATCTCTAGTAGTTCTGTATCTGCTTAACTTAAAAGAATTAAGGGAATTAACTTAATTAAATAAGTCCTCAATCACCAATGCAAGGAGTCTATATTAATCATAAGTCAACTACTTTAGGCGCTAAATCCCTACTTGATGATGCTTTGATCCACAGTAAATGTTAATGTAGATACTCTTTGTCCAATCCTGAGAAAAATATTAAGTAGCTCATTGTATAATAGCAAACTTGGAATACTGCTGAGTTGCCTGTGAGCAAATGGCTTTAAACAGGTGTTGAATTTAAGGAATAAAAGATCAAAGTGATACCCTCCATAAGAGACCCCTTTTCTCCTTCATATTATCTCTGAACACCCCATAACAGAAATGACCTTACTAGTGGGACTGGGATTCCTAAGATAACTTGAAAGGTTTTGTCAAATAAGGAGTGACCCAGGGAGCTGGGGTTGTTTAGCCTGTAGAAAAAGAAGCTCAGGGAAAATCTTACTGTTCTATACAACTCCCTGAAAGAAGGTTGTGGACAAGTAGGAGTCTTTTCTACCGGCTAACAAAGTGATAAGGCAAGAGGAAATGACTACAAGTTGCTCCAAGTGAGGTCTAGATGTTATTAAAAATTTCTTCATGGAAAGGGTGGTCAGGCATTGGAACAGGCTGCCCAGGGACATGGTGGAATCATTACCTCTTGAACCATTCAAAAACCCTATAGATGTGCTGCTTATAGACATGGTTTAGTTGTGGGTCAGGCAGTGTTGAGTTAATGGTTAGACTTGATGGTCTTAGTGGTCTTTTCCAACTTTAATGATTGTATGATCCTATCATGTTTAGAAAGGGAATTTATTGTATTTACCATAGTGCTGTGTGTATTCCTTTCATTAGTTTCACTTAGTTGAAATAATAATCCCTATTCTTGCCTTCTTGTATTTGGACAAGCAGATTTATTTACAGATCTTACATTTTCAAGTTGTTTTTAAAGGTCTAATTTGCTGTTGTAGATTGTCTGCAATTCTTGCCACATCTCACACTTTCCTGGTGAGTCCAGGCTTCCTATGTTTTATGCCCAAACAGCAATTACCCTCAGAGTGTAGGAGCTACTATTACAGAAGATGTTACAGTAACACACCTGGCATCTCTTTCCAAAGAGGCATCTCAGACAACCAGTTATTTGTTTTACCAATCAAGATGACAAAATGCAAAATGTAAAACATTTGAAAAAATCTCTCTGGCTGAAATAAAGTCCATCAGTTAATGGAAATACCAAGCTTAGGAAATGGTGAGGTAGCTCATCAAAGGGCTTCTCTTATTCTCAGAGAACATGTAATGTGACTTTGCCAGGAGGAGCAGATCGGATGGGATTCAAGCAGTCGAGAAAATCAGATTAGTATATATAGAAAGCTATGAGTGACTTCAGAACAGAGATGCTGTCCTGCATAGCACCTCTGACAGTCAAAATCCTTTTTATTTAAGCAACTAAATCTGGATTATGCTTCTCATTTCTGGGTAGCATGTCTCAAAATGTTTCTATCATTACTAACTTCAAAGCATGTAAGCTGCTTTTTCTTTCGTGCTACCAGCTCTGAAGTTCTGCTTCTAAATATCTTCTTTTTCATCAAAATGGTAGAAACAGCTGTGGGGGGAAAGCCTCTACAACGCAAAACTACTTTTTAAAATGGTAACATTTAAAATTAAATTATAAATTAAATTAATTTCAATTAATTTCAATTAATTTTAAGGAATTAAAAATGTACTAAATAATTGGCATAAGAGAAAAGATGACAAAAAAAGACTTACTCTAAATATGTGGCATAGAACTAGTGGCCTTTGCATACAAAATTTTAGACATTTTCAATCATTTCATAAGGATCAAGAGAACAGTGAGAGCTGACATATCTGTGAAGAATTTTCATAATAAATTGAAGAATGTACTCCTGCTCAGAAAGACTTTCTTCTTTTCTCATTAGAGAAATTTTCCTCTTGCTTATTAAAATTCCTTTGAGTTTCAAAATCGCACACAGTCCTGGAAAAAATATTTGTTCTTGTCACCACTGGCAGACATAGTTCCTGTGGTAAGAAGATTGATTTTTATTCAGGGAACTGGAGTAGTAAAGACATCTGGGATAATCCAAAGAAGGCATTAACTACACTACTTAAAGATAAGTTTTACTAATACAAGTATTGATTACCTGTTTTGGTAAACATGCTAGTAAAAGGAAGCCTGTGAATTAGACATGTACTATTATATGTTTAGTACCTATACTCCTGTGTCTTACTGAGATACAGGAGACGAGTATTTGCTATTTTGAGTTGTTATTTGTGGGATGGCATAGAACCACCAGGAGGTTCCTTAAAGGAGAGATGTTATGGATCTTCAAAATTGAAATTCCTGTGAAATGAAGCAACTATGACTGGATCTATACCATTGTCTCCCCTGTTTTGGTCTTTGGGGAAGTCAACCAGAGAAGAAGCTAATAGCAAAATCAAAGAAAAATTCCTCTGACAGATTCTTGGCCGCAGATAAATATGTCTGCATACATTCACAGGTACATAGTTTACAGTTGTCCTAAGACTCTGAATTCCTCTCTTGTTTCCAAATATGTGAAACAGATGTAGGTGGAGAATTTTCTTCCTGTCTTTATTGCTGGCCTGCTGGGCAACTCTATGGAAACCACAACTATGTTTATCCTCTTCTATACAATCCTAGAATGGTTTGGCTTAAAAACCATCTAGTTCTAACCCCCTAGCCACAGACAGGGACGCCTTCCACCGGACCAGGTTGCTCAATGCTTATCCAACCTGGCCTTGAACACTTCCAGGGAAAGGGCATCCAAAACTTCTCTGTGCCAGTATCACTGACAATCACAGGACTCTTTCTTTCTTCACATTGTACCCTGTGCATAATGATGTGTCTGAGCAAAACTGGTGCAGGATTTCTGTGAATAACAAGATGCTTCAAGAAGTGTATATGCAATCCAAAGCATGGAGATCGTAGAGGAGGCTTTCTTGGGAGTCCTGAGGTTGACATCACTGAGATTTTGGAGTTGAGGTTAAGCATGTGTAAGGAAGTCTGTAATGTATTTATTAATTTTTCAGCCAGTGAATTGTACTGGAGAGAAGACAGCAGGAATATGAAGAGAAAATGGAGCTTTACAGGTATTAGGTCAGTGCTGTGTAAACACTTGAGTGATGTATCGAAGAATCCTTCACTTTTCATATTCTTAACTTGTTAAAAAAAAAAAAAAGCTTGCTTTTAAAGCTCTGTTTCAACTGTTTGAGCCTGAGCATATACCACCAGAAACTTACAGTGATTTACTTGACATAGTTAAATTCCATGTTAAGTGCATTTTCTTTAGTTTTAGAAATAAAATCCTTCTATTCCCTTGCAAAAAATGTAAAGCTAAGCTGAAAAGTTCAGTTTGCTTGCTTTTATATCAGATGCACTAAAGGTAGAGAGGCTCTGACACTGTTTCAGAAGAGGTGAGGAATTTTCCATATTAATACTGTAAGTGGGAAATGTGGTAGAATACGTGCCAGAGCTCACCCCCTGCCTACCCCCACATGGCAAGGTATTTTCAAGTTATGTCTGGATCCCTTCAAGCTGACTTCAACGGCAAAACTTCAATTGACTTGGGGTGGGAAAAGGATGAGCCTCAACAATACTAAGTGGAGTAGTGAATGATAAATGCAGAAATGCAGTCTTGTTACATGGTACGAAATTACCTTTTGCGGACTCTCAAAATCAGCAGGGGTGAAAATGGTAGATACTGTTTCAGGTCATATGTTTCTCCTTGCTTTGGTAAAATTGCCTCTATTTGCCAAGCCATTAGTAGAGTAACCATTTATCTTGCAAAGTGCTGAGGAAGAAGTCCGTGTAGCAGACCCTCAAAATGGTGTTATGGTGAATACATTTTTGAGGAGCTATCAGGCATGATAAAAGCTGTGGACATCTGTAATCTGTAGAAAGCAAACCAAGCACACATCTTTCTGTCACTACAGAGGACCTTGCCTATGACAGAAGCCACTGGTTTGAGGGGATTTAATTTTGGGGAACTTGAGGTGTTTGGAAACTGGCTTGGGGTAGAGGGAAATGATAATTAGGCTCTTGCTTTTATCCTGGGAGACAGGGACTCAGTACTGAGAACAGCACAAGACACCAGCTTTTGGCTGGAACTTTTTTCTGAAGTTTCAACTTACTGCAAAGAAAAATTTAATTATGGTAGGGTTGTCTTCAATGATTTTTTTGAAATTTGAAAGCAAAATTTAATAAATATATATAGTACTTTTATTAAGTATTTGAGACTTTAAACAGGGGTTTTTAATGTAAAAGAGATGCTGAAAACCCATTGAAGTGTATTATTCACATGTATATAGAATATATCCATATTTGTCAATACATTGCATCTTGGGATTTAAAAATATTTCCAATATCCAGATTATTTGTATCATGTGGAAAACTCAAGAAACCTTCATCAACTTCAGACTTAGGGAAACAGTTTAAGTGATATCACTGTAATGTGGTAGATGTGAAGAGAAAATTAGTACTTTTACAGTTCTGTGATACAGGTTTAGAGGGGGGCATTTGGAAAGGAAAAAATAAGTCCAGCTGAAGAAGCATGTTTGACTAGATATTGTTTCCCTATGAAAGTTTAGTTCAGAAAATTTGGGTTGGAAGTTGAAATTGCATTTACTTACTTGTTCTGATCCCTGTTTTTATTAGATGCGAAGGTTTTTATTTTAGTTAAATGCAGTGAAACTTTTAGTGCCCAATGATATAGAACAGGAATATTGTTTGAAAGGCCTCTGCCATGGAAGTATGTGATATCTCTGTGTACCTATAGGTTTGGATGCAGAAATCATTCCTTTGAAAAGAGCAGGCTGAAGAGATGAAAAATAGTTAATGTCGCAAAGCATCCTGTGCCAGTTTGGACAAATTTGGAGGAAAATATCCTCTGATAGAAGGCATGTTACAACCAGCCCTCCCCTACCAGGTTCAGGAAAAAAAATATTTTCTTCGGAGGAAAGTGAAAGAGATAAAAATCTATTTATTTAACAAACACTCAGGAAAAGGATAATAATGCTAAATAATAAAACCTCTCGCTGTGGAGAGAAACCTGGGAAAATTTCAGAGTCCTTCTGTAGGTGTGATCGCTCTCCTCCTCCTTGGAGCTGGGTCGTGGACCCACCTCCAGGGCCTTGGTGGAAAATTCTCCCAATGTGTTCTGATGTTGAAACAGTCCAGAAGAGAAGAAGGCAAAAACCGAAGTTCCAGGAAAACGAAGTTCAACTCTCCACTCTTTTCGTTTAAAACCATTGCCACTTGTCTTATTGCTACAGGCCCTACTAAATCATGCTTCTCCCAAAGTTGAGTGAAAACTGATACTGATGTCAGTGGGAGAGGAGCTATACTAACATGATTTCTGATACTGTGCTGAAAGTGTGGGACCTAGTGGATGCTGAAAACTTGATGCAGAGAAATTTTCCAGCTTTCTGCCAGCATCCATGTGAAAGTTTTGCTTTCACATGCAAACTTGCTGGGAACAGTGAGAGGTTTTTGTAAACCAATCCTTTATCTTGCAGGTGCAAGATTGTTATGCAGCTTATTATGTTACTGACTGGAGAAATACATTGAAATGGGTGTTGTAGGGTTTAACCAATCATTCTAAGAGGTGGATGGTCAAAGGACCAATAACCTTATGCCATTCAAGCGAACCAGGTTATATAAATGAGTTTGGAAATTAATAAATAATTCCATTTCCTTCCTGGACTGAATTCTATGCAGCTTTTTTGTCATCCCTGGTACAACAGAGACAGGACCTGATGTTGTGTTCTCCATTCATATAGGCAAATTTTCCTCCCAAAGGCATCCCATACAACAGAGGAACACCCAAAGCTAAAACTTGAAGTGGGAGGTGCATCTCATGACAGCTGAATACAACCTTGTTAAGGCTGCTCAGGGACTGGTCAGTCCAGCCAGTCTTGTTGGTTTACATTCACAGCATCTGCCTTAGTGTAGAAGGTGGTGAGGAAATACAAGAGAATAATCAGGATTATAGAGGGAATATGGAACAATTATTTTTTGTCCAATTACATATACTTCATGACAATCCCTTGAAGGATGCTGTTTAGGCTTTTCACTGGTGTTGTAAATGTTAAAAAAAATACCATTTTATGCAGAGGACTTGTCAGCTAAGAAATACTGAGTGAGATTAGTGAATTTCTTCCAGTTTTGCATAATTTCCATTTTTTTGGACATATACAAATTTGATTTTGAAACTGAGATTCTGAATTTAGTTTTTACCTGGGAAGTTTATAATTACACATGCCAATACCTTCATTAAGCTACATCAAATCATTTGGCAGAGTTATGAAATACAATAGCCCATGGCACTGTCTGTCACCTGCAAAGTGGATTTTTGTTGCTCTTCTTCATTTTTCTGGGTTTCCAAGCAAGTATTGGTGGGAACTGTGCTAAGAAAAAATTTTCTAACAAAAATATGGTATGAGTTTGTTGTACATTTTTCTTACTTTTTAATCTTTTGGAAGAAAGTCCCATCAGAAAATATTTTAAAAAACTATTATGGCAGTTTTCAGTTTTGACTTCAATATTGTCATAATGAAAGCAAGAGACCTAAATGAAATTATGACAAAACCACAGGATTGATCTGTAGCATCTTTTGCTACTCTATCATGTTGAATATTATTCCTGAAATTCAAATTTCCAAGATAAAACAACCTGATAGTGCAAAGAAAATTCCAGGTTATATTTCTTTAGAAATTTTGGTGGTAGAAGGGAAAACTGAATTTCATGTACAGATTTTTCAAGGCTTAAAGGGAGATAATAATTTATTCTTACTCATCCATTTATTATTTCTCTGCAGTAGTTGGGCTGGTATTTCAACAGGATGTTGCTGATCTCAAAACAAAAAATTATTTTATTAAATAATTTATTTATTTTTTATTAGAAGCATGCTTAAGTGACCCTGTGTAGTAGATACTGCTAAGTGGGGTCTACCACCCCATCTGGTCTTTGACTCCTTTTCCAGTGGTATACTCAAAGGCTAGATCTGGACAACTGTTTTGCTTTCATAAAGGGATTTTCCTAGGCATTACCTAAGGAAGGAGAGGTCAACAAAGCTTATAGGCATATTGTGCTGTTGCCTTCCAAAAAATCAGGATTCAATCAGAAGTATAGGAATTATTTTCTTGGTTTTAGGAAAAATAAATCAGGGAAAAAAGAGTTTTTCATTTGCCACATACAGGTATTTTGGAAAAAAAATTCATTAAATTTTTAGAAAAAAATTCTACTAGTTCAAGGAAATATTTTATTGAACTCAAAAATATTACTAATTCTATTTGGCTACCAAACAAAATTGTTTTTTTCTGAAACTACAGGCAGATTTGAATTTTTGTCACAAAAATTCTGAAGTGCTGAAAATTCTGTGTCATGAGTGGAGTATAGTTTGTTCTTCAAAGATACACAGTCAGATGAGTTAAATCCCACACTAAATCAAAAATGCTGCAAACCTGAATCCGCATACTTCAGTGAAAAATAGCATTCAGCTTTAATTTTCATCAAGTGTAGTAGTGAGTTATGCATATGTTGTTATGCATAAATTCCAAGTATAAAGTAGTGTACTGAATGGGATTTAAATTCTAATGAGAGAAACAGGGAAGACAAAGAAGAGATGATACAGGACAGGTTTTCAGCTTGTGAGTATTTTACCAAAATTAGGTGCATTAGATCTATTCTTGGTAAACTTCAGCCCCTCTATCTAGATGATTCTTGCAATTCTCAGGATTTTTTCAATAGCTTTGTAACATTTTGAAAGTTTAATGTAAAAGAAACTGTTATTTGCCTGTTAAGTTATGCAGTATGTATGAGTCTGTGCATCAGTTACTGAAATAAGTGGTTTGATTTCAGAAGTGTTCAGCATCTTTTGCACAGGGCATAAGACCTTTCCAGGCATATTGGAAATGCACAAAGAGAAATATTATTGATTGAGAAAAGTAGAATATTTCAGTCTTCACAGAAATAATAATCCTTAATAGAAAACAATAATGACTCCTTACATTTATGTATTCATTTTAATTTTTCATTCAAAATGGCTTGGGCAGGTTTGAAACTATCGTATAAAAAATTATCATTCCGTTCCGGGCGAGGGAAAAAAGTGGTTTGAAATCCAAAGATACCATGACCTCACCACACAGGAATTAATGTGACTGGAGTTCCTTGACAATGTCTTTGAGGTTTCAGTGGCTCTGGGGACACTACTTCCCTGATCAGCAATGGCGCAATAATTCTTTGTTGTTTTGGAAAATACATATGCATCTCATGCAGTCTTTTTTTTTAAATAGAGTATTTTATTTCTATTAGCAATCAGGTGCTACTGTATCACATGCTATAATGCCAAGGTGGTAGGCTCACTGGAGCGTATCTGTCTACAGAAGTGAGTGCTGAGTTGCATTAGAGAACACTGAAGCTCTTTTATTCCCTTTTTAAAATTTGTATATTTTTGTTATAACACTCTGGATTGTACAAATCTCAACACCCATATAATATCCATTATAATAATAGAATTCTGCTCAGCCTGTTTCCTCACTTAGAGAGCTTTTTTCCTGGAATTACACCCTAATGCAAGGAAATAGAAAAATAACAATGTATTTTCAAGACTTACTCACAGCCTTCAGAGATGCTAAATCCAGTGACTGGAATCAAGCCAGAAAGTTTTGGTTTTGGGCAAATATTTGCAGTTTCACAACTGCATTACCTTTTCTATGGGGTCTTGTTGGTTCTCCTGTGGTTATATTTAGTAAGTGATTGCAGATGGCTTTTAGACAGTGGAAAGGAGAAAATGAAAACTTTTATGTAGAATTACATTAAAACTTTCAATGTATAAATATACTTATATAAGAGACTTGTACCATGAAGAGAGTTATTGCATTAACAGTGTGCAATTCTGATTAAAATATATTATCCACTTGTTCCCTGTTTGTTCATATTCACTTACTGTCCATTTCTTCATTTTAATTTATTTGTTTTAAAACCTTTGAAACAGAATCTATGTTACTGTTCTAGAGCCATGGTGAAGTTATGACATTGTCACACCCTGCCACTCCTAAATGCTAACATATGACTTATTTTTTCTGATTTATTTAAAAATTTGGTATTTCTCATTGCTGGTGTGGTATTTAAGTCCTTTTAAGATGGTCTCTGTACAATATCCAGATTCTTTTGCTCTTACCTGTGTTTCTTTTCTCATGGACCAAAATTTTGCTTGGAGTAAGATTTGTGATTTTTTTTTTTCACTTATGGTAAAACTTGTATTGGTTAATTTTGTTTAGAATTGGAAGGATAAATGAGGGAAAAAAAGCCCCAAAATACTTCCCTCATCAGGGAGTCAAGGGTACGGAGCATACCGTATGGTGGTAACTGACTCAGTGTATTGGTGTGAGTGAGGTTTCACTTGCCTCTGAGTGAGGTTTCATTTGCCTCTATGTGAAATCTCTTCAATATTTAGTGCCATACTATATAGAGCTCTGGAAGCATCAGGATACAAATGAAAAGTTGTTCTTCATGTAGGTAACAGGGTAATATCTCTACAGCGCATCAGGTCATGTGAAATTTGTGCTGCATGTGCCAAAAAATATCTCTTCATAAAAGTGAATAAATTCAAAAACAGTCTAGTCTTTTTTTATGGGACAGACATGTAGTGGTGATCAACACACACAGAACAGATTTCACTGGAAAAAGTCAACAGCAGATGGTTCCTTGGGTTAGAAGTGGGAAAAGTGCAAGGCCATCACAATATTCTGCTTATTGTTTTAGACAAGGCTCTTAGACAGAGAGACTCCAAGGACACATGGACCTGGATTTCTCTGGGTCTCAGGTGCCACTCCATCTGGGATGATGAACAATGTACAGTGAGGACAAAGGAGCCAAAACCCTGTGTCTATTTCTTTTAATGATGGCACGTAACTTGGAGCTCATTAACGTTTTTACTGCTTAAGTAAACAAACTGCTTACTTATCCCTTCCTAAATAGATTGATGAAACAGTCCTCTCAACAGCAATGAACAAAGGAATAAAAAAAAATACTAGAAAGGGAAACAGATGGTTCACAGATATCTTTTGTAGAGCTGCAGAGGCAGTATAAGAAACTGCTGAGAGCTAATCAGTGCCATGAAAGCTGGGCCAATCTGATCTGCTCATATCTTATCAGAAGGGGACAGGGAAGGGGACTATTGATATTGCTTTTCTTGGGTTTGGGATTTGAATTCTGAAATGTTTCTCCCAGTGCTGTGGAATCCCTGTACCATATAATCAGTTTCATCTTTCTGAAGGAACAGTCAGATGGGAAACAAGCAGGTCCTTGTCCTTTTCTGACAGTTAAATGGGAAAAATCACCTCCTTTACAGGAAATTTCCACATTTAACATATAGTTTTCACCTGTCTGGGATTTTGTTTCTTTTTTCTTTTTTTTTTTTTTTTTTTTTTTTTTTGTCTTTTATAGTTTTGTTTCTCTTTTTTAAAGGTGTGTCATTATGTCCCACAGGACAAAACCAAGAGGGCAGGAGAGAATTTTGCTTTGGGCCAGGAGGAACAAGTCCCTGGCCCTGTTGTAGTTTTGGTGTAGCAACCCTAGTGTCATGAATCCAACTGCTACAAGAGTTGTTGTTTTGTCCTTGAAAGTACTGATTGGACAAAAAAACTCTTTCCATTTGAGTCTGAATTTATTGCCTTCATTCCTCATTGTTTCTGTTTGCAAACAGAACAGTGAAAAAGAAGGCATGCCCCATATTTTTTTCTCCTTAAAAGAAATAGGATATAAGATGCCATAGCCATTTCCTCAGACATTGAGCTACAAGGCATTTGCATAAAAATGCTATGATTTCTGCTGTTACATTAGCTCAGCACTCTTGAAATCAAAATTTTAAATATAAAGTCACATTCTTTCTTGTTATTTTCTGAATTTGAACATGTGTATTTATTCCACAAGGATCTTGCTTTTATTGGGTTTTATATGAATCTATAGTTTTAGAATCTTTAGTTGCTATGGCATTCTCCCTCTGACTGTTGATAGAGCTTTAAATTAAACTGAAGATTTTTTGTAGGTGATTCTGACATTTATATTTTTGCATTTTACAGCTTATTAAGTGTGGGAATGAAAGCTGCAGTTCACAAAAATACTTAAAACCGTGTAAATGAGGATGTGCATTAAAGTGCAGGGCTTAGGAAACTTAAGTAACAAACATTACTTAGACCTTGACAAAGCAAAAAAGCACAATTAAGTATAATTGTATGTGACTGTCATCATGAGAGGAATGTTTGCACAGAATTATGAAACAGCATTTAAGCAGTTTTTCTGGAGGGAGCTGCAAGGAACTAATGGGTGCCAGTACAAGCCTTGAAAACAATTTGACTTACAGGTTTTCAGCTTTTTTTCCCACCTTTATGGATTTAGAAAAAAAGTGACTGTAATAATTGTTGGTTCTAATGCAGACTCAGAAATCATCATTCTTACCTGTGTTATCACAGAGCTTCTTCTGTTTGAAAAACTAAATTAAAAAAAAATATTTCCTCTTGAGGTTCCTGATGCTGCCTTTTCTCATCAGGGAAGCAATTAATCTTACTGAAATGCAAGTGAAGTTCATGGCTAATTTGGTTTTCATAGTAAGGACATTTTTGCTCATATTGGTGCCAGAGGGAAGTTTGACAATTAAATCCACCTTAACTTTTTTTCAGAGAGATATATTCTGCTTGTGTCTATGACTATGTATTAAAAACCAAATTAAGTTATGCAGTAAGTATAATTTGGGGGGAGACTTTTTAATGATTTTGCATTAAGGGTATTGGTCATAGTGTAGACTCATTCACAAAAAGTACAAGAGGTAGGAAAAGAATGTCTTGGTAACTTAGGAAGAAAAATCTTTGAGGGGTAACTCAGCATTTTGTAGGATTGCAAGGGGACAGGAATTTCCTGCAATTTTCTTCTCAAAGGAGTAAAATTGCAGTCCCAGGTTCTTGTGTCAATACCTCCAAAGAAACACAGTGGAAATTGCCAACTACAGAATTCTCCCAGGAACAGGATGTCCAAAGAGGTGATTGAATTTTTCCTCTCTAGGTTACTGAAAAAATGAATAATTTTCAACATCTTGTTTGGAATGGAACTAGATTATGCCTTTTATTTTATTCTTAAGAAAAGCCTAGAGGATTATGTTTTCTGAAATGCTTGAGCTGACCGGTATTTTTGGTAAAGAGATTAGATGGTTTGTGAACAAATTGCTCTGGAAGGTTTTGTTCCCAGATGCAATCTCTGGAACACCTATTTTTGGTGTTCCTGGAAGATTCTCTGGAATTCTAAAACCCTGAAGGAAAAAGATAATGAAAAGAAAAATTAGTTTTTAACCTTACATTCCCCAAAAGGCCTTGTCAGTGATCTTTAATTTGCTGTTGGAAGAAACGTGTTTGTATTCACAAGTATTTCTGCAGCTACTTAAGGCCATAGAGTCCATAGACACAGAGAAAAATGGATTTGTGAGTCATGAGAAGTGAGGATTCAGTTAATGGCTCCAAACTGTCATTGAATAATGTGTATTTATTTGCACATTTATTTATTAATTTCTCTAGATTTTTCAGTTCTTAAATTTTCATGATGACTTATACGAAATAAGACACTGTAACAGCATTTATAGTTATGTCACTCTGCAGGCATATTTCAGAATTCTTACAGCAATCGTGATTTTTCAGATTTCAGCAGTAGAGAATAGCACATCCCTAATAAAGCGAGGCTTATGCTGTTTGGATTCTCAATGTTCTCCCTCTACCTTCCACTGAACTAACTTTGATAGGACATAAATACAATTGTCATTTTGGTTTTATGGTATGCTACAATTCAAAGCCAGAGATTTGGGGTGAAATTTATTCCAAGAAGAGAATGGATTAAAAAGTTCTGAAGAAAACTGATAACCCCACAGGCAGAAAAACGTGGCTTAGCCAATGAATATTATAGGGAGATTTATTTTTAAAAATAACCCTCTGGTAATATTTATATGCAGTTTAGAGTCCTACAAACCTTGATCAAAATCCATCACTGGGCTCTCACTACTGAACAATACAACATGAGCTGTTTCTGATGCTAGAGTTTTAACAATTTCTTATTAACAGGTGCTGTAGTGGTATTACAGTAAGTGCCAACTGGAAATCCACCTCTTTAACTGGTTCAACTGCTCCCATTTTCAGGCAGAATATATGTAGATGCTGAGATTTGTGCAATGCTGTATGGACAGAGTGGCTGGCTTTAATGCTGTACTGTTTCCCCAGAAGCTGCAAAAGATTTAATTTTATCTGGAATAATATTTTTGCCTGACAAAATGCTTGGTGATGTGGATATACAGAATGCACATTGTCTTATCTGATTGAGACTTACTTGAAAGTGAAGCTGTGTATTTAGATTAACTGAAATTTCTGAGATATAAGTGTGTGCTACATTTGCTACCAGCAGAATTCTGAAAAAGGATCAAGTCAGAGGATGACTGTTTCTCTCACCTGTAATTGAGAAGGCTGCGAGTGTGGGTGTTCACAGCAGGGGAAGAAGAAAATGCCACAGAAATCTCTTCAGTGGGTGATAAAGCTGCAAGCACAAATTAGCCCACAGATGACTAAACCCGGAGTTCTTTTTCTCTCAGCCCCTGTGCTTGCATCCACGCTTGCATTGCCAGTGGCTTCCTGCAGTTCATCATAGTGGATCTGTATGGGAGCATGATTGAAAAGATCATGCTCCCATACAGATTGAAGATGTTTTCTTAAGGAAAGTGCTGATGTGCTTGAAAGACTGCTGTTTGCCAGCCCTTCCCTCTACCAGTATATGAATCCCTGGCTCTGTTTTCACAGGGAGGTTGAAATTTGTGTGGCTAGTCTGCAGGATGCCACCTTTCTGTGTGAAAAACAGCTCATGTCATACACAGTAGTTAAAAAAAAACAAAAAACACATAACCAGAAAGGCTTATCAAAAAGAAGTAAGATAAGGGAAAACAATAATCTAAAGCTCTTTTCCATCTGTTCTTTCTGCTGCCTTCCATGGCCTGGCTTGGCACAATAAAGCATGCATTAAAAACAGACAGGTGCATCCCAGATAACTTTGAAAAGCATAGCCTTCAGAGACAATTTTTTCTACATTCTCACAATGTTTCTGCTTATTTCTATATTTGTCATTCTTCACAGTTTTTTGAAGAGCATTGCAAACATTCCTCTACCTGCTTTTTCTCACCTCGTACTTCTAATCTGTACTTGCAACATCCTATTTAATTGTAGTGAAACAATGCTGACTACCAGTCAGTGCAGTGTCTCCTTCAGGGCCATATTGTTGAAAGGCAATTTGCATATACAAGTCATAGAATGATTTTGGTTAGAAGAGAAGGATAAGTTGCACTAGAGAGAGAGCTTTTCATTAGTTGGTTACTGGAACTAGACTTTGATGTCAGGCCTGAACTTGTAGAGTAAGATCATTAAATTGAGATAAATATGTGGTTAGTAAGACTTCTCATGTCAGCATATGTCAGTATGGGAAAATAAGTATTCTTTTAAAATAAACGGTCTATTTCCAACCCATAAAAATGTTACAGTACATAGCTGTGATAAAGTGTTTTCTTGATCTGGGAGCGAAAAAACAGCAGGGGCCTTATTTTGCATTGCAAATAACCAAACATATCAAGCTAATGTCCTTATGAGAGGGGAAAAAAAGGTTCATTCTGCATGTACCTGCTATTTAGCAACAGAGAATATTTTTTAAAAAATTTGGAATATATGAAATATCATCTGTCATCTTGCTAAATAGAGCAGTTCTTTAACACTTCCAGGGTGCTTCTTCAGCTTTCCAAAGAAGAAAAGTAAGCCAGTACATATTTATGGCCTATATTTAATACATGGATAAGACAAAATGTCAAGTAATTGTTTAAGGATCAATGTTAAAGTGAAATTGCCCTCAACAGATATAAAATTAGACATCACTAAAAGGACCAGGAAAAGCAATTTGCATTAAAAATACAGTAAAAAGAGAAGCAGTGGGAAACAGACACTGAACTAAATTTCACTCTCCTGTCAAAAACAAGAAAGTTGAATTCAGAACTTTTAGCCTTTAATTCCTACCCTTGGATACCATATAATGCTTGTTTATTTGTTCTCAATAACACAGTCTACCAAATCCCTTTCCGTCCACACCAAAACACAGAACAAAAAGCCACACCAATTTTGCAGGTAATTTCTTTTTCCTTTTGTAAAGATTATGGGTTTTTTAGTAGTCCTATTCACTCCTACATTTCACAAGGCACATGATTAAGATGCTACTTTAAGATACTGTCTTTTGATCTATTCATACATCCCAACCCTTCACAGGTTGCAATAATATTTCTTTTTTTGCACAGACATTAACCACAGGGGCACCCCAGGAATTAAAGAACAAAACATTTGACAGAAAAGAGAAAGTAGAAGATATAAAAAATAGCTCTCTTTCTTGAAGGGGTACATAGCAAGGAAGAGAAGAAATTACGATGATGTATTAATAAGCAAGTGAAACCAGATACATAGTAAACAAAGAAATCGCATTTTGAATGTGTCTTGGTTTGAGACAAATTAGGAGAAAACGTCCTGAGATAACGTTCTCTGATAGAAGGCAGGTTTCAGCAGCCCCTCCCCCACCAGGTTCGGAAAGAAATTTCTTCGAGGAAAAGTGAAAAAAACCTGTTTATTTAACAAAGAGGGTGCACACACACACAAGAGAGAAAAGAGAATTGATAAATGTTAGATAATAAAACCTCTCACTGTGGAGAAGACCTGGTAAATTCAGAGTCCTGTCTATAGGTGTGGCTCTGCTCTCTCCGGAGCTGGAGTGCAGTGTGGGCCCCTCCAGGCCACGATGTGGGGCCTCGCGGTGTTGGTGCTCTGGACCAGAGCTGAAACAGTTCCAGGAGAAGAGGAAGAAGACGCAGTCCCAGGAAAAGTTCTTGCCTCAGCTAGCAGGCTAGCTGAAAAGCAACGAATTTTAACTCTCCGTTTCTCTCCTGAGAAAAGGAGACGAGATCTGGGAAAAGCAGAAGGTGCTTCCTTGGCTCTGCAGCGGTCAGAACACGGGGAGTCTGTGAGTCCTTGAACACAAACCACGCTGAAGAATTTGCTCGGCTTCCCCGCCTTTCTCTCGGAGCCAGCTTAAAGGCACAGAAGGGCACAGGACTCATGTCTGGCACAGAGCAGGCAATAGGGGATATAGCATCATAAAGTCACCCCAAGACAGAACGTTATGGCATAAAAGTTTATTGTGTTTACAAGTTATTTCAGCTTAGGAACAATTATTAAGATAAACTGTTAGGGAAACTTTCTACATTTCTGTACTGAGGAGGACAAATTAATAACTTGGTCATTCAAACACATAGCACTGGAAATAGAGAAAAGTGAAATCTGAACTTACAGGATCTATCTTTATTTTATAATGCTGCTATTATAATGTAAGAAATTTCTAGGAGATAATAGTGTCCAAAGGATAAATGTGTACAGGGTACATGAAAATGATTGAAGTATTACTTTTTTTTTTTTTCCTGACTGCAGACTAGCTTTCAGAATGGCTGAAATCAAGGGTTTAACTTTTGAATTATTGCTCAAGTTATACTCAAACAGGAAGATTTTCATCAGTGGACTTGGGGGTGGAGGGCTCTGTATGGAAACTATGGAGTCTGAGTGTATTAAATAGAATATTTTCTCTTTAAGAATAAATATTACCGTTTCTTCCACGGCAGTGCATAGTGCTTGCAAAAAACAAAAGTTGACGCTTTTTGAGTCTTTCTTTTAGTACATCAGATAAAATGCAGACTCTTGTGCACAGTAGTTTGTGACTCTTCCAAGACAGCTTCCGCTGTCTTTTTTTCTCGTCAGGAAGAAAATGGGATAAAGCAAGCAAATCACTTTTAAAAATCCAGCTGATGGTTGTTCTCTTAGCCAACAATAAATTATCGTTCATCCAAAGCTTAAGAACCAGTGAGTAATTTGATATGATCTTGAGAATACAATAGGGATGTAAAGTGTGAAAGATGATATACTCTATGAAACATTATTTTTGTATGGAACATGAATGTGTTTTGAGTATTTGTCACAACTTGGGTTTGGCTGAAAATTCTCATTGTTTTGTCATGTTTATTGCATGCAATCAATCACAAACAGACTAGTGAATACTAAGCAATGCAAGGCAAGTGAGAGGTATAGGTTGCCTGAAGTGGCGCTTTAAAACCAGTTTACTGCACTGAAATACTGAGTCAAAGAAAAACGGCCAAGACATGAAATAACAAAGAAAACACAGGATTAACCTTAAAATTGCCAGTTCTTCATTGTGTTTCACATTTTACAGGTGTTCTGGGTTAGTGGGAATTGTCGACCACCCAATTTCAGTATTAGGGCATGTCCATCTTTCCCATATCTATAAAGTGATGACTCTGTATCATAGATGTTTATCTCATATATAAAAATAAATACATAAATATATATATACAAGAAATGTTTTTTACCTACTTATGAGATTTGCAAGGAAAAATTATCCAGAGCTGCATGCACTCTGACTGAGATTTTTTCAAACCTTGTATTCATATAATAATCATTCTCCTATGAAGTGATTTTTCTGATTAAAGATCGCTTCTATCTCAAGTGCTTTATGTTCCACTTGAGCTTTCAGAGTTTCAGTCAAACACTTGAAAACTCATGGATTATTGCTTTGAGCACCAGTAAGGAAATAAGTAATACCATCATTAAATCTCATGGTACTTAGTTGCCTCTCATACTGTCAATAAGCAGTATTTTAGTCCCTCATTTAAATTAGCCGCTTAAAAAGAGATTACCTCTCCTACAGCTCCTGCTAAGGGCATGAACATTCAAAGGAGAGTATGCTTTAAATATCTCATTTTGTAATTGGTCATTAGCAATAATCACTGAAAGATTATTGATTTCTTTGCAGTCAGGAAAAGTAGAAAGTGCTTTATAATGACAAGTGGCTTTCAACAATGGAACTGTGTTTAATTTGATGTTTGAGAGTGACTATATAGTTGCATCCTAGACATCTTATGCATGGTATTCTATGGAAGACTGAGTACATAGGGCTGAGTTGGAACTCACCTGTTTGAAAGACCAGAGGTGCCAAACTCATATCATGACAAAGGTCTTGGGTATTTTGAGCAACCTGGTCTAGTGGATACTATCCCTGACCATTGCTGGTAGGGTTGGAACTAGATGATCTTTAAGGTCCCTTCCAACCCAAACCATTCTATCACTCCGGAGGAAGCAGAGAAAAGGGGAAACTTCTTCAGTAATCTCCCAGCAGCCAACTAATATAATCTCCATGAATTTGATGGTTCAGATGTATTTTCTGACATGTTTAGTAACTGTTGAATGGACATCTATGCCAGTACTCTGTTGGTCTCTTGAACAGCTTTCATAGCCCCCATTGGGACATCATGAGTTTTAGACCGGTACTGGGTTATCCATATTTCTTACTAATAGCTGTTTTCTGCTTCACCTCCCCTTTCTCTCTAGAAAAGCCACACTGTCAGTTAAAGGCACTTAATGAAGCTGTGTGTTGAGTCAAAGAACTATGACTGAACACAAGTGGCATTTGCCAGTATTAGGAAAGTATTCAATTTGTTTGGACCTGACTCTTCTGACTGCTGATACTGGTAGAACTCATCATCCCCCATTTACTGCTTCAAACTCAATTGAATCATAACCAAAGCCACAAAGGAGGAAATCTTAGATAGGAAGGCGGCTAGAGGAAAGCAAATGCAAAGGAAATATCTAGGAGTGGACTATGTTATTTCACAAAACAAACACACTGAGATGTTTCTCAAAGTATATATGGTCCCACACTCTGATGAACACATGCTATTATGTAGCTCTGGGATAAAAGGGTATCTGTTAAGCCTAGCTCTGTGGGTGCAATATTTCTTCTGCAGCTAAAACCATTACAGTCTTGTTATACAGATCTAGCCAAGTCCACCTGAATATGAAACATATTTAAAAATTGAGCTTCTAGGCAAAGGAGCTCTGCTTAATTTAGCTTTTTGCTAATAGAGACAGCTAAGGGTGATGGGAAAAAATGGAAATCCTGTATTAAATTTCTCTTTTCCTCATTTTTTTTGTCCTTTTCTAGTTTTAGTTCTGAATTCCAACCAGGCAGGTGAGATAGAAATAAGACATTGCTTGATGCTTGGTGTCTGACATTTCTATTTAAAGTCTCCAGGGCATGTTCTTACACCATGACATCACATCGCATCCCATCTGGTAGGTAGAAACTGTACTTCAGTTCCTCACAAGTGTTTCTGGAGAAGGATAAATAGTGTATAGCAAGTGCCTTGATAGCCTCAAGAAGCTGCTGTAAGTGCAAAAAAACCTCAGTTGAAATATTTTTCTAGACAAAACTCTACTTCCTTGTGCATTAAAATCAGTTTCTAATTTGTAAATTTGTTTTTCTTTTTCTAGGCCTGGATTCTTGTCTTTTTACCCTGATAAAAAATTATCTATAACTCTACAGTTCAATTTCTTGTGTTTACTGCATTTTTCTTGTGGACATGATAGAGAAAATAGAAGCTTTTGATTTTGAGGTTTCAATTAGTCTGACCACATTAGGAATTTTTAAAGTTGAGGCAAGTATTTTGTTATCCTTGCCTATGTATAAATACTTTCTTTAACTAAAAATTACTACACTAGGCTTTAGTCTTCAAGGGATTTTCAGTGTCTGCAACCTAAAACCTATATATCTTTGTTCGATCAGAATTTTATAGTGTATAAAACTTCATGACATGTCAGGAACAAGATGAAAATACTTAAGTAGCTGAAGCATCAGTTGTTGCTTTAGAGAGAAAATCAAATTCTTTTTGCAGGAAAACTTCCAAATATTGGTCTTTGCAATATCAGGCAATTGTCAGTGTCATGATCCTGATTTAGGCCATTGTCTCAGAAAAGTCAATAGTTAAAATTTAGCTCTTCATTTCATTGACATGCCTAACCTTAATAGAAGAAAGCCTCTCATTTCTATTTATGAAAAAAAAAAAATAATAATTTAGTGGTGGAGTTCCAGTCACTGAAGTGTTGTAGAAGATGTAAGATGATGCATGGATCTGGAACCCATTTTTCCTGGTGGTTCTGCTCGGCAGCTTCCGATAATGATTTGCCATTAAGCAGAATGAGCTCTTACGTAGAGTGGCCAAAAGGAAGGTAATTTGAACACTTAAAATTCACAGATGGCCCTAGCAGAATCCACACTTGGCAGCTGTTATAGGTGGGAATTTGGCCCATGTATGGAATACAGATAAATCTGGGAAGACATAATGAAAATTAATATCTTAGTATTTTGCTGTATACTTTAGCTCTTGTATTCTTCTCAGTACTTATCAGTGAGTGCTAGTATAAATTTAAATGCCCTTTTGAGGAATAGTTGCAGAGAGTAAAAGCACTGAGAAGATATCAGTAAGTGCTTCAACAAGCAATAACACTTATTATGTTCTCAGTCTGTGGAGGAGATAACATTGGATTCTTGCTTGAATAGAAAGGCCAAAAAAGCTGCAATTGGATAACTGGCCTCTGAAAAGAGTGGAAGGATGAAGGTCTCTAGGATGGACTAGCTCTGCAGTCATACAGCCATGAGTAATGCAGTCCAACATTTGTAGCCCTTAGGTAAGAAACTACCTCACTTAAAACTTTTAAAGAAGGTGTAAATAGAATGTACTTTTACAAAACAATCAAGTTGTTATAGCAGCTTGGACTTTATCAACACAAAAATAACTGTTTTATTAAACAATACTCTATTGAATCAGGAGAAATATAAATTGTAATTTGGTTAAGAATACATAACTAATTAATGAGTGCCCAATGACTACTGTGCAAATTAGTAAAATTGCGAATACTTCAGTCTTCTTTCTCTGCTTATTTCTTTATATTAAACATGGTCCCTTCTGGATGCAAAGTACACCAGTTTTAGTTCTCACCATAGGGCTGGTAGTGAAGACCATTTTCCCACTTCTTTCTGTGTGGAAGAGAGAAGCTATTACAGTTGTGGTCAACTCAGACCACAGATCAGATTTCAGAGTGAAAGGACTGTGCTTATTCCTGCCTGGCTGAGAGATTTAAAAGTTTGACTTCTGGGTTTTTTCCTCCAGTTTTGTTTTTAGGTAAAAATCCTTTCTATGATAAATCAGCTAGTGATACTAGACATCTAGATAAACAATGCTAATTTAAAATTGGCTGTAGTCTACCCAGACATCACACTATGGGAAATCATAAATAAAATTTTGGTAGGAACTCAGGTTTCTCCTGGAGGAAAAATGCTCCCAGCTGCTTTGCTTGTGTCCAGCAGAAGCAACTGCACTCAGGAATTGTCACCCAGAGCTATTCATCCACCTGAAAGCTGGTATGTGCAAGTTGAAGCTCTGAAAGTCAGACATGTGATGTTGATATAAATTCATACAACATGCTACATTGTGGAACACACTAAAATGGACCACAGCAAAGAAAATTAACCAAGCGACTTCCTTCTATGTGAGCTTCTAAGAGCTGCAATGCTGATATGTTTATTATGTCCATATAGCTCTTTCTGCTTAAAAGGGGATTAAATTTCCTGTTCACACTGCATAAAGATAGAATAAGAGCCTGATGCTTGGTTAGTCAGAAGGGGGACAGATTTTCCAAAAGAAAGCAAATGTGGCTGAGTCATCACTTCTGGGAGCAGAAGGATTAGTGAAGCAGAAGCAAAGGATAAAGCAAGGAATAATGTGTAAGACTAATGGGACCATTGCTTTGTTTCATTTCCATGACCTTGCCTCTTCAGCAGAAGTTTAAAAAGTTGCTAATGAAATTTTTAGTTGGTTCAAACTTTTAAGAAGAAGGAAATCCAAATCCATAGTTACACTAACAAACTTCTTATACCCCATAGGCTCTAAGGTGATGGAGATGGGAGTGACCTTTGGTCTGCTTTTGACCACTAATCTTAGATGTTACAAATCAGAATATCCTTTCTCGTGGATTTTTTTAATATACTATGCTAGAAACAGAATATAATCATAAAGACATTAGTTGCTTTCCTGATATATGCAACTCAGATGCAGACACATTCAATTTTTTTTTAAGTATTAAACAAAATCAAGAATTGAGAATGTTTTGTAGACCATTTCTAGGTATTTTTTTGGATATGTAACATTTTCTTGAACTCTATCTCAAACTTTGATTTCCAGTTGTACAGGAGGTATAAAAATTTTGTCTTTCTAGCTTTTCTTTTATTTTGGGGGTTATTTCCTAGTCAGAAATTAAGTTATTTTCAAAGTTTTAACTTTTGTGATGCTTCAAGAGTCCACACTAACAGCATAAAAATAATATGAACTAAAATTCAGCACTAACTCACAGAGTACCTAATTATATAAGATGCTCATAAAAATGTTAATTGAAAAGTGTTTTTTCCAAATAATTTCTCTGAACTCTAGCACCACATGTATCACAAGCAGCAGGCAGCTGTTAGATTTGAATGACAGTACCTTTGCTGGAGAAGGGGAACACCTAGTCCTACCGTTGGTGCTGCAGATGATCATCTGACCAGAGGAAGTAAAGGTGTCTTGGTTTGAGACAAATTAGGAGGAAATGTCCTGAGATGAACATGTCCTCTAATGGAAGGCAGGTTTTGGCAGCCCCTCCTGCCCCCAGGTTCAAAAGGAATTTATTGGGAGAAAGTGAAAAAAACCCTGTTTATTTAACAAGGAAGGTGCACGCGGTCATGAGGAAGAAAAAATAAATAAGGTTAGCTAATAAAACCTCTCGCTGTGGAAAAGACATGCTAGATTCAGAGTCCTTTCTGTACGTGTGGCTCTGTTCTCTCCAGAGCTGGAGTGCGGCATGGGCCCCTCCGGGCCATGGTGTGGGGCCTCCCGGTGATGGTGTTCTGGACTGGAGCAAAGCTGAACAGTTCCAGAAGAAGAAGAAGAAGCCATAGTCCCAGGAAAACTTCTTGCCTCAGCTAATGAACAAGAAGCTAGCTAAAAAGCAACGGAGTGCAACTCTCTTCCCTGCTGCAGAGCCAAGAGCTGCGAAGAGAGCAAGGGAATTATCTGTATTTTTTTGAACCCAGACACCGAATGAATTCCACCACCTTCCCCTCACTCTCTCTTGGATCTGGCTTAAAGGCACAGGAGTCATATCTAGCATAGAGCAGACAATCGGGATACAGCATCACAAAGTCACCCCAAGACAAAAGGTCAGCAAGACCTTTCTGTCCTGGCATCTTTTATGTGAGAGCATTCCTTGAACATGTTCCGTATTGGAGGTGGTATCCAAATTTTGATGGTGGACTCTTGAAAGAGGATGATTGTGCTTTTAAATGGGAAAGTGTCAAGGTTCAACACCATCCAGCCACCAAGTCCCACACAGCCTCTTGCTCACTCCCCCACCAGTAGGATCGGGGAGAGAATCGAGAGAGTAAAAGCTAGAAAACCCACAGGATGAGATAAAGGCAGTTTTATAGGGAAAGCAAAAACCACACAAACAAGCAAAGCAAAAGAAGGAATTCACTCGCTGCTTCCCATGGGCAGGCAGGTGTTCAGCCATCCCAGGAGAGCAGGGCCCCATCACATGTAATGGCTACTTGGGAATACAAATGCCATCACTCCAAACATCCCCCCTTCCTCCTTCTTTCCCCCACTTTATATCCAGAGCATGATATCACATGGTCTGAAATATCCCTGTGATCAGTTTGGGTCACCTGTCCCAGCTGTGTACCCTCCCACCCTTCCATGCACCCCCAACTTCCTTGCTGGCCTGGCAGTGCTAAAAGCAGCAAAAGGCTCTGTGTAACAGAACAAACCCATTTCTATTATCATCATTGTGCTCAGCAAAAATCCAAAACATAGACCCACACTAGCCACTGTGAAGGAAATTACCTGCACCCCAGTCAGAAATGGCACAACAGGAAAGCACTTAGCCCCAGTGTTTCAGACACAGTTTATAGGCTGCCCCGGGGAGGTAAAGGCTGGCAAGACCTCTCTGCCCTGGCACCCTTTTTGTGAGAGCAATCCTTGTATGTATTCAATACTGGAGGTGGAATCCAGATTTCGGTGGTGGGCACCTGAAGGAGGATCACAGTGCTTTTACCTGTGAAGGAAAGGACCTAGACCCAGTGTTTCAGGTGCAGATGATTTGCTATGGGGAGGTAATAACCAGCAACAGCTTGCTGTTTAGACACCTTTTGTGTTGTAACTGTCCCTGTATGTTTTCAGTTTTTGAGCTTGGCTCTACCTTTCTGTGAGAAGTAAATGAGACAGCCACATCATTAAGATCATAGGAAGGAAAAAAATGAGAACCAGAAATATGAGAGCAATGACATTGCTGTTCTTTTGAAAATAATCTGCTCCTTCTTATCAGACACCCTATTAATGAACTGATGGTTAAAGGAAGACAAGGCATTTTGCAATATGAGAGCTGCCTAAAGGGTTTTATCTGGGTTAAGTTTCATTTACTGGGTAGAATGAGGCAGGAATCTAACTTTCTCCTGAAAAACACACTGTCCTGAGGCAGTGAATCTTTCCCCACTCAGGGCATTTTGGGGGGGAGGCAGGTGAGGAATTGAGGAACAAATGGAAGCAAAATGGGGAAAAAGCTGATTACTTACCACATTCCAGTTGCTCTCAGACATGTCCAGTGGGTGTTGAGTGAGAAAACAAATATATACTGATTCATTGCTTTTCTGCAGTCTGTCCACCTATGAACTTACCAGAGGCAGGTTAAAGTGCAGGATCAATCAAGACTTAAAACAGACACAACACAAAAATACGCACTCTGTCCTGTGCAAAATGAATGAATTAACAGACAATCTGTCTAAAAGAAATTAATACTTGGACCCAAAACCAAAGAGACCTTTCTTAATTCCTATATTTTTGGTGAATTTTTATATTTTTTCTTTTTATGTGGTGGGTAGTAAGGAGTTTTGCTAGAAAGAAAGCAAAATATTTCAGGAAACCTCTATATAAGAGTCTGGTTTGTTTTCCTTTGGAGAGAAAAGAGAAAAAGGAATGGGTCTACTATTATCATCTCCAAGTGGTCACACATCTGGATGTCCAATTAAAAAAAAAAAAACACTAAAAAAGAAAAAGTCATCAGAGGCATACGATGACAAGTCAAGAACAACATAGTAGGAAGAGCTTTAAATTTATGTTGCTTTAGGCTACTTTTGTACCTCACCTCAGAAACTGAAATTCAGCTGGCACAACAGAAAAAATCCTGGCTTTCTCTGCCTCAATTACTTTCAGTGGGAGAAACTTTGGATTCTGAAACAGCTTAGAATCACAAAAACAGGTTTTGCATGAGACGCAAATACTTCAGTGGGTCAAATTGAAATATTCATTTTCACCTTGGCCTTTAATATTTTTTACTTCTGAAAAATCCCTTATTTCAACAAGGACTCTATAAATTGGGAGTCAGAATATGAGCAGAAATTAATAGTGCTAAATGAATCTGCAAAGGATGTCTTAATGCTAGAAATTATCTTTCAGATTTATAACCTGTTAACTCCTTGTCCATTATTATATCTTCTCTATTTTGTCCTTACATGGGAATTTATTTCTTTTATAATTTCTAATTTCCCAGGAGCTCTCATTAATGGTTGATACCATTTGCTCAAATTCCCTTTATTAAATATATCAAAAAGTCATCTCCTTTTGGAATAAAATGCAATTTTATAGTTAGGAATACTTGTTTGATTTTTCTCCCAATTTTACCCTCTATTGTGTAGCTTGTATTTGCTTTTGAATTATTGCTAAAATTTGCCTCTGAAGTGAGAACTTTACAGAAGTACCTTTCTTCCACTAGTAAAGATCAAGCAGATCGATAATGAAACTAAGCTTGATATATTCTTCAAGTGTATCTTCATCCTTTCTATCAACACATTTGGACAGTTTGAATGTTCTATCTCCTCTAATTTAATATTATTGCCACTTACTATTTATATTCTGATGTCATCTGCAAAACCCAACATAGACTGACTATTCTACTGTGCTAGTGTTGTGTGTGGAAAGTGATCAACATGTAGAAATTATAGTATTGAGAAATGATGTCACTGACAAATGGTTTTAAATGTAGGTCAAAAATACATCTTTTTAATTACACATTCAAATCCACCAAACTGCATTGTCTCCATGGCTGAACATGGTGATCTCTCTTTTCTCCCTAATAAAGCACTTGCCTCTAAATCCAAACTCAAGTTTTACAGTTGCCTGTCAGCAGAATTATTTATTCTACTGATTTTTGTTTCCTACTTTTCCTCCCCTGTTGCTCCTTTGTGACTTCTTTTATGCAGATCCATGTCCTTTCAGCACTTAAATATATCTGCTATCTATCAATTGGTTGATTCAACATTGCAAAAGGGGATTTGCATCTATGGATACTTGTGATGTGAAAAAGGGTAAGAATAGAGGAGCCCAGATGTCTTGAGGACAGATTCTTAGTTTTCTTTAGACTTTGGCACTTCACATGCTTGGACAGTCATGAAAGCAAAGGGATGGCCAAAAACACAAGAAAAAACTTTGGTTTTTTCTAACTATAACAAGTCATTATGAGACCTACATTCAATAATATTTTCTGCTTTGTGAAATTCCAGCACAGATTTCTGTATCACAGACCTTTTTTTGTGTTTGAAGTGCCAAGTCATTTCACCAGTAGGATACAAGCATTTCAGCTTCCATGCTTTCTAGGGATGTGTGTAAGTGATGTGCTGTATCTTTTTCTGCACTGCAGTAACTATATCGAAACTACAGATTTACTTGCAGTGGGAGCCTTAAGAAAAGCTTCAGGAGAATTTTGTGTTTCTCTATCAAAATAACTGAACTGCCTGTTTCTCTTAGGAGCTTACCACTTGGTATGTGGTTGTGAATAACAATGAAGGGGAGAGCCAGCTTAGAGGGAAAACTTTGGGGTGCAGGTTCCTATGAAAAAGTGCAGTTGGAGCCTTTTTTGCTTTCACAGCTGAAGCAGGGAGCTCTAATGGATCTACTGGGGGCAGTTTGAGGAAGTGCTTGTGAATTAATTACCCTTTCTTTAGTTTCCCTTGGATCTGCCTTGCAGTGCAGAGTTTTTGCCAGTGACATATGTGGATAGTCCAACAATAAATGATATGCTAGTAGAAATGGTTTGCTGACAGTTCATACAGTCAGTGGATAGATTCCTGGGGACTTTTTCATCCATTCCGTTACATCAGCAAAAGTCTTTTTTAAAGGCATGTACAAATAGCAGTTCTAGTGAAGACACTTTCTCCTTTCCTTTTAAGACTCTCCATATCCGCACGATACTCTGCATCTGAGATTTAGTGTAGCTTTCTTTTGGTGAAGCTATTAAAGCCCTAGATATGAATATTTTTCTCCTGTGTGAAACTATTTACTGTAGGGCTCAGAGCACTCCGTAACCTGTTACAATTTTATTTTAGTTACTATACTAGTGATCTATGTAGGGTAGCTGAAACATAATATTTAAATATACACACATGAAGCCCAAGAAAGGCTGCAAATGATTCAGATTGCTTGGGAAGGCATAGAAAGCTGCTGTCAAGCAGACTTAGACAAGTAAGGATTGCCTTCTCTGATGCTTGCATTTTAGATGTTTGACTATAGGGTAGACTCTATGACTGACGGACCTGAGTCCCTTTACAAAGAAAAGAAAAAGACTAGAGAATAATTTTAAAATTGGGACCCTGGAATTTTTAAGTGAGGCTACATGTCCAGGAGGTTCCTTCTAAACATATGAGCAAAAGGAACTTATTCCACTTGCCATGTTTCAAACCAAAAAGAACCATCCTCTCCCTCCCATCCCTCCTATCCCTAGCTTCCCCTTCCCAGATATTGCAGTGCAAGAAGTGTCTTTACACTCACAGTGGTTGACTGCAGGACTTGGTGGTCTCTGCAGTCCAATAAAACTGCTTTCTGCAATGTGGCCAGTATTCAGATTTGGCTGAAATGTGATCCTTGAAAAACATCTTTTAGAGGTAAGTACCTTGTATTCCCTTCCTGTCAGGCAGAGGGCAGTTCATGTCCAGGTTAAGCTAGGCAGGATGGTCACTGCTTGGTATATACCTCAGTGGTAGCAGTTCCAGTTTCAAAACAAAATGGAGACTCTCAAGGCAATGCAATTTTGTTCACTTGTTAAGTCCTCTGATTATATCTTGCATCCCAATTCCCATAATGGAAGAATGCCTGTATCTTATTTTTTTGTGTGTTTCTTTTTTCCCTTAAGTTTAATAATTAATTTAGTTTTAACCATTTCAGCTCTTCTATTATGGAGGTATCTCACATAGACCCCATGTGGAACCTGCAGAGCCTTCCTGGTCAGTAGGTGCTACTTCTTAGATATTTCTTTTCATCAGAACCCTGACAACTTCCAGTTAAATCTATACAATTAATCTCTTGTGTAGGTAGAAGTGGTTTAGATATACAGTAGAGAAAATATCTACATTCCTGCAGTGACAGTCTATTTGCATATAAACTAAGAGGACAATGAATGATAGTAAAGCATGTCACTCACTTGAAATGGTGGGAAAGAAATTAGTACAGTAAGAATCACAAATTTTCCATACTACAAATAAAAATGGCAAAAGTAATGAAAATGGAAATGTCTTAACAGATTTTTGGCTTTGGATCTGGAAATCAGATTCTGATGTGCAGAAGTAGACTTGTGTGAATCAGTACAGAGATCATCAAAACTAGAAAGAAATCCTGGGAAGTATTCTTTCTAATTCAGATGTAGTTATCAAAGGCTTCCCATTCCCCTTTTTGTCAACAAACTGGACGGGGAGCTTGGAAAAGCGTTCCAGAAGCCTTTTTATTATTTTATTCCATTGTCAGTCTCACCTACAGAGTTGAGACAGAGATGATACAAAGCTCATGCTGTCCCAGACATCCAAAGACTCCCTGGTTACAGAGCATTCTTAAAGGCTTCTTAGCCAATAAGCATGCTTCTAAAAGTTACAGACAATTGTTAATCAATCCACAACAGCGCACGTACATTTGTTGTACACAATACTCGCTTGTTACACCTTATATAAGAACACACAGTATTCCATTATTAAGCTTAAACTTATCTATCTTGCTAAGCATATTTTTTGCAACTTCAAAACCTATTTCAGCCAAACCTAGAAACTCTAACCATTGTTTTAATATCCTTGCTTACTGTATAATTGAATCTTCTTCTGTATAATTGTATCTTCTTCTATCTTCAAGTTTTCGCAGCTAGAGCTGATCCCTAAACTCTTCTGCTTTATTTCTGAAACCTGCTTTTTTCTCACACCTAAGAGCTTTTTCACCTTCTGCGTTTCCCCACAAAATCCTGGGAAGTATTCTTTCTAATTCAGATGAAGTTATCAACAGCTTCCCATTCCCCTTATTAACAAGGAGAGTATAATTGGCTTTGTAAATTATATATTAAAGAATGTCTCTTCTTGAAAAGTAATTAACTGGTGCCAATTTGAGTTCTTTAGAGAGGGTGTTATTAATAAACAGTAGTTGCACTGGGAAACCTAGGCTGCCAAGGCTCCTCAAGCTCAGATTTAATTTTTACATGTGTATCTCAGAAAAAGTGGGTTCACACATCCATAAGGTGAAGTTAAAATGTAAACACTGATGAATCTCACTTGTGGGTGAGATAAGAACCTGTTTGAACCATGTTCTGCTATTGACTTGCAACAAACAGTAGTGCATCGCATGAGCAACAGCATTAAAGTTGTAGTTAAATAAGGAAAATTTAAAGGGGTTTCTATTGCTTTTAAAAGGAACATCAAGAGTACTTTATTTGTGGTAAAGCACACTGAATGCTTATCTTGCAGACAGATATTAAAAGCTCTGGTATCTTCTTTTTAGTATATTCTCGTGCTGCTTTGGATTTATGTGCTTGTAACCATCATCCTTCAAACAGTCATATGTGGAACTAAAAATAATTGTCTTTTTCTGTCAGGTGCATAGAACCACTAAAAACTGAAAGAACCCTGAAAATAAGAATTATTTGGAAACATGTTTTAAAGAATAGATATTCATACACACTCTTTGAAATGGTGCTTATGGTCCTGAATATAAAACATATTAAGGCATTAGATATTGGTAATTGCACGAGTAATGTTGAGATATCTGATCACTGCAAAGCTGTTTATTGCTAGACACATTCCAAGGCATTACTCTTGAAAAGAGAAAACAATACAATGACCACTTTCTTTTTTCTCATGAGGTTTAGGAAGTGCTGTATTTCTATTTTCCTAACATCAAGTGACTTAATTTAGGGGAATAAAAAAGTTGAATATGCTGTGTCTCTATACTCTTTCTACAAATTCATACAGCAACTGAATTATTTAGATGAACTGCACAGTGTCCAGCTCAGTATAGAGCATGACTCCCATGAAAAATAAATCCAAACTAATAAACACCATCTGGAACTTCTGCTTAGTTCACTTCCATCATTTCAAACAATGAGGAACAAAGGGATTTTGAGGGGAGAGCTAGAAATGACAGAGCAGTAGTAGTGCTTTATAAAGGTAAGGCATTTACACTAGCAGAGAAGTGTTTAAAGAACACCACAGATCTGTAACTTCTATAGATTCTGGATTGTTGATGGTGTCCATGATCCCAGTCAATGCATTAGTTTATCTAAAGCTTCCAGCAACAAGTACACTTCTTTAGGTTCTTCCATTAAACAGTAATACTACTTGGACTAGGACAAATGTTTTCTTCTGCCAGTGTTATATAAATAAAATGTCAAGTGATGAATTACTGAGACCTTTTTGGTATTGGGAATTAGTGCAGTTTTTCTACCTTAAATATAGCTTTAGTATCTGGGTTAAGTATTCTTCATCTTCTGTTGAGTGAGCAATAGAGAGAAAGAAATTCCAAAAATAAGCATACAGCATCAGTTTATTACAGTGATGTTTTAATATTGTATCTATGAATCTCAGTGTAAAAGGGTTGGGCATTCTATGATTCCAGACCATTGCATTTGTCACAGTTCCATTATGGGACCTCCAAAATGATCTGCAATTTCATATTGCTTGCTTCTAACTTCTAACTTCATTTAGTTCAATTACTATATCATATAGAATAAAAGAACTATATGCACAGAACTTGAAGTAATTTATATTAGATTTTTGTCTCCTTCTCTTACGTTAGCAATGCATTTTGATCCATTCTAATTATGAACACGTTAAAAACTGTATAAAAACATCACAGTGTTTGCTAAAGCAAGTTTCATAGATTGTACTCATTATACATAATTATCTCTTTATTAACAGTCATATGATTGACATATTGTTTTTCTTCTTCAATTTGGATGATTAGAACTGTAAAAAAATATGGAGTGGTAAGTATTAACCAGTGGAATTTCAATTCTTCCAAAGAAAATGAAATAAGTGAGTGGAATCCATTTATCACAGTAATGTTTAGGGTCTGTAATTATTGTTTCTCCTTTTGAATACAGCCTCTTGCAAGAAAACAGACTAACAAACAAAAAACCTCAACAAAACCCCAAACAAACATCACTATTAAAATTATAGAGGGAGTTAATTAGAATTTAATCTTAATTTTCTGTATGCTTCTTTATGAACAAAATCTAAGTGTTAATATAAAGCAATATGAGGAATTATGGGGAATTATAAGAGAGAATTGGGTTGTGAGCTGTAAAACCTGCCTGCAGAGGCACATGGCAGCACAAAGGAGCACATGGCGGCACAGAGAAGCTTGTCTCCACCGGACCCTGGGGGGAGGAGGTGTCACACGGCAGACCCCTATGGAGAGGAACCTGCCGGGACCTGACAGATGGGTGAACAGCGAGTGATCATCCCATAGAAGGAAGCGTGCTGCTGATGTGGCAACACAGGATAGGTCACGTCATATAAGGAAATACTGTGCCTTGGAGAAGTGTATATTTATTCAAAGCTCATTCCTTTGAATAAACGATTCCGATTCCCTGCCAGTCTGGGTCCGTGCATCAATCGCCGACAAGCAAAGAGAGGGAAAGGACATAACAGTGTGATAAATCTGATTTTCTAATTAATCTAAATGTTGAGAAATCTATTTCTCCGCTATTGACTTGGCTCCTGTTAATAGCAGAGAATAATTATGTTTCAGTCCCTGAAGGATAGTTTTTCATGTTTAAAAAACAGCAGGTCTTTTGGGGGAAAAGAAATAAAATTAAATGTGAAGAAATCTGGGTAAACTAGGAAATATAAGTACTGATAAGATCTTTTCCATCACATAAGAATTTTCTATTTGAAAGCTCTTTTGCAAATGCTCCTCCAACTCTCCTCCACTGTTTTTGTCTAAAATGGTAATTTCTTGTTTCTCGGCAGTGAAGAGATAAACCTGGAAGCAAAAGTATTAATGGAAAATTTACAGCAGCAGCAATAGCAGCTGGTAATTCTGAAGTTATAGATAATACTAATATTTGTCCTTATTTAAAGGCCAGTAATTCCTGCTGTCCAAATTGGCTATATCATAGAGGGACCTGCAATATGGAGGTGGCTTAGACCACATCCTCAGAGTTGTCTGTAGCTTGTCCTCAGCTCTTGGTGGTTGGCTGTGACAATATAAAAACATAAATGTTTGTGGCACATTCAGCAGTCAGGAGATGGGAAGGGCAAAGGCAGCAGCTATTTAGCCAGTTTCATGTATATTAAGCACTGTGCATATACAGAGACAGTTATAGTGAAATAGCAATTCAAATGAAAGCTGAGATGCAGTTGGAGAAGTTGTTGATTATCCAAGCAAAAAAGTCTGTTGTTTGCTTCTTCCAGTTCTAATAGAGCTATTAAAGTCTCACAGAACTCTCAGTCTTACAGCTTTGTTTTCCTGGTTTCATTTGCATTTCCAGATATGTAGAGGGATGCTTTGTGTTGTATCAGTTCATTGCAGTGTCTGTTTTTGGACTGTTTGCCTAGTTTTTGTGTATATTCTTTGCCTTCACAGTGGATATTGCCCCGCATTACTACTTTTGTCATATCTTTGTTAGATCACAGTAATTGTCTACTTCTTTTTAATTCAAAGAGCTCATTTGGACAGTGGAAGAAAGTGGGTGTTGTGTCTCACACAGAAACAATTTGGATTTTGGCTGTGAAAATTTATATTGGTGAAACATAAGTGAAATAGCATTATAACAGAGGAAAAATGTGGGGGAGAATGGAAAGCTTGATGAAAAATAGCCAACACACTGAGGAAAATGTGTAATGGCAATTACACATGATGTGTGATGTGCTTTGTAAAAATTAGCAACTAATTTGCAATAAATAATTCCGTTTACTAATATGACTGTTTATCACTCTGTGAAATATTTGCAAGCAGGCAGCAGTGTCCTCAAATCTTCACTACATAGGATTAAGGTTTCAAAGGGAAAAATTAATCAAGTTCTCCATTTATTGATTAAAGAACAAAAAGTATGTTTCTGATGGCTTCTGCAGTGAGAATAACAATACTGCTATTGAGCTTGTTTGAATTTATCTGTCATGAAGGAGAGGCTGAGGAAAATATGGGAAAATCAAGTCTGAAATCAGAATGTTTATTAAAAAGAAACAAACTCCAGACATATTGTGAAGAATTTCCAGGTTCTAGAGTTTTTGCTTTGTATGTTAAAATAAAAAGGGAAAATACATAGGGGGGTGGGTGGGAGATGGAACAAAGAATTCTGCTGATTAGAGCTCTGCTTTGTTCCATCTCTAACTCTGCTAATTAGCAGAGATGTTAGCAGCAGTATAAATAACCATGTCTTTCTTTCAAAATTAATTGTATCCAAAAATATAGTTTGTATACAAATAGATAATTAACATACAATATTAATTATTGTATTTCATTTAAAGGAATGGTTAAATATGAAGTCTTATGAAAACTTTTACAAGAATAGATTACATTTTTGATGCCAATAGGCACAGTGGGATTCATCATGCATCTATTCAAGCTGTTTTGGATTGGTAATTTTCTTCTTAAAAAACAAAAAAATCTGAAGAAGTAAATTTCCTGTAGGAAGGGGGTAAGACACCTCACCAAGGTGACATGAGGGGACGGGCATTTCCTACAGCTTGCTCTCTCCAGACTGGTGGTGTAAATCCTTCACTTTGCTTAGTATAGAATTCATGATAAAATGAGATACCAGTGTCTACAGAACTTAACCATGAGCTCTCAAAGGGAAACTTAAATCATGCCACTGCCAAATCTCCCTATTCCATGTCTTGACCAGACAAAATCTGGTGGGCTCTGTGGAGAGGGATTCTGTGGTGACTAGTTGCCCTGTGGTACAAGGGACAAAGAGAGTTCTCTGGTAAGACAGTCCCTAGTATCAGAGAATTCTCCTGAGGTTAGGGTGAACAGAAAACGCTTCTCCCAGGATGCTCTGTCCTGCTATGTTAATCTACCCCAGTTCTGCTTCCCTGGTTGGCCTGTGGTCCCTCCGCCCCTTTGTTACCTTATTTGTCCCATGCCATAGGAAGTTCTCCACTACAGGTTCCCCCCACTGGCCCTTGCCTATCACCACTCCCCCAGAGCTTCCCCATTGGCTCCCATTCCCTAGTCCCGCCTTTGTACCACCCCTGTGCCCTCAGATCATTGGTCCATGATGCTCACCCTGCTCCTGTACTTAAACCTGGACTCTCCATTGTCTTTTGTCTTTGTCCCTGAATCCCTTTACGGCGTGGCTGCAATAAACCTCTGTCGATGGAACTCTATACAGAGACCCTTCCTGCCTCTTTGACCCATATTACTGAAGCTATCCGTGCGTTTGTGATACACACGTGTGTGACTGTGTGGCTGATCCTGCTGAGCGGCTTCACTAAGGAGACGCTTTTGGAAGGTCGCTGCATCGCGCTCCGGCACTGCAAAGCCGACCACGGAAAGCGACAGGATTCTCCCAGCCCACATTTGGCTTGGTCCTGCCCCTCCTGTCATGAGGCTGCAGGGAGATCTACTGGTGCCTCCACTCTGTGCAATGAGCAATGGCCAAGCATTTTGGCAGGTTTTTGCCTAAGTATGGGCTGAACTTTTTGCCTGTTTCTGTAGACCGGAGCCTGGATGATCAGTGGTTTACATGATGGAGACCTACAGGAAAACTTTCCAGTTGACTTGTTGCAGTGAAGTGAGACCATGTGCTTTAAGACTGGCATTTTGGTTAAGATCAATCCATGGAAGCATGTGCTGATTTTAATGGATGAAGAAAGATCAATCACTTCAAGGATGACAGAAAATGGCTGCAATAAAACCTAAAACACTTCCCAAATAAAATCATGAACAGTCAAGTAAAACATTCCTGGAGAACACAGAGAAATATTAAAAGTATTGATAGATCATAATGTCAAAAGATGAAAAACCAGTGGTTTTATGAGTGGTGCTCATAAAATAGGTGCTAGTGTAAGGCTTTACTTTATTAAGACAGAAAAGAGGCTTTGCTTTCCAAGATATTTAGGTACCCAACGTCAGTTAGACTAATGACAATTAGAAACATGAAGTTGACTCAGAAAAGTTGCAGTACTGAGGTGTTTGTGAGCTTTTGGTTTAATAATCTTTGGATATCCCTGGGCAATTTATTTCAATAGGTTTTATTTTTTTTTCCTGAATACCTTTGAGTGCCAGAATTTCTTTTCACTCCTGAAATTGTTCTCAGATAGAAAACTAAATGAGACATCCCTTCTTATTCTCTCTCTAAATCTTTACTATAAGAATGAGGCATTACACAATCTAAAACATCCTGTGTAGCAGCTAGTACAAAACAGCAGTCAGAATGTCAAAGAAGAAAATGTAGGTATGAGAATTCAATTTAAGTAGGTTCTAATTGCTTCTTCTGATAACACCATTTGACAATAACATTTGTTTTTAACTATTTGTTAAAACTGTAATGAAATTTAGAGCAAGAGATACAACAGTAGTTCAGTGCTGATATGATTCCATCCAGGTGCTCAGTTTCCATCAGACAGCAGTCACATAGTGTTTTGCTGCCTCCCTGTAGTGTGGGCCGTTCACAATGATGGAGTACTCCTTCTTGTAAGGCATTGAGCAAGAGTGTGATTTAAACGTGGTGCAATTAATAGTGAACTGCTATGCAAAATCAGTTTCAATAATTATGGATGTGCGTGGTTTCTCTAAATAGGCATTGCTAAAAGTAGAGCGATTCACAGCTGTAGGCTGAAGTATTAGAAAAGTACCTATCTAGTGGCATCAGCAGTGCACAGATGGGAT
Source organism: Aphelocoma coerulescens (assembly GCF_041296385.1). Classification (NCBI taxonomy): domain Eukaryota; kingdom Metazoa; phylum Chordata; class Aves; order Passeriformes; family Corvidae; genus Aphelocoma; species Aphelocoma coerulescens. The sequence goes on from NC_091019.1 coordinate 7,320,395, forward strand.
GATCTGAAGGACACATGCTCTGAAACTCCATTCTCCTTACACACAATGTAGCATCAAACAATGCATTCAAAAGAGTAATTTTTGAGGAGAGGGGATGATTTGATTGTAATGTTCATCAATTTTTTGCTTTATATACTTACACACACATCTTTTTGCTTATACTTTTGAAGAATTCCCACATATGACTTCATGCATTTCCCTTCCTTTCCTTTTCCATTTTCTACATACTTGAATCTGGATGCCTCTCTGGTTAAGATCAGCAGCAATGGCATCTTACACTTCTCCTGAGTGGACCAAAAGAAACTTTCACATAGGAACTGAAATAATGTATAATGTAACTAAAGACAGACCTACTATAATCCAGGACTGTCAAGAAAATGGTTTTCTTCTTTCCTATCTTGAGTTATTTCTGGATGACCTGTTTCTACAGCTTAAGCAAGAAGCTGCTTTGCCTGGTAAGCCCAGTGGAAATGAGATCAGAAGGGAAAAGATGTGGCTTTATACTGTTATTTCTATAGCTAGCATATGTGATAAAATAGGATATTTTCACAGCTCTCATTGGAAAATGTGAAATTCCCCACTGGAAATGGATAGTCTCTAGTTTAGTGAGAAGAGGTTTATTTAAAAATCAACCACAAAGGAAATAAGATCTCAGGAAAGAGATGCTTCACAGTTAAAACTTAATCTATAAATAGATCACTTTGGATGTATGTGCTCAGACACATATTATATATGTTAACTATGCAAATTAAGTCATTTGGAGTAATTTGTCTGATTAGTCATTATTTTCTTTATTTCAGGGCCTTTGAGACTGGGAACTTATGTAGCAGCTTAATTTTGTTGAGTAGTGCATGAAGGAAATCAATCGCCATTATTCCTAAATTCTTGATTCCATTAGCAATAATTAATGGCATTAAACTACTCGTACAAAAATAGATGTTGTGTAAAATAACTTCTTAATTTCCCTGGAGGTGTGTCTCTACTTTTCAAGGAATTTGACTTAATTTTCTGTTAGTGGAAACTTCCTTTAATAACTAGTGTGGTCACTTCACCCACAATAACATTTAAGAGATTTTGATGAATTTAACTTTTGCTGAGCATTTTCTCCTATGAAGTACTTGCCATCCTTTATTCCTCCAGGGATGCACTCAGCCTCTTACAAGACACAACCTATTTCTCCTCACTGATGTAAATTGTTCATTTCATAGGTATTTTAGAAATCATCTAGCCCAGATCTTCAGATTATGTTCTTCACCACAGTGAAATTTCAAATGCTGCTGCACTTTTGTTTCTCAGTTTAACCTATTATTAAAATAGATGCCTTTTCATAATTCACATTCATAATTACAATATTTAATCATTTTTGCCACTGGATATTTTGGTCTTGTGTCATCAGATTTGATCATATTTTTCCACAATGATTTTTATGTCTAGGTAAGACTGAATTACTTATATTTCAGTAGTGTGAAATTTATCCCCATTTTAGTGACTCATACTGAAACACAATTTTAGGATTCCATAGCAGGTGATAAAGGGGACACTTCTCTCTTTTCACAAGCTGTACATTATAGGATGATTCCAGGAAACCGATCACCTCTCTTGCTTAGTTTTCCCTCCTTTTCATTTTAATCAAGTTGGTAGAGTGGTTTTTGCAGTTATATTCTAGTCCCTGCAGTGGTAGGACTGACTGAAAGGCATTACCATCTCTCTTCAGGGGTACAAACCACTTTTTAGTAAGAGAAAGCCTTCTACTAGATCTTGCTTGTTTTGTCCAGTGTATAGGCAACATCTAAATTTCTTATATATATCAGTATATATATACATATATATATATATATATCAGTATCTACACAAAGGGATAAGCATGATTAACTTCATTATTAACTTTCAGATTCATCATTTATAATAGTCTTTGAGTTGATTACTTAATTTAATACTGAATAGAGATTTTTTTTTTTACTCCTCTCCAAATCTTCTGGATTTTTTTTTCCTGAGAGTTAGGAGTGCTTCTTAGGCTATAAGATAGATATTTACAAAAATTTTCATTAATTCAGTATGTCCATGGGTTGATTATCAGAGATGTGAAAATCTAATGAAGCACAACTATGTAATTGATCACATTTTGTCTGTTGTTTTGTCTTAAGTGTAAAATTAAGTCTGCAGTAGGTCTGCCCTTATTACAGTGCAGCTTTTGATCATGCTCTGATTTTGTATATTGAACTACCATTTTTCCATTGTTATGTTACAGGCATTTTGGTTTTTTGGGTTTTTTTAAATTATTGTAGAAAACATTTCAATAGAAGAGCTATTGTTTAACATTTTCTACTTTGTTGTTTACATAGAACGGGTTCTATTCATTGAGGTAATGGTGCCATAAACTAACTAATGGAACTGTCTGGCTGGATTAAAGATTAGTAGGCTTTGTTTGCCTTATTTGTTTACATGATATCATCAATATTGGGGGTTTTTTTTGTTGTTAACAGTAACCATGGCATATATTGAAATACTATCATATGAGATACTCATTGCATTTTCCACATAGAAGTGAAAACACTATTGGCTACAAAATACAATGCTGAAGTCCTACATCAGTTCTATTCTTCTTCATAAGTAACAGTAAGCTGGGGCTAACACCAAGATTTTCTCTAAAGTATTAAATAGGAAATTTAATTTCTCTTCTGTATTTTCAGCTTTGTAAGGAGCAGACAGAAATTTGATTCTCAGTACTGAAATACTGGAGAATTCAAGTAACAGCAGGAAAAAAATTCATGGGAGTTAACTTCCAGATCTCAAATCACTCTCTGCAGACAAGAAGTACACATCTGACTTGAGTTCATTCTTCCATTTCCTGTGGTGCATGGTGGTTTCTTGCTGGTTTTCTTCTGTTTCTGCATTCTGTTAGAAGTCACTAAATAGCTTCTGCCATGTACTATCTGTGAAGATAGAAAATATGTATAATTCATACATACATATATAATTCATCCCTTCTGAAAATGAATAAAATGTACACATCCAAGTATGCTTTGAAAGCTTCCTATTCTTGTGTAAAGAACAATTACTGACTCTGAAGAGCTCTGTGTAGAAGTGTTGGATGGTGAAATTCTTATTTTGCAAAATATTTTTTGCAGCTGGAGATCAAAGAACTCTCTCCTTCCACCTCTTTGTAGTGAGATACTGAAGAATTCCATAAATTGAATGTTTTTTTCCTGTGGAGGTTCTCTTTATAGAACAGCCAAAAAAATACAGTGTATTCTGCAAAAATGCATTACAGCATTTTGTAAGGGAAAGGAACACTATTGATTTTCCTACAGTACCTTTCATAAAGATAATCCAGATACAGTAGTCCATTAAATGCTGAATTGAATAGAAATTTTTTAAGATGTCATTTAAATTGGGTATTTCACAGAAAATACAGTGGGAAAGCAGCTCAGGATTACACATATTTCCTCCCAGCTATGAAGATTTATATAGATGGGTTGGAAAAGATGAGAAATGGGAAGACTCATTGCAAACAGTCGAGAGCTAATTGGTAAGAAATCAGCAAGGGAAGCAATGAAGTCCCCAGGGCTCTTAAAAAGATCCAGGGACATTTTATTGAGGTTCAGTGATGAAGTTCAGAGGATGAGAGAAATATTGAGAATAATATTTTCTTCTTAAACTGAGTGGATGTTTTAATGTGTTCCATTGTGAAGAGATGGGAAAGATGATTGTAGGAAGCATGAATATAGTTCTGATAAGGAAATGTATTTTCAGTCTATCCAAACAAACAGTCACAGAGAGAAACAGCAAAACCTACCAACCTTTGTGCACTACTGCTACCATAATTACTCTAAATTAATACTTTCTAAAATTTTGCAAGAAAATACTGCAGAACTGAAAAGTATTTATTAATTTCATAAAGTGGATTCCATAGTGGCTATCTATCTGAGTTGGTGTCAGGTATTGCTTTATGGTGAGTTGCAATGGCTAAGCCATTTAAGAGATTGCCTTCCATTTCCAGAAATAGATGCTTCCAAGTCTGGGATTCATTTCTACTTAGGATTTTCCTTAAGTCACTTATGAAGCTGGTGTAAAAGTCAGCATTCATCATGCCTAGCTTCAATAATGAAAAGATACTAAATATCTAATCTATCTTGCTCTTAGGCCACTTCTGTAATGAATAAAGAGAGGTACACAGAGAGAGGCCATTTTATCTCAATTGTTATATGATCCATCCATGCCTGAGATGTACTGAGATGGTGTTTTGTACTCTAATAGGGTTATTATTTCTGTCATGTTTTATCCTGGTTGTATAATAATGCTTTATATGTCACCTCAACAGTGTTCTTTAGATTTTATGGGGAGATGCTCTGAAATCATGCAGATTTGGCAAACGATTTCAGCACCTAGTTATCGCTTTCAGGGGGCCAGGGGTGGACAACCTGGTGTGCCGCGACCTTCCTAGAGAGAGCATCCTGCAAAGAACAACTCTTCCAGGGGCGCTGGCAGGCCTCCCTGGGCAGTAGGTGATTTCAGCAAGTGTAGCAACTTCTCTGCTACAAGTGATTCCAGCTCTTGTGATTCAGCTCTTTGTGAAATCACCCAAGGCGAACTCAGGGACAGAGAGACAGGGGCCTCGTTTGGCTATTCCACAGAGGTAGCTTTTATTGTCCAGCAGCCCCTGTGAAGGGAAGGCAAGGGACAAAAGCTCCCTAGTCAGGAGCAGAAACAAGGGCCTTTTATGGGAAAGGCAGGGAGTGGGGTAGAAACCAATTAGCCAACTGGGTACAGGCTATTACCATATAGAAACAAGGCATGCTGGGGGTGGTTCACTTTGTCACCATGACTCAGGAAGGTTGCTTATCTCTGGGGAGAGTCTTTTTGCCCTCACACCTCTCTCCTCCAAGGGAGTGCAGAGGGCTCTTGTGCCAAGGGCTTTCAGCCCTCCACACCTAGTCTCTTGTGTATGCTGGTAAAAACTACAGACATTTTCAGTATTTTTTTAATCAGTAATCTGCTACATTTAGAAAATGAGAGTGAAATGTATCCCTGTTTCCATACTTACATTAAGTTCAAGAAATGCATAAAATTCCAGAAGGAATATAAATCAACCACTAATTGATGGGGCTTAGCAAAAACCTTATCCTAGTGGGAGAAATTTCCAATGTTCAGAACTGCTTAGCTTTTGGCATATTACTTAACATACTTAATTGAAGAAACCTCAGGAGAGACTTTCATCTAATCTGGTATGTATGGCAATGCTTACACCTCCAAATTAGTTATTTATAGCTACCACCAAGGTTTTCATGTACTTTACGTAACAGTCCTCTGGAAATCTCCTCTGCTTAGGAGGGCATCCCATCAATATTTTTAATCTTGTCATGAATAATTACATTTTCTTCCTTCTTTTTAGTATATAATGTTTCACAAGTTGGGAAAGGTACCTAGTTTGTTAACTGCTAGTGCTCTAACTACTATTAAAGGTTTTTGGAGGCATTTTGTAAAAGTATTTTTTCCTTCCATGTCCTTATAATCTTACTTGTAATAGTACATTTATTAAGTAGCTGTTTGGATTCAGTCAGATTGTGTACTAGAAAGCAAGATGATCCTTTTTCTTTGGTCTAAATTTCCATTTAGATTGCTTTCTGACTGTAAATAATTCCTGGAAGACTGTGTAATCTGTACTATCACTTCTTCATATAGCATAGGAAAGGTCCATTTAAGTAATACTAAGACTTACACAGACAGTATCAATAGGTTACTGAGAAAAAAAAAATTTCACCAAATCTCAGAACTGTACCTCTCATATGAACTGCTTTTCCACATTAATAGATGGTTTGCCAACTTGTAAAATGTGGAAGGCCAACTGGCTTGTCTCCTTAGAGTTGGTGAAAGGGATAAGTATATATGTTTTGTTTTGCTTTTAATTTTAAGAGGATGTTCTGGTTCAATCTTTTAAATGAAGTTTTTTGCGGAAAAAATTATTGTAGTTCATAGAATTTTATCTTTTCCTATTCTATATTACAAAGATTAATTTATAAAATCACCTTGACAGCATTTCTATTTGTTATGGGTTAGCAAGCATAGTCCCGGAAGTGATGTTCTTGCAAAGAGGTGCTTACAGCTTCCTCTATGACCTAACAGAACCTATCAACTGGCTAGTCTGAATACTGACAATTTTTTAAGCCACTTAAAATTTTGACTGCCTCTGTGGTCCACATTTAAGAATGGACAAAACCTCGGAAAGGGCTCTCTTGCTTCTGGCCGGGGGACAGGTAACTGGGCTGGGTCTGGGCCGGGATCTGCTCAGGCTGGGCCCAGGCCGGGCCACAGCCATCCTGGTGCTGTGTGGCCCTGTTCCATCTGCACCCCCACTCCCCCCTTCTCCTCCCCCCATCCCTGCTACGTGCAGACGGTGCAGCCCGGCTTCCCCCTCTCCAGTGCGGCCAAAGATTCAGCTGAAGCTGCTCCGCTGCCCGGCAAAGATCATGTGACCAACAGCGACAATCGAAATTCCAGCTGCAAGGCCCAGGTGAGATTAACCCTTTTAGTGCTGTAAGTTTCCTCCAGAACAGATGAAGTCTGCAGACATTAAGTAAAGAAAGAAGAGCTGAAATCCTGAGGGAGGAGAAAGAGGAGATGCTTAAAGCTGAAATTCTGTTGTAAAGCTATCGTGATAGACTATGATATATCAAAGTACCCGCTGTAATTTCATGAAAGCGTGCGGGGTGGAGCGTTCAAACTGCACTTTTGAGCAAAAGCACCTGCGCTGGAATAAGCAAATGCTGAAGCAGCTGTAATTTGATGAGAAGTTTGAACAGGGAGAGATGGAAGTGATGAGGACTCTTGCTCCAATCAGGAGAAGACCTCTGTTCCTAGAGATACTCCCAGAGATAGTCCTAGAGATGAAGATGATGCGGACCCTTTTTCTCCCAGGGAAAGGGGAGGGCCTCTATTCTTAGAGATGAAGATGCTCCCAGAGATGGGTGAAGAGAACCTTTTGTTTTTGAACAGCTCAACCTTAAAATGGTACCCCAGTAGCTCAAGATTGGACCCTCGAAAGCAGTTGTGGGAAAAGCTGCAAGTCGGGGGAAGGGACGCTCACATGTGAGCAGAGAACCAACCCAGGCGGCTGTCTCATGATACTGAAGCCATGAGAAAACCTCTTTGTGAAGATGTCTCCATAGCATGAGCAAGAGAGACTCCTCTCCCTAAATGAACTGAACAATGTTATTATGGAAGTAGTAAACAAACTGAACATCTCAAGGGTTGTCTTTTTACAGTGGGAGAAGGGGAAACAGTGGGGGGAGGAGAAGTGTTCTGAAGGTGTGGTATGATTTTTTTTTTTTGTTTTCCCCCTTCTTTTAGGTCCGCTAATAAACTTCTTTATATTCTTTCAAGTTTTGTGCCTGCTTTGCTTTCTCCTTATCTCATAGAAGGTAAATAGTAATGAGTATTTTGGACCAAAACACTACACTAAATTGGTGTTTCCGCCTGGTTACAAACTGAACCCGCTACACTACTTCAAACATTAATATGTTTTTGATAAAATTTGATGTTGCATGGTGGTTTTTTAATCTATGAATCTGTAACATGAAGGAAAGGGGAATACTTAGGTGGCAAAAAGTATTACCTTCCATTAATCATATAGCCCACATTTTGCTAAGCAAAGCACATTCTCCATAATCTCATTTAACTGTTTTCCATTTGTTTTTTTCTGGCACAGTGCAGTAATAAGAGGAAAGGTTTAGCAAAAATGTTATTCTTTTCTTCCACTTACCATGAAAGTTAGAGCACTCAGTTATGGCAGTTTTTTCTATGCTATATTCTGCAAGATCTGAATTTCTTGCTCTCTCTGTACTTGAAATTACTGTATATAAGACTACAGAAATCAAGATCCTAACTATGCGATAAGTGGTTAATTGTAATTGAATTGGTATTTAAAATCTAGGCCCTAAGGCGCTCATATGCATACTTTAAATGTATAAATAGGTGTTCATAAAACCCAGCCTAAATATATGGTATTTTTCAAGCTATTTCATACACCCTAAGTCAGATTGCATGTGACTCCAAGTTGGGTGGGAGTGCTGATCTGCTGCATGGTAGCAAGGCTCCACAGAGGGATCTGGATAGGCTGATCAATGGACTGAGGCCAACTGTATGAGATTCAGAAGTCCCAGGTCCTGCACTTCCATCAGAGCAACCCCATGCAAAACTACATGCATGGGAAAGAGTGGCTGTAAAGCAGCCCAGTGGAAAAAGGCATAGGGGCGCTGGTCAACAGCAGCTGAACATAAGCCAGCATGGGCCCAGGTGGCCAAGATGGCCAAGAGCATCCCGGCCTGCATCAGCAATAGTGTAGCCACGTGAACCAGGTCACTGATTGTCCCCCGTACTGGGCCTGGTGAGGCCTCACCTTGAATTCTGTGTTCAGTATTAGGCCCCTCACTACAAGAAAGGCATGGAACTGCTGGAGCAAGTCCAGAGAAGGACAATGAAGCTGAGCAAGGATCTGGACCACAAGTCTGATGAGGAGTGAGAGACGGAGATGGGGGTGTTCAGCTTGGAGAAAAGGAGGCTCAGGGAGAGACTACTTCACTGCAGATTGTAGTGAAGTGGGATCAATCTCTTCTCCCAAGTAACAGGATGAGCAGAAATGGCTTCAAGTTGTGCAATGGGAGATTTAGAATGGATTTTAGAAAATGGTAGTCAGGCATTGGAACAGGCCACCCAGGGAGGTGGTGAAGTCACCATCCTGTAAGTGTTCAAAAATCACGTAGATGTGGCACCTGGAGGCAGGGCTTAGTGATGCACCAGGCAGTGCTGGGTTAATTCGATGATCTTAGAGGTCTTTCCCAAGCTTAATGATTCTATGATTTATAACAGTTGATCCCTTTTACTTTCAGTCATCATTGAAAGTAATCAACACTTATGGTAAGACAATTTCAATAGGATCAGAGTTCCACTGAATCAACAGGACTGTGCCTTGATACTGTACTTTCTTGAAACAAGGGCACAGTTGGAATTAGCAATAAATTGTATGCCTATTTTTTTCAGTGAGCAAAAATTATACTTTTGCTTTCCTGGGTAAAAAGCACACGTATTTTTTCATGTTGTTAGTCTACAATTGTTCAGTCACCATGATCATGGCTGTATTATGTAGTCTGTACTGATAATGATCAAAAGATATTAAGAGTTCATAGATCATACAACGATATTTAGAGGAAAATGAGCTTTCTCCCTATGCTGATAACTGTTATTGTCTCTACAGTAAACTTGTACCTAAGCTAAACTGTATATAGGTATGTATATAGGTAGTGCTACTGCAATTTTATTTCAACACGGTCTCACTGAACCCACTTGTATTGGTTTTGCACCGCCTGGTTTTTGGTAGCAGGCAGGCCACAGAGGTGGCTCCTGTGAGAACCTGCTGGAAGCTTTCACCATGTATAGCAGAGTCAGTCCCTGATGGCTCTGAAGATGGACATGCTGCTGGCCAAAACTGGGCCAATGAGAGAGGTTGGTAAGACCTCTGTGATGACATATTTAAGAAGAAAATTCAAAACAAAGGACATACAGTTTTTCTTCTAGTCAGAGGAAGAAGAGGTGAGAACATGTGAGTGAAAACAACATGGTGACACCAAGGTATCGTGGTTTGAAGCTGGCTAGGTGCCAAGCCAGAAAAATAAAATCTGTTATTTTTCATAAGGGGAAATAAAGATTACTGAGGAAGACTGGAAAACCGCAAGGCAAAACAGGCACACATTTGATCAATTACAGTATAAAGGAGATTCCTTACTAACAGAATTAAAAATAAAAAGAAATAATAAGAAATTAAAGCAAACTCCCCTCTCCTCCAGCACCCCCTCCTTTCCACCAACCTGCACAAAAGGGAAAAAAAAAACATGGGATTTGGTCAGTGCTGCAGTTCTTAAAAGTCTCTCCAATATATAAGGAAAATTAGTTTCTTCTGCTTTAACATGGTTTCCAAACTGTCACCAGCAACAGTCCCACCTGAGGTGGAAAAACATCTCTCCCATGAAAATCTCACAATTTATTCATACTGCAGTCATGGCTCCATAACATAGGGGTTTTTTCTTTTAAGGATGAGTTATTCTGGCCTGAAAACAAAGGCTTTCTTCTTCAAAATCTCTAAAAGCCTTTCACCACTTCTCTATAGCTTGGCATATGCATTCTAATATCTTCACAGGCCACACATAGATTCTCCATCCCCGCATGTACTTCAAATGGATTAAAGAGACAAAGTTTTTGATATTACAGTTTTTACCATGGCCTGCAGGAACCATTTTTAAGCTATGCGCTACAAGTGCCTCCGCTCTCTTTTCCCGCCACCATCTTGGCTCCATCCCATGTGACTTACTTCCCCTTTCTCTCTGACCTTGACATCACCATGTTAAGGAATTGATCTTGTTCAGCCTTACATTGGAGAAAGCCTTGCTCCCTTTTATGCTGCTGGCTGCATGGTGTCTTCTTCGGTTCGGTACAAGCTGTGCTGGCTGCAGAGAGGCTCCACCGGCTCCCACCAGGCCCGCACAGGGCCGTGCTGGCCATATGGAGGAGAGGGGGAGAGGCCCGCTGGTCCCCAGAAGCCGCGCCAGGTGGTTTTAGCAGTGCAGCAGTTCATGGCTGTTTTTAGCTGCCTGCGGATCTGGGATGGTACCCCTGCAGCGACCCGGGGGCCCATGCCGCGGTGCCAGGGGACGGGGAGGGCTGGGCCCGGTCCAAGAGACAGAGCCTGGGGCCCATTTCCACCCACCTCCCCACAGGAAAAGCCAGAACAAGAAGGGAACATCCCACACTTGTGCGTCCTTTAAATATGCAAATCGAGAGAAGCACCATTGGTTTAACAGCTTGTCTATCAACTATGTTTCAACCGACTACACAAGGTCAGTAGAGGAGGAGGTGTTCCAGGCGCCTCAGCCGAGATTCCTCTGCAGGCTGTGGTCAGGACCATGGTGAAGTGGCTGTGCCCCTGCAGCCCATGGGTCCACGGGGATGCAGAGATCCATCCGTAGTCCATAGGGGAGGTGCCGGAGCAGGTGGGTGCCTGGAGGAGGCTGTGATCCAGTGGGAGACACAGTGGAGAGAGAGGGCTCCTGCTCCCAGGCTGGAGCAGGCTGTCCTTGGAGCACTGCACCCTGTGGAAAGAGAGAGCCACAGCACAGCAGTTTTGGGAGGACTGCTTGCCCATGGGGGGAATTAATGTTGCAGCAGTTTTGGCAAGACTGCTGCTTGTGAGAGTGCACCCACGCTGGAGAAGTTCACAGAAAACTGTCTCCCATGGGAGGGACCCCACACCTCACAAGGGAAGGACTCCTCTCCCAGAGCAGCAGAAGAAAATTTTGGGTGATAAACTGACCAAAACCCCCATTCCCTGTCTCCCTGTGCTGTTGGTGTAAAAGAGGGAGGGGTTGGGGGAAAAAGGTGTTTTAAGGGCTTAGTTTACTTCTCTTTATGCTCCTCTGATTCTGTTAATATTAAATTCACTTTTCAACTTTAAGTTGAACCTGTTTTGCCCTTGTTCTCCTGGTCCTTACCTCAACTCATGAACCCTTTGTTACTTTTTTTTCTCTCCTCTGCCCAGCTGTGGCAGGGGAGGGTGAGTGAGCAACTCTCATGGGTGCCTGGCATTGGGCCAGGGTCAAACCACAACACCATTGTACATGATAGGCATTCAGCTGCACATTCTTGTTAGTTCAGTCAGCTACATAGCTACCACAGAGGATGTTGGAGACATGATATGCATGATGACGTCACAAAACAGCTAGGAACTGCTGTGTCTGCTCAGAGACCTCAACAGGGAAGGACAGTCCATAGGCGCACTGTTTTCAAAATTGCTTTCTGTCTATAAATAAAGTGTTTTCTCCTCTCTTTCACTTTTTGAAAGTACTGTGAACCAGAACCTCTCATCACTTATCATAAATGTAGAATTTTTACAGAGTTTGTGTATTTTTTTTTAAATATCAAGGGTTTTAGTGGTTCTGAAAGGAATTAATCTTGTCCATTGGAAAAAAAAGTGCTGTTCACCAGATTTTTATATCTTGGACAGCAGAACTAATTCTGGGGGCAAGGCTTAGGTCCAGCCATTTAGATTTTTTTACCTTTTTTTCCCCTGGGGTAAGAACCCTTAAAAACAGGCAGAGAAATATTCTCAGCACTCTGGGTTCCTACATTGTGAATTAGGTGATAGACTACTATGTAACATTGTCACACCCTGGGTTATAGAAGTTAGGGATCAGTCCTGTAAAGACAGAAGTAAAAACTTTTTTGTTTCTACAGTATTGACTTCATTTTGATTCTAGAACAACACAGAAAATACTACAAAGACCTATAAAACATACTTGTAGTCTTCTGTATAATGGGAAAAGCAAATATCCATTAATGGAACAAAGAAAACTTTATAAATAGAACATTTTATGTAAATTGTTGCTCTCAAGCACTTTTAGTTCTTCAAAAATGCATAACATTTTCTTCTTTTAAATGCGGCTTATATAGTAAGGCTAAGAATCTAATTAATCTATAACTGTATACTGTATAACATTTTTCTTTTATACTGACTTTTGGCTGATTATCTTTTTCACATTTCATATATGTAATTAAATTAAGAATACAGCTTTACAAGGTAAATGACAATTTGACAACTTCAAAAAGGTATAGAAGAAAGAAAAGCATGTTAGTAATGTATGAACATTTTCTGTTTATTCATTATTTAAAATATATTTAAGAATTTTGCACCAGTATCCTACTTCTAGAGATGAAAGACTCTATTTTCTTAAGGAACAAGTTTTAAAACTGTCCGCTTTTTGTGGATAGAAATTCATGCCATTTAAACTAGGGGCAGTTTGAGCTGTTGATGCAGTTTTAATGAGAATTCACCAGAGGGCAGAGGAAAAGGAATGCCATTAATAAAACTTTGTGAATGGTGGTATTTTTGTCTTGTTGGCTTAAGAAGTTTAAAAATCACTTAAGCATTTTCTCTATTCCTGGCTGTTTCTGAGAGGCAAATTGGTAGGGGGTTGAAAGGGGTGGAGTGGCAATTAAATAAGTAGTGTCCCAAATCTATGTCTCTTGCTTTGACCTTTGTCAGGATGTCTTGGAATAATCATTTTGAGGAATTTTTTGTCACCAATGTAGTCCTGACCAAACACAGCATTTAAGTATGTTCCTATCTTATAGTACTGAGCACCCTCAGTGTGAAGGATATGGTTAAGAGCACTGTTAAACAGTGGACCCAAATGATAAATTCTGTAGACTAGGAGGCCTGCAAATACTCTCTTAGGTGTAAATCATAGATGTTCAGAAATGTCTGTGGTATGCTCTGCACACTCATTGACATTTGGGATTGTGGGAACCCAGAATGCAGAGAATATTTCTCTGCCTGTTTTGAAGGGTTCTAACCCCCTGGAAAACACTGGTTTTGACCTTCATCCATGGAGAAAATTGCCTACCCTCTGGGAAGAATTAAAATCTACACTGGTGTGAACTAGATGATAGAATACTATGTAAGATTATCACAGGGTGAAAAATTTAGAGGTTTTGGGTTTATTAATATAGTAAGTAGATAAAAGCAAAAACCATCAAAATGGAGGATTGTTATTGTTCTCCAGACCTTCTTCTTCTTCTTCTTCTACTACTACTACTACTCCATATTCTGCAGTAGAAATAGTCTGGGATAATTGGATAAAGAATTTCACAGTTCCTGTCTGTGTGACCAGACAATTTATGAGACATTGGAAGGGAAGATATCTTTCGTTTTAAGCTTTTATTGGTTAATTTACCTTTAAAAAGGCTGTGTAATCTTGATAATTTGGCTTTTTCCTGCATTCTCTACTTCATGCTATGTCTGGGTCATGACAGTGGCTTATATTTCTCTGATAAGACTTAATAAACTGAAACATAGCTTTAGAAGAAACATAAAGATTTTCGTTATAGGTTAGCTGTGTTGAAATTAGTTCGAATAGGAAGAACTTGGGCCCAGTGAGAGTTAATTAAAATAGTTAAGAGAGCTGGACCTGAAATGGGTTTTAAGATGTTAGTAACTGATTACCAAATAACTGATGATCTGTCATTTGCATGTTTGCTTAGCTGTGCTTAGAACGAGGAATAGAAACATTGATAAGTTGGTGTAGGGAACAAGGAAATTATCAATTTCCCCCCTTGGTGGGAACCTGTTCAAAAGTCATGCAAGAGCAAACTTAGAGGTCACTAAAGCAATTAGGATTGTTAAAGTTCAGAAAGGCAAAAAGGTCAAAATGAGGAAGATGAGCACACTTCATCTTTTTAAGACCACTGACCCAATTCAAGACCACCGACTCAATTCAGGACACACACTACGCATGCTTAATGACATTTAAGCTCATTTCCATATGAAGCTGAGAATGGGAGGTGTTAATGTTATGAATATACACTGGAATTTTGGATATTCATAATTTTTGTAAATAAAAAGCTTTGTGTTTGCTTGGATCAGGGCCCTGCGTCTTAGGGAGCTATCCCACGCAGTGCCTGGTGCCAAATAAAGCATGCACTTTCTAACTCTAAACTGTTAGAGAGTTTTTGCCCGTCTCAGTTGGATATCAAATTTAGATCGATATTCATATTTTGGTAAATCAAAACAACTTTAGAAGAAAGAGAAGGCTAAAATTCCCGTTTGTCTCTGACTCCTGGCAAAGACTCTAAAAAGTCTCCCCCATGAGGGGAGATACAATTAAGGTGCTGGACTGCATCATATGGTGTCCTGTGTTCGGGCCTCACTGAAGCAAAGAGTGCCAGGAGAAATCGGACAGCAGCGCGCAGCCAGAAACAGAACAAAAATCCAGCGGGTCGGCTTCGAAAATCCAGGATCTTCTGACCTCAGTGCACGGGGGACAGAAGAAGCCGTGAACTGCTGGACGGGACGCGGGCCAGGACTTCAAAGACCAGTAAAAACCACCTAAACTCTGGTAAGCTGTCCAAAACTAGACCTAAAAACAATAATGGGAGGGATTCTCTCAAGGACAGAGACGGATGTAATTGATAGCTTCGAGAATCTGTCTCGTAAGCATCCATGAGCTGTTTCTAGGAAGGAACTAGAGGATTTGTTGTCCTGGGTGAGTGAATTCCCTGATGCTGTAATAGGAGATCTGCACCTACCATCTTTCTGGGAAAATATTAATTCTATTCTGTACCATTTGGCAACTCTAAGAGATGAATCGGCTCTGAGGTTGCTATCTCCTGCTAGGGTTATTTATGAAGTGCTTATGAGGGCAGCACCTCCTACTTCTACTGAAGAGGGGGCTTTCCAAACTCCCCTGCAACCCCAACGCATTTTCTTAGGCTCTGGGAGCTCTGAAACTGTCGCGGAGAGTGCACAGAAACCCATGCCGGCAACGGAGAAACCCGTGCCGGCGACGGACAGTTTTAAAACCCCGCTCGCAGCCGCGGCAGCCCCAGGGACGGGCACAAGACGTCACATTCGCGCAAAACCCTCCTAGATTCCTAGCAAAGGCGATTGTTTGTCCCTCAAGTGTTGGGGGGGTGGGGGGGGCGCAACGCGAAACCACATAAATATTTTTTGCCGGACCCAAAGTTAAAGCTTTTGATTGGTCTGACGCAGGAAGATGACAAAGCGGTTTTTGAGTTTTTCCCACGCGCGCATGTACAAAGAGGGGAAGGGGAAGCCTCTGCCACCTCCCAAGGAGCGGAGTTTGCCCCCGAGGGTGTGGTTTTGATCGCGCCCAAACCACCCGTTACTATCCAAGCCGAGGGGCAACCCGTACCTCCCGAATCCAGGGTCCTCCCATCAACGAACCGTGCGCGCGGCCAGGGGCAGTCCCGGAGCTGGCGACCATCCCTCCTGCCACCCTCACGTGGTCGCGAATCGCGTTCACTTCTGCGTTTGAATCGCGCGGCGCAGCCAGCGGCAGCGCTGCCTGCTGCTGACGTCATCGCCCCCGCCACCACTGATCCTGCTCTTCTTCCGCGTTTGGAACACCTCGCTTCCACGCCTGCGCGGTGCGGCATAACCCCCCTCCCCCCACCTTCAGATGCTGCGGTTACCCCGGCAACGGCGGTCGGCTCTGACCGTAGCCATTTTGGTGCATGCTACTACTGGCTCTTTCGTGTATTCCACAGCGCGCGGGACGGCGCAAGGCACCCCCAGCCCTGGCTCCAGCCCTAGCCAGGGCGCCAGCCACACCCCCGGCTCCAGCCAAGCCGCACCCCAGGTCCCTGGCCCCAGCATTTCTAGCCCCAGCCCAGCCCCAGCCCCGGCCGCAGCTGCTCCCCCCGTGCAGCTGCTAGAGGCGGACGCCTCAGCTGCTGTGCCTGCTTTGCCAATTGGCGCTGCATCCCCAGCCAGCAGTACAATTCCATTGGCCACTGCTGCTCCACCGAGCATGCCATCAGCTGCTGTGGCAGCCACTAGCCCTGCATCAGCTCTGCCTATGCCTGCATCGCGGCCATAAGCGACGGCATATGGCCAGGGCGTTCCAGCAGCCGCTGTATCAGCATTGCATCTAGCCTCCACCATCCCACTGACAGCATCACTCAGTGGATCAGCACAACAACTGCATGACGTTAAGCAATATCTCACATACAGCACCAGCAGAACAAAATCTATCCTATCTCCACAAGACACGGAGAACTTCTCAAAACGTATTTTAACTCCTCTTCCAGCACAAGAAGATCAAACGCATATTATCCTTATTCACAGGGAAGTCCTGGAGCAAGATGTATCTTTTCAAACACATTCTCCTAAAACTTCTCAGGGAAATTTAGCTGACCTTATGGGACTTTTTCAACCTCAAGTACCTGCTCCAGATCTCAGCGGTGAGAATATGGTGATCAGTACAGCTTCAGAAAGCATTCCTATGTCTTCTCAAGCTTCATCTTGTTTTTCTACCACGAGCAGTATAACTCCAGCTTTTCGAATGCCTGCTTCAGAGCTTCACTTACAGCAACAGCAACCCTCTCGTCCCTCGTCGCATCAACTTCATTTTCAGCTTTCAGATGACTTTGTACGTCATCTTTTTTTCTGACTTAGGGAATGTGCACAGCACTATCTACCTCAACAGGTTGGAGCACTGGGTCCCCAGCCCTCAACCATCCTGCACGGCGGCAGGACCCTACCCATGTCCATTGTACATACTCCTTCCATGTCTACATCATTGCCACCTGCAATGGCGGCCTCAGCCATTCCTCCCTTATTACCTCACAGTGCACAGCCACGGATACCCTTCCCTATTCCTCAAACAGGAGGGGGAGTGGAATGGAATGCATGGATTCTTCGGTCAAGAAGAACCTGCATCCTGGCAAACTACAAGTCCACAGAATGCTGGTAAGGATTTAGTTTCATTTGACAAATACCTTTCAAAAGATACGTCTGCTACAACAGACTGGTCAAGCATTAGAAAAAAAGTGCTCAAAGAGAGAGACTTCAATATGGCAGAGATAGATAGCGTTGTAATGCCAGTTACATATTCCAGACAAAATCAAAACCCTCCTGCATGGCAACCTATGGATAATCAAGTCATCAAAGATTTAATGGACGCAGTGAAAACTCATAGTTTGGGAAGTCCATACTTCAAACAGCTTTTAAGAGGCACATTCAGCAATTATGACATGGTACTTTTTGACTGTAGAAGTGTTGCCTCAGCAACTTTTACAGATGCACAGCTCCTGCTATGGGATGCAAAATGGAGAAGAGCACTTCGCAAGCTGAGAGAAAATATGCGACAGGACTGCATGCAGCTCTCACACTAGAGCAATTAGCTGATGATGAACCTCACGATAGGCCAGAAGATCAGTCAGTGCTTTTGCCTCGCAATGTGCTTGCGGACATCAAAGAAGCAGCAAAAAAGGCAATTTTACAAATTCCACCAACCAGAACCCCAGAAGGCGTTAACACAGAAATAAAGCAAGGTCCTGCTGAAACCTTTACCTCATTCGTCGATCATCTCACGCAAGCTGTGGACAGACAAGTCAGTGATGAAGCAGCGAAACCACATCTGCTACGAAGTCTTACTTTTGCAAACGCTAATGCAGAGTGCAAACATATAATCAGTGCCATGACTGGTCACCCGACCATAGCTGAAATGATGGAGGCATGCAGTAAGGTGGGCACACCTCAGCATATTGCAACAATCCAAGCAAGCATTTTGGGACAAGAAATCAGAAAAATTCTTCAAGTGCATGGCGAAATATTTTCAAAAACTCTAGCAGCGCTTCGTTCAGAACTACAAAGTAACTCCAGAGAAGTGAAGATTCAGCTTATGTAGCAAATATAGTCAGAAGAATAGAGGGATCCCTTTTGAAAGAAGTTGATAACAAGAATCTGTATTCTTATCTTGTGTGTATGAAAAAACTATTAGATCAGAGAGAACACAAATATTTTGTTTCCCACATCAGAGCACACTCTTCTCTTCCAGGATTCTTGGCGGAAGGAAATGCACGAGCAGATAAATTGACCATGGTCATCTCAAACACTTTGCTGAACATTTTTGAGCAAGCAAAACTGAGTCATGCATTTTTTCATCAGAACGCACAAGCACTGATGGGGACATTTTGCATTTCTAAAGATCAGGCGAAGGCCATCATAAATGCTTGTCTGGACTGTCAGCTTGTGCAACCCCCTGTATCCACAGGAGCAGTCAATCCGAGAGGATTGCAAAGCCTGCAATTATGGCAGACAGATATCACAAAATACCCACCTTTTGGGAGATTTAAAAATGTTCATGTGTCTGTGGGCACCTTTTCAGGTGCAGTCTTTGCTTCCCTGCACATAGGTAAAACATCGAAACATGCATGTCGGCATTTTTTGCAAGCATTTGCATCATTGGGCATTCCTCAAGAAATTAAAACAGACAATGGTCCAGCTTACAGAGGATGAACCCTTGACACATTTCTGAAAAATTGGGGTGTTTGTCACATATTTAGCATACCTAATTTTTCTACAGGTCAAGCCATCATAGAAAGAACACACCACACCTTAAAATCCCTTTTGGATAAATAGAAAAGGGAGGAAGCAGAGGCTACACCTCAAATGTGGTTGAACAAAGCTTTGTATGTTTTAAACTTCTTGAATAGCTCCTTTGCAGAACTTACTCCACCAATTATCAGGCATTTTTCAAATAGCATTCAGGCGAAATTGAGGGAAAATCCTTTAGTCTTGATCAAAGATTTAGAGACTGGACAGATCAAGGATCCATTTCAACTAATAACTTGGGGCAAACAGTATGCTTGTGTCTCAACAGGTGCAGGACTGAAGTAGATTCCAGCAAAAAACGTGAAACCTTATCAAGCTCAGAAACAAGCAGGAATCGACTCCGGGAACAAGGAGGCGAGCACACAGACGTGAATCAGTGTCAACACTGCTGTTGATGCCACAGACATCAGTTATCTTTCTGTGCAAGAACTGTGGACTGAGTCTTATGCAAAAGTGTGGGAAAGTTAATGGTATAAATTTTGTATGCAAGAGTGTGATATAAGTTGTGTTGCAGATCAGAGATTCCCATGTGAGATAAAGCTGTTGAGCATGAAGCTCAATCAGGTATTACACTTGTGCCTTATCATCTCCCTGATTGCCTTAAGCAATGCAGCTTTACCAGTGAAAAAACCAAAAGAAAATGTCTGGGAGACTCTGGCCAATGCATCAGGCCTAGACACCATTTGTCTAACTAACTCAAGGCCAAAGAAACCATTCTCAACATGTTTGGTTGGTTTACCAGCAGACAAATGGCCATTTTCTAAACATGTCCATCTAAAACTTTCATGATTCGGTTTGAATCCAGTGGAAAGTTGAGATGATTGGACCAAATCCCTTCCTGAGGCTCCTTATGAACCTCAGGAATTGGAAATTTTTGGTTCAATAAAGATGGAGTTTTGTGTAATATTCAGTTCTCCAAGGTTGAAACAAAATAGAGACAAAATAACAGATCTTACTTCAAATTACAAGATATATAGAAATGCAACATCTTGGTGCAATTCAACAGTAAAGATGAACACACCGTCCAACCAGGCTCCATTGCAATTGCCACGAGGGATGTTTCTCATTTGTGGGGACAGAATTTGGCCTGCAATCCCCTCAAATGTCAAAGGCGGTCCATGCAGCTTTGGGAAGCTTTCCTTGCTAACGCCTAATGCAAAAAGGATAAAAGAACATAAGCATAGGGTAAAAGATTTGTTGAGCAATATACACCTGATTGTAATGACAAATTTACAGCTTGGAATTTTGGACAAAGGTTTACTGCAGCTCTCCTTTTACCTGGTGCTGCTGCAGGAGCAGCCTTGGAACAATTGGATCAATTAGGCTGTTGGCTAAGTAAAAACTCTCATGCCGTCTCTCTTGCACTGAGTGATATGTTAACTGATGTTCAAAGTGTGACACAAGTGACTCTGCAAAACAGCAGCAATTGATTATCTTCTATTAGTGCATGGGCATGGATGTGAAGAATTTGAAGGTATGTGTTGCATGAATTTGTCAGATCATTCGAAATCCATTCATGAAAGTATATGACAATTAGAGGATGGAATAGCTAAACTTGGAGAAGAAAGTGGATCTTTGTTGAATGGCGTGTTCAATTAGTTTGACCTTAGAGCCTTATGGAGAAAATTTTTGAAGATAAGTTTGTATGTGTTAATTGTTGTTGTAATTCTTTTAGTATTTGTGCCATGTATACTTCACTGTGCTAGATGAACCACAGACAAAGCTGTCAAGGAAGTGTTTTTGGTTCAAACAGGAGGGGGACATGTGGGAACCCAGAATGCAGAGAATATTTCTCTGCCTGTTTTGAAGGGTTCTAACCCCCTGGAAAACACTGGTTTTGACCTTCGTCCATGGAGAAAATTGCCTACCCTCTGGGAAGAATTAAAATCTACACTGGTGTGAACTAGGTGATAGAATACTATGTAAGATTATCACAGGGTGAAAAATTTAGAGGTTTTGGGTTTATTAATATAGTAAGTAGATAAAAGCAAAAACCATCAAAATGGAGGATTGTTGGGAAATAGAATTATTGGGATCAATAAAAGAACTGTAGCAAGAGCCTGCAAGCAAAAGGCCTGTGTGTGAGAAAAAACTCTCCATGAGAAGATTCTCGTGTGAAGAAAACAAGCAGGCCTGAGGAACAGAGAGGGAGTGAGGACTTGCAGCTGTTCAGATAAGACCCAGAGCAGGGAGATGAACACTGAATTCTTTTAATCATAACATGACTATGGAAGCTTGCCAATGTAAATCCAATTATGTAGAAGTAGAAATGTGTTTTGATAAGCTTTAAGCCACTTAGGAGTTAACAAGCTGGTATACTATATAAGTGCCTTTGGATTGCTAATAAAGGGAGTCTTGCTCTTATCAATCATATTGGTTGGACTGCTTCTCTCTCCCCCGCTGGGGGTCCGGGCTTCTCGTCTTGTTACGCTTCTAACAGAGGATTGTTGTTGTTCTCCAGACCTTCTTCTTCTTCTTCTACTACTACTACTCCATATTCTGCAGTAGAAATAGTCTGGGATGACTGGATAAAGAATTTCGCAGTTCCTGTCTATGTGACCAGACAATTTATGAGACATTGGAAGAGATTTTTCATTTTAAGCTTTTATTGGTTAATTTACCTTTAAAAAGGCTGTGTAATCTTGATAATTTGGCTTTTTCTTGCATTCTTTACTTCATGCTATGTCTGGGTCATGACAGTGGCTTATATTTCTCTGACAAGACTTAATAAACAACTTCAGAAGAAAGAGAAGGCTAGAAGTCCCGTTCATCTCTGACTCCTGGCAAAGACTCTAAAAAGCTTCCCCCATCAGGGGAGACACAATTAAGATGCTGGACTGCATCAGGGATGATTACATTAACAACAAGACAGATTGCAGCAGCTTGGAAAAAAACAGAGACCACTGCTACTTCTAGCAGGATCCATCTTTATTACACACACTTCAGCATTTATATGTTTCTACCATGAGAAAGTTTTAAGAAAGTTTTCGGAACATGCAGAGGGAAAGACAAAACAGCTATACCGCCAAACACCTGGCAGGGCAGACTTTTCTGCCCCTTATCAGCTACTCACACAAACATGCCATCTCCCAGCTTTCTGGGAGACAAAGGAAAAACATTCGCACCTGGTGCTTATAGCTGTGGTCATTTCCCTGGTATGCATCTTCCCAAAAGAACGAAAGGCCTCTATAAAAAAAGTTAACATAAACAAGTAACAAGTTGCTCTCTACATGGGGCTCTCCTTAAGGGTAGGATGGTCACCGCAGGCCTCTGCACAGATGTAGAGGTGTAGCAGGTTGGGTTTGTTCCCGGGTGGAAACACCAATTTAGTGTAGTGGTTTGGTCTAAAATACTCATTACTGTTTATCTTCTGCGAGATAAGAATTAGGAGAAACGCAAAGCAGGCACCAAACTTGAAAGAATATAAAGAAGTTTATTAACAGACCTAAAAGAAGAAAAAAAAAATCATGCCACACCTTCAGAACTCTTCTCCTGCCCCCACCTTCCTCCCTTCTCTCCCTGATGATGGAAGAAGACAACCCTTGAGATGTTCAGTCTGTTTACCACTTCCATAATAACCTTGTTCAGTCCATTTAGGAAGAGGAGTCTCTCTTGTCCATGCTATGAAAACATTATCACAATGAGACAGCCGCCCGGGTTGGTTCTCTGCTCGCATGTGAGAGTCCCTTCCCCCCAACTTGCAGCTTTTCCCACAACTGCTTTTGAGGGTCCACTCGTGAAATTACTGGGGTAAAATTTTAAGGTTGAGCCATTCAGAAATAAAAGTTCTCTTCACCCATCTCTGGGATCATTTCATCTCTAAGAACAGAGGTCCTTCTCCTTCCCTGGGAGCAAAGGGTCTTCCTTATCTTCATCTTTAGGACTATCTCTGGGAGCATCTCTAGGAACTGAGGTCTTCTCCTTTTCCATTTGGAGCAAAAATCCTCATCGCTTCCATCTCTCCCTGTCCAAACTTTTCATCAAATTACAGCTGCGTCAGCATCTGCCTATCTCAGCGCAGGTGCTTTTGCTCACAAGTACAAGTTGAACGCTCCACCCCCCATGCCTTCATGAAATTACAACGGGTACTCTGATATATCATAGCTTTACAACAGAATTTCAGCTTTAAGCATCTCCTCTTTCTCTTCCCTCAGGTTTTCAGCTCTTCATAGCTCTAAAAGGGTTAATCTCATCTAGACCTTGCAGCTGGAATTCCGCTTATCGCTACTGGTCACATGATAGCAGGTGCAGCTTTTGTCTGTATCTTGGCCGCACTGGAGAGGGGGAGCCGCCCGTCTGCACACAGCAGGGCTGTGGGGGGTTCCGCAGGTGGAATAGGGCCCATTGGCTCCAGGATGGCCATAGCCCGGCTCGGCCTGGCCCGAGCAGGACCCGGGCCAGGCCTGCCGGCCCCCGCACAGGGCCCCACAGCCACCTGTCCCAGCACCGGAAATGAGACAGAGCTTGGGGGGGGGGGGGGGGGGGGGGGTGGTATCTATTCTTAAGTGTGGATCACAGAGGCGGTCACAACTTTAATTGGCTTAAAGAATTGTCCATATTCAAACTGGCCAGCTGATAGGTTCTATCAGGTCACAGAGGAAGCTGTAAGCACCCCGTTGCAAGAACATCACTTCCGGGACTATGCTTGCTAACCCATGACAAGAGGATTAATATTGAACTGGCATCCTTCCAATGTAACTGTGCAAAAGGCTTAATAAAATTCTCTCCAGAAACACAGCTATTGATTTTCCATCACTGCATCTAGTAAGTTCAGGAAGAAGTGCAAGTGAGTACAATTCCTACTCTTTTTTTTCTTCCCCTTTAATAACCACTTTAATAAGTTGTTGGAGTGGGAGTTTTTCATTGGAGCTAAGAAAGGCTTATGACATTGAATTGCAATGAGCTGAATAAGTACAGTAGACTGAGGAAGATATTAATTTTTAATATTAGTTTTGAACCCTCCCATAGTAGTCAAATTTAACTGCTTCCAAGTTGACCGCTCATTTTTATGGACACAAAAGTCAAGATTTAATGTGAACACTTCAGGTTCATCTGTAATTAACCTGGAATACTAATGACCACGTCATTAGTATTTACTCATTGGAGTTATTGGAGTTATTACTCCACGTCATTGGAGTTATTACTCAAAGCTTCATCTTTCTAACCCCTCCCAATCATTTCTTCTCAAGAGTTCATAGGCCAAACTGTCTCAGCACATCTCCAGATCCTCCAGTCCTTTAATCATCTTTGTAGCCTTCCACTGGACCAACTCCACGAGCTCCATGTCTTTCTTGATCTGAGGAGCCCAGAACTGGGCACAGAACTCCAGATGTGCCAGGGCTGAGTAGAGGAACACAATTACCTCCCTTGACCTACTGGCAATGCACTTCCAAATGCACCCCAGGATACCATTGCCCTTCTTGGCCACAGGGCATACTGCTGGCTCATGGACAGCTGTCGTCCATCAGGATCCTCAGGTCCTTATCCACAGAGCTGCTTTCCAGCAGGTCAGCCCTCAACCTATACTAAAGTGCAGGACCCTGCATTTCCCTTTGTTGAACTTTATTCAGGTCTTCTCTGCCTATCTCTCCCGCCTGTCAAGGTCCCTCTGAAGGGCCACACAGCTCTCTGGGGTGTTGGCTACTCTTCCCAACTTTGTATCATCAGTCAACTTTTTGAGTAAGCATCTACTACTTTGTCCAAGCAATTGATTAATAAGTTAAACAATATTGGGTCCCATATTGAAGCTTGAGGACACCACTAGTGGACAGACCTCCAACTAGACCCTGTGCCACTGATTATGACCCTCTGAGATCACTAATACCATAATTCAACATCATTTATCTACAGATAAATAGAGAGAAATGCATCATGTTGAAAGTTGTCATGACAATTAAATTTTTGGTTTCAGTTTCTAGCAAATAAATAATGAAAGAACATTATGTACAGTGGCAGCAAGAATAGTCTTTGGTTGAGCTGTCTTTCTCACACCAGTTCTTGAAGCATCATATGGATGTCTTCCAAATTATATGACTCACTAATAGCCAAGTCCTACAAAGCAACTTTATATTCTAGGACAAATCTTTATTTATTTTACTTGCTCCATCTAAAAAATACAAGAACTTCATTTTTACCTATCTCTACCTACCTCTACCTACTCTATCTACCTTTAGGGAAAACTGATTTTCTTCTATTGGGATGATTTCTTTTCTGAGGTAGCAGAGTAATTCATGCTTGGATTTGGCTCATAATTATGAGAAGAACCATGCTAAAATTTTATTAAAATCATGACATAAATAATTGGAATAGATTTTTTTTTCTTCCAGTTTTGCTAAAAAATCCAATTCTGATACTGATTCTTAGGGGGGAAAAAAGTTACTAGTTTTAAGATGCCATTTAACAAAAATCATTGCACAAATTCTGCTTTCTTTTTACCTCATGTCTTGGTTTGAAAGACAGGTGTCTGCCATGGAAGGCAGGAACCTCCCTTAGAATGGAGAATATAACACCCTTCCCTCTGAATTATTATAACTTTGAAATTAAGGGGCTTTCAGGCAAAGATATGGGAAAAGGAATAACAGTTCTTTACTAGTGTATATATTTATGTATAACAAGGCAAACAAATAACAACACCGGCAGCAACAACTAACAAAACCAGAAGCCCCGTAACAGCCTTCTGTTGGCTCTCAGGTCCTTTCCCCTTGGGTGCAGTTCTGCTCACAGCCGGCAGGGGCGCTGGTGGCTCCCGGCTGGGCAGGGCGGGTGCGATGATTCCCCTGCGCCTGCAGGGGGCGCTGTGGCGCAAGCTCAGCCACCTTTCTATACACAGGCACAGCCAGTGGAAAGGATGGAAAAGAGACTTCCTTTACAAACCCACAGTGGGCAGGTGGGCCCGGTGCCCCTCTGGATGGTGAAAGGACCTGTAGCAGAACCTTGGAAGCCACAAGCTGGGGTGGCAGGGACAACCAAATCCTGGAGTATCAGAAACTCGGCAGCTGGAGCTGGAGCTGGAGCCTTGGGGTATCCGGGCAGGCACTAGGTGCAGGGTTACAGTGTAGCAAAAAAACTGGAGCAGTGGCAGAGAAACGGCAGGGCTGGGCAGCGGCAGCCTGGTTCGCAGATATGGCAGAGAGAGGCTCCCTGGGAGGGGGGAGGAATCCTGGGGTTTCCCCTGAGGCACCCCAGCAGACGGTGAGGGTCATGTTTTTAGTGAAGTAGGGTGTTAATAAGGTCCCAGTGCAATGGCCGCTCTTAGAAGCAGAGCTTCACTCACAGTAGGAGAAGACAGCAGGAGACAGAACTTCACAGTGGTAGTGAATTCTCCCTACAGCGACCGCAGCCTGTCTCCCCTCTGATGCCGACGAGCAAGAGAGAGCAAGGAGCTGCACCCAGCCCCTTCCCACAGCCCAAATCTCGCAGTATCTCTGCCCCTCAAGGAGAAAACCCCCTAGGAAAAGAGAGTAGCCAGCTGTACCCTTTCCCTGAGCCATGGCAACTTCTTTTGTCTCTCCTAAGTACCAGTCATTACTGTCTCTTAGAAACATATGGGAGAAAATTCCCTGAGAGAAAGAAACAAAAGGAAAAATCCTAAACCCCAACACCTTGTCATTTTTCTATAATTTTGGTAAAATCAGAATACTTCCTATCTTAATTTTAAAATATAGTTTTAAAATGCAGTTATAAAAAAACAAGGCAAATTATTTCAAAATTTAATATCCCTCATAAAAAAAAAAAGTTGTGCCTATTTTTTAAACTTAATTAGTGTAGCATTTATATCAAATGTTGCTTCATAGTACATCTCTTTGTTATTTTAAAGGAATATATTCAGGGCCTGGAGTCTCTACTCCAATTAGTTAGCTATGAACATCTGTGAAAAACTATGATTATCTCATGTCGTATGTAAATATATTTTTTCAGTCTTTCACTTCATGTCCTGATGGATAGTAATTTACGTAGCTCTTTTCAACTTTTTCCATACGCTTATACTGAAAAAATGGTGAACCCCTGTATTGATACAATCGCAACAGTTTTGTACTAGTTTCAGTACAAGAAAGACAATTCAAGCAGAGTTAAGAAAATATATGTCTTTTTCCTTATCTGCATTGATTTTTATTCTGTGAGTTCTTTTAAAAATTTTTTGGAATATTGTTCTAAAGGAATATTTCATCTGTTATATTATTTCCTTTAGCGGGGGGGGGGGGGGGGGGGGGGGGAAGGGGGGTGTCCCGGGTGCAGGGGAATCCAGCCAGAGTCACGACACGAACATGGATACAATTTGAGCATCGTGCTCCCCTTTATTGTTCACTTACACCAAGATATACTTTCTCAAAGTTCACACCCCTTTCCCATGAGAAAGCCTCTAAGCAGCGGGGGAGCTGACCAATGTATACCTTTTCCCAAGGCTGTTCAAGGCTGCTGGCTAGCAGGTGCCTTGCAAGCCTATCTTCAGCCTGAGGCCCCGTCAGGGGTACTTCTGTAACAGCCCTGGGATGCCCAAGCTCTCCTGGGGTATCCTATGCCCCTGTTCCACAAGGAATCCCTCTACTATTTCCTCTGTCATCAGTCATTTGCTTACTGCCAGAGCATTTGAAAATCACATTTATAATTTTCTAATTCTGTGTCTTTGTCTTTTTGTTTCCCAGTAATTTCTGACCAATAGTTTTTATCATGTACCCACTAAAGTGTTTCTCAAGAAGAAACTAGAGGTATCAGTGCATTTTGAGACCTGAGCACATTTAAGAGACCCTTAGCACCCAGAGCATGGTGACATTTTCATTGCTAACACTCAAAATTATCTTAGTTTGCATATAGACATTCTAAAATGTATTATGTGTAGCTGGTTATTTTACAGAACACCATATTATCTAGAGCACATTTTCATAATTGTGGCGTATAAGTAAAACCTTATAAAATGAAGGCCTTGTTGCCTTTGTAAATCATGGCCTATTTCTGTTACTTCAGCTAAGTAGAAAAGAATTCTGGGTAATGACTCACCTGAATTAGAGGTAGAAAAACATGCTACATGACCATCGCGTGCTTACATCGTGGTGTATGGTGGTTGGTTGATTTATGTTTGTTATGCTTTTAAAACTATGTAAACTGATAACCAGCTAACTGCTTTAAAAAGCTGGGTTTTTGTAATAAAGTGCTGATCCTTGCCACCATCTTCAGCATCTGTCTTTTGTCCACTGACACATAATATGTTATAAGCTGATTAAAATACTACTTTTCCTGAAGTCTGTAGTAAAGCTCCCACTGACATCCTAAGGCTACTTTTCCACTTTGGACTGCAAAGCTTAGCGCAGAGTTAGTAGAATTAAGACACAGCAGCTGAGAATTGTGCTTTTGTAATACTCTTTTTACAGCAGTAGAGATCTCACCTTCATCCCTACGGTGTTGTAATAGTTGGTTCTTTTCCACTCTGGCGAAATGACAGGACTTGGTTCACATCAAAAGTAGTAAGGATTATTGTCTGCACTTCGTAAAACTGCTTTACTGCTAAATAAAGAGTTCTGTAGCCACCTTTGTCACCAATAGCCACTAGCAACAGCTTAATCCTAATCTATGGTATACCATTTAATCAGATAATACCGGGTAATTTTATAATGATCCAGTGATTTAATTTTTATTGTAAAAATTATTTCCTGTGATAAATGCAGAGCATTTCTAGCAGATTTAGACAAAGAACAGAAATTTTGGTAGAATGCAAAACTGCACGGCACTAGTCAGTCTACTCATCACTCTGAGTGTGTAGACAATTTAATTGCTGTAAATCAATATCTCTGACAGTTTGCCTCTAACTTCCAAAGATTATAAATTAGCCTAAAACATAAAACCACTGTGTATTTAAAGAGGTGTTTTGTTTGTCATGTTAAGTAAAATAAAAGTTTAATGTTAAAATTAAAAAGTACCTTATGTATAACCAGATCTGATATCTAATGAGAACAAGCACTTCCCTGTGACAAAGCCATCTGCCACAGGAGCTCATAAAATATATATACTAATACTTAAAAACATGTGACTGTTAAACATGTGACAGTGTTCCATACACTGAAGCACCTGGCCTGTTTCTCTGATAAATATTCTCATTAAGGAAATCTGTACACACAGTATCTCCTGCATCAAGTCAAGTTTTTTGGCATAGTCCTCTATGGTTGGAAGTCATTAATTTTGTGTTGTTTGAGTGGTGAAAAGTAGGCAGAGAGAACAATACATCCTTTCTTCAACACAAAAATGGACGGCAACTGTTGAAGAAATTTTTCCCTTTCCTATAACATGGGCACCTGCATTTGCTCTGCCAACTCAAAAGCTAACTACCCATAATAAAACACAGTGTTCATTATCTGTTTACCTCATTCTTAATGAAGTAATAGAAATATATTTCCTGCCAAAATCACTAGAGTTTGTATCATTGGACCTCAGTATGAATTGGTAACTGAATGTAAGAGAACCTCTTCTTGAATAAGAAATATACAAGGTTTGTCTGGATAGGAAATTGCTGTCTGCTCTTTCATGCTGCGCAGTACATGAATGTTGGTATCAGTTTCACTGTGAAATTACTGCACAGCCTAGGAGAATATATAAGAAGTCTCAATTTCGTTTGTTATTTTATCATATTATTTATTTCAAGGAAAGAAGGACAGGAAAATAAAAAGAGGATGAATAGAAGTAGCTATTATGAGTAGAAAATATGAAGTGCAGTTTCATGAGGAGCAAGCATTCTAAAGCAATTACTCTAAATTTTGATGTCATGGTCAATTTTCAATTTTAAAGGTAAATAAGATAACATCATACATTACCAAATCCCTGGTTATTTTAATATGGTTATTATATATTACATAGCCTAGATATCTATTCTGGAATTTTCACAATAATTAATGAATTGGGTTTGACAATCATAGTTGTTTCAAAATACATACAGTTTCTGTAAACTGCTTATTTATGAGTCACTATCAAAAATGACCCCCAGAAATCTGATGTTATGTTATTAAACTACTATTTGAGGTGATTATTCTCCATCTCATTGTCTATAAAAACGAAACAAAACGAACCAAAACCCCCACAAAAACAAACAAAACGCAAATGGATCTACACATGGTCCATCTAGTCCAGTACTAAATGTCCAGAAGTGGAAACAGCAGGTTCTGCCTAGACAGAAGTGATTTAGCGTGCAAGCTAGGTCTTTTTATATTTCACAACATTCAAAATTCTTACATTAGGTATATTCACTCAAACATCCTGACCCAATTTTTTTTAACAGCCATTTTGAAACATGTTGCCCAAGAAGTTGTTTAATTCCTTTTTCAATTCCCTGACATTGTCTCTACATCCTCCTGTGACAGCAATATCCAGACATGCACTACTCTGGTACTGCTGGTAAAATACACTTTCATCTATCTTAAATCAAAACCTGTAACTGTGCAGAGGCCAGGACATCCTGTACTTTTTCAGGAAAGGAGCTTATGCTTCTCTTGAATATCAGATCTCTTTAATTTCCTTCAAGCTTCTGGTCCTCTGCACCATGTCAAGGGTCACTAGTTTCTTATCATCAGTATAAAGACAAAAAAGGAAAGCCTAATTGTAGCCCTGTAATATGTGGGAAGTCTGCATATATGCCCTTGCAGCCAGGAGGGCCCACCATGTCCTAGCGGGCATCAGGCACAGCATCGCCAGCTAGGCAAGGAAGGGGATTGTCCTGTTCTGCTCTGAGCTGGGGTGGCCTCACCTTGAGTACTTGGGTCAGTTTTGGGCACCACAATATAAGAAAGATGTTAAACTATGAGAGAGAGTCCAAAGGAGGGAAACAAAGATGGTGAAAGGCCTTGAGGGGAAGCCATTTGAGGAGTGGCTGAGGTCACTCAGCCTGTTCAGCCTGCAGAAGAGAGTGAGGTCAGACCTCATCATAGTCTACAACAACTTCCTCATGAGACGAAGACGAGGGGCAGGCACTTATCTCTTTTCTTTGATGACTAATGATAGGACCCATAGGAATGGCCTGAAGTTGTGTCAGGAGTGGTTTAGGTTGGATATTAGAAAAATGTTCTTCACCCAGAGGGTGGTTGTGCACTGGAAAGGTCTCCTCAGTGAAGTAGTCACAGCACCAAACCTGACAGAGCTCAAGAAGTGTTTAGATGATACTCTCAGGC
Organism: Aphelocoma coerulescens; assembly: GCF_041296385.1. Classification (NCBI taxonomy): domain Eukaryota; kingdom Metazoa; phylum Chordata; class Aves; order Passeriformes; family Corvidae; genus Aphelocoma; species Aphelocoma coerulescens. The sequence continues at coordinate 7,351,502 of NC_091019.1, forward strand.
ACACGGTGTGACTATTGGGGCATCCTGTGCAGGGCCAGGAGTTGGACTCAGTAATCTTTGTGGGTCCCTTCCAACTCAAGCTTATTTTGTGATTCAATGATTTGTGATATGTCATCCTTTTCTCACATCTTCAGCAATGAATTTATGACTAGAGAAGCTCCTTTCAGACAAGAATGTGTCCAAATTCTGAGAGATGGTACAGTTTCACATCGTCTATGCTGCAAATCCTGCCGACTTGGCATGAACTGATAATAATATCCTAAGTAGTCTTGAGAAGCTTCTTTTTCACCAATTAATTTTCTTCCATTTACTTTCACATTAGGGAAATCTGCCTGGCATGCTTTGACCCTTGGGAACACTAATAAAATTTCCCCACCTCTCACTTTATGTCCTTAAATTCTTAAATTTAGGACTTTAAATTCTTCTCAAGTTCTTAAATTGTTAAAATAGCCTTAGGCTTTAGACAAAGTCATGGCACTGGGAGCTGACCTTATAACATACTGATTCTGTCTGGTTTAGTTATTGCGGCAGTAGAAGCAGCACTAAAGCAGAAATTATGTTACAGAAACTCTGCAGAGGTGGTATTTCAACTCAGGGTGATATCATTGTACTTTTGGTTGGGGGGAAAAAAGAAAAAACAGCAGCATTGATTTAAGTCATTATATGATCAAGTATATAAAAATAAATTAATGAAACTGCATTTCTATTAGCAAATATGTATCTGACTTCTCCAGGAGCAAATCCAGGGGCTTCTGAAATTAAAGGTATTTTTCTCTTGATTCTAATAGGAAGTGCATTTACCCCAAACATGTTCATTTCATGAAGATGTTCATGACATAACTAAAACCTTCAAATTTGTTTATTGTAACACATCTCTGTGTCCTACAGAAATGTCTTCTCCTGACTAACTTTCATCCATGTTCTTATGCAGATGCACAGGCAGGAAGTTCTTGCTGCAGCAACAATGAATTTCGTCCAAAGAAAGTAAAGATTTTGACCTGAGAGTAAATCCTCATTGAGGAAATATTAGTTAATCTCTATTAAATATCAAAGACCTTCTAGGCCAAGACATAATTGGAATAGTTCAACTGGGTTAAGGTAGGTCTGTAGTCTTTTACCTGAACACATACTATATTTTTTTACACAGAATATAGTTTAGCAGTCATCCTGAATTAACCTATACCTATGCACTGTGTGAACATTACAGTAGGTTATATTATTTCTTAGTTTGTAAACAAACCATGAGATTTTTCAGTACTTTGTCACAGACAACACAGTAGCAGTGCAAACTGCAACTTCTCCCATTTACAGAAGTCTGAAAGCCTCATGGAGACAAGGATGTGAAGCCTGATCTCATCAGGAGCAGAGGAGTTCAGCTCTGGGTGATGCAGGATGGTGAAGTATGTCATTACCTTATTTCACTTTAGTAGGTCTGAGTAAGCTACTGTAAGTCTTCATGCGCTTAAAGATAAACCCATGTTAAATACTTTGCTGCATTAGGATTAAAGTGCTAATTGAGCAACTAATCCTTCTGCATATCCCAATGCTGGAAACTCTGTGTGTGTTTGAAAGGGTTGACTTGGAGATTTAAGTTATACAGCAAAGTCAGTCAACAGATCATCTGTCCTTGCATTCATGTAAATTTTACTCCTGGTTTCAGTGTAACAATAAATGAAACTATCCTCTGAGGAAAAAGGGATGTGCCCTCTAGAACCTGACAATGAAGTAATAGGTTCATTAGGGAAAGGCAAGCAAGAAAGGGGATGAGCATCCCCTGCTTCTCAGGTGACCATTTGTGTTGCTACTTTGTTGATCACATACACTTCCACTGCATCTGCTTACCTGGGAGAGATGTTTTCTGTCTTTGGTGGTGGGGGATGTCACAGCTGAGAGGTTGATACCAGAAAACCAGTGCCAAGCATGTGGCAAGAGTGCCTTTGCAGCCTGGCACATAGCAGTCAGACTGATGGAAAAAAACCCTCATTATATTACTTTTAAATTATATTGGACAGGTAGTGGATGCTGACTGATACCATCATGACTATATAAAATCTAAGGGTATTTTGAAGCATACTTTTATTTGCTAAAATATGACTGCAGCATCCTCTTGAAAGGGGCCTGTGGGGCTGTGTAGAGGGAACCATGGCTCCTAGGTCTGCAGATCTGCCACAATGTAGAGGGCCCATGGTCCCCAGGCCTGCTGGGCTGCCAGTCAGGGTGCTGAGGGGACCATGGCTCCATGGTTTCAGTCAGTGATCTGTCTCCTTTGGGCTGAGTGCTGTCCATGAAGAAAACATGCTGAGGCAGTGGGGGAGTGCAGGGCAGTTGGAGGCTGATTTTGGGCCCCCTGGCAAGGCAAAGCCTAGCAGAAAGAAAAGATGTTTTAAAACTTTTCTTGAAATCCTCCAAGAAAGAAGTAAGGGCTAGTCAATAGGGTGTGGATTTTAGTCACCTCAAAAGGTAAGCATGGTTGACTTAGGAACCAAAGGATTTTCATTAAAGTACCTGGTTGCTGCTGTTCTCTCAGAGTTACAACTGTTTGTGTTGGGAACAAACCAGGTAGTGCTTCCTTCTTGGTGACTATGTGATTATTTTCCATTTTTGTTAAAGATACAAATTCATTCTACTGCTCCTACAGATGTAGGGAGAAATACTAGTTCAGCTCTTCAGTCTATTGACAATTTTAATGTGAAAGTAGTTCAAAATGATCCATCTGTGTAAGAACATTAAATCTTTAATACATTTGTATATAGATAAAGAACAGTACTGGATGGAATAAAATGCTTGTGGCTAGGATAATACCATACACACTTATCCTGACTGTCTTTCTACTTTCATATGTACTATTCCATATTAAGCAGGTGAAATTAAGCTGCTGTTTATGTATGAAAGAGTTTCATTTGTTTATAGCAAAAGCAATGAGCATTTGAATTACGTAGTGAAGCATAATTTATAAATAGCATATGCTTTCCCATTAGCCGCTGTCTTCAATGTCAAAAACATCAGCAAGACCTGAACAATAACAGTGGGTTTTGAACTATGACAAAAAGCTGGCATTTAAGTAATTTTTCAGATCTGAACATCTGAATACTTGGTTGAGAACTGAATGCCTAAAAAGAAGTAATTCTAGTTGAGAATATAGACCTCTATGGTGTACTGTCCCAAAATTTTGTAATTTCTTGTGTTTGTCCACTGTTTAATGTTGTTTTGATATTATAATATCTAGCACAAAGAAATAAAAAAAAAACCTGTGCTTATGAATGATCATACTTAATTCATACAAATTAACATAGCATTAAATTTTACTTTTGAACCAGAAAACACGTTTTAAACTTCATTACACTTTTGCTTAAATAAATAGGATTGTTTTTAGAAATGTGTAATTGCAGAATTCTTCAAGCAAAGGATGGGGTTCTTTTCTAGTGCACTCCTAAAATTATTACTATCTTTGACATCTGCAGGTCACATTTTGAGAGCTATGATAGCTTCTGTCCAGGGTTCTGTCACTCTCCACATTATCTTGGTTGCTCTATCTACAAACAGAGTGTAGCACAGAATACTAAATTTTGCTGCAGTAAAAGAAAAAGTAATATAAAAAAAATGGTGTGTGATCTTTTTCTAAGTGACCTACACAAACAACATATGCTCTGGAACTTCCTTGCATTAAAATAATTGCTATGTGTTTATGGGGTATTTGCACATAAATTTCCAAGTTCTGAATAACTGAGAAAAAAATGTCTTAGTGCTGTGCTAACAACCAAAGAAATAATAACAACAAACAAATCCTTTTGTCTACTATTCCTACACAACTGTGTAAAGAAGTCCTAGTTGAAAAGGCTACTGCCTCTCTCAAAGATATCCTACAGAGAAAGCTTCTTTTACACTATGCCCTAAGTGTAAGAAAAGTTTAATTGCTTCAGTTAAGAGTTTGCTCCTGGTTTAGATGCAAAACACCTGACATACCTACCCGAAACACTCCACCTAATGTGGGTTGCTTATTAGCTTGATGGGTGTTTGGGAAGTGAAGTAAGTGGTTTGCCCCTTTTCTTGTACTAAGCTGGGGTCACCTGTTCTGATGTCTGTTATTTGCTTCTCTACTTTTAATTTAATTTTATGGACAGATTTTCTGTTAATAAAGAGTGACTGCAGACTTCTTGCATCTTTGTCTGTATTTTAAATAAGATTCTTGCCCTTATAATTTCAGATTTGTCAGCAAAACTGGAAAACTTGAGCAAAAAAAGAGCAGAAGCTGGGGCAAGAGAGGATGAAAGAATTGTTGCTTAAGTTGAAGGATGACAGAATGTCTGTTGTTATTTTTGCCTCCCAGTGGGGAAAGAAGTACTTTAAACATGCTTTTCTTTTAAAGTTATGTCATAAGGTGGTTAGTATCTGTAATTGTGGTAACCTAAAGCAATGTGTGGAAGGCAGGATTCAGTGAGTTACATGAATATTTTAGCCCTCTGTGGTTTACTAGGGTTATTTTTTAAAGAGCACAGGTTGGAGACTGTGGCAAGCATGAAACAGCCCCAGGAGTTTTTTCAACAGGTAACTCAAGATTGAATGTGTGAATATTGTTCAACAGTGGCCTGAAGTAGAGAATGCTGCAGTGATAGGAGCTAGCGGTCATAAGCCAGGCAGTTTCAAAGTGAAGCTGTGTCACAAAATATGTTTGGGAAGACAGTCTGGAATGCTTAAATCTAGTGCTTGTCAGTAAGAGTCACCTCTGAAAGGAATTATATGTCATAATACCATGGTAGGTGGCTGTAACCAATCAATGAAGCCTTTTGAGGGGCATTTGAGATCACTTCGTCTGTTCAGCCTGGAGAAGACAAGACTGAGGTCAGACCTCATCACAGTCTACAAGTTCCTCGTGAGGGGAAGGGGAAAGGCAGGCACTGATATCTTCTCTCTGGTGACCAGTGACAGGACTCAAGGAAATGGCATGAAGCTGAATTAGGGGAGGTTTAAGTTGGATATCAGGAAAATGTTCTTCAACCAGAGGGTGGTTGGGCATTGGAACAGCCTCCCCAGGGAGTGGTCACTGCACTAAGACTGACTGATTTTGAGAAGGATTTAGACAATGTTCTCACACATACGGTGTGATTCCTGGGGTATCAGGGTCAGGAATTGGATCCTGATGAGTCCCTTCCAACTCAGCATATTCTGTAATCCTATGATTCTGCATCTGAGAGAGAGGATATCAAAGCATTTCTTGCACCTGTCTTGGTTTGAAAGAAAAGTGCCGCCAAGGAAGGCAGGAACCTCCCTTGGAATGGAAAATGTGACCCCCTACCATCCAAATTACTGTAACTTTGAAATTACAGGGCTTTCAGGCAAAGATATGGGAAAAGTTCTTTACTAGAATATATATATCTCAAGGCAAACAAATAGCAACACCGGCAGCAACAACAAACAAAACCAGAAGCCCCGTAACAGCCTTCTGTTGGCTCTCAGGCCCTTTCCCCTTGGGTGCAGTTCTGCTCACAGCTGGCAGGGGCGCTGGTGGCTCCCAGCTGGGCAGGGCGGGAGCGATGATTCCCCCACACCTGCAGGGGGCGCTGTGGCGCAAGCTCGGCCGCCTCTCTGTAAGTGGGTGATGGTGGGCAGGCTGGCAGGAGAGATAGGAAAGGGGCTTCGTCTACAAACCCACAGGGGCAGCTGGTCCCAGTGCCTCTCCGGATGGCAAAATGGGCTGCAGCAGGAACCTCGGAGCAGCAGCTGCAACGGCAGAGGCGGGCACACCTGGGGTGGCAAACGAAGTGTAGCAAAAACTTCAAAGCCATGCCAGGAGCAGTGGAGGTTGAGCAGACACAGGATGTTGGGTTAAAGTGGAGCAAAAATACTGAAGCAGCAGCAGGAAACAGCAGGACTGGGCAGCAGCAGCCGGGGTCCTGCAAGCAGCCAGGAGATGCTCCCTCCAGAGGGTGTAGGGGGTCAGGGTCCCAGGTTTTCCCCTGAGGCACCCAAGCAGATGGTGAGTGTCCTTTCCAGTGAGATCAAGTGTTGAAAAAGTCCCAGTTCAACAGCTGCTCTTACAAGCGAAGGCTCGCCCACAGTAAAGAGAAGTAGTGCAGGACAGAACTCCACTATGGCAGTGAATTCTCCCCACAGAAGGAGCCTGGCACCAAAACCACGGCTGTCTCATCTCCAATCCCGAGAGCAAGAGAGTGAGTGAGGGCCAAGCCCAGGCCCTCACCCCCCAGCCAAAATCTCCCAGTATCTCTGCACTTCCCAAGATGTGAGAAAGGACCTCTCACTATTTGAATTGGGAAGAATTTATTAACTCATTAATATAACAAAACACAATGATAAGAGGCTTAGGTTGGCTATCCACCGTTACACAAAGCAAAGTGCAGCACTGGGTGTGGCTCAGATAGCCTTTAGCCAGACACCCTCGAGAGCCATGATGCTACATTTTATACCCTACAGACCCCACCCATCACCTCCCCTATGCCCTCCCCCTATGACCGATATGATTGGCTGGAGATTGGTTTGTTGCTTGCTTCCAGTTGTCTAGGGTCTTGTCATAGGTTCAGTCTTCACCCAATGATCTTCTTGCATGTACCCCTTTACGCTAAAATCTCACTCCTTCAATTACATCACCAGTATTCTGGAATGTTCCCAGCTTCTTTGTCACTGAAATATGTTATTAACATAAACTGTAACTATTATTAACTTCATTTATAGGGAAAATGAGGATATTAACTTGGCATAACATTAACTGTTCAAAGCATCTAATTACTAACAACAAATTCATTATCCTGTAACAAGTAAACTGCAACTATTAGCATTGCACATTAACCACAACTCTTCTCATTAATCAATTATCCTGTGTGAAAACCAATTCCAGCAGCCTGTTTTTAACACAAGAGAAAGCCCGCCAGCTAAGAGACAGTAGCAAACTGCACCCTTCCTCCTCCTCCTCCCAGCCACATCTTTTGTCTCTTAGGTGTCATCATTATCATCTCTTAGGCAACAAATGGGAGAAAATTCCCTGTGAGAAAATTTTAAAAAGGAAAAATCCTAACCTCCAACAGCAGTTTTCAAGGTCTTTGTGGGGCAGATGTGAATTTTCAGACAGTCTTCGTAGGTTAACAATCCCAGCACATCTTTCACCTAATCATTCTGGCTCTTAGTTCTGCTCAGCTAATTTAAACTGCTACAGTTTAAGGGCACAGCCTTGTAATCTCCATTAAATAAGAAGGTTTCTAGCTGAGGATCTGGAGCTAGCAGATACAGTATCCTAATTAAGAAGGGAGAAAATTTATAAAATCAATTCAACTCCACTGCATCCACTATTGCAGATGAACAACCCACTGAAAACAAACAATATTTTGGGAAATTGCTGTAGGCACAAAAAGTTATCAGTATGTGTGGGGGTGTGTGTGTATACATAATATTCGGGGGGGGGGGGGGGGTTGAGAACTGTATGTGTGCTGATTCCACTTGCTCTGTGGCTAGCTAATTGATAATTGTATTATACCTTGTAGAATTTACTGGGGGTTTTTTTAAAGCTGAGTCTTGGGAACTATTTCAGTATAACTTCATTAGTTTATAAGGAAATGTGCATATGAAGCACAGTCATACCTGTAAATTGCATCATATACTGGAATCCAAGTGGACTGCTTTACAGACCTGGGTTACTCATTTTGCTGCTTCTTTCTTGTGAGAAATGAGTCTGACTAAGTAAAATTTCATGAAAATTTTATTCTGGGAACAAACTTCCCAATTAATGATAGGAGACCATGATGGCGATTTACCTTATACAAAACAAAGGGAAATGCACTGGGCGCTTGACCACGGACAGGTGTGGTCAGAGGCACGCACGAGATTTAGTGATGATACATTTTGTACCCCTAACCCCAACCTGGTACCTCCCCTGTCCCTGCCCCCCAGGACTGTAGTAATTGGCTAATTGTTGTCTAAGGCCTCTTGACTGGCCAGTTGTTGGCTTGTTGGTATTCAAGGTCTTCTTACTGGCTTGCGAGATATCCAGTGGGGTTCCTTGGTACATCGCCTTATGTTAATCAGGATGACACCTACTCCCCTTTCCTGGAGCAAGATTATGTAATGAATTTTCTAGAGGGTTCTACAGTCTCCCCATTACATATTTTTAACAGTTTAGGCAGTAATTCTTAACCACGAATATGTAGGGTAAATTAGCAACATCACCTGCAACCAACCAATTAACAACCATCAAACTAATCAACAACCATCAACTAATTAACAACTGGTTCTGCTCAAATGCGAAAGCCAATCTTCTAGATCTCATTTTTAACATTTCTGAATGCTCCATTCTTAGTAAGTGTCTAGTATGTTTTGTTTTGTTTTGACAAGTAAAAACTCTAACTGAGAGTAGTTGAGCGTGAAGTCTTAACAATGTTCTTAAACTGTTCTGGATTTTCTAGGGATGGTTCTCTTACACTACTGTGTAGTATGTCAGTATATGGTTAACAAGAAGGAAAAGCTTTGATATCTAATCAGGCATCATTAAAAATTTCCCATTTTTTACTCAAACCAAAATGTATTCAAAGTCATCAACAGTGGCAAAAATTGTTCCTATCAGCCATGGGTAGGAACTGGAATGAGAAGTAGCAAAAGGACTTAAAATGCTGTAACAGAGGAGACCATGCAGTCCTACCTATATATATTTAACAAAGAGGGTGTTGTGATGTGTTTAAATTCTCAGCATTTCCCTTTTTCATTTTGAAATGTGTATGTTTCCACCTGCCTATCTGTGTTGTAAGATGCTAATTTTACAGAAGTGTTCTGGGAAGATTGTGATATATTGAATGATCTTTTATATAGACTGGTCTCTCAGTGGATTATACATGCTGATATTGAGACCAAATTAGGGAGAAAACTTTCTAAAATGTTTTTCAGTTTTCTTAAATTACACTGCTTTCTGATGGCTTCTAATTATCTATCATCCAAATCTTAGAGCTAAATAAAAGAATGTAATTTTCTCTGAGGTTTAGTCCAAGTTCTTTTTGCATGGAAGTACTCCCATGTGGCCCACTTTCTGGCTGTTGAAGCCTAAATGACTCCATACGGGCATCCACAAAGGAAAAGACTGTGTAACGTATGAAGAAGTTGCATTAGACAATCCACCCTTGCAACAAAGAAAGCTAAACAGTATTCTGGGCTGCATGAGGAGAAGCATTGCCAGCAGGCTGAAAGAGGTGATAATTTACCTCTATTCAGACTGCAAAGGTTGAGTACTGTGTCCGGTTCTGATCTCTCCAGTATAGATGTGGAGCTACAATAGAGTCCAGTGAAGTGTTACCAAGACGATGGAGGGACTGGAGCATCTCTTGTATGAAGAAAGGCAGAGAGATGTGATTGCTTAGCTTAAAGAAGAGAAGGCTTGAGGGGATCTCATCAATGTGCACGTATATTTGAAGTGAGTATGTAAAAAAAGATGGAGCCAGGCTAGTTCAGCTAAAACAAATTGATAAAATCAGTAATTTCAGCTGAAAACATAACTCTAGTTGAAATTCAGCAGTACCTTGAAAATTAGCCCTCTTCAGAAAAGGTATAGGATCACTAATTAAAGTGGCCAAATTTTTTTTATATGAAAAATATCTTTACTAGTAGCACAATAGCCATCCTCAAAATGGTTAATGAGTCTCAAAGAGAAGCAGAGTGAGGCTTCTCTGAAGCACAAAATGCAATGTAAACTTTGAAATTTTCAATATGAATCTTAGTTTGAGATGTAGCAGGATTATACTGTTGCTATACAATTGCAGCTGATTTTAATGCATTTTTTTCTGTCCAAAATGTCTAGGAAGCTTTCCTAACACATGTAATATCTTTTTCCCATCCCACAAGAACTGTTGTAAACAGAACATATGAAACAAATAAAAGGATATTTTAAATATATAAAAACAAAGATAAAAACCAGTGTTATTTTAGCTCTTCTGTGAAATTTCATTTTGTAGAACAATGAACAGGAGCAAATGCATGGTTTCATGAGAGAATTAACTTCCGTATTAGATAGAACACCATCTATAGAATAGCATTGCATCAGAATTTATTTGAACTAGTTCCCCAGTGTGTGATTAAGGTAATATCTTGGTCATGGTGCTCATTCAGTGACAAGGTCTGTAGGACACTGATGTTTGTTTCCTGAAGGTACAAGATTTTTTATTTTTAGCAAGCAAAAATGAAACAGGTTGCAAGTAAGTCTTGCACCACAAAAAAGAAAACAATTAGATAATCTAGTGTACCTTAATGCAAAGGAAAACATACTGCCTTTTTCCATAACAGATGTGTAGATCAAAATACAGTTTTCTGATTAAAATGTAATTTAAAAGCTGTTAAATTATATGTACCCAATGCAGAAGCATTGTTAAACATTCTGGTTTTACAAGTGGCTCTTTCACTTTAGAACAGGGGAGTCTAAAATATGAGCCACCTAGCCTCTTAGCTGTTATAATGTAATTTTTCACTGGTTGAGTATATAACTTCAATCTTGAATATGTATTCTATATTAATGTTTCTTGTGCTAAGAGTTCTTCAAAGTATTAACCCATTCTTTTTGTATTTGAGATTACAGCTGAGATTTTGGCCTTTGCCTTTTGACATATAAATTACTAAGAAATCAGCATAAGGAAAGTGACTTCTGAACATCTTTACAAAAACTCTGCAATATTAATGTCTTTTTTAGCGAACAAGGTATCATATATATATATATATATAAATATAAAAATCCATCAATCATTGAGGGACGTCAATGTGAATGGACATTTGAATAGACACTGACTTAGTATTTAAATGCTCTATTTCAATACCTGGGATAGTTTTTATAAGACATATCACTGAGCTGTAGATCTGAGTGGGTAATTCAGTTTCATAGCTAGCAAAAATGTCCAAGAGGAAAATTTTCTTACTGCTTTTGTGGCCTTCCTTCAGAGAACGTTTACATCCATGTGCTAGCTGCTGTTCGTATCCTCTGCTCAGTGCTCAAACTTTAATTTTGGATTTTTTAAATGTCATGATTGCTTAAATGAATAATGACTGCTCCTTGTAGTTGTTGTAGTTGTTACTGTAATTCTCAGATTAGGCTTAATTTAACATTAGCTAATAATGAAGTGAGCATATTTTAGAAACTGTTGCTGAACCATGAAAAATAATACTCTGAGCTATATCGTTAAATCCTAGATCTAAATCAGTTTGTGCCAGCTAAAGGTCTTGATTATTAACATATTAGTTGTGGGAAGGTAATTGTAAAAGCTATTTCCTTTGTCTTATGTTTATGCCAGTACATTTAGGAAATAATGAATTTTTGCTTTTATATACATTGTTTCTATTCATTAACCAGTAAAGGCATAGCTCTCTCTGATCATTGCTTTCACTGGGCTTTGGCAAAATAATTTAGCTTGGATAGCTCCACTGTATGACTTCTTTTTGTATCATCCAGGTCAGTTTTAGTGTGAATATGAAAGCATATGAGCCCTATTTTTTTTCCTCTATTAGAAAGACTTACGTTCACTTACCATTCAAACTATAAAGGGACAAAAGCTTAGTCAGTGTTCTTTAACGGTTAAAATTTTATCAAGGGTTTGAGAAAGTGTGTTCTTTGGGGAGAGAAAAAGACCTAAGGCTGCTGTTGAAGTATGGTTTGCATCAAGTCTTTTGAAGCGGATGGTCTTGCTAAAGAAATAAAGTTCCTTTTCCAAAGCTGGTGCTGTCATCATAGTAAGCCCCCTCTTTCTCAGCTCCTCAAACTCCTGAGCAGATGGTGCCTGGGAGGAAATCCACTGAGTGCACCGCTGGGACTCCAAAGGTATGCTGGTGAGCTCTGACTCTGCTTCTCCACGTGAGAGCATATCTAAAAAATCACTAATGGCCAAACTGAGGAAGACAGCAAGCCTCATCCTTTCAAAGTTGTTATCCCCCAAGATGAAAAGACAAATGATGCTCTGTTTAGGGATTAAAAATAAGACATAGGATATTAGAGCACAGAGTTTTAAAGAGTAAAAATATCTCTAATAGAAGGACATTGTATATGCCACTTTTGTGTATTTTACTATTACTGTGAGTAGGGGGAATGTATAACTTTTCCTAGAGACTCTTATGCAATACTCCTGTTAGGGTTACTATAGGTAGTAATGCTACTTTGCAGCTACATGTGGTGTGGGTTTAGGATTAGGTCCTGCTTCGTCAAATGCAGAAAGATTGAATGGTTGTGTATCCAGTGTGTTTTCCTCCCTGTGCTCAAATCTGAGTTACTTCGTAGATACATACTGGCATGGTAAAACCAGTTATATTTCTGACATGATGTGTGTGCCCTGTGGTACTTTATTTATTTAGATCTTTTGAGCAAAATCATGTGCTTCACTGAAACATATTAAAATGTTTTGTTTACTTTTTTAAGTGAAGAAAGTGACTATTGACTCTCCCATGAGGAAAGGCTAAGAGAGTTGGGACTGTTCAGACTGGAAAAGGGAAGGCTCCATGGAGACCTTCTAGCACCTTCCACTGCCTAAAGGGGCTACAAGAGGGCTGGAGAGGGACATTTTACAAGCCATATGGTGATAGGACAAAAGGGAGTATCTTTAAACTGAGAGAAGGCAGATTTAGAATGTAAATTAGGAAAAAAATCTTTACTGTGAGAGCAGTGAGGCCCTGGCATTGGTTGCCCAGAGAAGCTGTGGCAGCCCCATCCCTGGAAAGTGTTCAAGGCTAGGTTGGATGGGGCCCTGAGCAACCTGTCTAGTGGAAGGTGTACCTACCCATATCCCTTTAAGGTCCCTTCAAACCCATACCATTATATAAAATATTGAGATAAACACTTTTGCTGAATGACAAACTGAAACTACTACTTATAATGCAGCACCTGTCTCCTCCAGTTTTGGCTAGAATCTAGTAGATATCAATTTATTGCTATTGATTCGGCTACAAATCAAAGGTGCAGTGGGTTTTGTGGAGTTTTGTTTTTTTCACTGACTTCAGAAAGCATATTCTTAAACTACTGGCATAGATCACCAAAATTGGTACAAAAAAATATTTGTACATCCTATTAAAGTGTTAGGAAATGAGAAAATTACTATTTGTGGAAAATACCATATGAATAAATATCAAAACAAACACTTTCTGACCTTCAATAAGAAAAAATATTTTTGAAGAACACCATATTCACAATATGTTTCCTTGAAAACTCCTTTGAGAGGAAAAAACCAAAACAAAAAAAGTTCCATCAGCGACCAGTTTCTTATTGTATGTAAATCTTTCAGATGTTTTTGGGGTTAGGAAGTTTGCTGTTTCATGCCACCAAAAATAGCAGCTCAAGATGCCATCAAAATATCACTGTATTTCATTTTGTCACCTAATTGAAATTTGCTGATTATAGTGTGCTTATAAAGATAAGCATAGTCTATAATTTACAGCTTCTGCACATACCTGCAGGTTTTATATCTGAAATTTGTGTTTGCCTATGGCATGTTTGGGCAAGCAGTTTCATCATTCCCCTGAAGTTGCAGCCAGGTATAGAGTTCTCCCTCATTTCTTTTTCCTGTAAGCATTTAACAGTACCGTAACAGCACTACTGGTGCCTGCTTAAAGGGAGCTCTGCTGGGGGTCATTGATCTAAATTCCATATTAAGAGATACAAAGATATTTTTGTGGTATTTTAGTAATGAATGGGCTTTGCAAGTTGTGGGAATTTATTGATAAAGCAGTACTTGGCAGTTTGTTATGGTCAGTAGAATAAAGTGATATCATGAGAGGGCTAAAGATCATAGTCTATCATATGATTTAAGCAGTGGATAGAAATCTCTGCTTGTGTTTTTAACTTCTCAAATTTTAATAGTTCTTGGCATTAAACAAAGCTCCAGTATCATTTTTAATTCAATAGAGATATTTAAATTCTTAAAAAAAAAAAAAATAGGGTAATCAGAAGTGAGCTATATAACTTTAATTGTAACTGGGTTTTGTGTACCTTTTGGTGGGAGGCAGCTTAGGTTACTACAGAAAGTAATGTCTTTAGTCTGGAAGGAATTCCATGGTAGGAAAAGGGCACATCAGTAAATAAGGTCATATCACCCACAAAATCTATGATGTAATTTGCATGACCACAAATCCATATTAGATGGATGGTGATGACAACTAGAACTGTTCATATCAAGAAATAACTGAGCACACATAGAGTCTTCAGGAAGGAAAGTGGAGAAAATAAGAGAAAGAGGTGGGGAAAAATCTACTGCTGTCAGAGAATGAAGAAACATCCCAGGAAGCTGAAAAGATTAGACAACTTTTCCTGTACATTGAGTATGCATCACTTCAGCTATGAACTTTTAGTGTTTGTAAACAAAGCACAGCTCAAAGTGTCATTTTGCTTTAATAGGGGGTGGTGAAGGAATATATAAAACCAGGTTTGCAGAAAATAGAAATAACACTTTTCCACATTGTGTTCCTTCAACTTACTTATTGCTATATGACAGCTCCAACAGGGAACTGGTGAGCTGTGACCGATAGGTAAAGCTTTGTAAAGGGAAGGCCTGGTAAAATCATGGCTCTGGCCTGTTACTTAGCCTAAGTAGAAATGGACTGTGGGAGAATGACTCAGCTAGAATAGAGGAAGGAAGGCTTGCTGCGTGAATGCCTCGTGCCTGCACCGTGGTGTATGGTGGTTGGTTAAATTTGGTTTGTTGTGCCTTAAAACTATGTAAACTAACAACTGACTAACAGCATAAAAAGGGTGGGGTTTTTGTAAGTAAAAGTCCTCCTTTGCACCTGACTGAGGACTCCTCGCTGCTCCCTAGCGTTACAAGGGTTAATATATGTTCAGGTATCTGTGGGAATGCCCACGTACCTCCCCTGCAAGGAGGAGTTTGACATTGTCTTTTGCAGCAGACTGGATCTTTTGCAACACTTTGGATCATGTGTAGTACTCTGGTAGAAGGCCTCAGGAATGAGTCTAGGGGGTGCTTCAGGGGTCTTTGATGGTTTATGACACCTTCTAAGACATGACAGCTGCCTCTCACATGAATGTCCCATGTGACTGTGACCTTCCTGGGGTGGGGGTAGTTTTACAATGGAGACAGATTGTGTAAGGGAGGACTGCCTGCAGGGTCTGCTTCTTATCTGGCTTGTAGCCTCTGGTGATGGGCGTTCACTGCCTCTGTACCAGTGGTTTTATTATCACACCCCGAAAAACTCCTCCTCCCCCTCAGTTGTGGGGGGAGTGTGTACAAGCCTGGCCTCAGCAAATGAGTCTGTGGGCTGTGACCTCCCCTACCCTGAACCCAGCCAGAGCTGATTTTCAAGAGAGCTGCTGGGTTTGGCTTTCTTGGGGATACTTCTTCTCCCTCAGCCTTGTTTACTTCTCCTTAGACCTGAGCTAACTGGACAATAGAATCATTTTTATCTTGTTGGAAAAAAGGGTCCATGGACTCCGGCGGGGGGAGGAATTGCAGTCCAAACCAATATGTTTGATAAAAGCAAGCTCCGTTTATTAGCAATCCCGAGGCACTTATATAGTATCCCAGCTTGTTAATTCTTAAGTGGCTTAAAACCTATCAAAGTGCATTTCTGCTTCTACATAATTAGACTACATTGGCAAGCTTCTACTAGTTATGTTATGATTAAAAGAATTCAGAGTTCACCTCCCTCCTCCCGGTCAGCACATCTTATCTGCACAGCTGCATTGCTTCAAAACTCCCTTTTTGTTTCCCAGGCCAGTTTCTCACACAGGGATTTTTCTCATACAGAGTTTTTCTCACATAGGCCTTTTGCTTGCAGGCCCTTGCTTGTACAGTTCTTTTATTGATCCCATAATTCTATCAATGATCCATGCCCCTGATCCTCTAACCATTCTTCAATATTATCTTATCTCAAGTTCCCTTAGGTGGCTTAAGTCACAGTCCAATTTCCTGAAATCCAGGAGGCATACTCAAGGGTGTGGTGTACTTCGGTGGTCACAGATGAGCAGTTGCTTCTTTACAACAGTGGGCAAACTCCTTCTGTGATCTTAGTGTTAAAGACAATTATGATTTTCAAGTCTCTTACAGCAGGAATTAAACTGAATAGTTCTAGTGACTGTTAGCGTACCTGTAGTTTTATAACATTGTCGTAGGTTAGCAAGCATAGTCCCGGAAGGGATGTCCTTGCAAAGGGGTGCTTACAGCTTCCTCTGGGACCTGATAGAACCTATCAGCTGGCCAGTTTGAATATGGACAATTCTTTAAGCCACTTAAAGTTGTGACCGCCTCTGTGATCCACATTTAAGAACAGACAGACTCCCCCCCAGCTCTTTCTCTTGTTTCCAGACCTGGGACAGGTGGCTGTGGGGCCCGTGCGGGGGCCACAGCCATCCTGGAGTCGATGGACCTGTTCCAGCCGTGGAACCCCCCCCACACACTGCCTTGCTGTGGGCAGCCAGAGCGGCTCGGCTCTCCCCCCTCTCCACTGCGATAAGAAAAATTCAACATTCCAGCTGCAAAGCTGCAAGGCCAAGGTGAGATTACCCCATTTATTGCTGTGAAGAGCTGAAAACCTGAGGGAAGAGAGAAAGGAGATGCTTAAAGCTGAAAGTCTGTTGTGAAGCTATGATATATCAGAGTATCCCGTTGTAATTTCATGAAGATATGGGGGGTGGAGTGCTCAACTCGTAAGCAAAAGCATCTGTGCTGAGATAGGCAGATGCTGACGCAGCTGTAATTTCATGAGAAGTTTGGACAGGGAGAGATGGACCAGATGAGGACTTTTGCTCCAAATGGGAAAGGAGAAGCCTCAGTCCCTAGAGATGGACCAGAGATAGTCCTAACGATAAAGATGAGGAAGACCCTGTGCTCCCAGGGAAGGAGAAGGGCCTCTGTTTTTTGTTTCTGAACAGCTCAACCTTAAAATTGTACCCCAAAAAACTTCAAGAGTGGACCCTCAAAAGCAGTTGTGGGAAAAGCTGCAAGTCGGGGGAAGGGACTCACATCGTGAGCAGAGAGACTCCTCCTCTTCCTAAATGGACTGAACAATATTTGGAAGTGGGCGGCTGTCTCCTTGTGATAATGTTTTCATAGCATGAGCAAGAAGAGACTTCTCTTTCTAAATGGACTGAACAAGGTTATTATGGAAGTGATAAACAGACTGAACATCTTAAGGGTTGTCTTTTTACATTGTCAGTGGGAGAAGGGAGGAAGGTGGGGGGAGGAGGAGAGTTCTGAAGGTGGTATAATTTTTTTTCTTCTTTTAGGTCTGTTAATAAACTTCTTTATATTCTTTCCAGTTTGGTGCCTGCTTTGCATTTCTCCTAATTCTTATCTCGCAGAAGATAAACAGTAATGAGTATTTTAGACCAAACCACTATAAACATTTATTTATAATACAAAAAATCAGCACATCTGAAAGAGCACTTCTGCCATGACTGAGTTTCCAGAACATTTTACCTCCTGTATAAACTGCAAAAATGCCTAATACACTACCCCCTCCCCACCTTAAAGGTCTATAATTATAATGAATTTTGAATGAGTGATTCTTGATTGACAAGCAGGGAAAAAATCCCTGTTTTCCAGGCATCACAGTTCATGTATTTTTTATGACCTTGTGATATTGTAGAATATACTTAATCTAGTTACTACTACTTGTAATTGAGGTATTTAATGAGAAGCAAAATACATACCTACTGAAAAAAAATACTGTCTATATTTACTGTATGGTAATATGAAGCATGTTAATACTTAGATGAGTTTTAGAAGAGTCTGTCGCTATTGTCCGTAGGGACGGAGAGAAATCACGACATGAATTCAGGTCAGAGAAGATGGTTGAGGCTGGCCCTTTAATGCTAAAAACCTGTCTTTTTATAGCATTATTCGCAATAGAGAAATGACATGATTGGCCTATTGATTAGCCTCCCACCAAAATGATTGGTTGAGAGAAATAGTTCCTGTTCTCAAAATATTATTCTCAGTGAGCCAAAACAATATCCACTGTATTCTCACAACACCCTGCACCTGCAAATAGTTTACAAAATAACAAACCGTCTCTCAGCTAGTTTGCGTGAGAACGGAAACTTTCACAGGAGACTGTAAAAGGTGGAAAATTTCTCTGCTAGCCTCTTCAGCATCTACAATTCAGCCTTTTTGTTTTAAAGACCAAAAAGGTAGTGTTTGTAATCCTCTGCGGGATCCTTTGCAGCAAGGAGAACAAACACAGCATAAGGGGTCTGTTTGGTAATGGTCAGTTACCAAACAGAATCTGAATCAGATACTGATTTAAGGCAGGCAGAGAGATTCTCCAGCAGTGCCATGGGAGATACATCTAGCAAATGCAGCTATGTGTCCAGTCATTAATTCTGAATAGCCTTAAGGGCTCTACATCAGTTACTAATTCTGAATGGCCTTAAGGGCTCTAACATTCTGCATAACATTCTGACTCCATAACATAAGAAACTTGAAGTTCAGTCTCTGAAATTCAGTCTCTGCTTGTAGAACGACCAGGCTGATGGTCAACATCTTGGTCATCATCAGAGAGATCATTCAATGAATGATCTGCATTCTAGTCATCATTTGAAGGCTGCCTTGGAGGTTGCCTGTTCTGTTTCTGGTGCCGCAGATTAGGGCAAACGCATCTTGGAGGTAGCCATTGCTCCCCAGTATCTGTGGAAACACAAGCATACCCACGACCCCAAGCAATGAGCTCATGCGGGCCTTCCCACTTCTTAGTGAGGAGGTCCCACACCCAGACTTTCGCTCGAGGCAGGTGCGTCTCGCCTGAAGACTGCAATGAAAGAAAATGATTCAAAATAACAGGATTATTTGAATTTGGTGGCACTGTAAAATGATTAATTGTATATAACGCTTTTTCTAATCGGCTCTTGTGGATACAATATTGCTGCTAGCAAGAATTTTCTTGCTTCTTTCTAAGCCCGTGGGATACTTTTCTCTCTCACAAAGAGATTAGCAGAAGTTCTATAAACTATGAACACCTGCGACCTTGCAGAGCTTTGTTTATGGTACAGTAGAAAAATCCACCCAGGGGGTGGCTCATCCTTTGTCCAATTAGACTATGAAGAAAAAAGTCTATTAAAAGAGTTTGTCAAATAATTAAATAAATCAATCTTGCTGCACAATTCCGCCTGCTGGATCTTCTCTCTTCTTCTACGGCTGTGGGATACAGTAATATTTCATGCCTCCGATGTGATCTGCACGCTGCGACGTGTCCTGCACGCTGCGAGCCAAGCCGAATTTCTCTAGAGGTATGCTGTTCCCTTCTCCCCCCCCCCGGACCGGGATGTCCGATGGGACTGAGCAAATGGCGAACAGCAGTTTAAAAACCAATGCTGTGCTGACAGTCCAGAAAGGTGTTTTCAGTATAATGTGCACCTCCATTCCTGAAAATTCACTTTGTGAGTTAGTAGACTGGGCTGCCCTGCATGGCATTTCCCCAAACAGAGAAACCGCCCTGGATTTTGGGCTGTGGCAGGAGATAGGCTGTGCTATCTGGCACGACCTTCCATCTGGGAATCTGTCAGTGCTAGAATTATTACACACATGGTGGTTTTTATTTAACCTGCTGATAGACCTTGACTGTGGCAGCAGAGCTGGCTCGCCTGTTTCGGTGGCGAGTGACGGAGAGATATCCGAAGGAGACAGTTCCGAAAAATCCGCTCTGGCTCCACAGGCGGAGAATGCCCCGGAACCTGCACCGGGTCACCCTGCACTGCCATAGGACCCCACGCCACCCGAGGACCCCACACCGGCAGAGCAACTGGCAGGGGTGTCGGGGCAGTGGGAGGGCACACAGCCAGCCTTGCCGTTCGACTCAGCAGCGGCCACCAATTTTTCAGGGCCGAGGTTGGGGGGGGGGGGTCTCGCTTCCTGGACCCCCATGGCGGCTCCTAGCTGGGCTGCACAGGTGCTTGCCGTGACAAGGATGCCCAGATGGACTTTTTGGCCGACATAGCTCCGGACACTGCTGCACATTCGCCTGCCACGCTAAGAATGCCTGGATGCTGCTCGCCCCCCTTCCGCAGCACCGGACGGTGCTGTGGAAAAGCAGAACCAAGCAGTTGACCTTCTAATACAGCATCTGCCTTTGCTGACAGAACTGCCAAACATACCACGGCAGCTATAGGAGCTGCTCAGCTTGCAAAAGCAGCTGCTGCAGCTCCCAGAGGCACCCTGCAGCATGGGGCACGCCATCCCCACGCGCGCTGCACCATCCGCGCCGCTCAGGCCCCCCCCCAAGAGACACAGCTCTGAAAACGGAAGTGGCGCAACCAGCAGCTCCAAACCCGGAACCTGCAGCGGTAGCAGCGGCGCCAGTCCCGGCGTTATCTGCCGACACAGCACTGGCACTCCAGCCGCCAGCAAAGCCGAGACTAGCAACAGAAGTGGCGGACATGGCAGCCGCGCCCTGGCCAGCGGCGGTGCCAGGCACCACTGCAGCACAGGAAACAGCTGCAGCTCCGGGCACGGCTCCAGCACCAGAGACGGCAGCAGCAGCTTCAGTGCCAGATCAGTCGAAACCAGCTGAGGCCGTGTCCCGGAAAGAGGCTGAAGTCCAAACCACAGCACAGCTGACTGCAACCTGTGCTGCCAGTTTCTCTTGTGGTCAGTCTGTTCCTCCCTGCCCGCATTTATTTGTTCACGGCACCTCAGAGTTGCCTTTAACCGATGATTCATCGTCAGGCAGTGAGGCAGAGGAGGCTTTGGTCCCAGGTTGTAAAGCAGCTGTAGCTGGGAGGCAAAAGAAAAGGCTGCTCCAGTCTCGCCCCTGGACCTTCCTGGACTGCACTGTGACAGTGCGTCCGAGACACTACAACCGTTTCTGGGAGTCACTTAAGATGCGGGCTCTGGAGGAGGGAGATTGGGATTTATTGGAAAGGACGAGGAGGACGAGGAGGAGGATGAGGAAGAGGAGGAGGAGGAGGATGAGGAAGAGGAGGAGGAGGAAGAAGAGGAGGAGGAGGACGAGGAGGAGGACGAGGACGAGGAGGATGAGGAGGAGGATGAGGACGAGGACAAGGACGAGGAAGAGGAGGAGGACGAGGATGAGGAGGAGGAGGAGGAAGAGGAGGAGGACGAGGAGGAGGAGGAAGAAGAGGAGGAGGAGGAGGAAGAAGAGGAGGAGGAGGCACTATTGGCAAGTTGGAGCCACTTTGCTGGGGCAGGGGCTGCTCCACTTGGTGTGGCAGCGACAGGCAGGCACTTGTGGAATTCACCCCAAGGCAGTTCAAAACCTCTAACCACAGTGTGAGACGAGAATAAAACAAACCAAAAGAGAACCCAAAAACCGAAAAGCCTTTGCCCATGCTGCCTTGGCTCTAGAGCAAGAAAAGCAAGAGACAAAACTAGGTGGTCTCTGCCCTAAGGCAAAAACCGAAAAATCCGAGCAAGGCAACAATCACACAGCAAAAGACCACAGGCTGCCTGCTGGAGCACACTTTAAAAGTGCCTGAGGTACCACCCCACCCCAGTTTCCAGGCTGCAGGGTCTTAAAGAGACAGTAACAATTTGAGGCACAGATATAGATGGAATACAATGACATTATGACCCATGACATCCCCTCATGAGGAATGACCAATGACTGCATTGTCTTTCAGGCGTTTTTCAATACTTCCCAGAATAATCTCCATAACTTTACCTGGCACTGAAGTGAGACTAACAGGTCTGTAGTTTCCGAGGTCCTCCTTCTTGCCCTTCTTGAAAATCTGGACAACGTTCATCAGCTTCCAGTCAGCTGGGATCTCTACAGATTCCCAAGACCACTCAAAAATCATTGAGAGGTTTCACAAGGACATCAGCCCATTCTTGAGGGTTTTTGGATGAATCCTATCAGGCTCCATAGATTGTAGGGATCCAGCTGCAGCAGCAGATCCTGCACAATTTCAGGGTTGACTGGGAGTTCATCATTCTCACAGTCATGGTCCTCCGGCTCAGGGCACTCTCTATCCATGCTGAAGACAGAAGTAAAAAATGCATTAAACACCTCTGCCAGTTTTTGAGGTAACCATCCTCCTCCAATAATAGGACAATATTACTTTTACTCTGCCTATTGCTATTAAAATATTTGAAGAACTCTTTTTATTGTCCTCTGTGGTCTGAAGGCCTCGCGGACATTTCCCTTGATACAATCAGTTTGTACCTGTGAGAATTTGCAAAGCAAGAAGATAAACAACAGAAAGAAGATTTAACAGCTGCAAAAGGGAGGATACTGGCCGATGTTTAGCAAAGAATGTGTGTACACTATAGATAGCCAATAGTATTGTATTTGAGCAAAGTAATAGCCCATGAACATGTAGCTAAGAAAGTACATAAAAGAAGCTGTGTAATAATAAACGTGTGTTGGAACCCTGGTTTCTGAGAATTTCAGCCTTTCACTGCTGACAAGTAGTGATCCTCAGAAGTACACTGTATTCAATCCAAAACCCTGGGAAAAGCTTCCTAAATTGTGTGATAACACTGACATTACTGCTCTGTAATTAAAAGTTATATCACTGGGTGGAATATGCAGAGACATAGAAAATTAAGTTTAGGGGATATAGGTAATAATAGGTTACAATATGGAGGATTTGGGGTGTAGATTTGTTCTTCATCTTTTCTCCTTCTAATTCTGAGTGCTCTGTCATTGGGTAAAAAGTCCTGCACTGCAGGACATGAAAAGTTAGTAATTGGGTTGTAAGTAAAAACTTATGTTATTTCATAATTTGTTAATTTAGACTTTAAAAAGCCTTGAAAGTTACAACTCAGGGCCATTTTATACCCTGTCAACTAAGAGGCACATACCATGCAGCTGTATTATAGATAAGAAAATAATAAACATCAGTAAAGAAAAAAGCCTGGCATCTCCTGCGTGATAATCCAAACTCGGAGTAAAAGAACTCGAAATTCAGAAACAGAGAAAACTAATAAACGTGCTTTTTGCCTTTGCTCGGGGCTAAGGGAGTGTGTGTGTTGTGACCATCTCAACAGCGACAGTCCCCTACAGTTCTGGCCAGCTTCAAGTCCAGTTGAGCTTTGGCTGCATGAAATTTTTCCCTACAGCAGGAGGAGAGCCTCTGTCTGAAGGCCTCTGACATGGTTGGTTCAGTGACTCCCACAGCTACAGAGGATTGAGCTCTATGGGCAGATCTCTATTGGGCATATCAATACCATAACCGAAAAACTTACACTAGTATGCTAATAAGACTGGGACTGAAACGATTTCTTTGGGCTCTTCCTTACCAACTACTGAGTCTGTTTGCTGGCTCTATTGGCTCCTCCCAGATGGTCAGAGAAGACTCCTTCCTGCTTGCTGGGCCTGTGTGAACTGCCATGCCATGTGGCCCAGATCACTCTCACTCCCTAGAGCCATTTATATCTCCCTTGGATGCTCCCAGCATCACCCCCTCCTCACCTGCTTGGCTGCCAACGCACTGTATGTGTGATTGTGAAGGGTTCAGCTTTTCTTTTCCCTGAAGTGTTCCTGGCAAGGAATCGTTCCAATGGGTGCAGTATAGCACTCCAGCAAGCTGACCCACCCATGCGGTTGTTTAGATGTGAATCTCAAACACATACACTCAAGACAGACAGCTCAGCATTACCAGAGGCAAAGAGTCAGGAGGGCTCTCCCACATGACATTTCCACGGACAAGGTTTATTGCATCCTGCCGCAAAGGGAGACCAGAGACAAAAGAGGGTAGACCATGCAAGGTCCAGGGTTTTTGTACTAGAGCAGGGAGACCATCAGAACCAATGATCTGAGGGCACAGGGGCAGTACAAAGGCGGGACTAGGGTAAGGGAACCAATAGGGAAGGTCTGGGGATGTTTAGGGGTACAAGTCAATCAAACAGACTAAGTCTGCATGGCACCACAAAGGTTGGTGGGAGAAGCTTTTCCTTTCCCACCATGAGGTCAAGGGGATGTTCTCAACTCTCAGAATCGGTCCACCAGCAGGCCCTTGCTATTTCGGGGCTCTTTGGCCCCTCTGCCATCATAGCTGCTGGCTCACTGACCTCAACAGGCTTCCAGGTCTGACAAGGCTTGGGGGCTTCTGACCAGGTGTCCCTAAGCTGGGGAACCCCAGCTGATCTAACCCTCACCCCAGTACTTACCTCAGTTGCTGTCTCCTAACAGAATTGTAGGTCCTTTCATGCAAATCCTTTTAGTGTGTTCAAGGAGAACCACTTGAATTTTTTTTTTTTTTTTTTTTATTCAGCATGTTTATGCAGAGATCTTGTGAAGGATTTGTGGACTCCCTCATATGCTTTCTGTGTAACCATACTGAGAGTTTTCTAATTGGACAGCATTTAATGAATTACCGAGAGTGGATAGCCTCAGGGAAGAGGGCATTTGGATTAGTACATGCTGTGTAAAAAACTAATGGAAGATAAAGAAATGAGTGGTTTTGACTGGAAGAAAAGAATTTATTTTTTCTTTTACAGAGCCTTCCTGAGAAATAAGAAATGCATTTAGGGAATCCAATGACCATAAAGGTCCTTTCCAATCTTAATGATTCTGTGATTCCAATTATAAATAAGATTAAAATGCTGATAGAATATATTATTTAAAGAGAAGCTGTAAATGAGCATCACATAAGTGCTTCCTTTGGTAAATTCTTGATTTTTTAAAATGCATTTCATTTTTACATCTATAAGTAAATTCTACTATTAGTTTGTGTATTTATGAAAAATATTGCTAACTTATTGTGGTTCTCAGTCTCAGCAGTGCCCCACATTTAGCCAAAGAGTATATTTCAATTTCATATCTCTAACTATACATTTCAGGTGTTGGAATACCTTCAGCAGGGTGGTAATTATCATAGTATACAATGATGAATTCTGTAACATGTCAGATACAGATATTGTGAGGAATGAGACAACTCTTAGTAGAAATTAAAACAATTTATTAAAACAGAAAAATTGAAAAATTGCAAAAATTAGCAAAATATAAAAATTTGGGATCCTAGTGGCTCAGGAGGTATGCCCCTGGAGCGCAGGGATTCAGGAGCTTCAGGCTTAGGCAGCTCTGAACCTCAGGTAGAGAAAAAGGCTTGCAGTGCTAGGCTGGTCAAAAAGAAATAAAATTCTAATGGCTCCTTGAGAGGAGTAAGTTTCTCCAGCACTGAGCGGGCTGGAGAGGAAGGGGAAGAGGGGGAGATAGAGAGAGAGAGAGAAAGAGAAAAAAAAAGGAACAGAGAGGCCAGGGTCTCTCTCTTTTATAGACTTTGCTCCGCCCACAGCCCGCCCACAGCCCGCCCCTTTGGTTTAAGGTGATTGGTGTTTTCCCTTTGACAGATTACCTCTGTCCACCAATCATTAAAATTCAGGTTAGCTTACAGGGCTCCACAGCTTAATGGCTGTGGGGGCTGTGCTGTTTGTTGGAACTGGGGTTTTGAAATCTTCTTTGAAACCAAAGTACAAGTAAAAACATTAAAAAAATACATCCAACACATCTTAAAACACTTGTAAAAGTATACAGTAAACATAGGAAAGAGCTCTTATGGTGTACAAGTGATAAATGTTTGAAAAGGGATTTTAACTGGGGAACTTTTAACTGGGGAATTTTACTGGGAAGGGCACAAATGAACAGCTTGGAACGAGTGAAAACCAAAATAATAAAACTTGATTTGTGTACCTGGGCTGATGGGTTAATTTTAACATTCAATTTAAAAATATTTAACTCAAAATTAATTAAAGCACTTAATATGCAAAGACCAAGCACTAATAGGGATTTTATGTATGACAGATATGGTTTACCAGATACACAAAATGCAGTGTAACTACTGCTCAAAATAGTTTCCTCATTAAAAAGTAACATTCCTCATTTAAAGAAACGTACAATATCAAGTCCCACAAGTTCAGTGGCATTCATTGAACTTTTTTTATTGACATTGAGGGTGTAGAAAAATAGAGCATGCATCTCCTGGCTCTGAATTCTGAGGCTTACCTACAGTATCTGCAGGAGGCGAGTAAAACCTGATCCTTGATTGCTCTGCAGGCTTCCTGAACCAAGACCATATTTGCTATTTTCTTCCCAATTCCAGGTCCTTTCTATTAATAGGTTTTTTTCTTTAGCTAGTGAGAAAAATCTAGTTAACTGGGATGTGGTTGGGAAAACAAAACAAAACCCAGGAATCTTTACCTGGATCCAAATTTCTTTTGGCTTTTTATCCTGTCTTCATCATGGCGCTGTATATTCCACAGAAATTATTTTTATAGCTATGTATTTTGTTACATTATGCTTACCCTACTATCATAGTGTTTGAAAAAAAATCACATAATGTACATAAAAAGTATGTATTATCCACGTGTATATATTGCATTATACAAAGGAAGAAAATAAAAATTCCCAATCAGATATTTTGTAGTCATTTGAACAATCATCATCTCTGGTGTAACTGAAGATATGTTTCGAGAAGAGATGATTCTTGTCAGGGCAGCTGTGGGAGAGACAAGGGAAATGAAATGCAGCTTTATCTTTTGGGGGGAGTAGAGGGGCAGCTATTACATTTCAACTTAATATTCATCTTTCTGCCATTACGCTAATACAAAGGACTGTAGATACAAAAATGCTGCTAGCGAGGAATTTCTTGCTATTTTCTAAGTCCGTGAAAGACTTTTCTCTCTCACAGAAGAGGTAGCAGAGTATGTAAACTACCAAGCCACCTGCAACCTTGAAAAGTCTTGTTTATGGTATAGTAGAAAAATATTTTGGCAATGGATGTTTTAGGATTTTAGCCAATCACCCCAAGGAGTGGCTGATCCTTTGTCCAATTAGACTATGAAGAAAAAGTCTATAAAAGAGTTTGTAAAATAATTAAATCAATCCATCTTGCTGCACAATTCCTGCCTGCTGGATCTTCTCTCCTCCTCCTCCCTATGGCTGCAGGACACGGTGATATACCCTAGGGTCCAGGCCTGCCGTAATATTTGGTGCTGCCCGACGTGATCTGCACTCTCTGACGTGTCCTGCTGCTGCGAGCCGAGCCAAATTTCTCTAGAGGTACGCTGTTCCCCTTCCCCCGCCGGGAAGTCCGACAGGACTGAGAAATGGCGAACAGCGGCTCACAAACCAACGCTGTGGTAATGGTCTGGAAAGGTGTGTTCAGCATATTGCAAACCTCCATTTCTGAGAACTCGGTTCAGGAATTATTAGACTGGGCTACCTTAAAAGGGATTTCCATGGACAGAGATACTGCCCTGGACTTTGTCTTATGGCAGGAACTTGGCTGTGCTGTCTGGCACGAACTCCCGTTTGGGGACCCAGCAGCATTAGAATTATACCAGACCTGGCGTTCGTTATTTATGCTGCTGAAAGACCTTGACTGTGGCAGCCGAGCTGGCTCACCTATTTCGGTGATGAGTGACAGAGGAATGTCCGAGGGGGCAAATGATGGTGGATCCGGCAGAACCCTCCCAGTTCCACTGGCAGAGCCTGCACCGCCTCACCCTGCACAATCACAGGACTCCGCGGCCCCCAGGGACCCTGCGCCGGCAGAGGTGGGGGTGTCTGGGCAGCGGGAGGGCACACAGGCTGCCTTGCCACTCAGCTTGGCGGCAGCCACGGCTTATCCAGGGCCACGAATTAGCGGCTTAGCAAATTGGACCCCCAGAGCAGCTCCTAGGCTGTTTGCGTATGCACCAACAGAGCCAAAATCGCCTGGATCTACCTTCTTGGCCAGCGTAGCCCCAGGCGTGCCTGCTCTGAGACTGCCTGGGTGTGGTCCACTGCCCTCCTTTGTGCTGGACTAGTCTGCATTGCTGCAGAACCGAGCCATTGATCTTTTAATACAGCATTTGCCTTTGCTGACAGAGTTACCGAACATATCCCAAAAGCTGGAGGAACTGCTCAGCTTGCAAGAGCAGCTGCTGCAGATAACAGAGGCACCCTGCCGTGCAGGGTGCACAGGGCCTGTGCCGCCAGAACCTCCCGCACCAACTGCGGGAGACGCAGCTCCAAACCAAGGAGCGGCGCAGCCGCGGAGAACCTGGAAGTAGCACTGCCGCAGGAAAACCCAAATGCGGCTGGGGAGCAAGCGACAAACGCGGCGCCGGGTGCGGCTGCAGCGCAAGGGCCAGCGACGGCACTGAACACTGCCGTGAAGCAAGAGATGAGCGCGGCGCCAGGCGTGCCTGTAGCCCCAAAGATGGCTGCAGTAGCTCCAGTACCAGTTCGGTCGGGACTGGCTGAGACGGCATCCCGTAAAGAAGCTGCTGTTCAAACTGCAGGGCAGCCAGCTGTAGTCTGTGCTGTCTGTTCTGCCTCCAGCAAACTTTGCCAAAATGTCCCTCTCCGTCAACTTCTGTTTGCTCCCAGCGTCTCAGAGTTGCCTTTGCCTGATGACTCGTCATCGGGAAGTGAGGCAGATGAGGTTCTGGTCCCAGGTCGTAAGGCGGCTGTAGCCGGCCGGCGAAGGAAAAGGCTGCGCCGGTCTTGCCCCTGCACCTTTAAGGACTGCACAGTAAGAGTGCGTCCAACCCACTACAGTCGCTTCTTAGAGTCAGTTAAGATGTGAGCATTGGAGGAGAGTGACTGGAGATTATTGGAAGCACTTGGAATGCCAAATAGATTTGAAGATTCTGGGGGTAATCGGGAAGCTGTTACACTCCATCCACAGGCTGTGTCAGGAGTTCAGGATGATAGTGACTCCCCAAAAGGGGAGATCCAAGCTTTCCCGGTGTATAAGGCTCTCCCAAATTCAGGCAAGCATGATAAGCATGAGGTAATTGCTTGGAAAGTTGCCCAGGACCTCCAATCCAAGGTGGCACAACATGGGCTAGGTTCTGCAGAGGTTATGCAGATAATAAAGGTGATAAATACAGATTTGCTTTCTCCATTTGATATTAGATACTTAGGTCAAATTCTATTTCAACCTGTACAATTTACAGTTTTTGAGAAAACCTGGAGAAAGCTGGCCGACAAGGCTGCATTAGGGAATATGCAGCTCCCTGCTGCCGATCCTAGATGGACAGCGGGAACAGATGCTTTGATGAGGACTGGTCCCTTCTCTGATCCCATCCTACAGGGTACTTTTCCCTCTAGCGTCCTGCAGCAAGCTCCACAGGTTGGCATGGCTGCCCTGTTGAAAACCATAGAGCTGTCTGCGCCTAGAAAGCAATATACTGAAATAGTTCAAGGGAAATCAGAGTCATTCCGCTCTTCTGTAGAGAAAGTCGCTGCTTCTCTCGAGAAGCAGGTTGAGGATGATGGGTTAAGACAGTTGTTGTTAAGGCAGTTAGTGAGAGATAATGAAAATGAAGAGTGCAGAAAAATCATAGATGCCTTACCAGGGGACCCTGAGGTAACAGACATGGTCAAGGCCTGCTCTAAGGTTGGATCTGTGAACCAGAAAAGGTCTGCTTTGGCTGCGTTCCTGCAGCTCACACATCTTCTAATTGTGAACCAAAGCAACCAAAACAGGCGAAAAAATAGAAGTGGCCTAAGCCGAGCCAAAAAGAGAACACAGCGATCCCCCAGTGCAAGAGGTGTGGCAGACCAGGGCATTGCTCGGACTATTGTAGATCCCTGACTCATGTCGATGGTCGGCCTTTGTCGGGAAACTTCTGCTGGGGTGCAAGGAGGGGGAATTGCTCTCCGATGCAATGACTCCCCCAGAGGGTGGCACAGGTACAGGCACAGGCCTACTCAGCCACCCTAGAGACAGCACCCAGGGATCAGATGGTTTTGACGTCCACACCTCAGCAGCAGTCATCTTAGACTCTAGCGGTATTTATAAGGTTCCCTTGGATGCATATAGACCCTTAGCCCAGGGATCCAGTGCAATGCTGGTGGGAAAACCTGACATTGCCCAACAAGGAATCTTAGTGCACTCAGGGGTTATTGACACTGACTTTAAAGGTCAGATTCATGCTATGGTCTCCACGCAAAACCCCCCTGTCACTATTCCTGAAAAGACCTGCCTTGCTAAATTAGTGCCTTTTAAGTCTTGTGTCCCCAGGATAGAACAACAAACTCATGAAGATAACAGCAGTGGATCTACAGGACTTCCGCAGGCCTTCTGGACTGCAGACATCTCTGACCAAAGGCCACAGATGACATGTACCCTGATCCTGCCACACGCCTGTCCGCCCCGGACTCAGCTTTGAGGTTTGATTGATACGGGTGCTGATGTAACTGTCATCTCCTTCTCTGTGTGGCCTCCCTCATGGCCTTTAGCCCCTGTGGGATCGGCCATCGCAGGAGTAGGAGGAACCACACAGAGCTATTTAAGCGAACAGCCTGTGATGGCAAAGGACCCAGAGGGACACACAGCTACAATTAGGCCTTATGTCACTACCACTTCCCTTAACCTTTGGGGACAGGATGTGTTGGCAGCTTGGGGGGTACAGATTGGGACAAATTTTTAGCAGGGGTTACTGTGCGTAAGGGCACACAGTATCCTACACTGCCTTTTCAGTGCTTGACTAACACACCGATCCGAGTCAGGCTCTGCTCAGTTAGTTGAATTAAGGGCTGTTACCATGGCTTTTCAACGATTCTCACAGGAACCTTTGAATTTGGTTACTGAAGCCGACTAGAAAAGCTTTGTATACAATTAATCACCTTACAATACCACAAAATTCAAATAATCCTGTTATTCTGAATCATTTTCTCTCATTGCAGTCTGCAGGCGAGACACAACTTGTTGGGGTCTCCTCCCCCCCGCCTGTAGCCCCGGGAGCCCTGAGGGGAGGCACGGGGTTTCCCTGCCCCTGCTCAGCCTCGTTCCCCATTGGTTGGTTTGTGTTCCCCTGCGTGGGCAAAGCAGCTCGGGTCCTGTGACTGCGGTAGAGTTCCTTGGCAGAGCCCGGCCATGCGGCTGGGGAAATAAACATCTCTGAAACATCTAGCAAGAATCCGTCCGTATATATTTGTTTTCCACGGGACTCCTGGTTTGATATAGGCGTGTTGCAGTATCCCCACTGCAACAACAACTGCCCCGGGCAAAAGTCTGGGTGCGGAATTTACTCACTAACCAGTGGGAAGGCCCTCATGAGCTTATCATTTGGGGTTGTGGGTATGCTTGCGTTTCCACAGATACTGGGGTACGGTGGCTACCTTCAAAATGTGTTCGCCCTGATCTACGGCACCAGAGGCAGAACAGGCAACCTCCAAATGATGACCAGAACGTCAACCATCCAAATGGCGACCAGAATGTAGATCATCAGCCTAATGACTCTTCTGATGATGACCAAGATGTCAACCATCAGGCAGATGGTCCTTCTCCAAGCAGAGACTGAACTTCAAATTTCTTGTTATGGAGTCAGATCGTTAAAGCCTTAAGGACATATTTAGAATTAATAACTGATGTAAATTTCTATTTAGGATTAATAGTAGAGTTGTTATCTTATCAAACAAAAAGGGAGAATTGTAGATACAAAAATGCTGCTAGCAAGGATTTTCTTGCTATTTTCTAAGTCCGTGAAAGACTTTTCTCTCTCACAGAAGAGGTAGCAGTGTTATGTAAACAACCAAACCACCTGCAACCTTGAAAAGTCTTGTTTATAGTACGGTAGAAAAATATTTTGACCATGGCTGTTTTAGGATTTTAGCCAATCACCCCAAGGAGTGGCTGATCCTTTATCCAATTAGACTATGAAGAAAAAGTCTATAAAAGAGTTTGTAAAATAATTAAATAAATCAATCTTGCTGCACAATTCTCCTCCTCCTCCCCATGGCTGCAGGACACAGTGATATACCCTAGGGCCCAGGCCTGCGGTAATAAATGACAATGCGAAATTACAGTTTTATTATATTTCTCTGAAAGATTTTTGGTGTTACTTAAGTCATTAATAAATATAAGTAAACAAGGTTGGGGAAAATAGCAGTCTTGACTCTTAAGGTCTTGACATAGGCTATTGTGTGTAATTATGTTAGTTTTAAAAATGGCTTAGCCTACTTGTGCTAGTTATCTGAGACTGTATTCAATTCAGTGGATGCCTCTCATAAGTATTGAACTCAAAGCAGACTTGCAACAGAGCAAAAGGTGGAAATTCTAGTAGAAAGCTTTAGTGATGTCACACAGCAGGTAGCTTTCGTGATGTCACACAGCAGGTAGCTTTCATTCAGGTGGATTGTATAAAGGTGTATCTACATATATTGTGTAATTTAATACCATTTCTCCTACCTGGTTGTATGTTTAGGTCTGTTTTCCGTGAAATAACAAAGGACACTAAGCTTCTAAACAAGCACAAAACGGATGTTCTTGCCCCTATGAGCAAGTGTTCTTTTTTTGACTACCCAGTTCTCTTTATGATAATAACTATGAAAGCTTTGGTGTTAGTCACTCCTCACATGTTGGATCCTCTGTGCATGGGGTTTATGATCTTTTATTATCTTTTGCTATTGTTTTTAAAACAATAAAAAGGGCAAGGTTGGTGGTGAAAATCCCTTGCAGGAAAAGAGTGTGGGATGGGAAGTCTCATGGGCCCTCCATTCTGTTGGATTTCAGTTGAAATTTGAGGTTCTGTAAGAATTTTCAGGCCTTTCTGTCTTCTGACAGTTAATATTGGAAAAATTCTGATGCTTAGAATCTGTTCCATGTATAGCTGTTCAGTGATTTGTATGCAAGACAAGTTCTGAATATAACAAGGCCAAAATTGAAAAATAATAAAAAACCCAGTAGTGGAACTAACATGTGCAGTCAGCACTGAGAGAAGTACGTGTCAATAAAATGGGACTCTGAGAGCAGATTTATCTCTGAATTTCATTGTAGAGAAGATCTAATAGACATAGAGAAACATTGGTAGGGAAAGAAGGAATAACCATCAAAGAAATTAGTCTTGCAGATCATGTTTTTTATGACGGAAATGTATTCAAATAACATAAGACAAACATTTACCAGTGAATGAGAGAAGAACTATACATTGTAAAGGTAGGTCACTGTTGCTATAGGTCTATACAGCCCAGGGTCAGTCTGGCTATTGTGGAAATACTCACAGCTTTTTACCAGTTAGGCTCATAGTTCAATGCCTTAGAAAGCCTCGAGCAGCCTAGAGAAGTAGCATGGGCAATCTAGCATTTCAGTAGCTCTGAGAGCGGCAAATAGTAGCTGCAAAGCTGATACCACCAGTAAAAGCAAAGAGGGAGAAATACAGCCTTCGGTTTGCCTAATTCCTGCAATTAGAAGCTTTCAAACAGAAACAGAAACACACAGATGTTCGCAGAAGGATTGCAAAACCAAAGAAGGCGGGCCCCCTCTCAGGTCCTTCTTTTATTTGGAGAAGGGGAAAGGGGAGAACTGGGGGTGGACCCAGGGTGACTGGCCAATCAGACACTGCTAAAGAGTTTGAGTTACATTTGGTTTTGCCCGCGCTTGGAACAAAGGAGTTCAGAGCACATGGCAGAGGCAAGTCGTGGCTTGTCTTGGGGAGGGGGAAGGGAAGCTCGGAACAGGCAGCAACAATTCCCTATTTTTTTTTCTTTAAAGCTGGGTTGTAACTCTTAGTAACTTAAAGTGCATAGAACAGTAACAAAACAACAGTGCAAAAGATAATTGGAGTTTATCGTCCCTACAGCTCGACAGGTACTTGGTATGTCTTTAAACTAGTTCCCCAGTTAAAACTCAGTTAGAGGTTAGTTAGGACATCTATGGTATGGGGTATCAGGACAAATATTTACAAAATACAGTGCAAAATGTGAGTGCAAAACAGTGCAACTTCACTTAAGGGATTAACATCAAAATCTGGAGTAGGGGGTTTACATGAGGGTGCAAAATCAGGATCCCTTTTACAGCGTCTCCTCCAGGGGGCAGTTTTAACGTCCTTAACTTTTGAGGAAGTGACATAAGGTTTTACCCATTTCCCTGGGATCCACCTCAGTCCTTGAGGGGTAGATACACTGGCATCCCCATGTCCCCAAGTTACAAGTTTGTATGATCCTTGGATTTTTTGGGTCTCTGGGTCCCGGATCAGGACTTCTGGATTTTCCTTGAGTTTCTGTCTCCCAGTGTTCTGGAAATGATGATAGATGGAAGGGTTTGGATCCTCAAAGGTGCCATTCAGGAAGTTTATGGTAAATAGTGCTTTGCTGAGTCTGAGGACAGGTGAGTTGAGTTTAGTGGTCCCTGACTGTTGGAGCAGCATTCGCTTGAGGGTTTGATGGGCACGTTCAACAATGCCTTGTCCAGTTGGGGAGTGAAGAATACCTGTAGCATGTCAAAATCCCCACTGCTGACGAAAGTTTTTAAACTCTTGAGAGGTGTAGGCAGGTCCATTATCAGTTTTTATCTCCTCAGGTATACCAAGCACAGCAAAAGCTTGGACAAGATGTTTTTCAACGTCCTTAGCTTTTTCACCTGCATGTGCAGAGGCATACATAGCACCAGAGAAGGTATCAATAGAAACATGAACGTATTTTAATCTCCCAAATTCAGGGAAATGTGTGACCTCCATCTGCCACACTTCACTGCTATTAATACCTCTGGGATTGACTCCCATGCCCAGTGATGGAAGCTGTAGCTTCTGGCAGTTGGGACATGTTGCCACTATTGCTTTGGTCTGCGTCCGCGACAGATGGAACATGCGGATAAGAGCAGGAATATTTTGATGGTACATGGCATGGCTCAATTTTGCCTGTTCAAAAACTTGGGGGAGCTTTGGTAAGTCGGCTGATAAAACTATGTCTGCTGGCATAGCCAGAGCATCAGCTCCAAGATGAGCCTCTGCAATAAATCCTGGCAGGTTTGTATGTGACCTCACATGCATGACAAAATAGGGATACTCTCTGTGGGAAACCAGATAAATTAGCTTTGAGAGCAGGTCATAGTTTTTTTTGTTTGAGATTTCTTTTAGGAGAGCATGCTCAG
This sequence comes from Aphelocoma coerulescens, assembly GCF_041296385.1. Classification (NCBI taxonomy): domain Eukaryota; kingdom Metazoa; phylum Chordata; class Aves; order Passeriformes; family Corvidae; genus Aphelocoma; species Aphelocoma coerulescens. The sequence continues at coordinate 7,386,228 of NC_091019.1, forward strand.
CTCTAACAGTTACTCCAGCTACATATGCGGAGTCTAGGACCAAATTAAAGGGTTCTTTGAACCTCTCAAATGCTCTAACGATGGCTGCTAATTCAGCTACTTGTGGTGATCGCTAGATTACCTTGATGTCAGATTCCCAGTTTTGCATCTTTGGATTTTTCCATGTGATCATTGACTTATACTCTTTCCTGAGGAATCGGTAAAAATGGTAATCACATTGAGGGGTTTTCTACTTTGAATCTCTCGAGGGATGAAAGAGAATGCCAGATTAAACATTTCATGTTTTGGATAATGATTTGAGATTTGGCCTGAGTAACTACCTAATACAAATTGCAAATTTATATTATTTTGAAGTAGGTGATCTAATGTGTCTGTTGTTACAGGTAAGTAGATGCATGCAAAGTCACATCCTGCCAGGGTGCGGAGCCCTACTCTACCCTTCATGATAATTTTTGCCATTAGTTCTTGTGGCTGTGTGATGGTCTTAGGCGGTTGGAGTGGAAGGAACACTCATTCAATTATGATGAGGGGTTCCTTCTGCTCTTTGTCCCACTGAAACATGAGGCCGTGAAAGCGTGGTACCTTCCCTAGAATGACAAGCTTAAAGGGTAGGGAGGGCTGATACCTGTGTGCTTGTCTGGTGGAAATGATCTCTTGCATCTTTTTGAGAGACTGCCTTGCCTCTTCTGTCAGGGATCTAGGGGATGCTGGACCACCTTCCCCTTTTAACAAGTTTGCAATAGGAGCTACATCTTCTGTGGTGAGTCCTAACCAGTGTCTTAAATAATTCAGTGTCCCACAGATCTGTTGCACTTCCTCTAGTGTTTTTGGGTTATTATTAATAGTGACGGATGTTGAGGTGATAGAGGTTTCTGTGATTTTGAGTCCGAGGTATTTCCAAGGGCTTGTTCTCTGCATTTTTTCAGGTTGTAATTCAAAGCCCTTGGCCTCTAAGGCCTCAATCATGGTGTTAAGTGCCTGCTCGAGATACTGATTATTGAAAGCACATCATCTGTGTAATGTAGGATGATGGCTTTCTCTGCTTTGGCACGGATGGGAAATAGAATTTTAGCAATATACTCTTGGCAGAGAGTTGGAGAATTTTTCATACCTTGGGGAAGCGCAAGCCAATGGTAACGTTCCATGGGAGTTTCACAATTAATAGAGGGCGCAGAAAATGCAAATCAAGAGGCATCTGCAGGGTGGAGTGGAATATGAAAGAAGCAATCTTTAATATCAAGAATAGCTAAATGCCAATGTTGTGGGAGCATTGAAGGTGATGACATACATGGTTGAAGGGGTCCCATGTCTTCAATAACCTTATTGATTTCTCTAAGATCTTGGAGGAGCCTATATTTGTTCTTTCCTGTTTTTTGTATTACAAACATGGGTGTATTCCAGGGGCTGTTAGTTGGTACGATATTCCCTTTAGCCAATTGTTCAGCTACTAATGTTTTGAGTGCCTCTAAGTTTTCTTCTCTTAGTGACCACTGGTTAAGCCACACTGGTTCATCCGTTTTCCAAGTTAGCTTTTGTGGTTGGCACTCAGCTCCAGCGGCCGCAAGAGAAAATTTTGATGTCTTGGGGTGATATCAATTTTTGTTCCCCACTGAGACATGGCATCCCTTCCCCACAGGGTGAATTTGGTGTCCAGGACATATGGACGAAGTGTTGCTATTTGTCTTTCAGGACCTTCAATTTAAATGGTGTTTTCGGATTGCTTTGCAATTTGGGTACCTCCAATCCCTTGTATGATACCCTGAGACTGCAATTCCCATTGCACAGGCCACTTATCAAATGGAATGACGGACACATCAGCACCTGTGTCGATCATTCCCATTATACTGATTTTATGTGATCCATGATGGAGCTTACATTCTACTACACGTTTATCGTTTCCCAAAACCTCAGTTCAACAGATGGCTGGGATATGACCATCTGTGGGCAGGTATTTCGGCAGTGGAATGGCCTGTGCAATGACTTGACCCTTTGGCATAAAGTACGGTGGATATGTACATTGTACCGTTAGGTTAGAACGTCCATTCTGATCCACTTTCATGAGTGTGGGTGTAACCTCTATCCCAGCAGGTGTTTACCGAGTGTCTCCAATAACAAAAAGGTATGTAAAGTCTGGCATGTGGTGCACGTTCTGGAATGAGATGGGTATTACAGTCTGTTTGTTGTTGTTGATGGTGTGTTTCATCACAGGTTACCTTAAACCCGAGTCCAGAAGTCCAAGTTGTTTTGTCTGCAGCTCTATTTTTTTCTGAACGTGGAACTGTTAGGACGCATTGAGTCACTAGTTTCCCTGCTGTTGACCTGGGGAAACAGTCTTTGGAGAGTTTTTATCAGCAATTATAATTGTTCTGCAATTGCGAGCTACATGTCCCATTTTGACAGCAGTAGCATATAAGGTTACCTCACAATCGAGCTTCCCCTGTACCCACAGCATTCTCCACAATCTCCCCCACCATCCCCACTTTTTTCAAAAAGGGAACAGCTGTGTTCAGCTGCACCTTCTTTGTACAGACTTCGAGGATGGTTTCAACAGTCGGAGTTGGGTGCAAAGGAAGAGTCAGAATGACTTGTTTGCAAGCATCATTCGTATTCACTTGGAGCAGTTCAAGTAGGAGCGCTTGTTGGAGGTCAGGATTAGGGATCTGGGAAAAGATAGCTTCATGCAAATGGTTATAAAAGTGAATAATATTTTCATTTGGGAATTGATGTTGGTATAATGAGATGTAGGAGACTGAGATTCTAGTAATGTTAAGGCCTTTTCAGCAGCACGTGTGATTTCAGCAAGAACTGGATGAGGGATAAGCATTGCTTGTTTTTGGGGATTTGCCATATTATTGTCACCAGATAAAAGGTCTAATGTGATATAATTGTTGTCAAAGTCCAGGTAACTATCTGGAGTTTGCCACAAAATTTGCAATAAATCAGATAAAATTATTTTCCATTGTTGTTTCCACAACACAAAATCACCAGGTGTGAGAAGAGTTTGCATTATTGTAAGTAAATCATGAGGTACAAGTAAGTGAGTTGAAAAAGTAGCCCTTAAAAGGCTCTTAAAATAGTTACTATGCATTCCAAACTCCTTAATTCCCTTGCACAAATCCTTAATATTAGAATAAGGAAAGGGTGTCCAGCCAGGGTTCACTCCTGTGCTAGTAGGAGAGAGTGTAGTAGTAGCAGCTGGGGGTACTTCCTGGTAACCATGGGTTCCCAGATTTAAAGGGGTATTCACATGACTGTGGGAACCTGGGGCGGGACAATAGGAAGCCGGGCCAGGGAGTGGAGGGGCAGGGGCGGGGAGTGGAGGCGGGGACACAGCGGGAGGAGGGGAGGGTTGGGGGCAGGGTTGTGGGAGGCAGGGGCGGTACTTGAGTCATGGGCGGGAACAGAGGGAGGGGTGAAACCCAACGCTGTGGGGGCGGGATTGTGGCGGTGACAGGTTCCAACGCGGGAGTGGGAGGGGATGGGGACAAGAAGGGATTTGTGGCGTGGGGGAGAAAGGGATTTTGGGAGGTGTAGTTTGGAGACAAAGAAACATTGCATCTGCTATTATTGGAGACAAGCAAACTCGGAGAAAAGGGGTTGGGGGAAGGGGTTTTTCCTGGGCTGCGAGCACATGGCAATGACTGTCCCTGGGAACAAAGACATCAAGGGAGAAGGGGGTTTTATGTGCGCTTAAAACATGAGGACTAGAAACTGAGGACAAAGGAGTGGAGAAAAGGGGTTGGAAAGGTCCTGGGATGGGGTCCGGATTCCCGTCCAAGGCAGGGTGCTGAGGAAACACGGGTGAGCCAAGAGGACAATAGCTATCCTGTGCTAAAAAGCAGTCTGCTCTAGCTGTGTTTTCCAGTGTAGGGGAAAAGGGGTCAGGGACACAGGGGTTGGAAGAGGGTGTAAGGGAATTAAAAGAGGGTTTTTGTGGTGGCTTTTCATGTACTGCTTTTTTCGCAGGCAAAGTATAACTTAGTAACAGGAGAGGAAAGAATTTTGAAACTGTTTCATCTCCTGAACGCCTGAGAGAGGAGAGTTTTCTCCCCACCTTATCCCAAAATAAAGAAGATCTCATCCTTGGAGGTCAGATTAGGTAAGTACTGGAAAAGCCATTGTACAAAAGATTGAACTAGATTTTTAGGGTATTTATGCCCAGTACAAGAAAGGTAGCTTTGAACTTGGTAGTATGTTTCTCTATGGTGTGCAGAAACCTCAGATCCTATTACAAATACAGCACCACAAACCTCAGCCCCAAATCACAAAAAGAGTAAAAAAAAAGAGAAAATTTGCATCGGCACCAGCTTAAGACAGGAGCCCCTAAACCAGCAGGGAAATACTCACCAGAATTCTGGATTTTACCGCAGGAAGGCAGGTCCGGAGAAAAAAAATAAGCAAAATGGGTCTTCCACTTTCCAGCCGTTCCCTCACCACATGGTGTGGGGGAGGGTTCAGGCTGAGGCTCTAGGCTCGCTGTTATGCAAAAAGTAACAGCTCGCTACAAAGAGCTGTCACGGCAGGATGTGCAGAGCTAACTCCAGCAGACACACAGCTGCAGGGACACCCTAAAAGTCTCTCAGAACTGAGGTTCAGAGATAGCATGCTGGGCTCCAAATGTGGAAATACTCACAGCTTTTTACCAGCTAGGCTCGTAGTTCAATGCCTTAGAAAGCCTCGGGCAGCCTAGAGAGGTAGCACGGGCAATCTAGCATTTCAGTATCTCTGAAAGCGGCAAATAGTAGCTGCAAAGCTGATACCACCAGTAAAAGCAAAGAGGGAGAAATACAGCCTTCGGTTTGCCTAATTCCTGCAATTAGAAGCTTTCAAACAGAGACAGAAACACAGATGTTCGCAGAAGGATTGCAAAACCAAAGAAGGCGGGCCCCCTCTCAGGTCCTTCTTTTATTCAGAAAAATGGAGAAAGGGGAGAACTGGGGGTGGACCCAGGGTGACTGGCCAATCAGACACTGCTAAAGAGTTTGAGTTACATTTGGTTTTGCCCGTGCTTGGAACAAAGGAGTTCAGAGCACATGGCAGAGGCAAGTCGTGGCTTGTCTTGGGGAGGGGGAAGGGAAGCTCGGAAAAGGCAGCAACAGGCTATGGTAACTGTATAATTTTATTTTTACTTTGCGTAACACCATAGACTCAATTCTCAGTTTGTCATTGAATTTCAACTTACATATAAAATTGGAATGTTTCTTCTTTTTAACCACAGCTCAAGGCACTAAAATAGCCTGGAGTGTGCTGTGTTGGAGTACAACAAAATTATTGAATGCAAAAAAAAAATTTGACCAGAATCAAATATAAGTTATGATTGAAACATATTTTGCCCTTTTACTCTTGATCAGTATATGGCCATGCTCTGGGGTTGCTAGTTGAGCTGAGCAAGTAATAAATTATATGTGTGTGCATGCATCTAAAAAAAAATAAAAAAAATCAAATGTGTAGCAAAAAATAGCGAGTAAAGAGTATTTAATGATATTTCAGAATCAGAAGATTTGAAGGGAGAATAAAAATGCAGAAAACAAAGGCGAAATATGCAGGAAGATTTCAGAAAGGGATATGGTAAAAATAAGAAACTTATAAGCAACAAAAGTCAGTAATGGAGACAGCCAAGCATCTGTTCAATAGCAGTACTAATTTACTACCAAAAGAAATTGGAGTGCTAAGAAATTAAGTGAGTTGTTTCAATGCTTGCAAAGGACAACAAGAGTGAATGCCAGAACCAGTCATAAATTCCCCCAAAGTGAATAATAATACCGAATAAAACACAGGTTGTGCCAAAAGAAGTGGTCTTGAAATTAGAATCTCTGAACCTGTGAGCTAGCTAGATTGCAGTGCTAAGACTTGTGTGCCAACTCCAGAGCTGTGCTGAGCACAGCTAAGGGAATCTTTCTCCTTTTTTGATCATTTTATTTTTCTCCTCCCTGGAGGGAGTTTTACTGTGGTGAGAGGAGGTTCTGCAGGGTTCCCTCTGTTTCTAAGCAGGAAGGAACACTTTTATCCTCACTTGTTTTTTCTATTTTATAGAGAGGTTGTTAGGATTTTTTTCTAGTACAGTAGTTGTGCCAAATATGTTATTGCTGTAGCTATGCCACACCTGGTGGGTGTTTTGTTTGGATATTTAGAGAACAGAGTAATCTCTCCAGGGAAGTAAAGGAAATGTGGTGTGTTATGTCTGAGATAGAAATAGGGCAGTTGAAGATGAATAACCAAGGAGGAGTATGAGTGTGTGTTGAATATAGAACAGGAAAGCTTGAATAAAAATGAAGTAGAAATTCAGAGAGGTAGCAAGTGTATTGACAATTTAGGGAAAGGTAAAAATGTTCTACCAGGTTTCCTTAAGAGAGAGGAAACGTGGAACACTTTTGGAACGTGTTACAGGCTTCCTGCTGAAGCTTGGTGTCAGGCTATTTACTTCAATTGGTTTTCACCCCTCTTGTTCTTTAGGAACTAAATTTGAACTGCTCTGGCCTGGGAGAGATCCTGGTGGTCTGAAGTTGTCCATTAGCAGCCTTCCAAGTATTTTGCTTTTCATGATTGGCTGTGGATAAGTGCAATAAAGCTTGAAGCATTAGCTTTAAAAGCGGTGCACTACCTCCTCTGGTGAAGAGGACTTATCAAAGGATTTAAATACACTCACCAGCAGTAGTTATGAATGAAGTCATCTAATTCATCTTATATTCTTTTCTATAAAGAAGATTTTGTAATATGGAATTAGAAATCTCCATTCATCTTTCAGACAGTCTGGATTACTGGATGGATCCTGACATCTGGTCTCTATTTAGTTAGGGTACCCACAGAGGAAACGTATTTGGCTTTTTGGGTGTGTGAGTGTGTGGGTGGGAGGGGAAAGGAAGTGTCACTTTCCAGTTTTTAGCAAGAGACTGTTGGGGCCCTCCCCCTGCCATGTGGTCCTGGGAGAGGGGCCCTGGGGGGGAAACACAGGGTTTCCCTAGCCCCTGGTCAGCCTCGTTCCCCATTGGTTGTTTTGTGATCCCCTGCGCAGGCAAGGACCCTTGGGTCCCGTGATTGCCTCAGTTCCTCGGCAGAGCTCCAGCCATGTGGCTGGAGAAATAAACATCTCTCTGAAACATCAATCAAGAATCGGTCCATATGTATTTCTTTTCCATGGGCCTCATTGTCTGATGCATGTGTTGCAGTATCCACACTGTAACAAATGGTAGATAATGTGAGCAGAACGATCCCCAGTCTCTAAGGACAGCGACAGATTTGTGACTAAACTCTGGATTTCTCTTCTTGTTTTGTTTTGCTGTTCCTTCTCTAAACTATGGAGGAACCGTGGAAAGACTCTTGGCTCTCCAAGCCGCATATGGACATTTATCTTAAACTTGAAAAGATTCTTGAACAACTATTTGTAAATTTTAGCTTAATTCAAGCTCAAAAGGAACTGAAACATTTCCTTTCATGGTTGTTTAAGAACTTTTTCTACATTTCTTGGGATTTACTTCTTACCAAAGACTTTTGGAATACCGTGTGGACACAGTTAATTTCTGAGTCAAAATATATGCCAATGGAAGAATATTTTCGTGAATATTATTTAATTACCGAGACCGTTGAGCAATGTCAGCTGTGTCCTGGCGAACGGAAGCATGCCTCAGAGTCCATGCGACCCAGACCACTTGGACCGAGTGCTCTCTGAGCAGCAGCGAGGCAGTTCCTGTGTGTGGGCAGAGCGGCGTGAGCTGCAGTGTCGGCAGCGGAGCAAGGTGTGGCGGGAGCAGCATGACCCGGCGGGAGCCTGCCCGGCCCTGCGCAGTGCGTGGTGGAGTGAGCCCCATGAGCACTGACTGAGAGAGGCAGCGTGTGGGCAGCAGCAGGCGGCAGTGGCAGTGGAGCAGAGCTGCGCCTAGCCAAAACGCGCGCTGGAGCAGGGCGCTGGGGGGTCGCCGCTCAGGGGGCTGGCTGAGACATGGGCGTGGCGCCAGGCAGCGGCAGCGCAGCTGAGAGCAGAGGCGGCAGCGGCATGCAGGGAGCTGAGCAGTGCGGCCAGGCCCGGCCTGTGCGGCCCCGAATGCAACCCTGGGAAGAGCGCGCAGGCATGAGCAGCCCCGACAGCCCTGGCAGCACTGACAACCCTGGAAATTCCAACACAGGAGTGAGGGAAAGCAAAAGAGAAAGCAAAAACACAGCGAGACAGGAAAGAGCAGCCCCTTGGAAAAAGGAAAAAATCACGGTAGCTAAAGTTTTAGGAATAGTAAAATGGTATAATATTAAACAAACCTATGGATTTATAACACGAGATGATACAGGGGAAGATTTATTCATCCATAGAACTGCCATTAAAAGGAACAACCCTAAAAATTACCTGCAAAGTGTAGGAGATGGGAAGTTGTACAATTTGATATAGTACAAGGAAATAAGGATTTACAAGCAGCAAATGTTACTGGGCTGGGAGGTATTCCAGTCAAAGGCAGCCGTTATGCACAAAATTATAAACAATATCCATCCCAGCAACTTCCCTACCCACAACCTACCTTCCCCTTTTACCCTATACCCAATATGAACCCTTTCCTAAGTTTACCCTATCCCCAGTTTATTCCTAATCCGTTTTTCACCCCATGGCTTCCCTATACAATTCCCTTTCCCTACAACTCCTCTCTGATACTAAGGGGGGGATGAAAAGGGGGAGGGAAGAAATTAACTATTGTTGTTTAGAGTTCCAACAGGTACAAATGGAAGAAACCCTCTCCTGCCTCAGTTTCCCCACAAAAAATGGCCGGAGAGTCCTGTCTCCCTTCTGTCAGCCTTAAGATGTTCCAGAGAATCTGTTTGGACATTTAAAGACTCAGGAGGGTGGCTTGTTTTGTTTTGAAGCTGTCCTTGTTATCTCATGTTTATCCAGTTGTTTTCAATGTTAAGTTTTAAATCTCTTTTTGTTAGGAATAAATGGGTGAAATGTTGGGGCCCTCCCCCTGCCATGTCATCCTGGGAGAGGGGCCCTTGGGGGGAGACACGGGGTTTCCCTAGCCCCTCGTCAGCCTCGTTCCCCCTTGGTTGTTTTGTGTTCTTCTGCACGGGTCCCGTGATTGCCTGAGCTCCTCCGCAGAGCTCCAGCCATGCGGCTGGAGAAATAAACATCTCTCTGAAACATCAATCAAGAATCGGTCCATATATATTTCTTTTCCACAGGCTTCGTTGTCTGATGCACATGTTGCAGTATCTGCACTGTAACAAGAGACCTCTGAATTCATTACAAAATTGGAAATGTAAGCTATGGCCAGACAAAACCTTTATGCACAGAATATTAATTAAAACATATTTAAATGGGTGGTCCTTCATTGTAAGTTTTTTGATAGTAGAAACAGACAAAGCAGTCTCTTGGCATTGTTAAGCACTTGAAACTGTATCTAGGCAATCTTGGGTAATGTGCATCATTAGCATGTTTGTCATCATAATCAGCAAATTAAGCAAGCTGTGTGTTTCCACCCCTGTTTGGATCACAAGGCATGAATATTTTATATATGTATATATATAAAAATAAAATATGTGTACCTATCTTATTTTTAGCAACAGGAACAACACCAAGATTTGATTAAACACCCTGGGCGATGTTGGCTCTTATTGCATATTATTTTGTGAAGTAATACAAAAACTGCTCTTCCGTGAAATAGGGCATTTTTTGCATTATGCATTGTTTCTGTCCTTCCAGACTTTTCCAGAAAGGCTGTGGCCTTCACTGGTGAATAGAATATTCCCCTTTACCATTTAATCTTGAAAGCATTTTTGTAAGGCTTAATTATTTTTAGGCCTGATCAATACAATAAATGGAATTTTGCTGATTCAGATGTCCATCATATTAGTAACTTTCTTAGACTTAGTAAAGAGTTTCTTAACTTTCTTCTCAGCAAAGTCATTGCAGAAGTGTTAAAAATACTGTTGCACAATAATAAAAACATTAAAAGTTAAGCCTATATTTGAAGTCTTCTTTGGTCTTGTTATTTTTATCTCTGTTGTAAGGGACTTCAAGTCCCTTTATCTCTAAAATCTGCATTTTGATGATAGATGGGAAAGGAAAGAGTATTAAGGAAAAGTCTCAGCTTGTGGAATATATTCAATAAAAGTCTTTTAAAGCTGGTGATAGCTACTTTTTTTTTTTTTTTTTTTTTTTAACAATGATGCCAAAAGGAAAAAAACCAAGAAAGTAAGAACATTGAGGTACTGATTTGGCAAGGTTCTGTTGAGTGGTGAACTGTGCTGGAACTTCATATACATACCAGCTCCTTTTTGGATCTGGTTAAAGAAAATGACTTGATTAATGAATTTTTTTTAAAAAATAATTAATTAATGTTCCTTCCCCTCTACCCTCTCCCCTTAGCAGTCATTCTTCTTAGTTATCCTTTGGTATGGGAGCTGATTGTGTTGAGTACAGAAGAAAACTTTGCAGAAACCATAAATCAAGATTGTCTACTGTTTCTAGATTGTCTTTAGGGGGACTTTCTTCACCCAAATTACTTGCAGTAACAAAGAGGGATATTTTTTTTTCTTACCATTTCTTTTCTTCCTATAATTACTTAAATACGCTAACATTTCAAAATATATTGCACCAAGCCCTCTAGTATGAAGTGGTTGTATATGTGTTTCAAAGGACTTGAAATATGTCATCTCTATTTTGTTGATGCTTTGGATAAAATAGGTCTAAAAATATTATTTATGATGCCAGATTATGGCTGGAAGGACATGACTTGGTTTAAAAAAAGAAAAGAAAAAGTTTCCAAGGGTGTCACTGTCTTGTGATAAACATTGTCGAACTTACCAGTCAGACATCTCAATGTCATTATGACAGTGGGGGTTTTGCGTCTTGTGTGAATCAACACATACAGGTAACCAGGACAACTGCCAAGCCTCAGTTGAAATGCAAAGTGTAGATTTATTTCATTACTTCTCTAACAACAGCAGGTGGCAGAGACACATGACTCCATCAGGCTTAGCTAAACCTAGAGGGCAGTGGGGAGGGGAGGCCCACTACCTGCCTCAATGTAGCAAACAACTTCCCGCACACACAGTTTATCTCCAGGATGTGCTTTTATGATTTCTCTCTGTCCCAGCAGGAGGCTCAAGCATGTCTGTGAGAGTGTGTTATCTCTACACAGGAATTCTACTTCTCTAAACCAGCAGAGTATGAACCTACATCCCATGCCACTCAGGATTTTCCACCACTGGGGCAGATCTCTGGGCAACCTCTCTGGAAATCTCAGCCCTAATTCTGAATGTGTTGTAGACTGTATAGAGGAGACATAGCAGAATTATCAATAAAAACATGGTGTCTTTAACATTCAGAGGGAATGAACATTTTCAAAAGGTGATGTGTCAAACCTGAAGTGGAGAAGGAGGTGAATGGCTGAAAAAGATCATTCCCTACTCTTCCCCCAACAGACTTAGTGTGATTATTACTAAACCCCTGGAAGAAGCAGCTGAGATCAGGACAGGCAAACAGCAACAAATGCACATCCAAAATAATCTTCATTGCCTCTGATGTTATCTTTATGTAAGCTGATACCACAGAGTATATGAACAAAGCAATCTTGGTCTGTGTCCCTAATCCGAAAAAGATTCATCTTGAGGGCAAATTGCCCAACATATACGGACAAGTATGCAAGATTCAGTGCCACATCCCCATTATCAGATAGAGCAATATGGTGACCAGCGAGATCTGTACACAATATGCAAATTTTTGGACAAAATTATTATTTTTTCACTTTCTCTCTCATGTCTCTTAGGTTGGGCAACAAGTTTGTCTTGGTTTGAGACAATTTTAAGAAGTGGATACTAAAATAAGTTGTGTCCCCTTACAGCTTTAACCAATCCCTTTCCACCAATAAGGAAAAATGAATACAAGTAGATATAAGTGAAAAAATAACAGCTGACTAGAAAGACTGTTACTTCTTTAAGCTAAATCAGTAGTAAAGATGGTGGAGAGCTTTTGGAAATGAAAGAAGACACAAAAAGGGACCCTCCACCTGTGCTGCCTCTGCTCTACAGCAAAAGCCAAGAGGCAAGAAGCAAGAAAGGCAAGACAGAAGACACAGCCAAGAGGTAATCCAAGAGGAGAGGGAGAGAGACGTGTTCCTGAGTGTTCCAAGTTTAAAAAGCCCAGGGCACCCCCCACTCCCTACCATGCTATTCTGTTTCCCAGCCACAGGCTCTTAAAGAGGCAATAATGATTTTGGGCACAGTTATACATGGAATACAATAAGATTTGGGGTTACCTAGGACAATAGTAAATACCAAATTCTGATGATTGTTGAGCGAAGTGCCGGACTAGCTGATATATAGATTTAGGTGGCCTAATTTAAACCAAAACCTTTCTGTTTGCATTTATTTCTAACTAATTTGATCTCTATCTATTAGAGAACTTCACCTAATAATTGGAATTAGGTCTACTGATTTTTTTATAAACAGATTTTGAACTACTCCAAGCAACTCTGAGTACATCAGTTGAATTAGAGAATTTTCTTCAACTAGAATCTGTATGCATAATATTCAAAATAAAACTTTATCAATATGCATGTGGTTTTTTGAGGGGCTTCTTTAGTTGTATGTCTTGAGCTCTTCCACAGTCAATAAATTCTATGAACTGTGCAATAAAGAAGGATTTCATCATTGTTCATCCTACAGAGTAAACTAATGGTATCTAAGAGTTGTTATGTGTTGCCTTACAGCACCTTTGTAATTTACAGTCTTTTTCCAGCAGCCTTATCCCTAGGGGGCTAAAACTAGGAATACAGTATGCTTATTGCAATGCCTCTATTGTTTAATTAATGAACACCTATTCTGAGTTATGCATTAACTTCCTGCATTTGAGACTGTGTTAATTAGCTAAATGCAAAGTCTCTTCTATCACTACACAGAGAGAATGTGCTATTCTGAAAACAAAAATATGATAAAAATAATGTTAATCATGTTCAAATTACTAGCGATATTATGGCAGATTGTTCAGGGGGCTATTCTTTGGGGACATTCTGTTCCACATAGCTCTGCTGTTTTGCATAGCTAATGTATAAGAGGACTTAGATGTGACATAAATGTTTGATGTAGTTGAAGCATATCCTAGAAGGCTGGTGGAAAAACTTGGGTGTACTTGAAGCGCACGTGGATTTCCCAAAAGAGGGACCAAATCTGAAGTCCTAACCCAAGGACTGACAAGTGACTGTGACAGTGAGTATGTAGTATTGTGGTTTTCAATGTTGTCAGTACAATGCAGGAAATCAAAATCTGTTCTCACTGGTAAAAAATGTAGCTTTATGAAAAAGATCGGGGCTGCTTTGGCATTAGTCAATTTCATTTGCTAACTGTCTTGGGGTGACTTGATGTTGTATTCCCTATCGCTGCACTATGCCCAGAAATTAGTATATATACCTTTCTGTGCTTTTAAACTGAGCCTGAGAGGGGGGAGGAAAAACTGAGCAAAACTTTTTCAAAACAGTTTGCAGCTTGTTCAAGGCCACACAGAGATAGAGACATTTTTTTTTTTAGCTGTGGCAGGTGAGAGAGAGTGGGGAAGGCACCCAGCTTACTTTTGGCCAGTTTTTTCAGCTCCTTTTTCTTTCTCCGGAGAGAGACGGAAAGTTGAACTTTTGTTTTCCTGGGACTTGGTTTTTTTCCTTTTTTTCCTCTGCTGGACTGTTTCAACACCAGAATACATCAGGAGGAATTTCCACCCAGGCCTTGGCCCTGGAGGTGGACCCACCACCCCATCCCAGCTCCAAGGAGGGAGAGAGAGAGACTACGGAAGGACTCTGAAATTTTCCTGGGTTTCTCTCAGCAGAGCAGGAGGTTTTATTATTTAGCATCATTATCCTTTTCCTGTGTGTTTGTTAAATAAATAGTTTTTATCTCTTTCACTTTCCTTCGAGGAAAATTTATTTTTTCCCGAACCTGGTGAGGGAAGGGTGGTTGTAGCCTGCCTTCTCTCACAGGATGTATTTCTGAATTTGGCCAAACCAGAACACTAACTTAGTCTATTAATCTAGTCTCCAGTTGTTTTAATTAGGGCAGAATAAAGTGACTAATTCTCTGTTAACATCTATGTGCACTTTCATTTTCAGAGCAGAAGTTAGTTAATTCTCTTTCCAAACACAAGTGAAAATCCACAGGAGCTTTGAAGTGTCCCAGCATTTCTAGAGTCATCCTATGCAATTCTGGTGGCAAACTAAGAGTATATGAACAGCAATTCAAACTAAACTGATTTCCATGTGTTCATAAGGATGTGTACATCATGTAAGCCTTTATCTGCTACAGCTAGTCACTCTGACACTGGAGTATTTACTTGGTTCTAAGATAGATATATATATATATATATATATGGAAAAATCTTTTTCTTGAAGAATCTTTAGCTTACTGCAGCTCATACATTGCTCCCTATTCCATCATATTTCATTTTTCAAATACATCAGTTTTGACTTCCATCAATAAAAGTAGCATGAAAATTTAAAAAACCCCCAGTATTAGTAGTTACTAAAATTGGTACTGTCCTGGGTGTGTATTCTATTACCATCCTCATGAGCTGTTGAAACCAAGAGGGGCAGTGTTTCCTTGCCTCCTGCCCCCGGACTATCTATCTGTTAAGGGCCCATCAATGCCATGCCACATGACTCAGAGATAACCCCCTCCAGACTATCTTCTGTTAATGAGCCCATCAATGCCTGGCCTCATAACTCATCATCCCATTGTGAGATGCTCGACCCAGAGGGAGCAATCAAGCATTCCATCCTGGATATAATCTGAGATTCTGAACACCACAGACAACCTTTCCACTGGATTCCCAGAGGACAGGAGCTACACAGGCACCACTAGACCTTCTGAGGAAGAGCAGACCCTTTTCTACAGGATCACTGCTTCAGGAAGACTGCAGCCACCATTCTATCGGACTGCTACCACCACCCTGATTAACAGGGTGTCAGGTTGTATCCTGACTCAGTTTAACCCAGTGTTTTCTGCCTTTATTTTTTTTCCTTTTATTTCCCTATTTATTTCCCTATTAAATTGTTATTCTGACTTGGTGTCTCCCACTAGTTTGTTTTCTCAAACTAGTACAGGTACAAAATATGAATATTCCTCTTTACTCACATTAGTTTTCTGTTGTGAATATGAGTGTGCCAGAAACTTGAATAATGCTTCCGGTAGCTTACGATTTATAACTGCAGTTGATTACTTCTCTGAAATGAAAGGCTTTGAAATCATTATCACCAGAATTCAGAGGAAAGCATTTGCTGCTTTCCTCTTCATTAGACTGAAGAAGCTGATCTCCTTTTAATGACTCATCTCCTTGGTTTGATCTCTGTTTGAAGCTGGAAGAATGCTAAGCTGATTTTTGAGTTGTTATCCACCATGCAACATTACTATGTTGCAAAATTAGTTTGGTTCTTGGCTGTACTGAATATGGGTAGAAGATCAGGGAACTTCCATTTCAGCTTTGTTTTATATATTACTTGTATTGAAGTGCTGAACATACATACTCTAGAAATATTTTAGCAGTTTCTAGAGCAGTCAAGAAACATGGAAGTGAAGGGAAAGCAACAAGGCATTAGAAGGCAGTGTTGTTCTCCATTAAGAATAATAAAGAAGTCTAGTGAAACCAGCTGTAATCTGGACTGGTAAAATACTACAACCCACAGAAATGTTGTAAATGTTGCCCAAGTTGTAAACATGCCCAATAAGGTCTTGCATCTTCAGTATTGGGGGTTTTGCATTTTGTTGTTGTTTTATGTTTGTTTGTTTGCATCATTGTTTTTTGCTTTGTTTTCTTGTCTTTTTACTTGGCTCCTGTGTACTCTTAATTAAAAGAATAAAATTGCTTATAGTCTGATAAGTTTCTGATTCAGTATTTACAGTTTTATAGAGGAAATATTGAGATTCTCCACCAGATGCATATCTCTATTCGAAGTCTGTCCAAACCTGCCTTCCGCAATTGCTTCTTACTCATAAATGTGTGCTTGCTTTTTGCATGTTATTTAGGTTAGGTACTGAGAGCCCTGTGTCAGCATACACTCTGCATCTCAGTATGTTGAGTCTAAACTCAAAAAGAATCAAGAAACTCATGCCAAGTCTTCAGAAAAAGTTTCTCTGCCTTGTTCTGTACTGTTCAGGAGCACTCCAATAGAATTCAGTATTCTATAAACCAGAAAGTGATGAGTTGTGGAAAATAGGCTTTTGAGGTGAGGAAGGATTTGAACAGTGCCACTGCTTGGTCAAGGGCTCTGACCTGTAACTTGCTTCACAGGGTTTGGAAGGGAAGCAACAACACTGTACTGTTGACATTTTCTAAGAAAAATTTAACCCTGTTTGGCTCATTTCTGTAGCCAAATTGTGAACTTTCTTGGGTGGATACTGGTGCATGTTTGAAGGCTGAGGAACTAGGAAGCATTTTTTACTTTTCTGCTATTTAAATTGCTTGTAAAGAATGCAAACATTTTTAGTAATCTCCGTAGACTTTTGCAGAAATTTTGCATCCCTATCACTATGATAAAGCTAATTATGTAGTTCTGATAGCTGCCCTTGGGGTCCACAAGAACTGTCAGGCAGTCTGGGTAACATGGTTTCTGTTTTCCAGGTCACTCCTTGTATGAGAAAAAATGACATTATTAATGAATTGAATTGCACCTTTCCTCTCTTATTTCATAGCATGGGTTTTGGTCTACTGTAGTTAACAGTGTAAGGAGTCTGTGACATCTTAACTTCTAAATTCAGCAATACCCAGGTGAACAACAGTACAGCTCTCTGAAGCTATTTTTGTAGAGTGCTTTTAAAAGAGAAAACATATGCAAAATCCTGTACATGTTTTTGTCATTCTTATGACATGTGAGGGAAAGATATAATTTGGATGCAATGTTGAAATAATTTCCTATTAAATTCTTGATCCAGAATACCTTATACTGTTCTGACAGTTTGAGAAGTGAAAGAAAATCTTTCATTTGTCAGATTCATGCTGTATTTGCCATTTTGGTTAATAATTTCTCATTGTTCCTAACACATGGATAACCATGACGGTTGCTCACCAGTCGTTACACATTTTACATTATAACGAGTCTGTTACACTCAAGTATTAATCTGCATTCAGAACCCTGGCTACATTTTATTTTCATTTTCTTTTGATGCAGTACATTGATAATGAAAATCAGACCATTAGTTGGATTTATGGACCAAATCTATCTAATCAGCTCTATCTCTTATGGCCAGAAAATTAATCTTTTCACTTACTCTTTTGCAACTGGTTCTCTTTGAGGACTATGAGTATGCTCAAATAACACAAGCAGTGGAAATGACTGACTGCCATGTTTCTGGTTTAAGTTTGGAGGTTGTTAATGAAGTAGTTAAAACAGACTGGTATCTCAGAAAGGATTTCAATATTCTGAATTTTGAATTTTCAGAATTTTTTGAGATTTCTGAAAATTGAATTTCAATATTCTGAATTCTTAAATTCAAAATAGAATTTCAGAATTCTAAGTAACTGCTAATATACCAGATATTTAAGTAAAATTTCATGGTGGCAACACTCTATAAATGAATGATTCCTGCATCTATATTTATTTTAAGTGAGTTTAAAGAGTTGTTCAAAGCACACACAAAAAAAACCAAAACACCAAAAACAAAACAAAAAAACACCTCTGTAGTAAGTTCTCAGCACATCATGACCAAGATTTGCTAATGTTACTAGAGGAGTAAAGACCCAAATATTTAGGAGTACAGTGGTTTACTAATACTGTCCCTTCCTGGCTCCGTGGGGTCCCGCATGCCCCCACATAAGCACGGGCAGGTTCAGTATTATAGTTGGTAGCAAAGAGTCGAGAAGGGCATTTGTGTGCGTTCCGGCAGGAGCATTTATTGCTGCTACAGTCGAAGGTTGCATAGGCAAATACCAACATGATCTCAAAGCTCACAGTTTTATCCGGGGGTGGGGAAAAGGCAGGACTAGGGAATGGGGACCAATGGGGAAGCTCTGGGGGAGTGACAAGGGGTAGAGGCCAACAGCCAACCAGGGAATCCAAACTGGGTCAGATTAACATAACAGAACCCAAAGTGGCTCCTGTGGTACTAAGGACCTGTCTTACTGAGAACTCTCTGTCGCTTGTAATGTATGTTCACCAGCTACCACAGTTGATGGCCTAAATTGTCATGGGATTGCTAAATTCTCATCTGGATTTTTAATCCCTGCCAGTGCAATATGATGATGATAGTGCTTTTGAAATACTGTCTTTGCTACTAATAATGTGTATTATTAAAGTCAAGTTTTCCACACATAAGAATAGATTTTTGTGGTAACTTGGCAAAAAAAAAAAAAAGGAAAAGTAAAGTTATATATTGACAGACTGAAAAAGCTCCTAGTATCCTTACACAGAATATTTCTTAGGAGAATAGCCATTCAATAGGAATTTGGGTGACTGGGGTTGTGTATCTGCTTTTTTGCTTAACAATGCATTTACAGAGGTAACCGTGAGATAAAGGTAATGGGTGATTTGGCAACAATATTCATATAGACATCTGATGGGTCAGATCATCCAGTAAGTATTAGAGACCCCATATTCAACACCTGGTCTGGTAAGCAAATCACTGTCTCTTTTGAAGACTATTCTGATTTTACATGACTTTTATTGTAAATAAATGAGGGTAGATTTATTATCACCACCAATTTTAAAGATGAATCATGAACTATCACATAAAATGATATTTCATTTTATTTCTATATTTTCAAAGTCACAAAACCTGAAAATCTTAATTTATTAAAAAATTCAGATAAACTGAAAATATACCATAATAACCTAAGGTATGTTACTGGACTGATATCATCGTATTTCTGCAAGGTAGGCAAATATGCAGCATAATATCAGATATAATAAAATATGAGTGATGGAATTGTTCTATATTAATACTCCTGCTTCTGTCTAGAAAGAATTTGTACCTGAATAAGGCAAATCACCTACACTGACATCAGGAGAAAGCTATGCCTCATTAAACATAAAACAATGTAAGACCTGAATAGGCCTATTTTTGCATGTAGAAGACAATGTCTTTGATAAAATATCTTTACAAGATCTGAGAGAAATTATTAAAGTGCAACCTGGATGTTACAAAGGTTTATTCTCTAGGTATTAGCAGTTATAATATTGCTCAAGGAAAGTAGTCCTACATATTATTCTATTACTCAACTCTGTGTAATACACCAGCAAGTATTTTGGTGCTTCTTCAAAAGGATCCATGCAGAACTGGTGAAAATTCACTCAAAAATAGGAAATTCGGCCTATTGGGTTACTTCATTATATGTAGGACTGAGGTATAGCACTTCTTTTTTTTTTATGGAGGTAAAACGCTGTAAAATACTTTGTATGTTAAAAATGTTTTATGCTGAAACATCATTAAATAAGGAACAAAAAAATGGGCAGTCCAAGGAATTTGTGGGCAGCTTTATGGGAATTTGTGAGAACCATTGTTTCATAGTACTTCTTTAACATATGAATGTTATGAACCACATTAGTGATGTGATCACTAAAAACAAATGACAGAAAGCTGCTTAAATCTAAGGTGAAGTAATGTTCCAAGCAATATCAAGTGTCTCTTGAGTTCTTCAAAAACACTTTAACTGGTTCTCCAAAACTTAAATTATGAACCAATGAGTCTGAAGGACAAAAGGAGACCTAAGTTACATATCTACTTTACAGTAGATATGGCATATCAATAAAGATGTACAGGATAGGCAGATCACTAAAGAATGAATGATGTACTGGAGAGATCCACACGAGCTAGTACCCAAATTTATTATACTTGAGTTGCTAAACATGCTGCATCTCAGAACTGCTTGTTCCCTGCATGGAGTGTGGGTTGCTTATTTTCATGGGGTTTTTTTGAAAAATTGTATGGTCTTCCAGTCTTTCTAAATTCTAAGTAGTTGCAGCAGGAGTATACACTCCAACATTTCTTCACAGTTACATCTTACATGTATTAGCTTTTCATTATTGCTAGCCAGCAGTAGCTGGGGGTTTTTTTCCTGTGTAGCTACTACACTAGGAAGCTGGTATAGTGTAGAAGCTTCAGATCATATTATTTTTACGCTGTAAAACATAAATTTGTTGTCATGCACTGTTATTAATATTTGTTATTGCCCCTGAAATTATCTGTATAAATTAATAGTAAAGACGATTAAAATTTAAGTGTAATAAAACCTGGCAATCTAAAAATTCCTGTTTCATTATTGAAATACTTTATCAAATTGTCTGTGACAGAAATAAATGTCATCCTCTTGCTACTGCATTGGGCAGTGTGGGAGGAATGACTGAAACTGGGAATGTCTATGAGTGGTTTTGCCAGCACAAAAGTACTCATTTGCTGTTATGGTGGCTGTTGCTTGCAGTGCCAGGTAACTTGACAGAATCAGTAACAAGTCTTATGTAAGTCTGCTCTCGAAAGCAGCTTGATGCTTCTTAGGGAGCAGTACTACAGAAGTAGCTTCTGTAAACAGAGATGAAGCAAAGCTGAAGGACAAATGTAGGCCCAAGTAACATCAAGAAAAGGTCCAGGCTGTAGTTGAAAGTAGTGTAAAGTGGACCCTGTGCCTAACTGCGGTCTACACAGACTACTCTGTGTAGCTACCAGCTCCTCTTTGAGTCATGGGTCAGTCTTGCAACAGGTGACTGCAGCAGAAATAGAGTAAATGAAGAGTGAGCAATATCTCTCTTGCTGAAAAATCAATCCAACTAGGATGGAAGTCTGTAGGTTTAAGGGAGCTCTGTAAAAGCTGTTGAAAGAGAAGTGGAGTGAGAGCTGTGTAAAGACCTAGGAAATCTGTTCTTCCCATTTTTCAGTAGCTTGCACTACAGCTGGGGGAATTTCTTAAACTGTCCTTCAGACATCTCTCTTCCAGTTGCTGTCAAAAGCAGGGATGGATTTACGTGTCTGGAACTATTCTTATGTCCTCATTACTTGTTTAATCTGCTGAATTACTGTGTTGAGTAATAAAATGAAAGCAAAAAACAGCCCCCAATTTCTGAATTGCAGTACTCAAGTAGGACTGAAACTCTCTTCTTATTTATGAGATGTGAAGCTAATATATTTTATTTAGAAAATGTAATGGAGTAATTTGTGGCAATTTTGAAAGAGTTAATAGTTTTATCTATTTTGTGGTATATTAAGAGGGTTGTTTTGATATATTTAACTACAATTTATATATATATATTTAACTTGATTTACACTTTAAACGCTTCCTACAAACATGTTAGAGATAGTTGTCTCCTATTGTTACAAAAGATTCTTTCCTTTATGTTTGACTATATCAAAGTGAAGTTCTCTAAACATTTCTTTGATCAACACAATTGTGTTGGTTTTGCACCGCCTGGTTTTTGGTAGCTGGGGGGCCACAAGAGTGGCTTCTTTGAGAAGCTGCTGGAAGCTTCCACCATGTCTGGCAGAACCAATCCCTGCTGGCTCTGAAGATGGACATGCCGCTGGCCAAGCCTGGCCCAATTAGAGATGATGGTAACGCCTCTGTGATGACATATTGTACCACCCCTCCCCCACCAGGTTCGGGAAAAAAAAAAATTTCTGGGCATAGGCAGCGATATGGGATACATATCATAATGTCACCCCAAGACACATATTTAAGAAGAAATCAAAACAAAAGGTGAGGGGCAGTTGTAATTTTCCAGCCAGAGTAGGAGTAAGAACATGTAAGAGAAACTACATGGAGACACTGAAGCCAGAGAAGAAGGGGGAGGAGGTACTCCAGGCACCAGAGCTGAGATTCCTCTGCAGGTTGTGGTCAGGACCATGGTGAAGCAGCTGTGCCACTGCAGTCCATGGGGATCCACGCGAGATGCAGAGATCCACCCACAGCCCATGGGGGAGGTGCCCACGCCAGAGCAGGTGGATGCCTGGAGGAGGCTGTGATCCAGTGGGAGACACGGTGGAGAGAGAGGGCCCTTGCTCCCAGGCTGGAGCAGCCTGTCCTTGGAGGACTGCACCCTGTGGAAGAGTGACCCACACCACAGCAGTTTTGGGAGTACTGCTTGCCCGTGGGAGGGACTCACATTGCAGCAGTTTTGGCAGGACTGCTGCTCGTGAGATTGGAACCACACTGGAGCAGTTCACAGAGAACTGTCTCCCATGGGAAGGGACCCCATGGTCTCACAGGGGAAGGAGTTTTCTCCCTGAGCCAAGTGGAAGAAAACCTCAGGTGATGGACTGACCAAAACCTCCCCTCCCTGTCTCCCCGTGCTGTCAGTGGGAAAGAGGGAGGGGTTGGGGGAAAAAAGGTGGTTTTAAGGGCTTATTTTATGTCTCCTTTTCCTTCTCTGATCTTAATAGTAATAAATTCACTTTGTACCTCTAAGCTGAGCCTGTTTTGCCCTTGGAGTGTTTTCTCCCCAACCTTTTCTCAACTCATGAAGCCTTCATTAAATTTTCTCTCCTCAGCCCAGCTGTAGCGGGGGAGGGTGAGTGAACAACTTTCATAGGTGCCTGGTGTTTGGCCAGGGTCAAACCATGACAACAATTTACCAAGTTCTGATCTTAATTGACACCATTAATAAATCAGAAATTTCTCTATAGCAAAGAAAATTTGGCTTTTCTAATGGCAGAAGAAAACTGTCTCTGAATTGCAGAAAAAGTCATTAATGCATTTGTCCACTAAAGAATAATCTTAAAGCACAAATATGATCAACTAAAAGAGTACAGCAGATGAATTGATGAATATTACAGGGATTGATTTTTTTTTATAGGAGGGAGTTTGAACTTTTTTCTTTCCATGTTATTGAATACAAAACTTTCCCTTGTACTCTGTAGGGTTTTTGCCTAAATCTAATTTTAAAAGCTTTGAATAAAATATAAAAATAAAGTATTCGCACTTTTTGAAAAATTGTCAATGGAAATATATAACTTGTTTCTGGTTTAGTTGAATATTTTTGTCAGGGAACAAAAATTTGAAGGGAATGCATTTAAAATCTTACTATCATATTAGGGATGGGAAATTTGTTTTAAAGCCAGCTGTACTAGTACACTATAATAGTATTTCTCAGAAGTATTAATAAAATAGGATGATTGAAGTGGCAAAATTATAGCAATTTTAATGCATAGATCTCAGTGTCCTATAAAGAAAACTGTTTTGAAAGAAAATAAATATAAAGTAAGGCTTGTTCAATGATGTACAGGAAGGAAATTTTCAATCTCAAGAGATCACCTCTATACAGTTTGTTGAATTAACTCTCTGGATGAATTGATTCTGAAAGACTCTAACCACACCAAGGTACAGCTCAGTAATTTGAATTAGATCTGATTGCTGTTCTATGTAAGTTAGACACTTATACATCTGATGACTCACTGCATTACATGGAGTGATGCATCTGATGACTTAATTATGTCCCTTGAGTTCTCCAATTTTATAAATGCTTCCAGCTGTAGAATTTTTGAGTTCCAAATTCTCTAAGCATCCTGATGATGATTCATATTGTTACTGTTTATAACTTCCTATAGAACTTAATGTCTAGTGTCTAGCTGACTAATCTATGTATCACTTGAAGCAGGGGGGGCGGGGGGGGGGGCAGCAGGGATAGATTTGCAACACCTTCTTTTGTATCAAGTATCCAAAATCAAGAACAGTCCTTTTCCTGAAAACTTGACATATATAAGGGAAAAGTTAAGGTATTTTATATCAACATCAGTTCAAGTTCATTCTTGTTTTATTTGTGGATTAGTCAGCAGGGGTTTTTATTCAAGATCTGCCATATAGTTACGTGAAATAAAAAAGACAAAGTGCCATATCTGAATAAAAAATGTTCCACTTTTCCCTTCCTTCTCTGTAGAAATAGTAAAGGGATTAAAGCTGTAATGAGGTAAAGAGAACACATTGAAATCAGATTGTTTTTTACCATTTTGTTCCTTGTGAAAAAATTGACTGTTTAACCTTTAAATTGCAGTTCACAGAGTTCTAAGTTGTAGAAAGACGGGACTTGGACAGGAAGTTAGTATGACATTGTCACATACGGTTTACACTTGCAAATTAAACAGTCTACTGCAGGTTTATAGTCATCAACAATTTGATCTAATTACCCTGACAGCTAAAATGCATGAGCAGTGCTTCCAAGCTTTTTTTCTCAGCACTACTTCAGTCTGATCCTGAATGACAGCTAGCAAAAAACAAACAAACAAAAAAACAAACAAACAAAATTCTAAGGAAGTATCAACATGTAGCTGGTGTTCCCCCAGCAAGTAGGCTCTCTTGATCAACTCCGCATGGCCCCCACCCTTTCTTAGAAAGAGAGAGATGTATTTCAAATCCATTTTGTAACCTTGTATTATTTCCTACCTTTTGGAATATTGTTGGGGTCCCTCCCCTGCCATGTAGCCCTGAGGGAGGCACGGGGTTTCCCTGCCCCTGCTCAGCCTCGTTCCCCATTGGTTGGTTTGTGTTCCCCTGCGCGGGCAAAGCAGCTCAGGTGCTGACTGCGGCAGTCGCTTGGCAGAGCCCGGCCATGCGGCTGGGGAAATAAACATCTCTGAAACATCTAGCAAGAATCCGTCCGTATATATATGTTTCTTTTCCACGGGACTCCTGGTTGGATATAGGCGTGTTGCAGTATCCCCACTGCAACAATATGGTGGAGATTTGAGGGCAGAACGATCCCCGATCCCTAAGCGACTTTGTGTGAGTAAACCCTGGAAACTTTGGATTCTTCTTCTTGGTTTTGTTTTGCTATTCCATATCTAAACAATGGAGGAACCGTGGGAAGACTCTTGGCTTTCAGAGCCGCATATGGACATTTATCTTAAACTTAAAATGATTCTTGAACAACCGTTTGTAAATTTTAGCTTGATTCAAGCTCAGAAAGAACTGAAACACTTCCTGGCATGGTTGTTTAAGGACTTTTTCTATGTTTCTTGGGATTTAATTCTTACCAAGAGCTTTTGGAAGACCGTTTGGACCCAGTTAATATTTGAGTCAAAATATATGCCGATGGAAGAATATTTTCGTGAATATTATTTAATAACCGAGACTGTTGAGCAATGTCAGCTGTGTCCTGGTGAAGGAAAGCCTGGCTTAGGGACCGTGCGACCCAGGCCACGTGCACTGAGCGCTCTGCGAGCAGCAGCGAGACGGTTCCCGTGCGCGGGCGGAGCCACGCGGGCAGCAGTGTCGGTGGCAGAGCGAGGCGCGGCAGGAGCGGCGCAGCCCAGCAGTGCCCGCCCGGCCCCGCACAGCGCGTGGTGGAGCGAGCCCCGTGAGCGCCCGAACGAGAGGGGCGGCGCGCGGGCGGCTGGCGGTGGCGGAGCGGAGCCGTGCCCAGCCGAAACGCGCGCTGGAGCAGGGCACAGGGGGGTCATCGCTTGGGGGCCTGGCCGAGACGCAGCCCCTGGCAGTGGCAACGCAGCTGCGACCAGAGGAGGCGACGCACGGAGAACGGAGCGGCGCGGCCCGGCCCGGCCCGCGCGGCCCCGAACGCGACCCTGGGAAAAGCGCGCCGAAACCAGCAGCGCCGATAATTCCAACACGGGAGCGACCGAAAGAGACAGCAAATACACAGCAAGACAGAAAACAGCAGTCACTCGGAAAAAGGAAAAGACCATAGTAGCTAAGATCTTAGGGACAGTGAAATGGTATAATGTTAAACAAAATTATGGTTTTATAACAAGGTGTGATAACCAGCAAGACATATTCGTGCACAGAACTGCTATTAAAAAGAATAACCCTGAAAAATGCATCCCAAGCTTGGGAGATGGAGAGGTGGTAGAATTCAAAATCATACAAGGTAGAAAAGGGTTACAAGCATCGCAGGTCACTGGGCCTGATGGTGTTCCTGTAAAAGGCAGTATATATGCAAGAAATCCTAGTCATGTTAGACAATATCTCCATTGTAAACCCCCCCCTACAGTCTCCCTTTCCTAATCCCACCTTTCCCTTTTACCCTATGTCCTATTACCCCCAGTGTATTCCCAATCCATTTTTTCATCCATGGTTTCCCTCACAAAACCCTGCCTTTGCCAATTGTTTCCCCAAAAATCCTTTTCCAATGCCGAGTGGGGGATGAAAAGGGGGAGGGAAGAGATTGAACCCTCTCCTGCCTCAGTTTCCCCACAGGCATGTCCAGAGAGTTCTGTCTCCCTTCTATCAGCCCTAAGATGTTCCAGAGAATCTGTTTGGACATTTAAAGACTCAGGAGGGTGGCTTGTTTTGTTTTGAAATTGTCCCTGTTATGTTTATCCAGTTGTCTTCATTCTCCTTTTATTAAAATAAAACGGGTGAGATGTTGGGGTCCCTCCCCTGCCATGTAGCCCTGAGGGAGGCACGGGGTTTCCCTGCCCCTGCTCAGCCTCGTTCCCCATTGGTTGGTTTGTGTTCCCCTGCGCAGGCAAAGCAGCTCGGGTGCTGACTGCAGCAGTCGCTTGGCAGAGCCCGGCCATGCGGCTGGGGAAATAAACATCTCTGAAACATCTAGCAAGAATCCGTCCGTATATATATCTTTTCCACGGGACTCCTGGTTGGATATAGGCGTGTTGCGGTATCCCCACTGCAACAGAATATGACTACTGTAGGTACAAAAATGCTGCTAGCAAGGATTTTCTTGCTATTTTCTAAGCCCATGAGACTTTTCTCTCTCACAGAAGAGGTAGCAGAGTTATGTCAACAACCAAACACTTGCAGCCTTGAAAAGTCTTTTTATAGCACAGTAGAAAAATATTTTGACAACGGATGTTTTAGGTTTTTAGCCAATCACCCCCAAGGGGTGGCTGATCCTTTGTCCAATTAGACTATGAAGAAAAAGTCTATAAAAGAGTTTGTAAAATAATTAAATAAATCAATCTTGCTGCACAGTTCCTGCCTGCTGGATCTTCTCTCCTCCTCTCTACAGCTGTGGGACACAGTGATATACCCTAGGGTTGCAGTAATATTTGGTGCCGCCGAGGTGATCTGCACGCTGCGAAGTGTCCTGCTGCTGCAAGCCAAGCCAAATTTCTCTAGTGGTACGCTGTTCTCCTTCTCCCCCCCAGGACCGGGAGGTCCAACAGGACTGAGAAATGGCAAACAGCAGCTCACAAACCAACGCTGTGGTAATGGTCTGGAAAGGTGTTTTCAGTATAATGCGCACCTCCATTCCTGAGAACTCAGTTCGGGAATTATTAGATTGGGCTACCTTAAAAGGGATTTCCATGGACAGAGATACTGCCCTGGACTTTGGATTATGGCAAGAACCTGGCTGTGCTGTCTGACACGAATTCCCGTTTGGGGACCCAGCAGTGATAGAATTATACCGAACCTGGTGTTCGTTATTTATGCTGCTGACAGACCTTGACTGTGGCAGCCGAGCTGGCTCACCTATTTCTGTGATGAGTGATGGAGGGATATACGAAGGGGACCCCGCTGACCAGGCTTCAGGGGCGTGTGGTTCTGGATCCGAAAAAAAACCCCCGGCTTCACAGGCAGAGCCTGTGCCAGCTCAACCTGCACAGTCGCAGGACTCCATGGCCCCCAGGGACCCTGCGCCGGCAGAGGCGGGGGAGTTGGGGCAGCGGGAAGTCGCACAGGCTGCATTGCCACTCAGCTCGGCAGCGGCCCCGGCTTATCCAGGGCCATGAATTAGCGGTTTAGCGAATTAGACCATGGCGGCTCCTAGCCCGTCTGCACATGCATCGGCTGCGGTAGGAACACCCGGATCTACCTTCTTGGCCAGCGTAGCCCCAGGCGTGACTGCACCAAGACTGCCTGGGTGTGGTCCATTGCCCTCTATGGTGCTGCACTGTTCTGCACCACTGCAGAACTGAGCCATCGACCTTTTAATACAGTATCTGCCTTTGCTGACAGAGTTACCAAACATATCATGGAAGCTGGAGGAACTGCTCAGCTTGCAAGAGCAGCTGCTGCGGATGCCAGAGGCACACCGCTCCGTGGGGTGTGCCAGGCCTGTGCCACCCGCACCGCCCGCACTGCCCGTGGGAGACGCGGCTCTGAACCAGGGAGTCGCGTGGGCAGCGGCAAACCCAGAACTAGCGCTGCAGCAGGAAAACCCAGGAGAGGCGGCGGCGGCTGCGCCCCGGCCAGTGGCGGCGCTGAACGCCGCCACAGAGCAAGGGCACGTGGCCGGAGCCAGGCGCAGGCACAGTGGAATAGACAAGCACGGCGGAATAGACAAGCACGGCGCCAGGCACAGCTGCAGCGCAAGGGCAAGCGATGGCACCGAACGCTGCCGTGGAGCAAAAGACGAGCGCAGCGCCGGGAGCAGCTGCAGCCCTGGAGATAGCTGCAGTAGCTCCTGTACCAGTTCGGTCAGGACCAGCCAAGATGGCATCTCGTAAAGAGGCTGCTGTTCAAACTGCAGGGCAGCCAACTGTAGTCTGTGCTGTCTGTTCTGCCTCTAGTGAATCTGCCCCTCTCTGTCCACATCTCTTCACTCCCAGCACCTCAGAGTTGCCTTTGCCTGTTGATTCCTCATCAGAAAGTGAGGCAGATGAGGTTCTGGCCCCAGGTCATAAAGCTGCCCTAGCTGGGCGGCGAAGGAAAAGGCTGCGCCGGTCTCGCCCCTGGACCTTTCAGGACTGCATGGCAACAGTGCGTCCAGCCCACTACAATCACTTCTTAGAGTCAGTTAAGATGTGAGCATTGGAGGAGAGTGACTGGAGATTATTGGAAACACTTGGAATGCCAAATAGATTTGAGGATTCTGGGGGTAATCGGGGAGCTGTTACACTCCATCCACAGGCTGTGCCAGGAGTTCAAGATGGTAGTGACTCCCCAAAAGGGGAGATCCAAGCTTTCCCGGTGTATAAGGCTCTCCCAAATTCAGGCAAGCATGATAAGCATGAGGTAATTGCTTGGAAGGTTGCCCAGGACCTCCAATCCAAGGTGGCACAATATGGGCTAGGTTCTGCAGAGGTTATGCAGATAATAAGGGTGATAAATACAGATTTGCTTTCTCCATTTGATATTAGACACTTAGGTCAAATTCTATTTCAACCTGTACAATTTACAGTTTTTGAGAAAACCTGGAGAAAGCTGGCCGACAAGGCTGCATTAGGGAATATGCAGCTCCCTGCTGCTGATCCTAGATGGACAGCGGGAACAGATGCTTTGATGAGGACTGGTCCATTCTCTGATCCCAGCCTACAGGGTACTTTGTCCTATAGCATCCTGCAGCAAGCTCAACAGGTCAGCATGACTTCTCTGTTGAAAACAATAGAGTTGTCTACGCCCAGAAAGCGATATACTGAAATAGTTCAAGGGAAATCAGAGTCATTCCTCTCTTCTGTAGAGAAAGTCGCTGCTTCTCTCGAGAAGCAGGTTGAGGATGACGGGTTAAGACAGTTGTTGTTAAGGCAGTTAGTGAGAGATAACGCAAACGAGGAGTGCAGAAAAATCATAGATGCCTTACCAGGGGACCCTGAGGTAACAGACATGGTCGAGGCCTGCTCTAAGGTGGGATCTGGGAATCAGAAAAGGCCTGCTTTGGCTGCGTTCCTGCAGCCTGTTCACACATCTTCTAATTGTGAACCAAAGCAACCAAAACAGGCAAAAAAACCAAAGTGGCCTAAGCCAAGCCAAAAGGAGAACACAGCGATCCCCCAGTGCAAGAGGTGTGGCAGACCAGGGCATTGCTCGGACTATTGTAGATCCCTGACTCATGTCGATGGTCGGCCTTTGTCGGGAAACTTCTGCTGGGGTGCAAGGAGGGGGAATTGCTCTCTGATGCAGTCGCTCCCCCAGAGAGTGGCACAGGCCTACTCAGCCACCCTAGAGACAGCACCCAGGGATCAGATGGTTTTGACGTCCATACCTCAGCAGCAGTCATCTTAGACTCTAGCGGCATTTATAAGGTTCCCTTCGATGCATATGGACCCTTAGCCCAGGGATCCAGTGCAATGCTGGTGGGAAAACCTGATGTTGCCCATCAAGGAATCTTAGTGCACTCAGGAGTTATTGACACTGACTTTAAAGGTCAGATTCATGCTATGGTCTCCACGCAAAAACCCCCCTGTCACTATTCCTGAAAAGACTTGCCTTGCTAAATTAGTGCCTTTTAAGTTTTTTGGCCCCAGGATAGAACAACAAACTCATGAAGATAACGGCAGTGGATCTACAGGACTTCCGCAGGCCTTCTGGACTGCAGACATCTCTGACCAAAGGCCACAGATGACATGTACCCTGATCCTGCCACACGCCTGTCCGCCCCGGACTCAGCTTTGAGGTTTGATTGATACGGGTGCTGATGTAACTACCATCTCCTTCTTTGCGTGGCCTCCTTCATAGCCTTTAGCCCCTGTGGGATCGGCCATCGCAGGATTAGGAGGAACCACACAGAGCTATTTAAGCGAACGGCCTGTGGTGGTGAAGGACTCAGAGGGGCACCCAGCTATGATTAGGCCTTATGTTGCTACCACTTCCCATAACCTTTGGGGACAGGATGTGTTGGCAGCTTGGGGCGTACAGATTGGGACAAATTTTTAGCAGGGGTCACTGTGTGTAAGAGCGCACAGTATCCTACACTGCCTTTGAGGTGGTTGATTAACACACCAATCCGAGTCAGATTCTGCTCAGTTAGTTGAATTAAGGGCTGTTACCATGGCTTTTCAGCGATTCTCACAGGAACCTTTGAATTTGGTTACTGACTCTGCTTATGTAGCAGATATCACCCAATGCTTAGATTGTTCCCTTCTGAAGGAGGTGAACAATGCGGCTCTGTTTTCGCTGTTGCAAACCTTGTGGTCTGCAATTCAAGCTCGAGTGCATCCGTATTACATTCTGCACATTCGAAGCCACACCAATTTACCAGGTTTTCTAACGCAAGGCAATGCCAGGGCTGACATGCTGGCCAACCCTGCATGGGTAGCGCCTCAGCCTGACAAAATTGCACAAGCCAAGGCATCGCACGGTTTCTCCCATCAAAGTGCACATACCCTGCAGAAGCAGTTTCATTTAACGCCAACCAAGGCTCGCAACATTGTCAGCGCTTGTGCTGACTGTCACGGACTCGCTGCGCCTTTGCCAGCGGGGGTAAACCCCAGAGGGCTAAAAGCCTTGCAGATTTGGCAAACGGATGTAACTCACATCCCAGAATTTGGTCGGCTGAAATATGTGCAGGTGTCTATTGACACTTTCTCCTCGGCTATGTGGGCTACTGCTCACACTGGAGAGAAGGGCCGTGATGTCATTGCCCATTGGAAATTGGCTTTCTCAGTCCTGGGCGTGCCAGCTTCTGTGAAAACTGATAATGGTCCTGCCTAGGCCTCGGTGAAGACGCGGCAGTTTTTACACCTATGGGGTGTAGACCATACCTTTGGTATCCCACATTCTCCTACTGACCAAGCCATTGGTGAACTCGCTCATGGTACCTTGAAGCGTGTTTTGGGCAAGCAGAAAAGGGGAATGCATGGAGAAACCCCACTGAGCCAGCTAGCAAAAGCTTTGTATACAATTCATCACCTTACAGTACCACAAAATTCAAATAATCCTGTTATTCTGAATCATTTTCTCTCATTGCAGTCTGCAGGCGACAGACAACTGCCCCGGCCAAAAGTCTGGGTGCGGAATTTACTCACTAACCAGTGGGAAGGCCCTCATGAGCTTATCGTTTGGGGTCGTGGGTATGCTTGCGTTTCCACAGATACTGGGGTACGGTGGCTACCTGCAAAATGTGTTCGCCCTGACCTATAGCACCAGAGGCAGAACAGGCAACCTCCAAATGATGACCAGAACGCCAATCATCCAAATGGCGACCAGAATGTAGAGCATCAGCCTAATGACTCTTCTGGTGATGACCAGGATGTCAACCATCAGGCAGATGGTCCTCCTACAAGCAGAGACTGGGATGGCCCTTCTACGGGCAGAGACTGAACTTTGGATTTCTTGTTGTGGGGTCGGATCGTTGAGGCCTTGGGGACATGTTTGGAGTTGATAACTGATGTATATTTCTATTTGGCATTAATAGTAGAGTTGTTATCTTATAAAACAAAAAGGGGGAATTGTAGGTACAAAATGCTATTAGTGAGGATTTTCTTGTTATTTTCTAAGTCCGTGAGAGACTTTTCTCTCTCACAGAAGAGGTGGCAGGGAATGTAAACAACCAAGCCACCTGCAACCTTGAAAAGTCTTGTTTATGGTATAGTAGAAAAATATTTTGACAATGGATGTTTTAGGATTTTAGCCAATCACCCCCAAGGGGTGGCTGATCCTTTGTCCAATTAGACTATGAAGAAAAAAGTCTATAAAAGAGTTTGTAAAATAATTAAATAAATCAATCTTGCTGCACAGTTCCTGCCTGCTGGATCTTCTCCTCCTCCTCCTCCCTATGGCTATGGGACACAGTGCTATACCGTAGGAACCAGGCCTGCGGTAATAGGTGAAGTACTCAGAGGGGCACACGGCTACAATTAGGCCTTATGTCGTTACCACTTCCCATAACCTTTGGGGACAGGATGTGTTGGCAGCTTGGGGGGTACGGATTAGGACAACTTTTTAGCAGGGGTTACTGTGTGTAAGGGCACACAGTATCCTACACTGCCTTTGCAGTGGTTGATTAACACACCGATCCGAGTCAGGCTCTGCTCAGTTAGTTGAATTAAGGGCTGTTACCATGGCTTTTCAACGATTCTCACAGGAACCTTTGAATTTGATTACTGAAGCCGACTAGCAAAAGCTTTGTATACAATTCATCACCTTACAGTACCACAAAATTCAAATAATCCTGTTATTCTGAATCATTTTCTCTCATTGCAGTCTGCAGGCGAGACAAAACTGCCCCGGGCAAAAGTCTGGGTGCAGAATTTACTCCCTAACCAGTGGGAAGGCCTGCAGGAGCTTATCATCTGGGGTCGTGGGTATGCTTGCGTTTCCACAGATACTGGGGTATGGTGGCTACCTGCAAAATGTGTTTGCCCTGACCTATAGCACCAGAGGCAGAACAGGCAACCTCCAAATGATGACCAGAATGCAGACCATCCAAATGGCCACCAGAATGTATATCATCAGCCTAATGACTCTTCTGATGATGACCAAGATGTCAACCATCAGGCAGATGGTCCTTCTCCAATCAGAGACTGAACTTTAAATTTCTTTTTATGGAGTCAGATCATTAAAGCCTTAAGGACATATTTAGAATTAACAACTGATGTGATTTTCTACTTAGGATTAATAGTAGAGTTGTTATCAAATAAAAAGGGGGAATTGTAGATACAAAAATGCTATTAGTGAGGATTTTCTTGTTATTTTCTAAGTCCGTGAGAGACTTTTCTCTCTCACAGAAGAGGTAGCAGTTATGTCAACAACCAAACAACCTGCAACCTTGAAAAGTCTTGTTTATAGAACGGTAGAAAAATATTTTGATCATGGCTGTTTTAGGATTTTAGCCAATCACCCCAAGGGGTGGCTGATCCTTTGTCCAATTAGACTATGAAGAAAAAGTCTATAAAAGAGTTTGTAAAATAATTAAATAAATCAATCTTGCTGCACAATTCCTGCCTGCTGGATCTTCTCTCCTCCTCTCTAGCTGTTGTCATTTCCATAGTATCCAGGGATTTTTGTCTTATTTATTTTTACCCTTTTTTGTTGTCGCTGATTGGGGTTGTTCCCCAGAAAAGGGATGAATAGATAGAAAAAGAGGAAGAGCTTACTCAGAACAAAGAAATGTCTCTTTTGGCTTAGAATACATGATAATTGAACCAGCAATGTGCATTTATTTCCAGGATCGTAATTCAGGTGTAATTGATCTTCCAAATATCCAGCCTAAATATTGGAGGACAATTAAAAGTTGGCAGGTCTTCCTGGTAACTTAATCAGCTTTTGTGCCACCTCTTTACAAGAGACTGACCACTACTGGAGCAGTTGAGAACCTGTTCCTTAATTGCTCTGGACTGCACAATAGAAAAATTAATAATTTGAACAGTTGTTTTTGGAAGAGAAGCTGCTTATCATGTCTCATTGTGCAACAGTACAGCGAGAGTAATCAAAAGTGAAATACACAGTTAAATAAAGCAAATTAGAACCCGTTACAACATAATTGTACCATAATTGATACATAATTGTACCTATCAGTTTCTTTCTTAATTAGAGGTTTCTTTCTTTACTGGAACATTATTATTATTCAGAAGGAACAGAAATGTACGAACATAGTTCGTTTTAAAGCTTTTGCATGTACATGCAAAATATTTGCCTGTATGAAATAGACACATAGTGTCTTGCACATTAATCTACTAAATGTTTCTATTATACAGCTATACTATAGTATCAAATAAATTAACCTCTAGTTGGGTGGGCTTTCAAGGTCTTGCAGAGAACTTCGATTTCTGTAAAGTATTCAGGCTATATGACTTGTAGAGAAGTTACATGCTGAGTGGAGGTTCAAGTCACCTGGGGATGGTAGTAAAGTTTTAGAGTGGCATAGTGGTACAGGTGGTTTGGTGAAAAACAAGGAATCTATCACAGAGAAACATGCTTCTAGGAGTGATATGCGCTTCTACAGCAAGCTAGATTTTGGAATGGATACTGAATATTGAACTTGAGTAAAGGTGAAGTCTTAGGGAGACTGGGGAACATGTGAATCGATACATTTGTGTGTATTCTAGAAGTCAAACTTTCCACAGGTATTTGAAAAATCTGTTTTGAGAGTGGAGTGTCTCTACTGTGAACAGAACTTAAATGGTCTTGTCTAGCCATGCTTCAACAATACATCACTAGGAATCTTTCAACTGCAGTCAGTCTGTGTTAGTCTTCTATTCACCCTTCTTCATGAGGAAATAAGTAATGACATAAATTTATCCCAGTGAATATTCTAGTAATTGCAGAGACTGACTGAATATTTTAACCAATGAGTATTGCTTCAAGTTAACTGAGGTGCATGCACCTTCCTTCTGGGGATAAAATTTATCAAGTGGTTTTGAGAAGCTATGGCTTTGTTCAGGCCCACTGCTGAATAAATTGTATATTTAGTTTGAAAATAGTATACCCTTTTCTGTAAATATTAGCACTTCTATAAAGCAGATACAAATACCCTATGTAAAGAATAAAAATCTTTAAATTAATAAATAACTTATCCAGCCTCACAATGAGAGGAAGTCATTGCTTTTTTACTTATTTTTTGTTTGTTATTTTGTCTGATTTGTGGTTAATTGGAAGTGTAACGCTTACTGTTTTGACAGGTAGACCTAAACTTTCCTCCTCAAACGGCAAAAGATGAGAAATGGGAATGTGCTTTTGCTCTTGTGTACGGAGAACAGAGGTAGCACGAAATATAGTGCACTGTGTGACTACCTCTGTAAGACATGAAAAAGCAGTAATCCCTGAAATAAAACTTGGACCTATAACATAGAATCCTGTAGACTAACACTGGAAACTCAAAATCATAAGACACGATTGCTGATAATAATGGGATACTTGTTCTCTTTTTATAGTGAGAAGAAGCCTTATACTAAGTTTTTGTTGTCTTTGCTGTGGTTATTTTGTCAGTTTAATTTAAGCAAGAGTTTAACCTTAGCAAGAATTTAATTTTAATTTCATTTTAGCCAGATATCAGCCAATTCCGCCTTCAGAACTTCCCATCAACTTTACAATAAGTAACTGTGTAAGTGCTTAGTCAACCTTGTGATAGTCCTTCTAAGCACAACAACTTAATTTATTTGGTGAAATCTATTGAAAACAAAACTTTTTCTCCTTGAAGGAGCACTGGTTAGACTTAGTCAGGGTAACAATATATGCAAACACAAAATTTTTTTTAAAAGGTCCGTGTTTTTTTAAAAGAAGGAACTGATATGAGGAAATTAAGGGAGAATGAGGAATAAAAGGAGAGGGAGGAGGGGGTAGCAAGAGACAATTATAGATTTTAAAAACTGTTATGCTTTTTTAAAAAGAGCCAAATACTTTTGTTAGAATGGAATCAAGTTATTTGTAAAATTGAACTCCTACCAAGGACTAGTGATATTAGATTTGAGGGTATTTGGAGGTTTTGCAAAAATGACTCAAGATTAAATACACTTCACATACACCTCTCCTAATCAGACAATGAGAGTCCAGCTGTACTTGGTTACAGGCAGACCTTCTTTTCTTTTAAATTCCACAAACCATGAACAATAGCTACTCTGTCTGCTTTTTATGCAGTCATTTCCATCTAAAGATAAAAATAGAGACATTAAGTAAAAATGTGGAGATACCACCTAACTATTCATTAAAATAAATCCATTTTCTCAGGGTTAATAGGTCCTAAGACTTCAACACTCCAAAGCAAAATACAAGTTAGAAAATGGTTTCATATACCCATAACAGATCAGTAAGTTTTTGAATTAAAGTACACTTGCAGCAGAAAGTACTTTAATAATCAGAACAACTATTTTTATTGATCAATCTCTGTGGCATTTAAGTAAAACCTAAAGCCTTGTTGCCTTTGTAAAATTATGGCTCAGGCCTGTTACTTCAGCTAGAGAAGGACTGTGAGAAAAGTCCGTGAGAAGAAAAACAATTCGTTTTCCCCATGAAAATGTAGTATCAACAGAAGCAAGAAAGTTAAACAGTAGAAGGAGAAAACAGCAACATATCCGCACCTGTTATTTTTCTGAATGCTTGAACGCTTATGCCATAGGTAGCCAAGGGTAATATATTGTGATCAATAATAGCCAATGAGCCTATTGTAGTAGTTTAGCAGCCAATGAATCTGTAACACAAATAATGACATACAAAAGGTGTATAAAAGAGGCTGCTTTTTTTAATAAACAGCTTTTTGGCCCTTGAAAGAGGCACTGTCCGTGTGTGTGTCGTGACTGCCCCAACAGTGACATCTGGTGCCCCATGTGAGAAACTGCAAGATAATTGACCGCCGGAGGAGTGGAGGGGCGGAGCTCTGTAGCCAAGAGCACTGGAGAGAGGTGCCATAAGTCCCGGGACGACAAAATATTAAAGGTAGGCTACAGGGGACCATGGGAACTCAAATATCCCAAGAAGAGAAGCCTAGAGTAAATATGGATGCTTATGCTAAACAAGCGTGATGTTAAGTATGACAAACATTCTTTAAAAACTTTATTACTGTGGTGTAAGAGCCACGGACTTGAAGCCACTTGT